>NC_044549.1:4499056-6899056 GCF_007565055.1 Rhinopithecus roxellana | reverse complement strand
ATTTCAAAAGTAATATTACAAGGCAATGCTAGAGACATTACAATTATTATATAAATTCACATGTAATGGTGGAGATGATTTATTACAGAAAAAATATGAAATATAAAAGCATATATACTGTGTTATACATTTTTCATGTGATTATAAACCTAAACAAATTCTGTAAGATTATTAAGTAATTTGTGTTTTCACTAATTATTTCTACCCTACTTGCACCATATCCTAAATATATTAATTTACCTAATCTCTTCCATTCTGCTATTTGATGTGTGCTTTAAGTTGATTTAATAAATCATGGGATTCAATATCTAAATTTGGTCTGAAAGCCTTTCTGTTCTGTGATTTCTGTGTGTGTGTATGAGAAATAGGATGGGGAGGGAGTTTCACAAATTAATAGGGAAGTTGTTTGGAAAGATAGTTTTAGATTTCTTCTTGTTAACTTGTTATTTTAGACAAAAAAAGTTATAGTTTAAAATTGGAGAAAATTACGTTTAATCATATGGTTTGTATATTGCAATTTTTACTTTATGTGATATTTCAATATTTGTTCACATTATATCCCAATCATTTTTATGGTATGTTCCAATAAAGAAAAAAGACCAATATAATCCCAGAGATATTCTATTTAGCCTAGTTGTTTAAGTTTAAGCACATGTGATATTTTGGCAGATTTGAAAGGATTTATACTTTTTTTTTTTTTCAGGTAAGTGGGCATTGCTGTGATAGCAATTACAACAATTCTTAGGGCGAAATTTAACTGAGATACTGTGTTATCTTAGTCTTGCTCATGAGACCACAGAAACACCTGATAAGAACAGTTTCCAGGAAGGGCCCCCTGGGATAAGGCATTCCCAAGCACTATACTAGATCAAAGGAAGTGATTACTATGTACAGGCTAAAGTTAGTTGGATCTGAGAAGTCCAATCCATAGTGAAAACGTGAAAGGGAAGTAATGGTAAGCATTGGGAATGATATAATAAAAAAGAGAATAAGTTTGAAAGCTGAGAATAAAGATCAAGTCATAAATCATATTTGATGTTAATCTTTGGACTAGTTAAAGGTTATGAGCAGTCAAGAAAGTTCTCTCTAAGGGGGTGCCATTTCAGTCACCACCTGTCTTAGTCTGCTCAGGTTGCTGTAACAAAATGTTATAAAGCAAATGTCTTAAACACAGAAATTTATTTCTCATCATTTTGGAGGCTAGGAAGTGTAAGATCAAGCCACCAGCAGGTGGAATTCATTTTGAGGCCTCTTCTCTTGGTTTGTAAGCAGCTACCATCTTGCTTTGTGCTCATGTGGGCTTTCCTCAGTGCACCCTTGCTTCCTCAGTGCACCCTTGCTCTCTCTCTTACTCTTCTTATAAGACCCAAAGTCTTGTAGAACTAGAACCACCCCCCTGCCTTTACAAATGCATTTAACTCTACTGCCTAATCACTGTATCACCAAATATAGTCACACTGTAGGTTAAGGATCCTAATGTAAGTTTTTGAAGAATTGCAGCTCAGCCTATAGCACCACCTGAAGCGAAAACATCTACTATGAAAAATAATAAGTGAAGAATATTCTGCAAAGAAGAAACAGCAAAGGTAAAATTTAGAGAAATGAATCAGTGGAATACGTTCCAGGGACAGAGGAAAGCCAATGTGGCTAGAGGAGAAATAAAAGAGAAAAATAATGAAAGGGGGTAATGCTAAAACATAACTCAGTCCTGGTTACCCTGGAACAGCTTAACAGAGTTCTCAGTGTGTTTGAACTTACTCCAGACTGATGGAAGCCATTGGAGGGCCTGATTTAACTTGTTGAGATTTTTGTTTCTTGGGTTTTTTGTTTGTTTGTTGTTTTTCAGAATTACATTGGCTGCTTTGTTAAAATGTGTCTATTAAGGGAACAAGAATAGCAGCAGAGATAGCACTAAGAAATCAGAAAGTGGCATTCATATTAGTGCCTAATATTCTCTCACATTAGCTGAATTTTTTTCACAACGCATCTTATGATACATTTGTTGACTGAAAATTTATTTTAGAAATCTAGTAACTCTAGTATTACCTAGCAGTCCATACAATCATACAATTTTTTAAATGATGAAATTGTTATGCTGGGTCACTTATGTTTGAATAAATGTCACAGCTAGATATCTGTGAATACATACCAACTTATTAATGATCCAGACACCCTGCAATACACCTGAACCTCTTCTTCAGAAGGTTGCTCAGTTTGGGCGTACTTAGTAGATCTCTTGATAGGGTCATAACACTTAATAGAAAATTTTATATCTCAAGAGTTAATAGTGGACTTTGATAAATTCCTAGTACCCATGAAAGAAGACACCCCTATTTTCTCACTTTGATAAGGAAATGGGGGATGGTATACAACTGGTTCTCCCTTCCAAACCCAAGGAAGTAAACCATAAAACAGAATGTTAAAAAACCTTCTGAAATGTGTCGTTGTCCTTCAAAGCTAGGATCAACATCTCACTCCAGTTGGATATATGTTCATTTGCAAAATGAGTTGACCTATCCTAGTATGAAAAAAAGAAATCAGGAGGGAAAAAAAATGACTCTTTGCTGTGATCAGACAGAAAGAGAACAATTCCCAATCCTAATTCTCTTGTCTTGATGAGCTAAGGAAAATGGACTTTACTGTTGCCTACTATCCTCTGAGTTAGAAAGTTGGAAGATGGTAGAGATCAAGGATTATAGGATTGATGGTGATCAAATTCTTCCAAAGAATCTTATGTGAAGTCATTATATGGGAAACAAGCAGATGATGCAGTCAAATCTCCAAAGGAACCACCAAGACCTGGAGAGATGCCTGCCAACAAGGTCTGCTAGGGCCTCCATACAACACACTCCACCAAAGACTGAGCCATGAACTATGTATATCACCACTAGGGTCAATAAGAAAGGTCAACAACCCTGTCTTTCTAGCTTTGCAGTTACCCACAAACTAAGAAGCATTTAATGCTAACATTGAAGATACAAAATCACTAAGATTAGTGGTGTAGAAGATCTTTTTCTTTTTCCTCTCCTCTCACCAGTATACAAGGAATAAGCCCCGAGAAGATGGAAGAAATTGAAAGAGAATAGACAACTCTATGCCTTTAGTCCAGAGCCATGTCTCACCTATTATTTTTAAAAATGAATATGACAGCCAGGTAAGGTGGCTCACAACTGTAATCTCAGCACTTTAGGAGGCAGAGGTGAGTGGATCCCTTGAGGTCAGGAGTTCGAGACCAGCGTGGCTGACTAGGTGAAACCCCATCTCAACCAAAAATTCAAAAAGTAGCTGGGCATGGTGGCACATGTCTAAAATCCCAGCTACTCGGGAGGGTGAGGCACAGGAATCCAAGAATCGCTTGAATCTCAGGAGGTGGAGTTTGTCGTGAGCAGAGGTTGCACCAGTACACTCCAGCCTGGAGGACAGAGTGAGACTCTGTCAGAAAAAAAAAAAAAAAAAAAGGAATATGAGATTAAAATTTAATTGGCAGCATTGAATTTCATCTCTAAATTACTTTTTAAAAATGGAATCAGGCTAAAATTTTGTTGAGGGAATATTTTTCACCAGCAGAGTAGACTCGAGATAATACATCTGTCAATAGTTAGGAGAAAATAATAAAACACTTTTTTATGTATGATTTCAATTGGTTGAAACGCCTTGTGAAATCAGTTAGAAGAATTTAATATGAGCTGGCTCATTAAGTGCTAATTCCCTTCACTTCTTCCAACTGCAATCCTTGGTATTTATCAATTTTTACAACTGGTATAGGTAAATAGCATAGTGGAATAAATAGTATACATTGTGGAATGACCCCCAGGTATATTGTTTACCTCCTTTGACAAAAATGAACTGACTTAAAAGAAAATAAGTTATTGTAAACAAAATGTAGTTTAAAAAGCCTTTACCTGGTTGTTTAGCAGAAACACAATTGCCCCGATAAGAGGACTTGAGGGTTATCATTTAGCCCTCTTCTGGCAGATAAGTGCTTGTACTCTTGAAAGACTGAGATTCACTTTCTTACTCTTCTCTGACATCACTCACTTCAGACACAATGGTAACAACTCCTAGCTCTAAAGGTCCAAAGGAAGGGGGTAACATCTTTGAATGGTTTCTTCTTTCAAAGACTGGAGCTGTAAAGGAGGTGGGGAGGAGAAGGAGCTGCACAGGGTATCGTTGTGCGGCGCACATTGCTCTATCAGCAGCCTGTAAGGCACAACATCTCTCACACAGAAACCTGAAGGAGACTCACCAAGCCTAGCTCCTGTTAAGCAGGCTTACCTCTTTCAGGAAGGACAAAATCAAGAACTAATTAAAGACACGAAAATAAAACAAACCATCAATTAAATGAAAACAGCATAAAGAAAATGACTGAAAAATTTTGGAATTATTTTTAAGCATTTTACAAAATACCTCAATAAAGACCCACTCAATTTGTGGGTTATTTTAATAAATTCTTTTTATTTAAAAAAAAATACCAAGGAAAGGAAATAAATAAAGAAATCTAACTATAGGACAAATACTGCTTTCCGATATTTGTGACTGTGAAAACCAAGTCAAAGAGCATTCAAATCTAGCAATGACTTAGTGCATTTATTTTAGAATTCTGAATTACTTAAGCATTAAGAAACTCTCTCCTGGCATTTTTAAAAATGTAAACATATGCTTTTGAATATCCCTAAAACACAGTAAATGCATTAATACATGCACTGTGCCATGCACCAGTGCTATTCATTTTTTACTTCCTTATATCAAATTAACACATTCTTTCCTGTTAACAAGAAATGTATTCTTTAGCTGTCCTGAAATTTGAAAAATTGTGAGTCTGCTTATTGTTGTTAACAATAACAAAATAACCATATTTGGATAAATTTTTATACAAAATACCTTACAATTTCTAACAAAAAGAAACGACAAATTCCTAGGCAAGATAAAAATGTTAAATAGCAAGATGAAGAGTCGAAAGTGATGGAAAAAAATCACTGGGGATAGAAATTTTAAGGTTGAACTGCTTTCCAGAGTGTATTCCTATTCCTGAAAACATAGTTTTCAAGGTAACCTTTGGGAAGCGCTGCTCTAGTGATTTCTTCAGTGTCTTCTGGGACTACACTCTCCACGTAACTGAGGAAAATTTCACCTACTCCAGAATGATTTGGGTCAATTAGATGTTTTAAGTTATTTTCTTATTTTGCCCAAATGCCTCAATCCTTCTAAGCCCCCAACCTCCAACACCTGTCATCTCACCTATCTGTAACAGATGAATTTCTTTCTTTTTCTTTTTCTTTTCAGTCTGGAGATCTCTAGGATTAAATGTTCAATGCATTCTCAATGCTCTTACTGGAACTTAGTAAAGAGGAACTATTACCTTCAGTCTCCCTGATATGATTGCTCTCTGTATGAAGTCTCCAATTGTATTAGATTTTGTTGCCATATAACATTAGATTGTAATGCCTCCCGTGTTCACTCATACCTTATTTCAAATGTAGGATTTTTCAGGGACACTAGTTTTCAGTTAATTCACTTTCTGTGTGTGTGGATTTGTGTGTGCTTCTTTGTACTGTTAAAGGTTAAAGTGACTTTATTTTATGTGTTATCTATAAATGCTTCTAAGAAATATATTTTCTTATTCCCTCAGGTGTTTTTTTCCAAAACAAAAATGGCAATTAGTATACAGTCCATATCTCATATGATGACAGAATCATATTAAGTGGATGTTAATTTACCTTCAATCTCTTTTGCTTATATTTATAAACTTCCTAAAATATACATTATGATAAAAAGTATTAAAATTAGTCCTGCTATTTTCTGAAGTCATTTCCAAGTATTTCTTCCTCTCTTTCATAGACAAATTTCTTAAAATAATAATGTCTACTGGCTTATATTATCCATTAATTCATCCAACAAAAATATGTGCCCTGTTTTGATCAGGATATTAGACTAAGAGTAGGAATACATGATAATCCACAAAAATAGAAATATGTTCTAAATTTTACATGAAACCACGGAAGACCTCAAACAGTCAAAGCAATCTTGAGAAAAAAGAACAAAACTGGAGTTATCACATACCAGACCTGAAAATTTACTAAAAAGTTATATCTAAAATAGCATGGTATTTTCATAAAAACAAATACATGCACTGATGGAGCAGAACAGAGAACCCAGATATAGAGCCATGAATTTGCAACCAACTAATATTTGACTAGGATTCTAGACACACAATGGGAAAATGACAGTCTTCAATAAGTAGTCCTGGGGAAACTGGATAAATATATGCAGGAGAACAAAGCTAGATCCTTGTCTCTTGCTATACACAAAAATCAAATCAAAATGGATTAAAGACTTAGACCTAAGACCTGAAACTATGAATCTACTAAAAGAAACCATTGGAGAAACACTCCAGGACATTGGCCTGGGCAAAGATCTTTTGTGTAAGACCACAAAAGCATAGGCAACCTAAGAATAGACAATTGTGACTGTATCAAGCTAAAAAGTTTTTGCAGAGCAAACAATCAACAAAGTGTAGAGAAAACCCACAGAATGGAGAAAAAAAGTGTGAACTATCCATTTGACAATGGATTAATAACCAGAATATGTGAAAAGCTCAAACAACTCAGAAAATAATCATAACAATAATTCAATTAAAAAAATGGCCCAAAGATCTAGACATTTTTCAAAAGAAGGCATACAAATGACAAATAAGTATATGAAAGATGCTCAACATTACTAATCATCAGAGAAATGCGAATGAAAGCCATAATGCAATATCATCTAACTCCAGTTTAAAGGACCTATATGTAAAACACGTGTAATAACAGACACTGGCGAGGATGTGCAGAAAGAGGAAGCCTTGTACATTGTTGGTAAAAGTACAAATTACTACTACAGCCCCCTTTTGAGAGGTTATGCAAAATACTAAAAATAGAGCTACCATATGATCTAGCAATTCACTACGTGGCTATATACCCAAAAGAAAGGAAATTAGTACATCAAAGAGATCTCGGAACTTTCATGCTTATTGCAGCACTCCTAACGACAGCCAAAGTATGGAATCAACGTGAGTGCCCGCTGACGGATAAATAAGGAAAATGTGGTATGTATGCACAATAGGATTTATTCCGCCATAAAAAAAAAAATGAAATCCTATTTGCAGCGACATAGATGGAGCTGGTGACCGTTATGTTAACCGAAATAAACCAAGCACAAAAAGACAAATATCACAGGTTATTCACATGCTAAAAAAGTGGGTCTCATGACAATTAGTGGTTATCAGACACTAGGAAGTGCAGGGGCTAGGGGTGATGAAGTTAAAAACAGCTATAAATATATTTATTACCACTGAACTCTAAACTTAAAAATGCTATAGATGGAAAAAGTAGAAAAAAATAAGACAACCAAGACGATCTCTACCCTTAATAAAGTTAAAATTTTTGTGAAAAAGACTGATTAATACCATAGGGTAACTCTTTGAGATATTAATCTTTTTCTGGTTCTTATAAGTAATCACCATATTGGTTTCCAATAATGCATATCAAATTGCCATAAATTTAGTAGTTTAAAAAATACATATTTTATTATCTCATATTGGCTGTAGGTCAGAAGTCTGGTCACTGTGTATTTGGGTTTTCTGTCCTCATTTTCACAAGGCTAAAGTCAAAGTGTCAAACCAAGGCACGCTCTCATCTGGAGCTCAAGATCCTCTTCCAAGCTCAATGACTTTTGTCAGAATTTATTTTCTTGAAGCCATAGGATGGAAACCCTGTTTTCATGCTGTCCACCGAAGGTCACTCTCAAATCTCAGAGGCTGCCCAGAGTTGCCTGTCACATGGCCCTCTCTCTACAACATGATAATTTTCTCATACAAAGTCACCAAAAAAGCATTTAGTGCAGCTTCAAATCGCTATCTGATTACGCTTTCTGAAATCTAGACTCTCCTTTAAGAGGTCCACTTGATTAGGTTAGCTCCTGCCCACCCACACACACATACTCAAGGACAGGAAATTAGAGAAAGTGTCTCAAAAAAAAGAGCAGGAATTGTGAGGACCATCTTACAATTCTGCTTGTTTTCCTAAGAAGATTGCTAAAAAGCTTCTTGTTTTTGTTTTACCTCCCTTCAAGTGTTGTTAACAAACATTTGTGGAATAGGTGGAAACACTGAGAGAGACTTAACATTTTATCCCTACCAGAGTCTTAGAGTAAATGGAATTCTTGAAATCCTTGAAGACAAAAATGTTAAAGTATAGAAGTGGTGGAAGTGTTCCGATTTGAAGAAAAAAATGTTTTGAGTGATGTTTTTGAGGCAAGAGAGAGGCAGTGGCTACGTGGCTTGGTGGGATGTGACCCGTGTAAGGTATCAGGTAATCAAGGCTGAATGAGCTGGTAAGAGAGACTGAATTTCAGTTGTCAGGCTTCCAGCCTTAGCCAAGCCACGACTGCCCAAGCTTGACAGAGTCAGCAAAACCTCTCTCAATGAGAATATCAGAAATGACCACTATTGACTAAGAAAAGTGCTTGGCATTGGATGTGTTTAATCTCATGAGAATCTTGTAACTCTGGAGAGGAAGAAGTTCCATCTTAACAGGTCTAGAGTTGGATTTTCCCTTGAGTGCAAAATTTAAACCTTAGAATAGATAATCCAGTTTAAAGAATACGGTTTAATGAATGAGACACTTCTTACATTTTATTGAGTGAAATCCATCCCCATTATATATGAAAACAGAAAAATCATAACTCAGTGTGATAGTGGTTATAATACCTATATGCATAAAATGTTTGCAATTATAGAAGAGCTCTGTCTAAGTAAGGAGGAGACTGGACATGTCCTCCAGAAGGAAATAACATATCTGAGTTTTAAAAAAACATATCTGAGTTTTAAAAAGTATGAGATAAAGAAGAAATCATGGTGGAAATAGAGGTAGTGAAGTAGGGAAAAGAGGTTTGGGGATCTGATTTTCTTATATTTACAGGTGTGGATATAAAAATTCAAAAAGGTGTGATATGAAGACATAGCTAAATGGTGACATTAGGATTGGCATTCCATGTTTATGCGTTTTTCAGAATAGACTCTGTCTAGAGATAATCATTACATAAACAGATACTCCCTTAACCACTTTCTTTTTTAAAGCCAAGATTTTTGAAAAGTTTAAGTGTTGAAGGCTAACATGAATTTCTTATTAGCATGTACCAGTGGGAGATATTGTCTTATCAATAAACATTTTAATTGGGCTTAGTTGACAGTTGAGAGAGAAAGTTATATAATAGGGGTCACAAACTTGAAAGCTTACAGGGCCATGCTGTTAATGTAAATGAGAGAAACAACCTAAATCCAAGCATAATACAAAAGAGTCTGGAAAAACTACTGAGAACTGGGGACCATCTAACCTTTCTAGAGGGGTAGCTTCTATTCAGCCCTTACCCAATTACTGTCATGCTGAAAGGCAAATTTAACAGTGCTACAGTTTCAAATTGCTTCTGAGAAAAGCTGCAAATGTAGATTTAAGTATTGATAATGGTTGCACTAGGCAAAATATCTAAGAAATGGAGCCAACAGTTTATGCACTCTGCTGTAAAACAATAGAATATGGTATAATTCTCATGAGTTGGGGAGGGTGATAAAAGAATTTGGAGTCAGGTAAGCAAAGGGGAAGTAATCTGAGAGAGAGATATTGATGAGGAGAAAGGAGAGCAAACACAATAAACTTTATAAACTCTAAAAATGTATCCAGTGTTGAAACTGCTTGGAAAAAAAGTCTATGACAGCATTCAATGCAACTCAAGTTTTCTCCACCAACTTGTCAATGGATCACATTGCAATTCTGTTGGATAAGTGACAGTAAAATCTATTTCATCTCTGATCAAATCTAAACACAGTGGCTGCTGAAGTGCTTTCTGGGAGCTACCTCTTCCTCCGAAAACAACAGAACTGGAGTATTGCATCTACCAAAAGTTCTTAAATGCTAAACATTTATTGAGTGTGCCTGAATATATATGTGTATCCACACAGACACGTGTGTTTATCTTTCATTCCCACTCCTCTTGGGCAAAATTTAACCATATGTTTATGCATATGAAATAATGTATTATATCTTTTATCTTACTATGTTTTGACTACACGTGCTATGGAGAAAAAGCAAAATAAATAATCTGTGCTTTTAAGCTGAAGTCCATTTTGGTGGCCAGAGTAAAAGTAAAATTGGTTTCCTTTCTTGTGTCCAAATTATAGAAGCATTTATTTGCCTGACTAAAAACAATTCTTTAAATTTTAGGCATTAATTATTTGTTTCATGACAGAGTAATTCAGAGGAATTATCAATGATGACTCAGAGTTATCGAAAAGACAAAAAAAAAAAGTAAGGCTGAATAAGTTAGGTCTAGTTGGAAAACGGTGGTATTTGGATTAGGAAATCATGTAGTTTTCTTTCACCGAAAGATATGATATATGTATATTTGTATTTGGCACATGCTAAACTTTTTCAGGAAGTCAGAGAAAGTTGATTTCAGGACTTCCAGGCTGGATCCTTGAAAAAGAGAGTATTTGGAGAATTGCATTCATGTCAAAGAGAAGTTTCTCTCTCAGCTGAACCAGCCATGTTACTCTCTACAGCAAATGTACTGCATCTTCTGCCTCAGGTGATGTTGAAATCCTACCTCGTTTAATTCCTTCTTCTTTCACATTAAATCAGTTATGCATCTCACTGCTAAATGTGAAAACAGTCTATTTTTCAACATACTTTTAAAAATATTCTAATTTAATAAACTATATTTCAGCTTGAATGAATAGTTTGATACTCTACCACAGATTTCAGCTGATTCTGTATCATGGAAGGAGGGCATGTATTTAAAAGAAAATGGTGGCAGACACGACACCGTATTATTAAAAATTTTAAAAGACGGAGAATCTAAGAAATAATAATTTGCTTCCATTAGGTAATTAGAACTTCTGACATCAGCATTTTTCAAAATGTGGGATTCAGAAAAGTGAAAAGAGACAAAGGGAAATAGAATTGAGTTTCAAGCAAGTCAAAGTATGGCTGTAGGAGGGGGTGGGGTTGTGGGGAAACTCTGGCTCACCTATCTCTGTCCAGTGGTTTTCTGGTTACTTTCATAGTAGCTTCTGGAAGTCCCCAGTAGAAAGAGATGTTCAGCACCTCTACCCCATTGTTATACTGGGGATATTACAGACGATTCGCTAAGCATGCAGGCAACTTGATTAAACTTCTGGCTTTGAGATTCTGCCTGCTTCCTCCTGAGACTCTAAGTAGACAGCTTGATAGAAATTGCAGCCCCAAGCAATAATTGCCCTCAGCTATTTTCATCCGTCTTACATGCACGAAGTTACCATGCTCTGGCCTGCTGTTTCATAGAGAGAAACTGATTTTAGTCACCATAATCTCAAGAGGGGCATTTTAATTCCCAATTATGCTACAGAAAATGACCTCCCGGCCACTCTTTTCTGCCTCAGGTCTTGCAGTCCAGCTGGCCTCAGGCATTAGTCCTACCTTGTTGAGTATCTATTTTATTTCTGATCTCCTAGGATTTTTATCTTAGAGTATGGTCTTATCTTTTTTTCTTGTGAAATAATATATCTATTTTTGCTATACGCTAAGTGGTAAGGGGATTTTAAAGTACATCTTAAAAACATCTGGACTAAAAGCTGTTCATACTTTTATGATAGATAACTGCAAAAAAAATTCATTTATTTTCTTCTTTATCCTGGAAGTGCGACTTCAAATTTGGAAGGACTATCTCAGATGCCTGTGACTTTAATTAGCTAGCTATATGTAAGATAGTTTCAGGGTAAAGTGATTTGTTAAAACTGGGCTCTTTCCATAAATAAAAGCAAGTGAATATAGTATATAATACTATATATAATCCTAAAAATATTAAATTTCTGTATAAAGTCTGTTTCACAATAATAATAGTATTAAGAGAGTGGGTAGCCATTTAAAAAATTAAACATACCCCGTGGCAAACACTGTTGGCTGCATTTTGCTCTTCCTTAATAAAAGAACCCTGACATTGTTTTGGGTACCAATAAGCTCAGGTAGAAAACTATACCTACAGGCGTCCTTGCAGCTAGTGGTGGCCACATGACATATTTCTAAACATTGAGATGTAAGCACAAGTCTCCCCAGTAAGGCTTCTGGGAAGGCTATTTTTTCCTGATAAAAAGAAAAAAGTTATCAACCACCTTTCCCATTTCCCCTTTTCCCTTCTTTGTTTCTGATATAGCGGCTCAATACCTATAGTGTAGCTACCATCTTATAACCATAAGGATAAAAGATGCAGGCCAAGTATAGTGGAGAAGAAAGATGAGTCTAGGACTTTGAGCAACAACTCCAATCCTATTAATACTTACCTTCCAACTACTTTTAACATGAAAAAGACAAAACTAATTATCCATTTGTACCATTTGCCTTTTTTGTCAGGTTTCTATTACAGGCAGCTGAACTCCATCCTAATTATCCTATGCTTTTATTATGATCCAGTTCAATAAGGCCAAGCTTTCATTCAATACCATTTTTCTTTTTTTTTTTAGTATGGCCCAGGTTGGAGTGCGGTGGCGCGATCTTGGCTCACTCAAATCTCCATCTCATGGGTTCAAGCAATTCTCCTGTCTCAGCCTCCCGAGTAACTGGTACTACAGGCACAGGCCACCACACCTGGCTAATTTTTGTGTTTTTAGTAGAGAAGGGGTTTTGCCATATTGGTCAGGCTGGTCACGAACTCCTCAATACCCTTTCTTTATGTACAGCTTATGTATTATATATGTATTATAATGCGAGTGTTAATTTTATGTATAATTGCTATTACTATTAAAATGATTAGATACATTTAAATTTTATAAATATTTTTACTCAGAATATAGGTTCAAGTAGTAATAGGGCGAAAAATGATCTTCAAAAGTGTGTGCTTTCTTTTCCTCTTGTAGTATGACATCAGAAAATGAGGTGGTGGGAGAGAAGGAGGTCAACCTCAGGATTTCTTTTCAAGACAAGACTATTGCACAGTTGAGGAGAGAAGGCAGCACACACCCTCCAGCGGTGAGGTCCTTCAAGGAGGGAGTGCCTCAGCTGCAGAGACGTCATCATCTACTATTGCCCGTACCTAGTGAGTAAGAGAGCAGTGGTATATGGTGCAGACATTTTGGTTTGATTCAGGACAATATTACAGGTTCCCCATCAGATGAATCAAGGGTTTGTTGGACTTCAGTTGCAATTCAACATCTTCCTCTGTCCAATACCACTGATTTTCTCTTCTTTCCATGGGTATTAATCTCTAATAATCATTCTACACCTTAAATACCACCTCAGGATCTGCTTCCAGAGAACTCAACTTGTAATAGTTGGTATTGGAAGTGACCCAAGAAAGTAGGCGGTCAGATGTGATTTCAGAGCTGGACACCTCACCACCTGGCCAGCAGTGAGAACACTAGAACTAGCAATAGATGGAGCACAGGCAGCTGCTGGCACAGTGTGGCAGTCCAATTGTTAAAACTATCAGCAGTGATGAATTGGGAGACTATTCCTGTAGGACAGAGTTCGCTAGTCCGTGTGATGTGTTACCTATTTGACATGCAGGATATAGTGGTTATAAGAATAAGAAACTGAATGGCTATTGCTATGTGGTTTCCTATGAAAAAACAATATGGAACTGAGGCTGAGTAATGAGCAAACTGAAACAGGTGTGTAAGCCAGGGCCATCTTTGGTGGCATGCAAGGAAGCCATCGCCTTTAGCAGGAGAGCAGAGGGAAAAGAATGGCAAACGTAAAAATTGATAGGACTTTTTTTTTTTTAAATTTGGAGCACTCTTCCAAGAGACAAGACTTAACATCATGGTGAAGCCCCCAGGAAGTGATGTTAATTCAGTATTAAGATGGCTCCTAAATGCCTGGGAAAAGTGATGGTAAATTTCACTGAGTGAATTGAAATGCCAGAATTGCCATGACAAACAACAAAGGATGGAATTATGATATGGTTTGGCTGTGTTCCCACCCAACTCTCAACTTGAATTGTATCTCGCAGAATTCCCACATATTGTGGGAGGGACCAAGTGGGAGGTAACTGAAACCTGGGGGCTGGTCTTTCCCATCCTATTCTTGAGATAGTGAGTAAGTCTCACAAGATCTGATGGGTTTATCAGGAATTTCTGCTTTTGCTTTTTTCTTTTTCTCTTGCCACCACCATGAAAGAAGTGCTTTCACCTCCTGCCATGATTTTGAGGCTGCCCTAACCCATGTGGAAATGTAAGTCCAATTAAACCTCTTTTTCTTCCCAGTCTCTGGTATGTCTTTATCAGCAGTGTGAAAATGAACTAATACAAATTAAAAACTTCAGGAAAACAGGCATGTTGAAGGTATACATTATGTATGGCCAGAGACATATTACATAATTACGACCCACAGAAATACCCAGACACTGCATCCTTCACCCAGTTCATGAGAAATGTTCTGGTAAAGAGGCACAAGGATCAATTAAACAGCATAGTAATTGTTCTTCTCTGGAGCCCAGAGGAGAACGAGACTATATTGGATGGACAGTGGTCCTAGTTTTAGCAACATAAGCTCCACATCCCAGGAAACCCCTCAGTTCTGGAAAAACCCAGATATTTGGTCATCCAAGTTAATATTAGAACCTGTTACAGAACTCAGCTTAATGATAGCATGGTAAAGATAGAATCCTGAAACACAGTACAAGTGGATGCGTTTAACTTTCAGAAGTTGGAGCAGGGGGAGAGGATCACAATTATTTCAACAACCACCAAAGTCAAAATGCCAACCAAAAAGTTTTGGCCCTGATAGAGCTATAAATATGCTTGATAAATACAGTGTTCTTTGAGGGCAGATGATAAGGGTAGCACCGAGCAGGAAAAAGTCAAGGATGAGTGACTTATTGGATGAAAGCTGTTCTTCCAATTAAAAGTTTTGCTTTTTGTGTGTGGTTTCCACACATAGCCACTTGACCACCCTGTAATCCATCAACTGAGGAGCTGGCTGGGTACTTAGAAGGACTCATGCTATGAAAATGTGGCAAGTGTACAAGCTAATGACTCTTCCAATTATTGCCTAAAAGGGACATGTAGCCATTTACACAGACTACTGAGCACCGGGATACCCAGTGTGTGAATACCCAGACATTCTGAGAATTGATGGACACTGGATCTGAGAAGACATTATTAGCCAGAGTCCTAGAGCATTATCATAGCACCTTTAGGGTAGGGGTATATGAGGCTGAGGGCATAGATACATAACTGGGACTGACATAATTGGCAATTGACACAATTTCAAAAATTGGATTCTTAGACTGTAGGGCAAAGGCTATTATAATGGTTCAAGTCAAGTAGAAGCCTTTGTAATTACTCACATTAACCCATGATAGTAAATCAAAACCAATATTACATCCTGGTCAATAGACATTGGTAGAAATTAGTTCCACCCTTAAGAATCCAAAGGATTTATGAGTAGTAGTATCTGCCATATTCCTCTTTGATTCACCATTGTGACTCTTACAGAAATGAGATGTATCCTGGAGGATGATTATAGACTATTACAAACTCAACCAACTGTAGACCCGATTCCAGCCATTGCTATAACAAATGTTTAAAAATCTTCAAACACATAGTATGCAGCCAACAATTTTTCCACTGAACCCTTTTCCATCATTATCAGCAGAGTATGAAGTAGATAACTGAAGATTCATGTGGAGCAGACAATGTGCATTTCCACATTTTCCCTAAAGCTATGTTAATATCCTGCACTCTGTTATAATATAGAACAAAGTGACTTGGGCTGTCTGAATATCTTGCAGAACATCAAATTGATTTTACATTGATGGCATTGTATTGATTGGGTAGGATGAGCAAGACTGGACAGACTGGAGCCCTTGATAGGATACATTACCTAGGGACTGAAAGATTTATCATGTGAAAAACAGGAGTCTGTTCTATTCATAAAATTTTTAAAGACCTGGCGTTCAGGGACATGCAAAGAAATAATGTTCAAAGTAAAAGACAAATTACTATACCTTACACTGCCTGCCACAAAGAAGGAAGCACAATTCCTGGTGGGTCTCCTCAGATTCTGGAGACAGCAAATTTCATACCTAGGAATATCTTGCTTGTTCAATGATACATCTTCTCTGACTAGAAAAGCTTTATTTCCATAGCAGGTACCAAATAATTATTTGCCGAATACCTGCATCAGTTAAAAAAAACTGTCTGGAACACTGGAACATATGTATATGCCTCTCTCTACATTTCCATAGTCACTACTCTAGGCCAAGCTTGTCCAACCCACGGCCCACGGGCAGCATGTGGCCCAGGTTGGCTTTGAATGTGGCCCAACATAAATTTGTAAACTTTCTTAAAACATTATGAGATTTTTTTTTTTTTTTTGGAATTTTTTTTACCTCATCATTTAGCTACCATTAGTATTAGTGTATTTTATGTGTGGCCCAAGACAATTCTTCTTCCAAAGTGGCCTAGGAAAGCCGAATGATTGGACATCCCTGCTCTAGGCCAAATATATTTCTTTGCATCTCAACAACTGGTATACTTTCTTAACTTAGATTCTCCTTCCTTTCTTCCTTCCACATCTACATCCATTTCCTACACTAATTCCAGAGTCATCCATTAATCTCCAAGTTATTTACAAATTCATTTCTAATCTTTCAAAGCCTTTCTATTTCTCCTAGAATAGTGACAAAACCGTAATATATCCTGTAAAACCCCATAGTCAGATTTTAGTCTATTTCTGCCTATACATTCCAGGCTTATTCTCTCTGATCCTCTTTAAAATAGTATATGTTATGAAAAGTGCTGAAATGTATCAACTTGTTTAATTTGTAACCTAACACTTCTCAAACTTGTTGACTATAATCCTTTTTATCATAGAATATCTATTAACCACTAAAAATTTAAAAACGATACTCAATTTTCATCTACAACAGTGAACAGTTTTTAGTACTGATGGTGAAAGGAGGTGGATGTAGTTGTATAAAGTAGTTCAGAGATCTTATCTATGGGATATGTCAGAATATGCTTAATATTCTTACCAGCCATCAATCACAGATACATGTGTGTCACTATGATACAAACATGACTTGGGAGCTTTATGTATATGTTTAAAGGATTCTAAGATTATTTTGGTAAAATTTAACACACAAAATTTTTGAAAATCTCATATCTATTACAGGCTCTCCTAAAATCTCTTTAACCCTCATGTTTATTCCTTATTTAGAGCTGATGTCTTCTCTTCAGGGCCAGAGGCCCTGGAGAATACAGGGTATATTTGGATTCCTCACAGTGACTGAAATCAAGTAGAGTATTATTGACATTACTGATAAAGTTAAAAAACAAAGCATAATGCTGACATTTGTGGAAAACCATTGCCATAGACATGTGTAAAGATTTTCTATTTTTAGAAGAGTAAAATTATAGTATCATACTTGCTGCTCAAGAGAGTTACAATGTTTTGCCCTCCAATGGCCTATTAAGGATACAAGAAGCCTGAGTTTTAAAAACTTTCCCAAGGTAGGTGATTACTGTATTGTAAGAAACAGCATTGTTTTACTGAATTTGACTGACAGCTTACAGTCATCATTCCTTTTAAGAAATGATCTGCAGCAGAGCATGGATCTGCTTCTATTACAAAAGTTATAGGATGTGGCTCCTGTATGCTTTGAAGTCCTCACTGATCATGAAACATTTATTTTCTTTCTCTTTTTCTCTACTTTCTCATACTTTAAACAATTTTCTGTCATGTTTTCTACATTTTTGCTCATCATCTATTCAAATATATGAATCTTTCTCCAAAACTCTTCATAGCATACTAAAAATCTTCTATATTCCTTCACAGCAGCACATCGTTATGTATTGATCTTAATTCATTTCTTACATCTAACCTCTTAACTAAAGACTCACCTAATTGGAAGGGAGAAAAGTGCTCATTGTCACGATGAATTTAGATTGACAAGTTATTAGTTTGATAAAGCCAGAGTGACAGAGATGGATCATAAATTGTCCAAAGCAGAAACAACATTTTCACATTTTTAATCTCAGTATATTATATGAATATTCTGTTAGTGATACTAATCTGATAACTAGAACTTAGATGTACACAAATATCAATATTTTATGACATAAATAAATATTTTAGGTGTACTCATTTCTTTTTGCAATGATAGCGAGATAATTAATTTTAATTTAATTATTCATTTATTATTTCTGGTTTAATTATCAGTACAATTTGGACAAGCTATGTAAGAAAATTCAAGAATTAACATTGGGTCACAATTAAAAGCTCCCTTTCTGGGTTTTCACGCCATTTGAAGGACTCTTTCTTACTCTCCTCTGTCTTACTGGCTCATCTCTTGGAGGAAACAGGGAAAACATAGGAATATCTTGTGGGCGCACACAGTGGTGATGAGATATTCACGCCTGGTTGTGTGGTTCTACTTAGTGACTTTCTCTGCTAGTGTCCTCATCATATCCCAGCTATGAGTGGTGTTCTTCCCCTATAAAAAAGAAGCTCTGGTGGTATCTGCAGATTTTGCCAGTCAGAAAACCATCATTATTGTTACTATTTTTCATATATGTGTGTATATATAGAAATAGCTAATGATTTTATGTTTTGAAATTTTTCTAATACAGATAAGCCACAAATACCATTCCACGCTCTGTTTTACTTTAATGTCACAAGTATTTATATATTATATTTCAATTAACAGTCAGTTTTAAAATTCAACTGTGATTTTTTATTTTACCATTAGTAATTGAGAACTCTATCTTTATATTGAAATGTATAAATATTTTTTAATTGTCCTTTGCTCATTTTACTTGAATTTATTTCTGTATTCCACACCCATAGATGTCTTGATTGTAAAGAATATATATTAAGATCTAGAGTTTCTATTTAGTGCTTTTGCAAAACTACTCTTACATTTTTATGGTTTTCTTTTTTTTTTTTTTTTTTTCTTTTTTGAAATGAAGTCTCGCTCTATCGCCCAGGCTGGAGTGCAGTGGCGCGATCTCAGCTCACTGCAAGCTCTGCCTCCCGGGTTCCCTCCATTCTCCTGTCTCAGCCTCCCGAGTAGCTGGGACTACAGGCGCCCGCCACCTCGCCCGGCTAGTTTTTTTTTTTTTTTTTTTTTTTTTTAGTAGAGACGGGGTTTCACCGTGTTAGCCAGGATGGTCTCGATCTCCTGACCTCATGATCCGCCCGTCTCGGCCTCCCAAAGTGCTGGAATTACAGGCTTGAGCCACCGGGCCTGGCCCATTTTTATGGTTTTCAATCCTTGATTGAAGTATTTAATATCGTCTTTACCTCTTGAATTTAAAAAGCGTAGTTATTTAGAAGCTAATTGTCTGATAATTCTAATATTTGAACTTGTTGATTGTGAGACAGATACTGTACTTAATGAAATTGTAGAAATAATTCGAGTTCTTATATGAGGTTATCTTGCTTTAGGAAAGATTATCATTTGCTCTGACAAATGCTAAAGTCAATAACAGACAATCTCTCTGTCGGGGTTGAAATTATCTAGGTTAGGGTGGCCAACATGGGGAAACCCTGTCTCTACTAAAAATACAAAAAATTAGCTGCGCTTGGTGGTGGGAGCCTGTGATCCCAGGTACTCGGGAGGCTGAGGCAAGAGAATTGCTTGAACCTGGGAGGCGGAGATTGCAGTGAGATCATGCCGCTGCACTCCAGCCTGGATGATAGAGCAAGACTCCATCTCAAAAAAAAAAAAGAAATGTAACTTTTAGCAATCCCATTACTGGGTATATACCCAAAGGATTATAAAATCATTCTACTGTAGAGACACATGCACACGTATTTTTATTGCAGCACTCTTCACATTAGCAAAGACTTAGAACCAACCCAAATGTCCATCAAAGGCAGATTGAATAAAGAAAATGTGGCACATATACACCATGGAATACCATGCAGCCATAAAAAGGATGAGTTCATGTCCTTTGCAGGGACATGGATGAAGCTGAAAACCATCATTCTTAGCAAACTAACACAGGAACAGAAAACCAAACATTCCATGTTCTCACTCATAAGTGGGAGTTGAACAATGAGAACACCTGGACACAGTGAGGGGAACATCACACACTGGGTCCTGTCAGGGGGTCAGGGGCTAGGGGAAGGATAGCATTAGGAAAAATACCTAATGTAGATGATGTGTTGGTGGGTGCAGCAAACCATCATGGCACGTGTATATCTATGTAATAAAACTGCACGTTCTGCACATGTATCCCAGAACTTAAAGTACAATAAAAAAAAAAGAGTGGTAACTATCAAAAAAAAAAAAAAAAAAAAAAGCATCTGCACCATTGCAATGACTTAAATGGACTCTAGTCAATCTGAGTTTCTTTTCTTTTCTTTTTTTAATTACCCCTTACTGCTCAGATGTAGATTCTTAGGCTTCCATTGTGAAGGGATGAGAGTTCACTAAGCCATTTTCTGAATTTTAATTTGTGCCACTCTAGACTCTCAAGGTTGTCAAAAGCATTGCACAATCTCTAATCCACGTCTTTGAGATCAGCAACTCTCTCCAAAGGCAAGAGACCCCAGTTTAAATTAATAACCTTGGATTTTTGTGGACCTATACTGATATGGTTTGGCTCTGTGTCCCCATCCAAATCCCATCTCGTAGCTCCCATAATTCCTACGTGTTGTGGGAGGAATCTGGTGGGAGATAATTGAATCATGGGGGTGGATCTTTCCCTTGCTAGTCCCATGATAGTGAATAAGTCTCTGATGGTTTTAAAAATGGGAGTTTTCCTGTGCAAGCTTTCTCTTTGCCTGATGCCATTTATGTAAGACATGACTTTCTCCTCCTCATCTTCGGCCATGACCGTGAGGCTTCCCCAACGGTGTGGAACTGTAAGTCCAATTAAACCTCTTTTTTTTTTTTTTAAATTGCCCAGTCTTGGGTTTGTCTTTATCAGCAGCCTAAAAACAGACTAACACATCTATTTATTTACTGCCTAGTTAGTCTGCCACCTCTTTCAAGTAGGCATTTTTAATATTTCACACATCATTTATAAATATCCCCTATATAGATGGTCTGTGTTATCTAATTTTTCCTTCTAAAATGTATTTTTATAGTGTATTGAAGCTTATTTATATTGAACACTATTGCTGTTTTGATTTCATAAGTAAAGTATCTAAAGTCCAGAGTTTGTTAATACTCTGCCATCCAGTGAATATGTAACAGTTCCATGATTCCAAAAAAAGCTGTTTATTCTACTAAAAAAAAAAATCTCAGTTTTGTTACTGCTTCTACTTTTGGAAATCATCTGGTAAGCTTCCAATGTTTCTTTTTTTTTTTTTTTTTTTTTTTTTTTTTTTTTTTTTTTTGAGGCGGAGTCTCGCTCTGTCGCCCGGACTGGAGTGCAGTGGCCAGATCTCAGCTCACTGCAAGCTCCGCCTCCCGAGTTTACGCCATTCTCCTGCCTCAGCCTCCCGAGTAGCTGGGACTACAGGCGCCCGCCACTTCGCCCGGCTAGTTTTTGTATTTTTAGTAGAGACGGGGTTTCACCGTGTTAGCCAGGATGGTCTCGATCTCCTGACCTGGTGATCCGCCCGTCTCGGCCTCCCAAAGTGCTGGGATTACAGGCTTGAGCCACCGCGCCCGGCCCAATGTTTCTATTAAGGTTGTCTTGTATAAAGAAAAAAGAAAAAAAAAAAGAAAGAGTATCATATACTTAATTTATTATGCATTTAATTATAATTCTCCTACTTCATTCTTCAGCAACTAGGAGAAAAATTGAATTGATCTGCTATTGTTTATACATTTTTGATCTTTTGACTCAGAGAGAGAACATACATTTTATAACATTAAAGAGTAACATCACATGTATGTGTATGTGCATAAAAAGGTATGCAATCACTATATATATAGAGAGAGAGAATAGATTTATGTTGTGCACATATAAATATCTCTATACATATTTACATAGATGCAGGTATAGCTATCTGTAGTTATAACTATATAGATATACACATGATATATACTTATGTATGTTTTCGTGTGTGTATGTTAGACACTTAAAACAACATATTAAAACCATAAGGACAAAACGGCGAATAAATCAATATTTAAATTTATTTCATTATAGTTGGTCAAATAATATGTGGTACATTTATTGTTAAATATATTTTTATAATATTCTGAAAATGTGACTATAATAGAAACATTAATTTGCCTAGAAACCTATTCGAAGGATTTAAAAGGACACAAGAAATCTTAAATGAGCTTGTGTTATAAGCTGTATGTAATGCAAACATGAAAAAA
The DNA here is from genome assembly GCF_007565055.1 of Rhinopithecus roxellana. Classification (NCBI taxonomy): domain Eukaryota; kingdom Metazoa; phylum Chordata; class Mammalia; order Primates; family Cercopithecidae; genus Rhinopithecus; species Rhinopithecus roxellana. Next base: position 6,876,760 of record NC_044549.1, on the reverse strand, counting down.
AAAAAAGACATTTCTCAGAATATTATACCATTGTTGTCACGGGATCCCTGGGGTGCTGCTCTTCCAGCTGGAAGCGTCTGTGGCTGATGATGCCTTTGCCCGAGTTTGCTCGGGCCTCCTGGGCTCATTCCACCTCCTCGGCCTGGCAGGCTGCACTGGGCTCGTGCTGCCAGCCGGAATCCCACAACTGCTGATGCAGATCAGCAAGGGGTGCATAAGTGAGCAAGCACGGGGGCCAGCCATTGCACACAGCCAGGCAGCTATCGGCTGCTGCAGCGAGGAGAACACCTGCAGGTGCCAGCACATGTGCCAGCTCCGTGGGGGGCTGTGACTGGACCAGACATACTGCAAGCAGTTTCTGCTGCGCGACCTGGGAACGCAATGGCACCTCGAAGCTTGGATGTGCCAGGAACCACAGAACCCCAAATAGGGTGTAACAGCCCTGACTCAGGGATCCCTTAGGTCTGGGCTTCCTGAAGGGCTGCAGCTCGTCTTTCCTTCTTGTTGTTTGCAATGTGGCGAACAGGGGGGCATGTTTCAGCCTTGTTTGTGTTACCATTCTTTCAGTCCTTCCATTCGGTGGGTCCTGAGTTCTCCTACTCAGTCCAGGAAGAATGAGGTACATGGACAAATGGAGGGTGAGCAACCTGAAGGATAGTTTATTGAGCAACAGTACAGCTCTCGGGAGACATGGAGTGGGTAGCTCCTATCTGCAGACAGGTCACCAGATGAGTGTGCAGTCCTCAGCGGAGAGAAGACCTGGAAGCCGTAGCTCCTAGCTGTAAGCAGTTTGTCTGGATATCTCTGTGAATCTGGCTGAGTCCAGGGTTTTTATGAACTTCAGGAAGGAGGAAGTGCATGCTGATTGGTCCATGAGGGGCATGGGCGGGCCTGGAAAAAGCACCATAAGTTCTTGCTGTAGGCTATGGACTCCACCTAGAACTGACAGCCCAGCCCCCAGGCTTCAAGCTGTGGCTGGCATGAGGGTGGAACAGTGACCCACCCCTTCTTCCCAGGAGCCTGTCTGCCTCCTGCCTCCATCTACATGTCATCCACTGCTCCCAGGCTGTTCATGCTGAGCCACCCTCACCACTCCATCAGCCTCCCTCTCATGCTCATTGGCACTCAAAGTCCAGAGGGGGCTGAGGCAGCAGGGTGCTAGTCTGTCAGAGCCACCCACACCTGGGCAGGTCACGAGAGCACCTGGACTTGGCTTCAATTTGCTTTGAAATCAGAATGGGTACCAAGAACAGGGAGAGGCCAGGAGGCAGAAACAGGCATTCCTGAGCCTGCAGAGGCAGGGGGAATTCCCGGGCCCCCAAGAACATAGGGACTCCCAGGTCCACAGCCATGACTGGGCAGCTGCAGCTGTGCCTGGATGGTGGGGTTCCTGCCCTGCCAACTTGGAAGGGGACAGGGCTTCTGCCTGTTTCTGGCGCCCCCGGCCCTACCTCACCTGCTGCAGCTGGCATCTTCCCAGCGGCCACTCCATACAGGCCACCACTGCCATCAATGATGAAGATGTCAAAAGCAATTGCAACAAAAACAAAAATTGACAAATGAGATCTAATTAAACTAAAGAGCTTCTGCACAGCAAAGTAAATTATCAACAAAGCAAACAGACAACCTACAAAATGAGAGGAAATTTTTGCAAACTATGTAAACCAACAAAGGTCTAATATCCAGCATCTATAAAGAACTTAAACAAATTTACAAGAAACAAACAACCCCACAAAAAAGTAGGCAATGGGCATGAAGAGACACTTATCTTTTTTATTTATTTACTTATTTCTCGAGATGATGTGTCACACTGTTGCCCAGACTAGAGCACAGTGGCTCTAGTCAACTGTTGGCTCTAGTCAACTGTTGGCTCACTGCAACCTCTACTTTCCAGGCTAAAGCAATCCTTTCATCTCAGACTCTCAAGTAGCTAGGATTAGAGGTGTGAGCCACCACACCCGACCAATACTTTTCAAAAGAAGTCATACATGTGGCCAATAATCATACGAAAAGAAGCTCAACCTCACTGATCATTTGCAAATCAAAGCCACAATGAAATACCATCTAACACCAGTCAGAATGGCTGTGATGAAAAAGTCAGAAAATAACAGATGCTGGTGAGGTTGTGAAGAAAGAGGAACACACACACTGTTGGTGGGAGTGTAAACTGGTTCAGCCATTACGGAAGACAGTGTGGTGATTCCTCAAAGACCTAAAGACAGAAATACCATTCGGCCCAGCAATCCCAATGTTGGGTATATACCCAAGCAAATATAAGTCATTCTGTTATGAACACACATGCACATGTGTGTTTAATGCAGTACTATTCACAATAGCAAAGATATGGAATCCACCTAAAATGCTCATCAGTGATAGACTGGATTAAAAAAATGTGGTACATATATACCATGGAACACTATACAGGCATAAAAAAAAGAACAATATCATGTCCTTTACAGGAGCACAGAGGGACCTGGGGACCTGGAGGCCATTATTCTAAGCAAACTAACACAGGAACAGGAAACCGAATATCACATCTTCTCACTTGTACGTGGGAGCTAAATGATGAGAACACATGGACATATAGAGAGGAACAACACACACTGGGAACTACTGGAGGGTGGAGGATGGAAAGAGGGAGAGAATTAGGAAGAACAACTGATTACTACAAAGCGTAATACCTGGGTAATGAGATCATCTGTACAACAAACCCCCAGGACACACGTTTACCTATCTAGCCAACCTGCACTTGTATCACTAAGTTTAAAATAAAAGTTAAAAAAAAATATGATATGTAAAAATAAAACTACATGGTTAATATAAAAATAATGCTGTTTTTCTGAAAAGGACAATTTTATTCTCTGTAGATTTTTCAAAATCTGAACATGCAGAGAAACTAATCAGGCTAATTATACCATGTATTTCAGGCCCTCTCCACACTGTTATTTTTCACTGGTTCTCACAGAGGATGAACACACTCCATCTTCAGCAATGGCTCCTGGTCATCACAAATCACCACAAACCTTACCGAAAATGGTAAAGCACTGACAGAGAATTACAAAATGATGTATGAAGTGTTTAATTGTTATTTAAAATTCCCTAAGATATTTTATCTAACTTTCAGAAAAATAAGTGGATATTACAAATGGTATTTAAGAAAAGAAGAAAAAAAGATGCAAATCTAATAAAATTAGAGTAGTAAATAGTTAACCATAAAATAGTTAATAAAGTTACTCTTGGTGACTTCAATGGGTTGCAAGGTTTGGACTTTACCATGTATGAAGAATTGAAACATATATATGAATTGTGTGTATAATGTTAGAGCATATTCAAATATTTTTTGTTTGTTGCAAACTAGATAGTGATTGTATGTGTTATGTTTCATGATAAAGTTATTTACACAGAAACCTAATTCCTTAGGGAACCTGGTAGCATAATTATACAGATAACAGAAAATGTTACTAATTTTGGAGCATCTGAAAATGATGTATTGAAAAGAATTTGGTCCCATAGAATGGTTTTGTTGTTACTTAAAAGAGGAATGTTTTCACTGTAGATGTTTTATAATAATTCTGCAAAGGGAAAAAAAATGCAATCAAAGAGTGACAAGAACAGATTTGGTTGGAAATGAATGCCCCAATAACCTGTTTCATGGAGAAATCAGCTTTCTTGTCAATAATGACTATAAATACAGATTTTGATTAAAGGAACAATTTTATACCCAAGTCATCAAAACCAAAAGCATTTATTTATATACCATTACCCTGGTGAATTTTCTTCCAAAGAACTGAAGGTCTTATTATAAGCACCTATCATCAATTAGCTCTTCTTTTGAAGTTGTAATAAGCAGATCTCATTTTCATATATTAGAGATAGAGAAACTGATTGGCAAGAATATTTCATTTTATAATATTTTAATATAAATTGGTTATTTTGACTTGACATAATTTTAGCATTTTTCTGATAAAATCTACGAAAATATATTGTGACATATGAACCATTAAATATATGCAGATGAGGGTATAATGGAGAATGTTAATTCACCAACAAGATGTGTTAAATTTTAACTTGAAATAGCATACATCTACAACATTATAGTAAACATAAAGAGAGGCTCTTCAAATAGAAGCTGTACTCAAGCTAAAAAGGTAGATTTAGATTTCCGGGGACACCTCATGTTAGCTCCTATTTACAGTATGAAGCAAGTATTATCTATATTAGAAAATTTAAAATCATATTTTGAAATTAATTTTGGGATCTTGAATAACAATGCAGTTTTTAGTGTTCAGGAATATTTTAGTCTAATTTGAACGTATTTATGTCTGTTTTTATATATTACTATTCAGGTAGATATAAAACAGAGTGAGAAGCATAGATTATGCATGTATAAACAGATAGACAATGAAGTGAAATAATTTTTCAGTCCTTTAAAGCAGGGGTCCCCAACCACTGAGCCAGGGACTGGTACTGATTTGTGGACTGTTAGGAATCAGGCAGCACAGCAGGAGGTGAGCGGCAGGTGAGCCAGCAAAGCTTCATCTGTATTTACAGCCTCTCTCTGTTGCTTACTTTACTGCCTGAGCTTCGCCTCCTGTCAGATCAGTGGGGACATTAGATTCTCATAAGAGTGAGACTTCTATTGTGAACTGCACATACAAGGAATCTAGGTTGCCTATTCCTATGAGAATCTAATGCCTGATGATCTGTCACTGTCTCCCATCACTGCCAGATGGGACCTTCTAGTTGCAGGAAAACTAGCTCAGGACTCCCACTGATTCTACATTACAGTGAGTTGTGTAATTGTTTCATTATATGTTATGATGTAATGATAATAGAAATAAAGTGCACAATAAATGTAATGTGTTTGAATCATGCCAAAACCAGCCCCCTAACCCAAGTCCATGAAAAAAATTTTCTTCCACAAAACTGGCACCACAAAGGTTAGGGACCACTGCTTTAAAGTCTTAAAACATATTGCAAATATCCCAACTCATATTGGCCAATTATACATGAAAAATCGGACAATAGAAGGGCCACGTTTTGGGAACTTAGTTAGCAATGATTCCAGAGCATTGTGCCACATTTTTTATTCTAGCTTCCCTCTCCAGCGCTGAGATGAAATTCAAACGCCTGATGATTAGCGGAAGGTGGACGACAGGAATTTCAAGCGTAAGCTGAGAACACAAGACATGCTGGCTCCAACACGTAGAAAACAAAAGATAACATCTGCTACTCTTATTTTCTAATTCTATTTACTCTTGTGTTAATATAATGCTTTACAACATTCATCTTCCAGAAATAATTTCCACACCAAGTAATTTGCATATTTTCATGCACTATCAACTCTTTTTTAACTTGTTTTAATTCTGAGCTGCCCTAGATATTATTGACACCCAATTCATTGTGTTGGTGTTTGTTTCTACTTAACTGGTTTGCTAGATTAATTTCTTCTCATAACATGCAATTGAAATGATCCTCTCTGAACATAATGAACATTGTAGAGAAATTCACATTGAACAAGTATTCTTCTTCCTTCCTGCTTTTGTTTTCTCCTAGCCATCAACACCTACCAATGAGCTCCTTACACCTCTTCATTTATTATTCAATTTGCCCGCTGAACAGTCCCGTTATCTGTACTGTGTGCTGCCACCCTTGTTGAGATGCTTATTCCCTCATAATGGACTATATTAATTGTCCTGTAACTCAGTCTCTTTCTTTTCCAGTCTATCAAGTACAGTGCAGGCCAATTAATCTTCTTAAATATGATTTTGATCATGTCAGTCCATCTTCATTGATTTTTCATTGTCTATCCAAGACAGTAGAGATTTCTGTGCCTGGTATTCAATTTTTATCACATTGAATAAATGGTTTTATACATTTTATTCATGGAACCAAAATTTGTTCTGGGACATACACAGTGATGGATTCTAGCTATCCAAGATGAAAAAACAGAATTGCTGTTCTGAACATTTTTACCATGTTTTGAGAGAAGCAGACATATGTAGTAGTAATTTTTAGATTATAAGGGCTAGTCCAATATTGTAAATAAAGAGAATAATTAATTCCATCTCCAAAGACTAAATATTATGAAAAATTTGAGTTAACCCTGCATTTTCACAGTTGGGGAAGGTTAGTGTATCTTACTTTTTCTCCATATAACATTTAAATAGGACATCTCCTTTTCCATACACTCATTTTATTATTCTAATAATTTACGGTTAATGTTACCATTAAGTGGGATAACATTCTCTTACTCTGTCTCTGTAGAAATTATTTTTCTGTACCATTGTCCATGGCAGTTAATCTGCTGCACATTTTCCAACTTTACAGCCCCTTGAGTTCTTAGGACAATGCCCTGTGTTTAATGAGTGCTCAATAGAGTAAGTGTTGACTACATTTAAAACACGTGTAAAATGAGGTCTCCTTAGAGTTTTAATCTGCATTTCCTTGATTACCAAGACCATATACTTTTGTATACATTTTTATCCTCCATTAGTGTTTTCTCTTCCGGAAAACAAAACAAAAAGAAAAACCTCCTCATATCATTTGTTCGTTTTTCTCTATTTTTTTCTTATTGATATATGGCATTGCTTCAACAATGTTAATACAAAATCTTTGTTTATTACAAGTTATAGCGATCTTTTTTCCCCGGCTTTACATATTGTAGACTGGTGTTAGACAAGCAGAAGTTCTAGTTACTTTAGCAATCTGTTTCATTTCTCAGCTAAGTCTCTTTAAATATTTTCTCTCATTCATTCTCTTTATTACCTCATTCCGGAATTCTGATTTAATGTATGCCATACTCCGGTTTATTCTTCATGTTTCTGATCTTGTCTTGCATAATTTTTATCTACATGTTTATCTTTGTTACTTTTAAAGTAATTTTTATGTCTCTCTTCAGCTTTACTAGCTCAGTTTCATCCTTGTTTAATCTGCTGTTTAATATTTTTTTTCTTTTTCATTTCAATCACTAAGAAGTTTCCAAGTTTACCCGTTTGATGGAATAAGCACGTTCTGCCCTGCCTCTCCCACTGAATACAGCTATGAAATATGAATGTACATGGAGCTATATTACAGCAGTAAATAGTAAATGGTAGCAGATGTATCCGAGAAGACCAGAACAAACTGGCATGAAATTACCAGAAGAGGGAAGAAATAAAAAGAGAAAAAGATGAAATAATTAAATAAGTAATAAAGAAATGTTGGAGCTTTCTTATGGAAGGTTTCACCAAGTTTATGATAGGACAGATTTGAAAATCATATAGCTCTAGGTACGACCTTGAAAACGTAAATGTAGTTTCTGGTAAATTGCCAGACAAAGTCACCTGTAGCAGAATAAGAATCAACAACTTGAGAAGCATAAAAATATCATTTATAAAATTCTGTAAAAAGGGAGCCTAATAATTCTACATCTAGTTAAGATATCATTCACCTGTCACCATAAAATACAAATACTTACATACATATATGGAAGGCAATATTAGCCTGAACTCTAAGATCAATATTAAATAAACAGTTTAAACCAAAATTTCAAATGTATCAAAAAAGTTAAAAGTGGAAAAATACAAAAAGATAAGAAAAAGTGAGTGCTGAACTCTGCAAAAAAATGTAGATTTAATAGGGTCATTATAAAATGATTGAAAATGTGTTAACTTTTAGTAAATTAGTCATGTATTTGTTTGAAATTAAATAAATAATGACAAAGGGACTTGGTATATATTGAAATAGCTAAATAAAGATTTTTAATATAGAAGAGACGTAATTCAAGAAAAAGTTTAATAATATTCTAAAAGTATAATAATACATTATTACAATCAAATTAAAAAGTTAGATAGAAATGGGGCATGAAAACCTAAAAGTTGTGTCCTATTAGAATGGAGAGAATGAAACAGAGAGGAAAAACTTCCACTTGGTGAGGGCTGTAGTTGGGAGGGGTTTAATGATATGTCTAAAAAAAGAAGAGAACATTATTAATGGAAACAAAAAACATAGTGGTAGACTATCATTAACGACTTATTGTATATTCTCAGATAGCTAAAAGAGTAGATTTTGAATGTTCTTAACAGAAAGAAATGATAAATGTTTGAGGTGATAAATATGCTAATTATCCTGAGTTGTGCATTACACATTCTATACATGCATCAAAATACCATTTTGTACCCCATAAATATGCAAAATTTTGTGCTTATTAAAATAGTAACAAAAGCAAATAAATAAATGTATTCCTTGACTAAATGTACTCCTAGGTAATATTGTGGCTATTTAAATAGAATTGAGTTTTTATTTGAATCTCAGCTTGAACATTATTAACATATAGAAATGTTACTGATTTTTATACATGGATATTGTATTTTAAAACTTTACTGAAATCATTTATCAAGTCTGGGAACCTTTTGAAGGAATCTTTTAGGGCTTTCTAGGTAGAAGATCATGTCATCAGTAAAAAGAGACTTGAATTCTTCTTTTCTGATTTGGGTGTCTTTTTAAATTTCTTTTGCCTGACTGCACTGGCTAGGACTTCCATTACTATGGTTGAATACGAGTGGGGAGACTGGACATCCTTGTTTTGTGTTGCAGTTGTTAGGGGGAATGCTTTCAACTTTTCCCTATTCAGTACAATGTTAGCTGTGGGTTTGTCATAGTTCGCTCTTATTATTTTGAGGTGTATTTCTTCAATGCCTAGTTTGTGAAGGGATGTTGGATTTTATGAAATGCTTTTGCTGCATCTATTGAGATTATCAAATGGTTTTTGTTGTAAATTTGGTTCACGTGGCGGATCACACTTATTAATTCATAAATGTGTAATCATCCTAGCATTGCTGATAGAAAGCCCACTTGATTGTGATAAACTGCCTTTTTGAAGTGCTGTTGGATTGTTCATGAGTATTTCATTGAGAATGTTTGCATCTTTGTTCATCAGGGATATTGGCCGGTTTTGTTTTTTGTTGTTTCCTTGCCTAACTTTGGTATCATGGTGATGCCAGTTTCACAGCATGCGTTAGGGAGGAATCCCTCCTATTCAGTTTCTTGGAATCGTTTCAATAAGATTGGTATCAGCTCTTCCTTAATGAGTCTGGTAAAGTGAAGCTATGAATCTGTGTGGTCCCGGGTGGCTTTTTTTTTTTTTTTTTTTTCTTTTTGAATTTTTTTTTCAATTACAGATTTAATTTCATATTTGTTATTAGTCAGTTCAGGATTTTTATTTCTTCCTGACTCAATATTGGGATATTGTATATGTCCAATAATGCTAACAGTGTCCTCTAGATTCTCTAGTTTGTGGGCATAGAGATGTTCATCATAATCTCTGATGATTTTTTTTTTTATTCCCCTGGTATTAGTTGTGATGTCACATTATCATTTTTGAAACCATGGCAATCTGACTGTGCCCTCCCTGGCCTATTCTCCTTAAATGGGGGGGTGCCCAGCTCCTGTGCCACCACACAAAACCGTACCACACTCTTCTCTGTGTTCTGATAGTGAGTGTTCCTCTTTTGTTTGAGATAAAAACACAATTACATTGCCATACCTCCTGCAGGTGTGGTCACGTCCTGGAGAAATGGTCACAGGCCAGTGGATTTGTCCTCTGGCCCCTCAGGTCAAGCACCAGCTGTGATGGGAATGGACTGTTCACAGGCTGCCAGCAAACCACTCAGATGGGGCAAAGAAGGTTAGGCTGTTGTGGGAACCACCAAGCCTGGAGTCTTGGGAGGGACTCATAGGCATGAGGCCACGTGGTTCTAGTGCATTTCAGTCCTGTGGCAATGGTGATGGAGCCTATCTTGGGCACACTAGCCGGTCCCAGCCCCATTTTTACTCTCCTGGCCTAGCAGACAGCACAAGCTGCAGCTGCTCAGGGCACAATGCAGAGCCCTGAAGGGTGTGCGCCCAGAGTTTCCTTTTGCTCCAGCTACCCAGCACACTGAAGCATCTGGGCTCCATGCAGGTTCAAGCAGTGCCTTGGTGTGGTCTTCAGGCAGCTCGGCCCACCTGTTCAAATGTCTGTCGGGGTCATGGGAACTCCTGTAGCTAGAATGTCAGAGGTCTGCATCGGGAATGGGGTGCCCTGGGCTTTTGTCACTAACACTTTCCTTGGGTCTGGTTCAGGTCTTGGGGCTGGTCCTGGAGCCTGGTGACACCAGCCAGACAGTCTTGCTTTCTTGCTTTTCAACCATGGTATCTTTAATCACCTCTCTATTAAATTTCATTGTTTTCTCTCAAAAGATCTGTTCAAAACGGAAAGGTTTACTCAATATTTTGCTTCCTCTATGTGAAAGAGGCACATCCCTGGTGGGTCTAGTGAGTCATCTTTTTTGACTTTTCCAAGACTTTTTAATCTTTCATTATTTTGTTATTTCATTTGTATTAAAATTCTAAGTCATTATAAAAAAAAGTCAAAAACTCATGAAGTAAGACAATCTTGCCTTTTACAGGTTGATTTTTACTGGAATATTTTTTGGAAGACTTTTTCAATACATTTTTAAGATGTTTACTACAAAGGTTTTTTCAAAATCATTTTTCTAGTATAAAGAACTATCACAGTTTACTATCCATTTGATCTTTTGTTAAATCAGTAACTGTGGTAGGCAGAATTAAGATGACACCGTGACCACTGCCCCCTTTCCATGCACTGTACAATGCCATCTTCTGGACTGTATGTGGGACTTGTGAGTGTGACACTCTCTCTCCTCGGATTAGTTAACACTGTGTGGAAAAGGTGATGAGACAATCATTCTGGTAATGATATTAGTCTGTATAAAACTCCCTTGCAGCAGATGAGAGATTCTTTCCCTGGCCTTGAAGAAGTAATTTGTTACATTATAGAGATGACCATGAGTCAAGGAGGAGCTGGTGGCCTCTAACAACTGAGAGCCTCAATCCTACAGTGGCAAGTCACTGAATTTCACCAGGGCTCAGTAAGTTTGGGAGCAGACCCATTGTCTCAATTGTGAGATCGCAGGTCCAGCTGACACCTTGAGTTAAGCCTATGGAGACTTAAAGGAGATGCTAAATTTGTTGCAATTTCTGCTACAGCAATAAAATACTAATATATTGTTCAACAAAAAGCTAGAACTGCAACTTATTTTGTGTGTGGAGCATAGGAGAGGGAAGATCAAAAGTAAATTCACAAAGACATCAAGATTCTACCTAGAATGTAGAAAGCTGGAAAAAAGCATTCCTCCCACACTTACAATGGAAATATCATCTGGCCAGGTGCAGTGACTCATGCTTATAATCCCAGCACTTTGGCAGTTCAAGGCGGGAGGATCGTTTGGGGCCAGGAGTTCAACACCTTTCTGGGCAAAATAGTGAGACCATGTTTCTACCAAAAAAAAAAGGTGCTTTAATTGGCCAGGCACGGCAGCATGTGACCACAGTCCTAGTAATTGAGGAGGCTAAGGTAGAAGGATCTTAGTGAGCCCAGGAGTTCCAGACTACTATGAGATATGGGTGTGCCACTGTCCTCCAGTCTGGATGACAGAGCCAGACACTGTCTTTTTTTTAAGAAAAAAGCCATATAAATGGCGGATGTCTGTAGTCCCAGTTACTTGGGAGGCTCAGGCAGGAGAATCGCTTGAACACAGGAGGTGGAGGTTGCAGTGAGCCAAGATCGTGCCACTGCACTCTAGCCTGGTGACAGAGCAAGACTCCATCTCAAAAAAAAAAAAAAAAAAAAAAAAAAACATAAATAAATAGAATCTGCAAATTTTCTTAAATCTATCTGATACTTTAGGTCTAAGAATCCAAAATCTATAGAAAGTTACACATCTCCAAGAAAGTATGCACCAGACCTGGAATTTAAAAATCTGAGTTGGAGTTTCTTTTCAATGTAATGTACTAGTCACATGAAAGTTGATTAACTCATTTAAATTCATGTGAGACTTCCTTTTCTTATCTGTGAAATGGGTATGATAAAATCTGCCTCATGTACCTTACAGAATAATTTTAAAGGTCAAATAAAATAAGTGCAAAAATTACTTACACAATGTAACAGGTAAAGAATATCAAGTTTTGTAATGAACAGGGTTTGAAAAAATAATCATCAAGAGTAAAATATATCTGAAATAAAGTCATACTATATGTAGTATTTTTAACCTGTTCTTTTCCAATTAATTAATAGTCTTAAACAAATTTTTGTGTTAATAAATCCTGAGTAGCTGGGATTACAGGTGTCTGCAACCATGCCCGGCTAATTTTTAGAATTTTTTTTTTTTTTTGTAGAGATGAGGGTTGCACCATGTTGGCCAGACTGGTCTCAACATCCTGACCTCGGATGATCCACCCACCTTGGCCTCCCAAAGTGCTGAGATTACAGCAGTGAGCCACTGCACCTGGCCTAGTATTTTATTATTTAAACTATCCTACCTTGTTATTATTATCATGTATAATTTTTATGATTTTTAATATTTTAACTAACAAGAATAGAGAATATCTAATTATATAAATTATTTTGGGTCCTAATCGAGTTATATTAGGCAATAATCTAAAGCTAAACTTTGAAAATAAAATGCAGATTTTTTAAAATTAAAATGCATAAAGTAGAAAAAATTTTATTTTATACTTTCAAACTAGGAATGATCTTCACAAAACTTTAAAAATTAAAACGTAAATAACATACCCGATTATAAAGTGTTCTAAATGAACATTATATAATAATACATTTGGAAATGCAAAATTATCTGAATGAATTGTTCATTTTGTATGCATAATATTATTTTAAATTCTAAGCAGGAGTAAATTTGAAGCAGATTAACAATATAGCGTTTACGTAGGAAAAATCTTTGGACTAATAATTTACATATTGAGGTATAATATTCTATATGGTATCTATGTTGTAAGAAGGCCAGATTGCCGGGCGCGGTGGCTCACGCCTGTAACCCCAGCAGTTTGGGAAGCTGAAGTGGGCAGATCACGAGGTCAGGAGATCGAGACCATCCTGGCTAACACAGTGAAACCCCATCTGTATTAAAAGCACAAAAAAATTAGCCAAGAGTGGTGGCGGGCGCCCCGTAGTCCCAGCTACTCGGGAAGCTGAGACAGGAGAATTGTGTGAACCCGGGAGGCGGAGCTTACAGTGAGCTGAGATCCGGCCACTGCACTCCAGTCTGGGCGGCAGAGCGAGACTCCGCCTCAAAAAAAAAAAAAAAAAAAAAAAAGGAGGCCAGATTTATAGCAGATGGCATTTTGACCACAGATAAAGCAAATGGATAATCATTAAAATATTGCGGCATGCATGTTCTATGACTAAACACTGAAATTCTCAGTTAAGGTATAGAATTCTCATTGAGTTAAACAGTTGAAGGCTGATATGGTATCTTTTCAAGAAGTATTCTTGTAGATGAGAGGAAATATTGAAGTAGAGACTTATAATTCTAATTTCTTTTAATTTAACTCCTCTCAAGAAGGCAGAGCAATAATTCTAATTTACAGCTATAATCTCTTAACTAATGGTAACAAACTCGGGAGGGTTTATAGGTGTTTATGATGCAGATGTGGAACAACGGAAAATAACAAAACTCACCAACTTGTGAGGCCAGTTGTTGTTTTGAAACCTACCTATGCTATCATTAATTTGTCCATTTAAGATTCACATCTGGGCCGGGCGCGGTGGCTCAAACCTGTAATCCCAGCACTTTGGGAGGCCGAGACGGGCGGATCACGGGGTCAGGAGATCGAGACCATCCTGGCTAACACGGTGAAACCCCGTCTCTACTAAAAAATACAAAAAACTAGCCGGGCGAGGTGGCGGCTCCTGTGGTCCCAGTTCCTCGGGAGGCTGAGGCGGGAGAATGGCGGGAACCCGGGGGGCGGAGCTTGCAGTGAGCCGAGATCCGGCCACTGCACTCCAGCCTGGGCGACAGAGCGAAACTCCGTCTCAAAAAAAAAAAAAAAAAAAAAAAAAAAAAAAAAAAAAAAAAAAAAAAGATTCACATCTGGAGATTAATTTATAAGAAATAATTGCCACTGAAGTTAAACAATACAATAAAGCTAAAAATTATTTCTCTATAGAAAAATAGCCATAGAATCATGTAGTTAGAATAAGAAGGGACCACTAGAATTATAAAGGAAAGTATGTATACTTTTTGGTAGCATTATCACTTAGCTTGCTAGAATCACATAGAGCTTTCATTACACAAATACATGAATGAATAAAAAAATAAACCCACTAGCCATCCTGAAGGCAGATCTACTGAATCAGTATTTTTTTAAAAAAACTAAGCAATCCATATGTGACTTTTATTCCCAAAAATGTTTGCAACGCTGTCTTTTTTTTTTTTTTTTTTTTCGCCCCCTCTCTGAGACAGGGTCTCACTCTGTCACCCACACTGGAATGCCATGGCATGATAACAGCTCACTGCAGCCTCAACCTCCCAGGCTCAGGTGATCCTCCCATCTCAGCCTCCTGAGTAGTTGGAACTACAGGTGCACACCACTACATGTGGCAAAATTTTTGCAGAGAAGGAGTTTCCCCTTGTGGCTCAGGCTTGTCTCAAACTCCTGGGCTCAAGCACTCGTCCTGCCTCAGCCTTCCAAAGTTCTGAGAGTACAGGTGAGAGCCACTGTCTCCGGCCTGAAATACTGCCCTTACAGAGCAATTTTTGGAAAACTTCAGGTCTGAGATATTATAACATCTCACAGCAATCCATTATGGAGTTTCAGAAATTTAGTAAATGAATTATTTCCTTCATTAATTTCTATTTATTAATTAATTTTCTCTATTTCTTACAGATTGTGCTGTATTAAAACCTCAGGAGCTTTTTTTCCCTTAAAATAAGCACATGAAAATATCAGCAACTTCACAATATAATCATTTGAAGAAAATGATTATGCATTTTATCTATTTCTTCACTGATTCTATAAGTTCCATTAACTATTTCTGGTAAATATTTCCTTTTACAGCCAGTATAGATAATGTATCAGGTATGCGAAAGCTTTCAAGCACTAGTTGCATTCAGTTTCTTTTTTTTGCTCCCAGAAGGATGGCACTTTGATTCCTGGAAGTCAGGTGGTTATTTGACTGTATCTGGCCAATCATCTGTGACAGGAAGTGACATGTGTTACTTCTCATCCATGACACTTGATTGTCAGTAAGAAACTCATCAGAATTCTCTTTTCCTGCTGTTCTACTGCAATAACAGAAGGGTATGTTGAGATGGAGGTGCTATAGGACAGAACACCTTGAATCATTGAGTCGTAATAGAGGAGAGTTTCTCAGAGGTGTGGTGGAATTTGTGTGAGCAAGTGTATTTGCTGTGTTTTTCCATTGAGAGTTTGAAGTTTATTACTGCAGCATAACCTAGTCTATCTTAGGTAAGCTACTGAGTCACCATTGTAGACTTACGATAAAATTTCAAATTATTAGACCACAATTTTCGTGTGTCCTCTCAATTTTTCTTTCCAGCTAAAGGAATAGCTAACTGGTTTTCCTTTGCTAACACACAGAGCTAACTAAAGAAACCCTGTGGCACTGAGCAATCCACACACATATTTGTGGCTGCCAGCATCATTTCACCTGTTCCCAGGGCTTTGAGAATCTGTGCTGCTGTCCTCCGCGTCAATCTGCCCCTCCCTCGAAGTAAGTGATCCAGAAAACAACGACCGCAAGAAGTGGTGAAACCTTATGTCACAGACAGGAATTACTCGGATTTCCCGCAGTGTGGCTTCTGCTACAAATACACTTCTTAAAACATGTAAAGCTGTGATAATTTCATCTTGCCTCCCTCTAACCTAAGATGCAAGGAGTCTTTCTGTGCTGGATTAGACTCACCGTGAGAATTTGTCTCTGTTCTCGCTCTTACTAATGTCCACCTTAAATGTATTTCTGCCTCTTTGCCATGCCTGTTTTATACTACGTGTACAACCAGACTATCTCTTCACATGTATTATCCAAATTATCAGCCTCTGTTATGTAAAGTACTGCAGGAGAGGAAAGTGAGAGAAGTACCTGTTTGATTATTTTTATAAGATATAATCATCATTTTTGAAAATATCTATTAAGGGATACATGCAAATTATGTAAGAAATAAATTATAGCATGTCTATTTCCAGGCTTTTCAAATTTGGACAAGTCACTTCAGTTTCCTGGTACTAAAAAAGAAACTAGACTAATATGATGTCTAAAGATACTGCCAATACTTAACCTCTATTATTTCTATGACCTATTACAAATTACATTTCGCATTTCTTGTGCCATTTTTCCAATACATCAAGACAATTTCTCCCGTGTTCATGTGTCGAAAACGCACCCGATTCAGTTTAACGTACAATTTTGAGCCCTTTTTTATTATTTTATCTTCAATAAAATTGACTTTCCAGTCATATCGGATATTATGTATGAACAGTCCAGTGGGAAACTCTGTGAGCTTTCCGGGGACTTGTCATCTGATGGTCTTCACTGTGGTTTTATTGGGGATTGTGCCATAATCTGTGGCAGATCACACAATGCCTTCCTTTTCAGGAGTTTCTGCTTCTTCAGGGAAAAATAATCCTTCAGTATTGTGCTTTGAAAAGGAACAATAGGGATCGGAAAAATAATATGCCTGTATTGCAGCATTTGAGAGCAGAATAGGAAATAGGACATAATTGTGAATCATTTTCATCTTTCACCAACTCCTCGATGTGAGGCCCACACTTACCTGTACTCTTTGTTGTAAATGGAGACCACAATGCTAATCTGTGGATTCAGTCTTCCAGAGAAGGAACTTCCGGATTACTGCTAAGAGTGGAAGTGGAGGCAAGAATATCCCTTGACTGTGAGAAACCGGAGATGAGGCTCCCATCGCTCTATATAAAGACATGCAAATAATGCCTCCATTTTCAGTTCTGTATCTGACCTCAGTATTCTAGGGTGACTTGTGTCTCCAACTGCTCATCTTTTTGTGGGCAAAACTGCTTGCTGAGACTCAGCATCTAGCTCCACAGGAATTATTGTTTCCTAGTTTCACAAAGCTAGTCACCTCTTTTCTGCTTTCAAATGTTACCAAAATCTCCTTTGTTATTTTGCCTCCTCACTTGTTCTCTCAGTTTGTACAGATAAATACACTATTTATTACTTTATATTTTTGCAGTTTTTGCAGAGAGAAAAATAAAGGTTGTGACTAATTTAATGTGGTTTACTAGGAAGCCCATCTAATTTTATTTCTTATTTTAATGAATTGTCTTGCATGGTACCTAGATACATTATATGTTCAGTAAGCATTGTGTAAGAATTAAAATTTGAATATGTGAATTAATAGATGAATAATAAAGAAAAGTATAAAGTTAAGATGGGAGAAACTATAATGTGTAACACATTAATGCAATCCTCAACTATGTATGTGTCACATATGCAAAATTTCACACTGACACTTTTGGATTATTTTTCACCTTGGGGCTGATTCAAAATAGTCATATAACACCTAAATAGGATGTCAAATGAAGGAATTCCCCTGATGGACACCCACCAGAAATGATGCCAAAACATGTACAACAGTGTTCATAGAACTGGGTGCAGTATTTCCAAGCAGAAAACTGAGAAAATATTCATCTATTGTGATCCTGATAAACATACTGAATATAGTCACACAATAGAATACCACATACCACACACAATGATATCAATAAAAATAACAAGCATAATATTGAGCAACAAAGCCAGATACAAAAAAAGATAATTTCATGTATGTGTAATCTAAAACAAATAAAACTAATCAAGAGTCAAGATAGGGTTACTCTTGTGAAGAGAGTGATTATCATTGGAAAGCACAATAGTTAGTATCACGTGTCAACATGACTGGGGAACTTAATGTCCAGATATCGAATGAAAATTGTTTCTGAGTGTGCCTATGAAGGTATTTCTGGAAGAAATATTTTCATTGGAAGAGACTAGCATTTGAACTGCTGAACTGAGTAAAGCAGATGGCCTCCTCCACTGTGGGTGGGTGGGCAACATTAAATCCATTGAAGACTTCAATACAACCAAAAGGATTGAAGAAAAGTTGGATTTGCTGGCTCTCTTCCTGACTGCTTGAGGAGAAACATATCTTTTCGTACCCTTAGTACTCCTAGTTTTCAGGTATTCAGACTCAGACTGGAATCTACAGTCAGGCCTTCTGGCTCTCAGGCCTTTGAACAACATCCGCAGGTTTCCTGGGTCTCCAGCTGTAGGCAGCAGGTCCTGGGGCTTCTCCATCTCCGTAATTGTGTGAGGCAACATTGTACAAAATTCTGTTTACATATAAATCTTACTGGAACTGTTTCCCTGTAGAATCCTGACTAATATAGAAAGGGAGCACAATAGAGTCCTCTAAGACGCAGGCCCGGTTCAGTCTCTTGATCTGGAGGTTGGTTTCATGCATGTGTTATGCATTTACTTCCTTTCTGTTATTCCACAGTAAATTTTGTTAAGATCTAGGCATTCATGTATATCTTTCAAGACCTAACTTTAAAATAAACAAAAAGGCCATATTTTTAAACCATTACACCAGGAAAGCACATCTGAATATTGTAATTTATGCAAGTATATGAACTTCAAAGTAAACATGAGTTATGGATGTTTTTGAGTGACACTAAATCAATTACATCAGTTTTTTGGGGGGGTAGTTGTGATGCTTATTTACAAAATCAGGTTATCAATCATTTTACCTTTTATAGCCAAAAATTTTCAATAAGCTGCTAGAACAATATGGAATTATGATATGTAGGAGTATGTATTCATCGTCTTTCCTTAAACAAACATGTTCTATTCCTATACATATTTCCAAGAACCTCCATGCTAATCGCTTCCCTAAAGCACCAGACATGAACAGAAAAAAAAAGAGCAGAAAATCTTTGACTTTTGAATTCAAAAGCCATTGGCCTTGAAGTCCAATATAAAAACCAAAGGGTGTGAGAGGGAAAATAGAAAAAGACCACAAGGGAGTTCCTGATGAGATTTTCATACTTCAAGCTCCCTTAATAGAGAGCACTATTTTTTTTTCCTTCACCAGGGAGCCTTGTGAAAATTGGAAACCAGTCACCTTTCTTTACTCCTTTCAGGTGAACCATGAAAACCCTAGCCATGAGTCAGTTATCCTAAATTTATCAGTCCCCTGAGAACACCACATCCATCAAACCCAAATTGCACAAACCATATTAACTCAAAACCTCAGCTAGTCTTTAAGCCCACCAAAAATGGAAGATACAAGGATGCAGCTTTAGTTGTCTATATAGTTGATGATGTCAGAAAGGCAAGCCCTTCACTAAACTGGTACCAGACAATACCAAGCCAAGATTTCCTAGATCTGGGAAAGAACAGAAAGACAACTTGCATGTAAGTAAATTTTATACACACACACACATACACACACACATATATATGTGTGTGTATATATATATAACATAACATCATCAGGCTTATATGTATTTCAGGGCTATGCAGATATGTAAAGATTATTAAACATGACAGGATTTTTGTATGCACTCAATTTACAAGTTTATATAAATTACAAAAGCAACATAATTTAATATCATTTTAGACTCTAAAGGAAAAAAAAAGCAGGGGTATTTAATTACTTATTGAAAGTCAGTAACTATATCTCTAGATACTCATTAATGGATACATCATGAGCACACTAAATACATGCTTATTGAATACATGAATAAAGGAAGAAATGAATGAAGAAGAATGAATAACCAGCTTTCTACCATATTTAGCACAAAACCACATATAATTATTAGGCACTTGAGACATACATTCAATGCTAGGAGATGTGCAGATTCTGAAGAGGTATGCTATCAGGAATTTACCCTTGCAATGTGTTATTACATTACCAAGGCATTTCAAAGCAAATTTAATTTTGATTACAGTACTCACCCAGAAAATAAGGGATAAATGGTAAAAGCTAATGAGTTCAGAGTTTCCATTCAGAATTCTAATAAGTATAAAGAAACTTCTGGGATTGAGGGATTATATTAAATGTTTCATGAAGGGAAAGTCTGTTTTGGAGTTGTAGTGCCTCACAATTCTTTCCCTGGGACTTTTAAGTAAAAATTATGCTGAGAAATCCACTTGTAACAATGCCACTTGCAATAGTTTCTTTTCCATTATGTCTTCAAAGGTCCCAAGCTAATAAAAACAATTGCACTATTTTGCCCTTCTTTAGTTTTTAAACCAATATATTACAGAAGAATCTGTGGAACCAGAGGTAACATTTTTAGTTTACTACACAGGGTACAATTTTTAGTGAAAACACAGACCTCATTATGAAGCTTCAAGATCTTGCAATAGTATACTTACAAGAATATCTTGTAGACATAATCAAATTGTGAGGTTTTTAAATAGAGAGCAGTTAGTATTTTTCTAGGTGTCATAGGTTCATTTTCAATTTTTTTCAGAGTTGTTAGTGCTAAATTTACACACATATTCCAAAGATATTTCCTGCTTATTTCAAGGTTTTTGTTTTTGTTTTTGTTTTTGTTGTCTCTCTCTTTGACAGGTGTCCTCTTTTCTCCCCAATCAGCTTCTTGCACTTTTAACTCTTCCTGGGTCTGCTTCACCTGCCTCCTCTGAGACCCAATTAAATCAGGAAGAAGGATCCCAGGCTTCCTATGTACACTTTCCTTTTACATCCTTGTGAAGTTGAACAGATAGGACATGCCACAGATGACAGAAAGTGAATAGAATTGGGCTTGAAGTAAAAGAAATGGGATTGGGTAGTTGGGAACAGGATGGACAAGGAGACTTTCTAACCATGTGCAGATATGATCATCTTAAACAGCCCAGTAAGAAGTTCCAGAGCACAGATTGCCCAACAAAAGAGCCCAGCACTGGGCAGAAGCGGACCAGCCTTCCCACCCCCACTGACTAGCTTATTGGTGAGGGCTTTTCCCGGAAGAGTGAAGCTCAGCTCAAAAGCACATGGACATAGAGTATGGAATGATAAACATTGGAGACTGGAAAGGGTGAGAAGGTGGAAGAGGGGTGAGGGAAGAGAAATTACTTAATGTGTACAATGTATATTATTCACTTGCTAGATACACTAAAAGCCTACACTACACCACTATGCAATATATTCATGTAACAAAACCACACATGTGCTTCTTACATTTTCTTTAATGCTGAAGTGGATCCTGTGGTTACTAACACATAAAGGCTAACTTAACTCTTTGTAGTTGAAGAGCAGGCTGTATTTTGAAAGGAGATGCAAGTGACACAATCCCATGGTTGCCACATCTCTGGGCTTACAGATGCCTAAGCTTTGATCCTTGGTTAAAATCCTTTCAACATCAACAAACGCAAGAAATATATAGAAGTATACCAGATCTAAACTAAAAGGGTTTTTTTTTTTTTTTTTTTTACATTGCTATGTATGCTCTACTATTCCAAATAAGTGTCCAAATACAGTATACGTGGGTTTTCGAGATTGCTTATTTTATAATATCTAATGGACTAGCAACAACCAAAATGGTATGAAAACTGAAAGGACCTCATGAATAAAGGGCTTCCTGAGTTGAGTTGGATCTTGCCTAAGTCAGTCTTATGTTCCATGATGAAACACATCTTTGAGCAATATAGGCTTGGGATATACAGTATCACCTGAAAGTCACAAGATTGCCTTCGCGATGCAGTGCATGCTGTGAGTTTTAACCAGCAATTTTTTTTTAAGCTAAAAGGGCCACTGCTTCCAAACAAGATGGAGTAACTGAGCCAGGTTTACTCTCCAACATGAAACAAAACTTGGAGAAAATCCAACAGGACACCGGGGAAACATTTGTGAAAAATTCATATAATGGCATACTATTTGGAAACAGGAAGGAATGGAATACTGATACACCTGAAAACATGGTTGAATCCAGAAACATTTGTGCTGAGTAAAAGGAGCTAGACACAAAACAGTACCTACTGTATAATTGCATGCATGTAATGTTTTGAAACAGGGAAACAGACCAGGATGGTAGGAATCAGAAGAGGGGTAATCTCTGCTAGAGAAAAGGATTGAATGTGAAAGGCAAGAGGGAATGCTTACATCTTGATAGGCATGTGGATTACTCAGGTGTCTGCATTGTCAAAAATAAAACTATATATTTAAAATCATTTATGTATTTTAATAAATAAAAATTATACCTCAATTTTTAAAAGTTTCTCTAAAATGATCTGTCGAATGGTCCTTGAATAGCATTTAAACATTTTATTTTTTCTAATAGCCATTTTTGTGTAATAGTTAAAATGTTGAATTATTAGGATTATCTGCAATTTTAACTTTAATGTACCATAATAGCCCTGACTCAAAATTATCTCTGTGTGAATAGCTTATATATTGTATTTCAAATTAATATTTAGTATATCTATAGTCCAATGTACTCCACTATCAAGAGTAAACATAAATCAGAGAGTTGATACACATGCAAAATTATTTATTCTTGAGTCTTTTGTTTGAGATAAATTTTATTGAGATAAATAAAATCTCTGTAATGTTTGT
Source organism: Rhinopithecus roxellana (assembly GCF_007565055.1). NCBI lineage: Eukaryota > Metazoa > Chordata > Mammalia > Primates > Cercopithecidae > Rhinopithecus > Rhinopithecus roxellana. The sequence goes on along the minus strand of NC_044549.1, from coordinate 6,854,324 downwards.
AAATATTTCATTATTTGCTCCTTATAACTTTCTTCTTCATAGCGATTAGAAGTAAAAACACTTAAAAATAATTCCAAAGAGTGAAATAAATAATATATCCTTGATCAGAACAGAGGCATGCCTATAAAAACAGAGAAGCTCCTCAGAACTTACTAATGAAATGAATGTACAGAAAGACACTAACATTGGAAGGTGGAGAAGAATATATAGCATCCATGAGCAGAGTGAAGATCTGTCTTGTGGACTGATGATAGAGCTTCCAGAAAAACTGATAGCCCTTCTAGATTAATCCAAAGTTATGTTTCTCTTCCTGCTAAATCAAAGAAAGCTGCCCAGTTATTCAACTGCACACACACTCACACACACATGCACACACACACACATATATAAACACAATATCATTAGGCTTATATGTCTTTCAGGGCTATGCAGATATGTAAAGTTTATAAGCATGACAGGATTTTTGTATGCACTCAATTTACAATTTTATATAAATTACAAAAGCAACATAATTTAATACCATTGTAGGCTCTGAAGGGAAAAAAGCAGGGGTATTTAATTGCTTATTGAAAGTCAGGAACTGTATGTATAGATACTCATTAATTGATACCTCATGAATGCACTAAATACATGCTTATTGAATATGGAACTTTCTGAAATTCCGTATGAGATATCTGAAATGAGATAAATCCTCCATTTGCCCAGTGGACATTAGAACTTGGTTAAGGAAGTTATGGTTATCCTGCACAATAGGCAGAAGTGAAGACATTGTATTGGACAGGGCAAAATAATTGAACTTTTGCCCATTTTTGTCTTAGTCTGGAATATGTAATTCTACTTTGTGTAACACTTAGCTTGTGAACAATGTCGCCGCTGAGAAAACCATTAGGGGTCGTGCAATAATGGATTATGGAACATTTCTGCCACTCACAAAGACTAGATTCCACCAGAGGAAAGCATATTGCACTGCCAGAATGCAAAAATGTACTAAGAAGCACGACATCCATGGAAATTACTTGTTCTTCCACTGGCATAGTAGCAGGTTGATTAGAAGTGGAATTAAGTGGCTGTAAGTAAAAATGGTTAGGCAAAAACTGGAAGCCATCAAAACGCTCTTCAATAGATGAAAGGGTAAACAAATTGTGTTACAACCAGAGAGTGTCATATTATTTGGTGATAAAAAGAAATGACTTATCAAACTATGAACAGGCATGGAGAAACCTTAAATGCATACTATTTAATGATAGAGGTCAGTCTGTAAAAGCTACATACAGTATCATTTCAATATATGACATTCTGGAAAAGGCAAGACTATGGAGACAGTGAAAAGGTCAGTGGTTGCCTGGAGTGGATGGGAAGAGATGAACTGATGAAGAACAGGGGATTTTTGGAGCAGTGAAGCTATTCTTATTCTATATGACACTGTAATACCGGATACATGACATTATGCATTTGTCAAAATCATAGAACCATAGAACACAAGGAGTAAGCCCTAATGTAAACTATGAACTTTGGTTAATATGAATGTAGCAATATTGGCTCAACAATTTTAACAAATGCACTATAGTAATGCAAGGTATTAATACTAAGGGAAAAGGGCTGGTGGTGTGGATACGTGAGAACACTCTGTACTATCTGCTCAATTTTCTGTAACCCTAAAATTTCTCTAAAAATCATTAACTAATTTATTAAAAATTTCTGTGACATTCTTAGAATTGAGATCCTCAACAGGCAAAATCAACAGTTAAAGTAACATCTGTTATTGATGTAAAAATACAGGTCAGGAACCTTTTCTCCTATCCAGAGGCACAAATGATGGGTTCACATGTAACTTGTATGTCTATATATAATGCCATTATGAAACTCTACGGCAAATGGCGGCTAATATGAATAAAATATGGATGGGCATAAAAACATTGCAAGGTGATGGATTTCTGTGCTGTTGAATTGGAAAATATTATATTGCAAAAATTCTGGGATCTGGAGGTAAGGATAATAGAATGGGAATGATATGGTTACAAAGTCCTTTATCTTTATTACCTCTATTTTTCATTTTGTTTTGCTGAATGCAGAGGTAGTGGGACTGGACAAACAAGAAAGATCTTATAAAGGTATTACTTACACCTGCCTCTAGAGTCAACCAGTACAAAATTATGTGTGTGTGTGTGTGTGTGTGCATGTGTGTGTATGGGGGGGAGAGTGCTCTAAGAACTAAAGTAATTTCAGGAGACTTACAAGGTTATATGATTACAGCTAACATGGTTTTTTAACAAGGGAAGTTCAAAGTCTTATTGGACGTTTCAGTTGTTGGTCATCGTTACTGTTTTAACATACCTGTTTTCATGCATCAACTATAGTAAACTTTACTATTACAGAAATCATAAATTGGCATAAAGAAATCATAAATATGTAATCAGTCATCTGGTTGAGTGGATGGAAAGAAAATCTTAAGAGTAGCATTGCAATTCTCTTTTCAATCTTGGTGATACCTGAGAATTTGACCTTTGATTGGCAACCAGCTACATCATTGATTTAAGAAATACAAACACATTGCCTGTGTGCCGTGGCTCAGACCTGTGATCCCAACACTTTGGGAGGCCAAAGCAGACAGATTACTTGAAGTCAAGAGTTTGAGACCAGCCTGGCCAACACGGTGAAGCCCCGTCTCTACTAAACATACAATAATTAGTTGAGTGTGGTAGCACATGTCTGTAATCCCAGCTACTAGGGAAGCTGAGGCAGGAGAATATCTTGAACCTGGGAGGCAGAGATTGCAGTGATCCAAGTTTGCACCACTGCACTCCAGCCTGGGTGAGGCTCTGTCTCAACAACAACAACAAAAAAATGCAAACATTTTGAACTAGGGTGAATCATGGCCTCATGGAGGATGCTATATTCTGCAAACTATTCCAACAATGAATCCAAGCACACAGTGTCTGGTATGGCATTGTTTATTATGTAATACATAACGAAATGCCACTGAACCCAAAAAAGAGTCATACAACCCTTAGGGAACTATATGACTAGAAAGGTTAAAAAGCTTAAGAAAAAGTTGAGCTGTTGTGTTCCTTGAGTTGAGCTAGTCTATGCTTAAGTCCACCTTATTTCTTAGGAGTTATATAAAGCTGCATCTGAAAATTATGAGCAGTGGATTGATTTTAAGGGACCCTCCATTATCCTGAGTGTACCCTTCAGACAAGAAAATAAAAAAGAAGAATTCTAGAGGAATCATGTTACCTGACTTCAAATTATACTACAGAGCTATTATAACCAAAACAGCATGGTACTGGCATAAAAACAGACCAATGGAACAGAAGAGACAGCCAAGAAATAAATTCATGCATCTCTAGTGAACCCATTTTCAACAATAGTGTCGAGAACATACACTGTGGAATGTTCAATAAATGGTTCTTGGAAAACTGGATATCCATATGTAGAAGAATTAAACTAGACCCCTATCTCTCATTATACACAAAAATCAATTCAAAATAAATTAAACACTTAAGTCAAAAAGCTCAGCATAGCAAAGAAAACAATCAACAAAATGAAGAGACAACCCAGAGAATGGGAAAAAGATTTGCAAATTATCCATCTGACAAGAAATTAATAAGCAGAATATATAAGGAGCTCAAATATCTCAATATGAAAAAAATCTACCAATCTAATTTTAAAATAGGCCAAATATCTGAATAGACATTTCTTAAAAGAAGACATACCAGTGGCAAATAGGCATATGAAAAGGTGCTCAACATCACTGATCATGAGAGAAATGCAAATCGAAACTACAATGAGATATCATCTCACCCCATTTAAAATGGCTTTTATCCAAAAGATAGGAAATAATGAATGCTGGCAAGGATGTAGAGAAAAGTGAATGCTTGAACACTGTTGGTGGGAATGTAAATTAGTACAGCCACTATGGAGAACAGTATAGAGGTTCCTCAAAAAACTACAAAGAGGACTATCATATGATTCAGCAATCTCACTGCTGGGTATGTACCCAAAACAAAATAAATCAGTGTATTGAAGAGATATCTGTGCTCCCATGTTTACTGCAGCTCTATTCACAGTGGGCAAGATTTGGAACTAACCTAAGTGTCCATCAACAGATACAAGGATAAAGAAAATGAGCTACAAATACATAATGGAGTACTATTTAGGCATAAAACAGAATGAGATCCTGTCATTTGCAACAACATTGATGGAACTGGAGGACATTTTGTTAAGTGAAATAAGTCAAGCACAGAAAGGCAAACTTTGCATGTTCTCATTCATTTATAGGAGCTAAAAATTAAAACAATTGAACTCATGAAGATAGAAAGTAGAATGATGGTTGCTAGAGGCTGGGAAGTGTAGTGGGGAGGAGGAAGTTGGGACGGTTATTAGGTACAAAAAATAGATGCAATGAATAAGATCTAGTATTTAATAGCACAACAAGGTGATTACCAACAAAAATTTATTGTACATTGTACATTGTACATTTAAAAATAACATTTAATTGGAATGCTTTTAACACAAAGAAACGATAAATGCTTGAGGTGATGTGATGGATACCTCATTTACCCTGATGTGATTATGACACATAGTATGGCTGTATCAAAATATCTCATGTACCCCAGAAATATATACATCCATAATTATATACACCTACTCTCTACCCGTATGAATAAAATAAATAAAATAAAAGTGCTGTGTTGGTGGGACTAAGCATACACTAGGGTAAAGTGATCCAAAGGGATAAGAACAGAGCATTGATGGCATTGCCTCAAACTCGGTGGATCGACAACCAGGGTCCTAGAGATTGATACCTTCTAGTCCATACGACTCCTGGGCAATTCATTGACAAGGTCTACTGATGTTACTTCTTCAATGCCCCTCCACTTTATCCACTTTTCTCTCCTGAAGCTAACAGAGAAGTACACGACAGCATTTCTGAATCAGTCTCCTGCAATATGCTTATGACACTCCACCCATGCCTTTTATCTTTCCTGAATCAATTTCTTAAACTTCAGTCTGAAAAATAGAATTTTAAATTGAAAATTATATTATGTCATCTCCTGGCTCTCATACCCTACCTTTTTCTCTGTTCTGTGTTTGAAATCTTTCAGTGACTTTCTTTGCTCCTGCTAGGCAGGGGCCATCTTGCTGGTTGTCTTCCCAAGCCTAAGGACACAGTTGTCCTGCATTCTTCTTGGTCTCACTGCCTTTATTCATCTGTTTTTGAGGAGATGTCAGCTTCTAATATCACATTGTACTAGTACTAGTCTGCTAGGGCTGTCACAACAAAATACCACAGACTGGGTGGCTTAAACAACAGAAATTTATTTTCTCACATTTCAGAAGCTTGAAATCTAAGATCAAGGTAGCAACAGGTTTGAGTTCTCCTGAGGAGTCTTTCATTGACTTGAAAACTCCACCCTTTATCTGCGTTCTCATATTCCTTTTTCTCTGTGTACCGATGTCCTCCTCTTCCTATAAGGACAACAGTCACATTGGATTAAAGCTTCAACTTTATGGCCTTGTTTAAACTTAATGAGGTAAATGAGGGTATATCTCCAAATATAATCATATTGAGGCTTAGGACTTCAACCTGTGACTTGTGGGGTGACACAATACACTCCACAATAGGTAACTACTCATATCTTAATTTATTAGTCCAGTGGTCTAACAATTCTGCCAAACCTCTATACAGGTAGCAGAAAAGAGCTTTACGAAATACTCTTCTAAGTCACCAAAACCCTATGGCCTGGAATAGTTGTCTGTGACTCTAAGACAACCTATGCAGCACTCTAAATTGCACCAAAGAAAAGCCAAGTGGTGTTCAGATTTTTATTTTCTACTATCATCCTCATCATCTCTCACCCTCATCAAACAAATGATATTTTTGTTTGACCCAACAGCTCATCTACCTCTTTTAATAACCCTTGCAGCATTTTCAGGAAAAAAAGTCCCAGGTGACCTCAGTAAATTTTGTGTACCATTTATTATAAATACAGTGGCGTTCTTAATATTTTATTTTATTTTATTTTATTTTATTTTATTTTATTTTACTTGAGACAGAGTCTTGCTCTATCACCCAGACTGGAATGCAGGGGCGTGATCTTGGCTCACTGCAACCTCCATCCACCCAGGTTTGAGCAATTCTGCCTCAGCCTCCCTAGTAGCTGTGATTCCATGTGTGTGCTACCATGCCCAGCTAGGTTTTATTGTTGTTGTTTTGATTTTTAGTAGAGATAGGGTTTCACCACGTTGGCCAGGCTGGCCTCAAATTCCCGATCTCAAGTGATCCTCCTGGCTCGGCCTTCCAAAATGCTGGGATTACAGATGTGAGCCACCACTCCCGGCTTGAAATTATTTAAAATTCATGGAATTTAGGTGTTACCTAGCTTTCGAGTCCAGTACTAGCTCTTTATATTTAAAATTACCTTATTGGGGGGATTTTCTTTTTTATTTATTATTATATTATAATTATTATATAATTAGTTGTTTTCTTTTTTATTTGGACTTGAAAAATCCAAGGGGGAAAAAAATGGCTATTCTCAATTTTTTTCTACATTATCTAATAATGTAATGCAGGACAAATTTTATCTTTATTTTACTATTATTTCATTTCCTATTTTCTCTTTCTAGTTAGATTTTAAACTTTTTGCAGGAAAAGTCCATATATTTTTCAGTGTTTCCCAACAGCACTTAGCAAAATTCTATAAAATGTTAGTGGAATAATTAGTAGAAATGTTTATACAGAATTAGAGAAGACCTCGGTTGATTTAAATTTAATATTCCAGTTATTCTAATTATGAATACAGTTCAGTTATATGCTATTACTGAAGCTCTCTTCTATAATGTTTCAAAGCAATGTTTTATTAGTTGATTTGCTAGGAAAAAAAAGACACAGACATAGGTCTCCAGTGTTTGTAAAGCAATTTCAAACTTTTCTCATTCTCTTGATTCTGTGGTGTAGCTTGAGCAAGGATTACTATTTCCAATTTTACACAAGTTGTAACTGAGGCTCTTGGGGAGGTAAACAGACTTCCCAATATTGGATGAGAAACAAGGAGTAAAGCTCCTACTCAAATGTGAGCTTTTCTGGCTCTAAATCTCTTGCACTTGTCATCAGAATTTGAAACTTTGTTTTGGACAGAAGAGAAACAAAGCTCTCTGTAAACCTAGAGAAAAGGGAGAGATTGTATTCTTGATAAAACATGCGATTTAGAAATGTAGTACTAGTAACACATTCAACATTGGTATAAACCGTATGTAAATAAGGTTATTTTCGGAAATCTGGATGTCTGAGCCCTGTTGTCCTCTTGTGCCATGGATTCATTTATTTAACATTTGAAATGCTTTAGTTTGCACTATGTCAAGAACTCCTGTAGTAATTGGGGCTACAGCTGTGAACAGAAAACAAAAATTCTCCATTGTAAGCAAGTACACATTATACTGGGGTTGGGATAAATTATAATTTTAGGTAGTGATAAGTAGAAAATAAAATAGAGTGAGGGAAAAAAAAGGTAGAATGGAAGGGGTCATCCTTATGGAAGTTCTGGTTTGTTATTTGATAAACTACTTTAATCCAATAATTTCACTCAGCTCAATAGGTTTCTTATTCTATTCACCCACACAAAATTCTCAAAAGCAGTCCCTATTTTGGCACTGAACATTGAAGATCTCTCTTAAAATGGAAGCAAGCTCTCTAAAAGAGGTAATTTAGAAACTCTACTTAGTTTATTAAATTCTATAGCCAGTCATCTAGCAAAGATCATTTAGAATAGTACAGAAAAGCCATAATTTTGGATTAGAAGAATGTTAAAAAAAAAAAAAAATAGAGAAAAGTAAATGAATTACTGTGCCTTAGCTAATAGTTCCATACAGATGGAATTCAAGAATGAACACTGTCTTCCATCTTGGAAAAATATTTCTGGGCCTGCAAAGGTGAGTAGATTCATAAAAATCCATCCTGCATGACCACATAGCTCTGACATCCTCGCATGTTCTTTTAAAGTCTCTAAATGTGACACAGTTTATATACAATGACATGAAAACTGATGTTTGTGTCTAAGCCTACCTTGTCACCATCTGCAATGTTCTACAATTTGGAAAGTAAGAATTCTCAATAATGTATCATTTAGGCCACTGATATTTTATTATTAATGAATTGTTCCTCTAAAGCTGTGTAGAGTACATAATGAGGTATGTATACTTAGAGAAAAGTAGATTATTTCTAGGTATCATTGTAAATCAGAATTATTTGTATTTCAGCAAGAAGTTTCCAGTTTGAGGAAAATATAGAGTCCTAAAAAAACCAGTGCATAGAATATTTGATGAGACTGTTCTTTACTGTGTAATCTAACTTATAGGAAACAAGCGTTGAGTAGACTCAAGGTATTCATTTGCCACTTTTATTAGGACAAAGCAATTAAGTACATTTTAATAAAAGAATTATACTTATCTAATTATGAATATTTTAAGGAAATAAAAGTACAAAAATGGAGTCTGTATAAAGCCAATAATCAGCCTTTTAAATTATTATCACAGATTTTAAGAAGATTCAGCAAGTAACTTTTTAAAAGGATAACTCTCACCTCTAATATAGTAAGGAACAATAAAAAGAATGATTATTAATCATTCAAATTGACAGCTGCAATGAATAAATAATTTAATAAATTTAAATATGAATGTATTTTAACAAAAAAATCTAAAATAAAAAAGCACTATCAATGTATTAATTTGCATATCTTAGAAATGGAAGATCATCTGAAATTGTCTGAAAAGTTTACAATCAATTGTATGGATTTCTACATCTGGTATGTAGAAATAGGGAGTTTAAGCAAAGTAGATTTTATGGGACAAATGTGCTTAAAAGACAAAGAGCTTTTCAGAAGTTATATGTGTGTGTGTGTGTGTGTGCGTGTGCGTGTTTCATTAAACCTAAAAAATATATACATATATTTGTTTTCTGAGCAAGGTAAAAATTATGTAAATAAATCTGAAATTTAAAACCTGAAACTCAGAAGAACATTACTCTTCTAGCTTATAGTATAATTGAATAAGAGATCACAAATGAAGGCATACATAATAACAAAAGTTTGTCTTTTGTTTCCTAGTAATACTATGAAATCATTAAAAAAAAAAAGAACCAAAGAGCAATTGCAATGTTGACTGTGAACCGAAGGAAAAAAAAAAATCAAATAAATGTCTTCTCTGCCTTGTGTAAGTTTCTTATTTTCATTTCAAAGAAAATAAATCACTTTGGTGGGTAGCAACACAGCTCATATAAACACTGAATGTAATTTAGATGAAATAGATTTTAGGAATTTAGAGATTTTGCATCCTCTCAGTTTTGTAAGTTTAAGAATCACAGTACAATATACTTGGCTCTAGTCTTAAGAGATTTTGTTATAGTCACATTTGAAATAAATGTACCTTGTTTTATGGGAATGTTTCCAATGTCTTTGAGTTTTATATTTGTAAATGTGTTATTAGGGTTTGTGTTGGGGAAATTATTGTAATGGGATTTAAATTTTTAAGATATGGGTTTCAGTATAACCTTATTTTAGAGCAGAATACACTAAGAACTTTACCAGTTGAATTTTTATATGTAATTTAAACTAGATTTATGAACATATAGAGAAGGAAGAAGAGAAAACACAAACCAATAAAAACATTCTAAAACAGTTTTGAAACAAAAGCATGCTCTGAAAGTGTGAGGTTATGCAACGTGTCAAGCTTGAAAACATAATCAGTGATAGAAGAGAAAACAGCAAGAGTTTTTGGAATAAATAATTTACAGAATTAACTGTGGGTCTTTAGAGCAAAATAGGTTTATGCTTGACAAAATTGCCAGAAAAAAAATGTAACCAAGGAAAAGTAGGCTTGATGTAAAACTCTTTAAGAAATTGACACATAATAATATAGACTACTGAGAAAACTTCTATTAATATATTGGAAGATAAGTCACAATACAAGAAATATGGAAGTATCACACTTCTGTTGAAAGATTATATATCTATGTATCGATCTATCATCTATCTACCTATCATATATAATCTCATTCTCAACCTGTCTTAACTTGAAGCTATCATCTTTATAGTTTAAAACAAAAAAGGCCAACCCATCAGAAATTCCTGCATACTCAGAATGTAGAGAGAAGCTTTATTCAGGTTACTTTGTACAATGAAAACGATAGATGTATTTCCCATTTATAATTATAAAGTCATATTATGATACTGGAAATGTGAGTATTAAATATGTATTTTACTATTCTGTATCTTCTTTTCATAGATACTTTTGCTATTAGCATTGCCATATAGTAATGTTTTAGAAGAGCATGTGCTTTTTTTTTGAGACAGAATCTTTCTCTGTCACCCTGACTGGAGTGCAGTGGCATGATCTTGGCTCACTGCAACCTCCACTTCCTGGGCTCAAGCGATTCTCATGCCTCAGCCTCCTGAGTAGCTGGGACTACAGGTGCCCACGAACATGCCCAGCTAATTTTTGTATTTTTAGTAGAGATGGGATTTCACCATTTTGACCAGTCTGGTCTCGAACTTCTGACCCCAGGCAATCTGCCTGCCTCGGCATCCCAAAGTGCTGGGATTATAGGCTTTAGTCACTGGGTCCAGTGGCTAATTTCTCTTAAAATGAGCACCATTGTGCAGTGATGGCCTTGTTCACTTTGAGCTATCAATTTCTCATTTGACATGATTAAAGTGCAGAAAACTATGTAAAGATTGAAAGGGATGGATAAACAGAAAAATATCACATTGCCTCATCTCCTTGTTTGAATAAATGAAAACACCTTAAAGAAAGCAATAAGTACATTCTAAAACAAATATTTCCTGAGGAATACAACATGTGGAAGGAACAGTGTCCTCTGTTCTTCTGACGGGGGTTGTTGTGTGGGTTTGGATAAGGAGGAAATGTTGTTGGGTGGCTACAGCTTATGTGAGCTTGAAGATTTAACACCACCGTCTCTAGTTCATGACTCAATTTCCTGAGTCAGCCTTAAAAATTTTTTTTAGAAGAGACTATTCCTAAATTATGGTGCCCAGGATAATCTTCCCAGTTCTCCACGTATTTGAGATGGCTCTGTAAAGAGACCATATTGTAAGCCAGGTTGCTTAAGGACACCTTGTGATATTCGGAGTCACACATAACAGAAAAAAGGGATTCAATGTTTAAAAAAATGAAAAGGGATTCAGTGTTTAATAAATGAAATAATCCACATTGTCATTGTATTTAATATCTTCTAAAGCTATATACTTTAAAACTACTTAAGGTATATATTTATTTTGCTTGCATTTGTAAATACTCATCATGATTATATGGTCTATTAATATTTTATGTTGCAATTGAATTTTAAAATTTGGTGCTAATCTAAATAAAGCACAATAGAGAAACAATATGCCTACAAAATGTAGGCATGTATGATAGAGAAATCAACAATGCAGATATTTTAGGAGTATAAAGTGATTCTACCAACTCTGGCTATGAGATTTAGCAGACAAAATGGCTCCCTCCGAGTCTTGCTCTAATTTACTCTATGACCTTGACCTTGACTAGCTTACTTGGTTTTCTTATTTCATAGTTTTCTCAATAAATTAAAAAGAAAAGAATAAATGGAAAAAGGATTACTAAGCCTTATCACTCTGTAACATTATGGAGGGCATTAAGAATTACAGCTAGATCTCATCGTGCCTCCTATAAAAAACCTCCTTGTAAAAACTTAGGGTATTTTTTATCTACAGCATTTTCTGTTGTTGTTTTGGGACTCTTCTGAGCACAGATCTCCATCATTGGCAATTTGTGTGGTACATGGGTGATTTCTGGAACCACTATACTTCCCATTTGTAAGTCAATATAAGTAAATGTGACCTTCAGGTCTTTAGAGATGAAAAGAGACAGCTTTAAAGTTAATTCACTGTGTCACCTAACCTCTCTCCCCTTCAGGTAGAAAAAGATATTGAGTCTTCTATTTAGTGAATTTAAATGTGTGACAAATAAAGGACATTTTGCATAACACATAAAATGGATTTCCAATTGAACTTTAATACTAGTAAATTCTTTTTAATGGTGTATGTTTCAAATACAAAGAGCCTTCTGAAAAAGAATGTATTGGACATACAAAATTAATCTACTTACACACACACACAAACTTGAACAAATATGTCTTGTTACTAAGATGGTCTTTGGAACAAAATTCTTATCACATCAAGCAATAATGAGACATTTAATCCTCAACTATTTAAAAGTGCCTCAAAAATGAAACATTAGTGATATCTTTGACAAATTATATATAAAGTAAAAGCTGAGACCAAGTATAGATCAGTTATTTATTTTTGCTGATCCAGTCAGGTCGTTCCATTTTTTCTAATGTTTGCTAATCAAATTGCTACAGAATATGATCTTTATTAGCCATGTCAGCTTTAGCAACTTGGATAAATAGAAAGAAAGGATTAGTTAGGCTCCAAGGAACAAGTAGTGATAAGGCAATAAGCAGATCATGAAATATTATCAGAAATATACCTTATGCCAATGTCCACAAGTAATAATAGATATAAAAATTTTAAAAAATTATCAGGGTACTTTTAATATAGAATCCTTAACTTGAATTAAGTAACACATACCAATAACATGACTTTTAAGTATTTTAAACAGTATATACTAGGGAAAAATTTTAAAGATATACTAATGAAAATTATTATATATTGAGCATGATTGTACCAATGTCTTTTAGGTACATGGGTTCTCTCTACTGTGAACACAGATCTAGGGGTTGTCACTCTTTCTTTTTTAAACATGAAGAAACTGAAGTTCAAAAAATATGTCCCAAGATCATACAGTAAATTGAAAATTAAGCCCGGGTTTAAAAATGTGCTCTAGATGGTCTGTTTCCACTAGGCTCTACTGTCATAAACATATTTTTCTACTTGTATGAACTCTTCTCATTACATGTTAAATACATGTGGAAAATTATGCATGTCATTGTTTATCTGAAAAATAAAGTACCATCTTGATTTAAATTCTGTGACTGACTCACTGTGTTACTGGACATACTATGTTCTAACCTCGGTCATCTCCAGACATGCCACCTATGTGGTAGGCACAGATAGCCTAGCTTCATGAGAAGATACACATCATTGCTTATATGAGTCATGATAGGGACAATTGCCCAAATCCACACACAGTACACACAGTGAACACAGTAATTACTTATAAAGTATTTGTCAACCATGTTCCTGTTAACCCCCACCTCCAAAAGATTCATTTCTTAGTTTACATATATGTCTCTATTTGCGGTCCACTTAAAAAATTATTCATACATATATTCAAATAATTACTCAGAGAATAACTAAGAGGTGAATATTTTCAAATAAATAACAATTCATAATTACTCTGAGATAGCAGAGCACAGCTGAAGTTACACGTACATAGAGGTCAATAGTGTAGATTGTCTCATTGAAAAAAAGCAAAGACAGGTTTAAAAGGCTTAAACCACAAATGATCTGTGGAAATGGGTATTGTTTTGTTTCATTTTGTTTTATTTTTCCTCTAAATAAACTGACTGGTTGAAAGTCATCAAGGAGGGCAGTTTGACCTTGGACAGCCTGAGTTAGGGAAAGCAATTTCAGGGTGTGTTTCCTAAGAAAGCTTTGATTTCAGCTATGAAGTAAACACGATATGCTCCTTTGCTAGGAATGATGGCTGCCATTGTCATTTGATGTCTCTTCCACTTACTTAATCTGGATCAGCACAGTGACTCATTATGATTTACCAATGTACATCGTTTTGAGTAATAGCTGAAATATCTAACCTCTTCCGGGAGTTTCCTTCCCTCTCATCACCATGTAACCTGACACGTAGATTTTTTTTTCCTTTTTTAAGAAGACAGGGTTGCCTGAATTTGGATGTCCAGATTAATTGCCTAATTCAAGATACATGGCATCTATGAAGCGATTGTAAACCACATTGCTAGCAGACATTTTATTGGCTTCAACTGATTTTTGCTTTATATGCAATACTACTGTAACCCACAGGCAAGCCCTGAAGAATAGTTTTCTGGTTAATATTTTTCCTGTAGATTACTTCTTGTTTTATATACCCAAATATTATAAAATGTGTATATCTCAATACACCACCTTTCATCTGTGTTTTAGATTTGTCCAAAACAATGTGATAGTAGAATCTTTAGTTACATTCCAGATACAACTTGTAGAATGTCAGAATAACATGTGATTTTTAAATCATCAGGTGTCAACAAAAGGGACATGTTACTGGCTCTAGGAGAGGCCATGTATCACGGCATGTCATGTCACTGCCTGCAAAGCAATGTTTGCTAATGGCAATACTAACTGATGACCAGGAAGTGATTAAGCATGCTACTTCCTAACATCATGAGGCTTTTCCCTACCATTTTCTTAAGTTCCCAGGTATAACTGCTTTCTGATTCCCAATTAGGTGGGTCTCTTTGGAGCAGAACTATAATCTAAAATTAGAATTTTGTAACATATGTTATCAGTTGAAGAAACAAAGCACTCCTGGTAAACCTGGGCCAAACACAGTACCACGGATGGTACCTGCAAGACAACTGACGTGCTAAGGAATGGTTGATGAATTGTCTTTCTGCAGACCCCAGGGACCTTTTTGCCCTTTACCATGTGGCAATGCTTTATGTAGTGTTAAGCGTATGGAACATTCAAATCATACTAAAGAAAACATGGTGGTAGGCCATTCAGTTCAAGCAGGATATTACATAAAAGTTACATTAAAAGAAAGAGAATAAACATTTCTATATCATAACCATGTCATGAAATTTGTTATAAACTTTGTCTTTTAAAGTAATTTAGTTAGAAAATAGAAGAAGGCTATCACTGGGTATCCGAATAAGGAAGAAGACATTATTGAATGCCATTATCATCGATTTTGGAGTATAAATAAGGGAAACAAGTCATCCCAAATATAGGGAAGTACTGAACAGGTACAATTGCAGAGATTGACCATGGGTGACTATATCTTGTCTCCCCGCCCTCCGCTGCATTTTTTTTTTTTTTTTTTTTTGAGATGGAGTCTCTCTCTGTTGTCCAGACTGGAGTGCACTGCTGCGATCTTGGCTCACTGCAACCTCCGCCTCCCGAGTTTAAGAGATTCTTGTGTGTTACCTCCCAAGTAGTTTGGACTACAGGCAGGTGCCACCGCACCCGACTAATTTCTCTATTTTGAGTGGGAACGAGGTTTCACAATGTTGCCCAGGTTAGTCTCAAACTCCTCAGCTCAAGTGATCTATTCACTTCAGCCTCCCAAAGTGCTGGGATTGCAGGCATGAGCCACTGCACCCAGCCTCCCCACTTTTAAGAGGGTGTGGAATAAAGAGGGGCTTCTCCAGTATTTCTCAGAACTATGAAGCAGTTATAAGAGGAAGCTTGCTGGCAAAGCACTAATAAATGCAGTGTTGTACAAAGTTTAACATACGACCAGAAATCAGTTACCAAATCCAACAAAAACTTCCACTGGACAATGTTGTTTAACTAATTAGTACCAGATTGGATAAACTAGAACCTAAGATAATGTTTTTCTTATCGTTTCAAATTGTGAGCTCATTGTACACACTGGTGCAGTCTGCTTAGTCCCCATTTCAGCTAGGTCTGAGTTCGTGTCCCACAACTGAGAAGAATGAGGCATGTGTACACTGGAGAGTAAGTAGAGTAGTATTTATTAAGCAACAGGAAAGCTCTCAGCAAAGAGAGGGGGCTTGAAAGCAGGTTGCCAGAAATGGGGCTGAGTTCTTCTGGGTCTCTTATGTGGCAGAAACCAGGAAGTCTTCTGTGGATTTTGCCCAAATTAGAGTGGTAAAATTTCCTCCTAGGGAGGCACATTCCAGGGGTTGGCCAGAGTGAGTCTATCTTGGTTATTACCCATGAGTGCCTCAGTGAAATCCACAGGGGTGCTAAAACCACAATGCTAATGTCATGTCAATGACATTATAATAACCTGGGTCTAGTTAAGGACATTTAGGTTGATTTATTGCACCTGGATCTAAGTTGGGACAATCCTTTCTGAACAACTTCCAGGCTAAAGGGAAAGGCAAGAAGGCAGAAAAGTTGCCTTCTTAACCACATTTCTTCCCACTAGCTGCAGAGGTGGTGCAGGTGCTGTTCTGCAGTTGATCCTCTGAAAACTGCCCTTTTCTTTCCCTCTCCCCAAACCCTCCCTCTCTAATTTGCCTAACCAGCCCCTAACTTCTTCCTCTCTCAGAATCAAAAGTTACAGAACCTCCAAAACCTTAATCTATATTCACCTCATTAGTTGGAATGATTCAGTTTCTAGTCAGTAAAATTTTCAAAAGGCTTAATATGATATGGTAGATTTTGTTGAAAAGGTAGAGGTTGTGGAAACGCATCTACCAATTGTTGGGGCTCAGAGAATGATACCCTAAAGAGAAGGCCTCAGGAGTAGCCTAAGAAGAAAAGTCTCTCTCTGACTTTCTCCTATGTTCCTGTCTCCCTCCCCTCCTTCTCCCAGAGCAAGCCATAGCAACTACAAACTCCATTCCCCAAGGCAGATCATAGATACTAGAACCCTTTTCCCTCCCCAAAGCAAGTGAAAAAATCTAAAATTATTACTCAAATTTTTCCTCATCCTTCTGTGTAAGAACTGGCCATGAAGAAATTATCTGGCCTACATTGTTTGATGGTAGGTTGTAAGATCCCTTTCCAGAAAAGGTACTGCCGCATACTCAGGAGGAAGAAATGTTACAGCAGAAAGGCAAAAAGGAATCTGAATAGACAGTCCTTGCTGGATTTCTCCACTCCAAATTAGGTCACCCTTTTTGTCCAGTCTTCCTTCTACATGGCTGTTTATTATTTATCAAACCGAAGCATAAAAATTGTTACTTTTCCCCATTCTTTGGTATTCATTCTGAAGGCTCCCATGTCACATAAAACTATAATTAAATCAATTTGTTATAAATGTATCTTGTTAATCTTTCTTTTGTTATAGGAGTGTGCCCATCCATGACTTTTATGATGGAAAAGAAAGGGATCACCTCTTTCCATCCCTGGATGGATAGGGAAGGAATCCACCCTCATGCGATTCTAAATTCTATCAGTTTTTGAAAAGTTTAAGTCAGTGACTTGATAGACTCACTTAAATTGCATTTTAGAGTGGGCAAAAAATAAAATAAAATAAAACAAAAAAATGTTTTTTTAATTTGAATTTTTGTACACAAAGCAATTCATGCGATGTACCTTATAGGGGAGAGTCATGTGAAAAAGTGGATTTTTACATATAAGTAGAGTATTTTAAATTGTACATATGCAGCTGGTCAGCCGAGAAGTTCTTCCAAATTCAGAAATTCTGTTCAATTGTATTACTTTCTAAATTCAATGAACCAAAGCAAAGACTGGAAATTGGATACCTGAGATCTTTTATTTTTGTGAGGAACTGTTGTCATTGACATAGAGAAAGATGAAGTAGCTAATTACCCTTCAAAAGAGTTTTCAATCTATGCCTGGTGAAAAATTCTTACAGTATTCTGATTTATAATGTTTTCGTAGTCTTTGAAAAATGACGTAGAAAGTTTAACTGTAATATTGGGTTCTAGTTTATCTGACACTGATACCGAGTTTGTGGTTTTCTTTATGACATTTCATCATATATTGGATGATAGCTTTTTGTCAACAATCTTAAGTGAGCTCACATCACTTTCTTATTTCTGTTAGAAACTCCAACATAGTTAAATAAAATAAAAACACTTCTATTCTTCCAAATGTTTTGTTTTGTCTTTTATATTTTAAAAAAGCGGACATGTTATGCTTTGCTTTGCTTTGTTTGTGTTGTTTTTATAAACTTCCTGTACTTGCTAAAATGCAAAGACTGCTATAAGCAAATGACACTGTATAAGGTTGTTTGGGTATCTTGGTCCATTTGTGTTGCTATAAAAGACTACTATAAATTGGGTTGCTTATAATCAACAGAAATTTATTTCTCACAATTCTGGAGTCTGATAAGTCTAAGATCAAGGTGCTCACCGGTTTGGTGTCTAGTAAGGGCACACTTTCTTATAAATGCACTTTCTTCCTTGTTTCCTCTCATACTGAAAGGGGCTAGCTAGCTCTCCCCTTCTTAATAAAAGATAATTTTATAATTGTCTCTTTATAAAAGCATTTGTCAAAATCATGATCTAATCATCTCCCAAAGACCCCCCTTCCTAATACCATCACTGTGGGGGCTAGGATGCAGCACATGAAATTGAAGGAGATACAACCATAGCAATGATTTGTATATAATCTGTACAGCTTTATTTGTTTCTCTGTTATTTGCTGTCATGTCACAAGATTTTTAAAAGGTAAAGATAGTGCCCATAAGAGCCTTGGAGATCTTTTCTTCAAATATCTTGCTGTTTCCAAAGAATCTAAAGCTTTGGGATCTGAGTAACTTGTACAAGGGCACCAAGATATTAATGACCAGAGACTCGAATTTGACCTCAGTGTTCCAACTATAATGAGAGAATCATCTTCAGTTAATAATAACACTGAATACTAATAAGGTGGGAAGAACATTTCTCTCCCCAAAAATACTCACTTCAACTGAATAGTTGCCCTCAAATTGGAAATACACATTAATGACTAAAATACAAGACATTTTTCTTCATAAGCACATAAAATGTCCACCGTTAACAAAACAGTAAATTGCATTTTTATTTCTTTCCCTGTTTTAAAACTTTTTTTTATGATTATTGCTATCTCACTCTTCTATAACATTGACTGTTCCACTTAACTGACTCCTTTATTGCAATTGTATTAACTGCATTTATTTTTAACTTTTTTTTATTCGGAGGGGGGAAATATTATTGTCCTCTTCTCAATCAGTTAATCAGAACGCCTACAGATGAAAAGGATCTTTGAAGAGACTTTATTTCTACAGATTTCCCTTAGCTTTAATGTCAAATACGGTGAATGAAGATTTTTCTTTTCAATAAAACACATTTTCTTTGTGTATTTTTAAAAGCTATTTTAGCTCACCTTTAGGGGAAAAAAAAGTCTTTATGTTCCAATAGAATTCTCTCGTCTTCATTTATTCATCATTAAGCCAAGTGCTAGAAGAAAATCCTTTGTGATTTATTCATTTTGAAATCATCTTTTATTAATTAAGGTGGAAGCACATTTACAACAATCACTGGTAAATGATGTGAAAAAATATTTAGCCCACTCTTCTTGATTGTAATATATTTGTTGAAGACTTTTCATGGTTTTTAAATTGGCATTTAGAAACTTCACTTGGTTTAAGTGATGAATATTTTGCTTGATATCACAATACAAGTGTAACTTTGTGCCTTCCTGAGGCTACACTGCACTCCCTCCACATTTCCAATATAGGTTCATTATCACTGTGTGCTTACTCCTTGACTATGACAAAAGAGAAAACATGGCATTTTCCTGATATCCAGTGGAAGAGCATAAGAAAAGCATTAGAAGTGCATTAGAGATATCATGAGCTGCAACTTAGATACTTAGCATTCAGCTAAATAGCCTCTTTAGATGCCCAGTATGTATTTGTGTTGCTTTATTAATGTTAATAGGATCTCATCATTTTTATTTTTATTTTGCTAACCCAGACTTATTACTTTCTGGAATTCAGATATAATGGTAGCTGGCAACATACATGATTCAAGCCTTTTAGCATCTTAGCATATATGTCCTCAGTGGAAGGAAAATGGGGTATTGGGTCATGGGCAGGCACATCCAGTGATATCATACGACATTTCCTTTAAATGTCAGAAGTGGTTGGACTGCTGGTTTGGCTTCCACCTAATAGGCAACTAATCAATCATTACAACCAATCAGGGCAGCTAAACCTTTAAAGGAGTATGTTTACCTATATAATCAGACCATTATCTTCAAACATGCACATAGAGTAGTTGGTAGGTTGCTGTTGATATCGAAAAAAATCCTGCCCATATCTGTATTGTCTTAGGTTACTCTATCTTGCCCATGACACTTAAATTTCTTCATCTTATTCAAAGGTTACAAATGCTATAAAACTGATCAATACAGTTCCTATCAGAGTCAATGAGAATTATGGGGGACTAAAATCCTTTGTGACTTTTTGAAATGCGAAATTATAGTCAGTAAGGAAAAGATCATAAGTCTGCTCTGAGAAATTGATTCCATCTCAATTTGTCTAAAGCTGCGAGTTATCTCAGTGGAAGCAACATTTGAAACTTGAAATGTGAGAACAGAAAAGGAAAGGCTTAAATTAAAAGTGGCCTTTAGTTTTTATCATGAAAATTAAATATGCAAGGGTTAAAATAATAATTATATCATAGGATTTTGAGCTTATTATTCCAATAAGTTTCGTGATGCTCTTTTATACATACGCATTACGAAAAAACAATGGCTTAACTCATATGTTGTAAAATTATAGTTTTTTTCTGTCACATTGAAATTGTGAAGCTTGTTAAAATTATTGAACTATTGGTCACATCAAGTCATTTATTTTTCATCTCTTAATGTACTTAAAACTATTCAAGAACTTAAGAAGATTATTTTAGAAAATGCAGGGTTTCTCCAGATATATTTAGTGTAAAGAAGATACACAATTTTCTTCCAAATCAAATATATACTTATTATTGATATTAATGAATCATTGAAATCTTTGTGACTGGGTACTTAGGCTTTTGTGCCTTATAAAAAAGAAGTAAGAAATAATATAAACCCATTTTCTTGGCTCTGTTGTGTAATACCCAGTTAAATTCAGGGTAATTTCACAATACTCTGTATAGCATCCTGGGCTAAGCTGTTGGACATTAATACAAGTGATTTATTTTCCTTCTAAAACCATTTTGTTTCATGGAGAGATAAGTACTGAGTCTTTCTCACTTAAACAATAAATACATTGGACACTATATGAGTTCAGGAAATCATTTTGAAACTTCTTTTTATTTTGCTCAAGTTTTTACAGAGATTTAGATTCTGTACTTTGATGCTCTTATACTAAAATGTTCCTTAGGCAGGGATATGAGAAATAAAACTGTCCTGGGCAATTAAGGAAATTACTGTATTCAGGCTATGGTAATAAGGAGAAACATCCCCCCAAACAGAATGGAGCCTGGGAGGAATTGTGAAAGTATGAGCAAATTTATTACGGTAGTCACAAAGAGGGGTGGAGAAAGAGTACAGATAATGAGTTCTTAGAACACGCATGAGAGTCCTTGAAAATTAACAATTTCTCATAATGCAAAATACTGGGATATTTCTTAACCATTCCTGTTTTCCAAGTGCGTAGGACCTGGGTAAACCTTGCCATTATCAGCATCTACCCGCTTTTACTCAAAATGAATTGGACTTCTAGTTGAACAATTCGTAAGTGATCATAAACCTCCTGAGTGAAGGAAAATAGTGTCTAAGAAATTGCCTGAGGCTTCTTTTGGTCTTGCTGCTGCCAAACCAGTTGGACCATTTGTTGAGACGTGATAGCAAAGGCTAATTGTTTTAAAGTCTTGAATATTAAGTGTCCTTAAAAAGGAATGCTTAAAATAAAAAAGAAATGATTAAATTAAAAAAGAGACATTATATAAAATGTGTGTTAACGAAAAGAGCCAGAAGTTAATTCTGAGGGTAAACAGTCTAGTGTATTCCAAGAAGTCAAGAGGTTGGTAAAGGAAAATCTTTCACTTACACTCATTTCCTTTACACTCTCAAAACTAGGATGTTGATGCTCTTGGTGCTGTTGTTCACAGTCGTGGTTATTTGTCATATGAAGACATGCATGATCCAAGGATTTTTCTAGACTTTCTACATGGTTCAGTGTATTAGTCCATTTTACACTGCTACAAAAATTTCCCAAGACTGGGTAATTTATAAAGGAAGTAGGTTTAAGTGACTCACAGTTCCACATGGCTGAGGAGGCCTCAGGAAACTCACAATCATGGCAGAAAATGGAGGAGAAGCAAGCACCTTCTCCACGAGGCAGCAGAAAGAGAAGAGCAAAGGAGGAATTTCCAAACTCATATAAAACCATCAGGTCTCATGCGAACTCACTATCATGAGACAGCATGGGGGAAACCACCTCCATGATCCAATTACCTTTCTCCCTTGACATGTGGGGATTACAGGTCCCTCCCTCGACCTGTGGTGATTACAATTCAAGATGAGATTTGAGTGGAGACACAGATCCAAACCATATCATTCAGACAGCAGATTGTCCAGGAAAAAATGTTTTTCATGCATGTTCTGTTATGGTGGTGACTCCTTGGAGGTTTAGTTGAAGTCATCAGGTTTTGGTCTACAGATCTTCTTTAGTTCCTGGGGAAATGGAACAGCTGCTAGGTAACCTAAAATACCAATAAGGATCTAGATAGTCATATTTTAGTTCTCAATGTTGTCATGGTAGGAGTTAGGAAGAAAATGTGAAAATGTTTCTTCCATGAATGTATGGAAGGAAATAAATAACTAAAAATTGGGTAAACATTAAAAATAAGAAAGTATTGTCTAGTTCAATTTTCAGTATTTCAATACTAATCTACCAATCCTGTATGAGTTGGGGTTCTCCAGATAAAGAGAATATATATACACATATATACATGCACATATATATGAGAATATATATATGATAATACATATGAGAATCTATATATATGTGCATATATATGGTTATCCAGATAACGAGAATATATATGTGTATATATACATATATTTATATACACATATATAACATATATATTTATATATATACAGATATATACATAAGTGTATATATATATTCCCCTTCAGTTCAGCCATGATTTTCAGTTTTCTGAGCCCCCCTCAGTCATGTGGAACTATTAGTCAATTAAACCTTCTTCATATATATATTCTCTTTCCACATAGAATAAAATCTCTTCATAGTGTATGTGGGTATATATATACACCCGCATACACACACATACACCTACTTATATGTGAAGACGCTTTATTATTTCTCATTGGCTCATGCGATTATTAAGGCTGAAAGGTCCCACCATGACTGATCTGCTGGAAGCCAGAGACCCAGGAAAGCCAGTGATATAATTCACTCTGAGGTAGAAGGCCTGAGAAACTGACGCTCTGAAGAAGATCAATATCTCAGTTCAAGGACTCAGGCAGGAGCGGTTCTTCTATTCAAGCCCTCAAGGGATTGGGTGATGTCCCCTATCCAAGCACAATTAGGAGTGCAATCTACTTTACTGAGTCTGCCAGTTCAAATACTTATCTCCTTCAGAAACACCATCACAAACACATCAAGAAACAGTGTTTAATCCGGGTATTTTAGGCCCGAACTGACACATAATATTTTTGCGGGGGGAGTTGGGGGGTAGGGTGTATGTAAATTGAACCTCCACCAGAGAAGACAATAGTAGCAAACTTGCCAGTAATCAGGAATTTACAGAGATGCAAAATAGTCTGAAGACAATAAACAGGACAGGAATTGACAACCTGCAAAGATGTACTGTAGAAAATACCGGTTTCTATTGAAACACAAAAATTTTCTCTAATTTGATGGCCCATTTGGTTACAGTAGGTCAGACATGAGCACAGTAGGAGAGCACACCACACACACACACACACACACACACACACCAGGAATGTCAGGTGACCATCAGATGAGGGTCAGGCTATTGTTAGCTGTTTCTCTAAAAAAAAAAAAAAAAAAAAAAAGGTCACAGCCAGCACCGGGGAAAATAAACGCCTCCTAATAAACAGACAAACCTGAAACTGATAATCACCAGCTTCCCAGTTAGATCTCAGGAGGTGGGCGAGTGGGCTCAGGCATGTGCAGTAAGAGTCAAAATGGCGGAGTTTAACCGGTGTATGACCTAGGAACGTTGAGGCTGGTACGGGAAGAACACCTCAAGTGAGCATGTGCACAACCGCAGTAAACACACTGCGTGTACTCCCCCTCCCACATGCTGGTAGGTCACTGTACATGCACAGAGTCCACCCCAAGAGAAGAATCGGGGGAAGAAGCCTCTGGAAGCGTGCCAACATATAAAACCCCAAGTCAGAAAGTCAAACTGTGCACTGATCTGTCAATTTGCCAGCTTGGCCTTCTTCCAAGTGTAATTTACTTCCTTTCATTCCTGCTCCAAAGCTTTTAAATCAACATTCACTTCTGCGCAGAAACTTGCCTCTGTCTCTCCTTCTGCCTTATGCTTCTTAGTCAAATTCTTTCTCCTGAGGAGGCAGGAATTGAGGTTGCTGCAGACACATACAGAGTCACCACCAGGAACAAGTTGATGAAAAACACTCTCAAGGAAAGGTCATTTTTTATTGCAAAATAAAGCTGGTATCATTAACTTTGTTCTAGTTACTAACATAGGTACAACAAGAATGATAACTTACAATTTAGGTCTTCTTGAATTACTTTGTTAGAAATTTACAGAAGGAAAATTAAATTGGACTTAAAAGCTCCTCGAAGCTAGGAAACCGACCCTAAATTTTTACCAGATTTTTATCTACAGTACTAATTAATTTGGGCAAAATTCTATGTTGCCGAGATGTCCAAAATAAATTACAGTTTCTAGACCTCCCAGGAGTGACTTTCCTTACTCAATTTTAATGCTTGGAACCATTTTAAGTGATTTACCATAGCAGTCTTCCCAAAAAGGTTTTGTAAACATTGCCTCTATAAAGTCAAACTCACTTATTTAAAAGTTTCTGGTCATGTCCCATTAAATGAGCACCATTCTCAAAGATGACATTCTAGTCAAGGCTTTGGTCGTGTGAAAATAATGACTTCAAAATCTAAGCTGTTGGAACTCATTTTGAACCTTAAATAAATGTGAGTATAAGGTCTGAGTTGCATGGCAGGCATCTGTAACCTAGAAAGCTGTAATTTTTGTTTCTATGATTATAGATTAGCCTCTCCCTTACTTGCATTGTTTTGTAAAATGTTGTAAATCACTGAAAAGCACCAGGAAAGATCCCTTCCATTTTCATTGTTTATTTTCATTATGGATTAACTTCTCTCCTACCTTTCTCACACAAAGACTTCATGACTATCATATTGTCTTAAAATGGTATGTTAAACATACTCTTTTAAATTGGTAAGGATATGGAAATAAGGTATACAGGAAAAAAATAAGTGATTAAATTGTAACTCAAAAATGAGTCACACTGAGAAAATCTTGTAAATCTGTTAATTTTCTTTGTTTTCTTCCTATGTAAGAACTTAACTTTTAACTTCAGAACACTGACTCCATTTCGCTGGAGTCTGTCTCTGGAATGGCTCTTACAAGCTTTGCACTTGAATAAACTCTAAAACTGGATTCTGATCCTTTTGATTATTTCAGGTTGACATATTTGGTGCCTGAGGAAAGGACCCAAAGAGAACCTTTGCCTTGACCTCCTCTGCTTCATCAATCAGCACCTGCTACTGGCAAAACAGTTTCCATCCAACTGACTTCGCCGGATTTTGTGGGAGCTCTTGGCAGGGCCCCTCTTGGGTTCCAAATCACCCTGGCTTAGGTGAGAGTCAGACTTTATTCAAGTGACCCAATTCCATGCTCCATGGGGCTGGAATTTAAGCTCTACTGCTTTACGGTAGGAGTTTTTGTTTGCTTTTTCGCTAGAGATTCTGCTGTTTGCAGGTTTGTGGTTCACTCTTCTTTGAAGTTAAGGTTTTGTCTGTCTTACTTGCTAAAAGTTGCAACCTTTTTCTTACATAAATCTGGTTAAAGAGAAAGGGTGTGAATGTCTATGATTTAAGCAAAATGTGCGATTTAAAATTGTCCAGGTTTTGAAGCTCAGTTCGTATTGGCACATTTAAATTCTTTTTTGAGTGACCAAGAATATATTTAAAAGATCTTAAAGAGAATGTGATAAACCCTAAAGATGAAAGAAGACTTCCCAGCCAAAAGGCACCTCACACAAGTGAGGCTACATGGCAGAGTTGGAGTTTATAGTTCATGAAAGCAAAACAAAACAGAAAAGTCTCATAAGGAATTGGCGCCCCCCGCCCCCCAACAAAAAAAATACAGAGGAATTTGCTTAAACTGGTGGGTCCACATGAAGGGTGAACTCCCAGGGCTTTAAGCAGCCCACAATTCCTGATGTTCATCGTGACACATGAGAGGGAAGAAATGAGCAAAGGGCGACATGTTGGGGAGCTATTCCCATAAGCAGTACATTTGATCTGAAACATCTTTCCTTTTGGTTTTGATCGCTAAAAAGGAAAACATAAATTACAGATAATCAGCCAACTAAAACTGAGTCCATCTTAAGGAGGAAAGCACCTTTAGAATCTCCAGCTGAATTCCTGTAAAATACTTACGGTGCCACCTCTTGTTGTGATTTAGAAAAATAGTCATATATAACTTGTGACAAACCTAAATTGAAACAGCCAAGCCAGGGTATCTTTGAAGTGCCTAAACTAGTTAATTTGTGCTCTCAATTAGTAAATGCCAGCTCTAGAATAAAAGAGAGTAATTGGAAGAGTTTTTTTCCAGTGTTATTTGGAAGGGTCCAAAAGAGGTTCTTATAAAGTTATTTCTTTACAGAGAGAAACTGAATTTAAAAAGGCTGCTGAAGCTTCTCCCTCGCAAGCATCTCCTTCTCTTCCCTTAGCTCCTTTTCCTCCTTCCTCTTCACTGTCTGACTTACCTTACCCTGATCTGCCTTCCCTTCCTTCACCTCCTGTCCCTGATGTTCTGGCCTTGTTTCATGAACAATCAGCGTCTCTCAAGGGCCCGGAACCTGCCTTTATCAGCCATGGCCAAAGATGGAGCTTAAAGGCATAATGAAGGCTTTTCCCAATCCTCATCAGGACACTACTGGCTTTGCCAAAGAATTTAAACTAAATATTCAAGCGTGTGACCCTGCTTTTCTAATTTATATCAACTAGTTCACATGTTAGTTTCAGAAAGGCTGAGGATTGATAGATAGAGCCCTTTAGATAAATCCCGTAGAGGATTTCCACACATGTGTGGAAGAAGGCTGCAGGAATGCCTGTGAAACTGCAAAGGCTCTGCTTGTAGCCCTGCCTTTAGTCTTCCAAAAGGTAATCAACCAAAAGAAAATACGACAACGAAGACCTTTTCTTAAAGCAAGGTTATCTAAAATGAAAGTTATCTAAAAACAGAAACTTTGATTTTGTCAAAAATATGTAAAGTACTTACATGTAAAGTACTTGAGCCACTTAATAGGCCTAACAGATACTGCTGGCTACGATCACTGGCCGTTATTAAAATCCCAGGTCATTCCAAATCAGATACTGCAGAAAGCAGAGGAAATCAGCTAGCTGAGAAGGTAGCAAAGAGAGCCATTTAAACATATCTAAACAGGAGAAACAACTTACATTAACTTTTTAAAAAGCATCTGAATTTGTTGTAAAATTAACTTGATCCAAAGCCCCAAAATCAGAAAAAAAAAAAAAGGTTGGAAAATAAAAATGGAAAAATACTCCCCAAAAGGTGAGATATAGAATACACCAAATAATTCACCCCTATTTCCTGCTAAATTACAGTTATTCTTTTTAACTTATGTAGATGTTCTAACTCACTGTCGTATTGGCAAAATGGTTGCTTTAGGAAAATCTTAAGTATTATTGAAAACCTTCTCCAACTATGGGTCATAAGGTACAACCACTGACATATTTGTCCAAAATATGATCCAGGAAAACTATCACATTGTTCCCAAGGACACTTTCCTTTACCTGAGGCTCCCTTGGAAATACGGCAGCTAGATTTTATCCAACTGCCACCCTGCTGAGGCTATAAACGTGCCCTGATAATGATTTGCATGCTTTCTTATTGGGTAGACTTATTTCACTGTGGAAGATCAATGGCCTTAGAAGTAAGTAAAATTATATATATATTTTCATTCCAATTTGAGGAGTTTTTCTGGAACCTCATAGTGACAGAAGCACCCACTTCACTGGACAAATAATTTAATCAGTATATACAATCGGACCTATTCTATACAATGTCTATTGTGCTTATCACCCCCGGTTATCTAGATTGGTAAACAATTGGCCATATTAACCGAGGCTGTTAAAAATCCCTTGGTGAAAAGTTCTTCCACAGGTTTTGTGAAACCTGAGATTGACTTCCTTCAAGCACTAGTTATCTCCATTTGAAATTATAACAAACAGACCAATAAAAATAAATGTCTCCCAGAAATTGTACTTCCTTATTAGTAAAAGGAGATATATTCACCTATTGTAATCTTATGATGATGATGGTTTTATAAGGGGCTTCCCCCTCCTTTGTTCGGCCCTTCTCTCTCCTGCTGCCCTGAAAAAAGGTGCCTCACTATTAGAAAGATAGCACGGGGATAGCCACCACCATGATTCAGTTACCTCCTACTGGACCCTCCCATGACACTTGAGGATTGTGGGAACTGTAATACAATTCAAGATGAAATTTGGGTGGGGACACAGACAAATCATATCATCATCTAAGATGCTTTCTTTGAAAGTTCTTGATAAGAAGGGGGAAAATGTGAAAATAAGTTATTAAAATTTAAGTTGTCAAAATTCCCAATTATTTTGAACCTTAAAAACGTGTAATTATGGGGCTTGAGTCATGTCACAGACAGCTTTAACCTAGGAAACTGTAGTTTTTGTTGCTGTGATTAAAGATTAGCCTCTTCCTTACCTGCATAGTTTTGTAAAATGTAAATGACTGATTGCTGCCAGGGAAGACCCCTTTCCTCTCCACACCCTCTTGACAGTTCATCTTCATTCTAGATTAACTTCCTTCTTCTCTTTCTCACGAAAAGACTCACAGATATCACATTGTCTTAAGACGGAATGTAAACTATACGCTTATGTTTAAAAAGAAACGGCAACAACCTGCATGAAAAATAAAACAGAATAATTAATTTGTTGTAACTCATAAGCCAGCCAGATATACAAAATGTTGTTATTCTGTTAAATTTTTATTTTTTTGCCTATATAAGCAATAACTTATATTTAATTTTGAATCACTGATCCCATTTCTCTGGAGCCTGTGTCTCCCAAATGGCTATTCCTAGCTTTTCATTTGACTAAACTCTTTAAAACTGGATTCAGAGCCTTTTAATAATTTTGGTTGACAGTTGAATAACCAATGTTTCTAATTATGTATATTAAGGAAGATACATTCTTATCGAACCTATGTAAATAATTTTATTGCTACGAAAATAAAAGTATTTAATATTTATTTTAAATCCTTGAGGGATCAGGTAGGCATAATAAGATGTCATTTTTGTCTATTTACAAAAGCAGACTCTACTAAATTGTTTTGAGTTATAGGTAACTTAGGAAGACAAAAGGGCTTCCTAATATATCCTGCAAATAGAAGATTAAAACATCAACAGTATTTTGAACAAAAAATCATAGCATCCCTCCTTTGTTTATTCTTTATTATCTAATTAATTTTTATACCACTCCATCTTGGGTTGACAATCTAATCAATCCATCTGCTTCTCCACTAGAGTTCCGGGAATTCTGACTCAATAATACATTAGCATGGCCTCTAACTTGGTTACATAATCTGTGCCCAAAAGTACCTGGCATAGTCCTTTTCATTGGAGCTATAAAACAGTTTTTTACTGAAGATGAAATGCATAAGCATGTGGCTGATTACAAGGACTTTCAGAGAAGCATTAAAATAGAGGAACAGCAAAACCTTTAGCTCATAAAATATTAAAATGCCCATAATTAACTTATTACTGATAATTTTCAAAAATTAAAACTCTGAGGAAAGTTCATTATAAAAATAATGCGCTGACAAGGAAATTTGATCTTCCTGTGGCAAACCAAGCAAGATAATAAAGTTAATCCAAAAAAAGTTTTAGACAAGATATCTATACACAAAATGACTAACTCTGCTTTTTAAAAGGGTGAATATTATATATAATCTTTAAAAATAAATATAACTTGTACAAGAAAAACATGATAATTCTGATACATAATACACTGTGAATATTTCAAGCATATGGTCAGGAAACATCAAATACATGTGATCAAGTAAAGAAGATTTTTAAGTGTGAATTAGGTCCTAAACATTTCTGTTTTAATAAAACCCCAGAGAAAATGATGCAAATCCCTCGTCTAAAGCCACTACCCTGAAATATTCCAGATTAAAATTCTAAACATAAAATTATAGCCAAGTTAGCATTTTTAATAAAAGAAATTGGCTGGGCGTGGTGGCTCATGCCTGTAATCCTAGCACTTTGGAGGCTGAGGCAGGAAGATCACCTGAGGTCCGGAGTTCGAGGCCAGTCTGGCCAACATGATGAAACCCCGTCTCTACTAAAAATACAAAAATTAGTTGGGCATGGTGGTGGGCGCCTGTAATCCAGGCCACTAGAGGGGCTGAAGCAGGAGAATCGCTTGAACCTGGAAGGTGGAGGTTGCAGTGACCTCAGATTGTGCCACGGCACTCCAGCCTGGGTGACACTTCTGGGTGACAGAGTTAGACTCCCTCTCAAAAAAATAAAAATAAAAATAAAGAAAAATAATAAAAGAAATTATAACTGAGATAACTCTGTTTTTCTTGTGATAATAGGCAAAGCAGGACCAAAAACATAATTCTGATAAATATAAACAAAAATTATAAACAATTAGGACATTAACAAATCTATAGAACTTTTCTTACATTTTAGAATTTCTAAAATATTATCTTTAATAATATTTTACCAGTGTAAATTTAACCTAAGGCAGACTAGTATCACACACCAAATAAACCTAATTGTTTTTAACACTTTAAGTGTTACAAGGTTAAGAAGTAAATCTTTGGGATTTTTCTTTTTTTTTTTTTTGAGACGGAGTCTCGCTCTGTCGCCCAGGCTGGAGCGCAGTGGCCGGATCTCAGCTCACTGCAAGCTCCGCCTCCCGGGTTCCCGCCATTCTCCTGCCTCAGCCTCCCAAGTAGCTGGGACCACAGGTGGCGCCACCACGCCCGGTAGTTTTTTGTATTTTTTAGTAGAGACGGGGTTTCACTGTGTAGACCAGGATGGTCTCGATCTCCTGACCTCGTGATCCACCCGTCTCGGCCTTCCAAAGTGCTGGGATTACAGGCTTGAGCCACCGCGCCCGGCCTATCTTTGGGATTTTTCAAGGGATACTCAGAAACATTTTGAAGACAACTGCAAGGGCAAAGGATATATTTTGGAGTCAATCTCAGGAAGATAAAATATCAGAAACCATCAGAATATTTTGAACACTTAATTAAAAGAGTGTATTAGTTTCCTAGTCTACAATAAGAAATTACTACAAACTTGGTAGCTTAAAACAACAAAAATTTACTCTCTTCCAGTGCAGAAGGCCAGAAGTTCAAATCAGGGTTTCCACAGAATGATGCTCCCTCTGAAGTTGGAATAGGCATAAGATAAGCATTCTCATTCCTTAATCTTTTCTAAAAGGGAAGATTGAAAGAAATAAAGAGGTCACTGATGCCAAGCAAGTTTGAAAGTTGGCAAGGCAAACGATATTAGGATTCAAGGCCTAAGAATAATTATTTGATTCATTTCTCTGCCCTCTGGGCCTGTGGCTGAACTTTCTAGGCCTATGACATCTCGGTAGTTAGCAGCTACTTTCTGGGCATTGGCACTGTCTGCAGCCTCTCCCTCTCTGACATCTGAAACTGTGCCCTCCAAGTCATTTCTCCTTCATTTTATTCCATCTTTCTTCCTTTCTGTCCATGCTTTCAGTGTGTCTCCTGATAAAACATTCTCAAAAATCTTGCTGATTTTTTATGTGTGTCAACCTCCGTCTTCAAATTCTTCCCCTAGAACCCCATCTCTGTTGATGGATTCTGCTCGAATGTTTTATTGACTCCATGAGTCACACATCCAAACTCTTTACCAAAAGCTGGTTGGGCAAAACTCTTCATGTTTTCTACAAACATACTTTCTCATCTATGCCTACCTGGATAGGCTAAGAGTTTTACAAACCGTCTAGTGTTGATTCCATTTTGCTTAATAATTTCATCCTCAATTTATCTGTTTCCTCTTTCATTTTATTATAAGGAACAAAAAGAAACCAGGCCAAACCTTTTAAACATTGCTTTAAAAATCTCCTTAGCTCAACAAACAAGTCCATTGCTTATAGTTCTACTATCTACCTAACAATTGAACACAGTTCAGCCAAATTTTCTGCCTTTCTATGTCCAGGATCGCCTTTCTTCCCTTTTCCAATATTATGTTTCTCATTTTGTTCTGACACCTCACCTTTAATGTTTATATTTTAACATTTTATTCATAATGATAACATGTATTCTGGAAATGCCAGAAGTTTTCTCTCCTGTGTTCCTTATTTTCATCAAAGCCCTCATCACATTTGGTGCCTCTAATTCTACAAATCATCTCTTCAAGATAATCTAGATTTTTTTCTATGGAACATTTCAAAATTCTTCAACCTTCTACCCATTACCTAATTCCAAAACCACTTCCACATTTTGAAATATATATTACAGCGACACCCACTACCCAGTACCAATGTCTGTATTCATTTCTTAGGGTTGTTATAAAAAATTATGATAAACTTGGTAGCAAAAACCAACATAATTATATTCACTCACAGTTCAGGAGACCATAATTCTCAAATCAAGAGGTAGTAGGGCCATGTTATCTCTGTAGGCTCTAGGTAAAAACTTTTCATTGCCTTTTCCTGGCTTCTGAGGGCTCCCTGCGATCTTCAGCATTCCTTAAATTATGGAAATATCACACCGATCTTTGTCTCTTTTTCACAAGAATTTTATTCACTGTGTCTTTTCTTTGTGCCGTCTCATCTCAAATAAGGACACAGGCCATTGTATTTAGGGCCCATCCCACGTAGTGTGACCTCCTCCACTAATTATATCGGCAAAAACCTTATTTTTATATAAGGTCACATTCTGAGATTTCAAATGAATATAAACTTTTAAAGGCCACTATTCACCTTGCTACAGATAGGCTAGTGGGTTACCAAAAAACACTTAGTTGCTCTGTTAATCCATTCTCACATTGCTGTGAAAAAAACCATGATATTGAATCATTGATTACCTGAAAACTGTGGACAGAAAGGAACAAAGATTGAGTAATTTATTTTAAACAGCCGTTTAATTGACTCATAGTTCTGCAGGCTATATAGGAAGCATGGTGCTGGCATCTGCTCAGCTGCTGGGGAAGCCTCAGACAACTTACAATCATGGTGGAAGGTGAAGGTGAGCCCGCATTTCACATGGCTAGAGCAGGGAGAAGGGGGCGGGGAGGTGCTACACACATTCAAACAAGCAGATCTTGTGAGAACTCTATCATAAAGGCTGCACCCAGGGGATAGTGCTAAGCCATTAATAAAGGATCCACCCCCATTATCCAATCACCTCCACCAGACCCCATCTTCCACACTGGGGATGACAATTTTACACGAGATTTGGTGGGGACACAGATCCAAATCATATCATTCCATCCTTACCCCCCACATCTCATGTCCTCACATTAAAAAATACAATAATGGCCTCCCAACAGTCCCCCAAAATCTTAACAAATTCTTGCATTAACTCAAAAGTCCAAGTTCAAAGTCTCAGATGAGGCTAGTCCCTTCTTCCAATGAGCCTGTAAAATTAAAGACAAGTTTGTTACCTTCAAGATAAAATGGGGGTATAGGCACTGGGTAAATTCTCTTACTCCAAAAGAGAGAAATTGGCCAAAAGAAAGAGACTACAGGCCCCATGCAAGTCCAAAACAGGCAGGGTAGTCATTAAATCTCACAGGTCTAAAATAATTTCCTTTGATTCCATGTCTCATATCCAAGGAACATTGATGCAAGGGTTGGGCTCCAAAGACCTTGGGCAGCTTTGCCCCTGTGGCTTTGCAGAACACAGCCCTCATCACTGCTCTCAAGGGCTGGCATTGAGTACCTGCAGATTTTTCAGGGACATGGAAACTGTCAGTGAATCTACCATTCTGGGATCTGGCAGATGGTGACCCTCTTCTCACAACTCCACTAGGCAGTGTTCCAATGCAGACTCTGTGTGGGGGCTCCAACCCTACATTTCTCCTCTGCACTGCCCTGGTAGGGGATCTCCATGAGATCTCAGCCCCTGCAGCAGGCTTCTGCCTGGACATCCATGCTTTTCCATACATTCTCTCAAGTCTAGGCAGAGGCTTCCAAGATTCAACTCTTGCAATCTGTGCACCCACAGGCTTAACAACACATAGAAGCCTGCAAGGCTTATAGATTGCACCCTATGAAGCAGTGGCCCAAACTGTACCTGGGTCCTTTTGAACCATGGTTGGAGCTGGAACAACTGGAATGCAGGTAGCAATCCTGCATTCAGTCCTACTAGACCTCTGGGTCTGTGATGGGATGGGCTGTCACAAAGGTCTCCAAAATGCCTCTGATGCCTTCTCTCCATTGTCTTAACTATTGGCACTTGGATTCTTTTTACTTAACGCAAATTTCTGCAACCTGCTTGAATTCCTTTCCTGGAAGTGTTTTTTTGTTTTTTTTTTCTACCACTTGGCCAGCCTGCAAATTTTTCAATCCTTTATGTTCTGCTTCTCTTTTAAATATAAGTTCCAAATTTACATTATCTATTTGCTCATGCACATGAACATAGGTTGTTAGAAGCAACAGGCGACATCTTAAATGTGTTGGGGCTTCAAAACTTCTTCTACCAGATACCCTAAATCATCACTGTCAAGTTCAAAGTTCTACAGATCTCTAGGTCAGGGGCATAATGCAGCCAGGCTTTTTCCTAAAGCATAGCAAAAGTGACCTTTACTCCAGTGTCCAATAAGTTTCTCATCTCTATCTGAGACCTTCACAGCCTGTCTATCTCTTTCCATATCACTATCAGCATTTCAGTCATAACTAGTCAACCAATCTCTAGGAAGTCCTGAACTTTCCTTCATCTTCCTCTCTTCTTCTGAGCCCTCCACATTCTTCCAACATCTGCCCATTACCCAGTTTCAAAGTTGCTTCCTCATTTTCAGGTATCTTTATAGCAATGTCCCACTCCTCGCTACCAATTTTTTGTATTAGTACATTCTCAAATTACTATATAAAAATACCTGAGACTGAGTAATTTATAAAGAAAGGGGGTTTAATTGGCTTATTGTTTTACAGCTATACATGAGTATGATGCTGGCATCTACTTGGTTCCTGGGGGAGCCTCAGGGAAAATCATGGAGGAAGATGAAGGGGCAGTCAGTACTTCACATGGCTGGAGTAGGAGGAAGTGGGTGAATGTGCTAGATACTTTTAAATAACCAGATTTTGCAAAGACTCTATCATGAGAACAGCATCAAGGGGATGATGCTAAGCCATTACTGAAGGGTCTATCCCTGATTCATCCAATCACCTCCCAGCAGACCCCACCTCCAACACTGGAGATTATAATTCAACATGAGATTTGGTGGGGACACAGAACCAAACCGTATCAGTTACCTACTTAATCAAAGTGACAAGAAAATATTTTTAAAGTAATCATTGGAGGTAATATAGTTGTATCGAAACTTAGCTCTTTCAAATGTGAAAACTTTGTTCTCTTCAAAAATCAAAGACACAGTCAAGTTAATGCAATGCATAGACAATTATTCTAATAAGATCCAGAATGTTCTCTTCCATCTCATTTTTTTTTTTTAATGTGTGGCAGGCAACCTATACTTGCCAAATAACTCTTTCAGACTTCAGTGATTTAAAGAATTTCTCTTTCAGTTTTTAGTTTAAATGTTTAACTTAACAAATCTGGTATTGGTTTAAATAATGCGTTAGGATTACTTTACTTATGAGCAAAGCATGCGTCCTTCAGATTTGCAAAATTTCTTTCCTTCTCCCAAAGATGGTATATGGTTATGTGAAGGTGTTTTGTTGTGTCCACACAGCTGCAGTGAGCTGTTTTTTTGTTTGTTTGTTTTGTTTTGTTCTGGAGCCTAGTCCTGCTTTTCTAACTAGATTATTTGACTCCATGGACTAGTTGAAGCCCTTTTGTCTTCTGTACAATTTCTTTCATTCCCCCTTTTTCCAACACCAAACCTTTGCCCACTTCATTATAGTCTGAGCACCCCATATCCCTTCACTGGGAAAGGATAAGACTTCTTGGTCTCTCTGGGTCAACATAGGCCAATTTATGAATTACCTTCTTACTGTCATGACAAATAAATATAGCCCAATGTGCACATACAAAGCTTAAATTAGATACAGATTGAGTAACTGTTACCCAAAATGCTTGGTGTCAGAAGGGTTTTGGATTTAGAATTTTAAGGATTTTGGAATATTAATATATACATAATGAGGTTGGAGGTGGAACCCAAGTCTAAACATAAAGTTTATTTATGTTTTATGTATACCTTATACACATAGCCTGAAAGTAATTTTATACAATATCTTAAATAATTGTGTATATAAAACAAAGTTTTGACTGTGACCTATCATGGCACTTTAGGTATAAATTTTTTTACTTGTGAAATCATCTTGGTGCTGAAAACATTTTGAATTTTAGAATATTTAAGATTTTGGAGTGTTGTAACTTGTATTTTTTTTTTCTAACACAGAGTCACCTACTCACAACTTAGGCTTTTCTAAGGCAAAACAAAAAGAACCGTTTTAGAATACAACAAAAGATAAAGCATCTTTCTCCTCTAGATTTTATGTCTAGTCTGAACTCTCTGGTTACATACTCATAGTGGCAGCTGCATTTCACAAGTTTGACATTCTTGCTGTCATTTCTTTTTGAGAACTAGCTTAGACATCTTTCTCTTACTGACCATAGTCTGCTCATCTAAATTAGCCTTGACTCTTTCTTTTCCATCTCAAGAAAAAGTTATCCACCATTTTCTTTCAAGTTAAGTACACACTTTTCTTCATTATATTTTTCTCTTCTCCAAATCCATCATGTATCCTGACTGGTCAAATTACTATGTCTACTCTATCCTGGGTCTTCAATTTTTCACTTTCTTTTTGGTCTCTTCTAATAGCATAGTAACCTGTTCAGATTTTTCCACCATAAGAAAAGACACCCTCTGTATTAGTCCATTTTCACACTACTATAAAGAACTGCCTGCGACTGGGTAATTTATAAAGAAAGAAGGTTTAATTGACTCACAGTTTTGCATGGGTTGGGAGGCCTCAGGAAATTTACAATCATGTTGGAAGGGGAAGGAGGCACATCTTACAGGTTGGCAGGTGAGAGAGAAAAGTATGCAGGAGGAACTGTCAAACACTGATAAAACTATCATATCTTGTGAGAACTCACTCACTCTCATGAGATCAGCACAGAGGGAACTACTCCCATGATCCAATCACCTCCTTCCTTTAACATGAGGAAAGGTTTGAGATGAGATTTGGATGGGGACACAAAGCCAAACCATATCATTCCACCCCTGCCCCGTCCCAAATCTCATGTCTTTTTATATTTCAAAACCAATCATGCCTTTCTGACAGTCCCCCAAGGTCTTAACTCATGCCAGCATTAACTAAAAGTCCGAGTCCAAAGCTTCATCTGAGACAAGGAATGTACCTTCTGCCTATAGGCCTGTAAAATCAGAAGCAAGTTATTTACTTCCTAGATACAATGGGGCTACAGCACTGAGTAAATGTTCCACTCCAAAAGGGAGAAATTAGCCAAAACAATGGCTACAGGCCCTATGCAAGTCCAAAATCCAGTGAGACAGTTATTAAATCTTAAACTCCAAAATAATCTCCTTTGGCTCTATTTTTCACATCTAGGGCACGCTGATGCAAGGGGTGGCACCCATGGCCTTGGGCAGCTCCTTCACATGCTGGCATGAGTGCCTGTGGTTTTTCCAGACCCATAGTGCAAGCTGTTGATGGATCTACTATTCTGGGGTCAGGAAGATGGTGGCCCTCTTCTCACAGCTTCTCTAGGCAGTGCTCCAGTGCAGACTGTGTGTGAGTTCCAACACCACATTTCCCCTTTGTACTGCTCTAGCAGAGTTTTTCTATGAGTACTCCACCCCTGAAGCCGACTTCTGTCTGGACATTCAGGCATTTCCAAATATCCTCTGAAATCTAGGCAGTGTTTTCCAAACTTCAATTCTTCACTTCCATGCACCTTTGGGCCCAACACCATGTGGAAGTCACAAAGACTTGGAGCTTGCACCCTCTGGAGCAACAACCAGAGCTGTACCTTGACCCCTTTTAACCACAACTGGTGCTGAACAGGCTGGGAAGCAGGGCACCATGTCCCAAGACTGCATAGAATAGCAAGTACCCT
Source organism: Rhinopithecus roxellana (assembly GCF_007565055.1). NCBI lineage: Eukaryota > Metazoa > Chordata > Mammalia > Primates > Cercopithecidae > Rhinopithecus > Rhinopithecus roxellana. The sequence goes on along the minus strand of NC_044549.1, from coordinate 6,816,166 downwards.
GGGTCTTGCCCATGAAACCATATTTCCTCCTAGGCCTCTGGGCCTGTGATTGGAGAAGCTGCCACCAAGATCTCTGACATGTCCTGTAGACATTTTCTCCAATATCTTAACGATTAACATTTGGCTCATACTTACTTATGTAAATTTCTGCAGCTGGCTTGAATTTCACCCCAGAAAATGTGTTTCTCTTTTCTACTGCATTGTCAAGATGCAAGTTTTCCAAACTTTTATGCTCTGCTTCCCTTTTAAACATAAGTTCTAATTTCAGATCATCTCTTTCAAGATCAAAGTTCCACAGTTCTCTAGGGCAGGGGCAAAATGACACCAGTCTTTTCGCTAAAGCATAGCAAGAGCGACCTTTTATCCAGTTCTTAATAGATTTCTCATTTCCATCTGAAACTACATCAGCCCAGATTTTGTTGTCCATATCACTATCAGTATTTTGGTCAAAACCATTCAACAAGTCTCTAGGAAGTTCCATACTTTTCCGCCTCATCCTGTATTCTTCTATGCCCCTCAAACTGTTTCAACCTCTGCCTGTTACCCAGTTTCAAAGCTGCTTCCATATTTTCAGGTATCTTTATAGCAGTACCCCACTTCTCGTGTCAGTTTACTGTATTAGTCTGTTTTCACACTGATAAAAAGAAAGGCGGTTTAATTGACTCATAGTTCTGCATAGGTGGGGAGACCTCAGGAAATTTACACTCATGGCAGAGGGGAAGCAGGCATGTCTTACACGGCAGCAAATGTGAGAGAAGACTGTGTAGGAGGAACTGTCAAACACTTATATAACCATGAGATCTCATGAGAATTAACTCACTAGCATGGGAACAGCATGGATTAAGCTCCCCCGTAATCCAATCACCTCTCTCCCTCAACACGTAGGGAATACAATTCAAGCTGAGATTTAGGTGAGGACACAGAGCCAAATCATATCACCCTCCTCATATCCTATAACACATATAACACACTTTCTATAAGGTAAAGTTATGTTTCAGTTAGACTACCGTAGTTCTATGCTTACTTCTGGCAATATCTGAAGTCTAGTACTAACTCTTGACTAAGGTAAGAATAATGAAGTTAAATAATAACTCACAATCTTTTGTTTAAGGTTCATAGTGCCCTTGTGGTGCTTAAAGTCAGTTGTTTACAGTGTTTTGGGATGTATAGATTGGTAGTTTATTCCTGTTGTAACTGATGACATAGCCTGGTTTGGTCACGTGATCAACGGCACATAAATGAGCCCATTGAAACTTTTGTTGAAGCACTTTTGAAACGAAAATTTCTTGAACATATCTTGGTAATGCATAATTCAGAGATAAAGCATTTTTGTGCAACTATAAAAGGGTACTGAAAAATCTTTGGGTCCACAATGCTTGCCTGTGCTTCCTTTATCCTACTATAGCATATCCTTATATTGATTAAAGTATTATGTGAGTATGCCTGGTGGACCCTTGTGAGTACTTCAAATTATCTGGATGGAAACACTTATTGTACCCACTCAATATAATGCTATCTTCTAACTCAAGGCGTTATAATTCACAAAAACCCCTAGAGATGAGCATAAGCTCAATTGAAGTAAGCCAAATCAGGGTTTAAGGGTATGTGAACAGAGAGAAAAGCTCTTTTTCTCTGAGACTATCAATAGAAATGGTGTATTCCTGGAACTGTTGGTAGCAGTGTTCTCACCTTCACCACCCCAGTGGAATTCATCTGTGTCAAAAAAGAAGGGTGATAAAATAAAATGATAAACTCTGAAGGAGAGAGACAATGAAAAAAAAGAGACAGAAGCAGGAAAAAACATGTAAAGAACTCTAAACTCCTTAAGCTAGCCAGCTACTGAGCTCTCGCTATTTGAGCAATACATTTCCATTTATGCTTTAGCAGTCTGAGTGGTGTTTCTGTCACATTTGACCAAAACAACGTTGACTAGTACATTATTTTAACCAAAGCCAAAATTTATTCATACATTTATTCCCAGGTTTAACAAATGCCTGGCGTATTCTAGGTAAAGCACTGAGTATTAAATGTCTACTTATTTATTTATTTATTTATTTATTTATTTCATTATTAGCATCAGGGTCTCATTCTGCCACCCAGGTTGGAGTGCAATGCCATGATCATGGCTCACTGCAAGCTCTAACCCCCAGGTTCAAGCCATTCCCCCTCCTCAGTCTGCCAGGTAGTTGGGACTAAAGAGTACATCACAACCCTGTATTTCATACATTTTAAATCCAAAAATAAAGAATAAACTAATGGATACTGAATATTAACTTAGGTGAATACATTTGTATGTCCCCAACTTCTTGAAAAAGCAGGATGAATTTAATCTACAAGTGTCTGTCAAAGCATAAGTAGATGTACTGTATTAAATTTAAAGTAATCTGAATTATATACAGTGAAGATATCTTAATTTTATAATACAGTGTGTAAGTGTCACTCCCAAGATATAATACTCAGGGACAGTTTTTTACACTCCTTTTCTATTTGTGTGACTAGAACTTCAATACATCCAGGTGAAATTTTGGCCAAGTCCTCTAAGTTTCTAATAACGTTTTCTTATTACATAATATTTTCTGATCAATAATGAATATGTCTCCAAAACAAAACACCAAATGCTGGCAAAGTTGCAGTTCAATTGCAACTCTCAAGCCTTGCTGGTGAGAATGCAAAATGGTAGAGGTACTTTTAAAAACACATTGGAATTCTTAAAATGAAAGCAAACATACTCTTAGCATATAACCCAGAAATTCAACATTTTGGTATTTACCAAAGTGAGTTGAAAAATTATGCCCCCAATACCTGCAAACAAATGTTTGACAGCTCTACTCATAATTACCAAGATATCCTTCAACAGGTAAATGAATAGACAGTGGAACATCCAGACAATGGAATATTAAGTAGCACAAAAAATAAATGAGCTATCAATTCATGAAAACACATCAAGGAAACTTTGTTACTAAGTGAAAGAAGTCAAAGTGAAAGGGCTAAATACTGTATGATTCTAATTACATGCCATTCTGGTAAAGGTAAAAATATAGAGACAGTAAAAAGATCAGTGGTTTCCAGAGGTTAGGAGAGAGGGAGAGAGAAATGGGCTGAGTACAGAGGATTTTTAGGGCAGTGAAACTACTCTGTATGATACTATGATGGCTGGTATATGTCATTATACGTTTGTCAAAGAACCAGTGTATCTGTTACATGGTAAATTCTCAATAAATGTTGACTAAATTGTTATCGTTAGTTGTCACTAAAATTCTCCACATGTATCAACATATAAAAGCTATAAAGTATACATTAATCTGAATATTATTGTTTTACTGAAAACATGATGAATGAAGCAAAAACTAAAAGAATACTGTCATTGTTCAAACTAATACATTTCAATACATTATGCATTGTTAAGCATGACATAATATGTTTATGTGATAAAAACGTACTTCAACTTTTCACCTTTCTTTCCCCATTGTCTACCCTCTATTTTTTATCCCTTTATTTTCCACTTTCTCATTTCTTTTTATTTTTATCTTGTTCCTTTTCTCTCATATAGAAACCCTCTACCTTATATAAAAACCAATAAATCTTTTAGCTTTTTAAAAATTATTATGGAGTTTGTATATTTTGAATATTTTGTGAAAACTTAAACTGAATGTGTCAGTGTTTTGTATCTCAACTAAGGACATAATTGTTAACAATGTAGACTCATTAGTTATTGATAAAATTGTAAAAATTATCACAATGTAATCCCTGAAAGAAGATCCATAAAGACAAGTAGATCCTCATAGGACAAAGATTTTTTCCACTTATTTCATAAAGAATCTAACTCCTAGTGTCTGTCTCTGAAAGCTGTCTGAACTTATCACAATAAACAGAAAGGAGCTTAGCAGAATGAATGACTTTCATAATCAGGCATTATATGGGTGTCAGAGTAGAGTGATAACTCCTGCTCTATTCTATTTTATAAGAACAGGAGAAATTACATGGATGACAGAGGATCAGGTAGCTTATTTCCTTTAGTTCCCCTAAACTTCTTACACTTAAGTATGGTATACGACAGAGATAAGAAAAAATCAAGGTAGACACAACATTGAAAGCGCAGCATATTTTTAAAAAGTGTTCCTTATGATCAAAGCTGAAGAAAATTTTACAGACAAGAAGTATGGAAGTAAATGATCAAGTCACTTAATAGGGTTTCAGAATTTATACTGCCCAAGGCTGAATGAGAGATTGCAGAGCTTTCATCCTTCTGTTGATGAACAGAAAATAATTATGTTTTCTCCTAAATACTCCCTGCCCCATATTTTAAATAACAAAAGCTTCCCTTCAGCTGTATCAGCCCAAAAACTTGTCCCCATTTTTTTCTCATTAATAAAATATTTAAGAGTTCAAACGAATGACTATGAATCAATTTAGGAGAAAACAGTCCAAACACTTTTAATGTCATCAGTAATTGGTAAGAAGTAACTTTCATATAAAAGCTTTGGTCTTTTTCTATTTTTGCTCCATTGATAATGATCATTTTTGAAAATTCATATTTATTCATATTATCCAGAAAGTAAACACATGATTTACAAGCACATTGTTTCCTTTTCTCCCAAACATTTCTCTTTCTGGGGTGATGCAGAAAGACAGACAGATAGGCCTGTGTATATAAACCAAAAAGGAGAAACGCGAAAAATATGAATTTGTGAGCTTATATACACATTACCTGCTTCCCTTTAAAAGGAGGGAGAAAAACTGAATCTCCTTAATAGGAACATGTTCCCTTTTGACCCTGGGTTCTCATCTGTTGGAATGTCAATGCAATTCACTGGGAAAAAAAAAAATGTATTTCACTGTTTCATTCCATGGGATATTTCCATAGTTCTAGATTTTATCTCCCTTTGACATTTATTTATTTATTTATTTAGAGACAGAGTTTCACTCTTGTCACCCAGGCTAGAGTGCAGTGATGCTATCTTGGCTTATTGCAACCTCTGCCTTCCAGGTTCAAGCTATTCTCCTGCCTCGGCTTCTTAAGTAGCTGGGACTATCCAGCATGCACCACCCGGCTAATATTTTTGTGTTTTTGAGTAGAGACAGGGTTTCACCATGTTGGCCAGGCTGATCCAGAACTCCTGACCTCAGATGATCCACACACCTCGACCTTCCAAAGTGCTGAGATTATAGGCCACCATGCCCGGGCTCCCTTTGACATACCTCCAAGAATGTAAATCCCTTATTAAATATTCAGTCGTCTTTTGGTAAAAGTCTTCTTTAATTTAGGTCTGAAGTTTCTGTTTTAGTTTTGCTCCGAAAGCCCCAACTTCAGAAACATGAAAATGAAAATATTTTCTCTGCAGCCTTGCAGACATCCCATATTATATTCTACTATTTTTAAAAAAATCTGTTCTGTTTTCTTCTTCTCATAGCAACACATACAATTTGTTGATCAAAGTTAAGTTTTCGTAGATGACTCTGATCTTTGCAAAAGTTTTATACATGTGTGTGTACACACACACACACAAACACACACACACATAAAGCTCTAAGTCTTAGACTGTTTTTTTCATTCTTGTGATATCAGAGAGAAGAGGAAGTGAAAATACCAATTTAAATAGAAAACAATGGGAGTCAAACTGGATACCGATGAAATAAGGCATATGGAGATCACGTGATCTCAAAACTTCATTTGACAAATAAATGATAGAAATGGAGGTGCAGGGGTAAAGTATTAGGCTGGTGCAAAAGTAATGGTGATTCTCACTATTAATTTTAGCGGCAAAAACCGGCAATTACTTTTGCACCAACCTAATAACTCGTCTAATGTTGCCTTTTGGGTGAAAAGCTAGTATACATTTGGATTATGAGGTTTTTGTGTCATCCTTACACACAAGATCTTTAATCCCAGAAATTCTCTCTATAGCAGTCTCTTCAATTCAAAACACTCCAAATTTTGGCATAAAACTTAGAGGTTATAAAATGTTGAACAGTTTACCTCGAAGTATCTAAACATTGTGATAAGGTACTATATCATTAGCTAACAACGGTCACTGCTCCAGTGACCGGAAAGCCTAGTATTCTCTTCCACTAGACAGGGAAAGCAGACAGCATCATGAACCCACACGGGTACTATGCTTACTGCCAACTTTTCTAGTGGCCCTCAGAGGTGATTCTTGTCTCAGCTGGCATCCACAGGACAGCATACACAACAGTAATTGTAATATCTCCCTCCATATACGAATTCTCCACACACTAATTCTCTCCACACACTAAGATATTAATATTAAATATAATATTAGTGATTGCTTCTGATATATTGGGCATGGCTTGGTAACTCTACATGCATTAACTTATTTTAATGTTCACACACAACTCTATCATTATTCTTATTTAGAGACGAGGCTCAGAGAGATTGAATAACTGGATCAGAGTCATTGAGTTAGTTAATCCTGGAATTGGGTTTGAGTCCTGGATATCTGGCTCCAGAGACCACAATCTTTGCCATTATGCCATACTGACTTTCACTGAACACAATCCTCAAGTAATATTGGCAAATGAATTATAGTGATTCATATCACTCGGCATAGGACAACTTTAGAAGAATTTGACGTCAAAGATTTTCACAAACAGTAATTTCCAAATGTGATAAATTCATAGTTTCTAAACTGGCCATTGTCTTTGTTTTTACCTCCTGGTAAAATGGCACCCATTCACAGGAAGTCATTTCTCTTGGGAAAGGATATAAGAATTTCAGTCCATTAGGGTCACATTATAAGAAAATATATGTTTGCTTGTTTTCCCCACCTCTCCCATTGTAATGAATATTTTATTTAAATGTATATAGATCACTTTCATAATGTTAATATCTGTTGAATCATTAAATTATATAATTGTATTTAAGAAAATTATCTACCAACATTCTAAATGACACTGTACAAAGTGTGTGTACAGGGAAGACAGCCTTATCATAGTGACCGGGACTCTTTAACTTTTATGACACAACTAAATTTTTAAAGAAATTTCCCACCACATATTGTTTTTTGAGACATTTTAACACAAAATTAGCAAGATTATCCATATGCAAAAGTATTCACTTCTTCATCCATTCGTTTACTCAAAAATATTTATTCATTGTCTTCTATGTATGAGCATGGTCCTGGAAATACAATGCTAAACAAGACAGACAACATCTCTGCCATCATGGAGCCTACAGAGTAAGTAAGCACAGGAAGAACAAAAGAATGTTTCCTGAGGAAAATAGAAAAGCAAAATTCAAAAATGAAAATTAAAGTCTCATATTACATTCAGAGGCAAGTCAACAAATTTGATAACATAGTAACAAAGAAAAAATTTAAATGTCATATGTTCTCTAGCAAAGGACAAATCTAATTGTTGGTAATATCAGAACAAGTGCATTATCACATCTATTTTCTAACATCTTGATCTTGAAGGGCTTAGCATTTTGGATTACCTACATTTTGACTCCAGCAAGCACACCTTGTCAGATATATCATTAGCATATTATGGCAGTCCCAAATTATGAACTGACTTAGAAAGAAGATAAAAAATTTTAAAAAGACTAAGAGAGAGGAAAAAAAAGGGTGAGGAAGTAATGTGTGAGTGAAATTCTGGATCTCCTAGGTCTCTAAGCTTGGTGAGTAGAAATGTCTCTGGCCATCCTAAACTGGAATTCAGCATTCCCCACCCCAGTTTACCTCATGGGTGTGTTTACCTCAACCCAGGCACTGCAGTGTCTCTTTTCCCTTCTCCTTAAAAGAGTCTGTGCTTTTCTATCTAAAGGCAAGGCATTTTCCTGTTCTCCTTACCCAAGGTAGGGCCCGGTCTGCCTAAGTATCCTTTTCTATAAATAAACCCTTAACGTGTGACTGGCTTTTTTATGTAGAAGATGATTTCCTTACTTATGGTGGCATAGTCTAGAAGGATATTAGTGGCATAGTCTAGAAGGATTGTTTTCTATACTGACTTTCATTTATGAGCACAATTATTTGAGGATAAAACTGTTATTCTGGGCTGGGCACAGTGGCTCACACCTGTAATCCCAGCACTTTGGGAGGCCGAGGCGGGCAGATCACCTGAGGTCAGGAGTTGGAAACCAGTTTGAGCCACATGGAGAAACCCTGTCTCTATTAAAAATACAAAATAAGCCGGGCGTGGTGACCCATGCCTGTAATCCTAGCTACTCGAGAGACTGAGGCAGGAGAATTGCTTGAACCCAGGAGGCAGAGGTTGTGGTGAGCTGAGATCACGCCATTGCACTCCACCCTGGGAAACAAGAGCAAACCTCCATCTGAAAAAAAAGAAACAAAAAACAAAACAAAACAAAAAATAACAACTAAGAATTGTTATTCTGGTTTTATATCTTGGTGTAAAATAAAAGGACCCAGCAAGGATAGATGAAATTCTTAACCATCAAATGTGTGTGTGTGTGTGTGTGTGTGTGTGTGTGTATACACATTTATATTTATATATAAAACATTTGAAAATACTTTATATATATAAATGATATATAGAATGAATATATACCACTTTATTAGATGAAGAAAAATGAGGGAAATTTATTTGTTTTACAGAAAAAAAAGACCCACTTTATTAATACTCCCTGTGCACTGTTGGTATTTTAAAAATCTGCCTTTGCAACGAGCTTTTTGTAAGAGCTTTTTGCAAGAGCTTTTTTTCCAATAGGCCAATCTGTTTACCAGTTGAGTTATAGTTGAAGTATATAATAGAACACATGGAAAGGATGAGACCAGTAAAATCACAAAGTCTTAGCACGTATAGACAGAAGGTTTCTGCATCATAAGACATCAAAATTTTGGAGTAATTGCATTCTTATTTTTGTTTTGGTGTGGTCATCTCTTCAATAACTAATCTTAAACTTTTTCTTGAAAGAATTTCAAATGTTCAGAAGAATTACATGAATAGTACAAAAGCTTCACATATCCTTCATCCAGATGAATTCAACAATTGTTAACATCTTGTCACATTTGTGCACTCTCTCTCTTTCTGATTGTCTTTTATAATATTGACATTTTTAAGGGTTATAGAACAGTTGTTTTGTGGAATGTCCTATAATATGATTTGGTTTGATCTAACATTTCATCATGATGAGATTTAAGTAATGCCTTTTTGGCAAGAATACTACTCCTGATGTTTTCATTCCCTCTCCCTGCTCTCTCTCTCTGAATACACAAACATATGTTAGCGAGTTAGTTGTAGACATCATGTCACTTTATCTATAATTATGAATTTTTCTAACATATAAACAGAATTTAAAGATATGCTTTTATGTAATTGCAGACATATAATTTACTTCCTCACTCTTTTTTTCTCTTAGTCTTTTTTATTTTTTTCTCTCCTTGCTAAGTCAGTTCATAATTTTATGTAATACATAATTTCTGTAGTTGTCTCAATAATGCTCTTTATGGCAAAGTTTACCTGATCTAGGATTGAATACAGCATCACAAATTGTACTTAGTTGTATTGTCTCATAATAAATGACAGTAAGAAAAAAATAATAATTGAAAAACTGAAAAAAGAATTTCTGAGTACATATAGATAAAAAATAAGCAGGAAGGGGGAGCTCTTTATTACATTATAATTCTCACAAATATGAATATAAAACGGAGTTAGAACATCATTTTGCAACTATGAGAGTAGTAATTGATTCAGGCAAGAATTTTCAATGGTTACTAAACATACCGGGTAAAAATTTGAAGAAGATGATATTTAAACAGTCTATATTCCCCATATTTACATATTATTTACAAAGAGAAAAATGGTAATATTAGAGTGTAAAACTAGGTGAACATATTTAACAAAATTTAAACAAAATTAACAACACCAATAAAGGGGCAAATTGACAAGATGTGCATTTTGAATGTGATGAAACTAAGAACACATCACCATGGTTTATTCCTATCAAACATACATAAAATCAGACTCCATTTATGAGAAAACACACGTAGGTATTGAGCTAGGGGGTAAAAAAAAAATCCAAACAAGACAGTCAAAGTCTTAGCTCTAATGGAGCCCACATTCTGGTGACTGTGGGGGAAATGGAGAAAAGTTGCTTGAGGAAAATAAAAATGGAGCTAAAAATTTAAAAATCAAAGTATGGTATTAGAGAGTCAAGTCCAGAAGGTTGAATATGATACTAACAACAACCACAACGAACAACAACAGCAAAACAGAAATGAGAGTTATGCGTTATTGGAGTACAAGTGACTGCTGATAATAATAAACTTGACAGACCCATAGTGAAGAACAGTCTTCAAAATCATGGCATACAATCTTTAAAAATGTCAGTATCATGGAGAACGACAAAAGCTGAGGGCTTTCCTCCTTGAAATATCAGATTTAGTTATAACCACAATGCTCACTCAAAAAGTTAAAGTAGGAATGAATTCGTAATGAGTAAAACTTTCTTAACCATTTAATAGCAAATTTTGATTGAAGTAGATGTACACTGAGTATACAATTCAGTATTAAGGTTTTGCTATCGTTATAAACATGTTCACAGTCTGTTCTGTTTTGTAATAATATTTTATGAACCCTTTAGTGGATTATAATACTGGTGATCTTAGCTTGCCTAATAAAATTTTCAGTAAAAATGTATTAATTTTCAGATTCTATTTATAAAAATATCCTAGTAGTAAATTATAATAGGTAAGAAAAGATGGGATGTTTATTAGAGTTTATTTATGTTTAAGATCTAAAAGACAAATATTTGCATCTGTTAGGAATATAGCTATATTTGTAAAAATTAGATTAATATCCACATAATAAAATGGGGTCCTAAGTCAGAATACTAATCAATAACATAAAGTAATACATATGTTTATAAATTTGTACAATTGCCAAGTACCACATAAGTCAAACTTAAAGGACTATGTGAGTCAAAGTGTTTTATAGCCCTTTTTTCTAGTGTTAATATTTTTAAATATTACAAACCAATTTTCAGCTCAAAGAATGGATAAACACTCCATATATTTTATGTTACCAAAGCATAATAACAAAATACTGTTTACTTTTTGATACAAAGTTTCCACTTCCAAGAATTTAACCAAAAATAATGTTACATGGAGGCGGTATCAGTATTGAGGAAGCCTTTGGAAATTTTTAGAATCAATTTTGGTTGACACATAACTGGTATGACTATAGAAATTTCAAATAATCTTACCAAATATTCATGTGAGTGTAAAAGCAATCTATACAATTTGGACTTCAGAAATGTATTCAGTGTCACTGACAATTCTGGAAAATCGTGTCACCAACAACATTGCTGCTCATAGTGCTAACATATTCACCCGAACACGCCTACATATTTCTATCATTTTTTTCACTTGAAGTTATTGAATACACAATCATTTCACATATTCAGGCAAACATCTGATGATTCAATAATGTCTTTAGCTCAGGGATTGGCAAACTGAGACTCTGGACAAACTCATGCCTGTCGTTTGAATTTGTAAATTAAGTTTTATTGGAACAAAGCTATGCCCGTTTATTGCCTGTTGTCTATGACTTTCTTTTGTACTATAATGCTAGAGGTGGGTACCTGCAACAGAGGCTATTACTGGCAAAGCCAAAAATATTTAATATCTGGAACTTTACATAAAAAGTTGTATACCCATGTTTCAGTGCATCGTTCTCAAGCACATATTACACTTAGGTAAATTTAAGTAAAGCTTTTATTCACTTTATTTTTTCATTACAGTGTGATATTATATTGACTTGTTAAAAACTATAATTTGCTTACAGTATGTGTGATTTTTTATTTTAAGATGAGAAGGAAGGCTTACAAAATACATGCTACATAAGGAAGTTTGAGGACTTGCTAAAACTGTAAGCAAGTACCCTAAAAAAGTATCAGAGATAAGCCTTTCACACCGTTGATTGTTTCCTCTGCTGCATAGAAGTTTTTACGTTTGGTGTAGTTGGCATTAATTCTTCTTTAAATGTTTAGTAGAATTCTGTAATGAAGCCATCTGTTCCTCGGCTTTTCTTTCTTGAGAGTTTTTTGATTATTGATTCAATATCCTCTCTATAGATCTGCATATATTTTCTATTTTTTCATAATTCTGTCTTGGTAGGTTGAATATTTCTAGGAATTTATCACTTCCAGTTTACCTACTTTGTAAGCATTTAGCACTATAAACGTTCCCATTAGTATAGCTTCCGCTGCATTCCGTATGTTTTGATATGTTGTGTTTTCTTTTCATTTATGTCTAGATATTTTTTAATTTATCTTGTAATTTATTCTTTAAACTGTTGGACGTTTAAGAAGGTCTTGTTATTAAATATCCATGCATTTGTGATCCTTACTGTTTTCCTGCTACAATCAATTTCTAGTTTCATTCTTTTGTAGTTGGAAAAGATATTTTGTATACTTTTAATCTTCTTAAATGTGTTAAGACTTTTTTGTGAGCTAATATGAAACTATCTTGGAGAATGTTATGTGCACACTTGAGAATGTATATTCTTATGTCAAGTGTGCTACACATGTCCGTTCAGTCCAATTGGCCTAAAATATTGTTCATATCCTCTGATTCTTTATTAGTATTCTTGTTGTTATATCCATTATTGAAACTGGGGTATTGAAGTCAGCTACTAAAATTGTATTGCTATCTATTTCTCCCTTCAATTTTGTCAGTGTTTGCTTCATATATCTGCTAACTCTGATGTGAGGTGAATACATACACACACACACACACACACACACACACATTTATACACACTAATGGTCAACTAACTAGGCTGATTTTAACAATTTTATATATAAATATAGATAAAGTTGACCATTTTATCATTATATAACATCCTTTTTGTCTCTTTTGATAGTTTTTACTTAAAATCTATATAATATCCTGTTTGTCTCCTTTGATAGTTTTTAATTAAAATCTATTTTATCTAAGGATAGCTTACCCCTGTTCCCTTTGGTTACCACTTTTTTTTTTTTTTTAATTTAACTTTTATTTTAAATTCAGGGGTACATGTGCAGGTTTGTTATACAGGAAAATATGTGTCATGGAGGTTTGTTGTACAGATTATTTTATCCCCCAGGCATTAAGCCGAGTACTCATTAGTTACTTTTCTTCCTGATCTGCTCCTTTCTCCCACCCTCCACCTCTGATAGGCCCCAGTGTGTGTCGCTCCCCTGTGTGTGTCCGTGTGTTCTCCTCATTTAACTCTCACTTGTAAGTGAGAACATGCGGTATTCATTTTCTGTTTCTGCATTACTTTGCTAAGGATAATGGTCCTCAGCTCTATCAATGTTTCTGTGAAGGACATGATATTGTTCGCTTTTAGGGCTGCATAGCATTCCATGGTGTATATGTGCCACATTTCCTTTATCTAGTCTGCCACTGATTGACATCTAGATTGATTTCATGTCTTTACTATTGCTGATAGTGCTGCAATGAGCATATGCATGTATGTGTCTTTATGATAGAGCAATTTGTATTCCTTTGGATATATACCCAGTAATGAGATTTCTGGGTCGAATGCTATTTCTGTTTTCAGGTCTTTGAGGAATTGCCACACTGTCTTCCACAATAGTTGAACAAATTTGTACTCCCACAACCAGTGTATGTGTTCCTTTTTCTCCACAACCTCACTAGCATCTATTCTTTCTTGACTTTTTAATAATAATCATTCTGACTGGTGTGAAATGATATCTCATTGTCGTTTTGATTTGCATTTCTCTAATGATCTGTGACATTGAGCTTTTTAATACGATTGTCGCCTGCATATATGTCTTCTTTTGAAAAGTGTATTAGTCCGTTTTCATGTTGCTGATAAAGACATACCCCAAACTGGACAATTTACAAGAGAAAGGGGTTTAATGGACTTACAGTTCCACATGGCTGGGGAGGCCTCACAATCATGGCAGAAGGTGAAGTCATGTTTCACATGGCAGCAGACAAGAGAAGAGAGCTTGTGTGGGGAAACTCCTTTTAATAAGACCATCAGATCTCTGAGACTTATTCACTACCATGAGACCAACATGGGAAAGACCTGCCCCCATGATTCAGTTGCCTCCCACCACCTACCTCCCACCACCCATGGGAATTCAAGATGAGATTTGAGTAAGAACACAGCCAAACCATATCAAAAAGTGTCTGTTCCTGTCTGATAAACAACTTCAGCAAAGTCGCAGGATGCAAAATCAAGGTGCAAAATCGCTAGCACTCCTATGTACCACAACACTCAAGCAAAAAGCCGAATCAGGAGTGTAAATTCGTTCACAATTGCCACAAATAAATAAAATACCTAGGAATAAAGCTAACCAGGGAGGCAATAGGTCTGTACATGGAGAACTACAAAACACTGCTCAGACAAATCAGAAATGACACAAACAAATGAAAAAAAAACATTTTATGCTCATGGACAGTAAGAATCAATATTATTAAAATGGCTATAATGCTCAAAGCAATTTATGGATTTGATGCTGTTTCTATTAAGCTACCAATGTCACTCTTCACAGAACTAAAAAAAAGGACAGTTTAAAATTCATATAGAACCGAAAATTGTCCAAATCGCCAAGGCAATCCTAAGCAAAAAGAATAAAGCTGGAAACATAATGCTGCCCAACTTTAAACTATACTACAGGGCTACAGTAACCAAAACAGCATGATACTGGTAAACAAACAAACAAAAAAACTAGACATGTAGATCAATGACACAGAATAGAGAACTGAGAAACAAGGGCACATACCTACAACTAACTGATCTTCAACAAACCTGACAAAAACAAGCCATGGGGAAAGGACTCCCTGTTCAATAAATGATGCTGAGAGAACTGGCTAGCCATATACATAAGAATGAAACTTGACCCCTTCCTTACACCATATACAAAGATAAACTCAAGGCGGATTAAATACTTAAATGTAAAACCCAAAACTATAAAAACCCTGGAAGACAACATAGGCAATACAATTCTGGACATAGGAATGGACAAAAATTTCATGACAAAGATGCCAGAAACAACTGCAACAAAACTAAAAGTTGACAAACGGGATCTACTTAAACTGAAGAGCTTCTGCACAACAAAGAAACTATCAAGAGAGTAAACAGACAACCTACAGAAAGTAAGAACATTTTTGCAATCTATGCATCTGACAAAGCTCTAATATGCAGTATCTATAAGGAACTTAAACAACTTTATAAGAAAAAAATAATTCCATTAAGAAGTGGGCAAAGGACATGGTTACCATTTTTATGGAATATCTTTTTTCATCCTTTAACTTTCAGTCTATACATGTCTTGTATCTATGGTGAGTGTCTTGTTTTTTTTTTTTTTGTTTTTTTTTTTTGTTGTTGTTGTTTTTCTTTTTTTTTCTTTTCTTGAGATGGAGCCTTGCTCTTGTCACTCAGGCTGGAGTGCAATGGTGCAATCTTGGCTCACTGCAACCTCTGCCTCCCAGGTTCAAGCAATTCTCCTATGTTAGCCTTCCGAGCAGCTGAGATTACAGGCACCAACCACCAGAGCTGGCTAATTTTTTTGTATTTTTAGTAGAGATAAGGTTTCACCATGTTGGCCAGGCTGGTCTGAAACTGCGGACCTCAGGTGATCCACCTGCTTCAGCCTCCCAAAGTGTTGGCATTACACGTGTGAGCCAATCCGCCTGACATAAGGTGAGTATCTTGTAGATAGCATATAGTTGGATCTTTTTTTTTTCTTCATCCACTCAGTTACTCTAGTCTTTTGATTGAGAGTTTAATCAATTTACATTTAAAGTAACTACCAATTGAGAAAGACTTACTATTGCCCTTTTGTTAATTATTTCTGTGTGTCATATAAATATTGTGTGCTCTTTTCTCTCTCTCTCAACAGTCCCTTGCATTTTGTTGATTTTTATATTGACATATTGATTCTTTTTTCATTTTCTCTTGTATATCATATTCCTGTATTTTCTTTGTTGTTACTATGGAGCGTACATAAAACATCTTATAGTTTCACTAATCTTATGTAATCTGATAACTTGAAACACATACAAAAAACTACTTCTTTATACTCTCCGCTTTGCCATTAGTGTCACAAATTACAACTTTCTATGTTGTATATCTGCTGTTACAGTTATTTTTAATGCTTTTTTCTTTTAAATATATGACTGAAATAAAAGTGTTTTATGCACCATTATTAAAGTATTGCAGCATTCTGTATTTATTTATAAACTTACCTTTACCACAAGAGTTTTATATTTTTGTATTGTTTTATGTTGCTATCTAGTGGCATTTTAACTTATAAGATTCTCCTCAGCATTTCATGTAAGTCAGAGCAAGTGAGGATGAATTCCTTCAGTTTTTGTTTATCTGAGAACGTCTTTTATTCCACTTAATTTTTTAATAACAGTTTTGTCAGATACAGTATTCATGGTAGACCTTTTTTTTTTTTATTTCAGCACTTTAAATATATGATAAAAGTCCTTTCTGGCCTATAATATTTCTATTAAGAAATCTGCTTATAATCTTACGGAAGCTCTTTTGCATGGAACAAGTTGCTTTTCTCTTCCTACTTTCAATACTTTCTCTTTGTCTTTAACTTTTGAAAGGTTGATTATAATGTGTCTCAGTATAGGTTGTTTTGGGTTTGTCTTAGTTACAATTATTCAAGCTTCCTAAATTTTGATGTCCATTTCTTTTTTCAGAGTTGGGAAAGTTTTGGCTATTATGTCTTCAAATAAGCTCTCTGATAATTTATCTCTGAGCCTTTGTAATTACCATAGTACCTATATTGGTTGGCTTGATTGTGTCCCATGAGCCTTTTGACTTTCCTCAGTTTTCTTTGTTTTTGCACTTCTGACTCAATAATTTCAAAGTACCTGCCTTTGAGTTCACTAATTCTTCTCCTTGATCAAGTCTGCTGTTGATCTCTTCCAGTAAAAATTTCCATTTGATTATTATATTCTTCAGTTTTAGAATTTTTGTTTAATTCTTTATTTAAAGTTTCTGATATCATCTGAATGTTTGTATATCCTCAAAATTTACATATTGAAGTCCTGACCCCAATGTGATGGCATTGGAGGTGGGGGTGGATTGGGAGGTGATTAGATCATGAAGGTAAAATCCTTGTCATTGGAATCATTGCCTCTATAAAAGAGACTATAGAAAGCTAGCTATCCCCTTTCACCATGTGAGAACACAGCTAGAGGGCATCATCTCTAAGGAAGTGAGCTCTCACCAGACGCCACTGATACCTTGATCTAGGAATGTCCAGCCTCCAGAGTTATGAGAAATACATTTATCTTGTTGATAGGATACTTAGTCAACGATATTTTGTTATAGAAGCTCACACATATTTAATACAGTTTCTATCTCCTTGTTGACATTCACATTTTATTTGTGCATTGGTTCTCTGATATCTTGTAGTTTTCTATCTGTATTCTTTTTTAGATCACTGAGACATTTTAAATGTTTTGTCAGCTAATCTGTTTCTCTGGGATGAGTTTTGGAATTTTGCTTTTTGCCTGTTTGATCACATTCCTCTGATTCTTATGTGTTTGTTGGTTGGTTAATTGCTGCTTTTTTTTTTTTTTTTTTTGTCTTGTGATTTTTTTTTTTTTGCTGAATTGTATGCATTTGAAGATAACAGCCATATCTTCCAGTCTTTATGAATTGGCTTCATACAGCATAAAACCTTCAACAACTATTTGGTTAGAGATTCTGGGGAGTTCTGAAAACTTTTTCGAGCAATGTGACTTTTCTGAGCTTGTGCTTCTAATTTTCTGCTTACAGAAAGAATCTTTTTCAGGGGCTCATAATCTCTTATTCCATCTGATGTCTGTCTGCAGGACTTTAATTCCTCTGGTGCTATGGTTTCAAGCTACCCTCCTCTCCTTTGTTTTCAGAGCCCTACAGGTTTCCAAATTATCCTAGAATCTTATCAGTACCCAAATCAGGTGAGACATACCAGTTCCTTGAGCAGCTCTCTAAAGTACTGGAACACCAAATGCATGTTCCACTCTTCTCTCTCCTTCCTGTGAGAGAACCCAAGAGTCTCGAGCTTTATCCCAATCATAATAAGCCATGCTGGCCTCCCTCTGTGGAACTGCAGCCTTCCCTACAACTGCTCTCTCTTGCTTTAGCATCTCCCGGGCATCCAAATATGTAGGTTCCAGTAGCATTCTGAGACAATTGAGACAGACAGTAGTGCTTTGGGTAGCCTTTCTAAATGTGGGGATATTGGATACATATTTCACTCTTCGTTTTTTCCAAGGGAAGAGCTGTTTGCTGCGCTGAGCAGTGCTGGCTTGGAAAAGGGGCAATTATCGATAAAGGAAAAAGACTTTTCTTACCCATTTCAATGTGACTGTTCTCAGCTTTGGGCTTGCCTGTGGTACTACAGTCTTTTAAGCGGTTTCTGGAGTTGTCCTAAGATCTTTTTGTCTGTATATGATTGTGAACTCAGTGTCTTTACAGGGAAATGTGTGCTGAGACTTCCTAATTTGCCATCTTGGCTGATGTCATTTCTCCTACCTGATATACTTTTAAACCTGCACAACCATTGGTGATACACCAGCGAACACACTTTCTCTCACTCATGATATACTCTCTGTTCTAATTCCTGGGTGATAGAAATAGAGGGAAGTTTACTTTCTTCTCTTGTTTGTATTTTCTCTCTGGGTTATTTGTTAATTTTGCAAACAAAAAATACTATTATTTTCTATATCTAACATTGTATCAGATGTCAAACTGAATTTCTGATCTTCCCCTTCCTCCCAACCAAAAAACAACCAACAAAACAAACCTCCTTCACTCAAAGCATTCCTTTATAAGTTCACTTATATGTAATTTCATACTTGCAGTTCCACAATTCAGAAAGCTTAAAGCTATTCTTATAACATCTGCTTCATTTACACTCCATATCCTGTCTGTTGAGAAATTCTGTTAACTGTAGATTTAAAATATATCTAGAATACAACCAATTGACATCACCTCCACTGCTACCATCCTGGCCCAAACAGCATCACCTCTAGCTTAGATTTGGGGAATAGACACCAAACAGTATTCTCTGCAGCTATCCTTGCTCTCCTTTAGACAAGGAAGACATACAGAAAAATTTTATAAATGGGAAGAGGGTCTATAGCTTCTTTGCCCAAAATCTTCTATTGATTTGATTCACAGTAATTGTCAAAGTCTTTGCAAAGTTCTGCAAGCCCAACATGATTTAGACATTCTTGCTCTCTTAATTTTTATCTTCCTACACCCTGACCTTCTTCCTCTTCCTGTTCCTTGACCATGCCAGCGCATATCCTCTGTCAAAAATTTTATTCCATCTGTTCTCTCTGCTGAGCTGTTCTTCCATCAGATAACTCATTGGTTAGCTCCCTTACCTCCTTCAAATATTTATGCACATCTCACTTTCTCAAGGAGTCTGATATATATCGTCCTGTGTCATATGCAAACTCCTCTCTACTCAGGACTCCTAATCTGTATGAACTTGATCTGCATTTTCTTCATTTCACAGTTAAACATAATCAACTTATAATATTGGCACAAATGAAAAGATGAAGTGGCACATTTTATGTGTAATCCTACAGTAAACTTTGGATTTAATTGCATTATTTTAAAATCAGATTGCAATTGTGAATGGTCTTTTCTTTTGAATAACAATACATTTGTTTTCAATAATTTTGTGCATCACACCTAATAATTAGAAGAATCGTACTTGCATCCGCTGCAGAGGAGCATGTGCAGGAGTCAATCAGAAAACATATCATCTCTAAAAAATCAAGTAACTGGCAGGGTGCGATGGCTCACACCTGTAATCCCAGTACTTTGGGAGGCCAAGGTGGGTGGATCACAAGACCAGCCTGGCCAATATGGTAAAACCCCGTCTCTCCTAAAAATACAAAAATTAGCCAGGCATGGTGACATGTGCCTGGAGTCCCAGCTACTCGAGAGGTTGAAGCAGAAGAGTTGCTTGAACCCGGGAGGCGGAGGTTGCAGTGAGCCAAGATTGCACCACTGTACTCTATCCTGGGTGACAGAGTGAGACTGTCTCAAGGAAAAAAAAAAAAAAAAAATCAAGTAACTGATATAGTAGTGGCTACAGGGGAAAAAGCCTCCTGTTACAGAAAAATACCAGTGGATAGTTTACAATATTTTCTGTCAATCATTCATATATAAATATTTAAGTTTTTATGTATCTGATAAAATCGTCTAACCAATTATCTATAGCTTGATTAGCTGTACCTCACGGATACTCCCATTCTGATCCTTGTTATAAGGAATTGATGTGTGACATTTTCTAAGAGAAAACAAGAGGTGGAAAGAAAAGGAAACATCTATAACATTCATTATTCTGATAATTCATCCAACAGATCCATCAAAGTACTTAGTAAGTGACAGATTGTGGGATTGGAACTGGAACTACTGAAACAAATGACATTACCTGTTCAATTAGGGAGCTCATGTGTGAGGAGGGGAGAGGCCTATGCAAAACTGGTCTTAAAGTAGGAAAGCATATTCTATGTCAAGAATATGACTAAAGAGGTAAGGGAGTCAAAAGTGGATAAATGATGGAAAAATGCTGTAGGCTTATAAGTATTTTAAATCTTCCCACAGGATCTCAGGTACAGCAATAATTATCAATATCTATATGTGTCCTCTATTGTAGTCATCCTTCTTTTTCCCTGTAGGTTAGAGTGTTTAAGTATATACTAGTTTATTTTTACAACCTCATAACTATTAAAGAAAATGAATGTCATTTACTCAACAAAAGAGGTATTGATCACAGTAGAAGAGGGTATTAATCCTACCTAGGAAGAAAATGCAGGATGAAATGTCCAGTGTTGTTAACTAAAGAATCAATAGAACTCTCATCTAGAGTTGTGGGACTTTGGCTATTTGTGTGACTGCATGTGGTTTCCATAGCCTGAATACTTTGCTAAACCCTGAGTGCCACCCATTTAAGATGACAGCCCTGTATTTACTCTGTCAAAAATTTCAGGTTCAATATCTGGCTTACTTAGTAGCTTCATGTTACTTAGAGTGTGATATGATGGGTGACTCAAAATGGCATATGGTAGAACATTTATGCTTTCTTAGGAGTATCTGTAAAATATGATTTATAAGAGTATATTGTGGAAAGTATGGAAAGGGGGGATTTCATTTGATAGCTTATTTTAAAGAAACCAAATTTATTTATTTTGAACACTATGGTTGATACTATCTCATAATTGAACTTTCTCATAACAGCAAAAACAAAAATATATCAAGTTAACTAGTAAAGAAAAAAATGAAACAAAATAACTTCTTTTGAAAGGCAGGCTGCTGTAACTTCAAAAATTTATCCTTGTAAAACAATAGAGGCAATGATACCCTGTCTGTCCTCCAACTTTCAGAGTCAAATTCTCTAATATCTGATTTGAGTTTTATCTCTCAAATTATCTGATCTCAAATAAACTTTCACATAGACCAAAAAAAAAAAAAAAAAGAAGCTATTCTTCTTCTTTTTCTTTTATCTTTTTTTCATGACCTTTAAACTAAGAATGCAAATAAGATTTCAGAGGCAACCCATTGCGTAGTAATCAGTATATGGATTCTAATGCAATTGCTAATGTTCCCATAATGTGAATAATTTTTAAAGAAATATTAAAGTACTAATTATTCAAAAATGTGACACATAAATCACTAATTATGAAACAAAGAGGCCATTGCATGTGTCATGGTCTCTTAGCCTTTTGATTATGGGTTAGAATCAGTATGTTAAATTCTGAAAGATCTACATTTTCCAGGGAGGTTTCTAATGGCTTTAAATGATCATTGGAGCTTTATACAAGCTTTTTGTTTTAAGTTAGCAATTAAAACTTCCCAATTATATCATCAGCATGCAGCCCACCTATATATTCAGAATATTTCTATCCTAGATATGACAAGAGACAATAGTAAAAAAAAAAAAAATCAAATCAAAAAGGGTCAGAAGAGCTTTAATGGAGAGTACTCACAGCATAGTAATTCCTGTCCTTAACAACGATTTGTTCTACATTTAAATGGGATTTTTTTTTAAAGCTTGTGTTTGACATTAAAATAACATTGCAATAGTTCTCTGCAAAAAAGTTAATGCCTTTTAATTTCTAAAACGTATTATTTAGCAAAAAATCTATAGGATTTCAGCACCAAATTTTTTTCTTGGTTTATTTTTGTTGTCATATTTCCCCTCTATGAATAGTGTATCATCTTTAATTTGATTAAACCTTACACTACAAATAACGTTGCTATATATTAAAGCAAATAATTTACAATTTATGACTGTTCTATCCTTACAAGCTCCTAACAAAACTCCTTCTCATCTATGTGATTCAATCATATATAATCATCTATTTGATCATATATATGATAGAATCATATATATGTATATGATTAAAATTAAAAAGTAATGCTTGCTTCTTAAAACACCTTTATATTTGTTACTTATTCATATAGGCTTATGACAATATGAAAGTTTTCTATTTTTTTGATAATTTCATAAATAAATGTATTCATATGCATTCAACAATTGTAATCCATTATATATTGAAACTTTTTAAAAACACATTTCAGCACAAGATAAGTTTGCTTAGTAACTGTAAAAGTCTTATTATTTTTATTAATATAGTGACTAAAATAATGATAGACTCATCTTAGATGTGATTGAGTTTTTAAAGGAGCACAAAAAGTAGGTACTGAAACTTTAAAGTAATATAAGTTTATCATTCTACTTTGTTACATTTATCTAAATGTATATTTCTACCTAGTTCTGCCACCCAAGAATAAAATGTCATGAGTTGTAGGTAAAAGATCATCTTGCTTTCTTCTCCAGACAAAAATTTATTTAAAGAGCAATTTAGCATAAGTTAACCTGCTGTAATTGAGTGAGATGGATATAACAGAAAGAGTTTGCTTGTAAAACCTAACAAAATCAATAAAATAAAAATTAAATTCTTGAGACTAATGATCTGGAAAATATTTTGCTTGAATGAGATAATTATTTCAACTTTGTTCCTCCTTATATATTTTATTGTTTTCTAGTTAATGTTTTCCTTACTGAAGACATTTTATCTATGTATGATAGTATTACCCTAATGGTAGAAAGAGGAGGGTCACAAATGTGATCATCCGAAACAAAAATACGTGTAGTGTTGTCAAGTGAAGGTTTTCCATTTTGACTAAGTAAGTAAATAGTAAGACATATTAGAAAGCTTCATAGTGAAAGACTTCCACAGTAGTTAATTATTATGACAGATTTTTCAGCATGGAACTCAAACATCTGTGCAAGTATTCTACAGAGTAGGACTCCAAGTCAGCAACTATTGTGGGAAGGGAAGCAAGGCGTAATTCTATACAACTTCCTATCAAATGTTTAAATAATTCTTTTACTTTACACTTTAGCAGTTTAATTTTACCTCCTTTTACTTTGAAATAGCTTCCTTCTAAATTATTTCTTATCCATATATGCCTTGAACATGAAAAGTATGAATTTACATACAATTACCAACCTATTACTTTAGTCATACAGCCAACAGCTGTATAATATGTCCCTAATACTTGAGCTGGAAACTCTCCTAGGCACTAAAGCATGACCTTGCTATAAGATCTGACATTTTTGCACGTGATTGACAACACATAGGGAAATAAAGACATTATAGCATATACATTAAAATGTACACAGACAAAAGAAAGCAAACCAGGAAAAGTGAATAGAGAATAACAACAGCAGTGGGAAGATTTGAACCATTCTAAGTTAAAGAAGACCTCTTTTAGGAGATGACATGGGGTCAGAAATGAAATCAAGTAAGAAATAAAATTGAAGAAAAATATAAAAAATTAAAATAAAACAGAAAAAATGGGGAAAAAGAATTCTAAGGAAAACAAAAATCAAAGACAAAAAGCAAAAACTTTTAGCAACTTTGAGAAACAGAAGAAAGAATAGAGATAGATGAGAGAGGAGTGGGCAGGGGGATAAGAAGGGAGTCTTTAGTTTGGAAATGTTCAGAAGATTGGATTCAGGTAGGGAAATAAGAGCAAATATATTCAGGAATTTGAATAGGAGAATGATGTGTTGCTGTTGTTGTTGTTTTAAGTTCTGGCCAGGTTAAATTTAAATTATCCATTAGTTAGCCAAGTGATATATTAAGAAGTCAGAAAATCTCAGTCTTGTAATAGTTTCACAAATTGGAATCTCAGTAGTTTAAATAAAATTAAGTGAGTTGTAAAAAAAACAAAAGAGCGTTATATTGGATTAGAGCCGAAAGTTTCACAAATCTGAAGTAAACTTATTTTGCTCTACTCCCAAATGACCCTGTAGGTCTTGGGAATTCTGAATATCCTCATTGATATTACAATCACGAATGGGTTTTTAACATTGTGATTTCATTATTTTGTTTTCCAGCCTTTTAAAGTAATTAATTTTTTGTCATTTTATGAAATAATTCTCTTCTTTCTGTATAGCCAGCTTAAAGTAGTATTGTATTTATCTGAGAGTTATCTACTTAGAATATTTTATTTCTCTTCTAAGTGAATGTGAAAGACATCTGTTTTCATAGTCTACATTTCTCATTTTGAAATACGACATGTAATTTTCCCCAAAGTGAGAAATAATGCTTTTCTTTTTTATAAAAAAGAGAACTCTGTAAACAATATCACAGTGTTTTGTAATATAATTTATTAGCATATTGCTAGCCATTTCCACTCTTCTTTTGAAAATGAGGGTCAAGTCAAATTTGATTAAAATTGAGTAAGTATAAAATGCTGCTCTTTATTATAGATCACATAGTAAAAGTGCTAAATAAGTGTAATGTGCCATTATATTCACAAAGAAAATGTGGTGATCCAGAAAAACTGTGTTCCCTTTTTAGCCAATCTCTATTTACATCTTTACACTGGATGTTAATACACACACACAAACACACACACATTTTTTTTTTCTATATAAGAACATTGGTGAGAAAACTCTAAAAATCAAATCTAGGATGATTTTTTGTTTTGTATTTTATAAGATATATGACCTTGGGCAAGTGACGTAACCTCTGTGAGATTTATTTGCATAATGGAATGATGAAACACAATGTATGCCTGTACTATTGCAACAAAATTGACAATTAAATGACTCAAAAGAATAAAATATTGATGAGATTATGCACAGTGTGAGAGGTAACTCATTAAGTTATTCGGCATATAATATCAAATATTTCCCATATTCCAATGCATAGTTTAGGCATCTAATTCTAGCAAAGAACAAATGAAACAAAGGATCTGCCTCATGATCTTTGTATTCTAGTAGGAGGAAACAAACAAAAGAAGAAATAAGCAATATGTCAGATGGTGATGATGTCAGGAGAGAAAATAAAATATGAGAAGGGAGAAGGGCAACATGGGACAGTCGGTTGATATTTCAAGTTTAACAGTGCAGTCTGGAAAGCCTCACAGGTAAGACAACATGTGAGCAGAGACCTGATGGAAGTGAGGAAATAAACCATGCAAAGCCTCCTGAGGGGGGAGCACATTTACAATTCAAAGGAACACAGCAGAAACCAGGGAAGCTAGGAGAAAGCCGGTGAGGATACAGGGGTGAGAGATGAAGCCAGGGCTACAGAAAATGCAAGGCACTGATAAGTTTATTGTGATAACTTGTGCTTTAACTCTGAATGAATTGGTAATCAATATGAGGGTTAGAGAAGGTGTGACCTGGTCTCTCTTTCATTTTTAAAGAATCTCTCTGGCATCTGTACGAAAAATGGATTCCACAGGGTCAAGTGCAAAGGCAGGAGAGCAGATTATCCAAGGCATTGCTAGTTGACTCATACGACTTAGAAAATGATTTTAAACAATAAAAGTCAATTATGTTATGCAACAACTACTGTATGAAAATCATGTTTTTTCCTACAACAATTAAGTAAACATTGGTACTGGTGTAAGAGTAGACAAATTCAGTATAGAGAGTATGAAAATAGACGTGTGTGTGTGTGTGTGTATAAATTGATTTTAGGAAAAGGCACCAATTCCATAGGGGATGGGAAAGAATTTTTGAAAACATTTTTGAAACAATTGAATATCCGTATGTTAAGAAACAGAACAAAACAAAACAAAGCCATGGTGATCATCTCACCTCATGTGTAAGTTGAGATGGGGCATAAACCTAAAAGCACAAGACAAAAGCTTAAAGCTTTGAGAAAGAATTGTAACACCGCTATCCACCAGTCTCTCCTGTTCTTGCATGTTTTAGGATCAAAGGCACTGAAAATCTGTTGTTTCAAACCATCTTTTAAAAAATATTTCTATAATAGGCCAGGCATGGTGGTTCATATGTGTAATCCCAGGACTTTGGAATGCTAAGGCGGGTGGATTGCTCGAGGGCAGGAGTTTGAGGCTAGCCTGGCCAAAATGGTGAAACCCCGTCTCCAGTAAAAATACAAGAATTAGCTGGGCCTGGTGGCACACACCTGTAATCCCAGCTACTCAAGAGGCTGAGGCAGAAGAATCACTTGGACTCAGGAGGTGGAGTTTGCAGTGAGCCGAGATGGCACCACCACAGTCCAGGCTGGGTGACAGAGTGAGACTCTGTCTCAAAAAAAAAAATAAAATAAATAAATAAAAAATTTATACATATAGATGTATAAATTAGAGTAGAAACATTAAGTACAAAACTGAGAAGGGTTGAAGGGTCTTTGATAGTATATGTATATACATATAAAATAATTAGTTTTGGAAGATAGAGTTAATGTTGCTGCCCAGAAAGGGTGAGTTTGCTTAAAGTCTTGGAAGATGAAGATAGTGCCTCCTTATGGAACAAATCTATGATTACTGCCTAGCACAGTAAAAAGAATGTCTTTCTCCAAATCAAAGGGCTGGCAAGCTTAGTGCCTATTATAAAAGATTCAAATGTTCTATGCTCAGTGTTTTTCTTCAGTAACTCAACCTACTGAACATGACGCACTAATCTTGGTCCATCCATATGAATTACACGGGACTTGAGGTGAAAGAACTTTGAGAAAAATACATGGATGGTCATGCTGTTTGTTATTCCTTGACTATAAAGTCCTTTTTGTTTGACATCCTAATACTGGGTATTCTAATAGCATTCATGAAACTGTAATGATCAAATATTTTGTAAGTAGAGTAAAACCTCAGACCCTTCACAATTCTTGAAACAGAATACTTTTGTAGGCTCAGAGTAGGCAAAAATAAATAAATAAATAAATATAAAATTAAAAAAAAATCCCTAGTCAGGGTAAACACACCACACACATACACACACACACATACACACACACAATAAGAGACAAAAGTGATTGATGAAGTGGGCTTCTTTACTATTAAAAATGTCTTCTCATCAAAAAATACCATTAAAAATTAAATAAGGCACAGATAAAAAATATTCATAGAATATATATCTCACAAAGGACTGGTATTCAAAATAGATCAGGAAATTATAAAAATCATCAATAAATTACCTAATTTTTTAAAGGAAAAAGTTGAACACATGTACACAGAATAAAATATACAAATGGCCAGAAAGTGTATGAAAACCTGCTATTATTAACCAGTGGGAAACGCTAGTTAAAGTACAATCATATTACATTTCAGCCACTTTCATGGGAAACAAAACAAAACCTAAGGACACTAAATGTTGGAGCAGATTTGGAACCACCAGGACCCGATCCATCATCCATTGCAGATGAGAATGTAGAACAGTAGAACCAATTTGGAGAATTGCTTTGGGAGTTTCCTGTATACAGTTAATTATTCCAACCCTATTTGTTCAATAAAAATACAAGTGTATTTGTATCATAATGTTTATAACATCTTTATTCACAGACAAAAACTGAAAACAAACCAAATGTTCATCAGTGGGAAACTGGACAAACGTATTGTGGCAGGCCCGTATGATGGAATACTGATGGTCAAGCTGAATAGTTACAATATGTGTAGTTTCAATTATGCTAACTGTACTTTAATAAAAATTCCCAATTATTAAAATATGAGATGACAAAAGAATATTTCTATGAAATAAATATAAGCACATATATAACCTTACTGAGCCTCAGTTTCTCCAAGTGGAAAATAAAGAATATAATGAAATAATATCTAAAATGCAAGCCGCATTTTACTGTATATTTTGATAAGGAATTATTTGTTTTTTAAGGGAGAGGAATATATTCAAACTAATTTTGGAATGAAACTAATTATGAAATGTACAAAGCAAGGAACCCATAGGGGTTCACAAAAAACTAACACAGGAAATGAAACTTAAATCGTGTCAAAAAAAACTCTCTCACTCTCCTTCTACTTTCCTTTTTATTATCTCTGCTTAATTTTCTTTTTCCCTCTGTGATCTGACTCTCACAATCTACCTTCCCATAGACCACAAGGGCTGCCCCAGATTGGTGCCATTGGGTACTAAGTTGACAAAATGTAACAAATTCTATGTTTACATTTGATTGTCCCAGTCTCATCATGAGCTAGTAAGCAGCAAAAAGAAAATTATTAGACCAGCTCATACTTTCGATATCATATGCTCACCTCTGGCCCAATCAGTTGAATTCACAAAAAGCAAGGCTGTATATATAGAGAGAGACGTGGACAGTCATTCCAGCTCTCAAGCAACAGAGAGAAAGGAAAGCTTTTTAGAGAGCCCAAATTTATAAATAAAAGCAACAACAATACTTAGGAAATAACAATAATGCAAAATTTATTTTTAATTATACAAATATTCATTTTAATTACATGTAAATTAATTGTATACATATTTTGTTGCTTTTATATTTAATTATATGTACCTGTTTGGTGCTAATGATACCCCAAAGTTATATTAAAAATAATAATGATACAATAGAAACAGAGAATTACATTTTACTTATATGTGAAACTAGTTCTTGAGTCTGAGCGCTGGGCTCCATTTGTTTGTTTGATTGCTTGTACAAACAGATGTTCATTAGCTGCTAAAGAGTACAGATTCATGGGAAATATTCTTTGTTATCCAAAATGTAATTTCTAGTAGCAAACTTCTAGCTTATTGGTTATCAAATTATTAAAAATTAATAATAGCTAAACCCAATATTTTCCTTATGGCACCCAAGAAAGTCGTTAAATAAAAATAAAAATCATGGCACTCTTTACCTAAGCCCAAACTTAATCATTCAAGAGATAGGGAATGGAGGATTCTCACATTATACATTAGTTTTTAGTCGTTTTAAACTCCTGGAAGAGCTTTCTCTATTGTCCCTAAAGCAAATGATGTCTAAAATAAGATCTAAAACTATTGATATTTTTTTACAGAGTTTATAATTTATCCTCAAGAATAAAAAACACAATTTCGATTCTTCTTGAAACCAAATATACTTATTGAAGCCATCACTCCAAATGAAATGAAGTCTATTTATCTTTGTGTGTGCATATGAAACAACTGTTTCTACTAAAAATGAGATCGCATATCAAATAATAATAGAATATAGATAAAAATCATTTCTCCTGTGTTCAAATGATAAAGATGTGCCTTGCTTTATACCCTCTACTAATAATCTTCAGAAGCAATTTGTGAATAATGCCATATCAACTCCATGACAGTTGCAATGAGGTTAATGCAAAACTGAAAAAGTGACTTACAACTTTCAGTTAGGAAAAATCTTAGTTAAATATAGAAGCTAACATATATTAACCTAATTTATCTCTGTTTTATTTGATTTGAAAGTTTCTATGTATTAGATTCAATTTATATGAGAATATGAACTCATAGAAATGAAACTATTATTTAGAGACAAAAATAGTACTGCCTGATTTAGAAGAAATTTTTGCAGTCCTCTGGTTCAAATACGTTTTGAATATTTAAATACTGAACACGTGATCTCCATCATTCAAATGTTTCCAGTATTTGAAAAGTGACCACCTCCTGGAGAGCCGTATTTCTAGAATGCTCTGGAGTCATGCTTAGGCCACCAACAGAAGAATGTCACAAAATTTGGTAATGAAAAATGTTTTTGGTAATGTTTTCTGAAATAATTTAAAGTGTTGATGTTTCAAAAATAGTATTAACAATAATAGGAAACACATAATTTTTCTAGACTTCTTAATACATCTTTGATGTTTCATTGATGTTATATTTTAAATTAATTATGAGAGATGTGGCTCCATACAGTGCTTTGAGCCCCTGAGTTCAGTGCATGGGTTTATTTGCTGCCCCGTAATTTTCCATTCTTCATATTAAATATTTCTGCCTCCTTTACTATTCAGCATACAGCACTACCAAAAGCCCATACAAGGCACTAGCCACTCTTCTCTGACTATACACCAGTTGGGGTATTTGCCTCTTAAGCTGTCATACAACAAAACTGAACATAATTCTACTTGGGGTCTAACAACAGATTGTGTGAACAGAGTGGAATTATCACTCTCCACGTATTAGCACTAATAATGAAGTCTAAGATTATATCATTTTGACAACCAGATCTTACTGCTGGCTCATGTTTATTTCAGTCAGAAAGCCTCTAAATGTACTTATATGTATATATGCTGGTCTCTCACATATTCTGTTGTGCAGATGGAGTTTTTGGACACAAGTTCAACATTACATTTATTTCTATCAAACTTATTTTGTTTCAGTCAATCCTCCAGCACATCTCTTACATATTTTTGATTACTGATTCTGCTATTAAACCTATCTTCTATGACTTGGAACCAAAAATCCACTTTATAAATGACCTTTACATAAAATTATCCACTATTTAATCAATGCGTGTTGGGAGCAAGCCCCCAAAATCTGACAATAAACTGGCCCCAAAACTGGCCATAAACAAAATCTCTGCAGCACTGTGACATGTCCATAATGGCCCTTACGCCCAAGCTGGAAGGTTGTGGG
The DNA here is from genome assembly GCF_007565055.1 of Rhinopithecus roxellana. NCBI lineage: Eukaryota > Metazoa > Chordata > Mammalia > Primates > Cercopithecidae > Rhinopithecus > Rhinopithecus roxellana. Next base: position 6,785,328 of record NC_044549.1, on the reverse strand, counting down.
TTTACGGGAATGAGGGCAAGGAACACCTGGCCTGCCCAGGGCAGAAACCCGCTTAAAAGCATTCTTAAGCCACAAACAATTAGCATGCGCGATCTGTGTCTTAAGGGCGTGTTCCTGCCGCAGTTAATTCGGCCCATCCCTTCGCTTCCTATAAGGGATACTTTTAGATAATTTAATATCTACAGAAACAATGCTAATGACTGGTTTGCTGTTAATAAAGACGTGGGTAAGTCTCTGTTTGGGGCTCTCAGCTCTGAAGGCTGAGACCCCCGATTTGCCACTTCACACCTCTATATTTCTGTGTGTGTCTTCAGTTCCTCTATTGCCGCTGGGTTAGGGTCTCCCTGACCAAGCTGGTCTCGGCAAATGCGCATTTGGAAATGAATTCCCATAGCTCTAAAATTTGAAGTTCTCTCTCAATGGTTTTTTCCTTATTAATGAGAACCCAAAGTTTCCATCTCCATAAGATAGGGGAGAAGTTAAAAGAGAAGATATATTGCCAGTCCTACGGCCATGCCTTTCTGCTAAATAATTTAAGAGGTCACAAAAGTCTTTTTAACTGGAAAATAAAAACACTGGAAGAAGAAACAAATGAATCAGGTGGAAAACATTGTCTTTATAATACAATGAAAATAAGCTAGAACAAAAATATAAATTAACTACTTTTAGCTATATTTTGGGTCAAATAGCTCTTTGTGTATTACCTTACAGATAAAATACCACTTAATGCATTTTTTAAAAAGCATATATGTTAATTTTTAAATCACTTTTGGGTTATAACATTTTTAATGTGAGGATCATAGTTAAGTATACACTAGGTAGTATATTTAGGTGTCACTACTACTTTTTTTTTTTTTTTTTTTTTTTTTTTTTTTTTTTTTTTTTTGAGACAGGGTCTCACTCTGTAGCCCAGACTGGAGGGCAGTGGCATGATCTCCACTCACTGCAACCTTCGCCTCCCAGGTTCTAGTGGTTCTCCTGCCTCAACCTCCCAAGTAGCTGGGACTACAGGCATGCACCACCATGAATGGCTAGTTTTTGCATTTTTTGTAGTGATGGGATTTCACCATGTTGGCCAGGCTGGTCTCAAACTCCTGACCTCAAGTGATCTGCCAGCCTCAGCCTCCCGAGACTACTTTTTAATTACAAAACTATGGCAGGACTTAGTAGTAGCTTTTCTTTATGTAACTTCTTTGCATCTGGATTATTTGCCTGATCTTACATTCTCTTCCCATACCTCTAGTTTCACTTCTGTTTTTTGAAAATTCTATCTCCAGAATTTGGACCTCCTTGCAAAATAATGTTGAATTTTCTTTGTATTAACATCACTTAGATGTTTAACGTGAACTTCTACTATTAGAATAGGTTTCGTATTCAACAGAAATCATTGTGATCGTTTCCGTTTCTAGAAATATCCCTTTTCTTTTTCATTTTTTTGTTTCCTTTTTTTTTTTTTTTAAACAACTGCATTCCATTTGTTGCTTTAAAAAAGAAAAATGCCTGTAATGAATCTAATTTTCCTCCAGGGAAAGAAAATTTTTTCTTAGTACCATTCGTTTTGTACAACCAAGGAAGAGTCGCTGTTTTAAGTGACCTCCTGGCATGTTTGCTCAAGGGTCCAGGAAGTGCTTGCTCTCTGTGGACCGCTGGGGCAAGATGTTCTCTTCTGTGTAGAGTTGCCTGAATTGACTGATACCAAAGTCAAGCTCTGCTAAATAGAGCATTTCCTTTCTATGAAAAGATTTCTCTTTCAGATCTCCTGCTTCCTCTTCTGGGGAAGCTCATTCTCTGATCTGCACTTGAATGTGTGTTGACCTACAGGTCTCTTAGGTGGATCTACCTCCATTCTCTGTTAGTTTTCTTCCGGTGTGATGTTGCTTTTATCACATTTTCAGAAAGAGGCCAGTTTTTCATCTTCCTTTTCTCTGCTGAATGTGTCAGATCCTAAAAATATTTCCCTGAAGCGTTGTTACTGAGACCTCTGGTGCTACCATCTCATCCTGAATGACCACAGAAAGAAAATGTTTCTTTTTGTCTACAAGAGTTGAATTAAGTTATTTTAAAAGCAACACAAGAACTTGCTGGAAAATATTATGTCAACTGAGGTAGAAGTAAAACAGAGAGCATGTCATAAATTTCTATGATCAAGGAGAGTAGCATATGGTCCTATAATTTCAGAGAAACAGTCAGAAATAACATCCTCAGGGCATTTAGAAATATAGTAGCAAGAGGGTGTACAGCAATGTCACCAGAGATTAAAAATACTGATGATACCTGAAGATACCTGGCAACAAAATCAACTCTTCCCTTTAGAGCTATTTCCATAAATCATTGGGGAAAAGCCATTGACTGCATTGTATTGTATGAAAGATGTACTTTTGTTTTATGCTTGTTCAAAGTAAAATATTTTCTTTATGCTATGAAAGCCAATACAAACAGGTTGACCAAAATTAAATAAAACAACAAAAACCTGTTTGTTCTTTTATTTTCTAACTCATTTCTCAATTCTGCTGATTAAAGAAGCCTTCTCTCTCTGATGAATCTCCCCCCCTTACTTCCTTCATCCAATCAGTCACAACCATTGCCAATTTAATCTTGAAAAGGCTTCTGTTCTGTTCCCACTGGCATTCTTTTAGCAAATTACCAATGAACCTGTGAAGGAGAACAAAGAAGATGCATTTAAATGTATCAATAAGAATATTATCAGAAAAAATGAGAAAATATGGTACAATCTGCTATTGAAATTATTTTTTAAAGTGAGTATAGGAGTAAGAAAAGGATTTACCCAAAGTTTATATTATAGAGGGTTAAGATGGCAGATGACAAGAATAGTAGCTAGAGTAAGCCGTCTTTTTTTCTTTTCACTTCTGTCAGGAAGAAGTGTATTCAGTTGGGAATATTCTTTTAAAAGAGAAGTAACAGCTAACTTATGTGAGAGAGAGTGAGCATACCTAGCTTTTTGAAGGTAACGTTTTTAGTCAAAACGCATGTTAATGTATGGAATTCATACATAAGTGATTATTTCTCATTAACTTCCGAGGACACTTAGAAAAAAGCAAAAAGATACTCTCCCTGAATAGCCTATCTCAATCACTAATACTACTTTCCCACCCAGCCTAAGTCAACAACCTGAGCACCATCTTCTACTCATCTAGTTTGCTCTCCAGACTTAGCCAAAAATGATTTGATAAACTTGTCCTGATGATTCTACTTCCCAAGCACCATTTACGTAAGTTACTTTGTTTTCTTTCAATAGCAACAAGCTTATTACTTAAAGACTACAACAGTGTGATACATTTTTTATTCAATAGGTATTTATTGTATGCCTACTAATATGCCAGTCACAGTTATAGTGCTGTACATACAGTAGAGAATAAAATATTACAAAGTTCTGCAGTCTTATGGAACTTTTAAATAGTTTCTTCAGCCTTATATCTTCCAGTATAGCCTCTAAACTGCGGTCAAAGTGGTCAATGCCTGAATTAGAGCAATGTAGTAGGTTACCCAAGACCATCTAGGAAAACGAATACAGGAGATGAAGATTCAAAATCACACTTAAAGCTCTACACTCAAAAAAATACAAACACGCAACAGAAACAACTCTCAATACAAATTTCAGCTCATTTATGCCCCATACAGTAAAAATTATGATGACCTTGGTGGAAACCATAATATGTCCCTTGCTAATATCTCCACATTCATATTCTGCAAGGATTCTACAAACACTTTATGCTTACATTTTTTTTGAAATATCACAATAAATTGCTCTGACTTTTTATAATCTGCCATATAATTGTCTCTCCTATTATTTCTTGTTAATTCCCAAGACTCAACATAAATGTTATTATCTCTTGGTAATTTTTCCCAGCCTACAGCAATTGTTCACTGAGTTAGAATCTCTCAGTATTTGTATAGCTCCCTAGACATACATTAATACAAAATATAGTATACCCTATTATAATTTTTATTTGTATAAGTCTGGTCTACAAATATATAAAGTCTGAATGTAGGAATAATGTCCTGTTCACCTGCGTATGCTCATTACCTAAGCCAGCACATAGCATATATTCAGTAGATGTATAATAAATTTTGACTAAATAAATGAGTCAGTGGGTATGTTCAACCAGAAAACTCTTACTTCATCGTTCTTTTATCCTAAAAATTTGACACCTCTTATTAAATCTTCCAAGTTTACTGGGGCCAATTTACTATGATACATCGTTTACAAATACACTATTTCTCAATGCTTAATATTAATTTCTAAGCACAAAATATCATGTTGATTAAATACTTCTTTAATTCATTTGGTGGTAATAGACATGTAAAGTAAAATTATTCAGGTCAGGAATTAGCAAGATTCTTTAAACCTCTCCCATTTCCAAGAAGTGATGGAATCTCACAGCCAAAACTTTCTTGTTGCAAATATTAAAGTTAGTTCTTTTGTCATTAGATGTCACAATTGTAGCATTTACACAATATCTGCCTCCAATTAAAAACTCAAATATATTTTCTTTAAAGTATATGACTGAATCTTGAAGAAACTAAAGAAAATCACAAGATACAATTTATTTTTATTCATTGTATCTAGAATAAAGAACTCAACTTTTTGAAGGCTCTCACACATTTATTCCAGGTTTGACTATTCAGATTTTTGCCTTACATTTTCCAAATTTTATTTAAAAGTTCCAGATAAAAATGCATTTAAGACTTCCCAATAAAGCATTATACATCTCATTTGAAAATATCTTCATCAAATATTGTAAATATTGTACTGTTAAGAAAGTAGTTCCTGTTTTAATAATTTCGGTTCCTAAGTGTTTCCAGGGAAGTTTATCTAAAAACTAACACTTATATAACCAATCAGTATCAAATCTTTACTTGCTCTGTATCTAGATTGAAAGAGGAGATATGCAAATTAAAGCACTTTTCTTTGGGAAAAAATATCTATGGAAAATAAAACAAATATAATCTTAAAAGAAAACTAAACACCAGCGTCAGCATAAATGGATATGGTTTTCTTGCTTTTAATAAATGAAAGAATGAATGAAAGGAAACGTTCATATTGGAGGGGCCTGAATTTGGTAGATAATTTATTATAATAAAATTTAGTAAACACACACACACACACACACACACACAAGTTCCTGATGCCATTTTTAAATTCAGATTGTTTTAAAAACATGAGTAAACTAAATATACAGTGAAGCATATTGCTACCTGATATTTAGGTTCAATAATATTCAGGGGATTTGCCTGAGTTATAGATAATCATAGAGAGAATTAATTTCCAGTTATTAAGTTATGAAGTGACAGCATACAATGCAGAAACTAACTCCACTCTTTGAGAAGGCGAGGCTGTTCCATTTTAGAAGCATATTAATTCATACAATCCACAAGGGGCCCGTGTCACCACTGTGACACATAATCAGTACAGTTAAAATAAGATAGCATGATCCATTGTAACCTCCCTTCCCTTCACCCTAATAATTACCTGAGGTATTTTGGGGTTGGTATTACACATGGAACTGTTTCCTTACCAATTTTTTGTTGTATGTTATATGCTACAAAGCCCGTTGAAATCACAGCAGAAATTTAAATATAACAACTATGGAGGGAGAAGCATTTCTTAATTCATAAATAAAGGTGTGTGTTTGTGAGTGTGGGTGACAGAGGGACAGAGAGGGAGAGAGAGAGAAACCTGGTAATATTATGACCATATGCAGAACACTGAATGTCTTCCTTCCCATGAGTGAGAGTGACAGAAGCAGCTAGCAAACAATATATCATCTTAAGAAACATATAATTTATGTTTTCACTCCCTTAGTTGACTTCTATTTTCTCAGGTCAGGGAAATTTTTTTGACTTTTTTTTAAGTTGGAGGAATATCGTAATGCTGAGGGTAAAAAGCCTCTAAAGTTTCAGAGTCAAGCTTTATATTCTGAAGATTGAAATATATTATGTTTATCTTATAACACAGAGAAAAATAGGATTCTTCAGTCACAATAATAGCTTTCATTGCTACGGTTAAATATTAGGCTTTCCACCTGCCATTTTTCTGATTCCCAGCTTTGTCTTTGTTGTTTAATTTGTAAAATCATTTCATTGTCTTTCACGACACAATTAAAAGAGAAAATTCAGCAACCAAAATCAAGTTTTTACTTTTGGAAGTTTCAATTTCAAGTTAATGAAACTGTCTTTGCCCAAATTTTTCTGTAAAAAAATTCATAATTGCCCTTCTTTACATTTTGAGGTCCACGGAAATTTGTGTTAACAAATGACACAATTGTCCAGGCATGGTGGCTCATGTCTATAATCCCAACACTTTGAGAGGCCAAGGCCGAGGGTCACTTGAGTCCAGATGTTTGAGACCACCATGGGCAACATAGCAAGACCCCATTTCAACAGAAAATAAAACAATTTTTAAAAATGTAGCAGAGTATGGTGGTGCATGGTTGAGTCCCAGCTACTCTGGAGGCTGAGATGATAGAATCACTTGAGCCTGGAAATTCGAAGCTTTAGTAAGTTGTGATGGCACCACTGTTCTCTAGCCTGGGTGACCAAGAGAGTAAAAACAAAAACAAATGACACATAATTGAGAATTTTACAGATTCATATGGACTCAGAATAAACTGAGTAAATTAAACAAATATTGTAGTAAAATTTGGTAAATTTAGTAAATGATGGCAAATATAACCCATAGAGCTCTCATTATTGAGTTGAATGGTCATGTATGTGTGTGTGTGTGTGTGTGTGTGTGTGTTTGTGTGTGTGTGTGTTTCTTATTGTGTTATTTAACAATTATGCCCTATTATTTTGAGACAACGTTGTTTGATATTAGCAAAGAAGATCTGTGTTTTATATCAATGTTTACCTTGATAGTTTCATTTCTCAAAATGCGAGGGGGGAAAATGAGAATATACAGAAATTGATTTCCAGCCTGGATGCTACATTTCTCTTTGCTATCTGATTGCATATTAAAGGTTCTGCAGAAAGGGTAAAAGAGAATAAAGACAGGAACATATTCAAAAGAAGAAATCATAAAAAGGATGATACCTGAGACCTTGAGAAAATTTTCAATGTCAAAAACAAAAAATTTTCATTCAGAAAATGGGAAAATCAAGTTTAACTTATTAAAAGATTATGTTACAGATTTAAGTAATTAGTGGAAAACACACAAAAAATAAAACAGCAAATATCCTTTCTCTCTGACATCATAACTTTAGTACAGTTAATTTTTTCTGAAAGCCAAAGTAATAATGATATGACATTAACCAGATTAGTATTAGACTGGCAAAATTTTATGAAAAAATCTATAAAGTTTGTCAAAAAAGCAACCAATATTTTAGATTTTAAAGCATACGTTTACTTCTTACTATCTCACTACTCCTCTGTGTCTCTTTCGAACACCTTTTCCTCCATTATTTTTCCTTTGAACTTCTCCAATGTTATCCTGATGGCTTACTTCACTCGCATAATCTCCTCTTAACCTTTTATACTGCACATCCCAAATGAAATCAACAACAGTCAATTTGTCCAAGAGAACAAAGGGAAGATGGAGTAGAAAACATGCCAAGGAAATGTGTGTTAAGAATATGGTAATTGAACAGATGTTAAACTACATCAGAAAAGATCAAAATGTATTAATAAATCAACCAAACAGAAATCATACAGACAGAAAGCAAGAAGGTGTTGTTTCAACTGGGTAAACACGCCCTTTTTCTTCCTTTATCATTCCTACTATTAAACAAATGCAGCTCCTTAAAATGTTTTATGAATTTCCTAATTGATATATTCAAACTACAATCTGAGTCTCTGCTAACACCTGAAGTGCTAATTAAATGCTAAAGAAAAAATTATCTCCCAAGCCTATACAGTCAGTGATTTTGATCAACAGACATTGTGCCAGTTGTTAATATATTCAAATTTTTTCCATACTGGTTGATTTGCATATTATTGGCCACAATGGGCAGTTAACAGGCCCTTGCAGAGACGCTTCCAGTGGTTGGTAAGTGAATTAGGGTGACAGGGGCATGAGCGAACACTTGTTTTATGTTCCCCACTAACCCAAAAAAGCTCAAATCCACCGGGGGCAGTGGAGCAGGTGACAAAACATACAGCTTTTTCAGAGGCATTAGCAATAGTGGCCCAGGTCTCTCTGGGACTAGTCATTGCAGGAGGTACTGACATAAAGTATGTACCATCCAGGACAGGTGGTAGGGCACCTGGTCGCCCTCTGGCTGCAACAATGTGCCAGGTGCTGGGAAAATCAGAAAGTAAATGTTCTGGAATTGCTTTTTTCAGATTATATATCAGACAAGGGTAGCTTTTACCTAGTGATGTTCCTTCAACAATTTTGAAAAATCAACAAATGATTTGAAAATTATTAGAAGGATTTGATTAACAATTTGCACTGCAACATATAATTTTAGTCATCGAATTTATGATATATGAAGTCCAGTTTTTAAAGAGTCCTGTAAAATATGGAAGCCGAGAATCATATGTTGCTATTTAAATATGAATCTAAATGAAATAAGGTTAAATAAAATTAAAATTCAGTCCTCAGTCACACTAGCTACATTTCAAGTGTTCAGTAGCCCACGTGTGGTTCTTGGCTACTATATTCTTCTGTGAAGAAACATCTCCATCATTGTAAACAGCTCTTTTAGCACAGATTTAAGGATTACAATGGAATTTATTGTTATTTGTATGTCATAAATTATAAATTAATTTATATATGATCCTGATTGTGAATATTTTAATATATATTTGGCATATAATTAGCAAATCATTGCTAGGCAAGGGTGCCACTTCATTGTGAAGAAATTGCTTGATTTTTTAAAGAAAAACACTAAGAAAGCACTTTCAGAAGTTATTTTATTATGCCATATAAATGTATCTATAGAATATCTATACTCATTAACAGTGCTCAGTGTCTATTTTGATACACATGGGAAATATACCACCTTTCTCTCTTTGGAAAAAAATCCTCAGCACCACTTCTTTCACTATTCATATTATGGCCTCTGCGTTTAAAAAGCTTCTTGGCCTTTGCAGTGATCTGAATTACTAAAAAATGAAAAAAAACTTTTAGTTTTTTCACTTGATCAAAATGAGTTAAAGTAGAATATTTCAGCCCAAATTAAAAGGCTCCATAGCTATATTAGAGAAAATTACAGTATCTGAGATTTTTTGTTCTAATTTATTGCTACAGATTTGTTTTCTGGTTTCCATTTACATGAATAGCAATATACAAGTATCACTATTTGAAAATTATGATTGTCTTGCATAGACGTTAACAAGTGACATTATTTCCTAAAGAGCAGACATTATTTTTTTCTGATGTTTTAACAATAATCTATTATATCTCAGAGTAAGCACAATTATTATCCAGATATTCAGACTTCTATATCCATGACAATTGTTTAAAAAGACAGGCCTTAAGGAGATTACTTAGAGAGTTTAGTATTTCCCCATTCAGTTCCAGGAAGTGGAGGGGACAGGCAGAAGCCTGCTTTTTTGTTTATTTGTTTTTTCTGTTTTTGTTTTGTTTTGTGTTGTGTTGTTTTACTTCTTCCAAGGAAAGCGAAGGACTTGAAGTTGTGCTGCTAGCTCCATGCTGAGGACTAAGTCCTGGAGAGGCAGCACATGGGGATAGGTCTGCACCCCATGACTTCATGTGTCAATCAGTTCATGAGTGTTCACCAATTGGAGGCGAGCTACACACAATGCCCAGCCATGGGTTCATCTTGGGAACTGTATAATAGGACCAAGCATAGCAATTATTCAACAATCAAAAGCTCAAGTCAATGTCAACATTTCTAGGCATCGCTGAAGAAGTAAAGCTCCCAGTTAATTTGGAAGAATACTTTGTCGATGTAATTAAGAAATCCTCAGTAGGGATGTAGCTATGAAGAATGGCCCTTACCCCTACGAACACAAAAAAAGTGTCACTTAGGATAAATTCAGTTTTAAATATCTACCAGACCCAGCAATTATGAAGCCATCTGGTAAAGTAAACAAATATGCCATTTTTCTTACTTTTCTTCTGATTCTTAGCTCCTACTCTAAAGAAATAGGAAAGTGTTTATATAAATTTCAGAAAAGGTGAGGAGCATAGAAAGAAACAGGCAACTGTTTTCCTCCGTGGACACCACGGGGCTGTGCATGGCCTTTTCTACATGAGAGGAGAAGGAATAGTTACAACCCTAAGTAAAGCTAGAAACATCACCAGGCACTGAGTATTCTAAGAGGGCAGTTGAAATTGTCACTTATAACTTCAAGTTTCTTTCCATTTTTATTAAACGATATGTTTTTTGCTTAAAGATAATAGGGGAAAAAACATACAAAATTCATGAGTTTTTACCCAGGGATAATGAGTAACTATCCCACAGTAAATACATTTTAAAGAAACATTGGAAAACAAAGTAGAATTGCTTTTTGATTGAATTTTATGAGACATATTTTTTCCAAATAGAAGTTGCAATAGGGTTGAATAAAAGATAGAAGGTGGGCTTTCTGATGTGTAGTATTCTATAGTTCAATATTATCAACACCTAAAACAATGCTAGGTTATAACAATGATAATAAAGAAAACATAGAAATCATTCCTATCCTGTAAGAGCTTATTATCTGTTTTGTTTTGGTTTCACTGGCATGTGAACCAACCCCTTTCACATTCTACTGCCAAGCAAATTCTCATTGTTTGGAAACAATCCTACTCTCCATGAATATTTTGATGTTTCGGCATGATCAGGAATGAATGATTAAATGGAAAGCAGAATTTGTAAGTTAAGAGATTGTGCATTACTCTGGAGACATTTGCTATTTGCTTATGTTTGTAGGAGGACCTACCCTGTCATCCTCAGAGATAATTTGTTTACATTCCAGAGCAAAATTTCTCTCTCTCACTCCCTGTCTCTGGGTGGGAGGTGGGGTAGATGTTCCAGGCACCCAATGCAGGTTTTGAGTCTATTTATTTTGTGGTTCTTCCCCTGGGGTGTAATTCCTACAACATATTCAGGTAACCTCTGGCTCTTACTGTCTTGTCCCACAAGGAATGGAGCATGGAGATCTACTGCTGCTAAGATTGCTCTGTGAGTAAACAAAAGGTTGATTCTTTGATCCAGAGATCTAGGGTTCCTGTGGGGCAGGGGTGTCAGGAGGTGACAGAGAAATAGTGGCAAGCTTACTTGTTTGTTTAAAAGTAGGATAACACCAAAGACCCTTCAACCCTTCTCAGTTTTGTACTTAATATTTCTACTCATATATATATATATATATATATATATATATATATATATATATAATTTTTTGACACCTAGTCTCACTCTGTGGCCAAGGCTGGAGTGCAGTGGTGCAATCTCAGCTCACTGCAACCTCAGCTTCCTGGGTTCAAGCTATTCTTCTGCCTCAGTCTCCCAAGTAGCTGGGATTCCAGGCCTGCACCACTACACTCAGTTAATTTTTGTATTTTTAGTAGGGAAGGGGTTTTGCTATGTTGCCTGGGCTGATCTGGAACTCCTGGGCTCAAGTGATTCATCCACCTTGGCCTCCCAAGGTGCTGGGATTATAAGCATGAGCCACCACACCAGGCCTCTAAATAATATTTTTAATAATGTCTTTGTCTGTTTTCTAGATAAACTCAAAGAAGAGCTAAGTACTTATTTTGATTCTGTTATATACCTGAAACCATTATATCCACTCCCTCAATCCTTAAACTACATTTCACTTTCCTATACTTTCCAGCAATCTGCCTCCAAGCCATACTAGTCTCAACACATCATTTGTGTTCCCCATACTTACTGCTCATAAGAGGTGAAATCAGCTCAAAATAATGGTTGACATTTTTGAGTAGTCAGAAGATAGCCTTGAGAGTTGCATGAGAAAAGAGGAAAGTTAGACATGATTTTGACCCTAACAGAGGAGAAGGGTTTAAGGGTTGATTACATATATTACAATTTAAGTATTATTTTAAAGACTGCTTACGCACCATCTAGATCCCTTCTGGGTGGTTATCCTAAACCTACTTGGGATTCACAGACCAGAAAATACTGCACGGCATTTGTTGTGCACAGACATCAGTGCTTCAGTTTTTACATATTCATGGATTAGGTTAGGTGGTCTTGGTCTTCTTTTCTGAAAACATTTGAGCATTACTTAAAGAGAGAGTCTCCAGCACTGCCTTTGATATTTTGCTTCCATTTGCAAAAACTAGAACATAATGACAATAAATCCATTTTCCCCTCCTCTATTCTGTCTTTGCTTTCATGTTTTCCCCAGTTGTACGTCTCTTGCTATGCAGTATAGCTCATAAAACCAGTCAGAGCCAGTGCTCATAAATGTCACTTTGGTTAGGACTTACTTTGGGCTCTTGTTTTGCCACTGATTATGTAAGAGAATTCTAACATACTCTGATAACACAAAAGAGTTTTCATGGGAATCTCTTTTTAAAGCAAACTAGAATCATGGTAATATTTTAAAAATTACTTCATGTTTACCTTGAAACACCTAACATCTCTAGAGTTGGTGAATTACGTAGGTTGCCATCTAGTCTTAACTTTACTTCCAATAGCTCACAATATGACCTCTGTTAGCAACTTACCTACACTGTGCCGCTGTTTGTTCAGGTATCAAAGGAGGTCATTGGATATGATGAAGTTGCTCGCTAGCTTCAGTAAAGGCAACCGTATTTTCAACTTTTCTTATTAGCCTTTTTAAGAAAAAGAAATGTATCCAAGACTCCCAAGATTATATACTCACAATGTAATTATTGTTTTGGTGTTTTTTTCTTTCTCTGAGATCACTCAAGCCATTTCTTCAAAAAGACCTGTGGGGTCTTGGTTGGCTGCTAATGTTCTTACAGAATTTTTTCTTTTAATCATGCCATAAGGCATAATTTCTTATTTGCTATTTGATATAGTTGGGCTGTGTCCCCACCCACATATTACCTTGAATTGTAGTTCTTATAATCCCCATGTGTCATGGGATGGACCCAGTGGGAGGTAATTGAATCATGGGGGCAGTTACCTCCATGCTATTGTAGTGATAGTGAGTGTGCTATCACAAGATCTGATGGTTCTACAAAAGACTTTTCCCCTGCTTGGATCTGCACTTCTCCTTGCTGCTGCCATGTGAAGAAGGATGTGGTTGCTTCACCTTCCACAATGATTGTAAGTTTCTTGAGGCCTCCCAAGTCATGCTGAACTGTGAGTCAATTAAACCTCTTTCCTTTACAAATTACCCAGTCTCAGGCATTTCATCATAGCAGCATGAGAATGGATTAATACACTGGTCTATTCAAAGGAACTCAGCAGTAAAAAATGTAATTCGGATCTAGGAGCACTAAGCATAATTCCCTCAGGGAGAAATTGTACAGCAGTCCTCTATCTTGGTCTTGAATTTTAGTGTTAGTCTGTTATTATTGTTTTAATTCTACATTCTCCGCACTATCTTTCCTACAATTGCAAAGATTATAGTGTCCAGTGAATGGATACTATCCCACATTATTTGTGGAGCAAAATATTGCTTTGGATACTTCTCATTTAGGGAGATCAGAAGCTACAAAATAATTTGACAAGGAGTAAACACCAGATGTGATCTTTCCTACTCGATTAATAGACACACACCTGCTTCTCTTAAGCCACAAGAAGTATTAATGTAGACTTACCAGATGCTTACAGTGGATGAAGGTTAGTGAAGCAGCAAAGCAAAAGGTTCCATAAGCTGATTCCTCCCTAGGCAATAGCTAAAAATATTTTTTGCCTCAGGACTTTCATAGGAAGAAACAACGCCATGAAGGAAAAAGAATTTGAGAAATTAGAAGAAAAAAATAGAAAAAAAAGAAAAAGGTAGAAATCTGTTTGTGATGAACATGAGCTGTATATATAGAGTTATTCTTTTTAAAATAATCATATTTTCCTCTCTAAATAGAAAAGATCTTTCCATAATTCCTAGGCATTAATGGTATAGTCCAGAATATGTCTACTCCCACGACTTTCCTTATGACCTTGGGCAATTAGGATTGTTCTAACACAGTCTTTTGTGCATATGGCTTTTCCACACTTAAAATATGTCAGGTCACATCTGTAATGCCTGGCTCCTTCCACCTTGTAAGTCTGAATTACAGTACAAGTTTCAGTCCAGGGCCAAGTTGAGAAGCTACGACAGGCAATCTATGTTGTTCCAGGAAAATAAGTAATTAAAAAATATTGTTCTCTTATGAGAATACAGTTCTGCCTTTAGCATCTTTCATTATATTACTATGATTCTCAATAAAAAGGCTGATGTCTTGAAAATCACTGCTCTCTACAGTGAAGGAGCCTCAGAGCAGTCACCATTATCTCTGCACTATGATAAGCATTAACTTTTCTTTGAATAAGTTTTTGGGCAAATAAGGAAGTGGGATAATATTGTATAGGCATTTGAATATTTCCAGGTGAACTAACAAGTAAGTTATTCCCTTACATTTCTTTTAAGTTCAAAATGATGTAAACATGGGTCATTAAGCAATACAAACCTAATGTCAGCTTTTACACTTTAGTTACAAATATATAGCTTAGGAAATTTTCCAGAATATTGATAAATAACTAATATGTAAAAATCAACAAATGCAAAACTGTTTATTTGGTAACAATTAATACAAGTGAGTTTGAAATATTTTTTCTGTATAAGTATGGTGAAGATATTTACCCAGCATTGTCAATAGAAAAATTCATATGGCTTAATATTTTGCCATTCAATGCCCTACTTACATAATTTCTACATAATATATTTCTAAATGTATATTTTTAAGATAAGAATGGCCTACAAATTATACTTTTAAAAACATATTTATACTGCCTTTTGCTATTCAGTTCCTGTCTGTTCCCTAACTTTATATTAGGTAATTATATTGGTGAAATTTTCCAGTTGAATTCTTTAATGAATACACTACACATGGCATATTACCTACCTGTATTATTTTGTTTTCATACTGCTATAAAGAACTTCCTTGAGACTGGGTAATTTATAAAAGAAAGAGGTTTAACTGATGCACAGTTCTGCGTGGCTGGGGTGACCTCAGGAGAGTTACTATCATGATGGAAGGGGAAGCAGGCACCTTCTTCACAAAGCAGGAGAGAGAGCCAGCAACCATGGAACTACCAAACACTTAAAAACCATCAGGTCTCATGAGAACTTACTCACTATCACAAGAACAGCATGGGGGAAACCGACACCATAATCCAAGCGCCTTCTACTAGGTCCCTCCCTTAAAACTTAGGGATTACAATTCGAGATGAGATTAGCATGGAGACACAGAGCTAAGCCATGTCACTACCTCACTTACATTTGAATATGTAAATGAAATGGGTAGTATCTATGCAAACTGGCAAAACACTGCAAATTGTCCAAACCCAGCTTACACGTTTTATCTCAGACATATTGTTAATTGAATGGTAAAATATACAAATAAAACAGAAATCTTATCTGCCAGAAAATTCAGAAAATAATATTTAAGAAGATGTAATTATGCTAAAATTCTAATGTTTATGCCTATTAAAATATTAACGATCAGTTTTAAAGTGTGGATCAGTTTTAAAGCTTTTGCATATGCTGTGGTTTGAATGTGTCCCCCAAAGTTCACGTCTTAGAAACTTGGTTCATAATGCAACAGTGTTGGGAAATGGGGCCTAATAAGTGATTGAGTCATGAGGGTTCTGCTTTCTGGAATCAGTTAATATTATTTTAGGAGTGGGTTAGTTATCTGGTGAGTGGTTTTGTTATAAAAGTGAGTTTGGCCCCCTCTTGCTTTTACTCTTGTTCTCTCTCACTCTCTCGTACGTACACCTTCCACCATGGCATCATGCAGAAATGTCAAATGCCAGCACCTGCTCTTACACTTCCAAGCCTCCAGAACTGTGAGCCAAATAAATTTCTTTTGTTTATGAATTACCTACCCTGTGGTATGCTGTTGTAGCAAAACAAAATGAACTAAGACAACACATTAAAAAAAAAAATAAATGAAAAGGCTAGTATTACTGGTGGAAACTGAAGTGGGATTAGAAGTTTTCTTCCCTCTCTGTGAGACAGTTTCTGTTTCTATAAAACGCACATTACATTGGTTGAATGTTAAAATTTTTCAACATGTAGATATCTAGGAAGATCTATGCTTAGCATATGCTCGCTTGTACTTGATTGAATTATCATTTTAAAGCATATATAGAATATTTTCCTAACTAGTTAACAAATTTTAAGTTATCTTTATTATAATTTGTTCTCAGCATAAACAAGTTATTCAAGGATATTTTTGTAACATGATGACGAGGGTACAATTTAACTTAAGAAGCAATATAGAAAAATATCACAGCCCAGAATTCCCACACTTTTTGGAGTCTCACAGAACCAAGTTTAAATCCTAGCTTCAAGCCTCAGCTCTCGGTAACAAGTAGATGAAAAGAAAGTGCAAAAGCAAAATGCTAAGCATGACAAGTACTACTTAAATTCTAAAAATTTAAAAAGGGAGCGTTTCCTCTCCCTCTTTTCTCGTTTCTCTTTCACTTTACATTTTTCCCCAGTTTCCACCATCAGCGCACTTTTCGCGTTCACCAACATTGGTCACCTCCAGTGGTCATCTACAGCTATATTTCCTGAAGTAAGAGTTCTGGTTTTGTTTCCTTATTCCTTAAAGTCTCCGCTTTAAATCTATTCAAAGAAAGTTACTGACCCTATGTTATATTCTTCAGTCTGGTCACTATTTCCACATTATCTGCCTGAAATATATTAAAATACTTACTAAATAGTAGACACTGAATATCTTTGAAATATTGGGGGGATAAATGAAAGAGAGAGAGAAATGTGTGTGTATATGTGTGTTAGAGAGAGGTAAATGAGAGAGAGACAGAGACAGAAGAGAGATCACACAGGTGGAGATCTCTGTAAATTCTTACCTAATGATTTGAGAAAGATTTTCTCAAAAATATCCAGACTATGCTGTATATTATATTTTTTATCCTAGAAGTTCATTTAGCATTTTATCACAATTTTGTTATGTTTTTGAAAGCATATTTATTGGCCTCAAATTAGTGCTAGAATTTAATTTAGTGCCATAATCAACAAATATTCTTTGTGCAATAATTTAATCAACAGACATCTCTTGTGGAATTTAAGCTTTCTGTGCTTGTGTGTGTGTGCACATACGTGCACATGCGTGTGTTTTGACTCTTGAAAATAATGTTTCCACAAATATGTTTGCAAATGATGTTTGATTACTTTCCTAAGAGACAGCCATTGAAATAAAATTTCAAGCTGAAAGTCATGGATATTTCTAAGCTTCTTTGTAAATACTGTCGAATTGCTTTCTATACTTTTTATGCCAATATAAAATAATTCATAGATTAGGAAAAACAGATTTACCATGCCTTCTTCTGCTACATGAATTGTTTTCATTTCTTAATTCGAAGGGAGCATAAAACTTAAGTAGGTCTCCTAGATTTTTGTATTTCTTCTGTTGCCAAGTGATGTGTTAAAAATATTTTGCATTTATTTGCATCGGAGAATTTTCCCTTCTTTACTGATAAATGAGAAGGTTTTATTAAAGATAGAAAATCTTTGTTCATATATGTTTCAAATATTTATTTCTAATTTTTTATTTTCCTTTTAATTTGAGGCATGTAATATTGGGCATGTAATATTAAAATGTAAAAATGTACTTACGCAGATACTTTTCAAGCCTCTATGCCCCTTTTTTTGTGTTTTGCATTATATTTACTCTTAAACTTGACATTCTCTAGTAATCTACAGCCAAACAGAAACTCCAAATCACTCACAGCAAATTAAACATGAATGTAGTTCAATCAACAAAAATTTAGCAGACTTATCTTCACTATTAGAATTAAAACATGAGATTAAAATAATTTTATTTTATTACGACTTGAAAACTTTTGCTCCCTACAAAGATGTTTTGTCAAAGTACAAAGTTCTTCTTTAGATAATACAGAGATAATTTCTTAAGCTTTCTCTTGCTCCCCCACCTCCAAGCAAGTTCTTCCTGGCTTCTTGTCCTAAAGTGCAACTTATTCTCTCTTTGTAAAAACAGTGTTAGTAAAAATCTTCTTCTCCTAGAAGACATGGGATCTAGACAGAGTACACAGCTGGCATGCATCTTGGGCCTACTTGCTAATACATTACATTGAAAAATTAAGTGATATGTTTTTCTGCTATGCAAGTGGGTGCTCATTGTATTTAGATATACACAAATAAAAAGAAATACAGAAATATTTTTGGGAAACGTGTGTTTAATAATACAAAAAGAGCACATATACCACTTAATACATTTAGACTATTACACAAATATTAAAGAGAAATATGTAGTTATTTTGGGGAAAATGTATTTTTAGTAATATAAAAAGAATACCTATGCAGCTACATTTACTTAGACAATCACTTCCTAAATCCATGTCAGTAATCACTCTGAGATTTTCCTCCTTTTACTTTTCCTTTCTTTCTCCTCCTCTTCCGTCTATTTAAAAGTTGACTTTAATTTTTTTTGTATATAGTATTGTTAGGGGTTTTGCTTTATTTTTATCCAAATAGTTTAAAATGTACGCCAGCACATTCATGAAAAAACCATATGTCAGCCAGGAATAATGGCTCATGCCTGTAACCCCAGCACTTTGGGAGGCCGAGGCGGGCAGAACATGAGATCAGGAGCTCAAGACCAGCCTGGCCAACACGGTGAAACCCCATCTTTACAAAAAATACAAAAATTGCCCAGTCATGATTGCGTGCACCTGTAGTCCCAGATACTCGGGAGGCTGAGGCAGGGGAATTGCTTAAATCCAGGAGACAGAGGTTGCAGCGAGCCAAGACCGCGCCATTGCACTCCAGTGCCTGGGTGACAGGGCGAGACTCTGTCTCAAAACAACAACAACAACAAAAACCCATAATCATGAGTTGTTTAAATTCTCAATTTTATTATATACATAAGGCCCTTCTAAAGTCCTTTTCTGGAGCTTTTTGTCTCTGTAATGGATACTTTCTTACAGAAATTCACTTTTCAAATTAGTCCAGCTTTATCACATATTTATCACGTAGAAAAACATGTAACTTCATATTTTCAAATTTGATTATTTTAACTATTTTTCCACATTAATTTTACAATTGTTTTCTATTTCTTACCCAAAATACCTTAATATTAATTTATTGCTCACTTATTTTGTTTAAAAATTCATTATTTATTTCTAAAATTGTTGGATTGTGGTCAGAAATTTATATGCACAATTCTAATTGGGAAAATAACAATTTTTCACTTTACAGTACACATACATTATGAGTGTTTCTAAATATTACATTGATTCTTGATTTTTCTTTGTTAGTTTTACATTATATTAGTCTCCTTTCCAACATCTTTGTTTTTGCTTTTGGGCCAAAGCATTAAAAAGTATATGATGATTATGTTTTACAATGTTTCTGTTTCCTCTTTCAAAAAATAACAATTATTTTTTATTAGTTTGTTAATGTTATTCACTACTAAATCTTCATAACTTACATGCTATGAACTTTATATTTTTCAACATATAAAAATTATTTTTGGGGCTGTGCAACAACTTTTGTTTTAAAATTTTCTAGAATTACTATTTCATATTTTACTGTCTTCTGCTTTTGTTTACTTGGATTTGATTTTTAAAATCTTTCTATAACTCTTTGACTCAAATGTATGTTTTGTTAGTTTCATGCTTTTGTCTATTTTGTTTGATCCCTACTTTAAAGCCTTTGTCATTGGATATGAGGATATAGAGAAATGAGTGGCCAGGTGCAGTGGGTCATGCCTGTATTCCCAGTGCTTTGGGAGATTGAGGTATGAGGATAACCTGAGCCCAGGAGTTTGAGACCAACTTAGGCAACATAGGCGGCATAGCAATTACTTGCCTCTACAAAAAAAAAATTTTTTTAAGTAGCCAGGTGTGGTGGCATGTACCTGCAGTCCCAGGTGCTCAGGAGGCTGAGGCAGGAAGATCCCTTGAGCCACGGCATTTGAGGCGGTAGTGAGCTATGATTGCACCACTATACTGGGTGACAAAGTGAGACTTTGTCTCAAAAAAAGAGAGAAGGAAAGAAACAAAGTAAGGGAGAAAAAGAAAGGAAGGAAGGAAGGAAGGAAGGAAGGAAGGAGAGGAAGGAAGGAAGGAAGGAAGGAAGGAAGGGAAGAAGAAGAAGGGGGGAGGGAGTGAGGGAGTGGTGAGGTGAGAGGATAGATCAGAGAGAGAGCAGAGAAAGACAGAGATCAACTAAAGTAAACACCAAAAAAGTGATGAAAGAAAAAGGGTAAAAGAAGGACAGACAAGTAGAGAAAGAGAAAAAAAAGAAAAAACAAAGAAAAGGAAAGAAAAAGGGAGTGAAAGAAAGAGAAAAAGGAAAAGGAGTTAAAGAAAGGGAAAAAAGAAGGAAAGAAAGGAAGAAAGAAAGAAAGAAAGAAAGAAGAAAGAAAAGGAGGAAAAGAAATAAAAGGAAAGAAAGAAAAAGAAAAAAGGAAGGAAGAAAAAAAGGAAAGAAAGAGGGAGTAAAAGAAAGAGAAAAAGGAAAAGGGAGAAAAAGAAGGAAAGAAAGAAAAAGAGAAAGAGAGAAAGAGAGAAGAAGAAGAAAAAAAAAGAAGAGAGAGGAAAGGAAAGAAAGAAAGAAGAAAGAAAGAAGAAAAAGAAAAAGAAAGAAAGAAAAGAAAGAAAGAAAGAAAGAAAGAAAGAAAAGAGAAGGAAGAAGGAAGGAAGGAAGGAAGGAAGGAAGGAAGGAAGGAAGGAAGGAAGGAAGGAAGGAAGGAAGGAAGGAAGGAAGGGAAGGAAGGAAAGAAGAGAGAAGGAGGGAGGGAGAGAGGGAGGGAGGGAGGGAGGGGAGTGGAGGGAACTAAGGAAGGGAAGGGAACTAGGGAAGGGAAAGAAAGGGAAGGGGAGGGGAGGGGACGGGAAGGGAGGGGAAGAGAGGGGAAGGAGGGGAGGGAACTAGGGAAGGGCACTAGGGAAGATAACTAGTGAAGGGAAAGGAAGGGGAAGGGAGAGGAGGGGAGGAGAGAGGAGGGGAGGGAGCTAGGGAAGGGAGCTAGGGAAGGGAACTAAGGAGGGGAACTAGGGAAGGCAACTAAGAAAGGGAACTAGGGAAGGGAAGGGAAGTAGAGAAGGGAGGGGAACTAGGGAAGAGTTAGGGAACTCTGGGAGTCCAGATATTTTTCAAGACCAACCAGACACAGAATCTGGTCCCTCCTCTAGGATGATAATGTGGCCTTGCTATGGCTGAAATTCTTTCACGAAACAGGACAGGAAAATATTTAACAGGACAGGATGATATTTAGAGATTCCCTTAAAAGGAAACACTTAGCTGTTTAGAGTAAATTCTGCTAGGATCATCGTTTCAGTACCAAGAGGTATTGAACGAATTGAGATTTCTGGATATGTCTAAACTCTATGTATCTTGCACAGTGTCCCTAACAACTTCACATCCTCGGCCTTTCTTAGGAATTCTAAAACCAAAGGAAACTGCCATGGATCTCTTACCTTTGATTTTATCCTATGTTACCAACCAATATCTCGAATGATTACTAATATATTGCATTATTATTAAATTGGAAACCATTAAACACACAGTGGTTGGATGAAAATGGTTACTGCCTGCAGAAATTTGTATTTATTTTTATTTACCAAAATCACTTAAATATTTGGCTTTATGTCATTTTACCTTTTCTTGATATTTCATGGGATTTATACCTAGTCTCTTTAAAGTATTTTTATTTTACATTTTTCTGGGTTCATAGTGAAAGTACATATTTATGGTGCATGTGTGATGTTTTAATGCAGGCATACAATGTGTGATAATCACATCAGAGTAACTGAGGTATCCATTACATCAAACATTTATCATTTTGTTGTGTTAGAAACTTTCCAATCTCACTGTATATACCTATTCTTATTCAATTATATCCCTCATCTTCTCTTCATTCTCTTCCTCCTTCTGCTACTTCTGCTTCCTCTAATCCGGTAGGATTTATTACCCATTTTTAATTCTAATCGCGGCCATTTATAATAACTTTCATTAGCTTCATGAATGAAATAACACTTATTGATGCCATTAGATCATTACATTGACTAGGAAGTGGTAAAAGTATGAATTTAATGCAGTCATCAGTAAGATCAAGATGAATATAAAACTTATTTATATTCAAATTACTGCGACAAATTAAAGAATAATGATACAACTCAACAATAACATACACAACTTAATTTTTAAATGGGCAAAGGTTTTGAATAGATATTTCTCCAAAGAAGATATACAAATGGACAATGAGCACATGGTAACATGCTCAACATAATATTATTAAGGAAATGCAATTAAAATCATAATAATATACCAATTCACACACATTAAGATGGTGAGGATAACCAGGCATACGTACATACATAAAGTCAAACAGAAAATAACAAATTTCAACAAAAACATGGAGAAATTGGAGCTCTTCTGAATTGCTGGTGAGAATATAAAATGATGCAGCTGCTATGGAAAATCATCTGGTGGTGACTCAAAAAATTAAACATAGAATTACCATTTAATCCAGCATTTCCACTTCTGGGTATATCCTCCCAAAATTGAAGACAGTGACTCCAACAGGTATTTGTACATCTCTGTTCATGGCAGCATTATTTTCAATAGCCAAAAGGCAGAAGTAATCCTAGTGTCCATGGACAGATGAATAGAGAACCAAAATGTAGTATATTCATACAATGTAATATTATTTGGCCCTAAAAGGGAAGGGCAATCCAGTGCATGCTACAACATGGATAAACCCTGAAGACATTATATTAAGTGAAATTATCCAGTCAAAGAGGAAAAATACTGTATGATTCCACTTATTTGACATACCTCATTAAAGTAGTCAAATTCATAAAGAAAGTAGAATGGAAGTTGCCAAGGGCTGGGAAGAGAGACAATGAGGACATACTGCTTAATGGGCATGGAGCTTCAGTCTGGGAGATTAAACAATTCTCTAGATGGTTGGTTTTAATTGTTGCCCAACAATGTACTTAATGTCAGTGAAATGTAAATGTAAAAAATGTTAAATAGCAAATTGTATGATATTTATATTTAACCACAATAAACACAATTCTGATATTCAGCTAGAGTTAAATGGAGGGACACAGGCTTTAGTCAAATTTCTGGTATTTGGTATTAATCTGTTTCGACTTCCGGATTGAAGGAAAAATTCATGGTACTTCACCTTCTTTTAATAAAGTGTGGTGAAGAAATTAGTCTTTACTGTAGTCTTTAGTTGATTCCTTACTGAAAAATCATGGATACAATATGGCCACCATGCGGTGCTCACTCCTGTGGCTTTTCCTGATCCAGCCACTTTCCTATTTCTAATTTCATATGCTGGTTGCATCATGCTTCAGTCTTCCTCTTCTACAAAAAGGGCAGGCCTCATTTATGTTAATCATGGTGACAAATGAATATTTAAAAGAAACGAAGAAGCATTTGAGGGTCAAAATGTGCTTAGCCAACTTAAAAAGCAGTTTGCAGTTTTCTAGCTGATTCAGACTATGAATCAGAAGCAAGTTGAAGGTAAGATTACATTGTCCCTTGAACATCCTTCCAGTCATAGCTCTTGCTCTCCATCACAGGTTGAAGCTTGTATCTGTGTCAGCTACATTGGATTTCTAGGATAATAGTTTAGTTTGGGATGTTACAAATTATTGCATTTTTTGATACGTGGTATATTTCACAGTGGGAAGTTGTCATGAGTTGAGTCACAAAATTTTTATCAATTTATTTCCTGCCTCGATTTATTTGAATCAATGTTTATTTTACAGTTAAGCTAGAAGGAACTGGTTGCCTAACGTGATTTTTAAAGTAGCTATTATATAATGAATAATACTTTGTTATAATAGCGATTTATTCTTCTCTTTAGAATGTCTTCTCTTTAGTCTTGTCTTCAGAATGCATTTTGCATGTCAATATATTGGGAGGAACAGCAGAAAGTGAGTAAATTCCTGGGCTTAGGAAAAGATGAACACTTCCTATCTTTATACAGGTGCACTGCATTTAAAGGATGATCTGCAAAACTCTACTTTGCAAATTATGCCTGAAAAAAGTCTGACAGAGCTGAGATTTCCTGATTAAATACCCTCACATTCTAATTTTTCAATCTATTGCTAAAGCTTTATGGTCTTATAAAAATAAAGAGGGATCTGTATACCTAGATGATCTAGATGGAACAGACACAGCTATTCCTTTTTCCATGAAAATATGAATTCCACACCATTGCTTCTCCCACTAGTATTCTTTGATGTGCCATATTCAGGACATATTTGAATATTTTTCTCTGTTTACATGTGTTTATTTGGGTTTCCTTCCTTTTTAAGAAAAGATTGTAACAAATTAATTCATGACTAGATTGGAAAAAAAAAAAAAACACTATTAGATTAATTGCTGTCCTTTACTGACAACATTTTAATTCTGTGGCAGGATATTTTGTCCCTTTGCTTTTCTGGATTTGTAACGTTTTCATGACAAGGAGTTCATTTTCTAACAGTAAACGAAGGAAAACCACTTGTCTGTTGAACTAAGAGAACAGGCTCCCCTCAACTCAAAGCATATGGATAGCTACCACGGTTTTGCTTCCCACTCTGAAGCTTCCTTTTGAAGACTAGCATTAATATTGTTTTGGAAGAATAATTATCATCCTCCACTGATACAACAAGTAAATGTGCCATCTTTACTATTCTGAGCCTGTAACAATACCTTGGGCATCTGTAATACAGCTCCCCTTCCCACACTAAGGAATAAATCAGATTTCATGTGTAGAGGTGATTATCCCTTTCTATCTTTTGCTCAGCTATCATTTAAGTCTAAGGTCATCACATATCTTCCCTGTCATTTTTATGTGGGATATTCTCAGTGATAAGGTGACAGAGTCTGACAACCCATTTACCTCCCTGGTTACTATCACTCATTCTACTGAATGCTCTATCTTTATTGTGGAGACACATAGGTAATTGCTTCTTTCTAGAAGATTTTGCAGGACAGTCATGTAGATATTAGAGAAAACATTCACAAATGAGGCCCCTAGTACTAACCGCCTGCTCTCTCAATGTTCCTTCAGCTACCCCATATATAAATATGATTCTCATTTTTTAAAATTTTTGATATTATGCATGAGGATCTAGACTAATATGTAAGATCTTCACAAAATTTGAAGACATGACATCTAACATATTTTCAGTTCTAGATTTTAAAGAAACCAAAATAATCAGTATGTTAGAAAAATAACAGAAAAATTAATATTCACTTCATCATTATCACCATCATTTCCTACTAAGTTTATTTACATGTTAATAAAGCATGCAATTTCCAAAGCTTTACTGGTTTCTCTCTTATTGTAAAGCCTTCACCTTTATAATATATAATATACTATATATATATATAGTATCTACAATATAGATTTAAAATGTAATCACTCTTAATACCATATTATTTCAAATATATCTAGATATTTATCCAAGTAACTTACTTAATGATAAGGTAGCTTCAAAGTATAAAACCTTAGAATGTCTGGGTTTGTTTATTTTTGTTTGTTTCTTTGTTTGTTTGTTTTTTGAGATGCAGTCTCACTCTGTCATCCAGGATGGAAAGCAGTGGCAAGATGTCAAGATCTCAGCTCACTGCAAACTCTGCCTCCCAGATTCAAGCTATTCTCATGCCTCAGCCTCCAAAGTAGCTGGAATTTCAGGCACCTGCCACCATGCCCGGCTAATTTTTGTATTTTTAGTAGAGTTGGGTTTTCACCATTTTGGCCAGGCTGGTCTTGAACTCCTGACCTCAGGTGATCCACCCACCTTGGCATCCCAAAGTGCTGGGATTACAGGCGTGAGCCACCATGCCCTGCCCAGAATGTCTGTATTTTATAGATCTTTATTACATGTCACATATTATAGATCACTTGCAATGTTTATGTTAACTCATGGACTCCCAGATTCAGCTGCATATTTTAAAACCAGATTAATATTTTTATCTTACATAATCAAAATAATTGGACCAAAACTTCTTTTGCCTGAATTAACTGGTGATGTGGTATCATTGAATATTAAAATAATTCAAGTCAGGTGTGTAATTGCTAAATCCTATTTTTAATGTAACTTTAAATAACTTGAGGGGAAAATTTTTACTTATCATTAGAGATTGAGTTCATAAGATTTGTTTTGGAGATTAGGGCCTCTAATAAAGTTTCACCATCATGAGAAAGAAAGAATGTATGTTTCTGCTGTAAATATGGTTTAAAATGCTATTTATAATATTTATGTCTTCTATTACATTTACATGTTTATTCAATTTCTTAAATAGAATGTTATCATAAAATTGCAAATGCTTTATCTTACATTCTTCATCTAACTATTGTCTCCTTCTATTAGAATTTCTCATCACCTGATAAAACTGGTCCTAGTCTCCATACTTATAATGTATGACTCACATGTCTTTTGTTATACAACTCCAGCCACCCAACCACAGTTGATTAGTTAGAAGCCGGAATCAAGATCAACCAATCAATGGTTCTCTAAGTAAGTTAGAATTGGAACCCGTCACATGGTTCTAGGTCCCATGCGTGAGAAATCCGATGGTAAATAATAGTCTGGGACATACCGTATTTAAAGGAGAGTTAAAAAATAACTAGAAATAAAGGGTAAACTATCATTATGAGAATAAGTGGAGAGATGGAAAAAGTAAGTACAAATTCAAACTTGCTAGTTCATAGTTCCTGGATGTCTTTCCTTCCAGAAATTGATTCCCATTTTGTGGTTAGCAACTGTTAAATTTATATTCTAACTGCTGTGCAAAAATATGCTTATTTATTGCTTTATGATAATTTAACTGTACATGAATTCTATTTCTAATGATGACATCTATCGCAGTCTTGGCAATTCATGATTGATCAATTCTTGCTTAAATTTCCATGGCTGTTAAGTAGCCATTTGTTCAATTCAGAATTTTCCTCTTCCCATTTCTCCTAACCTTCTACCTGATGGTAACCTTAAATCGACAGATACTGAAATTTTGCTCTAGTACTGAACAGAAGGCCTATGATCCATAGTTATTCTAGTTCTCTGAAGTTTTCGACCAGTGGGATTTTCATCTAATCTGATTAGATAATTCTTTTTACACAATTCTGCATTCTTCACAGCTCTGTAGTTTCTGGGTCAAGTTTTTTCAGGCTTTGCTGCTCATTACCATTACATATTTGGATTTTTCTTTCACAGTGTCCATCCTTTAGAAATCTAAAGTAGTTTGGTTTTCAAGATTATTGACTCTGCTATGATTTTTCAAGAGGATATTTGACACTTGGTTCTTAACAACATTAATTTTCTCCTGAAAATGGTGCTTACGAAATTCAAAGGTTGCTGCATAAATCATTACTGCATATTAGTATTATAAGAAGACTAAGGGGGTGGAGAATAAACTTCAAATAATATCTCAAAAACTATTTTCTCAATATTGCCACCAAAAATGAAATGTGCTTAGAAGGCACAGAGCCTGGTACCCAATAGTAACCATTAAATGTTTCCTGGTGTGCTAGAGAGATAGACAACTTGATGCATAAAGAATACACAAACATCTAAAAAGTACATGTTTAAGTTCAAGAAAAGATCAACAATTTTAGTAGTAAGATAATAGGGAATAAATATTTTGTAAACAATTAATAGACCACAAGGAAACAAGTGGTCTGGAGTAAGATGACTCATATAGCACCTTTCCTGATAAAAAAGCTTCAAATTAGTTTCCAAAAGTTGGACAAAAGTAGGTGATGTATATTCATGTGTGTGTGTGTGTGTATACACACATACATATATATATATATACACACACACACGGTTCTTATATGTATATACTTGGTTCTTAACAATATTAATTTTCTCCTGAAAACAGTGCTTATGAAATTCAAAGGTTGCTGCATATATCAATGTTTTATATCAGTAAATCTGATTTCTAAGGGCTCAGAGATTTTCATTTTCTCTTTAATGCAAATAAAGTAGAACCTTGTGAACACATACACTCACAAAAGAGTAAATGGGTGAAAGAGAATGAGTGCTCACAATAATTTTTAAAACATAATTGCACTTAAAAATGAGTTATTTGGACTAAATGGTTTCCCAGACCCCTTTCTACTTTATGAGTTCATTGTTGAACGATAGAACATTAACCTTGGGCAAACAGCAGAAAATTGTAAATTACGTGTAAATCTTATTCCCTTGAATTTTAATCTTTTTAAATGTTCTGACTTTGTAATACATTCAGTGTTACCGTATCAAGTAATCGTGATATAGAACAGGTGAGAATGATTATGGAGCGAAATAGTATTGGCAATTTGGATGAGAGCAGGAACCAAGAGTTATATTTGTGTTTTCTTTTGACAATCCTAGTAACTTTAACATGTCACCTGCTATGAAAGAACAAATAAACCATTGCCTCCTTTTTTTCATAAATTCACTACTCAGGAAGCTCCTTTCAGGTCACAATGCTTGTCCTCGGTTATTTTAGCAGCATGATGCATTACAGAACTAGAACAGGAATTACATCACCCTGGGAAGTGTCTCAAGATACTTGCATATTAAAAGCGGAGGATGAACATATTGTGAACCCATGATTAGGTGTCTGAGGGCCATTACCATTGAAACAGCTGGGAGACTACTGTGAACAGCAAGCACTGAACATAGCAAAACCTGTTGTTTTAGATATATACGCTAGTACTGACTTCAAGCTGTTTAATTTTAAAAAACGTTCATATATAAAAACACATTTTCTTGCACTGGCAAACAATTAGATAAGAAAGCCTATAACTGCAACATCTAAGTATAGAAAAAAAACCTATATACTTTAGGGAATTTTCCAGTTTCCAATTACAAAATAATTTTTCTTTTGAGTTTTTAAACAGCTTTAATTTCTTCTTACCATCTGCTAGTTCTTTCCGTGTATTTTGGGAAAAGCAAAATTAAGTTTATGGGATGTGGATCACAATAAAATGAATCACCATATCTTCTAGTTCAGGATAACACACTTCTCTAGTCAATTATTTTTCAAAAATATTTAGTTCCTGAAAAATCTTTACCCATACAATCAGCCCTTGTATCTGGGATTTAACCAACTGAGGATCAAAAATGTACCTAGGCCAACAATGGTTGTGGCTGTATTGAACTTGCACAGACATTTTTTTCTTATCATTATTCCCTAAACAATATGATATAACAAATATTTACATAGCATTTACATTGTATTAGGAACTATAATAATCTAGAGATCATTTAAAGTATGTGAGAAAATGTGCCTAGGTAATATGCAAATATTACACCATTTTACAGTAAGACTTCAGTATCTTAGGATTTAGGGCTGCTCTGTGGGGACGGTGGGAGTTGGAATTAATCCCTTGCAGAAACCAGGGGACAAAGACTATATATTAACACACACCAAAATCATACTCTGTAATGAATCAGAAAGCGGTCTTGTAAGTGGTGTAATTTTTATGTCCCATCATTAAACAAGAAATTGGTGTCCTCCTTCTTTCACCTATTATTATACTTCTCTGAACTAACCTTCCTTGAACTCAGTTTATCTTTGAGTCATTCTCATTTTTCTTAGAAATGTTCTTATATTTCCATTATTAAATTCTGTTAATGTTTTTAGAATAGTGCTGTTAATTATACAAAAACTTAAGAGAGTACAGAAATTTAAGCAACTCTCTTCTATTAAATATTTATAACTTAAAAACACATAAACATTAAAAATATACTTCTGCTGTTCTATAAAGGCATTATATAAAAATATATAGTAATATATGATAAATATAACAATATATAATAACTAATATATATTTTGCTTATTATAAATATGTAACTTTATAATTATATGTAAATACAAAATTTATTACAAATAAACACAACAGCTGATGCTCTATATAAATTTACATATATTACATGTATATTTAACATATAAATAGATATTATTTAACATATATAAATATTACATGTAATGTATATTTAATATATTATAAATATCTAACTACATATACATATACAATTTATTATATATATTAATAAGTGATGTTTTATAAAAATTTTTCAGGTAAATATATATTCATATATAATATGTACTCATATATATTTAATATACATTATAATCATACACTATATATTATTAGTATACATTACACATATTTATAATGCATATTAAATGTATACATGCAGTAAATTTCACACATATATACATGTAAATACATAGCATACATAAAGACATACTAAATATATATCAATAATATATGCAAAATATCTATATATAAAACTTTTATAGAATGACATCAGTGCATTATTTAACCTTTATAGATATATCAATCAGAATATTTAATATAAATTTATATATGATATCTATATATAAGTATATATTAATAAAATCATCAATAAAATTAACTCAACCTTAAAAAATTATCTACATTATTCAACTTCTTTCAGCTTGGCTTCTTCAAGTGACATGCAAATCTTTTGTAATGCTTTGTAAATTACGCTTTTCACTTTTAATCAAACCAAATGGCATTAGGCCATTAAGCATATGAAGAAGTTAGTAACAATGTAAGATCATAAATGCTATAAAATTAAAGGACGCTAATGTATCTTTCACAGGGTACATAGACAGTAACTATGCATATTTATTTAAATAGGGAATCTATGATTACTTCAAATTCTGCATCTTGATTTTTATAAGAAAAAAACAAATAGAAAATTGCATATAAAATGTAGTAAGTTCAAGCGTTGTGTAGCCAGATTCCTATCAAGTAGCATCTATATGAAAAACAGTCATTTATAGGAGATAAGATTTTACTATGCACTTTTACCTTTTTTTCCTAATAGCATCGTAATAAAACTAGATTTCTTTCACCCCACTGACAGTAGCTATATCTGTGCATATAAATAGAACACCCACTTAAATGATTTTTTAAGTCGTAAAGCATTAAATTGGCTTTTTGTAAAAAGAAGTTACAGTGCTCAGAACTGCTAAAATTGTCTCAAACTGCCCACATGCTCCTCCTATGTGAAAGCTGATAAATGATACTGCTCTTTAAGTTGGTTCGAGCTACTGCTGTGACTTCCAAAATGTGCTATATCATTTTAAAGGCAATATGCAAGACTTTTTTATTATTTTTAATTAAAAGCATTTATAAAGAATATCAATGTGTCCCTCTGTCGAAGTTATTTGTTATTTTCTTGCTATTATTGGAAAACAATAGTTATACACTTTTACATTTATTTTGATCCCACTGAGCTACCTGTTTGAACAATAATAATACTTTCTTGAATTTCATTTTTTGAGATGTGATTGTGATATTGGATTTCACTGAGATAATCAACATAAACAAGACTGGAATTTATGCATACTCTATATGCCTGCTGTTTTTAAAATGTCATAAAAATAAAAAATTTCCCTAAAGTACAATGTTTCATTTAAAAGCAAACCAATATCTGGCACTTTTGAAACTTTTATTATGAAATCTTAAAACTCTTTATTTTACTCACAATCACAATCTATCTTAAGCTCACCAGATTTATTAGATTACATGAGAGAGACTGGGGTCTGTTCTACAGTTGATTAAATTTATTCATGTCACGACAGCAAAACACAGTTAAAAATTAACTAGATTTGTCGTCTTATTTTGCTCAATAAGTGTCAAGGTAGAAGTTCATACATTTAGGCACAGATATGCAATAAACTTCTGTTTCCGTCATATCACCTATTCTTACAGAACAGTACAAAGATGAACAAGAGTAAAGAAAATGTCTCATCTTTCACTCCGCCCCAGCTGAAGCCTCTGTTGCCCACTTATGTTCTCACTAACACATCCAAACTTTTCCCACCTCTGGGCCTTTGAACTTGCTGTTCCATTGCCCAGCAATGTAGTATGTTTAGAATGTGGTTTCTTCTCACAATTTCCACATCACCACATTGATCCAAGCTACCTTCTTTGATCTGTCCCCAAAAATGATAAACATGTCCTAACTGCTTTACTAGTTTCTACTCTTGCCCTCGAACCACAGACCTAAGGGACCCTTAGGAGATGGGAGACAGATTATGCTTAAGGTGTTACTGGTGTTCCATCCACCAAGAGTAAAGAAAATGTCTCATCTTTCACTCCGCCCCAGCTGAAGCCTCTGTTGCCCACTTATGTTCTCACTAACACATCCAAACTGTTGCCACCTCTGGGCCTTTGAACTTGCTGTTCCATTGCCCAGAATGCTTTGCTTCACCATTTCTGCACATGTCACTCCCTCTCTAACTTGTTTCATGCCTCAGCTCACCTTAGCAGTGAGGACTGCAAAAAATAGCAAGAAATTCCTACCCCACCAGCCACTAGTAAAGACAGATAAATACACACACACACACACACACAGAAGTATCCCAATCTCCCTTAATCCATTTTATTTTTCTCTGTAATGATTACTACCTACCCTCTCATCATAACTGGTATATCAATAAAAGTCAGTAATGTACTGGTTGAAGTCTCAGACTTATTTCTTTGGATGTAAAACATGAGACATATTCTTGTAATGTATGCCATGTAGCATGTATTTTATTTCTTTATTTATTCTGCAAATTACCTAGTTTCTGTTTACCTCAGTTTATTAATCTGTGAAATAGAAAAAAAAGGTTTTAGCAACTACCACTTATAGTGTTTTAGGAGTTATAAACTCAAATGATATATTTAAACAATTTGCTTAATGCCTAGCAGAGAGAAAATTACTATTAAACACTAGATAGTGTCGTTTTTCTTAAGGACAAGTGATATTAATACAAAATAAATAGTAATATTCCTGTTTCTATTCATAGGTACTTTTAGGTCTTAGGTGTGATTTTCAAGAAGTGGAACCTTAGACGAGGATTCTTGTTAAAGAGATTGACTGGTGCGGCGGCTTATATCTGTAATCCCAGCACTTTGGGAGGTTGAGGCAGGCAAATCATGAGGTCAGGAGGTCAAGACCATCCTGGCTAACATGGTGAAACCCCATCTCTACTGAAAATACGAGAAATTAGCCAGGCGTGGTGGCAAGAGCCTGTAGTCCCAGCTACTCGGGAGGCTGAGGCAGGAGAATGGCGTGAACCTGGGAGGTGGAGCTTGCAGTGAGCTGAGATCGCATCACTGCACTCCAGCCTGGGTGACAGAGCCAGACTCCATCTCAAAAAAAAAAAAAAAAAAAAAGGAGAGATAGATTAAATTGAGGGATGCTTTCAGGTAAAGAGAGTGAGGAAAGCAGGATACAGACAGGAAAAACAGCAATGATGTGGTTTCTGCTAAATAATAGCTTAAGCCTGATCTCACTGGAAGCTCTGAGGCACAAATTGCAACACTGAGTACTTCTAGATGCAAGGGGGTAAAACTTTCATGCCCTTGTGACAGTTTGGCATGGCCATGAGGACTTGGGATGCTCTGTTGTGAGTACCTGACAACGTCATCACCATTCATCTAAAGGTGATTCTTTTGAGAAGCAGACAACTGTGAAGAGTTGGCAGCCAATATTCACAACTGCTGAAGGATAGGCACACCTTTGGAAATGCAATCTGGGCAGGGCACAAATAACATGCACCACAACTTCAAAAATTTTATCATAATTTCAGAAATTTAAGATAATAGTCACAGAGTTTAAAATTCATTCATGAATGGTTCAATATATATTAAAATAGTAATAACTCATATTCTTTCTATTCTCTTTTTACCTTGTAATCGGACTCCAGTTTTAGAGTGGCGATGACACTCAATTTTGTAGCCTTGTAGGAATCCTAAAACTTGTAGAGCATGCTGTGGAATGGTGATTGATTTCTTTCAGTTTGTTTATCTAAAATTTCAAGGAGATTAGCAAATGCAATGTCTGATTCAACTGAAACTTTATTGCTTCAAGTGAAGAAGTCACAAATAGATTATTGCATAAGTAGATTAACACTCTGAACCCCCAACTTCTCCAAAATACTTACGACTAGGACATGACTAGTAACTATTGACACTAGGCAACCAGAAAAGCAGACACAGTATCTGAGGCTATTGATAAAATTTTTATTGCTGAATTATACTTTCTGTTTATAATCCATCTGCCAATAATAATAGGTATTCTGGTATTTATTACCCAAATATATGCTGAATAAAATACATTTTAAAGATTTCAATTCCCCATGTTAAAATATGATAAACTAAGAAAGATTTAATAATTAAAGTGTCAACATAGCAAAACAAATCATAAAACAACTGATGTGGCAAATAAATAGTAGGAGTAGTCTCTGGATTATTGAGAATTCAGGACTACCTGTTTTTTTTTTTTTTTTTTAAGTCCATTTTAAATAATTACAAACATCCTAAGACTTAGCACCTCAACTTCTTCGTGACTCAATCTTAATTCTTCAGTCTTACAGAAATGGATATGGTGAAAAGGGATTTAATAGCCAAACATATAATAGTTTGTATTACTGTATATTTTTAATCAATTCCACATAGAAGGTAATTCCTTAGCTGATTTACTGGTCAGCAATTTATACCCAAGAAATCTACAAAACTCTTCTCTCAAAATGTACACACAACCATTCATGGAGGGGATAACATAAGAAAATACATAGGACTGTTAAAATGAACTAAAAATGGCCTGAGAAGGACTCGGCACTTCTATATTTGAGTCCTTGTGGGCAAACTGCAACCTAGCTTAATAGGTAGACAAGATTAAAGACCTAACTTAGGAGTACGTGCCTGTAAGAATAGCTGAGTCTTGGCCCATCACTGCCGCCCTACTTCAACCATTTGTACACTCCTGAGTGTTCAAATTGTGTTCAAATAAGGCAAACACCAACTTGAAACCAATCCAGCCATTCTTTACCTTACTTCCATCTTCTGTATATCATTTCCATTTTTGTCTATAAATCTTCTTCCACCACATGGCTGTGCTGAAGTCTCTGCATATCTGCTGTGATTCTGATAGCTGCCCAATTTGAAAACCGTTCATTACTCAAACTCCTTTAAATTTAATTCAGCCGAAGTGTTTCTTTTATCAGATGGTGTCAGAAGCAGGATCTGTAGTAGAGCTTCTAGAGACCCCCAGGAGTGCTGAGTGAACACACAAGGTACCTATGGGACCTTCTTGAGTCCATTGATCTCTCAGAGTGATGGGAATCATGGTAAGATTTCTCTCTCAAATTTCAGAGCTCCATGGATTTGTGTTTTGAGCTTCAAGTTTCTTTGAGCAAATTTCTAATCCAAACTTGGTTTGGAAGTCACTACAGAAACTGGGCTGGGTCCAGGAATGGATTTGAGCTGGGAATTAACTGGTTTGGATCCAGTTAGAGGGCTCTTAAATCAGACTGGGTCAGAAAGGAACTGGTCGTAAGCAGTAGTATTGCAGGGATTATAAAATTTGGCTTTTGGAAATTCATAGGGATTTTTGTGTTCTACCTCTTTGTTTCATTTTTCTTGTTCACTTAGATAGGAAAAATCATTGGCTAAGTTAATCAAGAGAACCTGAGAGTAAAGCCAATATTTTAGGTAAAAATAGGATCCTTAATTTCTGGAAAACTGAGCTCCTTCTGGCTTATACGTTAACCCTGGAAGACAGTGCAGTCTTACAACAACGGTGAAATATTACTAAAGATAACTTACAGTAAAATGTTCCAAATGAACAACAACACATTGAAGTACATTTAAAAATGAGGGCTCTTGGTAAAATTCCCTTCAGCTAAGAATGGGTTCATCACTATGAGATGTTAGCTGCTCTTCTCTTTAGAATAATCTGCCTCGCACTCTTTGATGATGGCTGTGGGTGACAGGATTTTGCACGTACAAGATCATGCGGCATGGAGAGCTTTTTCCTCTCCAAAAGGGGAAGCTTGAGAGCTGAGGAGACTATTGGAAAAGATCCCTTCACTACTGACAAGCAGCTGCCTGAACTTTTGATTCAGTGTCAGCTGTAATGAGTGGGTCTTTCTCTGGCCCCGCTAGGCTCTTCACCTTCCCCACTCTGCCACAGGCAGTACTTTTCTTTCTCTACTTTTCCTTTCGTACCCTTTCTGTTGCTCAGGGCAACCATCTGGCCCAGAGACTGTGTTGAAACTCATAATCTGAGGTCAGATTAAAGATGACGGGGCCCATCTAAGGGCAAATTTAAGCCCTGGCAGTTTGATATTGAGTTCTAAGCAGAGTGGCTAATGTCTATGTTTTATCACATGTATTTTGCTCTGACCAGACTGAAAAAGAAAGATAATTTTCCTTTGTGTTGCAGCTTGGACCCCAGGGCTAATGTGCAGCAAGCCAAGTCACTAGGACCATTTAGCGAAAGGGAACTCAGAAGCTTGGCATGCTGGCAAAATGATAAGAATTTCTTATCAGTCAGATTTCTGGGCTGTGTGTGTGTGTGTGTGTGTGTGTGTGTGTGTGTGCATGTTTGTGTGTGTGCAAATCAACTGAATGAATGTATAAAAATCACTGGTTATCTCCTCTGTAAAGTTTTGATTAATGGAAAAAAGGATTTGTGACACTAGTCTTAAGTTGTAGTGAATCTAGTGTGCTTTGTGTGTCTTTCTGTATTGTTCTGTCATAAAGAAAGAGGCATTCCTTAGGATAGAACACTGGCTTAGGACACCTGGAAGCCCCCTTTTCAAGTTGGCCCAGCAAACTGGCCAGTTACAAACTTTGCTGAAGATCCCTAAAAAACAAAACAAAACAAAACAAAAACTGGATGAGGTTGCCCTCTTGTCTTGTATGTCCCTGGGAGCTTAACCTTGCAACCACATGGCAGTACTTTCTCATTTTACAATGGTGGCCTGGGTTCAGGGTTCAATACCCAGCTTAAGGGATGATTCTTTATCTTCTGTTGTCTGTGTAAAATTTATATGTGTTTTGTGTGTGTGATAGTAAAAAAGCTTTAATTGCCTTAAAAACAAGTGGAAAGCAAATATTTTGTCAGAAAAGTAAAAAGTGTAATGCCTTTTACTTCATGTGACTTAAGTAATCTTTGAGAAATAAAGACAGTTTTAAAGATTATTGGTAAAATAAAAATATCTTCAAAAATGTAAACATTTGGTCTAAACAGTGCAGGTCAGATACTAAGTTTGCTAAATGCTTTCAATTCATAAACTGCTTCTTTAACGTTTGCAAATTGTTCAATATATTTTGGAGACACTAGATTAAATAAGTCCTGTACATACATGGAATTAGCCACGTCCCCTAGCTATGCAAAGAAGATCATAAAGAAAAGAGGGTTTATATAAGAAAGGATCTTGTATAGTAAATTCTTGTCCTAAGGAAAAAATGACTTGTTGTTTAAAAAGAGGGATGTTTAGAACAAGTCAGAAAAGTCTAAGCGTGTCATAGATGGTCTTTGTAAGTCGTGAAAGGATTTGTCAAAGAAAATGTATGTACCAAAAGTGAAAGTTTCTAAGAAATACCATTATAACATGTATTTGAGACTACTGAAAAAAATAGGTTTCCATGTAAGGCATGTGAGGAGAATGAAATGTGTTTTTAGTAAGAGATTATAGGAAGGCATGGGAATGTAAACTTTTACCTTCTTTAGAGGGTTAAAGGATGGATTTAAATTAAATACTGTAATGCTAAAGGTTTAAACAAGTTGTGAAAGGTTTGTAAAAAATTAACCTTGTAAGAGAAAATCAACCTTGTAAGAGAAATTTTTTCTGTGAAAATATTGACTAAATTCAAAGGAGTATTATTTGTTTTTTTCCTGTAAATTGAACACAGAAATAAAAGCACAATGGGGTTTTCTTAAAGCACTAATCTGCTCTTTAACAAAAATTTGTAAAGGGTTATAAATGGTTTATGAAAATCTCACCTTATGGCCAAACAGGTTAAGATTGGATAGATTGTCTATAAGGTTTTATTCAAACATGGGGTCAGTATTACTAGTCTACTAATGCAAGGGTGAAATTTGCCTTTCTCTCTTGAATAAGATTTTCATGTAATATTAAAAGATAACAAAAGATTTTTGTTTCCTTTTAAAATACATACTGAAAAAGAAGGAAAAGACAAAAAACAGATTTTTTGAAAAGCTAAGTCTTTCCTCAAGCAATGAGTAAAGGTTTTTTGCCTTTTTAAAAATGTTTTAGTCTAATGACTTATGGTGACCTCGAATTCTAGTTAATAATATCAAATGTTTTAAACTTTTATCATATTTAAAAGGCTTCCTAAAATCAAATTTCAGCTTCAAAATGGTCTTTTCAGAACTCTAACTTTGGAATGCTACAGACTGCCCCTGAATCATCCTAAAGAGAGGTAAACAGAATTATTTAACATGTAAAGTTACATGGGAACCATTGTCAAAATAAACATAATGTTTAATCTTTAGGTTATATTTTAGTGAATGATATTAATATATGTTCCAAAATTGTATGGGATTCCTAAAATTCTAATATGCCTTAGTTTATGCTATCAATCATAATTATGGTTATTATATTATTTTATACCACAGAAATAACCAAATTTCCTTGTTAACCCAAGTCGAACAAAAAAATTAATTAAATACCAAGAAAACACCTTGCCAGATTTTTGTGTTAAACTAGGATATACTGAAATTGCTTAGCTATAAAATGTGAACTCTATGGTCTAAGTCAAATTACCCATGATAACCCATTAGTTATCAGTGCTATGCTCCTAAATTGGAAAAACAACTGGTATTCAAGAGGACATAAGTCCAATGTTAAGCATGGACTCATGGAGAACCAGGACAGCTGCCTTGTCCTTCCTGAGTCCTTAAAGCTTTTGTTATAAAAGGTTCTTCATTCCATGACTCATTATGGAAAAGACAAAATAATCCAAAGTGAATATATTGATGTGGTGACTTAATAAATTGCAAAAATAGTTTAAAACCAATGTTTGATTCCACACTTCTGGGAAGACAATAATACCTTCAAGTACATTTCACTAACTGATGGGCCATTTAAACACTTACAGAGAGATTCCTTGTCACTTTTAAAGCATGTTTGATGTTATAATAATTAATTATTATGCCACACTATATTTTCACCAGGTATGGAAAGTTTTTTTATGCTTCACTGAGGACAATCAACTTCTTCACAGTCTAGAAACTGAAGATTGGATGTTCTGAGAACATCAGAGAAAGACTGACCTTGCCATTCACACTGCAACAAAACTTTGGAAGCTTGAACCTTGGGTTTATAATCTCACAGCTGAGAGGGGTACCCCAACACTCTTAGAACTCTACACCCATTGGAACCCTTAAGGTAAAACTAACCAGGAAAGTTTCTCTCCAGAAGAAGATGGCATCTTTGATGTGAACAGATTTTCCCAAGATCACGAATCAAGACTTCTACTATCATGAGACTCTTATCTTTGAATATTTTTCCCTGTTTATGCCTGTATGAACAACAGAAATGGAAAGGGGGCCTATTATGTGCACTTATAGGGTGTACTTTTATTTGTGAAGAATTTTGCATCCAGACTTAGACATAAATACATTTATACTCTGATAGATAAAAGTGTAGGTGAGAAACTTTAGTGGTACATACATTGCCTCATAATCAGTCAAAACTCCTCTTAACCTACATCATAGATTAAAGAGAA
Organism: Rhinopithecus roxellana; assembly: GCF_007565055.1. Classification (NCBI taxonomy): domain Eukaryota; kingdom Metazoa; phylum Chordata; class Mammalia; order Primates; family Cercopithecidae; genus Rhinopithecus; species Rhinopithecus roxellana. Next base: position 6,745,718 of record NC_044549.1, on the reverse strand, counting down.
CATTGCCAAGAGATGCTCACTCTTCTACAAGGACATCATTTGTTAGGTCCTTTTTCCATGGTTTAGAATAAAAGAGGCAATAATTAGAAATGTTTCCCTTTTGATAGGCTCTACAGCAGATTCTACTGTAAAGGCTATCATTAAACAACAGACTTTAAGTTCTTTTGTGAAAGTCATTCTAAATAATATAATTGGCTAATACAGAAAAGTACTTGTGCAGCTGCTGCTACTTATGGCCTATGAAGAAATTTATCAAATGTAGATTATAGAAATTCAGTTGTAGGGCATTAATAAAAAGACCACTTAGTCAAGTGAGTAGATTCTTCATCTTGCTTATTATTTATTTAATTTTCAGTGGTTTGGTTTATGGGGACCCTGGGTAAGGAGCGTACTCCAAACTCTTGGTATTATCCTCCCAATAGTCATAGTAATAGTCCTGCTAATGCACTGTATTCTCTCAAAAGTTTTAAATAGTTGCATACAGGCATCTCTAGAACATCAAATGGTCTCTTTTCAACTGGAATAACAAGAGCTGAAAGAAATGTGTGACCATGAAGATACCATAACCTGTGAATGATGTGCTGAGACAGGAAACCCACAATGATGGTAACAGAGAGTAGAGCTAAGGCCCTAGTTTTGGTCACATGCTCACCTAAGGGAGAAGCTGACCAAAAGCGGGGATTTTTTTTTTTTTAACAAAATTATGGAAGGCCATTGTTTTGGACTAAGCTCACACACTAGGCCCCAACAGGCCAAACCAAACTAAAATGGAGTCAATCCTGCTAAATAATCATACCAAGACTTTAAGGATACATAGATCTTAGCACATAATCAAACTAAGACTTCTAGGAAACACATAGATCTTAGAACAGACTGGGTTTTGTTTTTCTCCTTTAAAAAGTATGTTCCAGCATAAAGAGGTACCCTCTACTCAGTCCTTGTTTTTACCTTTGCAAAACTCACTGTTCTACTGTTTCCCAGTGGGTTTCAAGACCAAACAAGTACATTGTTTGACCCAATGTGTGGCCCAACTTCTGGAAGTACCTCTGAAACAAAGAAAATAGAAAGCCTACCTACAGTCACAGGATGTGCTATCATGTTATAAGTAATATGCAGAAAACACTGGAAGCATTGATGTCCTCCAACTACTCCTGATGTTGTGAATCTCAGACCAAATGGACAATGATCTATAAACAATGCTTCCTATCTGGCCTTTTAAAAACTCTTTCTCTCTTCAATCCAACACCCTTTTCTAATATATTCATGTTAGTTATTTATATATGACCAAAGGCAGTTTCACTTTTTTAGAATCCTTTCCTGACTCCCAGTATAGCTGTTCTTTATGCACAAGTTTTGCAAAATATATGTGTAAAATAATTAGGTTATAGCCAAGAGAATATCAACTTTTCCTTCCCAATATCCCATTCAAATGCTAAAATGCATCTCATAACAGTTTTAGAAATAAAAATCGTTGGGAGATAATTCTCCGTGGGTCTAGCCCAATTCTGCATGTCTTGTCAGTTGAGATAATGACTATTTTTATTCTGGATTATCTTTTCACAGATGTTTCTATAGTGAAAAGCCTGGAAATATAACAAAAATGTCCCCAACCAAAGACAATGACAGGCACACTTCCTGTTTAGTATAATAAAGATTCCTCCAGTATAATAAAGACAATGTTTCCCTCTGGAGCAAAAATCAGGCAAGCTTACAGCCTACTTAAAAGATCTTGGTTCCCTAAGCCCAGAGATCCTTCACTGTAACACAACTCACTGTGTGTGCAGGTGCACCTCTACATTCTTTCACATCACCCTGTCGGGACTGGGCCTGGGGGAACAAGCACAGAAAATGTCAGTGCTCTGCTTCCATTGCTGTCAGTAACAGTCTTTTGTCTCATTCAAGAATATTATGTCTTCTTTCACCACACATGTAACAGTGGCAGGCAAATTTGTATTTTCCCCTCCTTGGTGCTGATGCTGTGTATACACTGTTTCTTCATCAAGGCTATGTAAAGTATAGTGACTATCCATCCCAATTTACCCAGACTTTCCCGGTTTTAGCAGTAAAAGTTTCACATCTAAGGAAACGCTTTGGTCCTGGAGAAAGAAGGATACATACAAAAATATTCTTTCTCTTCTTTGTTTTTCTTGTCTTTCTCTATGCTTTCTCCTTCCTTCTTTTCTTCCCTCATTCCTTCTTTCTTTCCTTCCCTCCTTTCTTTCTTTCTTCCTTCCTTTTACCCTTCCTTCCTGCCTTCTTTCCTTCCACCATTTTTCAATTAGAATTTTTTTAAAGGTATCAATGAATTAGCTTCAAGTGTCAGATATCAATATTTAGAATATTAACTGTTGTCTGCGTAATTAATTAGGAAAGTGGTAGAAAGCAATTCATGGTGTTTGAGTAGTTTTAATCTTTATTACCTACTATTCGTAGATAACTTTTTCATATATAATAATTCTATGTCCTAAAATTGATTCTATAATTGTTTTAAAATATTTGTTGCTAATCCCTGTGGTAGGGTTTGATCCCTTGCCCCCATTTATAAAGCCTGGTCATGTGACTTGCAGTTCCTCTTTCTGTAGGGGAGATTTTACCTGCCCATACCATTAAAATCAGGATTGTCTCTGTGGTTTGCTTTAGCCAAGGAAATATAAGCAGGATAACACATAAGTTTTTGAAAGAGAACTTTCAAGAGCCAGCATGTAATTCCACCATTGTCCTTTGTCATTTGCTGCAGTATTGGCAATGTTCCATGTAGACAGATCTAAAATTGGAATCAGGCTATCTGTCTCTTCTGTACATTGATGAATCACACAAAACAATACAAGAATCATCTCATTTTGCTAATACTTTTCTCATTCTATCCATTTTACTTTGGGAAGGGAACATCATTCATCACACAGAATAGTTAGAAGTATTGCTGAATACTTAGTTACAAAAGATCAGTGATATCAGAGCAAGAAACACTCTGATATAAAGTTTATTTCTAGATTATGATTCATATTTTTCTCCAAGACAACTTCATGTGTTCACGGAAGACTAGGCTCTCAGCCATCCAAACATTCAGAAAACAACAATAGTTAATATTAAGTGGTGAAATTTTGAATAAAAACACATTTAAGATAATCTTGCCAGGACTAATTTATCTAACTAATTGGCTGTTTGATCACATATAGGTCACAATAGCTTTTGATATTTATTTCCTCATTGAAAAGTGAAGTGATTAAGGTCTTGAAGGTTCCTGCAATTCTAACATTTGATCTCTCTCCTGAGTGTTACTGACTATTATGACAGTAATTTTCCACTTTTATGGGATAAATATGTTTTTTATAATATCATGCTCTGATAAATTGGGGTTATTCCTTCATTCTCTAAAATCCTTGAATGTTCTGGTTTACATAGTCCATATGTGCAAGTGTTCCTTGCAATTTTTTATGCAAAATATATAATTTAGGACTCTTTTCAACGACATTATTATTGAGCCAGTATAGAAAGACAAAGTAGCTGAAATGATGCATGCCAAATATTGTTCTTGACAGATAATTGTGGACACACTTTTATGTAGGGTTCAGACTCTACTAACACCAATGTTTAGGACTGAATGAAGGTAGGTAAGAATTCAGTAGAATTCATTGTATGCCGTTTCTAAAGGAACACAGTTGTCGTGAGTATCCATTTGAATCAATACTAATTAAGGCTCAAATTACCACCTTCTAAATGCCATGCTGGCTCTCCATGGAGAGTAACAATAGGCTGTATAAATGTAGGGTCCATTTGACTTGTTCTTCACATAATGCAAATCATTCTCATTGTAAAGGAAATTTGCATACAAATGAGAGTACATTAACTTATTTCTCCAAATCATAGAAATCTGAAGACTCCAAGTAAAGTGTTCCTCTAAAGATTGGGAACCAGTAGGAAAATTTCACTCTGATACTGATGTTGGAAAGATTCAACATAAATTAATGAGATAAGCCATCTGCAGACGTGACCCATTCTAGCAGATGGTTTCTAAATGTGAAAATGATTGCACAAGGGTGCTTCTCAAATCTCATTAAAGAGACTAAAATAAAGCCAATATAAGATAAACTGACATAATTAATTGTTACTTCTTTTGGGTAGTGTCAGAAGAAGGCAAAGGCATGCTTGAAGTCTGGTGAGGGAGAAAAGAAAAGCCAAAGGACCAGAATTTGACACTGGCATTCATTCATGCAACATTTATTGAGCACCTACTTAGAAGCCAAGCATTATGCAATACCAGGCTGATACTTAGAGAATAAGGAAGGCAAATGTTTGTATTTGCTTGGCAAATATTTTTCTTTCTGTTGTAGAGGGTTGGATCAAAGTACTAGACTGTGTTAATCTTCCAAATTTCTCCAGTCAAACATTTTCATAGATTTGAAAACTGATGAATTAGTATAAATATTTACTTTACTTCTTTTTTTAAATTTGAGCACATTTAATTAAATTATTATTTTATTGAGAAAATAGTAAGTGAAAGACATTTTGCATAAAGCTATGTAGAAAGCAGTAACAGGTATGTGTTGATGTATTACTTGGCTGCCCTCAAAGAGTGTAATCATAACAGAAATAAAATCTAAGAAAACTTACATATAGTATTAACTGAAATGTTATGGAAAATACACAATAATTCTGCAATTGGCATTTGGAAGCAGAAGGTGGAACAGAAAAAGCTTTCATGGAGAAAACAAGCTGAACTTGAAAATAATTGAACAGCTCTAGAAAGAAGGAATAGCACTCTATTTGGAGGGTGCAATGTAGCCAATGCATAAAAGCAGGAAAAGGTAAAGCTGGAAATATTGCTGGAATGTAGCAGGAATGGGAAGGAAGTAATAGCAACTAAAAGTAGAAAAATATTTGGAATAAAGTCAGCATGAATTACATGCCAAGATAAATATATTAGACTTTGTTCTGTAGAATACAGGAAAAAACACTGAAATTTTGAGTTATAATATAAATAGTGATTGTGGTTAAACATTTGAATGTCTCCATGCGAAGTTCTAAATTGCTTTCTAGCTTTTAAATTAATCCATTGTTATATGGGTGAATATACTAGCACATGAATATCCTTAGTTAGATTGGTACGATCAATATCCAGATTTTAAAATACTGAGAACCAGGCTCAGGTCCCATGATATCAATGTATCATGGAGTCATAAGATAGCAAAAAGTTGTTGATAGACATTTTATCCATCCTTTTTCTCCTCTAAATTATGATAAGGACCACATTTTTAAAGTTAAATTATCACTGCATTAAAAACTGAATTTCGCCAAACTATGATACACTTAGTGAAATAATAATTCTTCATTAAAAGAAAAGTCTTTTTTCTTTCTCAAAGCTACTAATGGTAGATAATTACTTTATTGTACACGTATTCTCCTTAGAATTTGCAATTTCCTATACTTTGAGAGTGGAACATTGTTTCAGCAATCTTCTTCCTAATGAAAAGCCTATCTTCTGAGAATAAGTTTTTAAAAATATATTTCAATTTGTGCGTCAAGTCAGAGATTAGAGTTTTAAAGTCCTTCTCTATTTGTTTCCTTCAAGGAGGAATTTTTAACATCATTGACGTTAATAATTCAACACAGCTGTTTTCCTTTGTCATATGCATCCCTGATTTGATTAGGGACCAAGGTGTCAAGTTGTGTACCCTTAAAGACTGTTTTGGAGAGGCCTATACTAGACATCCAAAAAAGAAAAATGACCACCTTATTTACTAACTTTCATGTTAATGGAATTATTTTTCCTTTCTTATGATTACTTGATTGAACTTTTAAAAGAAATTTCTGCTTTCTATCAGCTATTTCAATACATAGTAACACTAAGAACTCATTTTGTATTTATGTGTCACTGGACTGTACATTGTATCATTAATAGCATGTATATAGGTACACTTTTTACTTATTAATTTTCTAATGAGATAATGTAGATGTATTGTGCCTTTCTTCTAGATAAACTAGTGTCTATCACCACAGACATTTTGGTGAAAATAATCACTAACACAAAAAAATAGAAAACTAAAAATGGAAAAGTACTTCCATATTAAAAAAATATCCAGGAGAAATAGCGTTCTCTCATAGGATCAAATACTACTAGGGTGCCCAAATGTTGCTAATGCTATGATTTGGGGTAAGTCATACATCAGACATGGGATAAGCTCAAAACTCATGCCCTCCATCAGCCCATTACCAACCCTTGGGCTCAAACCTCATATGTGGGCTTACATGGCTCTCTGCTATCCAATTCCAACCACGTTGCCTCAAACCCCAAAGACAGTGGGGGCTGTCATAGGTTTTTATACCCTACATGTTCCACATCATTCATACCAAGAGCACTTACCCCACTACTTCCACAAGCCCCATGCCCGAGACCAGGCAGTCTTCCAAGGATAGGGTTATGGGTTGAATTCTGTCCTGCAAATGTTGAAGACTTAACCTCCAATATTTGCAATTGTGACCTTATTTGGGATTAACGACTTTGCAGAAAATCAAGTTAAGATGAAGTTATCAGGTTGGGCATTATTCCAATATGACTATGTCCTTATAAAAAGCATAAAGCATGTATTTGGACCCAGAGACAAATATACAGGAAGAATACTATATGAATATTGGAATTGTGTTGCCACAAACCAAGGAACACCAAATATTGCCAGCAAACCATCAGAAGCTAGAAGACAGGCTTACAGTCCTCAGAAAGAAGCAATATTAGCCTTCGGATCTGTAAGACAATAACTTTTTCTTGTATAAGCCACCTACTTTTGGTATCTTGTTATGGCAGTCCTAGGAAATTAATATAAGTGGCCAAGACTATCTTCTCTGAGAACATTTATGACAATTGCTTCATAATACTAACCAGCCCTTCCAGTCAATGTGGTAACTTTCAACCTCTCCTAGGCTGCTCTTAAGTCCTGCTGGACAAAGGAAAAACATTCTTGCCTTTTCTCCCTTCTAACAGTATTTGTGAAACACGTGGATACAGTCAAAATTTCAAAAAGATTACAATCTAGGAATGCATTGGTTATGGTCTAAAGTATATTAGAGAAGACTTTTTTGAGATGTATACTATATTAATGGTATAACATAATTTTAAAAGTTTTAATTTTAATTTAACCTGACCAAAAATGTGGAATTACTGTCCACATTTTCCTGTAAACTCTGGATAAGAATTGATTTGTCATCACCATCAGCAAAGCACAGTCACAATCTCAGAAAGTCATTGGTACCACGATGAATGATCCAACACGTGAGTAACGATGAAAAACCAGAATTTAAGTGGCATTAGGGAAGTAGAGAGGCAAGAAGTTCTATATTACTTGAATACAGAAAAGTTCTGAAGAGTCATGGCACAATGAAAAATAGCAGAGTCAGAGTCACTTCTTTTATTATTGCAATGGGAGATATAAAATGAAAATTAGCCAAGCATGTTTCATTTAAAAATAAAGAAAAACAGAAAGGTAATTTTTGGACCTGAATAAGAAAAGATACAAGACGCTAACAAGAATATTTATTGACACTGATTTGGCAATAAATTTGATCCTTTATATCTATTATTCTCAATCTTCATTAATAAATCACTATGCTTCACATGAGCTCATACATTTTGTAACATATACTCTGCCCAACTAATTTATATAGCAATGGGAGTTAAAAGTGAGGGTCAGAATTGAGCACAGAGGTGGGTATTCATTCAAAAAAAAAAAAAAAAAAAAAAAAGACCATGTGGTAGGATTACAAGAACCAGACAGATCATAATGACAAATGATCCTCAGTGGAAATTATCCCAGATCTCCCTGGATGTCTGCATATTCATTCCTTTCCCTGCATCTGCTCTTCAATGCAAGGCACCAGATCTCTGCTTAGTGTCAGTTTTTTGATGTTTTTCTGGGATGTATCAATGGTAAACACTGGTGTAAAATTGAAGGGATGGTGGCAAAATGTAGGATATTGTTTTCATACTTTCAGTCTCAGGAGATTTCTTTGGCCCAAGCTGCATCTTCTCTGTGGTTTCCTTTACTACCAGAAAAGCCCACTGTGTGCCTATTCCGGGAGTCCCCCAGGGGACCAGTAACAATGCTTCTTTCTAGACTAAGATCTAAAGATAATGACCTCAGCTGCAAAACTCTAAAGAACATTAATATTTTCTGGATATCAGCTCCTTAATATGTGTATAACCAATTCCCTGCTATGAATATTTGGGGCATTTCCCCTTTTGGGATTAGATCATTATGAAGGTATCACCTTAGGTGTAGATGGCTACTGCTATAGTTTGAATGATGGTGCCTTCTTCAAAATTGGTGTTGAAATTTAATCCCCAATGCAATTGCTAAGGGGTGTGGCTTTTGGGACAGTTTTCATGTATAGGTTTAGCACCCTTATAAAAGGGCTCAAGGCTGAAAGGAGTAATCTCTTGTCCTTCTGCTTTCTGCCATTTGAGGACACAGCATCTGTCCCCTGCGGAGAACACATCCACAGGGGATGTGTTCTGGAAGCAGGGAGCAGCCCTCACCAGACACCAATACCAGCTCCTTGATCTTGTACTTCCCAGACTCCAGAACTGTGAGAAATGAATTTCTGTTCTTTTAAAGTTACCCAGTCTCAAGCATTTTGTTAGAGTTGCACAAGGGGACTGAGACAACCATTCTTCACATAGAGTAGGACACTGCCAAGGCTGACTTCAAGTAAAGCTTGTTAGGCTAGTTAGAGAAAAGGGGCAATACCTTGGCTGGCATAAAGATGCTGCATAAATTGAACAGAAAGTGTTTGCTGCAGGAATAAAGCCCCTTCTCATGGTTAGTATGGAATGGAGCTCTTCCCTGACTACTGGAACCTCTATTGTGCCTAAAAAACAACAAATCTTCTTCCGTCCTATCCTTGTCAGGACTCCCCATTAATTCAATGACTCTTGAATTACGGAATGGGAAGAAGAAGGAATGCGGATCCTGGAATGTAGTACTATTCTTTCTTTGGAGGCTTTTGTCTGTCTGGATTGCTTTATTGATTTCTCGGTACTGTAGAGTTCTATTCTTAAGCGTCTCTTGTCCTTTCCTTCCTTCCTCCTCCTTCCTTCCTTCCTTCCTTCCTTCCTTCCTTCATTCCTTCCTGCCTACCTTTCTATTTTCTTTCTTTCTTTATTTCTTTTTACTTTCTTTCTTTCTTTTCTTTCTTTCTTTCCTTTCTTTCTTTCTCTCTCTTTCTTCCTTTCTTCCTTTCTTTTCCTGTTTTCTGGGATAATATTTGATATGGTTTGGCTCTGTGTTCACACCCAAATCTCATCTGGAATTGTAATCCCCACATGTTGGTGAAGGGGCCTGGTAAGAGGTGACTGAATCATGGTGACTTTCCCATTGCTGTTGTCATGATAGTGAGTGAGTTCTCATGAGATCTGGTTGTTCGAAAGTGTGTTGGTCTTCACCTTTCTTTCTCTCTCTCCTGCTGCACTATGGGAAGATGTGCATGCTTCCCCTGCACCTTCTGCCATGATTTTAAATTTCCTGAAGCCTGCAGTCATGCTTCCTGTTAAGCCTGCAGAACTGTGAGTCAATTAAACCTCTTTTCTTTATAAATTACCCAGCCTCAGGTAGTTCTTTATAGCAGTGTGAGAATGGACTAATACATTACTATCTGCAAAAATATACACAAATTACAAATGTGTATAGTAACAGTAGAGAAAAATGGGTCTTTCGCTATAAAAATAAGCAAATATGCATCAGATAAAATTTTATCATTAAATAAAATATTTTATAAACGAATCAAATCAGAGCAAATACCTCTGAAACAAACAAGAAAACTTTAATTTATACTCCAAATAGTATTTTTATTTTTATTTATTTATTTTTTTTTGAGACGGAGTCTTGCTCTGTCGACCGGGCTGGAGTGCAGTGGCGCGATCTCAGCTCACTGCAAGCTCCGCCTCCCGGGTTTACGCCATTCTCCCGCCTCAGCCTCCGGAGTAGCTGGGACTACAGGCGCCCGCCACCTCGCCCGGCTAGTTTTTTTGTATTTTTAGTAGAGACGGGGTTTCACCGTGTTAGCCAGGATGGTCTCGATCTCCTGACCTCGTGATCCGCCCGTCTTGGCCTCCCAAAGTGCTGGGATTACAGGCTTGAGCCACCGCGCCCGGCCTACTCCAAATAGTATTAATATTTCTTCTATGAAGTGAGAAAAGCTAGCCACATAGGATGACAAAATCACTACTCTGGGTGAGTGATTTTTGCTTTCATTCACACGCCCTTTATTTTAGAGATAATGGCTATGAACAGTCAATTGCTCCAACTTTGGAGATATTTTGTACTTTCCAGTACATAACCCTCTCGAGCTATTTTTTGTTGTGAGGTGCAAAGATGAAATTCTGTAACACTGCTGCATTTTCTTTGTTTTCCAGCTTTTTTTTTTTTTTTTTTTTTACTATTTCAGAGTCAAATGGTGGTGTAGAGAAGATTCCTCCAACGTTAATGTGTTTTCACAGCCTACTGGGATGTTGATAATAAACCCTGAGTTTTCATAACCTTATCTTTAAAAATTCAGTAGTTTAATGATACATTTTTAGAGTTCTGTACCACAATTCTTTAATCCATCAATTGAAATTACTCATAAACAATGATTGATGTGTGCTGGACAATGTCTGTTCAATATTAAAATTATCTCAACTTTTGGCTTATGAAAATTGCAGATAATATGTCTATCAACTAAACTTTGAAGGTACATTTTTTACACATACTTTATATAAACAATCTGGTTGTGAAGACAATGCTTTGTTCCTTATAAATCAATACATACACTAGATGCTCCTCTGTCAGCAGTCAGCAGCTATAAGGTGTATCCTACCTTTAAGAACTTCATAGAATAATCATTCTGTTTTGTCTTTATTCACTAAAAATCTCAGTAACTTAAGGTTTTCTTTTTCATGTTACAGGAAAGCCATCTGTGTGAATAACCACAGATATAAACTTCTCTGATATGACTGAATCCTGTAAGAACCTGGCCCTGGAGTCTGAGATGGACATTTCTATGCTCATCTTCTGTGAATTCAGCTAATCTATCAGCAAGTGTTTATTGCACTCCTTCAAATACAGAACTGGGCTAGGTAATGTAGGGAACATAAAAAAAATATCGGGTTTAACCCTGGTCGTTACTTAGTCTATGAAAGTTCTCTGAACTGATTCCTTCACTCTTTTATCACTTATTTACTCAAGATTGTTTCAGGAATGGCAGATACTACAAATTTGGAGCTACCAACATCTCCTCCTAAACCTGGACATCCTAAATTTCCAGTCTTAATACTTCTTGAATGTTTCTTAAATCTTTCTCTTGGGATAGCAAATTATACCTAAAGTCATAGAAGTCAGTTGACCAAAAAGGTCGATGACAATCACAAAAAACCACTGGAAGTGTCCTAAACTAAATATTTATATCTCAGCTCAGCCTGGGCTTTTCTAAGCCTTTTCCCCAGCTTCCGCTCTTAAGGAAAATAATTCCCATTCATATGTATAGTGGATAAAGGGCACACCAGCAGAGACTTTTAAAAGCCTGTCCTTCATTTTGTCTTCTTTTTCTAGCACTATGTCAGAGTCTCTCTAAATAACCAATAAATATTTGCTAAACTAAGTATTTGTTTAATTGGTTAAATAAAATATGATATATAATGGATGGAGTAACTCTAGTGGTTAGTCATGATGTTCCTGGATATTGGCTGATGACATAAAACCATATACATGATTGTGGCAGGAAAAATATTGGCCTCTCAACAATGTCCACATTCTTATCTCTGGGATCTGTAACTTTACACATGCAGATGTGATTAGGTAAAAGATCTCGAGGCAGAAAATTAATTCTGGATTATCCACATGGGCCCAATGTAATCACAAAGATCCTAATAAGGGAGAGAGGAAGAGGCAAGAGAGTCAGAGAAGGCTACACACCGAGTAAGCAGGCCTTGGAGGGATGCAGCCATGAGCAAGGAACATGAGAGGCCTCTTGAAGAAAACTAATATAATATTTGCATTAAAAAATTATGCCGAAAGATTTTAGCTCAAATCAGCAGAAGGAGCAACTGTATCAGCCTTCTGTTTCCCTCTAAATCTTACTTCAGTAAATAAGATTTTAACAAAATGTTAAAAATCTGTAACAGCAAGGAGCACAGTGTGCATGGCAGGGATGGATCATCAACATGTAAACATGATTAAAATATTTCTGACAGGTTGAAAAATCAAGACATAAATATCAAGAAAAATATCAGAATAAAAGAATCTGCAATCCAGTGCAAAAAGATAGGAAGGCAAGGGGAGTGGTGAGAGGATATTTTTCAAAAACCCACAAAAGTTGACAAGTTTTGAGAGTGGGAGTGAGAATTGGGATAGAAAACAGGTTGATTATCTAACGGGTTTTCTATGGGAAAAGTTGCTTGTTCAACTTTTTACCTTCCACACCCCAACACCACTTATAACGGGCTTCGCCCCCTAATGTTTCTCTCAAGGCAAAAACTGGAGATCTGTTTCTAGAAATTGCATGCCTCCAGAAAAATAAAGTTTCCTCAAATGATGTTAGCATTTCAGAATAATTTTATCTCATTTTAGATGTGATTAGGGATGGGGGCAGGCACATGCGTGCTTCTGGTTTCTGCATACATTTACAAAGCATTCCTACAAGTCTCACAGCTCTCCCACATACCTTTTGCTGTCAGCCAGCCATATTATCAAGAGAAACTAGGCCTCATCACATAAGGACAGAGAAAATCCAAGATAGTTATATATATTGATCAACATTCAAACACTATTAAAAATATTTCTGAAAGATTGAAAATCAAGGTGTACTATTGAGAAATTAACCCAAATAAAAGAAGCTGTAATCCAAACTAACCGTTCATTCTTTTTTTTTGTTTGTTTGTTTTGTTTTGTTTTTTTTGAGACGGAGTCTCGCTCTGTCACCCAGGCTGGAGTGCAGTGGCCAGATCTCAGCTCACTGCAAGCTCCGCCTCCCGGGTTCACGCCATTCTCCTGCCTCAGCCTCCCGAGTAGCTGGGACTACAGGCGCCGCCACCACGCCCAGCTAGTTTTTTGTATTTTTAGTAGAGACGGGGTTTCACCGTGTTAGCCAGGATGGTCTCGATCGCCTGACCTCGTGATCCGCCCGTCTCGGCCTCCCAAAGTGCTGGGGATTACAGGCTTGAGCCACAGCGCCCGGCCCCGTTCATTCTTAAATAGTAACAGAAAACCAAGGTCATCAGATTTCTGAGAAAATACTACTACATATAACAAAAAGACTACTAGAAAAGTGATTACATAAATTAAATTTATATCCTTATAGTTGTTTGGTAAGTTATTAAGGCCATAAATTACAAACAAGAAATTTTGCTGTAAAACAAAACCACTTGGCCAAGAACACAAAACAAATGTACACATTTTGAAAACATGGTTTACTATTTTAATGATTGAATGCAGTCATGTCCAAGTGAAAGCAAAGAGAAAAAGAATGTGAAAAAATAATCAAAAATTGAGTTGCTCCAGGAGGCTAATATTCAATGCACAAAAAAGAAAACAGAGAAAATAGAAATGAAGAAATTATCCCTCAAATATTTGAAGAATCATCCAAATTGAACAGGACCACCAAGTTCATGGTAAGGGAATTACAAAAAACTTCCACCTGGACACAGCCTCACAAAATATCAGAAAACCAAAAGAAAGAAATCATAAAGCTACTAGATCAATAACAGCAAAAAGGAGATTTAAACCAGTATCCAACATTTCTGTAGTTCATTTAAAAGAAATTTTAAAATGAACTACCAGTCAGACATACCCTTTAGTCACATTTAAATCAGCTTAAGAGTATGCTAGGCAATTGTTGTTAATATTCTGCAGCTAAATGCCTCTCCATAACACTTGGCCCTGTCTCTCTTCACTTCCTCACAATCTGCCTCAGTTACAATCTGGTGCCCAACTAGAATGCTGCCTCTTGTTTACTACGTAGCTCTGTCCCTCTGGACTTGGCATTTATATAGGGTTACTCTGCAGGCTCCTTGCTCCCCTCAAGGTCTTTGGCTCAATTTCACACTTACCTTCCCCACTGTGCATCGCTTCTGAGAGCACATGGCTTCTCATATCCTGCCAGTTCAATAGCCAACCAGAAAATCCTCTACATTGGAGAGAATGGAAAAGCCATGTTTTTGCTTAAAATGTCCAGCTTCATTTTAGTATCCATCAGGTGAATGTGACACATTTCTGTTGAAGAGAAGGTTATTATTGTTCTTGTTGTTTTGATTTTAGTTTATTTGCTCAGTTATTGAAATGATACACAATTTCTCCTTGTGGTATTTCTGTCAATTTTCTTTCAGTCATCCAAAGTTTGCTCACTATAAAGTATGTTTCTGAGCCATCTGTAGCTACAATTCACAGCCCATTTATGTCCAGATCAGCAAAACATATTTCAGTAGACATAAGTTGAATGATGATGGATACAGAGTGACACTAATGGAAATGCTCAAAATACAAGATTTGCTGCCTGTCGAATAGCTAAAAATTACAGCCATATTGAAAATTAGGTATGCGTACTGCACGAGGCCAAAAAGCCTTAAAGAGGTTTTTTTTAATCCTAAGATAGTTACTAAGAAAATGCTACATGCTTTTAAAAATATGATCATTCAAGAACATAGGCAAGAAACTGATTGTGACAACTGTTGTGTGAAATGTTATGTTACCATAGCAGTCACTTCTTACTGTAGAAATGAGGTATTAAGAGACCTCCCCAAGAATTGTTCCTGAGTGGACCTGAAGCCTAAAATCAATGTTTACCCATGTTTTTAATACCACTTTGCTTTCAACATTGATTGAGTTTAGTGAAAACTCCCACTGGAGGTTTTTAAGTATCAAATTAAATTGAAAGTTCCCAGTGGTGTTACTGAAACCTACAACTTACAGGCACCCTTGGGTTTTCGGAGAGCCGGTGACCCTGGCTATCACTGGTGGCTTAAACCTTTGGCAAGCAGCCAGTGAATTTCTGAAATTAGCTGCTTTTCTGGCCTGTTTTCATTGAATTTTTTTAAAAACAGCTTTATAGAAAGTAATTACAAAGTCTTTACATTAATTCTAGTAATTAAATGTGACGGCACCTATCATTATTAGCCTCTGTTCTTTTCTACATTACCAGAAACAAGAGAGATCAACATAAGGGATCTTACGTTAGCTGGACATGAATTATTTAAGTCAATTAAATAGACATCAATTTATTCCATTGGAACAACGTGGACAAATTCAATTTTTTTTTTGAGTGACGGGACATTTCATAATGAAAGTAAAGTTGTGGGACTAGACCAAAGAGTCCTAAAATGATGAAGTTCATTTCCTCACTAAAATATTATTTTAAGATAGAACTAGCATTAAAAATAGCAGGAGTTCAGAGAATATCAAAGCTAGATTCTTTGTCTAAGTTACCTCTACCTTAATTTGGAAACGAATATTCTGGAGAAAAGGAATGATGAAGTGTCTACACATGATTTTTATGGCATTTTAACTAATGCCCACAGACTTAAAAACAACTTCCAGCTATTACTCCTTCAGCACAGTATTGACTAAAGCGTGATTTAGAAAAAATTGTCTTTATATAGCCCTTTCATAATAGTTGTGTATTAAATTAATATCCCCAAATTCCTTGTTTCTTCCTATTGACATCCATTAGTCCAGGATGGAGGAACATGAGAAAATTACTTAATATATCTCTTCCTATCTTGAAACTATTTCAGATTAGAGGATCTACCATGATATTCTCATAAGGAGACACTAGGATGTTAATAATTGCAGTAGATACATGGTTGTTTTCTCTTCAGCACTCATTATTACTCCTTATTCTTTACTATAGCACCTAATTTCTACATGCTATTCCAGGAGGTTAGCCAAATTTTCATCTAGGAATTTAAGTATGTATTTATGACAATACTAATTATTATAACCTATCCTCTGGCCACAATTATTGCTTCAGAGATGAGAATATTACTAAGCTGATCTAATCAAAGCAAAGCATAAAACTTATAGTCAAATTTCTAACATATATCCTCCTCCAATCAGAATGATGTAGTGGAAAGACGAACTACAGCTATTTTATCATAAGATCCATGCCATCTTGATGATGATCTTATGCATGAAGAAGGAAGAATCTTGGGGACACACAAAGCCATGGAGATGGAGCCAATAGTAAGCCAGTCCTGGACCTTACCACTTTTCTGGACTTCTGTTTTAATAAAATGTGAACTATTGTTTAAGCAGTTTGAGTTTATGTTTTCTAAGCAAGAATCTTGACTAACAAAGTTATAGAGGGAGATAATAAAGAAATATGGACATAAAGACATAAATCACCTGTGAGATTAATGATGCATTTTTAAGCCACAAAAAAAAAAAAAAAATGGAACTTAACACATATTCTTTGATGCACTTGTTCTTAATCAGAAGACAACAGTCATAGTGGTGAGCTCCAAGCCCTCCATCGTCATATCAGATTTCAGTTAATACGAATCATGTGTTTTTTTAAAACTATGCATTTTCATTGTGATGATGAATGGAATGTGTATTCTACAGTTGTTGGATAAAATGTTCTGTAAATATCTTTTAAGTCCATTTGTTCTAGGGTATAGACTTTTTGATATTTTCCTGTTGGAGTAGTCCTTTTGTCTTTATATAATGTCTCTCTTTCTCTTTTTAAACTGTTGTTGCTTTAAAGTCTGTTTTGTCTCATGTAAGAATAGCTACTTCAGCTCACTTTTGGTGTCCATTTGGATCAAATGTCTTTTTCCACCCCTTTACCTTAAGTTTATGTGATTATTTATGGGTGAGGTGAGTCTCTTGAAGACAGCAGATACTGTGGTTGGTGAATTTTTATCCATTCTGCCATTTTGTATTTTTCAGATGGAGCATTTAGGCCATTTACATTCAACATTGGTATTGAAATGTTACTATTCTGTTCATCATACTAGTTGTTGCCTGAATACCTTTTGTTTTTTTCCATTGTGTTATTGTTTTATAGGCCCTGTGAAATTTATGCCTCAAGAAGGTTTTATTTTTGTGTATTTTGAGTTTTTTTTTTTCTTTCAAGACTTAGAACTCCGTTTAGCAGCCCTTTTAGTGCTGGCAAATTCTTTCAGCATTTGTTTGTCTGAAAAAGATTTTACTACTCCTTCACAATCTACACATCTGACAAAAGATTAATTTCCAGATTCTACAAGGAACTCAAACAAATCAGCAAGAAAAAACAAACAATCCCATCAAAAAGTAGGGCTAAGGACATGAAAAGACAAATCTCAAAAGAAGACATACAGATGGCCAACAAACATATGAGAAAATGCTCAAGGTCACTAATGATCAGGAAATGCAAATTAAAACCACAATGTGATTCCACCTTACTCCTACAAGAATGACCATAATCAAAAAATAATAGTTGTTAGCATGGATGCAGTGAAAAGGGAACACTTTTACACTGTTGGTGGGAATGTAAACTAGTTTAACCACTATGGAAAACAGTGGGAGATTCCTTAAAGAACTAAAATTAGATCTACCATTTTGTCCAGCAATCCTACTCCTGCGTGTCTACCCAGAGGAAAAGAAGTCATTATACGAAAAAGATACTTGCACACATGCTTATATCAGCACAATTTGCAATTGCAAAAATATGGAACCAGCCCAAATGCTCATCAATCAATGAGTGGATAAAGAAAATGTGATATATATATACACACACGCACACCATGGAATACTAGTCAGCCATAAAAAGGAATGAAATAATGGCATTCACAGCAACCTGGATGGAATTGGAGACCATTATTGTTACTTAGGAATGGAAAAAAAAAAAAAAAAAATTGTATGTTCTCACTTACAAGTGGGAGCTAAGCTATAAGGATGCAAAGACATAAGAATGATATAGGCCGGGCGTGGTGGCTCAAGCCTGTAATCCCAGCACTTTGGGAGGCCGAGACGGGTGGATCACGAGGTCAGGAGATCAAGACCATCCTGGCTAACACAGTGAAACCCCGTCTCTACTAAAAAATACAAAAAACTAGCCGGGCGAGGTGGCGGGCGCCTGTAGTCCCAGCTACTCGGGAGGCTGAGGCAGGAGAATGGCGTAAACCTGGGAGGCGGAGCTTGCAGTGAGCTGAGATCCGGCCACTGCACTCCAGCTTGGGCGACAGAGCCAGACTCCCTCTCAAAAAAAAAAAGAAAAAAAAAAAGAATGATATAATGGACTTTGGGGACTTGGGGGAAAGGGTGGGAGGGGGTGAGAGATAAAAGACTACAGTGTACACAACTCAGGTGATGGGTGCACCAAAATCTCAGAAATCACCACTAAAGAATTTTTTCATATAATCAAACACCACCTATTACTCAAAAACCTATTGAAATGATAAAAAAAAAAAAAAGCTTAAAAATAAAGTAAAATTCTAATACTGTAGTGGGCAGATTATATTATACTAAGGTTTAGTCAGTTGTCTTAATCAATAAATTAACTTCAATGTGGGTCAGTTATAATTAAATTTTATAATTCTAAACTCAGAAATAACTATTAAAAGCACTTCTAGTATTCATATCTTAATACCAAGGCTTTCTCCAATAGTATAATACAATGCTTCAAATGACAAAATTATGGCTTATTAATTATTATAATGCATATTAGCAATAGAATCTCAGTAAAATTAATAGTATTTAAGATATATAAATTGAAATACTTAAGAATCGTTTCTCATCTTTGCATAATCAGAGCACAGAATTCTCAAAAAGCTTGATCTTTAAATGGTCTTGTATCCAGTCATTGGATTCAGGGATTTCTAATTGTCTGATATCAGCTAAACAGGAAATAGAGGCATATTTCCAGAATATTAGCATGTCTCACTTATATCAATCTTTCATTCAGGCTGTGGTCAAAGCATCAAAAGTTGAGAGAACTGGGGTTTCATGGTGCTTATAAAATAAGTGGCATGAACTATTTTATGTCTGCTGGTTAATATTTGCTTAATACATTTCTGTACATATAACAAGATTTGGTCTAAATGTTGGTTTTCTTTCCAACTTTTAGCAAGACTTCAGAGATAGAACTAATCTTAGACAACCTCAAAATTCTCCAGAGGTTACCATCATCCAGCAAAATGAACCTAAGTATTGTGCATGACCAAAATGTTTTAGAATCATTTAAAAATGTCCATTATTAAAGCAGTGTCTCTCAGACTTAACATTGTACTATATGTATTTGAAAATATGGCCTAGAGTGAGACATAATTTGTTTTAAAAAAGAGGTAAGAATTATCATTCTTTCTGAGATGACATAGAGTTAAAAACCTGTTAGATTCCAATGGTGACATAAAGCTAAATGGTAACTAAATGAAGAACATTAGGCATGAGATTACACATTTTTTTTTCTTAAAGCTACTATTAGATTTATTTTAAGCTTATTTTTCAAGTAAAATTTTATTTATATAAATAACATGTATAATTTTTCCTGGAAAAAGTATTAGAATATTGTACATAAGAATGAACTCACTACAACTATTGCTATTAACCACCATCAATCATGGTCTCTTTGTTGGCTACTGAATGCTGTGCATCTTCAATGATTGCTTTCTGGGTATTTACAAACACAAGCAGAAATGTGAGCACACATACATACATCATGGGAAATACATAATATTATTTAAGAGGGAAGAAGAAAAGTTACAGAAATACATTCTCGTTTTACTAAACATTGTCTTAAAGTAATGCACACAATTCTGACCTACTGTTTTATACCTGTTTTTCATATTGATTGTTTATTTGCCTTTTTTTCCTAAATTACAAACAATGCTGGGTGAATGTCATTATGGTTCCTTCTTGCATTAATATAAGAGTGTTTCTCCTAGCCTAAATTCTAAGAGTTTGAAGTAGAATTGCTAAGTCATAGAGAATGTACATGTAAATCCTTAATACATTTTACCAAACTGTCCTTCAAGTGTGTCTCCCAGCATATGAGAGGGCCTGTTTCCATACACTGTTTGCCTTGTCAACACGCGAGGTTTGCTAATCTGATGGATGAAATAAGAATCTCATTAATGCCTCTAGCAATTTACTGGTGACTTGCAAGGCTAACAACTCTTTTATCAGTGTATCAAGTGATTGGAATTTCCTCTTCTATGAGTTTCCTGTGCATGTTTTTAGCCCAGAGATGCTTTCATAGATTCACAGAGTCATTGCTACACAACATTAGCAATTAATAATGATTTCCAACTTGCTTGGTGTATTGACATTTGTAATCCCTTAATTGTATAGCATGCAGAAAAAGAAAATCTAGTGGTATAAATGTGGACTACAAGAAATTATCATGAATTGCTGCTAACATTTAATAAATAAATACTTATATAGTTTAGCATATCTATTATTTAAAAAGTATACAACCTCCTTGAAGGGGAAATTATGAGACTAAATTACTAACACTTTCGGTCTTTTTAACTTCTTTACTTTATATTCAGATCACCTAAACTCCAAACAGCAAACAAAACTTATGGAAGTCCTATTTTTTAGACAGAATAGAAACTTAGTATTTGGATATCAAGAAAAGGAACCTCCATCAAAAAAATACCAACAATTTTCAATGGATTTTCTTTCTTCAATAATGCAGCAGCATCAAAATATGGCTACAGAGGATTAGATGTGACCTATTATAGTGATTAGAGTCTTACTTAATTCTAGTTTTTCTTTTATGACGGAAACAAATAGTTTTAACTTTCTGGTTCTCATTGTCCTTATTGGCAAAACAAGAAAATATTTACTAATGCTTCTGTTGGTTAAAGTTATTGTACTGAGGATGTAAACAAATTAAGTTCGGGAGAAACCATTTCAGAGTGAAGTAGAAGCACATACTCCCCTCATTATATTAAAAAGAGCTGAAGACAAATACAAGGAAATATACCTTAGAGGAAAAAATCAAAAGAATCTATTTTCTCTTAACTTTATCTTTCCTGAAATTCTGGATAACAATTTTCTCTTTCTTGAAAATTTAGATTTTTAAAACGTAGATTTCAGGTACATTTAGCACATTTTACTCTAATGTTTTTTTCAAGTATTTTGCTTTTGAAATTTCTTAGACTATTTCACAAAAGAGACACTGTAATTACTGAAATGTCTCATAGATTGATATAATAGGAATTTAAATTTGACTTAATTTGAGCTTTTTTCCCAACATCTTTCATGTGTCTCTAGTATTTCCTTGTCCTTTTATCAACAACTTTCATTTCCAGGCCCATTGTACTATTTTTACACTACTGCTTCTGTAAGATTTCTCATTATTAGGATGAGTGGTAACATTGTAATTTAAGTGCATTGATTTATTAATCATGCAACCATTTATTTTATGATGAGCATCACAGACTATTCAATTTCCAAGGAAATTCACTGTTTTAAACAACATAAATGAAAGTGCCACTCTGTCGGTCAATATACCATGTTGGTATCTCTAGAGATTTCCAGAAAAAGTGAATGGGAGATTTGTGAAAGCAATTTAAGTTATACCTCTACCTCTGTGTATTTTGTCTAACTCTCAATAACACACCTAGTTGAAAAGCCTTTGACTATGCCAAGAACTTGTAGAAAAGCTGTGGAAGTTACACAAATAGATTTTGAATTGAACATGGAAAATACAGTAATGAATAAATTGATTATCCTTTAGTTTAACTTAATTAAGTAGAAAGTTAATACCAGTGGGAAAATTAAATCCTCAATTGTACCATAAATTAATATCAAATTATTAGGGAAAAATTACAAAAACACAATGATGTCTTTATTCTTTGTTACCAGTAGGCATCCCATAGATGGTCTAAAACATATTATATTAAATTATCACTGGTGACTGTCTTTTATGTAGGAGTTTTGCTTTCTGGAAAAGATGCTTCAGATCTAGGAATGGTGATTCATGAATTCTGAGTATAGACATTATTGGGCAGTAAGGTTTTAGAAGATAACGTATTATCACATCAAAAGATCTGGCTGAGGATGTATGGCTAACTTAATATTTTAGAAAATAAAAATAACATTCTCTAACATTATGTGTAAATTCTTTTTCCCTTAAATTTTTTCTCATGTAGGGTGCGATTTTTTTAAAAGACTAAAAATTGTCATAACTCTCCAAATAAATACTTTTTAAAAAGCACACAAAGTCTTACCCTGATGATGATGGCTATGTTTTCTTTCAGTTTGTTTTTACACGTTCAAAATTAAGCTTTTATAATTTATTTTATTTCATTTTATTTTCACAGTAGTCAGCGGAAAAGGTAAATGCTAGAAACTAACATATTTACCAAAATCATTTGTGTTAATCAGAAATTTTAAAAAGTATATTATTTTTCAGATGTTCTCCATGCTGGATGTTAAGTATGATGCTCGTAGCAGCAAATTATATTTTTTCCTTATTCTAAGCCAGAAATAGAAAATCTTGATGAATAAATAGATTTTTACTTAACTTCTATTCTTGCTGAAATGTTTTTTGTTTCAATTCAGAAAGCTGATAACAATTAATGTAAGTAAGTCTACAGTCATGGTAGATCACAAAAAAGGATCAGCAGACAAACACATCCAATTTAAAAGTGATATCATAATAATTTTATTTCAGTCAAACAGCTTCTTAATTTACCTCCTTAAAAGTTATGTGCATAATATTTACATAAATTTCCTACAGGGATTATAATTTTTGGTACAAGTTTTTGAATGCTGCTTTTTCCCAAACATTTTTGCATGATATAAGAATACAATTATTCATTTTAAAAGCCCATTTCTTTCATGTTTGGGGTGTTCTCAGCCATAAAAACCCCTTGGGTGAGAAAATATAATTCAATCCACAACTTATGATGTCCCAGGAGTCCTATGCTAAGTGGTGAAGAAACAAGGCAATTCGTATGAGCCCAGGTTTATAGAGCACACCACACAAAAAAGAGAGAGATTTATGAGCAATTCATGGTACTACAATGTCCCTAAGTGTTAACCCAGCACTACCACTGAAGTAGTTACTGAGTCACAGAGAAAGGCAGAAACTAATCTCTGAGTGGAAACAATGAAGTTGTTAAGACTTCATAGAAGAGAGGCTATTTACACTGGGCCTTGAAAGGTGACCCGGCTTTTGGTTTTTTGTTTGTTTGCTTTTGTTTTGTTTGTTTGTTTGTTTTTTTGAGACGGAGTCTCCCTCTGTGGCCCAGGCTGGAGTGAGTGGCGCCATCTTGGCTCCCTGCAAACTCCGCCCCCCGGGTTCCCGCCATTCTCCTGCCTCAGCCTCCCCAGTAGCTGGGACTACAGGCGTCGCCACCACGCCCGGCTAATTTTGTGTGTTTTTAGTAGAGACAGGGTTTCACCATGTTAGCCAGGATGGTCTCGATCTCCTGACCTTGTGATCCGCCCGCCTCGGCCTCCCAAAGTGCTGGGATTACAGGCTTGAGACACCGCGCCCGGCCTTTGTAAAGTGTACAAAGGCTAGGAAGGGTATTCTTGCCAGAGAGAGAAGCATGAATAAACACATCTAGGTATATAGGGCATCAGGGTCACAGGTCCCCAGTGAAATTTATAGGAACTGAGATTAGATTGTGAATGGTCATGAATTTATTTGGGCAATTATTTGCGTGACAAGAAATGAGATGTTATATTAAATGACAAACACTGTGGATATCTGAGAAACAGAGGCTGAAAACAACTATGCTGTTGGGAGCACATTGAAATAATGTGAGCAAGAGATAATATCATCTGGATAAGGACAAGTAGAATTAGAGTGAAAATGAGTCCTTGAAGGCATTTTAGGCATTAATTTACAGGTGTTAGGATATAACTTCTAGAGAGCGAAAACAGGAAATCAGAAATTACTTGTGTATATTTACCAGGTTCTTGAGTCGATGAGGAGATGTTACATTAACCGAAATAAGAAATTCAGGAAGAGGAACTTGGGAGAGTGAAAAAAGGAGAATGTATTCATAGTTGCACTTAGCTCCTTGTCAAAGCTATGAATGCATAGGTAGAGATACCCAGTTTTAGTCACAAATATAAATCTGGATGTGACAAAACTACTTGATTGTGAAGGTAGTACTCTTGGAATCATTGGCACATTGGCAGCAATTGAAAAGGACTAAAATTAAATATCAATATTTAAGATTGGAAATAGATAAAAGGGCTCAGGTGAAAGCCTGGGGACTTTACAAGGGCCCCTCTTTCTTTGCAAATGGGGTAATGTCATTGTTGCCCCAACAGTGAGGAACTACTGAAATCTCTGCTTAGCTTTTGAGTCTCCTGATGGCTGCTTTGGAACTGGTTTCCTGGAATCTTGCCTCCAAATATGTAGCATTATATTCAGGATATTGACCCTTCAGGTTCTGATTGCCTTGCTAGCTTTAAATCCAATATTTGTGAGATGCGACAAGCTTCAGACTGTTGCTTCCTCTACCGCCTCTCCATCTCTCACAGTGAATAAAGAAATTCCATGACAGGGAAAGTCTACAGAAAAATTCAGTTTACCACAATACATTTTATTCTTTCTGAAATATCAAACCCCATATTTTTGGCTTTTTATCTTTATGTTGACTTCAAGTAGTCATTTTTTTAAACTGTTGTACCCAGACTCTATAGTTTGTCATAGTGGGAAAATCTGGTTACAAGATCTCTATCACAGGTAGGTGTGAATTATCCCCATAATATCTTGAATGTAGCTCCATTAATGCACTACTTCCGTGTGTTCTAATTACTTATATATGTTTTTCTCCAACTGTACTTAAGAACAAGGAATTGTTATATATTTCCATTTTTCTTTCCAAAACTTAGTATCTGGTATCAATAAATGACGTTTGAATAGATAATGAGTGTTTACAAACTATGCGAAATTTTCTGAGAGCTATAAGGGAAGGAAATCAACTGTCCCCGAAGTGAAAAAGAAGCTGTCTTTATATCCACTTTTATGGAATGTGTCTGACTCCCTTGAAACTGACCTTTCCATCATTCTGAAATTCTTGATGGCTCCTATCATTCTGATTAAAGTTGTAGTGTTACCAGTTGGTAACACTACCACATTGTGGTAACATTGATTTGTTACCACGTTCCATCAATATCAAATGATTCCATCTTGCTTTTCTTTCTCGCTGTATCAAACTCCTTTTCATTCCTCAAAATTTGGTTAAACAGCATCTCCTCAGTAAAGCATTTCTAAATCTCACCCCTTTTCATGCTACTTTCATATTTTGCATTTTTACTGATGCACTTATTGTTTGTTTATGTTTCTGCCTCTTCTGTGGAGATAACTGAATGTGAAGTATATATCTAAACATTTTCCAAATTTCTTTAATGGGTAATCTCCATGGAGGGCTTCCAGACTGTGTACAAGAGCTTTGCTTGCATCCTCTTCTTTAAACTTCAAACACACACAACTGTGATGCAGGTACTGTTAGTTTCACTTTATGTATGAAGAACACTGAGGTTCAGAGAAATTAGAAAGTTATCAAAATCCACAAATATAGTGCTATAGCGTGCACGTTTATGTGTCCCCAATACCCAGTGCAATAGTATTTAGAGGTGAGGTCTTTGGGAGGCAATTAATTCATGAGATTAGAGCCCTCATAAGCAGGATTAGTATCTTTTGGTGGTGGTTATTGTTGTTGTTGTTGTTAAGAGACAGCATCTCACTGTGTTGCCCAGGCTTGTCTCAAACTCCTGGCCTGAATTGATCCTTCTACTTTGACCTTCCAAAGTGTTGGGATTACAGGCACAAACCACTGTGTCTGGCCAGGTTAGTGCTTTTATGAAGAAGGCCAGAGAAAGTTTGTTTGCCCCTTCTACCATGTAAGAACACAGTGAGAAGGCATCATCTGTGAACCGGAAGAGCAAACCCTCACCAATATGCTGATACCTTGACCTTGGATTTCTCAGCCCTTAGAACTGTGGGAAATAAATTTCTGTTGTTTATAAGCTACCCACTCTATGGTATTTTGCTATGTTATAGCATCTCAAAGAAACTAACAGATAGTAACGCACCATATAGTCTGTATGCTCCCAAAATTTTAATTTCTATTCTTGTTGTCCATTATGATGTCTAGCATGAAGTAGGCACCCTATAACTACTTGTAAAACATGATAAAAGTACTATCAAATATACTGTATTATTCTGTTATGTTACTTTGCATTATATTGCATTACATTGAAATGAGATATGTCATGATTCTTTTATATTCAAGGTTAATCATTTGTAGGTTAATCACCAAGCAATACATTCGATTCATCCTCAGTTATCTTAAACAAAATAATGAAAGGAGAGCAATGAATTATTCATTCAAAAAAAATCCATGTGAAAACTAAAATATTTTCACATGCGAACCTGTGGTTTCTTAAAATTACAGAACTTCCAAATATAGGGCATGTGCCAGTGAAATTCTTTATTTCAACAATTTGGTAATCTGTGTAAAGAAAATTTATAGGCAGACTTCATGTGTACGCTGGTAAATGTTTCATTATTGAAATAATATAACAGATGACTTCATCTGACAACATGTAAATATAAACAAGAGCCTAGGGCCCTAAGTTTTACCAGTGTATTTTGCATGTTGTTGGAGTTTGTCTCTCTTACATCATATTAGTCGTTTGCACTATGGCCACTGAAGGAACTGTTCACATTAAAGAACATAACATTAACTTCTTGAAAAATAATTAAAGCTAGGTAGAGGAAAGACTTCCTTTTCCCATAGACTGGAATATGAGTTGTATTACTGCAAGCTCAACAGGAAGAATCAATTCACAGAGTAATAAATTATTATCTTCATGAAAAATCTGCTACATCTAATCGTGTATTATGTTTTAAAATGCAACTTAAGTACATAATACAAAGGATAGTGAAGAGCTATGAGATTCCCAGAATCACTTTTTATACCATTACAATTGTGAATCACACAAAAAAGGTAATGGTAATACATGGTATTTCAGGACTAGAATTAAAGGACACACAGATATGCATCACAGGGATATGTGCATGCATTGTTAGGCAATTTTGTCATTGTGGGACTATCATAAAGTGTGCTTATATAACTCTAGATAGTAGAGACGGCTACACTCCTAGGCTATTGCTCCCAGGCTGCAAACCTGTACAGAATGTTACTGTACTGAATATCTGTAGCCAATTTTAATATAATGACAAGTATTTGTGCATCTAAACACAGAAATGATAATGTGTTTCACTATGACCTTATCATACGTTGTCAACATTCACTGCACAACAGGAATTTTTCACCTCCAATAGAATCTTATGGGACCCAAAGTCATATATGATGTCTGTCATTGACCAAAACATTGTTATACTGTGCGTGACTGCATAGTCAATGGAATTACACACACACACACACACACACACACACACACACACACACCCCGTGTAAACAGTCAACCTTTTGCAACCTATAAGCAGATATTGTGCTTTTTGAAAGCTTATGTGCTTATTTTAGTTCTCTTTTGCACTACTATCTGACATCTGGCACTTAAGCTGTCTCGTTCCCTATCTATTTTGTGGGTTTTGAAGTAATTAAGTCTGATAATTCAGACAACTAACTTACTCAAGTAAATTATAAAATGCTTTCTAAAATAAATTAGAAACAGTCTGCTTAGTGACCTCTTTTTATTTATTTTTATCAATAAAATCATAATCTGATATTAAAAAAGCTACAGGTCAACACTGTGGTAGCGTTCATACTCTCACACAGGTTGACCCCGGGTTTGCTTTCAAATATGGCTTATTGGGCTGGAAGGATCCACTATAATAGTTTGAATGGAAAGATCTAGGAAATACCATGTTTGTAGATTTTCAAAGTGTTTTCACTTCTTTCATTAGTTAGATTTTCTATACATACAACAGGCCACTCTTGTAAGCCAGCCATTATCGTGCATTTCATTACAGCAAAGTTGAGGAGAAGGTGGGCACGTATTCTGCAACAATAGAATTAATTGTTAATTTAATGTCCATTATTTACTCATTATCATTTTTTTGTAAAAGATAGTTCACCGATGCTGTATTAGGATAGTATTTGTGATAGATCCTATGAGAAAACAATGAAATATATTTCAATTCTATAACAAAAATAGATTTTTCAATGTTTTTTATATTTAAATTGTATAAGATGTATTTTTTAAAGTATCAAAGAGATAGACAGATAGAGGTGTCAACATCTTTCTCTCCATGAGTTACTTTGATTTTAATTCCTTAAAATCAGTATTTGCTATAGAACTCAGACTGAATCAGAGTAGTGAAATAAGCAATCAGCTTGTCCTGAAACCACTCCTAGAAAATGTCAGTTTGTAATATAAAAGCATTACAATGTGTGCTAAGGAATTATACATACACTTGTCACTTTCTTTCTAGTTCATCCTCCTAGGGGAAGAGAATTCTGGTTTGCTTTAGAAACTTAACTGTATGGCATCACTGGCTCCCGTTCCTAAATACCATTACTAAACCAAGGCTAGGAACACACATAAGAACACCAAAATAAAGAAATAGATCTGGCACAAATATATATATATATATATATATAGAAATCAAAATATCTTTCTTCCTTTGAGCACTACTTTTCCAACTGATAATGGTTGGAGTGATAAAGTTTGAGTGTCTGTGAATGCCTCTTAGTAGATCCTTTGTTTGAAAGGTGAAGTAAGACTGGGGTATGATATGAGTTATAATAAAGGCACTTTAGGTGCAGACTTCCAGGGACAGAGGTGGAGTAACATCTTCGAAGGCACTTATTGTATCAATCACATAAGACTGGAATATAAAAGTAATTAGGATGCAGTGTGAACATTTAAAAATGTTTTAAAGATATATTTACCTGAGTTGTTTATTTTTCCTTAGCTCTCAGTAATCTAATTGTAAGAGTTATGTGGAGGAGATCAATTGAAACAATAAAATCCTACAGCCTGGAAAACCCCAGAAATAACATCATACCATTAGTTTCTTAAAACTAATTAACAGCAATTTATTAATATAGAACTACATAGCAGTTAAATTTTCCATACAAATATCATGTGTTTTAGGTGTGAAAACTTTACAAAGGACATATATTATAAATATCTCTCAAATACCGAATAAGTTCCCTAAAAATAGATATGTTGTCTTTATGCTTCTAATGGCTCTGATAATAAACAAAATAAAATATGCATAAACTAACAATATCAGACCATTTGGTGAGGTTATATAAGGGGAGAACATATGATAAGACGCAAAAGTAGAAATTTCTTATTATTGCTGCATATTTTTACAACTGCTTCAAGATAATTCTCTGATTTTTTGTGTATAAAATATGTTTCCTTTGTCCTTCTTTGTACTTTATTTGGAATTTCATGGTACAAATATTTAGTGCAATTACAAAGAGTAATTTGATAAAAGTCATAACTGTCCATTTGTGTTCCCAATTTTTAAACAGACATTGGACTACTAAGTGACTAAGGGCAGGTAGTAACTATAGTGTGAAGATACTAGACAGAGGGGTAATTTACATCCAAGGCAAGATGGAGCAGGACGACGGACGTGAAATTTCATCACGCTCCTGAAGATGATACACAATTTTATAAAGTGTTTATTTCCAGATTTTTGTATTTAATATTTTCAGACCACACTTGACTGCATAAAGCAAAACCATAGATTGGGAAAACCACTTTATGTATATTAAGTCACTGAAACCTCAACAATTTTATGAGAGAGATAATATTGTATTTTCATTGTATAGAGTATTTTGTCTATAAATAGCCAGTGAATACCACTACATCTGTATTCTTACTCTGAACTCTGTACTCATTACTCTGAAAAGTTTACATTACTACTTACTATTTACTTAGTACCTACTCTGGGACCCTTTTTTTTTTTTTTTTTAACTTTTTCTCAGATCATCCCAGTATTCTATAAATTTAGTCATTAAGGGTTAGAGAATTAAAATTCGAGTGATTTGCTGAACGTTCTTAGTTCCTGGAAATTGATAGAATTTTATTTAAGTTCAACAGCTGAATGACTAAGTGAATGTATACATTTTTTAACACTTAGTTTGTCCTAACTCCATCTGATGATTTCTGCCTAGCTTACATAAGAAATAATGACAACTTACACTTCCAGGCCTTTTCAATCTTGACAGAAACAACAACAAAAAACTGTATAATAATTGACATGGAAAGCCTTTCGTATGTAAAATAACTAAATCTAAATTCTACATCTTTTAATTTCTATTTTGAAAGTCCATATAAAACATTGCAGAGGAGGAATGACCATGGAGAGCCATAAGAACTTTTCACCAGTCCATGAAATAAAGGCATTGGGACTATTTCAGGTATCTGAATTTCTACATAAACTGTATTATATATAGTGAAGTGAAAGGGTAAGGATATCCAGCTGAGTTCAAGGTTAAGGGCGTATTTGACAGGCAGACAGACAATACCCTTACCTGGAATGCAAGTAGTATGAATCACAATTTAAATGTCAGTAGATTTCACCTACGCTAAACTAGTAAAGATGGATTGTGTTGGAGAAGCATATAATTGCGAGGACTACTAATTTTATGTTAAAATGAGTTACATGTACTTTGGGGACAATACCTAAAATAATTGTCCTAGCAGGGTTAATATTATTATAAAATATAAAAGGGAAATAGTAGTACAAAAGACCACTACGCTGTTTAATAATTAAACACCTAGAGAGAGAAGAAATAAAGTTATTTAAAACATGTTCATTAGACATTAAAATTACAGACTGGAAAAATTGTTAAGTTTAAAAATAAAGTGGCAAAACACAATAGATAGGAATCCGAACATCATGCTGTTTTACTCTGAATTTCCCAAGCTCTCTTTCTTAAGGAAAATGTGGCATCACCTAAGTAAGATTCATTTCCACATAAGGTCAGTACCAGCCCGTTAAGATGTCAGTATACGTACATTATTACTAGTTATATTAAGGTCTAACAGCCACCCTATCTCCTCAGAGATTAGGCTTATTACTCTACAGATGTCTTTCAAATTTAGTTACATCCTATCTTTTCTCAAAGCCAAGAACAAGAACCCAGATCTCTACATTGCACTTTATAGATTGCAAGACAGATGAGAAATATTTTGCAAGTACACAAAGTAATCATCAGTTTTATTAACAGAGTAGGATCCTCGGGTAGACAAATTGACAGAAATATTTATTTAGGACTATTAATAGCTGAATCCAAACCAAAAAATGACATAAAAATTTTAATGCAGTGTGCTGATACACTGCATGTATGAATAGTCTTCAATGGATATCATTTAGGCCATTTAAATGTATTTGCTTACTTTTGGGAAGCAATTTAATTTCTTTGCATATATAGTCATGTGCCACAAAATGATATTTTGGTCAATAATAGATAGCATGTATAATGGGGGTACCATAAGATTGTAATACTGTATTTTTACTATATATTTTCTATATTTAGATATGTTTAGATACACAAGTACTTACAATTGTGTTGCAGTGCCTATGGTATTCAGTACAGTAACATGCTGTATGGGTTGGTAGGCTAGAAGCAATAGGTTATATCAAATAGCCTAAGTGTGTAATAGGCTATACTATCTAGGTTTGTGTAAGTGCGTCCCATAAGGTTGACAATACAACAAAATGTTCTAAAGACAAATTTCTTAGACCATATTCTCATTACTAAGGAAAGCATGAATGTAATAATATACAATATACATAACTTTTACTATTACTATTTTACTGCTATGAGTATCATGCGCATTTGCTTTTCAGTTTCAAATTCTATAATTATAGGGTATGGCTTATCATTAGCATGCTTAGATACTTCCTGTGGGGGTTGAGGATAGAGTATAAATGAGAATAAGAAACGTGAAAATCACATTGATATTAATTTGACAAGGATAACAGTCTAATTGATGAATGACATTTGAGACAGGACAGATTCACCTATAAGAAATTTATAAACACTGATAGTTTACTTTTAGTTTAAAAACTGATGTAAATCAATTATATTTACTTCATTATATTGCTTTATAATTTAGACCTCAAGCTTTAGTTTTGTTTTGTTTTGTTTTTTTCGGAAGCCTGGAGAACACAAAGCACGCACATCCAAATCTTTGGAAAATGTTTTAGAAGTCTTTACATGTATTTTTTATAAAAGCAAAAATATATAGATGCTATTGCTGTGATTTTTAAATTACTCATTAATCATATTTGCAAGACATATGCAAAAAACTTCTATGTCTTTGGATTCAGAAAAGAAAATCCATCGTATTTCTCTGATAAATAATAAGCATAATCATAAAGCCTGTAGCACCTGCATTAGCCACTTGGGTAAGCTATTCCTTCCAATATATTATGTTCAAACTATCCTGTTAGCTATTTATAATTGTCTGATTTTTCTTTTTAAGTGCAACATATTTTTATATAGTCTTATTTATATAAAGCAATTATTGATGCTGAACATATATTTCAATATGAACATTCTAATTTTTATATTAAAGATTGCTTAAGATTTGTCTAAATAAACATGAGTATTATAGTATATTCAAATATGTTATTTTCACCACAGCTTGTAATTGGCATGTCAAAATAAAATAAATATGACCATTTCTTATTATTTTATACTAAAATAAACATTAAAAATTTGTCAGGTCAATTTAGCTCTTTTATTTAATGTAGTTTTAATTCACACATAAATATTAGTGTGTAGGCTGGAATAACGCTTGAAGTATTTTTCCTTTTCATGTACAAGTCTTTATTTGTAAGTCAAATTCAAATCTAAATGTGGTTCGTGCAAAATTTTAGCAGTTCTGTTCTGCTTTATTCCATGATTTATCTTTTGCATTAGTTATTGTTTTAACTACTCTATAATTAAATTGCTTAATTGAGTATATGACATTAAAATGATAACTTTTCTGTGAAAATGAGAGATTATGTGGCCAGTTAGTACTTTTCATACTTTTTTCTATAGCTAATTCTCTTCATAGGATGACAGAGTTAAACAATTTTCATTGTTTGCTTTTCAGTTAAAATTTTATTAGTATAACAATATTTTAAATTGTAAGCATATTTAGAAGGAATAATTTTACTATCAAAATTCTAAATAAATCATGAGAGTCTTCTATTTACTTGTGAAATAGTTTATCAATAGCTTTCCTCTTAAATATTTTTTCATAGACTCCCTTTCTGTTTTCTTTTCATGGAATGTACTACAAGGATAAGCTTCAATTCCTCAACAATATCCCTCTTCCTGTGGTTCACTGTTTGAGTCAGATGTCTTAACTACTCTTTTAAAAAAATGTGAGGACATCCTTTTATCTACTGTCTCCTAAATATTTTGATGGAGAACAGCCTGCTTGCTCAATTTAGCAATGGCTATAAGTTGATGAGCCTCCTAAGTCCCCTGTTGAAATAGATTTTCCAGAAATATATTTCGCTCCTTGAAGAGTAACAGCAGATCTCTTTGCTTCTAAACTACTCCTTATGCTTTCACGTACTATACATTGAGTGACTGTGCGCATAAATAGCTGTTTTTTTAACAAAAATTTTGGACACTAAATATAGGTTCAAAGAAGCAGTGCCTTACGCAATAATAACATAGCAACCAAAGTTCTAAACTAAAGCAACCAGAACGGGGAAATGATGTATTCCAGACAAGTATATCAGAACAAATAAGTATGACTGACAGTAAGAATTTGCCACCCAACTTACTCAGTTCACGCTGAACGCCAGACAATTTTTATTCTCTGGGTTTCAAATCCTCCCACTCCTGTGTTATACCATGTGGAGAATGTAAAACTAGAAGTGTATGTCTCTCCAACTCTGGTCTAATTTAGGATGGAAATATCTAATTGACATACATATGTCAAAGCAGTAACTGTATTTTTAATCCCTAGATACAAATTACTTTACTAGTGGGGAAAAAGGTATATAATGTCATGAAAGAAAAATCCGGAAACCTCAGGTCACTTAACACTGCCTATTATTGTAAAAAGGACATATAAAAGGAAAAGTGGCTGCTGGAGTGAAAATCCTTTATTCATTTTAGGGCTGTAGTTTGTACATTTTATTTTGTAAGCCACGCTGAACAAACAAAATATTCTTTTAGAAAATGGGTTTAAACACATGGGCAGCCAAAAGAAGGAGGCATGAAGGAATAAATATACAAAAGTAATGAAACCATTCCAAAATGAAGTTAACAAACTGGAGGTGGCCGTAGATGTTTAGAAGCAAGGAAAACAGCCTCATTTCCAATATGTCTCAGTAATTAAAAAAAAAAAAAAAACACAACAGGCATTGTTTTAATTCTCCTTTTCTGACTTTCTAGGGGCTCAGGATACATCTGCTGTATCAGTTTGGAATGATGTAGGGTGGCCTAGTCACTGATGATCAGCCAGTTTCAAGTAGCCAAGAGCCTTAAATTGTATCTTTGAATGTTATTTTTTCTTCTTTATAAAAATTTAAAATGTCAATATCAGTAACAGAATTTGTTGCCAAGATATGTTATTGAAAATTGTTACCAGATAAGGCACTGTTAACCAATGTATCACTAAGTATTGAGTAGATATTTTAAATCTATTCGAAAATGTGAAAAATTAGTCAGAGTCTAGAGAACAGAGTTAACGGAATGAGGATTCATGGAGCCCATGCAATAATTAGGGAGGAGAGGAAAGAGATAGGCTTAAAATAGAGTCCATTGATCTTTCTTCCATTTTTCATGAATACTGTCCCTCAACTTTATATCACTCTCTGCCTTTAACCTCTTCATTCCCAACAAGTGAAGAGGTTGTCTTCCTTGTTCGTCTTCATCGTTCACCTCCCATTCTTGATTCCCTGCGTATTTGCATAATCTTTAACACCTTTATGCAAATATTTTACTAAGATAAATCTAAAGCAATATCAAAACATGATTTTAGTCAACCTCTTTCTTGAAATGTCCAACATGTCTACACTGAAACATTGTTAATCTTGAAACATTTTCTTTGCTTTGCATCGTTTTTTGGGGGGTGGTTTTTCATGCGTTTCTTACCACCCTTAACTCTGTTTCTCAGTCTCTCTCTTGATTTTTCTTCTGCAGTCTGTCCCACAAAAGTTGGTGTTCCCTGAAGTTGTGCTATTGGCCTTCCGCTCTTGTCACTTTATATACTCTCCTCCATCAACCTGATCCATGGCCACAATTACAAATCCTCTGGTAAGTTCCTACAGAATACCCATTAACGCATGTTATTTAACTCAAGTGTCCATCATTGAACTAGTTACCTAGCCTTTTCAAAACTTCTCCCTTCCCGAATCTTCCACTTTGGCAGAAGATTTCCTAATTAATGTGATTGCTTGATTCAGAAATATGGGTGTCAGAGATTCATTCATTTACTTTAGCACTTGTATCTGTATCACTCTGCTTCTATATCAGTCTATTTTAGTTTGGTATCTTCTTTGTCATTATTGTTTTTGCTTTTTGTGTCTTACCTTGATTATTACAATGCCTTACAGAAAAAAAAATAGGTTTCATAAGCCTTTAGTTTCAATATGCTCTTCAGTTTGTTCTCAACTTCCCCACTCCCCAGGCAAAGGTGTGTTTCTAAAATTCATAATTATGATATTTCTCTATGTTAAGTATATCTTTAAGACTCCACTTGCATAGAGGACAAAGTTCAGATGCCATTGCACAAAATAGAAAGCTCTTAACTGTTGGGGAAAGCTGAGTGTTGGGAGAAGCTGAGGCAGGGTTTGCACGTCTCACATAATATAAAAGAGTCTTGGAACACATCCAGAGTCCAGGGTCTGAAACCCCTTGTGGCCTTTGGAAGGGTGGAAGGCTACCCTGATGCACCATAATCTAAGCCTAGGTCATAAAACCTCTTGTGGCTTGGATAGAATCCAGGGCTTGTGGCTCTGGAATGTGTCTAGACTTGCTGGCTCCTTGCTCTTTGCTCTCCCAGGATCGATTGTATCTTGAGTTAAAACAACCTGCTCTCCATTATCTCGAGTTAAAAGAACCTGCTCTCCATTATCTCAAGTAGCAGAGCATGTGCTAAACCATCACAGCTGTAAATCATGTGCTCACTGCAATGCTGCCTTTCAACCCCACATTCTCACCACCTGTTTCTTTGTTTGATCACCAATAAAGAGTCTGGGCTTCCAGAGCCCAGGGCCTTCGCAGACTCCATACCTAGCGATGGCCCTCCTGGACCCGCTTTCTCTCTCAAACTGGCTTTTCTCATTCCTTTGACTCCGCTGGACTTCCTCGCCCCCACAGCCTGGTGTTGGGTCCAACACCCCAACGTTAACCACAACTGTACGGAGCAAACAAGCTTTCATTAAATAGACTATATAATATCTTCTACCTATTTCTTCTCTCTTAAATGACCTTTTCTGTTTACCCTGGAGAAAAATACTCTGGCATCTCTATACAGAGTTAGGGTCTTTCTCTTCTGAGACTCCACAAAAACTTGATCATAGGCTTTCATAATATTGATTGTATTTTGTAGAATTTACAGTAATAGCTTATATTATATTCATCCAAGTAGTTTTGGTTCTTAGTAGTGTCTCAGTAAATTATGTTGACTAAAAGAAGACAAAGGAAGATAGGGAAAGAGAAAGTAAGAAAAAAGGGGTTTACCATTACATCTAATTTTAGATTGTTCTCAGCTCTTCTCAAATTCAACTAACTTCTAAATATCTGACATTATTTTTAATGCATGCACACATTATGATAGTGAATTTTGTGTGTCAATGTGATTGCAAAGGTGCCCAGGCATTTGTTCAATCATTATTCTAAGTGTGCTTGTGAGGGAGTTCCTAGATAAGATGGCTGTTTGATGGGTAGACTAAGCAAAGCCTATTGCCTTTTCTAATGTAGGCAGACCACATACTACTAGTTGAAGCTCTAAGTTAAATGAAACGCTGGCATTCCTTCAAGTAAAAGGAAGTTCTTATAAATTTAAGACCAAGACCAATGTCCAGAATGGTGTTTCCTAGGTTGTCTTTTAGAAGTCTTATAGTTGGAGGTCTTATGTTGAAATTTTAATATATCTTGAATGAATTTTTGTATGTTAAAGATAGAGGTCCAGTTTCATTTTTCTGCATTGGTTCGCCAGCTATCCCAGCACCATTTATTACATAGGGAGTCCTTTCCCATTGCTCATTTTTATGTACTTCACCAAATATCAGATAACAGTAGTTTTGCAGCTTTATTTCTAGGTTTGCTGATCTGTTCCATTGGTTCATGTGTCTGTCTTTGTACCAATACCATGTTTTGGTTACTGCAGTCTTATAGTATAGTTTGAAGTTTGGTAATATGATGTCTCCAGCTTTGTTCTTTTGCTTCAGATGGCTTTGACTATTTGGACTCTTTCTTTAGTTCCCTACAAATTTTAAAATACGTTTTTATAATTCTGTGGAAAACGTCATTGATTGCTTGATGGGAAGAGCATTGAATCTGTAGATTGCTTTTGGAAGTATGGCCATTTTAATATTAATTCATCTACTACATGAACGTGAAATATTTTCCCATTTGTTTGTGCCATCTGTTATTTCTTTCCGCAGTGTTTCTGTAGTTTTCCATGTACGTATCTTTCATCTTCTTAGACAGATGTACTCCTAGGAACTTTTTTGTTGTTGCAGCTATTGTAGATGAGATTTTATTCTTGATTTGGCTCTCAACTTGAACTTTATTGGTGTATAGAATGCTACTGATTTTTGTACATTGATTTTGTATCCTGAGACTTTACTGAAGTCATTTAACTGTCACAAGAGCCTCTTGGTGGAGTCTATAGAGTTTTCTAGCTGTAGGGTCATATTGTCAGCAAAGAGAAATAATTTACTTCTTGTTTTCCTACACAGATAGCTTGTATTTCTTTCTCTTGCCTGATTGCTCTGGTTAGGACCTCCGGTACTGTTGAATAAGAGTAGTGAGTGTGGGCATACTTATCTTTTTCCAGTTTATAGAGGGAATGCTTTCAGTTGTCGATAAAGAGTCAAAATCTGTAAAATATTTGAAGAGATTTATTTTGAGCCAAATATGAGTGACAGTGACCATGGCCATCACATAGTCCTCAGGAGGTCTTGAGAACATGCGGCCAAGGTGGCCCTGCAGCCGCTTGGTTTTATATATTTTAGAGAAGAATGAGACTTCAATCAAAGACATTTAAGAAACACATTGGTCTGGTCCAGAAAAGCGGGACAACTCAAAGTGATGGGGTCTGGGGCCAGGGTGGGGTGGGGTGGAGGGGGCGGGTGGTTGGTGGATGCACAAGGCTTTAGATAAGTTTAAACATTTTCTGGTTGACAACTGGCTGAGTTTGACTAAAGACATGGGATTCATAGAAAGAAAATGCTTAGGTTGAGATAAAAGATTGTGGAGACCAAGGTTCTTTTGAAGTCTTATAGTGGCTGCCCTTAGAGACAATAGATGACAAATGTTTCCTATTTAGATCTTTAAAAGGTTCTACACTCTTAGTTAATCTCTTTAGGATTGGGAGGGCCTGGAAGAAAAAGATCAAGCTATGTTAATAGAGATTCTTTACAGATGCAGATTTTCCCCCACAAAGGACAGCTTTGCAGGGCCATTTCAAGATATGGCAAAGAAACGTTTTGGGGTAAAATATTTTGACTTTCTTCTTTGTCACATAATGTTATGCCAGAGTCAGATTGGAAAGTAAGTCACAATACATAGGGTTAAATAAAACCCATCTGATGAGAATTTATGGTTTGTGAGGCATGACTCACCAGAACCCTTAGATAGGAATTTGGGCAAGATTTAAAAAATCAGAGCTTAGTCCTCACAGCTTGTGCCTATTCGGTATGATGTTGGCTGTGAGTTTGCCACAGATGGCTCTTATTATTGTTAGGTATGTTCTTTCAATGTCTAGTTTCTTGAGGGCTATTATCATGAAGGGATGTTGAATTTAATTGAAAGCATTTTTCACGTCTAGTGAGATGATCATATGGTTTTTGTTTTTACCTCTGTTTATGGGGTGAGTCACCTTTATTGATTTGTATGTGCTGATTCAACCTGAATCCCAGCAATGAATCCCACTTGATTATGGTGAATTAAATATTCGATGTCGTGATGAATTTGGTTTGCTAGTATTTTGTTGAGGATTTTTGTGTCTATGTTTATTAGGAAGATTGGCCCATACTTTTCTTTTTCATTTTGTCTTTGCTAGGTTGTGGTATGAGGGTGATGTTGAGTTTGTAGAATGAGTTAGAGAGGAGTCTCTCCTGCTCAATTTTTTGGAATAGCTTCAGTGAAATTGGAACTAGTTCTTCTTTGTATACTGGTAGAATTGGATTGTGAATCTATCTGGTCCAGAGATTTTTAGTTGACAGTTCTTTGAAATTCACTGATTCAATTTCAGGACTTGATATTAGTCTGTACAGGGTTTCAATTTCTTCTTAATTCAATCTCGGGAGATTATATGTTTCCAAGGATTTATCCATTTCCTCTAGATTTTCTAGTTTGTGTTCATAGAGGGGTTTATTATAATATCTGGGGATTTTTTTATTTCTGTGGGATCCATTGTAATGTCATCTTTGCCGTTTCTGATTTTGCTTATTTAGATCTTCTCTTTGTTATTCTAGCTAGCAGTCTTTCAATTTTGTTTATTTTTTTAAGGAACAAACTTTTAGTCATTCTTTGCATGAATTTTGGGGTCTCAATTCCATTCAGTTCTACTCTGGTTTTAGTTATTTCTTTTCTTCTGCTAACTTTGGGGTTAATTTGTTCTTGTTTTTCTAGTTACTCTAGGTATGATGTCAGGTTATTAATTAGAACTATTTCTTTCTGAGGCACATATTTAGCACTAAAATTTCCTTTTACACCATTTTTGCTTCTTCCCAGAAATTCTGGTATGTTGTTTCCATTTTCATTTATTTCAAGGAATTTCTGTATTTGTCTTAATTTCACCAAAAACAAAAATTGACAAGTAGGACATAATTAAACTAAAGGGTTTCTGCTAGCAAAGAAAAACTTTCAGTAGAGTAGACATATGACCTATGAAATGGGAGAAAATATTCACAAATTATGCATTTGACAAAGGACAAATATCCAGAATCTATAAGGAACTTAAAACAGTTGAGCAAGCAAAAAAAAAATAACCCCAATAAAAATGAGCAAAATACATGAAGAAGCACTTTGCAAAAAGACATACAAGCAGCCAACAAACATATGAAACAATGCTCAAAAATCACTAATCATTAGAGAAATGCAAAAAACCATAATTTGATACCATCACACTAGTCGGAATGGCTATTATTGAAAAGTCAAAAAACAACATATTTTGGTGAGGCTGTGGAGAAAATGCTGAGACCAGCTCAGTCGTGGAGATCCTAACCCAGTGGTGCTAGAGGAATTAAAAACATACACACGATATAGAGTGTGAAGTGGGAAATCAGGGGACTCACAGCCTTCAGAGCTGAGAGCCCTGAACAGAGTTTGACTCAAATTGACAGCAAGCCAGTGATAAGCATTATTTCTATAGATTATAGATTAAAAGTATTCCTTACGACAAAGGGATGGGCTGAAACAAGGAGATGGGCTCAGGCTAGTTATCTGCAGCAGGAACATGTTCTTAAGGCACAGATTATTCATGCTATTGTTTGTGGTTTAAGAATGCCTTTAAGTGGTTTTCCGCCCTCAGTGGGCCAGGTGTCCCTTGTCCTCATTCTAGTAAACCCACAACCTTCAGTGTGGGCATCGTGGCCATCACAAACATGTCACAGTGCTGCAGAGATTTTGTTGATGGCCAGTTTTGGGGGCCTATTCCCAACAAGAAAAGGGAACATTTATACACTCTTGAGGGAAATGTAAATTAGTTCAGTCACTGTGGAAAACAATTTGGAGATTTCTCAAAGAACTTGAAACAGAAAATATATTTGACTTAGCAATCTCATCACAGGGTATATATCCAAAAGAAAATTACTCTACCAAAAGACACATGAAATCTTACGTTCATCACAGCACTATCCATAATAGCAAAGACATGGAGTCAACCTCAGTGCCCATCAGTGGCAGACTGGATTTAAAAAGTGTGGTACATATATAACATGGAATACTATGCAGCCATAAAAAGAACAAAATTTCATTCTGATAGTTTGGATATTTGTCCCTGCCGAAATCTCATGTTGAATTGTTATTCCCAGTGCTGAAGGCAGTGCCTAATGGAATGTATTTCCATCATGGGGGTGAATCCCTCATGGCTTGGTGCTGTCTATGTGATAGTGAGTTTTCATGATAATTGGTCATTTAAAAGTATGCGGCACCTTTTCCCCGCTCTGTCTCTCTCAGTCCTGCTTTTGCCATGTGATGTGCCTGTACTCCCTTTACGTTTTGCCATTATTGGAAGCTTTCTGAGGACTCCCCAGAAGCAGATACCATATGCTTCCTGTATAGCCTGCAGAATCATGGGTCAATAAAACCTCCTTTCTTATTATCCAGTCTCAGTAATTTCTTCATAGCAGTGCAAGAATAGCCTAATGCATGACCTTTGCAGTAACATGGATGCAGCTGGAGGCCATTATCGTAAGCAAATTGATGCAGGAACAGAAAAGCAAATATCACATGTTCTCATTTATAATTGGGAGCTAAAACACTAGGTACTCATGGTCATAAAGATGTCAACAATAGACAATGGGGACTTACTATATGGGAGAGGAATCAAGGGGGCCTAGTGTTAGAAAATTAACTATTGAGCACTATGCTCAGTACCTGGGTGATGAGACAAATCATATCCCTAATATCAGCATCATGCACTATACCTAGGTAACAAACCTGTACATGTACCTCCTGAATCTAAAATGAGTATCTGAATCTAAAATTCAGATCTAATTTGAACCTGAATCTAAAATTATTTTTAAAATTTAGAAGACATCTACATAAAGATGGCTTTTAAAACCATGAAAGTAGACAAGGCAACTAGGGGAAAAGTTTAGAGAATGAAATAGAGGGTATGAGGCTAATCCTCAAGAAATAACAATATTTAGAGATTGTTTAGAAAAGAACTCTTTAAAGGAATAATCTGAGTTACTCTGGACAGTGCAATGGAGGGGAGTGAGAAAATATGATGACAGAAAATCTAAGACAAGGAAGGTTTTTAGTTACTTGCTCCTTCAGCCACCTAAGATAACAAAAGGAAAGGTGGTGGCACTGACCCCTAGTGTCATGAAGAAGCAGGCCACGAAGGTGGTAAATTCCGTGTTTGAGAAGAGTCCTAAGAATTTTGCCATTGGACAGGGCATCCAAACCAAATAAGACCTCACCTACTTTGTCTTTTTTTTTTTTTTTTTAGACAGTCTCTCTCTGTCACCCAAGCTGGAGTACAGTGGCATCTTCTGGGCTCACTGCAACCTCCACCTCCCAGGTTCAGGCGATTCTTGTGCCTCAGCCTCCCTAGTAGCTGTGATTACAGTTGTGCACCACCACACCTGGCTAATTTTGAATTTTTAGTAGAGATGTGTTTTTGCCATATTGGTCAGGCTGGTCTTGAACTCCTGGCCTTAAATGACCCACCCATCTCAGCCTCCCAAAGTGCTGGGGTTACAGGTGTGCATCACCAGCATGCACCACCATGCCCAGCCAACCTACTTTGTCAAATGGCCCCACTGCATCCAGTTGCAGCAACAATGATCTATCCTCTGTAAACGTGGGAAAGTGCCTCCTGCAATTAACCAGTTCACCCAGGCCTTCAGCCAGCTGTCATTCTGCTGCTTAAGCTGGCCCACAAGTACAGACCAGAAACAAAGTGCTGGAAGAAGCAGAGTCTGTTGGCCTGGTCTGAGAATAAAGTTGCTGGCAAAGAGGATGTCCCCACTAAGAGATCACTTGTCCTTTGAGCAGGGGTTAACTGTCACCACCTGATAGAGACCAAGAAGTTTCAGCTTGTGGTGACTGCATATGATGTAGATCCAATCAAGCCAGTTGTTTTCATATCTGCCCTGTGTTGTAAAATGGGGGTCCATTACCAAACGATCACAGGGAAGGCAAGACTGTG
Organism: Rhinopithecus roxellana; assembly: GCF_007565055.1. NCBI lineage: Eukaryota > Metazoa > Chordata > Mammalia > Primates > Cercopithecidae > Rhinopithecus > Rhinopithecus roxellana. The sequence continues at coordinate 6,702,738 of NC_044549.1, read as the reverse complement.
ACATCTAATGCACAGGAAGACCTACACCACTGTCATCTTCACATAGGAAAACTGAGAGAAAAAGGAGCTTTGGCGAAGCTAATGGAAGCTATCAGGACCAATTACAATGACAGGTATGATGAAATCTGCCATCACGGGGAGGCAAGGTCCTGAGCCCTAAATCTGTGGCCCACACTGGTGCTGGAAAAGGCAAGGGCTAAAAAAATGTGCCACTACAAACTGGGTTAAATATATGCTGTTGAGTTTTCTATACATAAGAATAATACAAATTATCCTTTAAAGAAAAGGTTATTTTCTTTTGTCTGACTGCCTAGAGTTAAGACACAGGTTTTTTTGGTTTTTTTTTTTTTTTTTTTTTCTTCTGCCTTTGGACTTCAAATAAAACATTAACTCTTCCTGGGTCTCAAGCCTGCAGACTTTCAGCAGTCGAGAACTACACCCTGGGTTCTCCTGGGTCTGTAGCTTGCTGACCTCAGATCTTAGGACTTGTCAGCCTCTATACTGTGTAAGCCAATTCCTGATAATAAATCTATGTGTGGATATATGTGTACACACACACACACACACACATGCACACACATCTCCTACTGGTTCTGATTTTCTGAAGAACCCTAATACAACATACATTCAGGGACTAAAATGGATAGGTATGAGAGGCACTTTTTAAATATATCTTACTCAGACTAAAATGTAATCAGCTTTTCAAGACACAAGAATGAATGACTCCCAACTGTTACTCATTTCTGCCATTGAGAACTTCAGAGGGCAAGGAAACTAAAGTGGTTAGTTACTGACAATGGCCATAATGTGGGCAAGGACACTAAAGTAAAGAAAGAAATTATTCTCCGCCTTCACCATTTTCCTCTGTTGACCTGGTTTATATCAAAGAGTTCAACTTCTTAACTTTCTTAAATTTCCCTCAAATGGAAATTTATTATTCTTCAGAAATAAATAAATAAATAAACCTTCCTGACACCCACTGCTTCTACTACCTAGATACATAATAAATATTTAAGAAAGATACTCTAAATGAACAGCCGGCAAAGAGTGTCAACGTGTGACATTTCATCCTTATTAAGACATCTTCCTCAAAGTACACAAAACAAAATAGACCTCAATTTTTATGACAAGGTACTGGAGCATTACATGACATGGAATTTTGTGACCAGTGGCAGATGGAGAGAGAACAGAAAGTGTTGCATACAAAATTTCAACCATGAAGTAGATTAGTTGAATTATCTGTAGGATTTTGTCTGACTTTTAATTTCTGAAAACATATGGGAATGGAAGTGACAAAAATGAGGCTGCCATGGTGGGAGACAGAGCCCTAGGAATTACAAAATGGTATAAAGCATTAACGGAAACAAGGAAAGAGCTAAAGTACAAATCCAAAGGGAAATCAGAGAGCAAAGATGGAATCTGTAGTAAATGTGCCTGGACAGAGTAAAGCACAGAACCTGAAGATGGGTTTACAGAGTTACAGCTGTGCACCCAAAGAAGCTTTTCATTAGAGGCTTGCACTTAAATTTATAGAACACTTTTTAAATAAATCATTTATCATTTGAATTGATAGGGTAGTGTAGAATATAATGTGATCCCATTTTGCTTCCCCAGGTAAACAAGAAGTGGGACTACATGTTTTTGTGAGATGTTAAGCTAATTGTCTTAAGTTCTTCCGTTGTTACTAGACCAAATCTCCTATATTAGTTTTCTATGTTGCGTAACTAATTTCCTCAAGTTTAGTAGCAAAAGCTACGCACGTTTATTTTTTCACATTTCCTTGTGTTAGGAATCCTGGCATGGTATAGTTGGATCCTCTTCTTAGGATTTCACAAGACTAACAGAAAGGCTGGGTAGGCTACATTCTCACCAGGAACTTGAATGGGGAAAAGATCAGCTTCATAGTTCCCTCAGGTTGTTGTCAGAGTTCATCTCCTTGCAGCCCACTTCTAGATCCTTTTATAAAGGGCTCACATTTTGATTAATATAAATGATCTGCCTCAAAGAATATACAATTTAATTAAAGTCAACTGACTTAGAACGTCAGTGCATCTGTACAATCCCTTTATCTTTGTGATATTTTATTGGTTACAAGAAATAACCAGTACTGTTTACACTCAAGGAGAGAGGATTGTATAAGGGAGGGTCACTAGAGGTCATCTTAAAATTGTTCCTACCAACAGCTATCAAGAGGTAAAATGGAATCAACACAGAGGTTTCATCTCTGGGTGTTTTATTAAAAATGGTATGACTATGCTGGGTTATAAAGCTAAAAGCAACTGTCAGACATAGTTGAGTTCAGACACAAATTGAAAAAATGCTAATCTTAAAAATTTTCAGACTGAAGAGTACAACGCTTCCTACCTCTGATACCTAAGTCATAGAATTCTTCTTTTACTAATTATTTCAATTAAATCTATTTATTATATTCTGATTTTTATAGTATCATGATAATTAATATCTTAAAACCTCTCATTTCCAGCTTCAGATACCTTAAAAATTATTTCCAGTTTTCAAAATGTGTTTAAGTTAGTTGAGTCTTCAGCTGAGGTAAGATGAGTCTAAGAGTTTAATATATAAGCTTTTATTACAGCAAACACGATTTCTGGGTTTTATAAACAATGTATTAAGTTAATATATTTTCAACTTATATTCCACTCAAGAAATACATACCTCTACTTTACTGCCATATTAGTGAAAATTATTTTCCATTTTCCACATATTAAATATTGGCTCATATTGTACCAAACACTTTAGTATATTTTCTAATTATTTTTTCTAGTATTTTACAATGGTTTAGTGTGCTAACCTTTTTTTTTTTTTAGTTAAAGAATACATTTTCTATGTTGTTATCTAGGTCATGAATGAAAATGTTAAACAGAACTGGGCCAAGTCTCTATAGAGCATTTCTTATTATGTCTTCCGTTCTCACCCTGAACTGTTGATAATGATATTATAGATAAGCCAGCTACACACTCATTCTATAATTAGTTGTGAGTCAAATAGTTCACTTGAATAATTTGAATTTTCCCAATGTATTGATAAACATGTGAAACAAAAAAATCTTGCTAATACAAAAGTTTATTTTACCTATTTTTGTCCTTGTATTTTCCAAAGCCATTATTTAGGATGATAGAGCTTTTAAAACTTTGAAATGAAAGCCATGAAAGTAGACAAGGCAACTAGGGGAAGAGTTTAGAAAAAAAATCCTAAGACCTTTATTTCTAGATTAGAAAATCTTTCTTTTGTTTTGTTTTGTTTTGTTTTGTTAATTAAGGTGCAAACAAAATACATACATAAATATGTAGTTTTTAATATAACCATTTTCATTTTTTTATTTTAACTTTAAAAGACTCTCTAGTTGTCTTGCTTATTCTCAATAAATTACAAGAATCAAAATCTAGCTTCTGTTTCTCTTTATATCATCAGTGCCTGATCAATTTAACATCTACATATCTGTAAACTCTTTTTCTATACCATTGTTTTCTCTGTTCCACCTGGTTTTGCATTTCTGTAGGTTCCCATTTCAACTGTTTTTAATGGAAGAGGTTAAATAAGCAACATTACAAATCTTAGCCCTTTTTAGTGTCATCTCTTATTAGCTCTATTTACTTTATCTGTCATTCAAATCTGCCACATGAAAAAAATGTTTAAAAATTTTCTTTATGTTATGTGTAATTGCATCTCATTTTCATTTGATTTCTCTTTATTTGTTTCTCTCCAAGCACCCAAGAATTATTTCCACTGGTTTTGATAATTTAATTTGTATTCTTATATTGCTGTCTCTATGTGTTAACTTCTACTAGATTGTACACTTAACTAAATGGATATCATATCATATTGTAGAAAGAATAATTGAGACCATATAGCTCATGTCTTTCTAAGTAATAACAGTTAATTGAACCAAATAATTTTTCCAGTCTTACTGAGAATAAAGGAGAGAAATCTTATTTTGTGAAAAAATGCTTCACAACATGGAAAAGACAAAGAATGATGAAACGTTTAGTAACACAGAATGAATTTTGTTTATCCTCAACATAACGTCCCTGAAATTTTGGCATGCAAAATACATATTTTTTGCTGTATAAATGGAGCCTTCCATACATGATATGATGAAAATGCAAGTAAGTCTTCTCTCATTTTTCTTAGTTTAGCTAAGAACTTGTCAATTTTGTTTGTTTTCAAAAAAACTCAAATAAAATCAGAAAAAGAAGACATTACAACAGATATCTGAGATCATAAGAGATGATTATAAATATATATCAACAAATTAGATAATCTGGTAGAAATATACAAATTTCTAGAAACATACAATGTACCAAACTGGGTCAAGAAGAAATAGAAAGTCTAAACAGATTAAATCTCTCTCTCTCTTTTTTTTTTTAATCAGTAATCAAAAGTCTCAGCAAAGAAGATCCTAGGACCAGATGGCTTTAGCATGCACTCTACTAAACATTCAACAAAAAAATTAATACAATTTTTTTCTGAAATCCATCCAAAAATAGAAGTGGGACCACTTCCATACTGATTATATGATGACAGGAAACATCACTTTAATAACAAAGCCAAAGAAAACACAGGAAAAATAAAAACTACAGACTAATGTCCCTGATTAATAGAGATGCAAAACTGATCAATAAAATGCAATAAAGCTGAATCCAAAAGCATATTAGAAGGATTAAATACCACGACAAAGTAAGATTTATTATTGGATGCAAAAATGGTTCAACATATGCATATCAACCAATGATAGATCACATTAACAGACTGAAAGGTTAAAACCATGTCATCATCTCATTAGAAGCATTAAAAAAGCAATGTATAAAATTCAACATCCATTCATGATTTAAAAAACACTCCACAAAATAGGTATAGAAGAAACTTAACACAATAAAAGCCATATTTTAAAAACATAGAGATAACAACATAACAGAAGGGGTAACTCTGAAAGCTTCTTTTTCTAACATCCAGCATGTGGCAAGGATACCCATTGTACATCACTTCTATTCAGAGAAATTAGATCAAGAAAAAAATTAAAATTATCCAAATCACAAAAGAAGCAGCAAAATTATCTGTTTGTAAATGACATAATCATATATAAAAACATAAAAGACTCACAGAAAAACAAACTGTTAGAACTAATGAACAAATTCAGTAAAGTTACAGAATACAAAATCAACACACAAAATTTAGTGGTGTTTCTATACCCTAACAAAGAGCTATTCAAAAATAAAATTAAGAAAACAATCCTATCGACAATAGCAACAACAAAAAAATTATTAGGGATAAACTTAGCCAAAGAAGTGAAAGGCTTGTATACTGAATATTATAAAACATTGGTAAAAATAAAAGAAGACAAAGACACATGTAAATGGAAATATATGCTGTGTCCATGGATTGAATACATTAGTATTGTTAAAGTGCCCATAATGCCAAAAGTGAACAATGCGATCCTTATCTGCCAATGGCATTTTTCACAAAAAAAAAAAAAAAAAAAAAAAAAAACCCAAAATTCATCTGAAACCATGAAAGACACAAAATAGCCAAAGTGATTTTGAAAAGAACAAACTGGAGGCATCAAACTTTCTGATTTGAAATTATATTACAAAGATGAAATCATAAGAACAATATGGTACTGCATGAAATTTAAAAGACATGTAGACTGGTAAAATAGAACAGAGAGCCCAAAGATAAATCTAAGCATTTTCATTCAACTCATCTACAACAAAGTTGTCAAGAAAATGCTATGGTGGAAGCACAGCCTCTTCAATAGTTTTGGGAACTGAATATCCACAATGATATTGTCCTCCTATCTAAAGTCTTATGTAAAAATTAACTCAAAATGGATTAAAGACATAAATGTAAGAGCTGAAACTGTAAAATTTCTGAATAAAAGCATAAAAAGGATTGGTCTTGACATTGGTCTGGGCAATGATTGCATATGACACCAAAAGAATAGACATTTAAAAAAATTAGAAAAGTGGGATTACATCAAACCAAAAAGCTTAAAGCTTCTGCACGGCAAAGGAAACAATCAACAGAGTGAAAAGACAACCTATGAAATAGGAAACCATAAATTTGGTAAGTGGATAAAATCCAAAATGTACAAGGAACTCAAACATCTCAATGGTAAAAAACATATAACTGGCTTTTAAAGTGGGTTAAACTGAATAGACATTTCTCAAAGAAGTCATATAATGGCCAACAATATGTAAAATGTGCTCAATGTCACTAATCCTCAGGGAAATACAAGTTAAAATCACAAGGAGATATCACTTCATACCTGTCAAAATGGTTATTATTAAAAAGATAAAAATAACTAGTGTTCCCGAAGATGTGGAGAAAAGGGAATCTTTGTACACTGTTGAGGAGAATGTAAATTGGTATAGCCATTTTGGAAAACAGTATGGAGGTTTCTCAAAAAACTTAAACTACCATATACTCCAGAAATCTCGGCTTGGGGTATAGAACCAAAGGAAATGAAATCAATATCTCAATGAGATATCTGCACTCCCATGTTCATTGAAGCATGATTCACAGTAGCCACGATGTGCAAACAACGTAAATGTCTGCCAACACATAAATGAATAAAGAATATATGTTAACTAGTTTGGTTGTGGTGATAATTTCACAATGTATACAAGTATCAATACATCAAGTTGTATACCTTAAATATGATCAGCCTATATTTGTCAATTATATACCAATAAAACAGAAAAATAAGAAATCATAAGGAAGAGAAAAATAGATTCCTGATTTCCTATACTAAATATTTTACACCACCACCCACTTTAAGATGGCTTGTTGTATACTACACTCAATGAACGTTAATATAAGATAATGTTATGACTATAAAAATACTTTAAAATTGTAAAAGAAAATTGTCAGAACTAATACTATACTGAATATACCATTATATACTATATTCTAACAAATAACTCATGACTATTGAATTGATTACACATAACCAGTAGGTTTGTGCCTGTAAGTGCTGTTGATGGTGTAATCTACCCTAATGCATGAAAAAAAAAAAAAGATTTTTCAAAATTTCTTAGCTACAGCAGATTTCAGACAGTAAAATGTCTTCTACTTTATTATTCATTAGAATTGTACTTTTCTGAATCTGTATAGGTTCATTTTCTATTTTGATGTCAATATACTGGAGATAAGCTTATGAATAAGAAATTAAAGACAGATAATCTGTTCATATTTAGCTATAAGCTATATTTCAGTTTACCACACATCCACACATTTGTCTATTTTCTTTTTATTTATTTTTTTTTTTTTTTGAGGCAGCGTCTCACTCTGTCGCTCAGGCCTGAGTGCAGTGGCGCCATCTCGGCTCACTGCAAGCTCCGCCTCCCGGGTTCCCGCCATTCTCCTGCCTCAGCCTCTCCAGTAGCTGGGACCACAGGCGCCGCCACCACGCCCGGCTAATTTTTTGTATTTTTAGTAGAGATGGGGTTTCACCATGTTTGCCAGGATGGTCTCGATCTCCTGACCTCGTGATCCACCCGCCTTGGCCTCCCAAAGTGCTGGGATTACAGGTGTGAGCCACCGCCCGTGGCCACATTTTTCTATTTTCTGAAGAATGACAGCTATCTTTTCCTTGTTGTATAGTAAATGTTTTATAAGGTGATACTAACTAAAGCATTGTAATAACAATGGGCAATAATAGAACAATAAAATTTTTAAAATGTTTGAAGATACGGAACAACAAGAATTCTAAATGAAAATTACTAAAATCATTTTGGACCTCTGTTTAGTAGTATTCATTAAGCATACCATATTACCCAGTAACTTTACTCCTAGATATATACAAAACAGAAATATATACATGTATGCATGGAAAGGCTGACTCAAATATGGTCAAAGTAGACTTAACCAGACTAGTCCAAGGCTATGCTAAGAAAATGACTAACAGTAGAAAGACTAAAGCAAATATAATGTGTTCATTCCAGGGGTTTGAAAAGCAATGAAAAAATAATCTATGCAATATGTAATAAAAATCTCACAAATATGATATTAAACAAAGAAAGCCAGATATATAAGTATACGTTATGATTTCAATTATGATATTTTGAAAGCAGGCAAGAGTAACCTTTGCTTTTGGAGTTAAGAATAGTGGTTTCCTGGCCAGGAGCGGTGGCTCACGCCTGTAATCCCAGTACTTTGGGAGGCTGAGGTGGGCAGATCACCTGAGGTCAGGAATTTGACACCAGCCTGACTAATATGGTGAAACCCCGTTTCTACTAAAAATACAAAAAATTAGCCGGGCATGGTGCTGCATGCCTGTAATCCCAGTTACTCAGGAGGCTGAGGCAGGAGAATCGTTTGAACCCTGGAAGCCAAGCTTGCAGTGAGCGGAGATCACGCCATTGCCCTACAGCCTGGGCAACAAGAGCGAAACTCCATCTCAAAACAAAAAAAACAAAAAAACTAGTGGTTTCCTTTGAGGAGGAGAGTGGCCTGCTGTACTGAACTTAAGGCGGCAAGAGGAAAGCTTCTTGGTGCTGAGTAAGCCTTAACTTGGTTACATGGCCATATATGCTCTGCAGAATTCCATTGTATGTATGTTGTCTATGTTAAAATTTTTCCAACTAATTGTTGCTTGTAGGAACACACCTGCCCTCGGTATCCTGACGTTTTGCCAAACAGTCTCACATTTATTCATTCTGAGTTTAGTCTACAGATTCCCATAATTATTTTGTGTTTATTTCTTTTATTTATACTTTTGTTACTACACTTCTGTATAATCTGCTTGACAGAACAAATACAATAGTGAATAGAAGCTGTAACAACAAAAATCCCTTTATTTCTGATTTCAACAAGAAATGCTTCCATTTTCACCGTTATATGGAAAGTTGGCAAAAGGATAATTACTATTTATAAAGTTTTGTATGATTTCTTATCCATTTCTCATTTTGTTGAATTTAGTTTGTTAGTACTTTATTTAGGGATTTTACATGTATATAGGTGAGTGACTTTTTCCTCTAATTATTGTTCTTTAATGCTCTTAAAAGTTCTATTTTGAAATCCTAATTTGTACGTTTTCTTTCTCTTTAGGTTTACGTTTGTCTGTTTGCTTGCTTTTTAATTTTATTTTAAATTGATAATTCACAATTACATGCATTTATGGGGTACAAAGTAAAGTTATAATTTATTAATACGATGTGAAATAATCAATCAACATATCCATAACCTCAAATACTTAACTTTTTATGTGGTAAAAACATTTGAAATTTATTCTCTTAGCCATTTTGAAATTTATAGTACACTATTATCAATTGATATCTATGACACTGTACAATAGATCTCAAAAAACTATTGCTTTTTTGAGTTTTTCTACCTTTTGACCATCATCACCCATTCCTCTCCTCTCCCAGCCTCTGTAATCACTCTACTCTCTGTTTCTATGCGTTTCGGTTGGTTTTGATTCCACATATTATGTGAGAACCTGCGATATTTGTCTCTCTGTGCCTGGCTTATTTCATGAAAGATAATATTCTCCATTTCATCTGTGTTGCCACAAATGACAGATAATTGCTTTCTTTTTTAATGCTGAATGGTATTTCATTGTATGAATATACCACATTTTCTTTATTCATTCGTTAATGGACAATTAGGTTGATTCTATAACTTTGCTAGTGTGAGTAGTGCTACAAGGAACATGGGTTCAGGTATCTCTTCAACAAGCTTATTTCAAATCTTTTGGGCAAATACTCAGAAGTGCGATGCCTGGATCATATGGTAGTTCTTTTTTCAGTTTTTTGAGGAACCTCCATTAAGTTTTTCACAACTACTGAACTAATTTACATTTCCACCAACAGTGGCCAAGGGTTCTATTTTCTAGACATCCTTACTAATACTCATTTGTTCTTTTTGACAAGTGTGAGATAATATTTCACTGTAGTTTTAATTTGAATTTACCTAATAATTAGGGATGTTAAGCATGTTTTCCTACATCTGTTGGTCATTTGTATGTCTTTTGAGAAACGTCTTTTCAGTTTCCTTGCCCGTTTTTAAATTTACTTTTTCTTGCTATTCAACTATTTGAATTCCTGATATATTTTGAATATTAATCTGTTATTGAATAGATGACTTGCAAATATTTTGTTCTTATCTGTAGATTGTCTCTCCACCTCGTTTAAGTGGAAAAGCTTTTTAGTTTAATGTAATCATATTTGTCTATTTTTGACTTTATTGTGTGTGCTTTTGGGGACAAATGTAGTATAATTTGAAACCAGGTAGTGTAATGCCTCCAGCTTCTTTATCTTATTGTTCATGATCGCCTTGGTTACTTGCGGGTTTTGTTTGTTTGTTTGTTTGTTTTTTGTGATGGAGTCTCACTCTGTTACCCAGGCTAGAGTACCATGGTACAATCTCGGCTCACTGCAACCTTCACCTCCTGGGTTCAGGTGATTCTCCTTACTCAGCCTCCTGAGCAGCTGGGATTACAGGTGCCCACCATCACGCCCAGCTAATTTTTGTATTTTTAGTAGGGACAGGGTTTCACCATGTTGGTCAGGCTGGTCTCGAACTCCTCCTGACCTTATAATCTGCCCGCCTTGGCTTCCCAAATGCTGGGATTATAGGCGTGAACCACCACCCCCAGCCTCTTTGCGGTTTGTGAGTTGAGTCTCATAAAAACAATTCGGGTGGCTCACACCTGTAATCCCAGCACTCTGGGAGGAAGAGGCGGGTGGATCACAAGGTCAGGAGATCGAGACCATCCTGACTAACACGGTGAAACTCCATCTCTTCTAAAACAAAAACAAAAACAAAAACAAAAACAAAAAATTAGCTGGGCGTGGTGGCGGGCGCCTGTAGTCCCAGCTACTTGGGAGGCTGAGGCAGGAGAATGGTGTGAACCAGGGAGGTGGAGCTTGCAGTGAGCCGAGATCGCACTACTGCCCTATCCTGGGCAACAGAGCGAGACTCTGTCTCAAAAATAAAATAAAATAAAAATAAAAACAAAGACAATTCGGAAGAATTTGTCTTTTCAAATTCTTTACCCATGCCTGTGTCCTAAATGGTATTGCCTAGATTTTCTTCTTGAGCTTTTTTAGTCTTTAATCTATCTTGAGTTCATTTTTGTACAAGGTGTAAGGAAGGAGTCCAGTTTCAATTTTCTGCATGTGGCTCGCCAATTCTCCCAGCACCATTTGTTAAATAGGAAAAACTTTCGCCATGGCTTGTTTTTGTTAGATTTGTCAAAGATCACATGGTTGTGGATGTGCAGTTTTGTTTGAGTTCGCTATTTTATTCCATTGGTCTGTGCCTGTTTTTATACCAGTACTGTGCTGTTTGGGCTACTGCAGCCTTGTAGTATAGTTTGAAGTTGGGTAGCATGATTCCTCCAGCTTTGTTCTTTTTGCTTAAGACTGTCCTGGCTCTCTCTACAAGCTCTTTGTCAGTTCCATCTGAATTTTAAAATAGTATTTTCTAATTCTGTGAACAATGTCAATGGTAGTTTAATAGGAATGACACTGAATCTATAAATTGCTTTGATCAGTATGGCCATTTTCATGATATTGATTCTTCCTATCCATGAGCATGAAATGTTTTTCCTTCTGTTTGTGTCCTCTCTGATTTCCAAGAGCAGTGGTTAGTAGTTCTCCTTGAAGAGAACACTTCCCTTGTCAGCTGTATTCTAGGTATTTTATTCTCTTTGTGACAATTGTGAATGGGAGTTTATTCATGATTTGGCTCTCTGCTTGTCTGTTCGTGAATAGGAATGAGTGTGATTTCTGCACATTGATTTTGTATCCTGAGACTGCTGAAGTTGCTTATCAGCTTAAGAAGCTGAGTCGATGGGGTTTTGCTAGGTATAGGATCATGTCATCTGCAAAGAAAGAGAATTTGACTTCCTGCCTTTCTATGTGAATACGCTTTGTTTCTTTCTGTTGCCTGATTGCCCTGACTGGAACTTCCAATACTACGTTGAATAGGAGTGGTGAGAGAGGGCATCCTTGTCTTGTGACAGTTTTCAAAGGGAAATCCTTCCAGCTTTTGCCCATTTAGTATGATATTGACTGTGGGTTTGTTATAAATGGCTCTTATTATTTTGCGGTATGTTCCTTCAATATGTAGTTCATTGAGAGTTTTAAGTCTTATCTCTTGTGTATCTCATGACTTTGTCTTTATTTTTTTGATGGTTGGAATCACACGCAAACAAGTGCCAAAATGGTCTTCAGTGCATTTCTCAGCAGTCATCTTGCAGGCCAGGAGAGAGTGGGATGATGTATGTAAAGTGCTGAAGGAGAACCACTACTAAGAATATGTTACCTTTTTAAAATGAGGAAGAAATACTTTGCTTATCTCATAACTTTGTCTTTGATTTTTTTTGATAGTTCGATTATTGTATGTCTTGGTGAGCTCCTGTTTGGAGTGAATTGGGTTGGAGACCTATGCTCTGCCTGTACCTGTATGTTGGCATCTATCCCCATATTAGAATTTTTTTCATCCTTATTTCTTTACATATGCTTTCTGCTACTTAGTCTTTTATCTTCTGCAACTTCCATTATGTGAATTTTGATCTCCTAATGTACCATAATTCCCATCAGTTTTCTTCATTCTTTTACATTTTGCCTTTTTTCTCATCTGCTTGGATAATTTCAAATGTTCTGTCTCCTAGCTTACTGATTCTTTCTTCTGCTTGATTAAACCTGCTTGTTGAAGCTTTATATTTGATTTTTCTATTTAGTCACAGTATTATTCATCACTAAGATTTGTATTTTTATCTTTTTTATTGTTTTCATTTATTTTTCAAAATTATCTTTTTGTGTGTATTTTTTTAATTACGTTTAATTTTCTATCCACATATTCTTGTAGTTCACTGAAAGTTTTAAAAAGTATTATTCTGAATTCTGTATCAGTCATTTCATAGATCTCCATTTTGTCAGAATCCATGATTGGATCTTTATTGTTGCTTTTGAGATGTCACGATTCCTTCAGTCTTTGTATGTCTTGTGCTATCATGTTGTTGTCTGCATATTTGAGGAAAAAGCTTCCTTTTCTGGCCTTTGCCTGTGGTTCTCTGGCAGTAATAGACCTTCACCATTTAGGTTAGCCTGTGATTCTGGAAGGGCCAGCTGATGGATGACCCCAAGCAGGCAGAGCTTATTGTGGGTTTTCTTGTTTCCTGGGTGACTGCCTTTACTCTAACATTGAGTCAGGCTGCTGACTGGGCTACACTAGCTAGCAAGACAATTGTCTGAACTCTGTTATCAGGTGGAGCTGCTATCTGAGTACTAACATGGTTTCTGTTCAAGCTAGTCATAAGATGTATTATCTGGCTGGGTGATTTCACTAATTAGAACCTGCAGTTCTGCAGGACTACTGTATGGGCTCCATAGTTAGGTGGAATGGAGCTTTGGATGGGTGGGATCAGAAGTGATGCCCCCTAGAAACTCAAGATTGAAAATGACTTCCCTTTCAGAGTCCAAATTGTTGACCATTACACAAGGGAAGCAGCTAAGATTTCCTCCCATTCAGGGTGCAACTGTGAGGTGGGCTTTTTGTTGAATTGAGCATCTGTTTGACCTCCTCAGTCAAGCAACTCTAGCCACCACGCTTCTTTGAAATGGGCAGAACCAGGAATCTTTCTGCCTGTGTGGGGTCATTGTGGTGGGCTATGAGGCTGGACATGGAGGCTAGCTGGCTAGGGACTCAAACTAGGTTGAACTTCCCACCGTGTTTCTGAAGGTGACTAGGTCAGCTTTGTGAGTGGGCTATAACGTTAGCTAATATCTCTGATTGGTGCCACACCTGGCAGGAACATAGAGGCATCATCACTAAGATCTGTATACTCGTCACTATGACCTCTGCCTACTTTCTTTGTTTTCACTTGACCCTAGGCAATCTAGCAATGCCATTAGACATACTGTTCCTTGGGAGGTGAGATCAGAGTGGGCTTCCGGGCAAGTGTCACAATGCTAGGAAAGCTGAATGACTGCCTCCAGTTCTTTTTTCTCTACAAAAACAGTGGACCAGGGGAAATCCTCTCCATCTGGAATTGTGCAGATATGAAGGAGACAGTGAGGTGTACCATGGTTGTAGAGACACCATTCTTCTTTCTCTTCTAGTAAGGTTTTAATTCATTTCTGCAGGACACGTGGGTATCTTTGGCTGGTTTCCAATTACTGGGGTTTTCAAAAAGATTTTCCTGTCTCTGGTAGTTGCTAGCCAAACATTCTAGGGGGATTGGCAGGGCAGGCAGTGGAGCCTAGATTTTCTATTCTGCCATTTTACTGAATCAGCTCCCTTTTGGGTTTTGTTGAAAGTGTTTATATCAATCATATACTAGTTTCATGAAATGAGCTAAATAGGTTTATCATTTTTTTTCAATTATCCAGAAAATATTCTATAACATAGGAAGTATTTCTTCTTGAGCATTTTGTAGAATTGGCTTATAAAATAGTCTAGGGCTGATGTATTCATTTGTGAAAAGCGTAAGTGCTTTTTGTAAATGATTTAGTTTCTATAATAACTATAGATCTATTAAGATATTCTCTTTGACAATTTTGAGATCTACACATTTTGTTAAAATTGTTCATTACTTCTGTATTTTTAAATGTATTGATGTAATATATTAGATTATTAGCTTATACATTTTTAATATTTATCTGAATTTAACTTGTTTATTTTATATCTAATATTACATAGGTATGCCTTCTATTGCATATCTTACACCTATAAGGTCACTGTTTTGTCACATACAAAACAAAACTTTTCCACAAAGTATTAAATCATTTGTTTATTTTCTTTTTCAAAAATTGTATCTTCTTAATTTCTACTTTGATGTTTATTACTTTTTAATCTGCTTTCAAGTGTACTCTACCATTTTTAAAACATAATAAGTTTGAATACGCCTTACTTTTAAAATTATTTTACTTTGTGTTTTAGAGATAAGGTCTCCTTATGTTATCCAGGTTGGCCTTGAACTTCTGGGCTCAAGGAATCCTTTCTTCTCAGCCTCCTACAGAGCTGGGACTATAAGCCTATGCCACCATGCCTGACTGACTACTCCTTTACTATTGATTTGTATTTTTTCTAATGTATTTATTAATAGTTACAAATTGTTTAAGACTTTTTCCTTACATACCAGAAATTTTGCTATATCGAGTTTTTTTTTTATTTGAAATTGTAATTCTATTATGATTTCTTCTTTAGCCTTTACAATGTTTTACTGCTTTCCAAATACATGTATGAGTATTGAATTTATATATTCAGTTGGAACATTTTGATTCACAGATACCTTAGCCTGCATGAAATTCATTCTTGTTTTTTCAGTTCATGATACAGAAAATTTCTTTAATGATATATTTATGCTTAAACATATTCACTTTTCAAATATTCCTTCTGTAAAATCTTGTATTAGAAATCTTTCTTGACACATAATGTCTGGATTAGTTACTTTTATTGTTTTCTAGCATACTAACAAATTATCCCCCCTATTTCAGTGTCTATCATGCTGTGGTGTAATTGCCTTGTGTCTCATTTGTTCACTTCAACAAATTTTGAGTTCTACATAGTTGAAACAATATTGGTCTTGTTCACTCTTGTATCCTCAGTGTCTAGTACTTTCCAAATGTCATCTATAAATACTTGTTGTTTGAATAAATTCAGAACAAATGGTGGTCCATGCTCAATTGAAGGCCTGGAAGGTATCAGACCCATCACTTTTGTGGATGCATTTATAACATAAACGTCACTTGTAACATGGCTTTATGATTTTATAACACAATGTATATCCCTATTTGCTTATTTCTGTCATTTTCTAGATATCACTTAAAAATATTGCTTCTTCTATTTGTACTTATCGTACCTTTCCCAGTGCCTGACCCATACTAGGCTTAATAATTGGCTATGGAATAATTGAATTCCTCTCAATTTTACATTTACAATGTTTCTCATACTATTTCTTTTTATTTCACTTCATTTCTACCATTCTTACCAAGACTTAATTACCTGTTTGTATTATAGTTATATACTTTCCACATTCCTTCTTTTTAGTGCTTTCTCACCTTCTAGTAGCTTCCACAAATTGTTATTCAGATGAGATGATCGCCGAGAATTTTTTCTAAAAATCCAGTTTTATAATACCATAACTCAGCTCAGAAACTATTTTTCTTTCAAGAAAAACTCTAAGCTCCTTAATGTATCTTGACCTTCAAAACACTCTAGTGTGTATAACCCTTGACTGCTATAAGATAAGTGGTTTTTCATTTTATTTATGATTGCCCACGACTGCACCCAGCATTTAACCAAGCATATCATAGTTACTCAGTAAGAACTTACGAAAGAATGTGTTTGTTGATACCTTGCTTCTTAAAATGATTCTATGAAAAATCATCTGTACATAACTAAAAACTTATCTGTTTTAAAGGCATATATTCAGAAGTAACTTATTGTGCAACATCTATTAAAATGATACACATAATTGAGAAAAACACTTGCATTTCTAGGTTTAGAAATTAAAATGTAGGTAGATTTATTTAATTGTAAATATCAATGGAATGACATTTCAATTTTGATTTGAATGATATTTTGAAACAGCTAAATGAATCATTGTCTATTTGAAAGAATACATAGGAAATAATACAAAACAAATATTTGGTAATGAAAAGTAATCTGACAAGCCTTGACCTATAATGAAGACATCAGTGGGTAAGATAATAGTGACCAGAAACAGTTAAGCTCCAATTAAGTATTCCAGATGATTTGTGAATCAGAGAGTGTCCATGAAATATTGTAGGGTAGCTCACTACCAACTGGACATAAAGCAAAACAGACATAATGGAGATTATATCGTCACTTGACAACGTACACCAAAGAAAGTATTTAAAAACTCAAATGGTTAATAGGTAAATTACATGTAATAAAATGAAAGGAAATCCAGATGAAAGTGAATATTTGTTGCACTCTAGGTAAAGAATTCTTAAGCTCAAAAGGTATTGAAAAAATTGTAAAGAAATATTAATTGACTATAAAACTTTTAACATTTCTTTGTTAAGTTAAACAGCTCATGTTTGCTACAAAACAATTACAGAGAAAAGTTTACAGTTGTAATATGAATGGCAGTAATATGGATGTATGAGAAAAATATTAATAGGTCAAATAGACGGTAGCGCTTAGAGCAAAACAGGCACTCCTCATAATAATTCAACTGAAAAGCAGTTATGAGTGGACTCCAAAAAGTTTGTGGAAAAAAATAGAATTAAAATATAAAAGTAAAAAGAAAATATTTACATAATCCCCTTCAAGTTTGAGAAACTTTTGTAAACAATAATACCAAATATTTAATTCATCCCTAAAGAATTGACAGTCTTGGAAATTTAAGCGTGTTAATGCCATCATTTTTCTATTAACTGAAGAAAGATGAGTGCCCTTTACACATGTTTTTGTAATCAGGAAATAAAAAGAAGTCAGAAGGAGCCAGGTAAGGACTGTAAGGTGGGTGCCTAATGATTTCCCATTAAAATTCTCACAAAGTGGCAATTTTTTTAAAGAGAAGTTTGAACGGGAGCTTTATTGTGGTGGAGAAGGACTCTCTGAAGTTTTCTCAGGTATAATACTGCTAAAGCTTTGGCTAACTTTCTCAAAACTCGGTCAGAATAAGCAGATATTATTAATCTTTGGCCCTTCATAAATCGACAGGGAAAATGCCTTGAGCATCCCAAACACCTGTTGCTGTCACCTTTGCTCTTGACTGGTCCACTTGTGTTTTGACTCGGCTACTTCCATCTACTGGTAGCCATTGCTTAGATTGCCTTTTAGCTTAAGAATTGTCCTGGTAAAATCATGTTTCATAGCCTGTTATAATTCTTCAAAGAAATGCTTCAGGATCTTAAATTGTTACAATTCTTCAAGGAAATGCTTCAGGATCTTTATCTCACTTGTTTAAAATTTTCATTGAATGAAAGTTTTGCTCTCGTCCTCAGTTGATCAGGCTCCTGTCTGCAGCTGATCAGGGCATAACAGTTTTGACACTCAATGAGTAGAAAGTTTGCTCAATTTAAATGTTTCAGTCAAAATGGTGTAACCTGAACAAATTGAGATGTCTATGGGGTTGGCTGTTCTTTCAGCTGTTAATTGTTGGTCCTGTTTAATTTGGGCATGAACAAAGTTTTTTCCTTGCAATTTGATGGGGATAGACTACCTCTGCAGGCTTCGTCTTCAACATTGTCTCATAACATTTTTAAATGAGTTATCCATTTGTATACTACTGATTTCTACAGGGCATTGTCCCTACCAACTTTGTGTAAAGCATCACGATTTCACGATTCTTCTATCCTACCTATGTCATAAATCTGGTGTTTCTTCTTGTCACAATTTTAGCAGAATTCATGTTGCTGTGATAGGGTCCCCCTTTAAACTGATGTCTAATCCTTCTTAGTGTCTCAAACTAGGTCCTGTTCAGACACGTTACAAGTTAGTACAAGTTTATTTTGGTGCCAAAACTTTTGAAATCTATGCATAAATTTTTCATAATATGCATTTTCCATAAGGTTTTATGAAAACATCTCATAGAGGTAAAAAAAATAGAAGCCATATAAATAAATAAATGTATATACCATTTTTCCTCATATATTTTAACAAAGCTCAAGAAGTCCTAAATTCTGAATTTGACAAGTGTATTTCATAACTTACCTTTGAAAATCAGCAGAGGCAAGGTAAATTAGAAACATTCATTTAGAAAACACTGGATAGGTGTTATTGATACATATTATCCAACTGAATTAACATATCTATATTTAATGGAATGAATCTATATATTCAATTATTTTGTAGATTATTGTTTATAAAATATAAATATTTAAAAATTATAACTTAAATTATTAAATTTTTAAATATATATAGAAATTATATATTACAGATATCCATAAAATGTCCATACACTTTGATCTAGTAATTAAAATTATAACTGGTAATACATACTATGAAAATAATCTTAAATACAGGGAAAACTGCAAGTATGGACCTATGTACAATAGTAAATAAAAAAGGCAAACTGAATATGAGAATAATCAATAAAGAATGTCCATTATTCTTCACTGAGAAATATTAATAATGGCATTTTAAAGAATATGTAACAACACAAAAATCTTATAGAATGGGGAAGATATTTTTAAAGTTGGAAAATGTATAGAACAGTTTATACTTGATATTTAAACTTTTAAAAAATAAATTATTCATGAGAAAGGAATATTTCACAATATTTTCATTAGTTGTCTTTAGATATCAATAGCAAACATTGGCATGTATACAGGTTATTAAACAAAACAGGCAGTGGCTTATCTGCCAAATTTGAGTTTTCTCATAATTATTTTGGCTATTCTAGATCCTTTGCATTTTAATATGAATTTTAGAATCGGGTTGTCAGTTTCTGAAAGAAATTCTACTGGGATTTTAACTGGGATTGCATTCAATCTATGGATCAATATAGGACAGTTGGCATTTTAACAATGTTGAGTATTCTCATCTGTGAACACAATTCTCTGTCCTGTAATTTCTATCTTTTAAAATTTCTCTCAGCTATGTTTTATAATTTTTCAGTATAAGTCTTGCATAAAAAATGCTATGTATCTAAGTGTTCTATATTTTAGTGCTATCATATATGCTGCAATATTTTGAAAACTTGCTGATCTCATATATCTAACAGTTTTTAATAGATTTAATTAGATTTTTATAAATACAATCATGTCATCAGAGAATGAAGACAGTTTTAATACTACCTTTCCAAACTAGATGCATTTTTATTTTTTTTTCTTGCCGTGTTGAAGATCTCTAGTACAATGAAGTAGTAACAGCAGGTATTTCAAAATTGGAAAGTGCCAAACAAGTTTGGTATTTATGGAGAAAATGCATGAAATATTGGGAAGAGGTGTGTATTATTATGAAAGTAATAAATCTCACATTACTAAAAACACTAAGTGAAAACCTATAGCAATTGCATTTTCACTTCTAATACTAGGAAAGTGTGTACAAACCTGAGATTTCCACAGTTGAAATGATCTTATAAAAAGAAGTCTCCATGATGTCTCTTTAAAGCATGAAAATAAAAATTTAAAACATTAAAATATGCTGTAAAAATGGAGCCCTAAAGTCTTACACTAACTCTATTTTTACTAGGATATTCACATTATGGAATTTAGATAAGGGAAGAGTCCTTGGAATCACGCTCGTCTTACAGCCCATTTAATGGTTTATTTCCCTGTACCAAGTGCTTGACTATCTTCACTGACAAATAATTCGCTGTATTCTGAAATAGACCATTTCTCCTTTAGATTTTACTAATTGCTCACATAACCATTGTTCAGTGTTCTGTTGAATTCTCTCAGCGTTTTCTACTCACTGGTCCTTGCTCTAGTTTTTTTCTTCTCTGAGATATTTTTTCTCAATATTAAGCATTATAAGTGACATAAGTTTTTATTATCACATAATTCCATGTTCTCTCTATCCTGATCTCTTTCCTCTGAACATAATCCAACTTTTATAAATCCCTGGTAAAAGTGAGATACACAAAACTAATTGTCCAGGAGTCCTTTCATCAGTGTCCTAAACACTATGCTTTGATAGCTGGATTCAGATGACTTTTGCTTTTTAGGTAGCAAATCCCACTGCTTCAAGCAGAATTAATCATCCCTATTTTACATATGGAAAATAAAGAAGCACCAGTTCTTTAAAATAGGATGCCAATTTGACTTGTATGTGTTCTATAATAGTTTTTCTCTATAACTGCTCCTTTCCATAGGAAAATCTTCACTATACCAGCCTATACGGTTCAAATTACAGACAATAATAATTTCTTTAGCTAATTTCTATTGAGGTGATGTTTTTATTTCATTTATTAATTCACCAAATATGAATTGCGTTGATATTCAACAGGCTCTGAGCTAGGTAGTAGAATTATCAAATGGAGAAAGCAAAGTCCATGCTATCAGTTTCACAATATAGTGACCTTCAAGTTACAAGTACTATAAAGTATATATAATGTTAGTAATAAATAGATAAGGGATTATTTAACTCTACCTCAATAAACCTGAAAGACAACATGATATTTCACCTGAAGAATGTGTGAGAATTAGAAATCACCAAGCTGAAAAGTGATGGAGGGGCATTCCAGGCCACGGCAACTGAATACGCAAGGAAATTAAGGTATGGGCCGGGCAAAGTGGCTCACAACTGTCATCCCAGCACTTTGGGAGGCCAAGGCAGGCAGATCACCTGAGGTCAGGAGTTCTGGCCCCTACTCTACTAAAAATACAAATTCACTGGGTGGCGTGGTGCACGCCTATAATCCAAGCTACTCGGAAGGCTGAGGCAGGAGAATCATTTGAACTGGGAGGTGGAGGTTTCAGTGAGTCAAGGTTGTGCCACTGCCAGTCTGGGTGACAGATGGAGATTCTGTCTCAAAAAATAAAAATAAAAACAAAATAAAATAAAGAAAAAAAAGAAATTGAGGTATGGTAACTTAAGGAGTTATTCAAATTGAGGTCTCAGTTCCTCTTATATACCTTATGCTGAATTTTCAGAGTTTGTTGTTGTTCTTTGGTATTTGTTTTTACAGGTTTCTTTCTTTGAGAAGTAGTTGCAAGATTCACTGGTTTTGAAGACACTGGAAAATACAAACAAGAATATTTTCACCACTTTTATCTATAAATTCCACATATGGAGAAAGTGGAATGACTTTTATTTTGTCTCAGTAAGAATAGTCTATTTTAGAGACTTTGTAAATGTTCATCACTATTAGGATATATAAAATGGGAAGAGGATAACTTGAGTTCCAATACACTAAGCAAATGGTATGAATACTAAGCTGGACACAACTGTGACATTGGAGAGGGCCTTGTGAAGATCCTAATTGAGATGGGCCGTGTCACTGGGTCGATAAAATGTGTCAGCACAATTTGATATTAATGAAAGTAAGTCTTCGTGGAAAGCTTTAGCATTAGTACTTTTAGCAGCAACAGCTGCTCTGTGTGCCTTTTGCTTTAGCAGGTGTTTCATGTAGGTGACAGGCTGACAGGAGAACCATCAAGGGTTTATTTCCGGTTGAATTTTAGTTTCTACTTTCATTTGTTATTGTTATTGTTTGAAAAGAAGTATGCTCATATTCTCTGCTTTGTCAGCAATCCTCCTTTTCAAGTTTTTGAAGCTTGTCATAGATAGCTAGGAAACAACTGAACTTTTAAAAGATTTTTGCTGTATGTGCGTGGTGTCCTCTATAACTCTGACTTTGAAATACATAAGATGAAATTATCCATGCTTAAAAATCGGGTATCGACATATATGTAACAAAACTAATTTAACCTGCATAATTATGGGTATCGATGTAGAATTGTGTCACACTGGCTGCCTGGAGTACTGCTGGCATTCAGTAAATGTTGACATAAATTATAACAATGGGCTTTCAACTCTTACTAGGGACAAAATAATTCCACCAGTTTTGAGAAAGTGAGTCACTTTACATGTGGAAAGATATTAACCCCACATTGTCATTTAGTGGAAAATTTATTTTCATGAATTGTTCCCAGAAGTAAAGTAAGTATTTTTGAAGATACATTAATGTTCTCAATTTAGGATCCTGGCCAGCTCTCTACAGAGGCACTTTCCCAGACAGCACCTTTGTGAACTGAAAGGGTTAATGTGGTGGCTAGTAACCTCTAGAATCAACATTCTGACAAAAAGATTCTGGATATTTTCCAAACAAAATGATTTAAAGCAGCAATAACTAAAAACTGAAAAATGTGGTCAATACAAGTTTCTTTATAAGAAAACAATGGTGATGGTAGTCATTCCTTCTAAAACCTCAGAAAGTACAAGTCAAATATTAGGGAAATTGTATATCTCTATAGATTTGGCAGAGAAGGGACTGCCATGACACTGCACAATGCAAATTATTCCACACAACAGAAAATAACAAACATTCATATTTTTGAAGGGAATAGTGGACAGGATATTGTCAATCACTTTGATTTGACATTTATTTAAACTTTTTATATACTATGTATTCATCGTTTTAAATACATCATCATTTAATTCTCACAAGAAATATAATAAAGTAGCATTATCATCATGTTTGTTTTATCATATTTATTATATAGATTAGTAAGTTGATTTGCAGAGAGGTTAAGTGATCTAAGATAGAGCACAGTCATTGTCAGCTCCCTCAAGCATTACACTAATCAGGGCAAAACTGTGATGAACATATGGGTATTAAAGCCAAATAAATTCATTCTGTTATTTGAATATGAATATACTTGTCAGCCAGTAATATTTTATTGACTGTTTATTCAGATACAAGGCCTTCATTGGGCAACATTAAACTTATTGATAGACAACTTTAGGAGGTTCAAAATTAAGATAAATTTTATGATCATACAATTCTAAGAAAAGTTAGTAGCTTGAGAAGAACAAAATTTTAGGGCAGCTAAGTTTTCAATGACATATCTTTATTAAATGGGAAATTTCAGAATAAAACAGGATAATACAATCATTTAAACTAGAAAATTGATGGTACATATATCCATGATAACATTTAAAGAATGAGTATATTTAAATTTTGCTTTAGTTTTATGTAACATTCAAACATTAAATTATTTAAAGAATACTACATTATGCTATTTTTCTGACACATACAAAATTTTCCCTTCCAGTTGAAAGTAAGAATAGTCATAAGTATGTTTAAATTACACTGGAAGTAAAAATAACAAGTGATGTTTTAAGTATATATTTAGTTTACATATGTATAAAAACAAACACTGTAACCTGCTTCATTTCAGCATACACCTTAAAAACATAAAGCTTGCAGAAATACTATATTTGGGTTAGTCTATTTTTAAGAGATGCAATACATGTTCATTGAAAATATTTAATTAAAAGAGAAAAGCATAGGGCAGAATATTATATATTCCTTAGTTAGATTAGACCAGGGTAATTTCAGTTAACATTGTGCTTTATTTCTTTAATCATTCATTTATACATCTAAAAGTATTTATGGAATACCTGCAACGTATATTCACTTTACCAGTTAATAGGAATGTATTCCTGCTCTCATGAATATGACAACCTAGTGAGATGTCCAGGCACATCAATATCAAAAACACTGTAATATGATGAGTGCCTGGATAGGACTGTAGCAAAGCTTAGGTGCATATAGAATGAGACCCTAACCCAGATTTTAGAATTATAAAAATCTTCTCAGACCAAGCGTTGCCAAAACTAATACGTGGGGGATGTTAGCTCAGAAAAGGGCTATAAATAGGGACAGGAAAAGGAAGAGAAATGTTTCTCAAAGAGAATAACATGTGCAGAGGCCTAGAGATGAGAGAGAAAGCAGCAGCATGACCAAAAAAATGAAAAAGAAAAGTACAGTTTCTATATCAAAGTTTTCTAGAAGTACAGTGGAGTGAAATCAAACTAGAGTGATAAATACAAGAAAGTTCACAAAGAGCTTTTAAAGCCAATGATAAACATTTTGAGTTGTATCCTTAAAGCAACAAGAGCCAAGAAAGAGTAGGCAAGTAATGGTGAGCAGATGTGCATTTCAGAGACGTGTTGGAGAGCACAAAACGTGGCAGTAAAGTCATTTAGAAAACTCAAGCAGTAATTCAAGAAAGAGACTATAATGACCTCAACTGGGCTGATGACAGGGAAGATAGAATGGATGGATTGGAGGGCTTTCTTTGTGGTTTAAAGAGAACCAATTGTTATCAAACTATAGGGAGAGAGATAACTAAGTCGAATGAAGGTATTGTTTGTGATTTGAGGAATTAGGTAAATAAAGTCAGCACTGGCTGAGATAGGTGACTCAGGAAAAAGATTAAATTTGCTGAGAAAGATCACAAATTCCATTTTAGAGATAGTATGTTTGATGAGTTGGTGGAATACTTAGTGCATCAATTTGCTAGGGCTCTCACACCAAAGTACCACAATAGCTTGCCTTATGAAACAGAAATTTATTTTCTCACAATTCTTGAGTCTAAGTCTCAGGTCAAGTTATTGGCAGTGTTTATTTCTTCTGGAGGTCTCTCTTCTTGGCTTGCAGATGACTATCTCCTTCCTGTGTCTTCACATGATCTTTATCTATGTCCTACTCTCTTCTTACAAGAACATGAATCATAGTGGGTTAGGGGCAATCTTAGTGACCTCATTTGACCTTAATTATCTATTTAAAGAACTTTATGTCCAGTCACAGTCTGAAGTAGCAGGGTTAGGACTTCAACATATAAATTAGGGGTGTGAGGTGAATGGACAAAATTCAGCCAGTAACACTCAGGTAGAACTGTCAAGCAGTCAGTTGGGAATATGGCTCTGATACTCACGGTTCTAGCATCACTATCATATTATCAGCTTTGTTATTTGGATTACTCAAGGAGTGAATAAAGAACAAGGTACAGGACATAACCCATATTAGGACTGGGTAAAAAATGAAATTGATAAATTCCTCAAAACACACAACCTCCCAAGATTGAATCAGGAAGAAACTGAAATCCTGAAACAATAATTCCTGAAGAGTTTTGAGTTTGTGTGCATACAGGTGTTCAAAACAGTCTCTTAGGAACTTTTGTATTTCTGTGGGATCTGTTTTAGTGTAACTTTTGTCACAAAGTACTTCCAGACCTAGTAGAAGACTAGGATCTGTGTTTTTCCTGTTAGTCTAGCTATCACTCTATCCATCTCATTCATCCTTTCAAAGAACCCATTTTTTATTTTGTTGATCCTTTGTATGGTTTTTGCATCTTAGTATCATTTAGTTCTACTGTAATTTTAGTTATTTATTTTCTTCTGGTAGCTTTGGGGCTAGTTTTATTTATTTATTTATTTATTTATTTATTTATTTATTTGCTTTTCTAGTTCCTTTAGATGTACTGTTAGATTGGTAATTTGAGATCTAACTTGTTGGTGTAGGCATTTTAAGCTGTAAGCTTTCCTCTTAGCAAGGCTTTTGCTGCATATCAGAAATTTCGGTATGTTGTACATGTATTTTTGTTTCAGGGAAGTTTTTTTATTTCTGCTCTAATCTTATTGTTTAGCCAAAAGTCATTCAGGAACAAGTTGGTTAGCTTTCATGTAATTGTGTAGTTTTGAGAGTCCATTTTGGTATTGATTTTTGTTTTTATTCTACCATGGTCTGGGAATATGCGTGGCATGATTTTAATTTTTTTTAATTTATTGAGATACTTTATTGTCAAAAATGTGGTTGATCTTAGAATGTCTTCCCTGTGCAGATGAGACTGTATATTCTGTGGTTGGTAAGTGGAGTATTCCGTAAGTGGGGGCTCCTCCCTTGTTTGATGTCTATTTCGTTTAATTGTTCAAGTGTCAAATTTAAGTCCAGAGTTTCTTTGTTAGTTTTCTCTCTCAATGATTATCTAATACTGTCAATGGGGTGTTGAAGTCCCCCCCATTATCATATGGCTATCTAAGTCTTCTACTAGGTCTAGAAGTACTTTTTTATAATTCGAGGACTCCAACATTAAGTGGACATAAGTTTTTAAGCAAGTTAAATTTTCTTGTTGTATTGAACTCTTTATGAATACATAATGACCTACTTTGTCCTTTTTTACTAGCACTAGTTTAATGTCTACTTTGTCTGATATAAGACTAGCAACCACTTCTTTTTTCATTTTCCATTTGCGTTATTGATAGATCTCCATCTCTTTACTTTGAACCTATGGGTATTGCTACACATGAGATGGGTCTCTTGAAGACAACAGAAAGCTGGGTCTTTTTAAAATCCAATTTGCCATTATGTTTTCTAAGTGGGGCATTTAGACTAGTTTCATTCAAGGTTAATATAGATATATAAGGTTTTGATTTTTTGTGGGGCTGTTAGCTGGTTGCTTTGTAGTCTTGATGGTGTAGTCGCTTTGTACAGTCTGTGGGCAGTGTAATGAATGTGTGCTTTTGTCATTGTAGCTATCATTCTTTCATTTTCATATTTAGAACTCCCTTAAACATCTTTTATAAAGCTGGTCTAGAGGTAACACATTCTTTTAGTGATTGCTTGCTTTGGAAAGATTTTATTTCTCCATTGCCTATGAAGCTTAGTTTGGTGGGATAAACACTTCTTTTTTGAATTTTTTTTTCTTAAAAAATGTTAAATAGGCATCCAATCTCTTCTGGATTGTAAGGTTTCTGCTGAGAAATTAACTGTTAGCATCCTGTAGTTCTCTTTTCAGGTGATACAATCATTTCTCTAGCTTTCTTAAAGTTTTCTCCTTTCATATGAACCTTGGAAAGTCTGATGAATATGTGCATTTGGGGATGGTCACCTTTATATAGTATCTCTCAGGAATTCTTTAGTTATTTGTATGTGCTGGTTGATATCTCCTGTGAGATTGGGGAAATTTTCATTGACTATATTCTCACATATGTTTTCCAAGTTGTTTACTCTCCTTCTTTCTCAGGAATTCCAATGAGTTCCAGGTTTGCTCACTATACATAATCCCATATTTCTCAGAGGGTTTGTTCATTTTTGTAATTTCCTTTTTCTTTACTGTTTTCTTGATTCAATGGGTCAGTCTTAGAGCTCTGAAATTTTTTCCTCAGCTTGACTAGTTTGTTGTTAAAGCTTCTATTGTAATTTTATAATCTTGTAGCAAATTTTTCAGTTCCAGAAGTTCAGATTGCTTTTCTTAACATATTTATGTCATTGTTCAAATCTTGGATGATTTCTTTCTGGTTTCTTTGGATTGATTTCAATTTTCTCTTGCATCTCATTGAGCTTTCCTATAATTCAGATTCTGAATTACGTCTGTTATTTCAATCTGGTTAGGGTGCATTGCTAGGAAGCTAGTGCAATCCTTTGGATATAGTGAAACATCCTGACTTTTTGGTTTGCCAGAGTTCTTGCATGCACTGATTCTTTCTAATCCAAGGGAAATTACATTTATTTTTCTTTTTGAATTTGCCAACATTTGGATGGAATTTTTTTTGTTTTTATTTCCCCTAAAAGTTTCTGGTGTATGTTGTGTATAGTTGATTGGCTTCATTTCTGGGTGCTTTCAAAGGGCCAAGGATCTGAACAGGTTCCTTGGTTGTAAATAGGTTCTTGTAGTGAGTTTTCACAGGCATAGTGTGTTGAAGCAATGTATGTTTGCTTGGTGGTTTAAACTAGGCTGTAGTACAGTAGGTGGCACTTAATAGTAAGGCGCTGCAACCACCTCTTACTCAGTTGTGCACCCCTTTTCTACTTCAGTGTATATGGAGCAGTGTTCTGGGGAAGATAGTCAGGGGAAAAGAGATGCTTTCCTTGTTCATTCCTGGGGCTTGATGATGTCCTCTTCAACTATTGGCACCATACTTTCATTTTATTTGCCCCAAGGGGGACTTTGGCAGGCTGTGCCCCTCCACTTCAGGGTGGCCCAAGCCATGAATTAGGCCAGCAGGGGATCCGCAGCTTCATGGGATTACCAGAGTCAGAGCAAGTTGCGGAGAATGTCTGTAGTCTGGTGATACAATGGGTCAAGCGTGGAGGATACTTGGGCAGGGCAGTAGCACCAGAGGTGTGTAATCAGTGTGGTGTCCATGGTCTCGGGTTTTCAGCTTAGCAGATGACTGTGGGCTCACATTCCTCCAACCCAATGAGTCTTACTCCAGTGTCTTCCTCAGGACCAGTCCCAATAAGCCAAGCCTTCTTTTCCCAAGCCTTCTACAACCAGATCACTCAGCTGTTCCAGATGTTTCAAGCTATGGGGCTTCTTTGGGAGGAAGCTCAGCTGGCTATCTATGCACACCCTTCCCATACTGGTCTTGTGAAGGGAGGGACACCCAGCTCCCATGCCAGCACACAAACCATCAGCACACTCTTTTCTTGTTTTCTGAAAGTGGGGGCTCCTTTCTTACTTGAGCTTAAGCCACAGATTTCAGCTTAACACCCTGGGTGATGTTCTTGAATCCTGGGGAGTTGGGACCAGGCACAGATTTGTCCTCTGGCCCCTTGAGGTCAAGCACAGGCTGTGTTGTGGGGGCTGAAATGCTCCCCCAGGTCACCAGCAAAACAGTCAGGTGGAGCACTGGAGGCATGCTATTGGCATTCTTCTGCAGGAGCGGCCAGACATGTGGTCTTGGAAGGGGCTGGTAGGCAAGTAGGGATATAGATCAAATGTGACCTGGTCCTGCAGCAATGGTAACTCTGCTCTCTCTGGGCCCAACTGATCACAGGAGTTGCAGCCATTTAGGGCAAGATGGAGAGTCCTGGGGGCTACACACGTATGGTTGCATTTTGGTGCAGCTGTACTGTGCAGAGAAATCTGGGATCCACGTAAGTTTGAGTTGTTCCTCTGCTTGATCTCCGGAAGTCTCCTCCTGCCAGTTCAAAGGTCTAATGGGGTTGTGGAAGCTCCTGTAGCTAAGTTCCCAGAGGTCTACAGTGGGAGAGCAAAGCCCCAAGTTTCCTTCACTCACCCCTTCCTTAGGTTCAGTTAGAGACCAAGGCCAGTCATGGCACCTGGGGACTATGAGCAGGATCCCCACCTTCTTCCTTCTTCAACTATAGTGTCTTCATTGCCTACAGACTTTCAGTGTTTTCTCTCAAAAGATCTGTTCAAAGTGTGATGGTTTACTACATATTTTGGTTCCTCTTGCTGAAAGGGTTGTTTCCCAGCTGCATCTAATCAGCTATCTTGCCTGGCTCCTCCCAATTTCCCATCCCCCTCCTCTTACTTTTTTCAACACTGCTTATCTGTAAGTGCAAAGACAATCCAGGCGGAGTGGTTTCTATTAATTACACTACCTGTTTCAATATTCCCCCTAGTCCCTCAAGCTGTGTTTAAGTTCTCCTTTACTCACTTCCTGTGATACTGTGCTCCTTTCTCGGTAAGGCAAAATTTTAGGAAGTGTTTATTTTATTCTTTAATCTGTTCCCATTTGAGCTATTTCTGTCCACAATTCTTGATGTTTCAGACACAGACATGACATTTGTACTGAGCTTCTAGAGATAGTCATGCTCCTTCCCTCTTGTGTTTTGTTCTTTGGGATATTTTCATCTTCAATCCTATTCTACTGTTGGGAAATGGATGGGATAGGAAGTAAGAGAAGGAAAACCTTAAGCTTTTGCTTTACCTCCAGTTCTTCAAATTGTTGAAATTTGAGTTTATTTAAACAAATTTCATGAGCACCAACAGGTATATTACTTAAAAATTAAATCACAATATCAGGAGTATATGAATTGATATTTGACACCAAAGTAAGCTAATTGAAATACCTAAGGACTAGTATATGGTATAGGGCTATAATCTTCTGTTATACCTTTAATACAGTCTCATTCACTTCCTTTATGTTCCATGAACTCATTAAATACTTTTGGTCTTAGAGCCTTTGAGTTTTTTTTTCTCTGACTTTGGACATTCTTCTTTCTGATATATATTTGGATTGTTCCATCCCTTCCTAAAAATATCTGTTCAAATATTACATTTTCAGAAAGACCTTCCCCAGACATTCCTATATTTCTTCAAAGGTTTTATCACAAACTTACCTATTATGTATTTATTTGTTTATATTATTTCTATTCTATAATTTGTAACTCCAAGATGAAACACATTCTGGTTATTTTGTTCATTGCTCTACCCAAAGTGTCAAGAACAGTGTTTGCCTCATAGTAGGCACTTAATACATATTTGTTGCATAGATTATTTTGCAAACTGTTATTAATTAAATACACAAAAATAAGACAGAGAAAGTAGTTAAATTTTTAATCTTAAGCATTTGGCTTTATATGCATAGTACTTGATATTTTTGAAGACAAGAGAAGATGTAATTCTTTACGAAAAGCTAGAACATTTCTTTAAAACACACCTAACAGAAAAAAAGACCAAGCTAGTCCCACTGCTAAATCATTTTACTGTGTTCACTTGTTATCATTTGATATTTTTGTCCTGATTTCTCAGCTGTTTCATGTATCTCCTCTCTGCAAGAAACTTCAAGGTCTGCTCCCATTTATTTATTCAGATTTTATGCACAAGGATAAGTTATAACTCCTTGAGACAGAGCATCTCATTTTCCAAGACACCCCACAGATATCAGCAATTACACTGCTATACAAAAGGTTTCCATCCAAGCAAATAATTTGTTTTTTAGTGAAAAATAAAGGATATCTCGCCTCTGAGAAGACTTTTTTGTTTGTTTCTTTCATAACTGTGAATGACCTGTGAGACCCATCTGGTCTTTCCACAAATGAAAGAAAGAAAATCCTTCAAGGGTAAAATATTACTTATTCTATGAGAAAACAATTTTAAATTAAAAAAGAAAGTGTTTGGCTTATATCATGGCATGTGTCTGATTTGAATCCTTTTCAGCTAGTACTGTTATGCCCACTTAAAATATTTTTGTTTTATAGTAGATGTGAAGGAAGAAAATATTTTGTTTCAGAATAAGCATTTCCAATAATTATGAAAACCATTCTCATATAATCAAAATAAATGAAATATTGCTGTACATGTATATTTTATGGCTTACTGACAAAGTGAAATAATATATTTGCACCTATACATGTTCTTTTCTATTAAAATGTCTTAAAAAAATACTGAAATATATCTCTGCCTCATATATAGGATGAAAATAGTACCAGCCATTTTGGAGCATACATAAAATAGAGTGAGACAAAATAAAGTTCATTCGTGATTGTAGAAAGCAAAAATAATTGTTTTAATTACCTCAGTTTTAAAGCTTCCTGTCACTAGATTATTTCTGCATATAGGTAGTAGTCAATTTCTCAAGTATTGCTTCAATTAAATTTATGGGGGTTCAACATTCTAGTTCTGCAATAAAGATTAAAAGACATTCACTAAATTTTATATCCAAACATTCATTTTTATTTTTTCATGGTTACTTCCTTGGATAAAATATTCATCATAATTTATCTGGACTTTTTAAGGGTCTCCCAACTTGTCATACAACCAATAATTTCATTCAATTCAAATGCTACTCAGTACCACTTCAAGATAAATCTGTAGTATAGTGGGAAATGGGATAATGGATTTAAAGAGTGTGTTAAGGCTTTCAAATTTTTGCTAATGGCATGAGCTCAGATAAATCAATTAACCTCTCTGATTCAGTATCCTCATCTGTAAATTGGAGAAACATTAGCTCTGGGATGTCTGTGAAAAAAAATAAGGTAAAATTTGAGAAACATCTACGATGGAACACAGCAAAGGCTGAATGAATTCTAATTGAAAACATGTCTAAATGCAGATGTTCCCACCATGGCTGATTATCTAGAAAACTATCCCCTTAACGGTACCTTTGCTCACTCATTCAGGGCAAGGTCTTCATGTGTTTTCAAGGCACTCTTATTCTGATTTCAAAACAATAGGTCTAAAGAATAAGCCAGCAGTATTTTCTTCATAGATAATAGAGATCAATATAATTCTATACAACGATTTTAAAATGTCAAATGACTTTGCAATAGGCTTATGAAAAATCAGATGTAAGGTTAAGTAATTAAAACAACTTAATACTGGTTTTCTTCATAGAAGAAAGATAAAGCTTAAATTTTTAAGATAAATGTTTTAGCACATTTTCTTAAAGCTATAGTAATAGACTGATTATAAAAACCACCCTAATACTTTATTCTCTTTTTATCTCCAAGCCATTTCCAATCTGACTTTCAAACCCCTTCCTCAATAGACAGAGTATATTTCCCTTCCTGAATATGGGCTAACATGTGACTTGTTTTGGCCAATAGAATATTTTCTTGTGGAATCCCAAGCACAAACTTCAAAGGTCTGGAATACTTTCAGTGGGAATCCAGCAACTGCCAAATGCACAAGTCCAAGAGAGCCTGTTGGAGGATGGGAGATGATATGGAGAAAAGTCTGATTGTCACAAATAAGGGAATCATAGACTGACCTAAAGGTCTACGGCAATCAAACATATGATAGAGCACTTCCAAAATCAGCAGAACTGCTTAACCCATGCAGTGTCATCTACAAACTCACAAATGAGTTCAGTCAAGACAGGAAGAGTAAAACAGGTAACAGACAGACTCATGAACATTAATAAGTAAATGTTTTCGTGCTGTTGCATTTTGGGTTGGCAACTATTAAACTCTATATTTATTGCATTAATATTATTAAGCTAGATAATAAATACTCCAATATTCAAAATACTGTATTAGGAAAAAGTGTGCAATCATGTGCGGTGGCTCACGCCTGTGAATTCAGCACTTTGGGAGACCGAGGTGGGTGAATTGCTTGACCCCAGGAGTTTGAGGCCACCCTGGCCAACCTGGTGAACCCCATCTCTACAAAAAATACAAAAATTAGCCAGGCGTAGTGCCACGCACCTGTCGTCTCGGATACTTGGGAGGCTGAGATAAGGGTTTGCTTCAGTCCAGGAGGCAGAAGTTGCAGTGAGCCGAGATCTCACTACTACACTCCAGCCTGGGCGACAGAGTGTGACACTGTCTCAAAAAAGGAAAAAAAGTGTGAAAATTAATTTAAATTTTCACTTTACATAATTAAATAATTATGTAAAAAATAAATATATGTTCTTACATAAATGTCCTAGTTCTATGTATATTTGGCATATTTTTTAACAATTTATTCTTTATTCTACTGTGCTTTATTATAGATTATACTCCTTCAGTAGTCACATCATACTGCACAGGAAAATGTCCTCACATTAATAGTAATTTATTCAAAAGGTATGTATTAAGTAGTTTCTCAGGGCAACTGCAGCCCACTCTATATGAGGAGTGGAGGGATTAAATAACTGTCTTAAGATAGTCTGCCAATGAAGCTATTTAGTCAAGACACCCAGGAAGTTTATACTGTTCATGGCTTTGGCAAATAAAAACAACCATTTATGGGTTTATTTTGTTTTCAGATTCCAATCAGAAAGTTCCATTTCTTACCGGAAAAAAAAAAATGGACTGACAACGTTCCTCTGTTCCATTCTATCTTGTGGAAGGACACCCCAGTATGTGACAAGGCACCCTATTCAGAATATGAACCACCCATCAAAAACCTGAACACTGCCGAAGCTTCAGTGACTCTAGGACATAAAACAAAGCAAGAAATTAGCAATTTAAAGGATACAACGTAAGGCAAAGAATTATCTTTAACAATGGTGATTATGAACACTCAATACTTAAACTTGAAGTAAGTATACTTGAAAAGACTAAAAATGTTCTCTTATATAGTAATTAGGATCCTGATATAGAGAAATGTGACTCTACTGCAAAACACATAAAAATAGCTTGAAAAAACTTGTAGACTTCCAGATACAGACATTATGTATTATATGAGAATATTACTGTTCCAGCCATACTAACTTAAGGAATTCCAAAGAACGTATTGGAAAACAACGCTATTGAAGAGAGTGCGGCAAAGTCGTAACAGTATCTCACTGCATTGAACCTGTAATCTGTTGTAGTTATGCTTAAATTAACAGGGTAGCTATGTCGTATTATTTACCACATAAAACTGATTTCAGAGCATAGTATGATTGTTTTGTTGCTTTTCATAACTTGTATTGTTTTCATAAATTTCAAGTCACTTAAAGTCTTCAGTTAAAGTGTAGGTATCTATCCCCAGTTTGACTTTATCTGACAATTATTAACAGCCCATCTTAAGAAATACATGATAAAGTTTGTTAGTTCGTGTGTTGGTTTCTGTATATGTAGTACCATATGACATAAACTGTCTGGTAGCCAATTGTTTTTAAAAAAAGATTAATACGATACATTCCCCTGCACTGAGAAACTCATAATCTAGCTATGAGATTTCTACATTACTGCTTTCTCAGTTGGAAGTGGTGATATAATTTCGAAAAAATAAATTAGTATTAGTATTAAAAACAGCATTTTCTAACTTCCTGTGCTCCAGGTTTAGGTTGAAGTATTTTTACCTATGTAATCTCATTTAATTATCACAACACATCTATGAGCTCAGAATTATTGTAAAGCTTATTTTTACATAACTGTAAAAAGAAAACAAGAACAAAAGAAGAGAAGTACAGCCAAGTAATTGCCCATGGAAACCCAGCAAGGAAGTAGATGAAGTGGGATTTGAAGCCACCAGTCTGGTGCCACTGTGTGTGCTCTTAATGATTATATTATAAAAAATCCTTTATTATACTATATACAGTGCTTTGTAGTACATAAGCACCTTTAAAACACTTGAGAAAGCTATTATTTGATGTAACTTGTTTAATGTCCTTCCCTACTAGTACCTCTATATCTCAGCCTATATTACTGGAGTTCTGGTTTTGAAGCCCAATGGAGTTGTTTTGAACAATGAATTCACCAAATCCTACCTGTATCACATTGCATAATTTACTTCTCTTCTTTAACTCTAGAAGAGAGTTTTGTCAGCTCTAAATTATGGATTATAAAGTATCCTCTTGGCTAACTTGATTTCAGTACAATACTGATGGACAGCTCCTTGCTCAGAACCGCTGTCCCACTTTGGCAAAGTTAGGAATCTTTTCCTTCCAGTCTTAAGTCTGTCTCCAAATCAAGAAGTCTCTTAGCATGAGCACAGAAGTGCAGTTTGGAAGCTGAGGGAGTTCACAAACAACAACATCCTTCAGTTTCTTATCCTTTGGGCAGTCCGTTCTGAGGTGCATTCTACAGAGTTCCTGAAGATATTTCTAATGGAATTGAGCATCAATTCTCCACTACAGTAAACAGGTCAATATCTACCCCTATTGGCTTTCCTTTCTTCCCCATTGTGCTTTCCCTTATCCCTTATCTTTTATTCCATTTATAGCCTTTGAAATAAACTACTTGCACACAAGATTGTGTCTCAGGCACTGTTTCAGGTTTAATAATGAAGGAGGCAACGAATAAAGAAGATAGTCCACATAAAGTGCTTAGTTAGTCAAGTCATCTATAGTACGTTCTCAATAATAATCAAATAGTTACACTATTGTATACCTTGGAATTTTAGGACTTTTGGAAACATCTTAGTTTCAATTTTCCAACATTAATTTTCACAAAGAAAGAAAGCTGTGAACCAAAGAGATCATGACTGAAAAATGAGTAAAATAAGAAAAGCACTCTAATACACAAGGGTATTCACTTCTGTTCTCATGAATTTTGATAACAATAATTGCCAAAACACTACAAGAAAAGGATGAAAGTGTAAAGTTATTTTCATCATATTGTATTATAGTAAACTTGACTTCCAATGAAGTTGTTTGAGAAGGAAATAAAGATTACACTATGAGAGATTTTCCTCTATGTATTTGGACAACTAATGTCAGGATAAATTCCCCATAATATCTTAACACAACTAAGCATAGGAAATGGTTTCTTGGCATATAATGTAAATAAGACAAATGTTTGCCTATATTGATTCTGAAGCAACATCAAAGAAAAAGCTAATTTCCCAGTCACATTTTTGTATCCTAATTTTGAAATGAATCATCAAACTACAAGAACAGTTTATATCCCTCCTTAAGTTCTGACTACTTTTTCTTTTCCTTAGCTTCTTCCCTGTTCTTTTTTTTCCAACAGTTTTTATATTTAAAAATATTTTTTGATTTCAGAGAGTTTACAACCTAGCTGAAGAGATTAGGGAACATTAACAATAATGCAAGACAAATGGCTCTATAATACATATTTTGTGCTGAAGAAATTAAGAACAGATTAAAGTGGAATAATGTAACTAAGGATAAGTAGAAGGTGGAATTTTCAATTAAACTAAAGAGCTTCTGCATAGCTAAAGAAACTGTCATAAGAGTGAACAGGCAGCTTACAGAATGGGAGAAAAATTTTGCATTCTACCCATCTGACAAAGTTCAATATCCAGAATATACAAGGAACTTAAATTTACAAGAAAAAACAACCCCATCAAAAAGTGGGCAAAGAATATAAACAGACACTTCTCAAAAGAAGACATTTGTGTGGAAACAAACATACGAAGAAACTTCAACTCACTGATCATTAGAGAAATGCAAATCAGAACCACAATAAGATACCATCCCTTACCAGTTAGAATGGTGATTATTAAAAAGTCAAGAAACAGCAGATGTTGGCGAGGCTGTGGAGAAATAGGAACACTGTTAAACCATTGGTGGGAATGTAAATTAGTTTAAACATTGTGGAAGACACTGTGGTGATTCCTCAAGGATCTAGAACCAGAAATATCATTTGACCCAGCAATCCCATTATTGGGTGTATATATATACATACACACCCAAAGGGATATAAATCATTCTATATAAAGACACATGCACAGGTATGTTTGTTGCAGCAGTATTTACAATAGCAAAGACACAGAACCAACCCAAATGCCCATCAAGATAGACTGGATAAAAATAAATATGGCACACATATACCATGGAATACTATGCAGCCATAAAAAGGAATGAGTTCATGTCCTTTGCAGGACATCAATGAAGCTGGAAGCCATCATCCTCAGCAAACTAAGACAGGAACATAAAACCAAACACCACATGTTCTCACTCATCAGTAGAAGTTCAACAACGAGAACACATGAACACAGAGAGGGGAACTACACACACTGGTGCCAGTCGGCAGGTAGGGGGTGAGGGGAGGGAGACCATTAGGACAAATAACTAATGCATGCAGGGCTTAAAACCTAGATGATGGATCAATAGGTGCAGCAAACCACCATAGCTCACATATACCTATGTAACAAACCTACATGTTCTGCACTTGTATCCTGGAACTTAAAGTAAAATTTTTAAAAAAGGTGGAATTTTCTAATTACTGAAGTTTTGTGATGCAGACAAATGTGTAGGAGATTTCAAAGCACAGCTGAAGGAATATCAACAAATAAAGAAGAAAAATCAGTTTATCGAGAGCCAACAGTTAGTCCTGTGAAGTAGTGGCTCTAGGATTATATTGGTAGAATAGAACCAGGTCGCTAAAAGACATAAAAATTATTTCACAGAATTAGAGGCCAGTTATGAAAACATTCACATTTTCCACCATCTCAGTAGAAAGTGTTTACATACATACTACATAAAAATTTATTAATTTATATAAAATATTTTGCTAATTAATATAAATAAGTTTTTATTAACCACTGTATTATATACATTATAAAATATACACACATTTTAAAATTTAAAAGGGTTACATGTAGATAAGCTAGGTAGTATTTTAAAATATGAAGCTATGCATGATGTTATCATTAGTTAAAATCCCAAAACAAGGAATACACTTAGAACAATGCTTACGGTTGCAAACTGTATTAAATAGGTCTTGAGAATTGCAATTGTTGGCTGATTTTTTGTGATACTGTCTTTTTAGAATGTATATTAACAAAATATAGGCAGAGTTTATAGACAGCGCTAGGTGAAATATTAGGTTTGTTAATTTCTTGTTCAACTGCAGAGATTAAACTTGGTGCTTCTCCAGAGTCATCATTTTAAACGTCATCAACAATTTTTTCTTTTTGAGACTGAGTTTCACTCTTGTTGCCCAGGCTGGAGTGCAACGACATGATCTCGGCTCACTGCAACCTCCGCCTCCCAGGTTCAAGTGATTCTTCTGCCTCAGCCTCTGGAGTACCCAGGATTATAATCATGTGCCACCACGCCCAGCTGATTTTTATATTTTTAGTAGAGATGGGGTTTTGCCATGTTGGCCAGGCTGGTCTTGAACTCCTGAACGTAGGTGATCCACCTGCCTCAGCCTCCCAAAGTGCTAGGATTACAGGCATGAGCCACTGCGCCCAGCCGCCATCAATACTTTATGATGATAATTACATTAAAACTAGATAATAGAAACTTAAGAGCCACTGACTTGGGCACAGGTAAACCACGATACACAGAAACACAAGTCGAACAAAAGGGTGAAAGTATCACTGTCAGTCCCTCTCTGTTGTGGAAACCTCATCCATCCCTCAGGATACCTTTTTTTACCTTTTATGACACATATACAAGACAGAGAAAAACTAAGAGGGTTAGCGGAGCCATAAATGTGTTAACATACTGCAGAGGTAGAAAAAGAAAGAGAAAAAAAGAGTGTGTAAAAGAGAAGAGAAAGACAAACTGTAGGTTCAGAACCATATCTAAGACCAGGCTAGGAATGAGGTATCAGACATATTTGTTAGATGTGTTAAGTTAAAGATGAAAAAAGATTATTTTTCACTTTCTCCCACCAATAGGTGAGGTCTAATTCCTCTTGAGTTGATGACTTCCTTTACCAATAGAATTTGGCAGAAGTGATATTCTGGGATTTCTAATATTCAGCCATAAAAAGCATAGAAGATTCTGCCTAGTTTTATAGCACATTCACTATTGGAACCCAGCTGCAATGTCGGGAATCTAAATTCGTGCAGCTCATGGAGGGCCTCACTTGGAGGGAAACTAAAGCCTGCAACTAACAGCCCCAGCTGAGCTCCAAACTGACAGTCACCATCAACTTGACAGTCACATTAGTACATATACTTGGAAATACATCCTCAAGCCATGGGAGTTTGAGTCACTTTATGCTACATCATACAGAAATAAACTTTCTCCATTGTGCCCTGTCAGAATTGCAGATTTGTAAAGAAAAGTTAATATTGTTGAAATGACCTATTAATTTTGGGATTGTTTGTAACACAACAACAGATACGCAGTTATGTGCCTTGGGATCAAATGGACTGGAAGTCCCAACTTTCTCAGAATTGAGAGTTGATATTCTCAATGGGAGAATTCTAAGCACATTCTAGGCATTGACTAAAATTAAAGGAAACAGCTGAGCAAAAAGCATATAGGAGTCAGCAATTAGTGAAAATCAATGAAAAGAAAATTGCTTGCCACAGAAAATGAATGAGGTCTATGAAAGTGACCCTTTCATAGGAAAGGAAGTAAAAACTAGAAAAGAAAGTGAAAATTAGAAAAATAGAAAAAAGAAAACTGGAAGGCAGAGATCCTACATAGCCTATTATTAAATTCTTATCATGTAACACACTGACACATAGAAAATATTCAATGGATGCTTATTAAATGAATGAATGAAATGTTATCCTCAGAAAGCATACCTTACTGGCTGATAGATTTTATAAAATAAAGAATCTGTTTTAAATTGTTTCAAGTCTCAACATGGATTTTTCACATTCCATGGCTGTCTCAGATCTAGGGTAAGCATTCAGTTTGTTTTGTTTTCTTTGCACAGCCACTATGGCATGGCTGTTTTGATGGTATGACTATTTGGACACATTAGAATGTTCACACAAAACAGTGAAAGTGTTTTTCTTTACAGGTAATGTAGGTACTTACCTGACTCTTAGATCTTTCCTGCATTGTCCACATTCCTTATTTTTAATGAACTTTATGCATCTTAAGGATATCAAACTGAATCTAACATCCCCTGTACACTTTTTCTATCAGATGTTGGAGATAGAATCTAACAACAGATCATGAATTATAACATTTTAAGTGGTTATGTGGTTGAGCAAATCTATTATTTTCTTCTAAATATTGATCTTTATTAATATATGCTTAGAATTCTACAACTGATGTTTTAAGACCAGGCATCATATTTTTCGTTTTGATGTAGGATTTTTTAAAACATTTTAAAGACCTTAAAAAGTTAAAAGCTAGGTTTTTTCCATCAAATAGTAATGTTTTCACAGCTATAAAAGTATTTCAAAAATTGAAATACTACTAGGAAATGTGAAAACCAGATAGTTTGCAAATCTTTAACACGGCAAGGTGTCAAATATTTTCCAAATGCATGTATGCACTAATGGTGAAGATGATTATTCAAATAAAACATTTTCCATTTAAAATTGTTATTTTAAAAATTCTTTGTACAATTGGAAAGTACAGAGTGCTTTCACATAGGTATATAATATCTTAAGAGAAGGCATTCTAATGATACCGCTCAAAACTATTCTAGTCCTATTTTGTGCCTGTTCTGCATCCCATATCCTGCTAAAACCAGTTGATTCAAAATTATCTACACATGACTGGGGTTTTCAAACTGCAGTTCATAACACTTTTATGTCATGTGAAATAAATTTAGCAGCAAATGCTACTTCTATGACCAATAATAATAATATTTTACATATAGAATAAATAGAATGAATTATAGTAACTGTAAGCACTATAAATATATAAATATAAGTTCATGACACTTTTGCCTCACATGTGTATATGTGTGCAAATGTGTGTGTGTCCATCCCATGTGCACTTGAATTTATTTGTGCAAGTAACAGCCAAGAAAATTTGAAATCTATTGCATCAAGAGTGATAACACGTGGAATTGGGTGCTTCATCCAAAGTTAGAATTACACTATAGGGCCAAAAACAAGAGTTTGCTGAATGGAAATGAACTGATGTCATTTCAAATTTTTTGTTCTTAGAAAGGAAGGCCACTGCCACTTATTCTTAAGCATGATTTAGTCTAACCATGCTATTTATGCACCTCAGATATTTAAAGAGACTATTTGCAGCGCTGCTTTGAAATTAAGTGAGTCACAACTTCAATTCAGTAATCCTTAGACTAGTTATAAAGCTCTTGGAAGTGTAATCATGCTTCAAATATTTTAACCACTATCAAGATTGAAGTCAACCACTAGGAAAATTCCCAGAGCACAAGAGGAAAGCAGAAGCAAGCAAGTCATTGCAGCTCCTAGTCAAGGGTTCTAGTGTGTTTTAGCTGGTTCAATGTATCTGTTATTGCAAAAACCACAGAATTCAAGAGCAAAGGACCTGCATAATTGATAACAGCAATTAGACTATGAGAAATGGGCAAATCAAAGTCACTAATGAGAAATAGCACATGCAATAAATGGAAAGGAGTTTGTAAGAGAATAGAAGGTAAAAAATTTGGATAAACTCACAATTTAAAGTATTAAATACAGAAACTGAAACATATCTCAAAATAAAAGGTAAAGTTAAGATTTGAGGAACATGTAATAATTACATGTAATTAATAATTACATGTAATAATTACATGTCTGCAATCATTTATTTACTTTTTGCTCAATAAATACTAAAGACTAAATATGAGTCTTTGGGAAGAATAAAAATATTGAGATTCTGACTTTAAGAAAGTTTTGCTAGAAATACTACAGAAGTATGAGCCAAGTGTATGTAATGCCACTAAAATTTAGCTACCTGTAGGCTAGTCTGAGTTGATGTAGTTTTCAAAGGAATGCCAATCAATTAAAAATCCAGCCTGCATTGGAAAGGCATTTTAGAGATTCCTCCTCTCTGGGCAGGGCATCGCTGAAAGAAAGGCAGCAGCCGCAGTCAGGGGCTTATAGATAAAATTCCCATCTCCCTGGGACAGAGCACCTGGGGGGCAGGGGTGGCTGTGGGTGCAGCTTCCGCAGACTTCAATGTTCCTGTCTGATGGCTCTGAAGAGAGCAGCAGATCTCCCAGC
This sequence comes from Rhinopithecus roxellana, assembly GCF_007565055.1. Taxonomy (NCBI): domain Eukaryota; kingdom Metazoa; phylum Chordata; class Mammalia; order Primates; family Cercopithecidae; genus Rhinopithecus; species Rhinopithecus roxellana. The sequence goes on along the minus strand of NC_044549.1, from coordinate 6,660,430 downwards.
ACATCTCTTGAGCTCTGCTAAGGGACAGAGAGACTCCTCAAGTGGGTCCCTGACCCCTGTGCCTCCTGACTGGGAAACATCTCCCAGCAAGTGTCGACAGACACCTCATACAGGAGAGCTGTGGTTGGCATCTGGTGTGTGCCCCTCTGGGACAAAGCTTCCAGACCAAAGAACAGGCAGCAATTTTTGCTGTTCTGCAGCCTCTGCTGGTGATACCCAGGCAAACAGCGCCTGGAGTGGATCTCCAGCAAACGCCAGCAGACCTGCAGCAGGGGGGCCTGACTGTTGGAAATAAAACTAACAAACAGAAAGGAATAGCATCAACATCAATAAAAAGGATGTCCACACATAAAACACATATGAAGGTCATGAAGATCAAACACCAAAGGTAGATAAATCCATGAAGATGAGGAAAAAACAGCGCAAAAAGGCTGAAAATTCCAAAAACCAGTACACCTCTTCTTCTCCAAAGGATCACAACTCCTCACCAGCAAGGGAACAAAACTATTGTGGAGAATGAGTTTGACAAATTGACAGAAGTAGGCTTCAGAAGGTGGGTAATAACAAACTCCTCCGAGCTAAAAGAGCATGTCCTAACTCAATGGAAGGAAGCTAAGAACCTTGAGAAAAGGTTAGAGGAATTGCTAATTATAACAACCGATTAGAGAAGAACATATATGACCTGATGGAGCTGAAAAACAGCAGAAGAATTTAGTGAAGCATACACAAGTATCAATAGCCAAATTGATAAAACAGAAGAATTAGAGATTGAAGATTAACTTAATGAAATAAAGCATGAGGACAAAATTAGAGAATAAAGTATGAAAAGGAACTAATAAAGCCTCCAAGAAATATGGGACTATGTGAAAAGACCAAACCTACCTTTGACAGTGTACCTGAAAATGACAGGGAGAATGGAACCAAGATGGAAAACACTCTTCAGGATATCATCCAGGAGAACTTCCCCAACCTAGCCAGAGCAGGCCAACATTCAAATTCAGGAAATACAGAGAATGCCAAAAAGATGCTTCTTGAGAAGAGCAACCCCAAGACACATAATTATCAGATTCACCAAGGTTCCAATCAAGAAAAAAGTGTTAAGGGCAGCCAGAGAGAAAGGTCAGGTTACCCACAAAGGGAAGTCCATCACAGTAAGAGCAGATCTCTCTGGAAACCCTACAAGCCAGAATAGAGTGGGGGCCAATATTCAACATTCTTAAAGAAAAGGATCTTTAACCTAGAATTTCATATCCAGCCAAACTAAGCTTCATAAGTGAAGGAGAAATAAAATCCTTTACAGACAAGCAAATGCTGAGAGATTTTGTCACCACCAGGCCTGCCTTACAAGAGCTCCTGAAGAAAGTACTAAATATGGAAAGAGAAAACCAGTACCAGCCACTGCAAAAACACACCAAATTGTGAAGACCATCAACATCATGAAGAAATTGCATCAACTAATGGGCACAGTAACCAGTTAACATCTTAATGACAGGATCAAAATCACATATAACAATATTAACCTTACATGTAAACAGACTAAATGCCCCAATGAAAAAACACAGACTGGAAAATTGGATAGAGTCCAGACTCATTGATGTGCTGTATTCAGGAGACCCCATCTCAGGTGCAAAGACACACATAGGCTCAAAATAAAGGGATGGAGGAATATTTACCAAGCAAATGGAAAGCAGTGAAAAAGCAGGGGTTGCAATCCTAGTGTCTGATAAAACAGACTCTAAACCAACAAAGATCAAAAGAGACAAAGAAGAGCATTATACAATGGCATTATATTATATAATTTATATCATATAAAGGGATCAATGCAATAAAAAGAGCTAACTATCATAAATATATATGCACCCAATGCAGGAGCACCCAGATTTGTAAAACAAGTTCTTAGAGACTTAAAAAGAGACATAGACTCCCACACAATAATAGTGGGAGACTTTAACACCTCACTGTCAATATTAGACAGAACAACAAGACAGAAAATTAACAAGGATATTCAGGACTTGAACTCAACTGTGGACCAAGCAGACCTAATAGACATCTACAGAACTCTTCACCATAAATCAACAGAATACACATTCTTCTCAGCACCCCATCATACTTATTTTAAAATTGACGAAATAATTGGAAGTAAAACACTCCTCAGCAAATGCAAAAGAATGGAAATCATAACAGTCTCTCAGTCCACAGTGAAATCAAGTTATAACTCAGGATTAAGACACTCACTCAAAACCATGCAACTACATGGAAATGGAACAACCTGCTCCTGAATAACTACTGGATAAATAATGAAATTAAGGCAGAAATAAATAAATTATTTAAAACCAATGAGAACAAAGATACAACCTACCAGAATCTCTGGGACACAGCTAAAGCAGTGTTTAGGGGGAAACTTATAGCACTAAATGCCCACAGGAGAAAGTGGGAAAGATCTAAAATCAACACCCTAACATCACAATTAAAAGAACCAGAGAAGCAAGAGCAAACAAATTCAAAACCTAGCAGAAGACAAGAAATAACTAAGATCTGAGCAGAACTGAAGGAGATAGAGACACAAAAAAACCCTTTAAAAAGGTAATGAATCCAGGAGCTGGTTTTTGGAAAAGATTAACAAAACAGAGAGACCACTAGCCAGATTAATAAAGAAGAGAAGAGAGAAGAATCAAACAGACACAATAAAAAATAATGAAGGGGCCATCATCACTGATCCCATAGAAATACAAACTACCATGAGAATATACTGTAAACACCTCTATGCAAATAAACTTGAAAAATCTAGAAGAAATGGATCAATTCCTGGAGACATATACTCTCCCAAGACTCAATCAGGAAGAAGTTGAATCCGTGAATAGACCAATAACAAGTTCTGAAATTGAGGCAGCAATTAATAGCCTACCAACAACAACAACAACAAAAAACCCAGGACAAGATGGATGCACAGCTGAATTCTACCAGAGGTACAAAGAGGAGCTGGTACCATTCCTTCTGAAACTATTCCAAACAATAGAAAAAAAGGGACTCCTCCCTAACTCGTTTTACAAGGCCAGCATCATCCTGATACCGAAACCTAGCAAAGACACAAAAAAAGAGAATTTCTGGCCAATATCCCTGATGAACATTGACACAAAAATCCTCAATAAAATACTGGCAAACTGAATCCAGCAGCACATCAAAAAGCTTATCCACCACTATCAAGTCGGCTTCATACCTGGGATGCAACGTTGATCCAACATACACAAATCAATAAACATAATCCATCACATAAACAGAACCAATGACAAAAACCACATGATTATCTCAATAGATACAGAAAAGGCCTTTGATAAAATTCAACAGCACTTCATGCTAAAAAAAACTCTCAATAAACTAGGGATTGATGGAATGCATCTCAAAATAATACCTATTTATGACAAACCCACAGCCCATATCCATCTGAACAGGCCAAAGCTGGAAGCATTCCCTTTGAAAACTGGCACAAGACAAGGATGCCCTCTCTCACCACTCCTATTCAACATAGTATTGGAAGTTCTGGCCAGAGTAATCAGGCAAGAGAAAGAAATAAAGGGTATTCAAATAGGAAGAGAGGAAGTCAAATTGTCTCTGTTTGCAGAAGACATGATTGTATATATAGGAAACCCCATCATCTCACCCCCAAATCTCCTTAAGCTGATAAGCAACTTCAGCAAAGTCTCAGAACACAAAATCAAGGTGCAAAAATCACAAGCATTCCTATACACCAACAATAGACAAACAGAAAGTGAAATCATGAGTGAACTACCATTCACAATTGCTCCTAAAGAGAATAAAATACCTAGGAATCCAACTTATGAGGGATGTGAAGGACCTCTTCAAGGAGAACTACAAACCACTGCTGAAGGAAATAAGAGAGGACACAAACAAATGGAAAAGCTTTCCATGTTCATAGATAGAATCAATATTGTGAAAATGGCCATGCTGCCCAAAGTAATTTATAGATTCAATGCTGTCCACGTCAACCTACCATTGACTTTCTTCACAGAATTAGAAAAAGAAAAAAAAAAAAACTACTTTAAATTTCATATGGAACCAAAAAAGAGCTTGTATAGCCAGGACAATCCTAAGCAAAAAAACAAAGCTGGAGTAACCACGTTACCTGACTTCAAACTATACAAATCTACACTAACCCAAACAGCAAGATACTGGCACCAAAACAGATATATAGACCAATGGAACAGAACAGAGGTCTCAGAAATAACACCACACATCTACAACCATCTGATCTTTGACAAACCTGACAAAAACAAGCAATGGGAAAAGGATTTCCTATTTAATAAATGATGTTGGGAAAACTGGCTAGCCATATGCAGAAAACTGAAACTGAACCCGTTTCTTACACCTTATACAAAAACTAACTCAAGATGGATTAAAGACTTAAATGTAACACTTAAAACCATAAAAATCCTAGAAGAAAACCTGGGCAATACCATTCAGGACATAGGCATGGGCGAGGACTTCATGATGAAAACACCAAAAGCAATGGCAACAAAAGCCAAAACTGACAAATGGGATCTACTTAAACTAAAGAGCTTCTGCACAGCTAAAGAAACTATCATCAGAGTGAACAGTCAACCTACAGAATGGGAGAAAATTTTTACAATCTACTCATCTGACAAAGGTCTAATATCCAGAATCTACAAGGAACTTAAATTTACAAGAAATAAACAACCCCATCAAAAAGTGAGCAAAGGATATGAACAGCCACTTCTCAAAATAAGACATTTATGTGGCCAACAAACATATGAAAAAAAGCTCATCATCACTGATCATTAGAGAAATGCAAATCAAAACGACAATGAGATACCGTCTCACACCAGTTAGAATGATGATCATTAAAAAGTCAGGAAACAACAGATGCTGGAGAGGATGTGGAGAAATAGGAAGGCTTTTACACTGTTGGTTGGAGTGTAAATTAGTTCAACCATTGTGGAAGACAGTGTGGCGATTCCTCAAGCATCTAGAACCAGAGATACCACTTGACCCAGCAATCCCATTACTGGGTATATACCCAAAGGATTATAAATCATTCTACGATAAAGACACGTGCACACGTATGTTTATTGCAGCACTATTCACCATAGCAAAGACTTTCAACCAAACCAAATGCCCATCAATGATACACTGGATAAAGAAAACGTGGCATATATACACCATGGAATACTATGCAGCCATAAAAAAGGATGAGTTCTTGTCCTTTGCAGGGACATGGATGAAGCTGGAAACCATCATTCTCAGCAAACTAACACAGAAACAGAAAACCAAGCACCGCATGTTCTCCCTCATAAGTGGGAGTTGAACAATGAGAACACATGGACACAGGGAGGAGGAGAACATCACACACTGGGGCATATGGGGGGGTGGGAGGCAAAGGGAGGGATAGCATTAGGAGAAATACCTAATGGAGATGACGGCTTGATGGGTGCAGCAAACCACTATGGCACGTGTATACCTATGTGACAAACCTGAACATTCTACATATGTATCCCAGAACTTAAAGTATAATAAAGAAAGTCATTTTAATTATATTTACTGTTCTAAAAATGCATAAATTTATTGTGAAATCCTTTATGCAATTTATTATAAGTAATACAAAGACGTCAAATATTTATTTTTCCTTTGTTCAAACATTCAATCTCTCTTCCAATGTTCAAATATCTCTTTTCTGTGAAGTCTCCAAAACTTCCCCTGAAGCGAGCACATACTGCTTCCAATCGTCATTTACTAGTTTCTCACCTTTAGATCTATTACTTGCTTTTCTGACAGAGATGGTCTGTAGCTGCCGATTTAAATCTATCAAGACAATGCCTCCTATTACTCTCTCTCTCCACCAGTACCTCAGTTCTGTACAACATGGAGCTACAATTTAAGGTGATAAGACAGATTTTTTTAATTGGAGGTTAGAGATTAAGCTATATATACCTACACATATTTCTTATATCATGTGAAAATACTAAAAACACAATATGAAAAATAACAGAAAATAATCTATTAATGTAAGTACAGACCATTGACAAAAATAAGGTTGGGAGAAAGCTGATTAATTCAGTGCTAGATGAGTTAATTTGAGTTTGTAAGGTTCAAAATGGTTTTCAGTGAAGACCTTTATGTATTGGCTAGAGACTTCGAGAGAGAGGCCATAGAGGTGTAATATTTGGACTTGTAAGGATATCGTTGACATCACAAGCTGTATAGATTTCAATGGGTGAGAGTTTTGATGCTAAAGAGTCAAGTCTTAGGGCAGATAGCTGAGACACAACTCTGTTAAGTGCATAAGCAAAGAGAATGAGCCAGGTTACAGATGTCATTAAGAAAAAATAACTTTGAATAATTCTACGACAGGTAATAAAAGAGATTAGGAAATAACAAATGCCACAAAGAGATCAAGGCATTCAATGACACGTAGAGCTATTTGATTTAAGTGCTGAGGGTTACTCATATGATATGGGTAAAATTCCCTTTGAAACATAAACGAAATGGTATTAAATTATTCTGATCCTAGAGTATAAACTGCCTACTAAAGCTAAAATAAAAACTACAGTGCACATATTCTATTAATGTACTTGGGGATACTTTTGTTTGCTTGTTTGGTTTGTTTGTTTTAAATTCAGATTGTATATCAAAGAATGAAAGTCTAAAATTACTCCTACATCTGCTTAGGAGATAACATAATGGACTATTTATTGCTTTGACTCAAATAAGTCTTAGTAAATATTTTCTGGAAAAGAATAGATATCTAGATAGAAATCATGTTTTTTCTTTCAACCTTAAGAAAGGATGAGTAAACATAATTAATTCAGTATTACGGGTTACATCAGGAAAGAGTAATTGGCAAAAATATTCAATTGCCTCTAAATCTTTCTGTTGTGTTATACTGTTCCTTAATGTGAATTAATGAATACTAGAAATTTATTTTTAAAACTGTATACTATTTAATATATAACTCTGTGTTTATTCTAATTTATGGAAAACTCAACACAAGCAATAAAGGAACTTTCCTGAAAAGATTACTTCTGACTTGTTAGACCAAGTGATCCCTTAAGGTTGATAGATGGACTTTCAGAAAATGGACATAGCTTAGCAGCTGTCATCAAGTGTCTAACATTTGAAGAATGTAAAATACATTTGTTAAATTTCCTTCACCACAATGAGCAAATTATGAGGCTAGGCAATAAGGGTAGGAAACAAGGAAGAAAATGATACTTCTAATCTAAAGAAACATATGAGTCTGCAGATAAAAACCTACTATAGAAAACTATTTCTTTTTCTTATCCTGTTCTCTGCCTCCAAGTGAGTTAGCTTAGTTGGTTTGAGTAAATTTTAAGCTTAATCCAGGTGATTTTAAACTGATCAGTTGACAAAAATATCTACTCTTGGCAAACAAAGGGACTAAGCATTAGAAAGTGAGAAGTTTACCTCTCCGGGTCAGGCAACTTAAACATGCTCCACAATGACTGTTATATTAAAATAAATACTATTTTGTTGTTGTTGTGAACTAATGTGCTGTGTACTATTTGCACTTATAAAAAGTTAACTTCTGTTAGCAAATGATGCGCTTACAGGTAAAATGGCTACCTGGTACATTCTTATGAGTCTTAGTTTTTTCGTTTTAGAAATTAATATTATTTGTAACTGACAAATCATAATTGTATACATTTGTGGAGTATAATTCATTACATGTATACAATGTAGAATTATTAAATCAAGTTGATTAACATAACCCGTTATTAAGTATACTAGGTTTTATGTAAGCCTGATGGTAATGACAAAGCAAAGACCTGTAACAGTTATACAACCATGAAAAAGAAAGGATTCAAAGCATACTCCTACGGAAGAATGGCACACCACGAAGGAAGACTGCAAGAAAGGAAGAAAGAAGCAAAACATCTGCAAATCAATCAGAAAGCAAATCATAAAATGGCAATAGAAAATGCTTACATATCAAAATTACCTTGAATGCAAATTGATTAAATTATCCAATCAAAAAAACACACAGTGGCTGAATAAAAAGACCCTACTATACACTGCTTATCAAATAATCGCTTTACTAGTAAGAATATGCATAGACTGAAAGTGAAGAAATGGAATGACCTGCAAGACAAATGAAAATCAAAAGAGAGCAGGGGTGACTATATTCGTATCAGACAAAGTTGTTTTATTTTTAAAAATATTATCTTCTGATTTCTTCCTCTTCTCTTCTTTAATCCCTGCTCTTACATTGTTAACTTTTGAGCTTCTTTTTCACTTTCACCTCAGTTTGCACTTTCGCAACTTTTGGTTTTGCTTTAATGGTACCAACCTTTTACGGGTTTATACCTTTCTTGCTGCATTGACCTTATAAAGCCGTCTGTATCTATCTGTTCCTCTGGAGATCAAATGGTCAACTGTAGTTGCAGTGTGCAATGCAACTCCTTAAAAAAAAATGGACCAGCACCAGCTCTGCTTTAGTAATTACTCTCTTATTTCACTTTTCTTTCTATTATGTTTCCTAACACTTAACTGAAACCTACATGATTGAGATAGTTATGTCTAAAAATCAATAGTTTGAAACCACTTTCCCCTCATTAAACCATTAAGATTTTAGCAAGAATATGTTGTTGCTTTTATAGGTATATAAACCTGTCTTGTGTATTCCATACTCTTTGAGTAATTCTAGATATAAACATAAATGGCATAACAAGCAACCAACTTTGTTAAAACTTGTTAACTAAAAATACAGTGTCCATGAAACCAGGAAGATTTGAATTTTATTTTCAATCTGATCCACATATCCTTATTTTACCAATCTTCCCTTCAGGTACAGCAAAGTCTCCATATTATTTTCAAATGCTAATTGTTATAGGATATATTTTAGTTTGCTTAATAAAAAAAGATTGTTTCAATTTCTTTTGAAAAAAGAAGTATTCAACTTCTCTTCAGCTAACACATCATCCTTCTGCTACATAGGGTTTAAATCGTGACCTCAAATTTAAAGATGTGATTGAGAAATAGTAGCTGAAAGTAAAACTGCCATATTTTACCCTTATACCAAAAGGCCCAAACATTTTACTCTCCTTGGCTGAATTATAATGGTAAATAATGTATGAAAATAGCATCAGTTCTTAAAAAAATCATTCATTCACTCATCCATTCAGTAAATCATTGTAAAACATTTCCAAATAATCTAACAAACAACTGTGCAATTACATGTTGAGAAATGTGTTCTGAAGAAAATGGTGATGGTTCTGAGACATTTCTTTAAAATCTCGATTCATTCTGAGAGAGAAAGACAGGAACGCCATTTCTAAAAATCAATACCTGTACTGAAGTTAGAGAGGGTTTATTACTTTAACAAAGCTATCCAAATTACATTTCCTTACACAAAAAGCATATACATAACTTTTAGAAAAATTTGCAACACAAGTGCCAGTAAAGCCAGTAAGGAAAGCTAAGAAAAGGTCTAGGATAATATCATGTTATCCAGTACTCTTTGTGCTCCAAGCGTGAGAACATAATTCTGATTAGCCTGAAAGGAGGCGATAGAATGTTAATGGTTGAGATCAGATTTTATTTATTTTTTAATTTAATTTAATTTTTTGAGACTGAGTCTCGTTCCGTTGCCCAGGCTGGAGTACGGTGGCACGATCTCGGCTCACTGCAACCTCTGCCTCCCTGGTTCAAGAAATTCTCCAACCTCAGTCTCCCAAGTAAGTAGGATTACAGGTGCCCACCACCAACCCAGCTAATTTCTTTGTATTTTTAATAGAAACAGGATTTTACAATATTGGCCAGGCTGGTCACGAACTCCTACCTCAAGCAATCCATCCTTCTCAGCCTCCCAAAGTGCTGGGATTACAGGTGCCCACCACCAACCCAGCTAATTTCTTTGTGTTTTTAATAGAAACAGGATTTTACAATGTTGGCCAGGCTGGTCTAGAACTCCTACCTCAAGCAACCCATCCTTCTCAGCCTCCCAAAGTGCTAGGATTATAGGTGTGAGCCTCTGCACCGGGCCTATTTAATTTTCTTTATTTCAACTTTTGTTTTAGGTTCAGGGTGTACATGTACAGGTTTGTTACATGGTATATTGCATGATGCTGAGGTTTTGGTTACAAATGATGCTGTCACCCAGATAGTGAGCATAGTACCCAATACATTGTTTTTCAACCTTCACCCAGTTTCCTCCCTCCTCCTCCTTCTAGTCCCCATTGTTCCCATCTTTATGTCCATGTGTACTAAATTTTAGATCAATATTTATACTCAGACTGCTAAGATGTGTCCTGCTCCTCTTATGACATCCTGGATTAGCTGCTTATTGTGGTATACACAGTGATTCACTACCCAGATCTTTCTTCAAGGTGAGGCTTGATGTTTCAACTATGGAGAATACTAGAGGCCCCAGTCTCCAATTGCCTTTGCTCAAAAATTCTGCCTCATCTAAAGTCACACCCCCTTCCCAAGATGACTCATATCTAAGAACCTATCAAGTGGGCTACACAGAAGTAATTTTGTGTTCCAATGGAACATCTTTGAAATACCAGCATAGCCCAAGGGCTCTCAGTGGTTCTTGCAAGACTGTCTGTAGGCCTGCACTGCTGCTCCTCTTCCATCTCTTCCCACCCCTGCTTCCTCTTCTTCCGTCCCATAGGTGTTGGTCCCAGGAGCACCCCTTAATAAACACCCTGCCTGCTAAACTCCATATTAGAGTCTGCTTTCTGGGAAATCCAATCTGTGACTTATACTCTCTGACCCTCTACTTTTTCATCTATTAAAAGAGAATCATAGAACATTTTTTTACCAGATTACAAAAATTGCATTGACAATACTCAGAATTCCCTCAATGTGGTGACTTATACATAGTAAATTGTCTATAAATTTTATCTACATAGATGATGATTATGATGATTGGGAAAGAGAAAATACGATGAACAAGTGTGGTTTGAATTCAGGATTTTCAATGACATGATCACACTCTATTGCTTTCTTGCTCCTTCCATTTATGTATTTCTTACGAGCAACTACATTTTCTGTTAGCTTTGTTTGTCTCCTGCACATACACCCTCTAGCGCCATCCATATGGGGAGCAGGAAGCTAGAAGTGACCTGAATGACAAAACGAATCTCTTCTTTCTTCCTTCTTCTGGAGGTATACATTTTAGTCAGTTCCTTTTGTGTTGTAACCTCCACTGAACACTCGACCTTTGTGGTACTCCAGTTTTGTGGGTGTTAGTGATTCTTACTCACAAATTTCCCTTTTTGTATTTTGCATTGTACACGTATTTGGTTTGTTTTAAATTCTGTGAACGTGTTGATTAAAAGACTCCTTTTAAATAGAAGCCACCAGGCAGCAGAATGGAAGATTGGAGGAACTGCCTGTGAGTGCTGGTCTTTGTGTTTCATTCCATATGTGTGATGATCCTTGCTGGAGTTTTTTGCTTTGTTTCAAGGGAAATGTCTTGGAGTACATTTTAAGTTCCTGAAGCTAGTTTGGTTTAGAGGAATTTTGTTTTAAAAAATAGGATCATTCTGAACTTTTGAATGATCCCTTATAACTGTTCTGAAAATGAAAACAATTAGTTACATGAAAAAGATTTCCAATGAAGATGTCAGCATTTTATGAAAAACCGGAAGTTATTAGATGAAAGCAGTGATTTAATCTTTAAAACAGACGTGATCATGCACAAACAATAAGTCTTTTTTCTCTTAAACTGGAAGTAAATCTATATCAGTTAGAAATTATATAGCCCAAAAAATGTGAATTCAAAGACTTTTTTTGTCAATAGTGTATAGCAAATATATGAATCAAAGTGATTTGAGTTGTAAAAATGTAAAACTGTATGAACAGAATTTGTACTATACCAGATTTAAACATCTAGTGAGATTCACATTTATACTAAGTGTTCAACATTTTGTTCTTTTTGCATTTATTTTTTATTTTTATTAAAGGTTCAAAAGAAAACAAAAACAGAAAAATGTTTGATTTAAGGCCTAGTCTAGATGACATAATGTTACTTATTACTCCATAACTTTTATCCACCCTCCAGCGCAAATCTACCTGGACTGTTTACAGTCGTCAAAATTTTACTGAAAGTTAACTTTGCTCACTTTTGAAATGCTCATCTTCCAGGAAGAGTTAATTCTTTACACAGTTTAAAAGACAAGAGAGACTTTATTTTTAACTCAGATCCTTTCCTCAGAATAAACACTGACAGGGAGAGAGCAAAAAAAAAAAAAAGAAATGATGAGCAATAGAGAAGACGGCTAGAAATCAAGGAAAGAAAAAATTGAGAAGCTTAAAACTCCTGAAGATGCATGCCTTCTATTTTCATCACAGCATCCATGTAGATATTTTGGATACATATCTTTTCTTGGTGTTGAAATCAAAACTGATATTAGCATTATATTGTACAGTAACACACTAATGTACTTCACTGCCCTATCTGTTGGCTATTGGAAAACAGTCAATAAAATAATTTAAGAAAATTGTAAAAAATAAACAGAAAAGTATTAACAGCCCTTTCCCTCCCTTTATCTACTACAGGAGAATTCAAGGACCATGAATTGACTCCTCTCATCAAGCCAAAGACCCAGAGAACTTCATCGTGATAAAAGATGAGCACTTCCTGTAGACACTGACAGATTTGTGGAACATGAAAGTATAATTTCTGGCCATAGGAAGTCAAATTTGTTTGAATAAGTTCTCTTTTCAAAAATGAAAATTTCTAACCCGCAGAATATTTTGATCTTGGACTATGGTGCTTTGGCTTTCCGCCTAGGTAAATAATGGAATTTAGCTGACCTGGCAGAGTAAAAACTTCTTATTCCACTTACTCCCTTGTCTGAGCAACAGAAGTACCTCAATTAGCTTTTTGTGTTTGCCTCTTGTCTCAGCATTCAGTCTACCTAGATAGATAAGTCTGCCTTTCTTCTTTTTACATTTATTTCTTCTTTATTCTTAATTATAAAAGTTATTTAATATAATTAGGACTCTGGAAGAAAATAATTAAAATAATTATAATTGAACCACCTTACTCTATCCCTTCCAATCCTTTCTGTGTATTATTCCTGATTGTTTTCTTCTCTAGTACGATTGTTCTTGTCATGGCATGACATTATATATCCATATTTTTTTCACTTAACAATTTACAATAAGCATGTACTTGTGTATTTAGAGAGGCTTCATAACCATTTATTAGTGGTTACAAGAGCTTGAATAAATAAATCTATTATAATTTTCCTAATTTCCTATTAGAGAGTTTAGTTTCTCCCCACATTCACAATTCTAATCAAATTATGCCTACAATATATTTTTAAATATACAGTTTTTTCATACTTTATATTATTTATTTAATATCAAAGTCTACTGAGATATTGTAAATAAAATAAAGTGCCTTTTAACACTTGTCAGTGAACTGAATGACAAAAGCTGTATATAAATAATGGTTCCAAACTTTGGGCCACATTTCCTTTTAAGGTCAAAACACAGTGATCAGAGATACTTTTTCACATGCCCAAATGTTGCTTGCCATCAGTCTAATTACAAACTACCCTCCTCTCTTCTGCAGTTTGCCTCTTGCCATCTCAGAAGAAGCCTCCTTCAGCCAGATATTGCTGTTTTCTTCTGTACTTGGTCTTGAATGATGATCACAGACATGACCCTTATTAATTCTTTCAGTGAAGAAGAACCTTCATCTTCTTCACTGAAATCTTAGAACTCACAAGTGAATGACAATACCAAATATTTCAGACTGTTAGATTACTTATGACTGCCTTGACAATTCAAAGACTCGATCTCTTCTATAGCATTTCTTTTTTTTTTTTTTTTTTTTTTTTTTTTGTGAGACGGAGTCTCGCTCTGTCGCCCAGGCTGGAGTGCAGTGGCCGGATCTCAGCTCACTGCAAGCTCCGCCTCCCGGGTTCACGCCATTCTCCTGCCTCAGCCTGCGGAGTAGCTGGGACCACAGGCACCCGCCACCTCGCCCGGCTAGTTTTTTGTATTTTTTAGTAGAGACGGGGTTTCACCGTGTTAGCCAGGATGGTCTCGATCTCCTGAGCTTGTGATCCGCCCGCCTCGGCCTCCCAAAGTGCTGGGATTACAGGCTTGAGCCACCGCGCCCGGCCTTCTATAGCATTTCAAAAGTTATACAGATTATTGTTCAACCTCGAGTATGGGTCATTGTGGTAGAGGACAGACAATCATCTGAACAACACTCCTATTTGCATTGAGGAGGGGTTTGGGCATCACCTCCTTTTGCTGTAAGTCAAGAACCTGTCTAAGGTCTGAGAGTCAACCATTCACCTTTCACACTAGTGCTGTCCTATTCTTCGAGTACCAATCTTTTGCCAGAGGATTGGCTTTGGTACAGGGTAATTGTCAGGAGGTAGTAAACACCATCTCCAGCGTCAGGAGTAGGGTTGCAAAAATAAATAAGTAATCCAAATTTCAATCTCATAACATTTGCAAAAGTCTGGGTTATTGGGCATGAAATAACTCCACACATGGGGCTTAACAGTCCAATTCACATTATACTTCATCAAACTTTGTTATGCTTCTCTTGATTTTCTTTGGGCAGAAGTTGAGAGGAAACTGTTATTCTATATTGGCTAGCCTTTTCGTGTAATTATTCAAATAATACCAAAGGAACAACAGGCAAGTGATAATGCACAATCATGACAAGTGTGTGTGTGGGGGGGTGTATAATTCTGTATTTTAGAACACATGTGTATACTCTATCAGAAATGGTATCTATGAAGAGAGACTTGCTTAAAAAATACAGCTGATGGCTGGGTGTGGTGCTTACATCTGTAATCCCAGCACTTTGGGAGTCCGAGGTGGGTGGATCATAAAGTCAAGAGATCGAGACCATCCTGGACAACATGGTGAAACCCCATCTCTACTAAAAATACAAAAATTAGCTGGGCATGGTGGCAGGTTCCTGTAGTACCAGCTACTCAGGAGACTGAGGCAGGAGAATGCCATGAACCCAGGAGGCAGAGGTTGTAGTGAACCGAGATCATGCCACTGCACTCCAGCCTGTCAACAGGGTGAAGCTACATCTCAAAATAATAATAATAATTTAAATTACTAAAATATGATTCTCCATTATCATTTACATCTTAAAGCCCTTAATGGAAATGATCAATGGCTTTTTCAAAGAACAGAGAGACAACAGATTCCAAAGTTAAATTTAAAGCTCTACTCTGAGAAAGAAGCTGGTGTGTGATGTTCCCCTTCCTGTGTCCATGTGATCTCATTGTCCAACTCACTCTTATGAGTGAGAACATGTGGTGTTTGGTTTTCTGATCTTGTGATAGTTTGCTGAGAATGATGGCTTGCAGCTTCACCCAAGTCCCTGCAAAGGACATGAACTCATCCTATTTTATGGCTGCATAGTATTCCATGGTGTATACGTGCCACATTTTCTTAATCCAGTCTATCATTGATGGACATTTGGGTTGGTTCCAAGTCTTTGCTATTGTGAATAGTGCTGCAATAAACATACGTGTGCATGTGTCTTTATAGCAGCATGATTTATAATCCTTAGGGTATATGCCTAGTAACAGGATTGTGGTAAAATGGTATTTCCAGTTAAGCCTGTCAGAGGGATGTGGGGATAAGAGAGGAACAACATTAGGAGAAATACCTAATGTAGGTGATGGGTTAATGGGTGCAGCAAACCACCATGGCACGTGTATACCTGTGTAACAAAACTGCATGTTCTGCACGTGTAACCCAGAACTTAAAGTATAACAATAAAAAAAGAAAGAAGCTGCTTTCAAGTTTACTTTGAAAGTTTGCTTTTATATTTTTGATTGCTATTCTTAAGAATGTTTCAAATGTGACAGCAACAATAATAAAGATACTCTGCTAGACTGATGCTCTTCAATACAGATATTTTTAAAATCTGAAGTTTCAAAATCAATAGCTATCTGGGAATATTAACTAGAGATAATAAAAGTGGCATAATTTCAATAAAGAGTGCTGAAGATTTCAATGTCTTAAAATGTTTACAAAGTGATTTTTATTCTCTTGTATCACCTGAGAACAAATTGAGTTAAATACAATTCTTAGATTTTTTTGTGTACACTGTATTCAGTGAAAAAATTAAGGCAGATAATGATTAGTGATATTACACTGAGACCTTGCTGCCAAATTATAATTAAAATACATCTCAAACCAAAGTTTGCCACACATTATTTTTTACCACATACAAGTTTATTAGATAATATTAGCAAGCAAGTACGAAACAATATTTTGCTCTTTATATCAGATAAAATGTCACTTTTAGTTGTTATGACTAGTACCATGCATGAAAGATTAATTTAAGGCAAGCCAGCCAATGCTCTAGAGGGGGATTTTGTTACATGTATAGTTGGCATCCAGCCTCTAGCACTCATATAAGTAAAACGTAGAACAAAGGATATTAGAGGCTGAGAATAGTAGGGAGAAGGGAGAGAGAGGAAGAGATTTGTTAAAGGATATAAAATTGCAGCTAGATAGGAAGAATACATTCTAGTGTTCCATAGCACTAAAGCATGGCTATAGTTAACAGTAATACATAGTTTCAAATAGCTAAGAGGAGGATATTCAACTTTCCCAAAACAAAGGAATAATAAATGATCAAGATGATGGATATGCTAATTACCCAGATCTGATCACTATACATTATAAAAAACAAAACATTACTATGTACCCCATGAATTTGTACAATTATTATTTGTCAATTTAAATTTGTCGGTTTAATACACATTTTTAAAAACTGGATATTTAATGAAAATATGTCCAATATTTTCTATGATGATGTGGGTAATCTGGTAAAATTTGTGTTGATCATGTTCCTGGTCCAAATAGTATTGATCAACTTTTATAGAACATAAATTTTGGAGAATTCATCAATCAGCATTTAAAAAGATGATTTAGGTGCTTGAGGTCATCTGGAAAAATGTATTTTAAAAATTATATATATATATATATAAAATTAAGTAGGTCGATAGATATTGATTCCTCTGGGAACTTTTCTACATAGAAGTGAAATAACTATACCGGAAGTTTTCCTCTCAGTCCTAGATAGCAAATATATTCTATTATAATCTTACCAGATGATTATTTGTTTGTTCACTTATTTTCAAAAGATTCATTGAGTTACAATTGATACTCAACAATCTAGCAGATATTAAAACTTCGGAAGTTTGGAACAGATATAGATGCATACGATCATAAATAAAATTAAGATAATAAGCATATCCGTTACCTCCAAAGCTTACTATGACACTTATAATCTCTCCTTACCGACTCTCTCTACTCACCCTCACCCTGGAAACAATTGATTTGCTTTCTTCGCAAGTAGTAGTTTTAATTTTCTAGAATTTTATGTGAATGGAATTATGCAGTATTTACTTTTCATCTTCTTCCATTCATAATGATTATTTTGAGATCTATCCATGTTATGTATGTAACACTAGATCGTTCTTGTTGATTGCTGATTAGTATTCCATTGTATGTGTATACCATACTATGTTTACTCATTTATTTGTTGATGAGCATTTTGGTTGTTTACTTTTTTTACTTATTATAAATAAACTGCTTATGTATATAAATGTTTCCATGGACATATCTGTCATTTGTCTTGAGTAGAACCCTATAGGTGGAAAAACTGGTTCATATGGTACATGTATGTTTGTATTTGTATGAAACTGCCAAACTGTTTTTGTAAATAGTTGTACCATTTTATATTCCCACTAGCAATCTATGAAAGTTCCAACTGCTTCAAATCCTTGCCAAAACTTGTTGTAAGTAGTCTTTTTAATGTTGGTAATACTAATAAACGTGTACTGGTATTTCATTAAGGATTTATAACAAACTGATAATGTTAGGCAGCATTTTCTGTGCTTAGTTTCCTCTGAATATATTCTTTGGTGAAATGTCTGCTTATATATTTGCCTATTTTGTTTGGAATGTTTATGTTATCATTATTGCGTTTTGGATTTCTGGATTTATCATTATTACATATGTCATATACAAACATGTTTTCCCAGTCTGTGGGCAGTCTTTCATTCATTTAACTGTATTTTTTGAAGTTCAGAGGTTATTAACTTTAAATGGATTTATTTATGGTTTATATTTTGGTGTCATAGTTAAGAAATCTTTGTACTATCGGGTCACAAATATTTTTTTCCAACTTTTTAAAATTTCCTAAATATTTTAGTTTTAGGCTTCACATTTAAGTTCATAATTCATTTTTAGTTAATGTCAGTATATGGTTCAATGTATGGATGAAAGTTTACTTTTTCTTTACACACAAATACCCAATCGTTTTAATACACTTGTTGAAATATTTTATTTTTCTCCAATGAATTATCTTTACTAATTTTTCAAAAATTATCTACGTGTGGGTCTATATCTGAACATTGAATTCACTTTCATTTATCTGGTTGCCTCTTTTGCTACCAATACTATACTACTCTTTTGGTTATGGAAACCTCATAATAAACCTTGAAATCTAGTAGAATAAGTCTTCAAACTTGGTTCTTTTTTCTAAGTTGTTTTAGCTGTTCTAGTTTCTTGCATTTTTATATGAATTCTAGAATCAGATTGTATATTTTTATTAAAATGCCTGCTGGAATTTTGGTGTAGATTCTTTTAAGTCTACACATTAATTTGAAGAAATTGACAATTTAGTAATATTGAATCTTCAGAT
Organism: Rhinopithecus roxellana; assembly: GCF_007565055.1. Classification (NCBI taxonomy): domain Eukaryota; kingdom Metazoa; phylum Chordata; class Mammalia; order Primates; family Cercopithecidae; genus Rhinopithecus; species Rhinopithecus roxellana. The sequence continues at coordinate 6,641,712 of NC_044549.1, read as the reverse complement.
CCATGAACACAGAATATATTTCCATTTATTTAAATATTGGTTAATTTCTCCACCAAAATATGTTAGTTTTTAATGTACATATTTTGCATGTCTTTTATATTTATCCTAAATTATTACATACTTTTGATGCCCACGTAAGTGTTAATTAATTTTTAATTTCAATTTCCAAGTATACATTGCTGGTATACCAAAATAACTTGTTTTTTTTTTTTTTTTTTTTTTGTTTTTTTTGTACTGGCCTTTTATCCTGTAAAATTATTAGTTTATACTATTAGTAACACAAAAACACTCATTAGTTTAAGTTTTTTTTGTTGTTTTCTTAGGATTTCTATATATATGATTTTATGAGATGAAAACACTCTTACACGTTTTACTCAATCTGAATGGCTTTTATCTATTTCTCTTAACTTCTTTGTACTGTAATATTGAATAGAATTTGTGAGAGCAAACATGCCTGAGTTTTTTCTTAATCTTAAATGGAAAAGATTCATTCTTTCACAAATAAGTATAGTAATTGTATTTTTTTTCAAAATGCCCTTCTTGAAACTGAGAACATTTGATTTCATCCCCAGATTGCTGATATTTTAAAAAAGAAATACATTTTCATTTTTCTTACTTGCTTTTTTTTTAAAACCTCTGGTGAGATGATTATATACTTTTCTGATTTTGTTCTTTTAATGGTAAACTAACCTTGCATTCCTGGTATAAATCCTTGTTGGTTGCAATGTAGACTCAATTTTGTGTATTGTTGGATTTAATTTATTAAATTTTATTTTAAAAATTATCATACTTGTGCTTATGAAGAGTACTTGTAGGTTTCTTATAGTGTCCTCATCTTGTGTTGGTATTGAGTTAATTTGGGCCTCAGAAGAAAGGGTTGCAAATTATTTTATTCTCTGCAATTTCCTACAAAAGTTGATTTTGAATTTTTTTCTTGAATTTTTCTTTCATAGAATTTGTCAAAAGTAACTACTTAATATTAATTGTCATTCTCCAGAAGAGATCATGGCTGTGTTTCTTGTCACTGTGTACTTAGAGGCTAAAAGAATGCTGACTGCATAGTGGTAGCACAGGAAATATGAATCAACAAACGGAATATTAACAAAAGACACAATAAAATAAATTCCAGTTTTATTATATTCTTTGCTATTGATTTAGGAAACTGAATTTCCTCTTATCTTAATACTAATTTAAAATTTTATTGCCATTAGTGAACTTTTTAGAAGGAGTACATTAGAGATCTTATTTTATTGTTTATTTTATTCTTTTTTATATCAGACATAATTTTAAGAATTACGTGGCACAATTATTTATCAAAAGTAATTAGTAGGTTCCCTATGTGGGTATACAAGTAAAATATCTATTATAATTTTTCCTTTATAATGAAAATTATGAGTTTAATTTTTGTATTTGTGTCTTACTAAAAGAAACATCATATTTTTAATGCTTAAATATTTTCTGTTACACATGCCCAAAAACAAGTGGCTTTAAAAGTGTTTTCTCAACTCTGTTTGTAGTTCAACAACACCCAATGTTTCTGCTTAATTTCTCTACTGAGTATAAATGTGCAACTTCAACCTAGTATTTACTAATTATACAGTACCCTGACATCTAATTTTTAAAAAGAATTTGAATTTCTAAATCACTTCAAAACCTAATGGAACTCAACTGCCATTACAGCTGAAACCACTTAATAGGGCCTTGTTAATAAAGACAATTTAGTTAAATTAGGCACTTTCAGTGAACATGCTTTATCTTGGGGACTTGATATAATCCAAAATAATAATAATGACTAATAAGTACAGCCTGATAACACGGACATTTTCTCCATTAACCATTTGCCTGGGATGTTGAAATTTTTTTTGCTTTACAGTTCATAACAGTCACTGATTAGAGAGATTCTATTATGACTTCTGAAAGAAGAAAACAAGTATGTATAATAGTGATATCAGTACGATTTAAGTATGTATAAGAAAGCATGCTCAACAATGCATACTCACTATACTGTTTCCCAGAAACTTAACCTAAATTCTTCTTGTAATCGTTTATGGCATTTTTAATTTTAGTTCTATAGCTATCAGAATTGAAGTATCAGAATCTCTCATGTAGCATTATATTTTATACAAGAAACAGTTTTTGTAAACTAAAATAGTATCATGTTTAAGGTCCTTCAGACAGAATACTACAGGGTTATAGAAAAACCAGTAATTTCAGAAAGCTCTCATAAACATTTAAAAACCGCGTGCTTTTTCTTTTTTTTTTGAGTTAGTATGTAGTTCCATCCATCTCTTTAGAGAGATTTAGTCACGCCTTCAGCAATTTCTCTATCTAAACAATGTGACACTTCATTCAAGTGTATTATATACTCTGTTTACAAAAAAAAAAAAAGCAGTCATTTATCTTATAGCTAAAAAAAACAGATCTGCTGAATACTGTAATGGCCTGTTAGTTGCTTTGTTCTTATAATTCTTGAAAATTAAAACAAAATTGAATGCACTTTGGGAGCAGATCACTTGAGATCAGGAGTTTGAGACCATTCTGGCCAACATGGTGAAACCCTGTCTCTACTAAAAATACAAAATTTAGCCGGGTGTGGTTGGGCTCATCTATAATTCCACCCTACTCAGGAGACTGAGGCAGGAGAATCACTTGAACCTGGGTGGCGGAGGCTGCAGTGAGCTGAGATTGCACCACTGCACTCCAGCCTGGGTGACAGAGTGAGACTCCATCTCAAAAAAAAGAAAAAAAAAGTGCCTAAATCAAAGCATCACATGTAATCTATAAATATATACACCCATTATGTACTCTTAATGCTTAAAAATAAGAAATTTAAAAATAAAACAAATAGATATTTTACTCCTTACCAAAACTCATTCATTCTTTCATTCAATACTTGTCAAATATCCACTACATGTCAAATATTATGCTACACTTCATTAACATAGATTATGCTAGATTTTCCATTGTCAAACTGGCATTACCCTGACCTCCATTTCTCCTGCAGGGGAGAAGATCAAGCTTACACATGTAACAATTCTTTTACACTATTACTCTTAGTTAGAGCTACCAATGGAAGGTTCTCTAGTGATACCTTTAGGAGACAAGCTCTTTTTCTACAGCAGCACCTGCATTCAGGCGGTAGAGATCATCTACAGTGGCTTTTCCTGACTCTCAGAAGTCTTTTGGGAATCCCTTGTTGTGAGCAAACAGCTAACATAACTAGTAGAGAATTCCCTTGGATTTCAGTTTGGGAAGAGTGAGGTCTTCCAGAAAAATCACCCACCATGATGATTTTTATAAGTGATTAGCAGCACTGGAAGAATCTTGCCATCAGTTCTTGTACTTTGTATTGGAAACAGCCTTTCTGATCTCATGTCCCGAGCCTTTCAAAGATTGTGTAAGTTTATTATTCCCGGTTTCAATAATTTTTCTACTTCTGCTTTTAGCAATATGGATCAACCTAGAGTAAATTTTTCCCCTCAGCTGAAACAAATAACAAAACCGGACACAATAGTAAACACGTTTTTCAAGGACTGGGTATCTGGCAGTCCAAAACGACAACTCCTTGAGGGAGTAAAAACAAACGAACAGGGTCCTATGATTGCCTTGTCATACTTCCTAAAGAGTATTTACAAGCCATAGTACAGGAGGGGAACAGAGGTGGAGTCTTGTGGTCTCCCAGAGGTGAGAAAATGAAGGTAAATGTCCACTGAAGGCCTGAGTGATTACAGTCCACAAGACAGCATGCTAGAGAGAAGAAATGTGCATAGACAGGTGGCTCTAGAGATTTGCCAGAAGATCGCTTTTGAGTTTTCAGCTTACTACTGATGAAGGCATGTGTGGGAGAAAACCGCCTGAGAATTACCTGAAACGGCATGTAATGCTATCTCTAGAATTTACACAAAACTGGGAACTGTTTATGTTTCCACCAGACTGAGTAGAAAAATCTTGTAATTCATGGGACTTGTATAGATTTTGCAGAATGGCATTTTCCCAATGGAAGGCTGCTCAGGTCCTAGCTATCAAAGTTTTGAAGCAAGTGGCAAAGGGGCGATAGGGTTTTTAAATTGCTTTAGAACAAACCCTAAACATATTTATGGAGATACAAAAATACCCAGCACAAAACAAAGCAAAATGTAGTGCCTGATGTTGAATTTTAAAATACATGCAATTAACAAAGGAAATAAAATAATGTTAATGATAAAGAGTGAAGGAGACACAAATAAATGGAAAGGCATTCATGTTCAGGTTGAATAAATTAATATTGTTAAAATATCCATACTATCAACAAAACTACAGATCTCATGCAATACCCATTAAAATTCCAGTAACATTTCTTTATAGAAATAGAAAAGGCAATTCTAAATTTCATATGGCATAACAAAAGACTTCGAAAAGGCAAAGCAATCTTGAGAAGTATAAAATTGAAGTCATCACACTTGCTGATTTCAAAATATAAAGTTACAGCAGTCAAAACAATATGGTACTGGCATAAAGACAGATACTTAGATCAATGGAACAGAATAGAAAGCCCCAAAAGAAACTAATTTATATACAATCAACAGTCACTTAATGAAGGGGATATGTTCTGAGAAATACGTCATTAGGTGATTTCATTGTTCTGCAAACATCACAGATTGTGCTTATACAAACCTAGGTGGTATAAACTAGTACATATCTACACTATGTAGTATAGCCTATTGTTCCTAGGCTTCAAACCTGAACAACATGTTACTGTACTGAATACCCTACGCAATTGTAAAAAAATAGTATTCGTGTATCTAAACATAGAAAAGATGTGATAAAAATACACTATTATAATCTTATGGTATCACATCTTAAAAGTCGTTCATTATTGATTGAAACATCACTATATGGCTCATTACTGTACCATCAGCTGATCTCTGAAAAGCGTGCTCAGAAGAATACACAAGGGGGAAAGGATAGCGTCTTCAACAAATGCTCTTGGGAAAACAGGATAAGCGCTTGTAAAATAATGCAACTGGACTCCTGTCTTAAGCCATATACAAAAATCAACTTCAAAATGGATTAAGAATCAAAACTGTAAAACTCCTAGAAGAAAACATAGGAGGAAAGCTTCTTGACAATAGCCTTGGCAATGATTTCTTGGATATGATACCAAATGCAATGGCAACAAATGGGAACAAAAGCACAGGAAAAAAAATGAAAAATTGACAAGTAGGATTGCATCAAACTAAAATGCGTCTGTACAGTAAAGGATACAGTCAATAAAGTGAAATAGTAACCTACGGAATGGGAAAAATGTTTGCAAAACGTATGTCTGATAAAGAGTAATCTCCAAAACATGTAATGAACTACTTTAAATCAAGAGCAAAAAACCAAATAACTCAAAATAACCAAAGGGCTTGAACAGATGTTTATTCAAAGAGACATTAAAACGGCAAGCAAGAAATCAATCAGTATACTTCAAAATAACATAGATCAGAGAAAAATATCGAAAACAAAATTAGAAAGTGTTTTGAACAAAATTATAAAGAAAACATAATATGTAGAAACTTGAGGAATGCATTTAAAGCAGTTCTTAGACAAGAATTTCTGGCAATAAATGCCTATGTTTGAAAAGAAGAAAGCTCTCTAATCAATGACTTCAACTTCTACATTAAGGAACTAGAAAAATAAGAGGAAATTACAACCAAATAAAACAGAAAAAAAGAGAATAATAAGGGAGTAAAACAAAAATTTGTGAAATTAAAAATAGAAAAAAAAAACAAACAAAAAATGGCATTTTGAAAAGGTTAATAAAATTGATGCATTGCTCTGCTGAGTGGTCAAGAAAATACACACAAGTTATCCATAGCAGGGATGAGACATGTGATATCACTGAAAGTTTTACAGGACAGAAAGGATAACAATGACATATTATGAACAACATTATTAGAATAAATTTAACCACTTACAAGACATGGACAAATTAAAAGCCATGAACCACTAAGCTTAAAAAAAAAAAAAAAAAAAAAAACTCTGAATACCTGAATAACCTTATATTTATTTGTTAAATTACATTTTTAATCAAGTAACTGCTTTTTATTTTAACTTTTTAGTGTGTACTTTTTAAAAAATTTGTTTGTCAAGTAACTTCTAAGAGAGAAAACTCACATAATTTTACTATTGGATTCTACTGAAAATTTAGGAAAGAAATTACATCAATACTTAACAAGTTCAACCAGAAAATTGAAGGAGAAAGGCACTTTATTCCATTAGGCCAGCACCAAGACACTCCAGTACAAACTAGTATACTTCATGAACATAAATGCCAAGCTTCGTAACAAAATTTTTACAAATAGAATTTTAAAATATGTGAATAGGATAATACATCTTGACCAGTTTAATTTATTCCAAGAATTCAAAGTAAGTTCAATATTAAAAACTTAATAAAATTAACCGTAGAAACAGATAATAAAAGAAATTCCATACCATCATTTCAATAGAAACAGAAGATTCTTTCACAAAATCCAATATTAATTGATGCTGCAACTCTTAAATGGGAACAATAGGAAACTTATCTATTCTGGAAAAGGTGACTGATACATATACATATATGTGCATATGTAGATCCATGTATCTGTGTGTATGTAGACATACATAGACACTAACATCATACTTATTCATGAAAGACTGAAAGCTTCCTCACCAAAGTCAGAAACAAGACATGGATGTCTGTTCTTTCTCTTGCTATTTTGTTTTTCTTTTCTTTTCTTTTCTTTTTTTTTTTTTTTTTTTGAGACAGAGTTTCACTTTTGCCCAGGCTGGATTGCAGTGGAGCAATCTCGGCTCACTGCAACCTCTGCCTCCCAGGTTCAAGCAATTCTCCTGCCTCAGCCTCCCAAGTAGCTGGGATTACAGGCATGCCCCACCACGATCTTCAGTAGAGACGGGGTTTCACCATGTTGGTCAGGCTGGTCTCGAACTCCTGACCTCAGGTGACCCACCCGTCTTGGCCTCCCAAAGTGCTGGGTCACTGTGTCTTTTAAACATTATTCCAGAGGTCTTATCAAGTGTCATAAGGCAAGTGGGAGAAAAAAAGTGGATTAGAAATACACAACTAACTGTTTCATTTGGAAACAACATGAATTTTACCTGAAAAAAAAACAAACCCTGTGGTACCTTCAAAACAGCTACTAGAACTAATAAGTAAGTTTAGCAGGGTTACAGAATGTATAAACAACAAATAAATTGTATTTCCATATACTAGAAACAAACAATCAAAAATTAAAGTTTTTGAAATTCTATTTAAAAGACCACAAAACGTGCAACATTTAGCATTAAGTTTATCAACATATAAGCAAGACCTATACACTGAAAACCTACAAACATCGATTAAAAATTAGAAAACTTAAATAGAAACATATATACCATATATACCGTCTATGGATCAGAAGACTCAATATTGTTTTTGGGGGTTTGTTGTTGTTGTTGTTGTTTTTGAGACGGAGTCTTGCTCTGTCACCTAGGCTGGAGTGTAGTAGTGCAATCTCAGCTCACTGCAAACTCTGCCTCCCAGGTTCAAGCGATTCCTCTCCCTCAGCCTTCCAAGTAGATGGGATTACAGGTGCCTGCCACCATGCCCGACTAATTTTTGTATTTTGAGTAGAGACAGGGTTTCATCGTGTTGGCCAGGCTGGTCTTGAACTCCTGATGTCAGGTGATCCACCTGCCTGTGCCTCCCTAAGTGCTGGGATTACAGGGATGAGCCACCACGCCCAGCCTCAATATTGTTTAAGATGTCAGTTTCCAAATCAAATTCCTACGTTTTTGAAAACTAAAAGCTAATCTGAAATATTGTATGGGGGCAAAAAAAATAAGAGCACATGGGAGTCCCAGTGTATTTGAGATAGAAGAATACGCTCATCTATCTCTAAAACCATCTACCTATCTTTAAAACCATCATTCATCAAGATAGTGCAACATTGCCATATAGATTGACAAACAGATCAACAGAACAGAATAGAATCCACAAATAGACCTGAACATATATTCAATTAATTTTTAGGAAAGCTAGGCAAGGCAATTCACTGGAAATCTTCATCTTTTCAAAAATTGCCACTACAACAATTGAATAGCCATATGCAAAAAATAAAAAAATTAAATCTTTACCTAATATAAAATATAAATAAACTTATATTTTACCTATATATAAAATATAATTTAAAAGTAATCATTTATCAAACTGTAAGAGCTAAAACTATAGAATTTCTAGAATAAACCATTGAAGATAATTTAAACCACATTGAAATGGTGAGTGTGCAGAGCAACTGAACTTTCTTATATTGTTGCTAGAAATCTAAAAGTCTAAAACCACTTGGGAAAATACTTTGCTAGTTTCTTAAAATTGAACTATGCATCTATCACACTACCTAGCCATTCCAATTTCAGATATTTAACCAATTGAAATGAAAACCTGTTATTTTTTACAAAGTCTTATATTCAAATGCTCATAGCAATTTTATTTTTAATAAATATTCTTCAACAATGAATGTATAAACAAATTGTGATGTATCCATATGATGGAATACTACTCAGCAATAAGGAGGAATGAACTGATACATAGAACAGCATGATTAATATTAAAATAATTATGCTACATGAAAGAAGACAGACCAAAAGTTCTAGCTTGTGATTCCATTTATACAATGCTCTAGAAAGTACAAATAAATTTGTAGTGGCAAAGCACAGATCAGCAGTTGCCTACAGACAGGGCTGGGTGGGCCATTGATAAACGAATGTATAGGCAGCCCTTTCTATCTGCTGGTTTTGTCTCTGTGGATTCTACCCACACTGAACTGAAAATTTTTGTTAATGCAACAATTAAAAATACATTATAACAACTATGTACAAAGCATTTACATTGTGTTAAGTATCATAAGTAACCTGGGGATCATTTAAAGTATTCTGGAGAATGTGCATAGGTTGTATGCAAATCCTATGCCATTTTACATAAGAGACTTGAGCGTCCACGGATTTTGGTATCTGTCGGGGATCCTAAAACAAATCCCCCGCAGTGGACTGAAGGATTACTGTATTATAAAGGATCATGAAGAGTCTTTTGTGGATTTGATATATTCATTAGTTTGAATTTGTGAATGGTTTCATAGGTGTATAAATATGTAAAAACTAGTGAAATTGTGTACTTTATAGTTCAAGAAAATGAAAAAAAAAATCTTTTGATGAAAAAAAAACTTTTCTGTTTTCCTGACAATCTTTACTAATAGAGACTCTCAACTTAGTACCTAATAGAGAGAGACACTAATGTAGAAATTGCATATACTAAATTATGTATAGTACAATATATCACAACGACCTGAACAACATGAACTTAGGCAATTAGTCTCTGAAAGTGAATAGCTCAACAGGAAAATCTAAGTTATTCACAATAGTTTACATAGAGAATAGAAGAGTATAGAAAAAATATATAAGCCTTGATTGATGAATGTGAAATCAATCATGAGCAACTTTTCATACCAGCCTGTGGATATTAAGAAATCATTTACAGGAGAGCAATATGAGGGTGTATATCAACACACACATGGAAAGGCTAGCTTTGGTTCAGACACTTTTAAGTGCAGAAAACCCAGTTCATCTTAGATATCTTAAATAAACAAATAAACAGATACATTAGTTCACACAACTAAAAAAGTGTCTAGCTAAATCACTGTTTGATTCAGAGACACAAATGCTGATTCCAGATCTGATTTCTCTATATTATTTTGCTCTTCTCTCCTCTAGGCTGACTTCCTTCTTGTCACCACCTCGTATTAAAATGATCTACCAGAAGTTCCCATTCTACATATTCCAACATGTAAACCCAGTGAAAAAAATACATGTGTTTCCTTTCCAACAGTCCTAGCAAACTTTATTTGACTCTCCATGGCTTTGATTGGTCACAAATCCATGAACTAATTATTCAAGCCAAGAGAATAAAAATGTCCTGATTTGATTTGCACAAATGTCATATAGCCACCCCGTCACCATGAGGTTGAGGAAGAGAAACTGGAGTCATGTTAGCAGGAAAAGTTAAATGAAATGTAACTGGCAAAAAATTATAGGAAAAAAATAAAAGCGGTCTATAAGAAAACAAAAAACGTGTGGTGAGTGAGTTCATGGTTGTTGTTTCAGAGGTGATTAACTGTGGGATTTCCCTGTCTCAGTGTTCTCTGGGAAATAAAAATGATAAATATTATGTCAAAAAATATTTATCAAGAGACCACTGAGAGCTAATCATCTTGCTAGGCATCAAAGATACAAAATCAAACAAGATGTGTTTCCTGTCCTCGACAAATTTGTAGCTTATTGTAGGAGATAACTAAGTTTGTTAAACGTTATGAGAAAAGTTTACAAGTATTCATGGAATCCCAGAAGAAGGCCTTCAAAATCATTTGGGGAGTTTGAGTTGACATTTGAACCAAATTTGGAAGGAACAGGAGTTAGCCAAATGAAACAAGATTACAGGAGTGGGATGAATATGACATTGTAGCAGAGAGATCAACAGGAAAAGGGACATGGAAATGGGGAAAATTTTGGCACATTAAGGGCACTGACTGTAGAGAATGATGCAGTCAGGGGACACTAGAGTAAATAAAGCTAGGTAGGTAGAAAAAGAACCCAGCCACAAGGATTTAGTGTACTGAGCTAAGAAATTTGAACCTAGAAATAAGAAATGTTGTGTTCTGACGTATTAAAGGAAGGGAAGAGATGCAGTTAGAACTACATTATAGGAAGTTTATTCTGACAACGGCAAGGAAAATAGACTGGAGGAGGCCCAGAGTGTCAACAGGGAGAATCCCTACAATATTCTGGTAATAATTACAGTGAGTAGAGATAAGAGCCAAGAAAGCAAAAAAAGGCAGCTGAGCAAGTATAAAGGCAGAAAAGACAGAGTTCTCCAAAAGAAAGTTGAGCTTTAGAGATTTTTGTCTCGATGGAGTTGTGAAATGCATGAGAAAGTGGAGGAAATGGTGATTCTAAGTTTTATGTGTCGTAAGAATGATGACACCAGGTGCTGTTTACCAAAAATCAACTGTATTACATTTATGCTGGATTTATGACAGAATCTGAAAATCCAGTGGGTGTGACAAATTTCAATCATTTTCTTAAATGTCATGTATTTTCCGGTCCTTGTATGTCCAAGTTCCTAGGATTTATCTTTTACTAAGTTAAGTGCTTGCTTTAGCTTGGGAAACCTCACCTACATAAAGCTCCAAACTAGGAGCTGAATTTCTGCCATTACAACTCTTGGATTAGAGTCTTATTCCTAAGAGATGGCAGATCATGGTTCAGTAGGATGTACTAAGAGGAAATAATTTTCATGTTTATAATTAGCATGTCTTTGAATGTCTTTATATAAGTAGCCAAACGGAGAATGTTATGAGCAGAATCTAAGTTGCAAAGGCCCAGGAACCAATGAAAACTGATCTTTCAATATATTCAAAGAAAGGGTTAAAAGGGAGTGTTTGAAATGTGTTATTGAAGTGTGAAAGGGATTTTGGGGGTCATCTTTTCAAGGGTAAGGTTATCTAGGCATACATATATAAATAAAATGATAGGAATTATAGCAGAGAAGTTAAGAAGTTAAGAAGAAGTCAAGGTCATCTAGCTCTCTCTTGTTCTCCCAAAGCGTTCTGAAAAGCTAAGAATATGAACTTGAACACACAATTACATTAACTGGGAAAATGTTCTGCATTTCAGTTAACAAAGTCTCTTGCACTAATCTGTCTTAACAGCAATCTACCTGATAAAATCTTTGTATTCTGGTTGACTACAACATCAGTATGAGCCAAAAAGATGAAGTGGCAGTTAATACCACACTGAGCAAAATAATGCAAGTCTAGAGTCTAGATAAAGAAGGTAATTATCTCACTGAGCTCCACATTGTTCAGGCCACAACTGGAGGTTTATGTTTTGTGCTGGGCTCTGCAATTTATTCAAGTTTATTTTCTCTTACAGTCATATACTCCTTTTAAGAAGCGAAAAATGCATACAAATGTGAAGATTAAAAATCTTGCAAGCAGGGCACGGTGGCTCACGCCTGTAATCCCAGCACTTTGGGAGGCCGAGGTGGGCAGATCACTTGAGGTCAGGAGTCTGTGACCAGCCTGGCCAACTTGGTGAAACCTCATCTCTACTAAAAATACAAAAATTATCGGTGGGGGAGGTTGAGGGGTGTGGCTCGCGCCTGTAGTCCCAGCTACTCAGGAGGCTGAGGCAGGAGAATCGCTTGAACTCAGGAGGCAGAGGTTGCAGTGAGCAGAGATCACGCCACTGCACTCCATCCTGGGCAACAGAGCGAGACAGCATTTCAAAAAAAAAAAAAATCTTGCATAATCCCACTGACTTTACATGATGACTATTAACAAAGTAGAATATTTCTTTTAGTTTTTTCCTTATACTCACAATAATATAGAAAGAAACACATTTAGAATTTTAGAAAATCTAAATTTGATCTAAAATAAGTACCCAATTACTAAACCACATTAAAGATTAAATCATGCAAATGATTCTGAAATAACTTCCTTTGTAGTCTTTGGTTCTTTTCTGGGAATATTGGATGGGTATTTGGTTTATAATAATCTAAAATTACGTACTCAATGACATTTGTACCAGAATAGACTGAATGTATGTCTCAGAAGAAAAGCCAGGTCTACAACTGTTAGATCTTCTCACTGCACTCCTCAAAATAAATGAATAAATAAATAAATAAATAACAAAAAGTTATTGTAGTTTTTTAATGAGAATATTTTCCGTTTTCTTAACCAAGATTTGGAAGAAAAATGTTATGATTAAGTTTTATCCCAGATAAGTACATATTTATAGATATGTGTATATGAGATCTCACATGCTGTGCAGTTTTATAATTATAGTTTTATTATCTATTCAACTACTTCAGGTTTTAACTACAAAACTATCACACATACAAAACATGTATAAAACATATATGTACAACTTTAGGACAATTTTCAAAAAGAATAGATAGTTACCACAAACCAGCTGGAAACAGAACAATGCCAATTCCTTTGAAGCCTCTCTGTGCTTTCCCAAATCATATTCTCCTTCATCAATCAAAGATAGTCATTCTCTTGAATTATTTTCTTGCTTTCCTTTATAGTTTTAAAGTGTAAAAAAAAGTGTAACTTCAAATAATATGTTTTTAAACTTTTTTGACTACATGGCAATCTTTGGTGGAATTTGATTTAAATGACATTAAATCTGGATAGTGATTTTGGAAGAATTGCCATGTATTTATTATTAAATCCCCTTTTATGAACATGGCTTAGGTTTTCTTTAATATTTTTTCATAAAGTTTTATTCATAAAAGTATTTAAATGTAATTTTATTTTATTTTATAAAAGTATTTAATATTTTATTTTATTAAATAAAATATTTTATTTAATGTAAAATAAATAAATATATATTATTTAATATATATATTTAATATAATAAAATAAAATATCTTATTTTATTTAATAAAATTAAATGTAATTTAATTTTATTCATAAAAGTAATTTAAAAGTATTTAAATATTAAATTCATATTTTATTATTTTCTCTTACAGCAAATAGTATACATTATTTTAAGGAATATAGGCACTTAGTTATAATTAAAATTTTATTTACATAGGTTTATAACATCCTATTATCATTTTAATATGAGTATAATCTTTAGAGATAGTCTTTTACATTGTTTATACTGACTGTTTTCTTTCCTTTTTTAATTTACTTTCACAAGATTTTTATAAATTCTATTGGTCTTTCAAAGACACAACTTTTCATTCTGCTAATATTCTATTTTATACCTGTATTCTGTTTCATTCATTTCTGTTTTTATTATTTCCTTTTCCATTTACATTTATTTAGTTTTTCTTATTTCTGCTTTTTGGAAGGGTTGTTTAGTTTTTTTTTTTTTTTTTTTTTTTCCAACCTTTTTTCTTTACTGATACGTATATTAAAGGATGAAAATTTGTTATACTTTACCTGAATCCCAGAACTCAAATCTCACAGTCTCACAATTCAAACAATCTTGAATATAATTAGTTCAAAAAATTTTCCTGTGCCCATTGTTAATTTTTTCTTTGTCTCACACATTATTCTGAATATTTGGGTATTTTATAGTCATGATTTTATGACTTTTTGAAGCATAATTTAATTTTGGGCAGGGGACACTATTTTCTTAAGGTCATTTTGTAAGATTCTTGGTATTCTACAATGGTTGTGTGCCATATCATATATATGTTTATGGGAATTAGTTTACTCATTGTGTTTGTTCAATATTCAAACCTCTTTGTTTTTCTAATAGTCGCAGAGATATATTTTTTAATCTAATGTTATGCTGATGGTTTTATCTATTTTTTCTTACAGCTCTGTTTCATTTTTGCTTTATAAAATTGAGGCTAGGTTGTTAGGTGCACACATATTTAGAATTGCCATTTTTTATTATTCGGAAGCATCTTACAAGAGACCTAATTGAAACTTTATTATTCTGAAGCATATTCTTATATTGGGTTCTGCTGAAATATGAATTCTCACTTAAAAATTTCACAAGACTGTGTGAGGATTTTTATCCTACTTGGGACATGAGGGATCTCTAAATTTAAGAATTAATATATTTCTTCAGTGTTGGATAATTCCTATTATCTATTAAAATGCTGTTTCTGCACCATTTTCTGTGTTCTTTTTGCTATACCAATCATAATTGATTCTCATTATTTGCAAATTCTGAATTTGTGAATTTGTTTACTAAAGTTTTTTTTGTAACCTCAAAATCAATCATGGAGCTTGTGTGCACAATCACTTTCAGGCATGCACAAAGATGAAATGTTTGGGTAGTTAATTGATGCTATTGCAGTTGGGGTCAAACAAGGTGATACTGTCCTTTTGTTTCAGGTCTCAGGCTGTAAATAAGTTTTGCTTTTATTTTTTATTTTATTTTTATTTATTTATTTGTTTTTTGATGGAGTCTTGCTCTGTCACCCAGGCTGGAATGCAATGACGCAATCTCAGCTCACTGCAGCCTCCACCTCTCAGGTTCAAGAGATTCTCCTGCCTCAGCCTCCCAAGTATCTGGGGTTACAGATGTGCACCACCACACCCGGCTAATTTTTGTATTTTTAGTAGAGATGGGTTTTTGCCATGTCAGCCAGGTTGGTATTGAGCTCCTGGCTCAAGTGATCCACCCGCCTCGGCCTCCCAAAGTGCTGGGATTACCAGCGTGATCCACCGCACCAGGCCGAGTCCTGCCCTTTTTACAGTCTATTTAAATGCTATATTTTACCCATTTTGTGCTTTTTTCGGTAATTTTGCTGTTTAAAATGGCCCCAAGTATACTACTGAAGCGCTGCCTAGTGTTCCTAAGCACAAAAAAGCTGTGATGTATGTTCTTGACCAAGAAAATATGAGTGTTATATAAGCTTCATTCAAGTTTGAGCTACAGTGCTGTTGGCTGTGACTTCACTGTTAATTAATTAACAATATATATTATAATAAAGTGTTGGGAGGCTGAGGCGGGTGGATCACTTGAGCCCAGGAGTTCAAGACCAGCCTGGGCAACATGGCAAAACCCTGTCTCTAAAAAATCATCAAAAATTAGCTGGGCAGAATAGCTCAAAAAAATAATAATAGCAATGATAAAGTGTCTTTAAATAGAAACACACAGGAAACAAGCTCATGTATTGATCAGTTGATGAAAAATGTGACCAGACACTCATAGAAACCTAATCCTTTATGTCCCCTTGAAAAAAAAATGTCAGTATTTGCTAATTCTGTACCTGCTGCAACTTTATAGAACATGACTACCATAAACAAGAGTCAAATGTATAAACTGAACAGCATTGTCTTTGTCACTTACTTTCCCTTTATTTTTCTTCTTTTTTTGTTTTCCCATGGGTATGTTTTTCTGACTTACATTCAAATTTTAATTTGTTGTTGAATTCCTAATTCGGTTATTTACATTTTGGTTGTAGAATATGTATACTTTACCCATGTTTTCTTTTCTACAGCTTATTTTAAAAATTCTCAATTTTACATTCTGTTTTATTGAAGATGTTAAACTTATTTTTTTTCTCAAAATCTATGTCTTGACAATTCCAAATAACAACATGAAATAACAGTAGCTTCCCTGTGTCTATTTCGATTGCTTATCATTTCTTCTGGGTCTCATTCATGTTGTCTTATATCACGATATTCCTGATTAGTTTTAAGTTTTATTATTTTTGCTTGCAGCACACTGTACTTGAAAAATTACAAAAATAATGCAAGGCCTGGGATTGTGTCTCACTTCAGACAGAATTTTTTATTTGCTTTTTACAGGCTCCTGGCAACTTGCAATGTCCTATAACCTGAATTTAATTTCAAAGATTCAGATGGTTCAAATTTGGCCTGTAGTCTCCATGTAGACTCATTATGCACCGTTATTTCTATCAACTACTTATTTGGAGTCCTTGGTGGATACCAGTATTCAGCTTGAGCCTTTCTCACCCAGGCAGCTGATGAAAGCACTACACAATCTCTTTGGAGTCTCATCACTTACAACATTAGCAGCATCTCCTACGTGAAAGTGGTTCTAAATATCAGACATATCTCTGAATTTTCATCTTTTCCAGACACTGGTTTTTAAGAAATCTTTTAAAAACACATCTTTTGACCTCAGTGAAAATGTTAATCCAAATTACTTAGTTATTACTAAAAGCCTCTTTTGAATTTTTAATTTCAATTAATTTTTATTTCTATATCCTGTATTTAGTTACCAAATTTGTTTTGTTACATTTAGTAATTTTATATTTAGTAATTTATTATTCCTTTTTCCTTTATTCTCTTAGGTTTTCTTTTTTTATTATTATTTTACTTTAAGTTCTAGGGAACATATGCACAACATGCAGTTTTGTTACATATGTATACATGTGCCATGTTGGTGTGCTGCACCCATTAACTCCTCATTTATATAAGGCATATCTCCTAATGCTATCCCTTCCCCCGCCCCACAATAGAACGCAGTGTGTGATGATCCCCTTCCTCTGTCAAAATGACATCATTGTTCAATTCTCACCTATAAGTGAGAACATGTGGTGTTTGGTCTTCTGTTCTTGCAATAGTTTGCTGAGAATGATGGTTTCCAGCTGCATCCATGTCCCTACAAAGGACAGGAACTCATCCTTTTTTATGGCTGCATAGTATTCCATGGTGTATATGTGCCACATTTTCTTAATCCAGTCTGTCACTGATGGACATTTGGGTTGATTCCAAGTCTTTGCTATTGTGAATAGTGCCACAATAAACATACATGTGCATGTGTCTTTATAGCAGCATGACTTATAATCCTTTCAGTATATCCCCACTAATGGGATGGCTGGGTCAAATGGTATTTCTAGTTCTAGATCCTTGAGGAATCGCCACACTGTTTTCCACAATGGTTGAACTAGTTTACAGTCCCACCAACAGTGTCAAAGTGTTCCTATTTCTCCACTTCCACTCCAGCACCTGTTTCCTGATTTTTTAATGATTGCCATTCTAACTGGTGTGAGATGGTATCTCATTGTGGTTTCGATTTGCATTTCTCTGGCCAGTGATGATGAGCATTTTTTCATGTGTCTGCTGGCTGTATGAATGTCTTCTTTTGAAAAGTGTCTGTTCATATCCTTTGCCCACTTTTTGATGGGATTGTTTGTTTTTTTTCTTGTAAATTTGATTGAGTTCTTTATAGGTTCTGGATATCAGCCTTTTGTCAGATGAGTAGATTGCAAAAATTTTCTCCCATTCTGTAGGTTGCCTGATCACTCTGATGGTAGTTTCTTTTGCCATGCAGAAGCTCGTTTAGTTTAATTAGATCCCATTTTTCAATTTTGGCTTTTGTTGCCATTGTTTTTGGTGTTTTAGACACAAAGTCCTTGCCCATGCCTATGTCCTGAATGGTACTACCTAGGTTTTTTTCTAGGGTTTTTACGGTTTTTAGTCTAACATTTAAGTCTTGAATCCATCTTGAATTAATTTTCGTATAAGGAGTAAGGAAAGGATCCAGTTTCAGCTTTCTACTTGTGGCTAGCCAATTTTCCCAGCACCATTTATTAAATAGGAAATCCTTTCCCCATTTCTTGTTTTTGTCAGGTTTCTCAAAGATCAGATGGCTACAGACATGTGGTATTACTTCTGAGGGCTCTGTTCTGTTCCATTGGTCTATATCTCTGTTTTGGTACCAGTACCATGCTGTTTTGGTTACTGTAGCCTTGTAGTATAGTTTGAAGTCAGGTAGCATGATGCCTCCAGCTTTGTTCTTTTGGCTTAGGATTGTCTTGGCAATGCAGGGTCTTTTGTGGTTCCATATGAACTTTAAAGCAGTTTTTTCCAATTCTGTGAAGAAAGTCATTGGTAGCTTAATGGGGATGGCATTGAATCTATAAATTACCTTGGGCAATATGGCCATTTTCACAATATTGATTCTTCCTATCCATGAGAATGGTATGTTCTTCCATTTGTTTGTGTCCTGTTTTATTTCACTGAGCAGTGGTTTGTAGTTCTCCTTGAAGAGGTCCTTTACATCCCTTGTAGGTTGGATTCCTAGGTATTTTATTCTCTTTGAAGCTATTGTGAATGGGAGTTCATTCACGATTTGGCTCTCTGTTTGTCTATTACTGGTGTACAAGAATGCTTGTGATTTTTGCACATTGATTTTGTATCCTGAGACTTTGCTGAAGTTGCTTATCAGCTTAAGGAGATTTTAGACTGAGACAATGGGGTTTTCTAAATATACAATCATGTCATCTGCCAACAGGGACAATTTGACTTCTTCTTTTCCTAACTCAATACACTTTATTTCTTCCTCTTGCCTGATTGCCCTAGCCAGAACTTCCAACACTATGTTGAATAGGAGTGGTGAGAGAGGGCATCCCTGTCTTGTGCCAGTTTTCAAAGAGAATGCTTCCAGTTTTTGCCCATTCAGTGTGATACTGGCTGTGGGTTTGTCATAAATAGCTCTTAGTATTTTGAGGTACGTTCCATCAATACTGAATTTATTGAGAGTTCTTAGCATGAAGGGCTGTTGAATTTTATCAAAAGTCTTTTCTGCATCTATTGAGATAATCATATGGTTTTTTTCTTTGGTTCTGTTTATATGCTGGATTACATTTATTGATTTGTGCATGTTGAACCAGCCTTGCATCCCAGGGATGAATCCCACTTAATCATGGTGGATAAGATTTTGATGCGCTGCTGGATTCAGTTTGCCAGTATTTTATTGAGGATTTTTGCATCGGTGTTCATCAGGGATATTGGTCTAAAATTCTCTTTTTTTGTTGTATCTCTGTCAGGCTTTGGTATCAGGATGATATAGGCCTCGTAAAATGAGTTAGGGAGGATTCCGTCTTTTTCTATTGATGGAATAGTTTCAGAAGGAATGGTACCAACTCCTTGTACCTCTGGTAGAATTCGGCTGTGAATCCGTCTTGTCCTGGACTTTTTTTGGTTGGTAGGCTATTGTTGCCTCAATTTCAGAGCCTACTATTGGTCTATTCAGGGATTCAACTTCTTCCTGGTTTAGTCTTGGGAGAGTGTAAGTGTCCAGGAAATTATCAATTTCTTCTAGGTTTTCTAGTTTATTTGCATAGAGGTGTTTATAGTATTCTCTGATGGCAGTTTGTATTTCTGTGGGGTTGGTGGTGATATCCCCTTTATCATTTTTTATTGCGTCTATTTGATTCTTCTCTCTTTTCTTCTTTATTAGTCTTGCTAGCGGTCTATCAATTTTGTTGATCTTTTCAAAACAGCAGCTCCTGGATTCATTGATTTTTTTGAGGGTTTTTTGTGTCTCTGTCTTCTTCAGTTCTGCTCTGATCTTAGTTATTTCTTGCCTTCTGCTAGCTTTTGAATGTGTTTGCTCTTGCTTCTCTAGTTCTTTTAATTGTGATGTTAGGGTGTCAATTTTAGATCTTTCCTGCTTTCTCTTGTGGGCATTTAGTGCTATAAATTTCCCTCTGCACACTGCTTTAAATGTGTCCCAGAGATTCTGGTATGTTGTATCTTTGTTCTCATTGGTTTCAAAGAACATCTTTATTTC
Organism: Rhinopithecus roxellana; assembly: GCF_007565055.1. Taxonomy (NCBI): domain Eukaryota; kingdom Metazoa; phylum Chordata; class Mammalia; order Primates; family Cercopithecidae; genus Rhinopithecus; species Rhinopithecus roxellana. Next base: position 6,621,639 of record NC_044549.1, on the reverse strand, counting down.
TGCCTTCATTTCGTTATGGACCCAGTAGTCATTCAGGAGCAGGTTGTTCAGTTTCCATGTATTTGAGTGGTTTTGATTGAGTTTCTTAGTCCTGAGTTCTAGTTTGATCACACTGTGGTCTGAGAGACAGTTTGTTATAATTTCTGTTCTTTTACATTTGATGAGGAGTGCTTTACTTCCAACTATGTGGTCAGTTTTGGAATAAGTGTGATGTGGTGCTGAGAAGAATGTATATTCTGTTGATTTGGGGTGGAGAGTTCTGTAGATGTCTGTTAGGTCTGCTTGGTGCAGACTTGAGTTCAATTCCTGATATCCTTGTTAACTTTCTGTCTTGTTGATCTGTCTAATGTTGACAGTGGAGTGTTGAAGTCTCCCATTATTATTGTATGGGAGTCTAAGTCTCTTTGTAAGTCTCTAAGAACATGCTTTATGAATCTGGGTGCTCCTGTGTTGGGTGCATATATATTTAGGATAGTTAACTCTTCCTGATGAATTGATCCCTTTACCATTATGTAACGACCTTCTTTGTCTCGTTTGATCTTGGATGGTTTAAAGTCTGTTTTATCAAAGACTAGGATTACAAACCCTGCTTTTTTTTGTTTTCCGTTTGCTTGGTAGATCTTCTTCCATCCCTTTATTTTGAGCCTATGTGTGTCTCTGCGTGTGAGATGGGTCTCCTGAATACAGCAAACAGATGAACCTTGACTCTTTATCCAATTTGCCAGTCGGTGTCTTTTAATTGGACCTTTTAGTCCATTTCCATTTAAGGTTAATATTGTTATGCGTGAACTTGATCCTGTCATTATGATATTAGCTGGTTATTTTGCTCGTTAGTTGATGCAGTTTCTTCCTAGCCTCGATGGTCTTTACATTTTGGCATGTTTTTGCAATGGCTGGTATTGGTTATTCTTTTCCATGTTTAGTGCTTCCTTCAGGATCTCTTGTAGGGCAGGCCTGGTGGTGACAAAATCTCTAAGCATTTGCTTGTCAGTAAAGGATTTTATTTCTCCTTCACTTATGAAACTTAGTTTGGCTGGATATGAAATTCTGGGTTGAAAATTCTTTTCCTTAAGAATGTTGAATATTGGCCCCCACTCTCTTCTGGCTTGGAGAGTTTCTGCCAAGAGATCTGCTGTTAGTCTGATGGGCTTCCCTTTGTGGGTAACCTGACCTTTCTCTCTGGCTGCCCTTAACATATTTTCCTTCATTTCAACTTTGGTGAATCTGACAATTATGTGTCTTGGAGTTGCTCTTCTTGAAGAGTATCTTTGTGGCATTCTCTGTATTTCCTGTATTTGAATGTTAGCCTGCCCTACTAGGTTGGGGAAGCTCTCCTGGATGATATCCTGAAGAGTGTTTTCCAACTTCGTTCCATTTTCCCCGTCACTTTCAGGCACACCAATCAGACGTAGATTTGGTCTTTTCACATAATCCCATATTTTTTGGAGGCTTTGGTTATTTCTTTTTGCTCTTTTTTCTCTACACTTCTCTTCTTGCTTCATTTCATTCATTTGATCTTCAAGTGCTGATACTCTTTCTTCCAGTTGATTGAGTCGGTTACTGAAACTTGTGCATTTGTCATGTAGTTCTCATGTTATGGTTTTCATGTCTATCAGTTCTTTTAAGGTCTTCTCTTCATTGATTATTCTAGTTATCCATTCATCCATTCTTTTTTCAAGGTTTTTAGTTTCTTTGCACTGGTCACATAGTTCCTCCTTTAGCTCTGAGAAGTTTGATCGACTGAAGCCTTCTTCTCTCAACTTGTCAAAGTCATTCTCTGTCCAGCTTTGTTCTACTGCTTGCGATGAGCTGTGTTCCTTTGGAGAGGGAGATGCGCTCTGATTTTTTTAATTTCCAGCTTTTCCGCACTGCTTTTTCCCTATCTTTGTGGTTTTATCTGCCTTTGGTCTTTGACGATGGTGACGTCCTGATGGGGTTTTGGTGTGGGTGTCCTTTCTGTTTGTTAGTTTTCCTTCTAACAGTCAGGACCCTCAGCTGTAGGTCTGTTGGCGTTTGCTTGAGGTCCACTCCAGACCCTGTTTGCCTGGGTATCAGAAGCAGAGGCTGCAGAAGATAGAATATTGCTGAACAGCGAGTGTTGCTGTCTGATTCTTGCTCTGGAAGCTTCGTCTCAGGGGTGTACCCCCCCCGTGTGAGGTGTGAGGTGTCGGTCTGCACTTAGTGGGGGATGTCTCCCAGTTATGCTACTCAGGGGTCAGGGACCCACTTGAGCAGGCAGTCTGTCCATTCTCAGATCTCAACCTCCATGCTGGGAGATCCATTGCTCTCTTTGAAGCTGTCAGACAGGGGCATTTACCTCTGCTGAGGTTTCTGCTGCTTTTTGTTTAGCTATGCCCTGTCCCCAGAGGAGGAGTCTACAGAAGCAGGCCGACCTCCTTGAGCTGTGGTGGGCTCCACACAATTCGAGCTTCCTGGGGGCTTTATTTACCTACTTAAGCCTCAGCAATGGCAGGCACCCCTCCCCCAGCCTCGCTGCCACCTTACAGTTAGATCTCAGACTGCTGTGCTAGCATTGAGGGAGGCTCTGTGGGCATGGGACCCTCTGGGCCAGATGTGGGATATAATCTCCTGGTGTGCCATTTGCTAAGACCCTTGGTAAAGCACAGTATTAGGGTGGGAGTTACCCGATTTTCCAGGTGGTGTGTGTGTCAATTTCCTTTGGCTAGGAAAAGGAATTCCCTTCCCCCTTGCACTTCCCAGGTGAGGTGATGCCTCACCCTGCTTCAGCTCTCGCTGGTTGGGCTGCACCCACGGACCAGCGCCAACTGTCTGACATGCCCCAGTGAGATGAACCCGGTACCTCATTTGAAAATGCAGAAATCACCCGTCTTCTGTGTCACTCACGCTGGGAGCTGGAGGCTGGAGCTGTTCCTATTCGGCCATCTTGGGTGTGCCTGCCTACTCTCTTAGGTTTTTATACAAATTAAAATATCTATTGTATATCATCTGCTGAATGGTTCCTATATTTGAAAATTTTTGGATCTTATTCTATTGCTATTTCTGATGACTCTTGATCATATTGGCTTGTTTACTTTTGGATTTAGTAACTTTTTAATTATGAATTTAAGTTTCTTTGAAAATTATTCGGGGATATCGCATTATACCTGTGTTTAAATTGTATATTGGATAGCTATTTCGATTTAATCCAGTACTTCTCTTTTATTAGCGGTGTAACAACAACAACAAAAAAGCTTGTATTTAAACACTTGTCTACAGATTTAAGTATTTTCTTAGGACAAAATACAATTCTTGGGGTTAGAGGGTTAAAGTAGTGAATATTATATTCTAATATGTTTTATCAAATTTATTCCATAAATGTCACTGTAGTTTATATTGTAGTAATATTTGATCTTCATATTTTAAAGTGAATATTGAAACAATTATCTGAAAAACTCACTAGGATGATAACTGGACTGAGATACAAACTCTATATAAAAAGATAAAATAAGAAATATATGTGTGTGTTGAATATGTGTATGTATTCACCTGATAATTTAACTTTATCAAATGTTAAGTTAGGCAATAAATACTTCAAGATTATGGTAGGTTCTGTTTCTATGTATTGATTAATTCATTTGCCTATTCACTCAACAATATTTGGTGAGTGACTACTATAAGTCAGCAATAAACTAGCCATGAGGGATTCAACAACAAGCCATTATGAAACTCACAGCCTAATGGAGGAGACTTTAATAAACAGGTTAAAAACAAAATATGGAAAAATAATGAAATATGGAAAAATTTCAAAATCTGGGAAGTTTTATAAATGTTTTAGAAAAATGCAGTGATAGAAAGGGATGTCTTTTGTTGCTTATTTTTTTTAATCTAGGGTGGTTAGGGAAAGTCTTACATTAAGGATTCTTTAAGTGTGGGTAAGTGGTGTGTTAGGGTAGAGACAGGAAAATCAATCCAGAGATAAAGTACAAACAATGACTCTGAATAAAATGCCTACATACTGGCAAACTCCAGGAGAGAGTAATATGAGGTATTAATAAATTTGCAAAAGGAAAGTTAGATCAAGAAAACTCTATAGATCAAGGTAAGAAATTTGGATCTCATTCTCAGGGCAACAGCAACAAAAAAAAACCTTTAAAGATATTTTTCAGCAGATTTGTCATGCAAGCCAATTTATACTTTTAAAAGTTTACGGTCTTCAGGAAGAATGGATTGTAGACCATCAACAGTGGAAACAAGAAAACAATGTGGGAAATGACTGTAGTAGTCTAATTGAGAAATAGTGATGGCTTAGAATGTGGAGCTTGTAGTAAGATTGATAGAGATGGATATATCAAGTTACATTTTAGAGGTACAGATATACTCACTAGGGCTAGATGAAACACTGAATAAAAGAATGATGGAAAGTACAGATTCTAAAGTGACTTTTAGTTTTCCAGTGTGAGCATCTGAATAAGAGAGGCACCTAGAATCCTGTACTTTAAACTCTGTTGACACAGTTTGTGTGTGTCTGACACAAAGTACTATAAGCTTCTGAGGGGCAGGAACTTTCCTTTCTCCCTTTTTGCATCCTTATTGCCCTGCACAATGACTAGCACAGAGAACTTACCCAATCAGTATTTGCTGAATGAACTGATGAATGAATAATTAAGTGAAAAAAAGATTGTCTTTTGTCTTTTTGTACTGGACAACTAGAAATAATGGCTCATAATTACAGGCAGACAGATTTCAATTCTATGTAAATATTGCCAGATAATTAGAACTCCACAAATGAAAGAGTCTGACTTTGGAATAACATGCTCTCTGATAACTAGGAATATTTAAGCAGAATTTTGTTGCAAATAAGACAGGTGTCTAATTTTGAAGAAGAATTGGAAATTAACTCAGGCAGAAAATATTAATTCTTCCAACCTCTCTACTTAATCCCTCTTTAAGTTCAGAATACCTTTCATTGTCCATACCTCTGAACAATGACATTTTATTTTCTGTTAATTGAGTTATTTAACTTATGTTAAAAGAATGTCTTGAAATACTGAAGATAAAATTAAAATAACACTTCCTCCTTTCAGATAAGTAAAATGTAGGGTTTATAGTTTCTAGTGTTTGCCCAGGGTACCAGGATGTCTGGCATATACGATCATGACTGAGAGAGCATGAAGCACGTGCCTGTTTCTCCTGATGAGGTTCCCATCTCATGCCTTACCAAGCAATATGGACGTGGGAGGTTTAGTTAGAGAAGAAAGAACTGATAGACTCGGACTTGACTATTGGTTGGAATTTTTGAGTTTAGGAAATCTTTTTTAAAGGTTCTGTCTCTATTTCATATTTGATGCAAGATTCTACTAAAGTTCTATGTCATGGAGAAAGCCAAGGAGCCCCCACAATCTGATTCTGGAAAACAATTTCTTCTCTCATGTATTCTTATCTGTAAAACTTAGCGACCACAGCTATAAGAATAAATGGATCTTGGAGGTCATAATAATTCTGACTCGAACTCAGAGGATTTAATTGGCCATGGGGTAGGGGACAGTACAGTGGGTGGATATGCAAGTTCTCCACTGACAATTTACCTAAAGCACTCTGCTTTTTACCAGTTTTACTACATTTCCCAAAACATTTATTTTGAAGAAAGAGATCTACAGCTGGAAACTCTGTCCACACCATTGGCCTAATTTCACTTAAGAGATTTTTTACATGTTGAATTAACATTGGAGAAATGTTCCATGGACATTTCTCACAATTTAATTTATCTAATTAATGAGGTAGAATACCCCGTCTATATCAACATCACATTGATGTTTGATTTGGATATATTTAATCTACAATATAACATGCAGAAGACAAGTTAGAAGTGGGTGTTCTTTAGTTCTTAGTAAATTGAATCAGGAATGTTAGAAATACCACATAACAAAGGGGATCTCTATACAATTCAATATTTAAAAGCCTAGCATACTAAGCTGAAACTCTTGTACATCAAGAGTGTGAAATAAGTTCTTATCAATATGATGTTTTGAAACTATCTTACTTTGATTTAATGAATTTGTATCACCGATGCTTTCTTTAGAACATCTAAACCTTCAAATTACTATAATCTAATTTTTTACAAATATTCTTTTACATAATAGGATTTTGCTTAGTTTTTAATCTATATATCCAACTGTATACTATGAAAGGCATGAATAGACACAAGAAAAATAATGAAAACCATTAACATCTCTTTATACCCAGTCAACTACATATTGCAGCATATTTGTGGGTAAGCTCGGATAATTACTTTTGCAGTGTGATTGAAAAAGTTTTCTCTTTCTTTCATTATTAGTTACTTGAAATGCTTTTAAACTACCTTCTAATTTCATTTTGCTTCTATTTTTGCCTTTTCTCCTTTTCTCTCTGTTGCCTTCTTCCTTACATTTTTCCGTGAAAGTGACAAGATTCTACAGGGATGTTTAGGAAGTGCTCCTTTTCTAAACGCTTACATAGTATGTCTCAAATTGAACACACTGTTGTCTTTGTAGAAAACTTCTATCTCAGTTATTATAAAAACAACTGTTAGTGGAGACTAGAAAACTCCGAAGAAGACTCTATTTTAATTATAGATTTCCCATAATGCCTAGTTCAAATGCCAGTTGCTTGAGAAGTAGAAAAAAAAAAAATAACCATATCACTAAGCATTAAATATGGTGCACATCAGCAAAGTATTTGATTAATTTACTCAGCATATGTGTATTAAACACACTTTTTATATCAGGTATTCTTTTAGATGTTTGGGATAGACCAGTGACCAGTCCCTACTTACTCAGACCTTACAATATAATGAAGGAGGACAGAAAAAGAGAGAAAATAATATAATTTCAGTTAAAGGTAAATGTAATGAAGGAAATAAAGCAGGGTATTGTATGAAAGGTCAGAAGGAATTAAAGAACTACATTTGGTAGAATGATTAAGGAAGTCTTTTCATATGGAGGTGATATTTGGGTCTTACGTAGCCATTTCCTGATTCCATTGAGTCTATTCCCACCATAGGTAGATCGGGAGAGTTTTTCAATCTGGTAGGTAACTAATAGTCACTGTAAAAAGATTTAGGTAGAAAAGAGAGGAGTCTAGCCATAATTACTGACAATTATTTTTGGGAAGCTGTGCAGAGCCAATATACAAACTAATAAATATTTTTTAGCTGACCATAGAGTCAGAGTTACCTTGTTTATTACACAAATATTTTCTCAACACAGCACTTCAACCTTCCAGATTCATATTCCTAGGGAAGTGATGGAAAAATAATTTTATCAGGAGAATCAGTTTGCTGATTCATATCTGGCCCCTTAGTCATAACCAGATGGGCCAGACACTGGTACCCCAGCCAACAATAGGAAAACACGCATCCTAGAGTTTATGGATCTGAAGCAAAGACAGTCATTTTCTCCACTATTTGAAGACATTCTTTTAATATAAGTTTGTTAATCAAATTCAGGAAATAGTTTCAGAAAGTTGACGACATACTCTTTGTCATAATTTAAAGAGGTCTACCAAAAATCAGTTGAGTCTTCCTTCCTTCCTTCCTTCCTCTCTCTGACCCTTTCTCCCTCTCTCCTCTCTTTCTCCTTTCCTTCCTCCTTCCCTCCCTTCTTTTCTTCCTTTCCTTCCTTCCTTCCTTCCTTGCTTCCTTCCCTCCTCTCTCACCCTGCCTTCCTCCCTCTGTCACTGTGTCCCTCCATCTCTTTCTCCCTCCCTTCTTTCCTCTCTCCTTTCCTTCCTTCCTTCCTTCCTCCCTTCCTTCCTTCCTTCCTTCTTCTCTCTCTCTCACCCTTCTTCCCTCTCCCTCCCTCTTTCTCCCTTTCTTCCTTCCTTCCTCCCTTCCTCTCTCCCTCCTTTCCTTCTTTCCTTCCTTCCTTCCTCCCTCTCTTTATCACTCTTTTCTTCCTTTCTTCCTTTCTTTTCTCCCTCCTTCTGTCTCCTTCTAATTCCCTCCCTTCCTTCCTTCCTCTCCCATCTCTCTCTCTCTCTCTCTCTTTCTTTCTTTCTTTCTTTCTTTCTCTCTCTCTCTCTCTTTCTTTCTTAGAAACATTTTTACAAATGGGCAAATTAGACTTATATTGGCATCACTTTGTTATAGTCAGCCTAAATATGTCTAGCTTTGGCTTGTCTACTGATAACATCTTGCATTTTATTTTTATTTTTCTTAGCTTATTAATTGTGCAAATTCTTATTAAATTCTATTGATCTCCATGTTTGCACAATTGATCTTAGAGCCAGTAAAGTTTAAGCAGATATTAATAATTTAAAGGAAGGCTATAGTTAAGTTATAAGGAAAAAGCAAATATTTGTTAAAGAAAATATTGGTAATTTAATTGGGTTTATAAATAAAAAATTGCTGTCATTTTTCTTTTCTAATAATAGTTACTGTTACTATTTTGCTTTTCAAGATGATAAGGTTTTTGGCTTTTTAATTTTTTTTCTCAAACTTTAGATGTGATATGTATACGCTGCTGTCAAAAGATAACAAACTTCATAAGTACATGTTTAAAATTCTCATAAGTCAACTGTGTTAAAAATGTTTCATCTAGCATGGCAACAATCAAACTTCAGGAATTCTATGAAAGTGAATATATTTTTATATCAGTAAGTTAGAAGTAATGGCCATAATAACCAATCTAGATTCAGACCTTTGTTGTACCAGTCCATCCTAGTTTTCTTCCTAAGACTGTTTTCTGGCTCTAATAAAGCTTGTCCAACTAGAGGAGTGGGATTAGAACATTAGCTGTAAATTCTGGCTCTCTTATTACTGTGTCTACTCATTTTTCAATTACAACTCTAGAAGCAATATCTATAGAAAATATATCAAAATTGAGTTAAGTTGTGTGGTAAAGTTAAAACAAAAATCCAACCAGTTAGAATTCAGGATATCTGTGATGAATTCTAGACTCAGCCACTAACTAATTTGGTGACCTTGAACAAGATATTTATTTCTTTGAAGAAGTCTCCATTTCCTCAGTTGTTAAGACAAGGGTGTTGACCTAGATCTCTTACAAATATAGGATTCTGAGTTTGTTATGAGCTAAACTGTGTCCCCTCGAAGTTTCTATGTTGAAGGCCAGGCATGGTAGCTCACACTTGTAATCCCAGCACTTTGGGAGGTCATGGTGGGTGGATCATCTGAGGTCAGGAGTTCAAGACCAGACTGACCAACACGACGAAACTCCATCTCCACTAAAATTACAAAAATTAGCTGGGCGTGGTGGTGGGTGCCTGTAATCCCAGAAACTTGGGAGGCTGAGGGCTGAGGCAGGAGAATCATTGGAACCTGGGAGACAGAGGTTGCAGTGAGCTGAGATCGCGCCATTGCCCTCCAGCCTGGGCAACAAGAGCGAGACTCCTTCTCCGGAAAAAAAAAAAAAGTGTATATGTTGAAGCCCTAACCTTTAGTACCTTAGAATGTGACTGTATTTGAAGATAGAACCTTTACAGACTTGATTAAATTAAAATGAGGTTGTTAAGGTGGGCCACAATCCAATCTGAATAGTGTCCTTATAAGAGAAATTTGGACATGCAAAGACATACTAGAAGTATGCATGCACAGAGAGAAGACCACGTGAAGACATGTCAAGAAGGCAGTCATCTGCAAGACAAGAACAGGCCTCAGAAGGAAGCAAACCTGTTGACATCTTTGATCTTGGACTTGTATTATGCACAACTTGCTTAATCACACATTTTTTTTTTTTCTTTCTTTTTCCAGTAGTAGCCCAGGAATAGACAAATAACTATAAAGATATATAAGAAAGAATTTAAGTTTGTTATTGGAAATGTCTGCAGCAGACAGTCAAACATAGAGCAAGAATATGTACGTGCTAGATCCAGTGCTTTGGTTTATTTAAGACTCTTTTTAGGACTAAGACATTTGAGATATTTGGCATCCTGAGTTGTGGTACCCTATAACATCTATTTTAGCAGTTATAGTCAGAGACGTTCCAGTATTACATAAATTCTCTTTTATTTTCTCTGTAAAGGGTTTATGAGAGCTATGATACATGTGTGTCCTTATAGCTGATCGTCTCCCCAGGATCCCCCATTAGAGTGCAATCTGCTAAGCTTTCAGACCAGATCTGGTCTAACCTGAAGTATCTGTAGTGAGTGGTGTTTATCACTAGACAAAATGCAGACTTTCATACTAATTTGTAACAGGACATACCAATTTTTTTTTCTTCATGTTTGGTTTTTCATTCACAGTTTATGATTTGTGGCTTTAAGATGCAAACGAGTTTTCTAGTTCAATTCATTGGCATGCCAAAAGACTGTGTAACAGTTTAAAAACACTTCAACTGTTTCCTAATATTCTTCTCAGAGAACTTTCAGACATATTCAATGATCTGCAAACCTTACAATTTATCATAAGTCAACAGGTATTGAATCAGCCAATAAGAAGTCAATGTTAGACAAATGTCTTACAGTACAGTTACAGAATTTCAGAATACAGTATTATTCTGTATTACAGAATATTCTGTTATACATAATTACACAATACAGAACACAGTATTAATAGAGTAATGGAACTGAATGATCTACCTAAACAATATTCAATAAATTTGGTAGTCTTGTACACGTAATTATTAATTTTCCACATTAACTATTATTTTCCCTGGAGATACAATATGCATAAAATTATTGTTGTTGTTATTAAATTATTATTGTTTTAAAATAAAGCCTTTCTATTCAAAGTTTCTCCATGTACTGTAAGCATCAATATAACTAGGATAAACTTAAAATCATAGGCACCACCTCCAATTATCTGAATTAGGATCTTCATTTCAATAAGGTTCCCAAGCACCTAGTCTGCAACTTCATGTTTGAGAGATACTGAACAAAAGAATTTAGTCGTGGTCTTTAATATGTAGTTCTGAAATTTTTGTTACAGACATCTTAACACAAATGTAGCAAATAATGGGAAAACATTTGAGAAAAATAATTTAGAAATTGATGTTAAAGCAAAAAGGAAAGAGATAACTATTAGAGTTGAATTCATTGCAAGATCTAATATGAAAACAGATATTAATCTAATTTATATTGCAATATTGCATGCTATTACTATAAGACAAAAAGCAAAGTTTATTTGGTAATTAAGGAAAGCAGAAAATTATTTCTCTGCCGCCCCACCAATCTGTCTTTCTCTCTCTTTCACACATACGCGTACGCACACACTTCATGTACACAAACCAAAGGAAATTCCTGGTCAATATACTAAACCATTGTGCTGGTCCTATCCTCCCCTTATATCATTTAACATCTATCCTTCTATAACATTAAAACTTGATCTCTTTTAAAAAATGTTGTAAAGTTAAAAATGTCATATAGCCTCTATAGGAGGTATATTTATCATAGTACTCGTTTCTTTTCCACTTTCAGGATTGACATATTGTAAGTTAAAGTACTGAACATATTTCAGCTTTGCAAGTATGAGAAAGGAGGTGAAAATGAGTTAGAGCTACTATTTATACTAAGAATTAATGGAACATTCTTCATTATTTTCCTGGAAAGTCAAATTCCTCATTATGAGTGGGTGCTTTTTGCTTTGAGGTTCTTTTCTTTTTTTATAATGAAAAGAAAATAAAATATCACAACTTTTCAATCGTACAAACTCTCTCTCCCTTATACACACAAACACCACACACACACACACACACACACACACACACACACACATATCCACTTCAGAAAATTATCAGTAAACCAACTGTATTTAAAGTTGAAATTTAGATTCACAATGTAGCACTGTACTATGTCTGTAGTTAATTTTAACACAAATAAGATAGGGCAAAATTAAATGTGCTAGCATTATAATAATTTGGCCACTTTGCTTTGTGAGAGTGACTGCGTTGTGTAGCTAGTGTCTGACATTGAAAAGATCTGAACTGTCATGTTGTCATTATGAACATTTAGGGGAGGAAAGAACCACAGTCAATCAAGGAAGAAGAAAAGTTAAACAGGCAAATTGGGCACAACGGTGATTCAGCAGCCACTCTAAGTGGCGGATTGCAGTTTGCTTGCCCACTTAAACTTGCAGCTGTGCTTAGGGGAAAAGGAAGGAAGGAGTGGGTGAAACCACTATGAAAATGAGGCTGAATAGACTGCTTTTGAAATTGAGCTTTATTCTCTGCCTATGTTGTAAGTACTATTAGCTGTCAATTATTTTAGCAAGTAATATTCATAATTTTTTTTTCACCTTCTGACATCGGATTTATAGATCTCAGTAACTGACAAAACACTTCAGATACCTGCAAAATGGCCTCTTATCTATCCCAACAATCAGAATCCTACTTCTTCAGTGTAAACTTACTGAGTGAAAAGAAGCTAGAAACACAATTATCTAAGTAATGAGTACAGAAAAACTTGCGGTGAATAAGTATAGCAAACTTGAGGAATTTTTATACACAACAATGCATAACTATATGGCATTTTGTAATTTGAGTAGAGCACCATATTTATTTTAAAAATACTACTTTCATTTTACAAATTAATTAACAAATTATTTTATAAAATTTAGAATTTCAAAATCTAGAAAAAATATCTACTGTATTAAATTTTAGGGTTACTTGGTCATCAAACTTGGGAAGAGAGGCAAATGTGTACATGGCATGTTTAGGAAGCTCCAATTTGTCATGGAAAGCCATCTATCCTGTTTTGAAGTAATTGACAGGAGAAACAAAGTGTATTTAAAGGCGGTGTCTGTGACTTGTGACTCCACATGGATATTGTATGCCATCCTTCCAGAGCAAGACAAAACATTCTGACAAACACTATTTTGCAATCTCTTCTTAAAACACTGCAATGAAAAAAGTCAGTGGCTTTTAAACTTGCAAAGTTCCAGATTCAATGAAAAATAAAACAGAGTAGTTCCCTAGAGCTAAGAAGTGTCCGTTGTTGAGTTTGAACAACAACAAAGAAAGAAACTACCCAAAGAAGAAAAATTGGAATATGAAAACCCTGCTAGGAAAAAAAGAAAACAAGTTTAAAATGTCTGTCTCAAATAGGTGACTTGAGGAAACTAGTTTCTTCTTATAGCCATTTATTTGAGTCTGCAACCATTTCTAGAAGGGATACACAAAGGATATTGGATAATGACTGACACAGCTTTTCTTTCTAATTCTTTCTAATTCTGATTCTTTTCTTTCTAATTCATTTAACTTCATGCCATAATTTTACTGTGTATAAAATGAGAATGCAAGTACACTTTTGGCAATGGAAAAATACTTGGACTTATTTTTCTTATTCATATGTACTTCCTAAATTAGTTGATACCGTTTTATGACTTTATATATCTTCTAATTACTCCCAAATGTATACCTTAAATAACATCTCTCTCAACTCCATGTTTGATGTCTGACTTAATGCCTAATAGATGTCTCAAATTAGCATATCAAATGTACTCTTGCCTGCGACTTTAGTGTTCCCAGCCCACTCAGTGTACCAACAAACAGTAAACAGACCTCCTACTGCTGACACCATATTTGACAACTGTTTTTTTTCCTCATATCTCACATGGCAGAGATGACTAACTTTCCACTAATAATTCATTTTTCACTTTTGCAGAGCAGAGTTGTTATAGGAAAGTGGCTGCCTAAAGAGTCACCATATTTCCTATTCTCCTTGCATAAAACTTGGAGCACAGCAGCTGGTTTTCATCAGAGAAAAGTTAATAGAAGTGATACATTGACTTTTTTGGGCAATGTGCTTAAGAAGTGAGTGCACCTTCTTCATCCTTTTTTTTTCCCCATCAGCCAGTCGGATGTCAATGCCTGGGAAACCATGAAACCCACATAATGTTTGCAGGTTCTCGATTAGACTGGCTCCATAAATGACTGTGTGAAAAGTAACCCCCACCCAAAAACACACAGGCCAAAAACATCCACATTAGATTGTCAGAGGCAAAACAAAACTTTAGTTTTTAAGCCACTAAAAAAATGAAGTATGTTTGTTATAATAACTAGTGTCATACCATATGCTGTATGATTCTGCTTATGTGAAATGTCCAAAGTAGGCAACCCTATAGAGACAGAAAGTAGATTAGTATTGCCTGGTGCTAGGAGACCAGGAGTTGGGAGAAAGTAGAGTGACTGCCAAGGGGCACATGGTTTCTTTCTGGAGTAAAGAAAGTATTCTAAAATTAGAGTGTGGCAATGATGGCACATCTCTGTGAACATACTAAGGACCAATGAATTGTATACTTTAAGCAGGTGGATTTTATGGTATGTGAATTATTTCAATAAAGCCGTAATTTTTAAAAATGCAAAAAAAAAAAAAAAAAACTAGTGTCATAATAACTAACACATTTCATATATAACCCAACATCAAATATCCTTCAAAATATATCTGAAATCCAGACATCTCTTGCTTCTTGTGCCACCACAAGAGGGCAAGGCACCTCCACTGTTTTCCCTGAATTATGGCAATAGCCTACTAACTGGTCTCTTTGTTTTGACTCTTATCTGCCTTTGTCTTGTAAGTATCTAGTAGCTAAAGTGATTCTTTTAAAAATGAAATCTACTCATATAATTTTCCTGCTTAAAATAGTTCAATGGATTTCTAGTATACTTTGAATTAAACCAATTAAAAAATTGGCAAAATATCTCATAGACACCCCATCAGAGAAGATATACAGGTGGCAAATAAATACACTAAAAGACATTTAACATCATATGTCATTAGGGAATTTCAAATTAATACAACGAGATACCACTACACACCTATTAGAATGGCTAAAATCCAGAAGATTGACAACACCAAAAGCTGGCAAGGATGTAGAGTAACATCAATTCCCATTCATCACTGGTGGTACACACACCAGTGATGGTACACACACTTAGGAAGACAGTTTGGCAGTTTCTTACACAAGTAAACTTACTTTTAACATATGATTCAGCAATTGTACTTCTTGATACTTACCCAGATGAACTGAAAACCCATGTCTGCACAAAAACCTGCATACGGATATTTATAACAGCTTTATTCATAATTGCCAAAACTTGGAAGCAACATGGAGGTCCTTCAATAGGTGAACAAGTAAACAAACTGTAGTACGTTTATACAATGAAGAATTAACATGAAATTAGCATAAAGAAGCACCACAATGGCTGACTAGAAGCAGCTAGTGTGTGCCACTATTACAGAGAGGAGACAGTGGCAAGTAAACACTAGCTCTTGAAGCAAGTTATCCATGAGGCCACATTGGGATTCATCAAGGAAGCAATAGTGACCCGCAGGGAGCAGAGGGCAGCCAGGCAGGACAGCCACCTACCTGGGACTAGCGCAGAGCCAGGGAAGGCTCCCTACATGGGGAAAGGGTGAGTGGGTGAGAGCCCCCAGGAACCCAAACTTCTTCCATTAATGTTTGCCATCCTGGGCATAAGAGACCTCTCCTGATCCCACCCCCCACCCCCAGACCTACATGGAGTCTGAGCAGAGCTGCTACTCAGGCCCATGTGGAGCCCCACAGGCCTTGGATCCTTGAGCAGCCCAGCACCAGCTGCCACAGATCTACCAACAAGGGAGCCCAGGCTCTATTGTGTGCCCCTAGGTTAGGGGCCACATACATGATGCTGAGGAACCAAATGACTGCAGACCCAACTTCACTAGACAAAGCCCACCGGCCTGGGAACCCAGCACTGCCAACTCACCCACACCTGAGTCAGCTGCAGCTCTGCATTTCTCTGGGATAAATCTCCCACAGGTAACCAACAGGCCTGCCTACAGTTTCCACCCCTGCTGCCCTTAGGCTGGAGGAGTGAAGAGCCACAAAACTGCCACAGGTCTCCAGCACACCATAGCTACCTTGTAGAACAGTGGCCAGACTGTTTTCCATGCCGTCCCAGCCCCTGCCACTTCTCCCTGGGCAGGGCCCCTGGCCTGGGCCCTCAACACAGCTGCCTTACCCTCACCTGATCACTTCAGTTAGTAGTGGCTCTGCATTTCTCTGGAATGGCGCTCCCAGAGACAACTGACAGGCTTTCTGCCACTGCCACCACAGCAGTACCAACCCTTGCATCCCCCAGACTGGGAAAGGAACAAAGTCCTGATGGCTTCTGCATGCCTACAGCACACACAGTTACTCTACAGAGAGGAGGACAGACTATCTTCCTTGTGAGCCTCCAACACCCCTGCTTTTCACTAGGCAGGGCCTCAGCTTGGGCCACAGGGTAGCTGCCCCTGAACCAGCTGAACATTCCCATTGGCAGCAATTTTGTGTGTCTCCGGCGTGGTCTCCAGAAGCAATTGACAGCCTCTCTGCTACTACCCACAGCGGTAGCTGCCCTTGCTGCCCCCCATCTGGTGGGGCAGGGAACAGAGAGCCTGAGAGCTTACGAGCTTACCTTGCCCCTCCAACATGCTGCAGCTGCCAGAGAAAAGTTCAGAGTGTCTTCCTGGCTCTTCACCAATCAGAGACCCTGGCTTGGGCCCAGAGTGCAGTCACCCGACCCTGGATGATCATTTTCACGGGCAGGGGCTCTCTGTTTCTCTGAGGTGGAGCTCCCAGAGACAATGACAGGGCCTCTGCCATTGCCACTGCTAAGGTCCCCACCCTTGGTGCTCCTGAGCCAGGAAAGGAACAAAAAGCCGGAGCTTTCCCCCAGGGCTGCAGTAAGGAGCTTAGGAGTGTTAAGCCAAAATCTGTGGATAGCACTTAAACAGAAGAGCCCAGGCCCTCAGAGCACTGAGAGGGGTGAGTTGCATGGGTTCCTGGGCTGCTGTGGAGAGCAGGGCCTGCCTCCCTCCACAGGGCCAGCCTAGAAAAAGTGTGGCCTGTCTCAGTGGCATGGCCTCTGCCTGAAGGAGCTGTGCAACCCAGAACACCTAATTAAAAAAAAAGAGGGCCCAGTGCCACTGATCGAAAGGGGCACCCTCAAGTCTCAGGAGAAAACCTGGTGAAGGGGTCACCTCTCTTACTGCATCATAAAGAATGGCTACAAAAACGAGGAAATAAAAAGGAACCACATGGCTGAGTAAGAGCCTATCTTCTGACCATTACTCTTAAGTGCTATCTACTAGATTGCAGCCCAAAGTAGACCACCAAAACTACTGTGCTACTTTGTCCTGCTGTGAAACCAAGGGCAATATTCTAGCCAAAAATAAAGATCCTGCACAGAGCCTTGGCCCTCTGAAAACATCCAGAAATGAATCCAACTGATTATATTCAAATTACACCATAGTTAAAGAAACACTAATCTTCCCATGTTAGAAAGAACCATAGCAAGAACTCTAACAATTTGAAAAGCCAGAGTGCACTCTTACATCCAAACAAATCAACTAGCTCCCCAGCAATGATTCTTAGTCACTTAGAAATGAAAAAAAATGATGGACATAGAATAAAGAATTTGGATAGCAAGGAAACTCATTGAGATTCAGAGGAAAGTTGAAATCCAATCCAAGGGATCCAAAGAATTCCATAAAACAATCCAAGAGCTGGAAGATAAAACAGCCACTTTGAAAAAGAACCAAACTGAACTTCTAGGGTTAAAAAACTCACAAGAATTTCATAACATAATTGGAAGTATTAACAGCAGAATAGACCAAATTGAGGAAAGAATCTCTGAGCTCAAAGACCAATCCTTCAAATAAACTCAATCAGACAAAAATAAAGAAAAAAGAACTTTAAAAAAATAAACAAAACCCCTGAGAAATGTGAGATTATGTAAAGAGAAAAACAATCTGTGACTCATCAGCACACCTGAGAGGGGAGAGACAGAATAAACAACTTGGGAAATATATTTGATAAGATAGTCTACTATAGTTTCGCTAATCTCAAAGGAGCAGTTGATGTACAAATTCAAGAAATGAAGAGAACCCTGAGTAGATCCAATTCAAGATGATTCCCAAAGCACACAGTCATCAAATTCACCTAAGTCAGTGCAAAAGAATAAGTCTTAAAGGCAGCTACAGAGAAGGGTCAAGTCATGTACAGAGGCAACCCCATCAGACTAGCAGCAGACCTCTCAGCAGAAACCTGACCAAGCCAGAATAAACTGGGGGTCTATTTTCAGCATCCTTAAAGAAAAAGAAATTCCAACCAAGAATTTCATATTCTGTCAAACTCTAGTTCATAAGGGAAACAGAAATAAAACCTTTATCACACAAGCAAACGCTGAGGGAATGCATATCAACTAGACCAGACTTACGAGAAGCCCTTAAGGGAATGCTAAACATGGAAACAAAAGACTGACATTTGCTACCACAAAAAAACACTTAAGCACATAGCCCGGAGGAACTATAAAGCAATTACACAATTGAATCTACATAACAACCAGCTAACAACATAGCAACAGGATCAAAAATCTCACATATCAATATCAATACTAACCCTGAATGTAAATGGGCTAAATGTCCCTTTTAAAAGGCATAAAGTGGCAATATGGATAAAAAGACAAGACCCAACTGTCTGCTGCTGCAAAAGACCCAACTAACATGTAGCAACACCAACAGGTTCAAAGCAATGGGATGGAGTCAGTTCTGTCATGCAAATAGAAAACAACAACAACAAAAAAAAGCAGGAATCTGTATTTTTATATCAGAGAAAACAGATTTTAAACCTATAACAAGAAGGAGAAAGAAGGACATTGCATAATGATAAAGAGTTCAATCCAACAAGAGGACTTAACTGTCTATCCTAAATTTATATGCATCCAACATTGGAGCACCTAGATTTATAAAGCAAGTGCTTTTGAACTAGGAAAAGTCTTAGCCACACAATAATAGTAGAGGACTTCAACACATCACTGACAGCATTAGACAGATCATTGAGGACAAAACCAACAAACTCTGGATTTTAACTTTACACTTTACCAATTAAACCTAATAGACACCTACAGAACACTCTACCCATCAACCACCAAATATACATTCTTCTCATCTACACATGAAACATAATCTAAAATTGACCACATGCTCAGTGATAAAGCAACTATATAAATGCAAAGAATTCAAAAGTATTCCAAGCACACTCTTGGACAGCAGTGCAATAAAAATAGAAATCAATATCAAGATCTCTCAAAAGCACACACGGAAATTAAACAACTGACTCCTGGAATAATTCCTGGGTAAATACTGACATTAAGGCAAAAAATAAATTCTTTGAAATAGATAAAAATAGAGACATAACTTATCAAAATCTCTGGGATTCAGGTAAAGCAGTGTAAAGAATAAAGTTTATAGTGGCAAATGCCTTCATTGAGAACTTAGAAAGATTTCAAATTAATCTAACTCTGAACCTAAAAGAACTAGGAAAAAATAACAAACCAACCTAAAAGCTAGTCAAAGAAAAGTAATGACTAAAATTAGAGAAGTGGATAAAATTGAGATGCAAAAAAATTCATACAAAAATCAAATAAACCAAGAGTAAATTCTTCAACAACAAAAAAGTTTGATAAATGGCTAGCTAAATTAATAAAGAAAAAAAGAAAAGATCCAAATAAGTACAACCAGAAATGATAAAGATGACATTACAGCTGATCCCACAGGAATACAAAAGATCCTCAGAGAATACTATGAGCTACTCTATGTACAAAAATTAGAAAATCTAGAGTAAACTGATAATTTCTCAGAAATATACAATCTTCCCAGATTGAATCAGAAAGAGATTGAAACCCTGAATAGACCAATATTGAGATCGGAAATTGAATCTGATATATAAAAAAATTTATCAACCAGAAAAGCCCTGGAGCAGATGATTCACGGGTGAATTTTACCAGATGTGCAAAGAAGACCTGGTACCAATTTTACTGAAAGTATTCCAAAAAATTCAGGAGGAAGGGCTCCTCCTAACTCATTCTGTGAATCCAGTGTCTGCCTAATAAGCCAAATCTGACAGACACACAATGAAAAATGAAAACTTCAGGTGAATATCCCTAATGAACCTAGATGTAAAAATACTCAACAAAATACTAGCAAACTAAATATAGCAACACTAAATCTAGCAAAAATTAGCACACCACAATCAAGTAGGCTTTATTCCTGGAATGCAAGGCTGGTTCAACATATGCAAATCAATAAAATGTGATTCACCACATCAACAGAATTAAAAATAAGAACCACATGATCATCACAATATATGCAGAAAATTAATTTGATAAAATCCTGCATCCATTCATGATTTTAAAAAACCCTATAAACTAGCATTGAAGGATCATACCTCAAAATAATAAAAGCCATCTATAAAACTCCAACAGTCAACAACATACTGAACAGGCAAAAGTTGGAATCATTTCTCTTAGGAATGCTCACTCTCACCACTCCTGTTCAACATAGTTCTTGAAGTTGTAGTCAAAGCAACCATGGAAGAGAAAAGAAAGAAAACACATTCCAATAGAACTCTGACTGTCCCTCTGTGGTGATGATATTATTTTATACCTAGAAAACTCTAAAGACTCCATCAAAAGCCTACTACAACTGATAAATGACTTTAGTAAAAGTTTCACAATACAAAATCAATGTACAAAAATTAGTAGCATCTCTATACACCAATAATGTCCAGATTGAGAGTAAAACCAATAATGAAATCCCAATTACAACAGCCACAAAGAAAATGAAATACCTAGAAATTCAGCTAACCAAAGAGATGAAAGATCTCTATATAAGGAAAACTAAAAAACACTGCTTAAATAAATCAGAGATGACACAAATAAATGGAAAAACATTCCATAATCATGGATTGGAGGAATCAAATCATTAAAATAGCTATATCTCTCCAAGCAATTTACAGATTCAATATTGTTCCTATCTATTTACCAATGTCATTCTCCATAGAGTTAGAAAAGAGCTATTCTAAAATTCACATGGAAGGAAAAATAACCTGAAAAAACAAAGCAATCCTAAGCAAAAAGAACAAAGTGGAGTCATCACACTACCTGACTTCAAACTAAACTCCAAGGATATAGTTACGAAAACAGCATGGTACTGGTACAAAGATAGACACATAGGAAAATGGAACAGAATAAAAAACTCAGAAATAAAGCTGCACACATACAGCCATCTGAACTCCAGCAAGGCCAACAAATACAAGCAATGAGTAAAGGACTCCCTGTTCAATAAATGTTGCTGTGATAACTGGCTAGTCATATGCAGAAGAAGGAAACTGGACCCTTACCTTTCACCATATACAAAAATTAAGATGAATTAAAATTTTAAATGTAACAATTCAAACTATCACCTTTCCAGAAGAAAACCTAGGAAATACCATTTTCATCATCAGCCTTGGCAAAAATTTTTGGCTAAATCCCCTAAAACAATTGCAACAAAAGCAAAAGTTGACAAATGTGACTTAATCAAACTAAAGAGTTTGTGCACAGTGAAAGAAGCTATCAATAGAGTGTGTGGACAACCTACAGAATGGGAGAAAACATTTGCAAACTATGCATCTGACTAAGGGCTAATATCCAGAATCTATCAGGAACTCAACTCAACAAGCAAAAGCCAAATAATCCCATTAATAAACGGGAAAAGGACATGAACACACACTTTTCAAAAGAAGAAATAGAAGCAGCCAACAAATATTTAAACAAGTGTTCATCATCAGTAATTATCAGAAAAATGCAAATTATAACTCAGGATGAGATATAATCTCACACCAGTCAGAATGGCTGCTACTAAAAAGTCAAAAAACAACAGAGACTAACAAGGATGCAGAGAACAGAGAACCCTTATACACTCTTGGGGGAATGTAAATTTATTCAGCCTCTGTGGAAAGTAGTTTGGAGATTTTGCAAATAACCTAAAACAGTGCTACCATTTGACCAGCAACCACATTACCCAGTGTAATACCCAAATGAAAACAGATCAGAATACCAAAAAGACAGATGTACTCATATGTTTACCATCACACTAGTCGCAACAGTAAAGACATGTCATCAACCTGGGTACTCATCAGTGGTAAACTGGATAAAGAAAATGTCGATGGTAAATGGTAAACTAGATAAAGAAGCATGGAATACTATGCTACTGTAAAAAATGTATATATATAAAAAAGACAAAAATCATGTCCTTTGCATCAAAATGTTTGTAGCTGTAGGCATAAACCTAAATTAATTAATTCAGCAGCAAAAAATCGAATAGCACTTGTCTCACTTATAACTGGGAGCTAAATATTGAGCATACATAGATATAATGATGGCAACAATAGACATTGAGGACTACTAGAAGGGGGAGGAAGGAAAGTGGTGTGGAATGAAAAACTATCTATTGGGTACTATGCTCACTATCTGGGTGCAATACACCCATGTAACAAACCTGCAAACGTACTTCCAGTATCTAGAATAAAAGTTGCCAAAAAAAAGAGAAAGGAACTATGAAGCCACTAAATAATACATAGGAACTTTAAATGCATATTGCTATGTGAAATAGGCCAATCTGAAGAGACTACATAATGTATGATTCCAAGTGAATGATGTTCCGTAAAAGGCAAAACTAGGAAGATCCAAAAAAGATCAAGGGTTTGAAAGGGAAGAAGGAATAGACAGGTAGAACACGGGACATTTTTAAGGCAGTGAAACTATTGTGTATGATACTATGATGGAGGATACCTGTCATTATAGGTTTGTCAAAATCTATAGCAATTATAACACAAAGACTGAACCTTAGTGTAAACTATGGATGTTAGTTAATACTAATGTATCACTATTGTTTCATCAATCACACAAACGTACAACTCTCATTCAAGATGTTAATAGTAGGAAAAACTGGAGGCGGGAGCAAAAGATGGTGTTCTTCTGTAATCTAAAATGACTTCAAAAATTAAAGTGTTACTTTAAAAATATATACATATCATATCACCTTTATAAAAACAGACTTACTTTAAAATAGAATAAGCCTTGGTGCAAAACATAGATGATATATTTTCCTATTACAAAGCTGTACAGTAGGCTATTTAAATATTAAGTGGACTGTACTCATCTTCATAAATGAGATCAAATTTTGAAAACAAATTTGGGCTAAAAATTTTTGTAATGCAAAATAAATGTAATAAAATAAATGTGTCTAAAATTAGCGCAATTTTAAAATAACTATCTTGTACCATTAACACTAAAATCCTGCTTTATTCTCACTTCTGTAATTTTACTCTAAATTAGTCCACCATTTCTTTTTCTTTTTCTTTCTTTCTTTCTTTCTTTAGAGATGGAGTTTTGCTCTTGTTGCCCAGGATGAAGTGCAATGGCATGATCTCAGCTCACTGCAACCTCAGCCTCCTGGGTTCAAGCGATTCTCCTGTCTCAGCCTCTTGAGTAGTTGGGATTACAGGTGCCTACCAGTACGCCTGGCTAATTTTTGGTATTTTTAGTAGAGATGGGGTTTCACCATGTTGGGCAGGCTAGTCTCAAACCCCTGACCTCAGGTGATCCTCCCGCCTCGGCCTCCCAAAGTGCTGGGATTACAGGCATGAGCCACTGCGCCCGACCATTAGTCCTCCATTTTTTGGGAAACCAAGTAAGTCAGTCAGCAAATAAATAGCAGCTACCTTCTTTTGCTTTGTGTTTGTTTTGTATATTATATTCATTTAATTTTGTTTATTATATCTGTAATTGAAGAGTAAAATAGTAAAGTATGATCATCTCTGTATTTCATCCAAATGCATTAAATTAATTTAAGGCAGAACTTGTTTTTTTTCCACAATATTGTCAATCAGATAATAAACATAGTATAAAACAGATAACTGGAAAAAAATATTAAGAATTAATTGAATTCACAAGCATATACAAAAATATTTTAACAGTCCATCAATTTTCTCTTAGAAGTTTTGAGACATCATTCCCAGAATCTGACAAATTAAGTAGGAAAAAATTATAAATGTATAAAAATCAATATATGTCTTACTATTTTATTGTTAGATATTTTCCTCAAAGTTTCTGGTGACCTCTGAATGGCCCTTCCCATATGACAAGGAGGCTCCAGAGACATGATTGCCATTTCATGTGCATGAGTGAAACTGATTGCCTGGGAAATGCTGGTGATCTCAGAGTCTAAAGGAGAAAATATGTGATCCCACTTTTCATCAAGCAGATTTCCACTTATTCTATCAGTTTCAGTAGGGCATAAGACATCCCTACAAACTCAGCCTCCTGTCACTTAATTCCCAGGCCCTCTGATTCAACATCTTCAGAGAGTAAATGCCGTGTATCCTCTTACACTGAGGAGAGAATAATTTCCTGGCTGTGTTGTGTGGTGATGGGCATCCAAAGCCCAACCGATTTCTCATGTATTGCTTTAATCAATTCTTCAATTCCAGCAGCGCTTCTCTTTCCTCACTTCAATCATCCACCAGCCACAAGAGGAATCTCATGCTTTTGATTTTAGAGCCTTTCCTCAACTCTGCAACACAAATGGTTTTGTGTCTTGGCTTTTCCAATCTCTCACTCCTATTTACTACTGTCCAGTTGAAAGTTCTCATCAGCCACCACTTTTTCTTGCAGTCTACATATCCTTTCTTCTGGGTCAATAATGTAAAATAAATCTCTTTGTTGGACAGTTAGAATTGAGTAAATTAAATGTTTGTGTTTAATATATGATGTTTACACAGAAGTCTTATACAGCAGATTTGAATCTATATACATATTTGAATAAATAATATAAGTATAGAAATATTATGATGAAGAGACATAAACACTATTTGCAAATACCATAGAACAAATACTCAACTGATGATGTACACTTGCAAAGAAAACTTTGAAAAATTATCCAAATATATTAGTTTGTAGGAAGTTAAATTGTTGGTATTTTATCATACTGGAAATTTAGAAACGGTAAACACACATAGAGGCTACAATGTTTGACTATAATATAAAAGCACATAGATTTTTTAATGACAGTTCATAACATTTAACCCTAGACATTTAAAACCACTGACCTCGAGCTCTCACCATGTACAAAACTTAACACAAGATGGAATTAAAGGCTTAAACTTAAGACCTGAAACTTTGAAAACCCTAGAAGAAAACCTAGGAAAAACTCTTCTGGACACTAGCCTTGGTAAAGAATTTATCACCAAGTAATCAAAAGCAAATACGGTAAAAACAAAAATAGACAAATGAAACAAAGAAGCTTCTGTGCAGCAAAAGAAACAATCAACAGAGAAAACAACCTATGACATTGGAAAAAATATTTGCAAATGATGCATCCAACAAAGGGCTAATATCCAGAATTTTCAAGGAACTCAAACAACTTTGCCCATTAAAAAGTGGACAAAGGACATGAACAGACAGTTTTTTTAAAAGAAGACATACAAGTGGCCAAAAAAATATAAAAAATACTAATATCACTAATCATCAGAGAAATGAGAATTAAAACCATAATGAGATACCATCTCACACCAGTCAGAATGGCTATTAATAAAAAGTTGAAAAACAACCGATGTTGGCGAGGATGTAGAGAAAAGGGAATACTTACACACCATTGGTGGGAATGTAAATTGTAGTAAAGCCTTTATGGAAAGCGTATGAAGATTTCTCAA
Source organism: Rhinopithecus roxellana (assembly GCF_007565055.1). NCBI lineage: Eukaryota > Metazoa > Chordata > Mammalia > Primates > Cercopithecidae > Rhinopithecus > Rhinopithecus roxellana. The sequence goes on along the minus strand of NC_044549.1, from coordinate 6,596,189 downwards.
AGAATCAAAAATAGAACTACCATTCAATCCAGCAATCCCACTATTGAGTACATGCACAAACAGAAAGAAATGATTGTATCCAAAAGATACCTGCAATTGTATGTTTATCACAGCTCTATTTACATTAGCGAAGATATGCAATCAACCTGTCCATCAGTGGATGATTGAATAAAGAAAATGTTGTGTGTGTGTATGTGTGTGTGTATACATACACATTACATGTGTATATATGTGTGTGTATATATACATGTGAGTAGTATTTTATGTGTGTATACATATATACACACACCCTGCATCTCTATATAAGCATCTATACATACACACTCTATATATACACACACACTACATCTATATACATGTGTATACACACACACACACACACAATATAAACTATTACTCTGCTATAAAAAAGAATAAAATAATGTATTTTGCAGCAACATAGATGGAACTGGGGCTATTATCCTAAGTTGAATAATTTGGAAACAGAAAGGAAAATGTCTCAAGTTCTCACTTGTAAGTGGGAACTAAATAACAGGCACACGGACATACAGAGTAGAAAAATAGATGGTGAAGACTACAAAAAGTGAGAAGATGGAAGGAGGATAAGAGTTGAAAAACTACCTTTTGGGTACACTAAAAGCTTTGACTTCAAACTATGCAATATATGTGAGGAAGCTGTACTTGTACACCCAAGTAATATTTTTTAAGTCAAAAATTAAAATACAAAAATAATTATTAGGAAGAAATAAAAATGAAATGAATAGTTAACAATAACTCAATTTTATAGTTTGTATGCGTAACTCCCAAATTTCCTCTGAGCACCAGAATCCCATTTGTAAAGGTCTACTCAGTACTGTTCCCTTGATCCTTGGCAACACCTGTAATTCTGTAGGTCCATCAGTAAGCTCATTACCTTCTCTTTAAAAACATGCTGCTCTTGGCGGGCGCGGTGGCTCACGCCTGTAATCCCAGCACTTTGGGAGGATGAGGAGGGTGGATCATGAGGTCAGGAGATCAAGACCATCCTGGCTAACACAGTGAAACTCTGTCTCTACTAAAAATACAAAAAAAATGGCAGGTGTGGTGGCGGCGCCTGTAGTCCCAGCTACTCGGGAGACAGAGGCAGGAGAATCGCTTGAACCTGGGAGGCGGAGGTTGCAGTGAGCCAAGATCATGCCACCGCCCTCCAGCCTGGGCGACAGAGCAAGACTCTGTCAAAAAAACTATACTGCTCTTATTACAAACTTCCATGTTGATGTCCTGAGAAACTTTCATGTTCTCAAGTTGAAAGCTCCAATTATCTTCAAATTTTGTTTTTCTTCATATTTTGAGATCGAATTATTAACCACAGGTGCCTTATTCTACAGCTATTTCTTGAATCTGAGTTCTTATCACTTTTTATGTAAATTGTTGCAAAACACAGCTGCCTTTAGTTTTTCTCTCTTCTCCCAAAAGACCTCAATAAAACAGAGATGATTTTTTCATCTCCATTTAAAAACAAAAGACAAAAAACATTTTTGGAGAAAAGTCATACATATATATATATACACACACGCACACATACACTATTTCATGAATTTCTAGTATTCATTCCTAACTCTATAAATATCCTGTAGAATCAATCACAATGTAACTCTGACTTCTAATTTTTTTTTTTTTTTTTTTTTTTTGAGACGGAGTCTGGCTCTGTGGCCCAGGCTGGAGTGAGCGGCGCCATCTTGGCTCACTGCAAGCTCCGCCCCCCGCGTTCCCGCCATTCTCTTGCCTCAGCCTCCCGAGTAGCTGGGACTACAGGCGCCGCCACCTCGCCCGGCTGGTTTTTGTATTTTTAATAGAGACGGGGTTTCACCGTGTTAGCCAGGATGGTCTCCATCTCCTGACCTCGTGATCCGCCTGCCTCGGCCTCCCACAGTGCTGGGATTACAGGCGTGAGCCACCGCGCCCGGCCTCTGACTTCTAATTTTAAAGTGTATTATTCTTTGATTCTACCCTTTTATAGATTCTCAGGGATCCTTGGCATGCACACCAGGCTGTAGTAAAACAAGACTGTTGACTATTATCCAATTCCATTGTCAGTGTACTGGAATATCTCTCCCTTTCCCTTACTTGTTCTGATAACATTGAACTCATTCTTGCAGGCCCACCTTAGTGTTTTGTCCTCGAGGATTCCTCTTGTCCCTTCATCAGTCCCATTTTCTATCATTTGTTTGTGTACATATATCTGTTTATAATATATGTTAATCTCTGAGAAATAGATTGTGTATTGCTCAGTTCTATATTTCCTGAGAGGTCCTAGCCAAGTACTTAGATTGCAATGATTGGTACTTAGAATGTGTTTGTTCCAGATAGATGGGAATAATTAAGGATATAATCGTATTCGTTCTAAAATGTAAAAAAATTGCAGCTAATAATGACCCTAGCGTATTTTCAAGAAGTGGCAGGGTCTGAGATTTTCATCTGAATTAATTTGTAGTTTAATGAGGGGGATACATTCTGAGAAATGAGTCATTTAGTGATTTTATCATTGCATAAACATCAGAGAGTGTACTTACACCATCTAGATGGTACAGCCTACTACGTACCTAGGCTATTTGGGATAGCCTATTGCTCTTAGACTACAAACCTGTACAGCATTTTACTATACTGGATGATGTAGGCAATTGTAATACAATGAAAAGTATTTGTGTATCTATACAAAAAAAGGTACAGTAAAAACATGATATAAAAGATAAAAAATGATACTGCTGTATAGGGCACTTCCCATGAACAAAACTTGTGGGGCTGGAATTTGCTCTAGGGTGAGTCGGTGAGTGAGTGGTGAGTGACTATGAAGGCTTAGGAAATTATTATGTATGACTACAGACTTTATAAACACTGTACACTTAGGCTATACTGCATTTATTGTAAAAAATTATTCCTTCAATAACAATATTAACCTTAGCATATGGTAACATCTTTATTTTATAAATGATTTTTTAACTCTTTGATTCTTGTAATAACACTTAGCTTTAAAAAATTGTTCAGATGTACAAAATATTGTATTTATTTATACCTTTAATCTGTAATCTTTTTTCTATTTTTCATTTTTTAACTAAAAAATTTTGTTAAAAACAAAGACAAAAACATACACATTAGCTTAGGCCTACACAAAGTCAGGATCATCAATATCACTGTCTTTTACCTCCACCCCTTGTCCCATTTGGAGTTCTTCAGGAGTAATAACATGCATGGAGCTGTCATCTCCTATGACATCAATGGCTCTTCTGGAATACCTCCTGATGAAGAAGACTATTTTACAGTTTTGTTTTGTTTTTTTATAAGTAGAGAGAGTACATTCTAAAATACCGATAAAAAGTAAAATATTGTAAATACATAAACTGGTAACATAGTTGTTTATTATCATTATTAAACATTATGTACTGTGCCTAATTATATGTGCCACACATTAATATGACTGGCAGTGCAGTAGGTTTGTTTACACCAATATCACCACAAACACATGAGTAATGTGTTGTGCTACAGAGTCACTAGGTTACAAGAATTTTTCAGCTCCATTACAATCTTATGGACCACCTTTGTATATGTGGTCCACTGTTGGCCGAAATGTTGTTACACTGTACACAACCATATTTGCAAGCTAACAAATTAGCGTGCAAATGTTTCATGTAAGCCAGAAGACTCCTTCATATACAAAGGACTTTATTACTCACATCAACAACCGTAATCAGAGCACCAATATTTGCACCAGTTCCCCAAACCACAATATCCACAGAACAACACAAAAAGGACCAGGTGATGTTGCGCCTTCATTGGTTTGTGTTAAAGGTGAGAAACTCAGAGTTTAAGGAACCCCAATTGTTTATAATGGACAGAGGTTTTGCCCATATTTTCCCCAAAGATAATACATCTATTATTCTGTCAGGAAACACATCTTCTCCGTCTGCGACAGGGACATGGCTTCTATCTTCGAAGGCTGTTTATAACTATTCTTGAAAACCTAATCTAGAACAAAGGTAATCAGTGACTCTGCTCAGAAGATGTGCAGGAAAGCAAGAAACACATGAAAATTTTCTCTCAATACCTGTTTACATTCATAAGATTCTGATGAAGGCATAAAGGACAATTACGATGGAGGGAAACTGAAGGAAGTCCTTGGAGTACATGATTAGAACTATTATTCAGTCACTCAGTTCAATTAATATTGATCAAATTCCTACTCTGGACAGACACTAATCAAAATTCTGGTGACACAGCAGTGAACAAAACCTATTTCTGCCTTCTTAAAACTTACATTTTACAAAAAGGGGCCTAGAAAGTTAACACATAAAATGTATATACTTACGTTAGGCGATGATAAAATTTATGGAAAAAAAAAGCAGGGTAAAGGGACACAAAGTAAAAGGTAGATTTTTAGATTGGGTGGCTAGTGGTGAACTCAGATTAAAAACACTAACATAGTAAATATGAAGCTACGTAGCTATGTGGGAGAGTAGTATTTTAAACAGAAGGACTAGGTTTTGAGGCCTAGAAGGAGAGTTTGCTTGACACATTTGAGGAATATTAAGAAGGCCACGCAACTGTAGCACATTGAGCATGGAGGCCAGAGAGTAGTAAAAGGCGATGTGAGAAATTTGGAGTGGGGAGATAACGTGTTACCAAAACACCAGGGGTTTGGTCCAGGACCTGCTGCTCACTGCACAGAAAGCCAATAGTTGTCACTGAGACAACTATTATTGTCAAAGAAGTCTCTAATTGGGTGCTACACCTGAGGACATGGGAGATCAGTGTCAAATCCCCCTCCATGACTGACTAAAATTAGGGGTTTATATAGCAAGAAAGAAATGTAATAATGTGTAGGAAAACAGGAACTAGGGAGGGGTAAGGAAGCAGTCATGATGAATGAGGGTTCTGACATCTCATTGTCTGAATGTGACGATCTGGTGAGTTTTAGTTCTTAGATACTTTCTTTGAAAGGCCGGGTTGAAAGGCCCGAGGGTGCTGAGGAAGGATGTCAGGTAAAGCAAATGTAAGTATCAAGTTTTAAGAAAGTGAACACAAAGGCCAATTTCTATGTCCAAAAAAACTGTCTATGGGACTCCACTGGGTCAGTTTCAAATGTAAGATCTTACAGGCCACTGCAAGCACTATGGAATTTATACTGACATGGGAAGCCATTGGATTATTTGGAGCAGAAGACTAAAAATAGGCTAGGTACAGTGGCTAACATCTGTAGTCCCAAGCACTTTGGGAGGTTTTGGCAGGCAGTTCACTTGAGATCAGGAGTTCAAGACCTGCCTGGATAACATGGCAAAACCCATCTCTTCTAAAAATATGAAAATTAGCCAGATGTGGTGGCGGGCACCTGTGATCCCATCGGCTCTAGAGGCTGAGGCAGGAGAATCACTTGAACCTGGGAAGCAGAGTTTGCAGTGAGCTGAGATTATACCATTGCACTCCAGCCTGGGGGATGGAGTGAGACTCTGTTTCAAATTTTAAAAAAAGAAAAAAGAAAAAGTCTGAAAATACATAAAAACAATCAGCCATAAATTTTCAATTTTTGAAGGATTGAGTTGAACTAGGTTAAATGGTAAATATGTTGGAAACTAGAAAACCAGTTAGGAGTTGACTGCAAGAATCCATGTGAAACTTGATGGTAGTTTAGACTAGGATGTTTGTAGTGTATACAGATTTAAAATACGTATTGAAAATTAGCCGGGCGAGGTGGCTCAAGCCTGTAATCCCAGCACTTTGGGAGGCCGAGACGGGCGGATCACGAGGTCAGGAGATCGAGACCGTCCTGGCTAACACGGTGAAACCCCGTCTGTACTAAAAAATACAAAAAACTAGCCGGGCGAGGTGGCGGGCGCCTGTAGTCCCAGCTACTCGGGAGGCTGAGGCAGGAGAAGGGCAGGAACCCGGGAGGCGGAGCTTGCAGTGAGCCGAGATCCAGCCACTGCACTCCAGCCTGGGCCACAGAGCGAGACTCTGTCACAAAAACAAAAAAGAAAAAAGAAAAAAAAAAAGAAAATTGATCTGGCAAGATATCCCAGATGGGAGAAAATAAAGGGGAGTCACCTTGATTCCATGATTTCCAGTTTAATCCATTATAAGCAAGAACAACCAGTCAGGAAGATACTACAAAATCATCTATATTCATCATATTCTTATACTGTGCTACTATATAGTTTTAAAATATACGTATTTTCAGTATTATCTCATCAAGTTCAATATTTTTCATTAAATTGGTTATGATCATCAAAGTATCTAGAAAGCTTAGAGCAAATTTTGTTAAATGCAGGATGTTCTTTATTCTAATTTTTATGTGGAAATGTATAAATATTTCAGCCCAAGTGTTCTCCTATAAATCTTTTGTTTCATTAAAAGTAATATTCTTTGACAAATATTTTTGCAAGACAAAATTTGTCAAATAAGTTATCATTATTTATAATTCTTTGGCTATTTTACTGAATTCGGAAACTGAACAATTATAGGCCTTCTCAACTTAATCTCATTTTTGTACTGGATATAGGTTTATCCTAATAAAACAGAAACTCTATCAAAATATTTTTCCAACAAACTGAGATATTCTAAAACAAAATTATAGAATTTCAAGGTCTCAACTAATTCTAAAATTATAATGAATACCTAGCAGAGAAAACACAGATTGCTACATTAGAAGAGGTTTAAAAAAAAAAAAAAAAAAAAAAAAAAAAAAAAAAAAAAAAACAGCTTTCCATAAACATGTTGTAACTCAGTTATTCTATGAATGTACAAAAATATTTATTTCACAGCTACAATTTCTATTTTAATTGGTAGATATCTTGTCTGCGTCAGCTTAGGTCCTCTGAGAAGCAGAAGCCAAAATAGTATAGATGTGCAAGAGAATTATTGGGAAACACCAGTGAAGGACAAAAGGCAAATATTAAGAGAAGGCAGGGAGAACCTTCAGACCACACCTGTGGAAGTCAAGTGTGAAAGAAGGATTGGGAAGAAAGAGCTGAAGTGTATAATGCAGTTCTGAGATACTCTCATCCAGGCCATAGGGGAATCCTCCAGCAAATATTACCCAATAGAGTTGTCTGGTATTGGGTAGAAATTGTCTGACTCTAGTACCACTGGCCATGCTAAGACATTGGCTAAGAGGCTGGGGGGAAACATGGCTTCAGCATGCATGTCACAGTGGATCTGAGGAAGTATAGATTCAACTATGACCCTTATGGCAGGTTCTCTTGAGAAGAAAGAACAGTGTTCCCCATGACCGTCATGGCCTCTGACAGGAATTAACTGATAATGTTTTTGAAACATCAGGTAACATTGACATAAAGCCCCCATTATTTAACTCTTTTCGAAGATTTTTTTTTCTGCTAATGAAGTCAACCCAGTAATAGTTAAAGCTTCACTTTTTATCCGAACCAAGAAAATTTAGCATCAATAAGTAACAAAATTAATTTAGAAGAACAGTCTTTCAACTAAATGAAATACCATGCTTCAGAAATGATGAGTAAACACAGCCTACACAGCTGCATGTTTTAAATCGTCATCTCCAGGCGCATTCTTCTGAAATAACTATTTTTTGAAGGAGAGTCTTATACTTTAACAGATTCATCTTCTCGTTGTCATGTGGACACTATGCTCCTCGTATTGGATTGTAAATGTTGAGATTCATTTTGCGCAAGTTAATTTTTCATCATCAGAGCTTCCTTTTCTTGCATTGTAAAAATTCACTTTTTTCTTATTAATTTCTTATGGCAAATGAGTTTACTACAAAATGAAAAGTATAACTAAAATTAATATTAATAGGTATAGATTCATACCTTCATAGATTTTGGTGACAGCAATCAGATTATTCTCTGTATGAGTATAACATGACCACTGTCTATCTAAACAAAAATATGGCAAAGGCTGGAAGTACATGGTGACTGTCTCACAAGCCCAACTTAGTTTATTTTAATGCAGCAATGTAATAATAATAATCTATTGTTTAAAAAATGAGCAATTCGGCAAAAGTCCTAATTCAGAAAACAATTCAGGAAAAATCCTAAAACACAGTACACTTCGACAACAGGCATAAACCAAGACCACCTGTGGTGAATTGACACTCTAGGGGCCACTGATATTTTCTAGACATGATATTCATATACTTAGTTGTAATTAAGGATAATTTTGAACACTGCCTATAGGAAAGGAGGAGTTAAGCAGGAAAAGCAATGCTGGGAAGCTTTGAACTAAGACTTACTCAGAAAAGAAAAGGGGAAATCAATCAGAATCATCTGTGTAAGTGTGTAAGAATTTTGAGGATGACTAATGTGTTAAGGTTGCAGATATGTGGGGTTTGAAGCCAAACATTGCTAGGTTTGAACTCTGCCCCCTTTCCATATGTCACTGGAGAAACCGAATGTACCTCCCCACACTTTATGCTTTTATATTCAGCTTGATATGCTTTGGTGTGTCCCCACCCAAATATCACCTTGAATTCTAATAATCCCCATGTGTCAGGAAGGGGGAGCCAGGTGGCAATAATTGAATCATAGGGATGGTTTCCTCCATGCTGTTCTCATGGTAGTGATTAAGTCTCACAAGATCTGATGGTTTTATAAGTAGGAGTTCCCCTGCACAAGCTCTCTTGCCTGTAGTCATGTGACACATGATTTTTGCTCCTCATTCACCTTCTGCCATGATTATGAGGCCTCCCCATCCATGTGGAACTGTAAGTCAATTAAACCCAATTCTCTTATAAATCACTCAGTCTCTGTTATGTCTTTATTAGCAGCATGAGAACAGACCAATAAACAACTGTTATGAATATTAATATAAATACATAACTCCTCTTACAATAATTTGTAGCTCTAGAAAGTATTAAGATTCCTAAACGTAGTCTTATATGTCTGGGGTACCAGAAGTTACTGAATGGAATTGGAAAGGTTGGCATTTAAAAAAATTAAGACAAGTTTTGATTTAGATACTGCCGAAGCACAGAATCTCTTTTATTTCTTGTTATCCAATGAAAGTTCTAATGCAAGCAAAAGAAGTTATTAGCATCATTAAGGAGTACAGTAAAACATACAGAAATATAGTATGATTGCCCATGAAAAATCTAAAGCAAAACTAACAAACTGATATGATTTGGATCTGTGTTCCCAATCCAAATCTCATGTAGACTGTAATTCCCAGTGTTGAAGATGGGGCCTGGTGGGAGGTGATTGGCTGATGGGGATGGATTTCCCCCTTGGTGCTGTTCTCCTGATAATGAGTGAGTCCTCATGAGACCAGGTCATTTAAAAGTGTGTGGTACCTCCTACCCCTCTTTCCTCCTGCTCTAGCCATGTGAAGTGCTGGCTCTCTCTTCACCTTCCACCATGATTGTAGGTTTCCTAAAGCTTCCTCAAAAGCCAAGCAGATGCCACCATCATGCTTCATATATAGCCTGTGGAACCGTAAACCAATTAAACCCCTTTTCTTTACAAATTACCTAGTCTCAGATATTTACTTACAGCAGTGCAAGGGTGGCTAATCCACAGACAAATGTCTTTCATCCAATAAGTCACTTTCAGTGAAAGTTATAGAGCACCTGATCACTGTGAAATAATTCTAAATTCTATCCTCATAAATATTCCACATCTTCTAGTGGGTAGTTTTAATTTTTCTGAGTCCTGTAACAAAATCTATTTTGGCAAGACCTTCTCAGGATAATGCAATGCAATATCATATGGATCATTCAGCTCGAATAATAATTTCTCAACTGATATCCACTGCAGCCAGCCTTTCACATAACAATGGACCTTGTCCAGCCTCATGCTCCACTGGCTTTCAAATGTCTTGCACTACTGACTCTCTGAATTCAGAAAATTCACAGAGGACATGACTTTTTGCATAAGATTACTTCTTTAAACTGACTCAGATAAAACTGAGCTCCCGAGGTTCTCATCAAGCAAGTATGTTTTGGTGCCATTAGCACATTGATGTTTAAACTTCACAGGAGTAAAAACAATAGTAATAGCTACGTTTGTTTAGATCTTACTTTGTGTCAGTCCCTGCCTTAAATATTGAACTTCCTCATCTCACTATTTTGAACATACTTTACATAAGTGAGCAGAAGTTAAAGAGGGGAAGTAATTGGGAACAGGTCATGGGTCACCAAGCTGTGATCCTGGATCAGAGGAATCCAGTTCTGACTTCACATTTGTATTCTCAGCACCAGACCTGCCACCCCTCATGTTTTGTCCATTTGTCCAACATCTAATGAAAATATTTTCTCCACATACTAAACCAGAAGAATATTAATTTTTAAAAATAGTGATTTATAATCTTATAGGGGGCAGATTATGAAATTGAAAAAAAAAACAAACAAAAAAACTAGATTGAGACTTTAGAAGTATGGGAGATAACTAGAATTTAGCCATTGACCTGCTAGGGTGAATTACCTCACCTGTTTATATAACTTTTCACAACTGTAAAGTAAAAAATTGTATTAAATGATAAAAACTTAGGAATGTCTAAATGTCCAGCATCCTTACCAATACATAAATGATATTGAAGGTCTATGTTTGGTATTATATGGCACATGGTAATGTATTAGCTGTAAGCATTTACTCACCTTGCTGTCACTCTAGATCACGTGCTTTCCCTTGAGGCAACTCATTTAAACTTCCCAGCAGCAGTGGGGGAAACAATATAATACTCATTTTGTGATTGGGAACATTACGTAATCTGCCCAACGTCAGACAACTAGCTCAGAGTATAGATATGAATTTATCATTAATGTCCCAAAATATAAGATGTTTTCAATATGGTATAGACACATGAGAAATGTTGAACTTTTTAATGCACAGATATGGCAATTTTGTGCCATGTCAATTTAGAATTGGCTGTTGTACAAATCTGAATGGGATCTGGAAGCACAAGTGAAAGCAATCTCCATGTTTACATTTAAGGGTTAGTGTAAGAACTGTTTCTCAACATTTTTAAAAATCATTGCCTTTCATATAAGTCTTTCAAATTTTTCCCCTTATTTCCCTTCCCTCCTTTTGAAATTAAATACTAAGTAACAAGATTTTGTCAAGTAGAATTAAGCCATGGAAGACCAAGAATCATGTTAATAAGAATTTTTTCCCACCCCCTGCAAAACCAATTTTTGTCCCCTTGGAGGTGACATCACTCCCACTGATATAGGTTAACTGATAACACCGTTGATATAGGGTCATTTTAGCACTGCCACTGATACTGGCTCAATCTGTTGCCCAAGGCACCAGTTGTGCCTGCAGTTCTACCTTCTGCACCATTTTCTCCATCACCTTCTACAAATCCCGGACCAGGTATGTATACAGCTCCACTGATGAAGGCACTGGCACGATCTGCCTGTTACCCATATCATCAGAGTTGCAAGAGGTGAGACAGAGGCATACAGGTTCCAGTTCAGTCTTTGGGATTTCTGTCCATTCTCCCAAATTCCAGCTTATCATTGTGTTATGGACAGGAAGCAAGGAAATGATGAGTAGATGAGAGTGGTTCCCCAGCAAAGGCCCCACCTTCAGATCTGGAAACCCGCGGGCCTAAATGGAAAGAGGAATTCCTGTTTTCACTCCCAAATTTTGCCTTTTCCGACACCACTCTGACCCACCACTCTGCAATCTTATAGCCATAAAAAATCCGAAACCCTAAGCTCCGTGAACAGAAGAGTGGCAGAGAGGCAGAGCAGCAGAGTGACAGAGCAGTGCAGCAGAGAAGGAGAAGGAGCATTTGAACGTCCAGAGGAGTTAGGATAGGGTTGGAGAGGAAATTGGCTGTGGGATATCCCAACTCCAGGGAAAGATCATCTTCCCACTCCATCTCCTTTCCAGTTCCTCATCCATGCCACTGATAGCCACCTCCATCACTCAGTAAAATCCCCACATTCACTATCCTTCAAATCCATGTGAGCTGATGCTTCCTAGACTCTGGATAAAGACCTCGGTACCAAGAGGGAAAGGTGTTAAAAGGCTGTCACCTTGACTATCCACAGAACTGGTTTGACACTTAGCTGTCCACAGATGGCAACTGCTAAAAGAGCATTAATTGTAACACAGCCCTAGATGCCACTGTGGGACTGGAGCCCAAAAGTGCTTGCCCTGGCTCCTACCTATCTGCATGCTTCCCTCCAGTAAAGGGTTTGAGCGCATGGCAGCCCAAGCAAGTTCCACGAGTGGGTCAGAGAATGCTCCCATTTCAATTGTGCTCCTTCACATCATCTTTCCTTCTCTATTGCTGGCCCTGTTGACTTCAGGTCCAACACAAGAAGCAGGAACAACAGTCTAAATTGGACTGCATAACCAGTTTTCACAATTAGATAAGGTAAATTACCACCATAAATTTCTTACTGCATATTACTCAGTTTGATTTTTTCCTCTGATAGAATGCTAGATGATAAATATACAGTAATTATTTTATAGTTTCCAAATTTATCAACTTGAATATATTGACATAAATGTAAATATACAGTTCTCCTCATTCAGTTCTCTTTTTTATTTCCTGTCCTCTCTTTTAAAATGAAATCCGCAGGACAAACAAATAAATAAATAGTAAAAAAAAGAAAGAAAAGAAAGTTATTGTATACACGTAGTCTCACTTTTTCCTTCGTGCTATTATATTCTATTTCTTTCAATATTTGATGCATGGTTTCAATGTCATTTACACATTCAAAATGATCTAGCAAAGGAACATTCTTTGACACACATGTTCTTTCTAATTACAACACCATTTGTCATCAGTGCTTGTAAAATTACTCTTTCATCTCTCACTTTATTGTTTACATAAAAGTATTTTAAATTAAATGGATCTAAATTTGTATTACTTCTCATTGAATAGGAATGTAACTTATTTCCTGATTTGTTTTTCTTCTTAGACTCTTGGGATACAACAGTTGGATGATACATTCACTTATTCTAATATTTAACTGTTTTCTTAAATCATTCATAATCTTCAAGATGGCTCAATTTTTACAACAAGACAACAATAATAAATATAAAAATTAAGAAGAAAAATAAGAAGAAGAAATTAAGACTAGGCATTTCATAGGAAGCTTTTTGAAAAGTAAGACAAGATCAAAATAGTTGGGCAAATTAGAAAGTACTTTCTTATTTCTATGAAAAATCGGTCTTAACGGAGAAAACAATAAGCATCTGTCCAATAATAGCTCAGTCTCAGATTGAGAATCTCTGTTCAGATATTGTGTTTGTTGAATGAGAAACATGTGTAAGATAAGCTTTTCACATAGTTTGTGCTTTCATAGAGTTTGAATATGTAATCATAAATTTAAATATATTAACTGCATGCATTTATTTAAATGTCCAATATCAAAATAAATGCATCTGTGTTCATTGCAAACCACAGACATAGTCAAGCTCCTATGAAACTACTATGAATTCTGTCACTTGCTACAGTGTCTAAAATTGGCAAGAAAACACTGATAACATCCTTCAAAATCCCGTGTGTGTGTGTGCACGTATGTGTATAGAATAGATCTTCTCAACATTTTTAACAAGGTTTAATTTTACCTTAGGTCATAGTTTTGAATACTAAGTAAAATGTTCTACTGTTTCTCTCAGTAAAAAATTTAACACATATCATTTCAAAAGAACCATGTTTTTAGAAAATTGGTCATTGTAGGTCATTTCTGCCTATTTTTAATTATGGCACCACTGTGTCAATAAGTTATGTTTAGAACATTTACATTCAAACCCAGATTCCAATAATACATAAAATGTGTGTTTATGTTTTGTACTTATTTGAATTATTGTCCCTTTGATGATAGATATTTCAGCAGCTACAACATAAAAATATTAAGACATTTAGGAAAAAATGTTAGCACACAGGCTGTTAATATTTTTAAAAAGAACATTTGTTATTGTTGCTACTTGACTCATTGAAAAAAATTTCCTGTTGGCATCACTCTAAAGGGAAATCCATTTGTGGCAAAAGAAAAAAAAATCCTTTAGGAAACCCATTTGGGATTTGTTATATGAAATTAAATTAAGTCACGTTTTAAATTTTCTAAAATTTGCTCCAAATACATATCAACAATTGCAGTATTTCTCTCTACAACTCTATTCTAAAACTACATCCCACTAAAAGTGTGATTTCTCTACATTTCTTCCATATATATCCTAAGAGTCATTATTCTAGCCTTTCTCAACATGAGTAACTCAAATATTTCAAATACTTTTTAAATAATTCCATATAGACATATTAAATCAGATGTCATATTAAGGACGAAAAGTGTGGTCAGCCCTATATATTCTTTTTTGCTACCACAGAGGAGATTAGTACAAAATTGCATTGAGAGAGTCTCAAGCCAGATACTCACTAGGAATAGCTTCTAAGAGAGTACCACATGCTGTGAGCAAATGCAAGGAACAGCTCAATGCTTTTCCATGTGACCAAGAGTGGCTTATTATGACAATGACAGCCAGAATATATGGGATCGTGTGATCAGACAAAAGGACCCAAGATTTGATACAGTGTGGACCAATGAACCAGGGAATAGAGGGAAACAACCACACATGTACACACACACACACACACACACAGAAATGTAAATGCAAATAGCGTGATTTTCATTGATTTTAGCTTAGTTTTGTTTAAAATATAATGAGAAATAAATGTACATATCAGATAAAAATATCTGACACCTAGTTCTAAATGCATACTTAGTCAAACTAAAGTAAGGTCAGTCAATGACTTGACTCTCTTCATTTCTTCTCATGCCTCACTCAAGAGAAAGTAGGTATTCCAGTTATTGTGGCTATATAACAAATTACCCCCAAAATTAATGACAGAGAATAACATATTATGGTACTTAGGGAGTCCTAGGACCAGCAATTTGGAGAGGGCACAACAGGGATGCTTTGTCTTTATGCCACATTGGCTGGGCCCTCAGCTGGTATGCTCAAAAGCTTTGTTCACTCATATGTCTGGTGGATGATGGTGGCTGGCTGGCACCTCAGTTTCTCTCCGTGGTCTATCATCACAGGCTAATTTAGGCTTCCTGAGAGTATGGTGGTTTGGTTCCCAGGGCAGGTTTCACAGGAAATAATCCAGTGGATCTTTTATTCTTTTTATTACCTAGTTTTATAAGTCACATAGCACCACTCTTGCTGTACTCTCTTGATGAGAGCAATTTAAGTTTCCATCCAGATGCATTGAGAGAAAATACAGACGTCGATTCTTAGTGAGAGAAGTGAGGAGTCACACTGTTAGAAGAACATGTGGGGTGGGAGATGGTGTTGCAGTTATTTAGATGAATAAAATCTGCCATGACAGGCAAGAGGCACAACATAAAGACTAAAATTAGAACTGGTCCTTCTTTTAGTGAGTCCCTCCAAATGCAATCTTCTATCTTTTTCTTTCTCTTCACTACACTTGTTCAAACAGCAAAATGATTCATTTACATATTTTAATTACTTTACTTGGTTGACTCCCTGCTATTTGAAGAAGTGTATTTTTAATCGACTAAAAGAAGGTTAAGTTCTAGTTTTAGACTTTATATCATGCAATATTTATGAATAAGTGAGTCAGACGTTTGGTGAGACAGTGATGGGGCTATGGTCAAATCATGTCTTTTAAAAGGAATTCAATTTTTGAGGTTTTAGATATTTAATTTAAAGTGAAAGACTAGAAGACCAGTTTGTCAGGATAAGCACCATTGGTGACAGAGAACACAGAATGTATGTAGCCTTGGGCTGAGGGACAGCTTTGATTTTTGTAAAATTATGAAGATAGGTTCTTCTAATCTGCCCAGAGATAATCTGTCAATTCTTATTCCCCTTTCTTTTCAAAAACGATCTCACCTTCTTGATGTTTATGCTCACACAGTACCCTCTGGGGGGCATAAACATCACTGAGATGTTTGCAATTTTTTTTTAATTTAATTTTATTATTATTATTATACTTTAAGTTCTAGGGTACATGTGCATAACAAGCAGGTTTGTTACATATGTATACTTGTGCCATGTTGGTGTGCTGCACCCATCAACTCGTCAGCACCCATCAACTCGTCATTTACATCAGGTATAACTCCCAATGTAATCCCTCCCCCCTCCCCGCTCCCCATGATAGGCACTGGTGTGTGATGTTCCCCTTCCCGAGTCCAAGTGATCTCATTGTTCAGTTCCCACCTATGAGTGAGAACATGCGGTGTTTGGTTTTCTGTTCTTGCGATAGTTTGCTGAAGTTTGCAATTTTTACATACATGTGTCACAGCAGAGATGGGAAGATAAATTATGAGATATTTTGTAGAGGGACAATGACAAATGTGTGGTGTGTTCTATACAGAAGAACTCTGTTTGAGACCAGAAGCCCATTCACATGTATCAGTCTTCTGCTCAACTGTTTCAGAGACATTGAAGCAGGCCGTCCTGCGTGCTTCAGAGGCAATTGTAGGTGACGTCAGAAGGTCCTAGTGTGATAGCTCACAGTATCATGAATATTTGGGAGTAGATTTCATTGCAAAAATAGTATAGAGAGCAGAGTCAAGGGTTTATGGGCAGATACTTAAACAATTCATATGTTTAGGGAGGTATAAAAAGATAAACTACATTCATGAATTGTTTATTCAAATATACTATTTCATGGCTTAAGGTAACCTTTAGCTCACAACAAAACTGTTTGACTCTAAAGAAGCTATATTCTATGTTGACAACCCTGATAATACAATGTTTAAAAGCAAACACAAAAAAAATACAACTATACATTTTGTGTGATTACCTCTCAGTTACATATTTATGCCAGGGAAAGAGAACAAAAGTAATTAAGCAAAATACCTCACCCTTACTCCTTATTTGCTTATGACCAGGATAATTGGCCAACCTTATTTATGACAAAGGTTTACTAACCAATGCACTGATGGAATGTGTTCACACCTAAGTTCTTATGTGATCGAATATTATCCAAATGAACTGTACATAATTTCATTGTAAAAGAAAGTTTAATATAGAGGGTTTTTAAATCATTTTAAATTTTACTCTTTCCCAATCCAATATACTTTATTGAGAGAAAGCAAACAAATAGAATAAATCAAGATTTTACTCTTAACTCCACTTTTTCTTCTGCTGCTTATATAAAGTCTCACCTAAACAATAACAACAACAAAGGGGGCTCTGAACATTTCTTGTCAAAAAAATAAAAATAAAATAAGAGCATGAAAAGTCCATACTCCAACAATGTCAACTTTCTCTTGTGATGGCAGGTAACTTAAGTCACAAAAAGACACAGAGCAGTAAGGGAAGAATCCCTGGTGTTCTGGTTTCTTTTTAAAAGAAAAATATGGCCTGCTCAGCTCTAACGGCTGCCAAGCATTTCATCACCAATCTTCACAGCATTCCTTCAGGATGGGTACTCTGTATCGTTAAGAAAAAAAAAAAAAAAAAAAAACAACACTGCCACTAATGGACAAGAAAAACTTCAAAACAGAACAAGATAGATGAACATTCCTCATCATGTTTTTGAAAGTGTAGGCAAAAACAAAACAAAACAAAAATCAGACAGATATGCCAATATTCAAATCAGATTTTGATAAAAGTAGGAATATCCATCTATGAACAGATGAAATCGATTAGATAGATGATAGGTAGAGAATAGATAGGTAATGGAAGATGATATTTTAGCCTGATCTCTAAAATTATTTTGTGGAACTAAGGTACACCTTCAAATAAGAACACCACATGATGAACTTACTCTACTTATTTGTTCTCAAATGGTGGATCACAAGGATATTTTTGGACTTAACAAGGTCAAATTTATGCACTCTGAAAACACAGAAATATAAAATTCTAAAAGATATTTGTATTTTTGTGAAGGAGGGTGTGCTGTTGCCGTTAGTTGTACTAATAAGTACTGTATAGGTTTATTACATAATTAATTTCTTTGGCCAAAACTACTAATGTAAAACAAAAATCAAAGAGACTTTTCTAAATGGGAATTTTCATGATTAATTTGAAGGATTTTTTAAAAATTAATAATGGAACAGTGATTATTCCAGTGAGGTGGATAGAGCTTGTTTTTAAAGTCATTAATGCTATACAGTGTGAGTTTCTGGATACATGTAAAGTTTTATTTTTTTAAGTGAGCAAAGCTTGAACATCATGTACACAAAAATATGCCTGTTTAAATGAACCAGCAGAAATTCAGGGCAGAGTTACGCACGAATACATCCTTAAAGATATATATACTATTCGGAAGCCATTTACTTTGGGAGAAGCTGGTAATTATGACAAAGAAAAGCAGACCTAATCGTGTGATCATCTCTCTTTTCACTTGTTTTACCATCTTGTTTTCCTTGTCCATGGTATCATGTTTCCCAGCCTTTTGTAGTCGTCATCACATCTTTCTTCCTTATGATTTTCCTATCCATTTTTGTGTGCCTTTGTTATGTCACAGTTTCTCCTACACTCTAATTTAATGAGCCACAAGCAACAAGAAACAGAAAATAAACCATTCAGCTTTTGAACTTTACTTAGCATACTCTAAATCGGCAGGTCTTAGGCAGTTAACAATAAAACTTGTTTAAAAAACACAAATTTTCAGAGGCTTAACCATTGAGTTAGTTATATTGTTTAAAGCATTGCTAAGATAGGAAAAGGTGATATGCTAAAGTACACGCAATACTGAAGGAGCAACATTTGGGGAATTACACGGCCGGAGTCAGTGTGAAAATGACCAAGCACCAGTAAGCTTTGTGCCTGTTTGTTCTGCTATTTTAGAGAATGATTTAGACTCTGCTTTAACCTGAATTTTTCTATGGTAGTTGTTCATGATTTTAAAAGACATCCACGTTTACTTTCTTAGTGTGTGCACAGAACAAACAAACATTTAGGTGTTTACACTGCACAGCCCAAATCCACGGCTCTGCAGCTGTCAATATCCCAAATCCATTAGGCAAATGCCTAGGAAAGTAGAGAAAGTAAGCAACTAGAAGAAGTATCAACAAACAAGTGCAGAACTCCATCAAAAGATGCTCATTTTGACCTTCCAGTTTACTATACAATATGGAGGTGGCACACAGAGCAATGAATAAACTAGTGTTCTCTGAAGAGGACCAAGTCTTCCTTTAATCTTCCAAAGCCTAATTAGTTACTATTACTAGGTTCTATAAACAATGGCATTTCTGTCAATGCCCTTCACATATGCAACACATTAGCCAAGAATAGGATTTTAAAATTCTACATTTCTATTCAATCTCTGCCTATCTACCCTTAGGTTTCTGAATACTTTCTTTTGCCAACCTCCTAAGTATTCTCATGTTCCTGGCCACCTAGATTTTCTATTGCTTCAGGCTTCTCCACCATTTCAAAACTCACATGGCTTATGCAGTATTTTCTCAGGACATGTGAACATAGAGATAACGTGAGCAGAGGACATAAAGGTTGATTGAGCATATATCAAGGCCTAGTATTTGTTTGGTAATTTACATGCATCGTCTCATTTATACCTCACACGAATCCTTCAAGAGAAATATTATCCCCAGTTCACAGATAAAGAATCAAGAGATTAAGTAACAGGTACAATATTGGAGCTAGTTAGGGATAGATGCAGAACTCCAAGTGCCAAGAGAGTCTGTTTCTAAAGACTCTGCAATAACAAACTGAAAAACTAATGAGTACCTCTGTAATATAATGTGCCCTTCTTCAACTACATTGGTACACTTTCTGGCAGCCAAACCAAAACAGCACAGGTGGCACAGGTGGCATCTAACTCCAGAAAAATCTCACTACTTATTGCTGATGAGAATTTCTGCTTGGCGTACATCACCACCTCACCTTTGCTTGTAGCCTGGGCAGATCCTGATCCTACTATCTCCTTTCTGTCTGCTGACTGACAGAAATGGCCAGCTTTCCTCCTTGTTTCCTGTCGGTGGACTCTACTATTGTATTTTCTGGAGCCAAAGTGGTTGTTATGGGATGAATTTTTGTCTTCCCCCAATTTTTATGTTGAAGTCCTAACCCCCATTACCTCAGAATGTTACTCTAGTTGGATAAAGGGCCTTTACAGAGGTAGTTAAGTTAAACGAAGCCCTGAGGGTTTGCATTAACACAACCTGACTGGTGTCTTTATGATAAGTGGATATTAGGATAGACAGAAAGGCACCTGAAAAATATATGCACAGAGGAAAGGCCACCTCAGCACACAACAGAAGCCAAGGAGAGAAGCCTCAGAAGAAGCTAAACCTGCTGACACCTTGATTTTGGACTTCTAGCCTCCAGAGCTGTGAGAAAATAAATTTATGTTGGTTAAGCCATCTGGTCTGTGGTATCTCTGGCAGCCCTAGCAAAATAATACTGTGGCTTTAAAACATGATGCCTATACAGGTTTAAAGGAGAAGGGAGAAAAAGCGGAAGGCTTCCCTGTGAACTTGTCATTGAACACATCTTCCTCACAAAAGCTTTGTGTCAGGTTGAAAACATTTGTGTGTGACTAAGATAATAACAACTGATAATATACTAATGGAGCATCTCTAGCATTTTAAACACAGGTTTCTGGAAATATTAATATATCTTAACATTAAGGAAAGTCACTAAAAATTTATTCACAGGCACTCATCCTGGACAAGGAGTGGGAAAATATGGTGAAAAGGAAGTACTCTTTGTATTTAATTATTCTGTCTATAACATCTTCATAAAAATGCTGAAAGGAGGAGGGATTCAACATTCTCTTATGATTTACACATCTGGCAAAGGTCTACGTACATGAAATTCAGAGGAAAATGAAACAGAAAAGACACATTTATAATTTTAAAAATTCCCAAATGGCAGTATGTGTTAGAAGAGTAATTTTAAAAATTTCCAAATGACAGTATGTGTTAGAAGACTATCCTTGTGTCCCTTGCAAAGCAGGCGCTAAGGCAAGGGCTTTGGTATAGCTATTCTATTTAGGCAGTGATTCAGGAAAACGGAGGAAAGGAGGCATCTAAGTAGAAAAACCAATAAAACGTGTGTTAAGTGGAACTCCCATTCACAGTGCCATAGATTCACGAGCTGCTGGAAAACTGAGACATTTATTCATAGATCCCCACCAGGGAGTATCAACCAATGCCTATGTATGTATGTAAATTGTAACTCATTATTTCACTGGCCAGTACCATGGCCTGGGTCCTTACATTTGAGTTTCGGGAGAGTGAGGGCATGTGTATGTAGTTTTATTTGAAATAAAATATACACAAGGTGGTAAACAAATTATCACATATATCACAATAAATGTATATAAAATGAAGACCTATGAAACCAGAACCTGTAGGAAGAAGGTGACTGGGGTCAGCACCACAGAAACACCTTGTTACCTCTACCCAATCACTACTCCCATAAAGGTAAACTACAAAGCCAATTTCCATCATCACAGATAAGTTTTGCCTATTTATTTTTGAAGAGTATTATAAGTGCAATTATGTATATATACTTTTTATTTTCTTGCTTTTTTCCAACAACATCGTATTTATGAGATTCATCTATATCGCTGTATGGAAGTATAGTTCATTTATCCCCATTGCAGCTTAGAATTTAATTGTATGAATGCAATAGTTTATTCATCATTATTTCTGGGAAAAGCATTGTTATCACACAGAACTGCAGTGTTTCTTGGGAAACTTAAATTTTACACTTTTGAACAAAATTAATATATTGTTTTCCTGGCTACTTACAAACAAAAGAAACAGCCACAATGTCTTCTAAATTAGAACTATTCTGGTTTTTTTTTCACCTATAATTTAATAATCTCTAAACAGAAATGCATGTTTCACTTTTATATGTAGGTATGTGTCTGTTTTATAGACATTGTTTACTAAATTACACATTTAATTGATAAATTTCAGCAAGTCATTCCTTCAACATATAAACATTTTTGATCACCTACCGTGTGTAAGCTATTTTGCCGTATACTGGAGCCATGATGAACAAAAGGAGACCTAGTTATTGCTCACCCTCAATTAGTTTACAATTAGAGAGCCACAAAGAAATGTAAAATAACAGTTATGTCTCAGCATGGTGACTGACACAAGAAATGATGTACAGGTTTCCCTGAGAGAATGAAGAAGGAGGCCTAATCCAGATTTGTTGGGTGCAGGAAATCCTGGAAGAAGATGATAAGTTTAGGGTTATTCAAGCAAGTCAGGATGTGTCCTAGCAAATGGAAATGTGTTCAGGTCCTGAGGTAAAAAAAATATTTATTGACGTGTTGGGGGAAATTAGAGGACTTCCTTTTGTTTGGAGTTGTTTAGTTTCCTCTTCTGTAAAATAAAGGGAATAGAATGAGCGAGCAGTGAGCATTCTTCCAGCTCTGGCATCTATATCAAATACTGGTCTCCTATTGGTCTGGTCTCTAGAACTACAATGAACACTCACAGAAAGAGATCTCGATTTGATCGTTTCACCTCCTGCAATGCTAATGAAGTGATGTAATATCCACAGAGATCCAGACACTGTTGTTGAATGATTTATGGAACAAAAAATAAATAAATCTCCATAAAAAGTTTCTTACATGTATTTTACTCACCTCAATTTTGAATATCTTACACTTTAGAACCATGTAATTTCCTCAAATATTTTTGACATTGAAAACCAATTCATTAAAACCAGAAAATCCATTTATTTATCTTGCTACCAAATTACAGGAGGTCAGGGAGGGAAGACAGAAATGAAAATAAAGAAACCCTCACCAGAATGGTTGGGATAACTTATAGACTCTCTTATTTAAATTGTCACTTCATAACAGAAACCAAAACAAGTTTCATTTCGTAAATATTAACACTACAGGAGACTGATTCATGAACCAAAGAAAGAACACTTTTAAAAGAACCACCTCTAATGCTTTGAACAATTTTGTGAACAGTTTCTTTTTATTTATTTATTTTATTTATTTTTGAGACGGAGTCTCGCTCTGTCACCCGGACTGGAGGGCAGTGGCCGGATCTCAGCTCCCTGCAAGCTCCGCCTCCCGGGTTTACGCCATTCTCCTGCCTCAGCCTCCCGAGTAGCTGGGACTACAGGCGCCCGCCACCTCGCCCGGCTAGCTTTTTGTATTTTTTAGTAGAGACGGGGTTTCACCGTGTTAAGCCAGGATGGTCTCGAACTCCTGACCTCGTGATCCGCCCGTCTCGGCCTCCCAAAGTGCTGGGATTACAGAGGCCAATCAATATAACAACTGCCCTTTCTCTTCACCTTGCTCATAGGGTTTGGTGGTGTGTCCTAACTCAAACCTCATGTTAAACTGTTATTCCCAGTGTTGGAGGTGGGACCTGATGGGAGGTAATTATATCATGCGGGGTGCGGTTCTAGTGGTTTATCACCATCCCCCTAGAGTTGTTTCATGATTGAATTCTCACGAGATCCGGTTGTTTAAAACCGTGCATCACCTCCCCTTTAGCTCTCTCTCCTGTAGCCATGTGAACATGTGCTTGCTTCGTCTTTTGCCACAATGGTAAGTTTCCTGAGGCCTCCCCAGTCATGGCTCCTGCACAGCCTGCAACACTGTGAGTCAATTATAAAGACTTTATAAACTCCAGTCTTGGGTAGCTCTGCAGAGAAATGTGAGAATATTTTCTCTAATATACTTGCCAACACACTCACATACACTTAGGAGCACTTATTAATTCTCCATGGGTGTTGCTAAATACGATGTGCTGTAAGTCTCTATATTGAATTAAAGTTTGTAAACAGCCTGTGAAGGAAACAGAAACATCATAGCTTTTCTGCTTAAATTTGCTGACATTTCTTTGTTCATACAGTTGTTAGACTGTTTGTGCAGACTCCTATTATGTCTAAAGGCATATTAGTGTCCTAATAAACGTTTCTTCTGCATATAAAACACCAGCATTATTTCTTTTATGTGCATGTCTGGTACGTGTATCATGAAAATATATAGGCATATTAAACTTGTGACTCTATAAATTTCCTTTAAAAGGGATTTTCACTTACAATATAGATAAATATATTTATTTCCTTTTTCCGATGATAAAATAGACATACAATCAATGCACGTGCTTAAAAATTTGTAGCACAGACAGAATAGCAGTTTTAAAATGATCAACAACTATGACATGCATAAATTACTACAATTAATATTTGGTTTGCTTTCTTTCGTTTATTTACTTCATTTTTAGCAGAATTGAGATCTGTGGCAGCTGAGAATTGTTTTCTGCAGCATGCAGTAAAAACTGATTACAAGGGCTTAATTAAAGAAAAGGTGTTTTCTTCCTGAATGTTTTCTTTTTTCCCCCCTCCTTTTTTTTTTTTTTTTTTTTTTAGCACAGTAAGTAATACAGAGACAGGCAGTCCATGGCTGCTATAGTACCTACAGGGACCATGCCCTTTGTTTTTCCTACTCCTGCATCCTTACATTATAGCTGTATCTTCATGGCAACCTCATACTGGCAAGATACGTTCCCTGTATAACACCCAGAAAGAAGAAGGAGGTGTCAAAGAGGATGGAACAGTACTTAGGTCAGTAAAACAAAAGTTTCCCAGAAATCCACAGCAGAATATCATTTGTCCACCTGTATCTTAAAGAAATTTGGGCCAGGATTGTGTTTAGGTGGGCATTTCTCCCCCTCAAATATCAGTGCAAGTAAAATGGAATAAATTAGATATTTGGGAGGCAACTGATAGTGTCTGCCACAAGATTATATATACAGCAAATATGGTTTGCTGGTTTCATTACACTTGCGTTATCCCATATACAAGTTTACATAACTGAAACATTTGCATGAACACAATTGTAATGGCTACATGTCTGTGAAATTATCCATGTATTCCTTCCATTGAACAAATATTTAAGGATAATTTTTCTTTTATTATTAAAATTTTTAATATTAATTCAAGATATTTGTGCCCAGTGATATTATATACAAAATATTATTTATATTTAATAGGTCAGTATTTTAGGCTTATAGGTTTTATTTTACATTCTGTACTTTTTCTGGTAACATATGAAATTTATATTTTTTTAAGAAACAATTTTTCAGTAAACTTTATATATGTATATTTCTTTGTCTATCAGCACTTACACTATTTTAAGCCAAGGATCTTAATGAATACTCTTCAAAATTAACTCAGTGTGTGCAAACTTCAAAGAGGTTTGACATTTGGTTACAGCACAATTAAATAAGAAATTCATGTATTAAAGTTTTATACTGTGATTTAAAATATATTAGCTGGAAACATCAATAGAATCACAAATATTTCATAAGTGATACATGAAAATAAAAGCTAATCTGCCCTTTTATTATGGAAGAAAAAATGAGAGATCTTACAATTGCACTTTCAACTTTTTTTAATATATGGCAATTCAGAATTTTAGTCCTCTATTGTATAATTACTGATTTGCGAGATCCAATATAAAATCAAGAAATTTAAACTAACATAATTCCCTACCCCATGCTAATGCTTGGGACAGGCATACTTTCTTGTCCTTGAGTTAAACAATGCTGGGATCAAGCAAAATAACTTAGTTTATTGCTCCATAAAACATCTGCTACTACAAGATAAGGCTGTATTAACTAAAGAGTTTACTTATCAAGATTAACGGCTTGTTCATCCAGATTCTCTTGAAGATCCTCACCTTGCTATATCTTCAGATCCAAAGCTATTACATCCTAAACTTTGACAAATTCCTATAAGTTATCCTTCTAAGGCCTGCCTTAAGATCGCCCAGCTCAGACTTTCAAACTCAAGAAATAACTTTTTCTTATTTCTCATTCTGAAACCATGCTAAGACTCGATCGAGAGACACTCTCACTCACTGCCACATATCCATTAAGTTTCTCCTGACCAAAAGATTTTCATAATGGCTGTATTAGTCAGGGTTCTCCAGCACCAATAGGAGATTTAATAGGAAATTTAATAGCTAGATAGATAATAGACACAGAGGTATTTACTATAAGAAATTGACTATTGGCTGTTGGCTGTGGTTGCTGACACCTGTAACCCCAGCACTTTGGGAGGCCATGGTGGGAAGATCACTTGAGGCTGGGAGTTAGAGACCAGCCAGGACAATAAGCGAGACCCCACCTCCACAAAAAAATAATAAAATAATTATAAAATATTTTAGTAATTGGTTGTATGTTTATGGAGTCTGAGAAGTTTCATGGTCTGTCATCTACAATCTGGAGACTCTGAAAGATAATGGTATGAATTGTAGGCTAAGCCTAAAAGGGTGAGAACCAGGAATACCAATACTGGAAATCCCAGTTCAAGAAAAGAAGACCAATGCTACAACTCAAGCAGTTAGGCAGAGAGAGAAAATTCATTTTTGTTTTATTCAGATCCTCAGTAGGTTGGAGGATGCCCAAGCACATCAGAGAGGAAAATTTGCTTTAACCAGTTTACCAATTCAAAGGTGATCTCTCCTGGAGACACCCTCACAGACACACCCAGAACTAATGTATAACAAGATATCTGGGCATCCCCTGGCCCAGTCAAGTTAACACATAAAATCCACCATCACAATGGTTTTGGGCGGTCAATAGTAAGCAGTGGATAGATTTCTGAATAGACATCAAAAACATGAAAAACATTTAATATTATGATTAAACTCAAATTTTGTCTACTTTAAACACAGATTACTTAGTAATCACCTAATAGTGACTACCAATACAAATTTAAGGTTTAGTTAATTTTGATTTACCATAACAACTAAGAACATTAAAAGTTAGCCTTGCATTTATTTTCTAAAATGAAACAAACAAAACTCTATTATTTTTATTTTTATTTATTTATTTTTTTGAGACAGATTCTCACTCTGCCGCCCAGGCTGGAGTGCAGTGGCGCGATCTCGGCTCACTGCAAGCTCCGCCCCCCGGGTTCCCGCCATTCTCCTGCCTCCGCCTCCTCAGTAGCTGGGACCACAGGCGCCGCCACCTCGCCCGGCTAGTTTTTTGTATTTTTAGTAGAGATGGGGTTTCACCATGTTAGCCAGGATGGTCTTGATCTCCTGACCTTGTGATCCACCCACCCTGGCCTCCCAAAGTGCTGGAATTACAAGCATGAGCCACCGCGCCTGGTCACAAAACTGTATTTATTTTTAAGCATATTTTGATCATTCAAAAATAATCTTGGTTAATAAAACAATGACCCTCAGATTATATTTTAAATGAAAACCAATAGCCAAATATTTTCCAGAAAGAATTGAGCACTACACATAGTCTAGAATTTAGGGACATGTTTATAATGTTTGGATACAGGTTGAGCATCCCTAAAACAAAAAAATCAGAAATGTTCAAAATTCAAAACTTTTTGAGTGCTGACATGATGCCACAGATGGAAAATTCTACACTTGACCTCATGTGATAGTTTGCAGTAAAAACTCAGGTGTATAACACAGAGTTTATTCCTTTAGGGGACGTATTTAAAACATTGCATAAAGTTATCTTCAGGCTATACATAAAAAGTATATATGAAACACAAATGAATTTTGTGTTTAGACTTGGGTCGTATCTTCAAGGTATCTCATCTCGTATTTGCAAATATTCCAAACTCTGAAAAAAAATCTGAAATCTGAAACACTTCTTATCCTAAGCATTTCAGACAAGGAATACTTTGCTTGTACTATAAACTGGAATGAAAAGTTTGGCAAGTCATTTGGGGCATTTATAGGTTTTCAAAAATCTCTCAAACCAGAAAACCTAACTCCCGTGATTCAGGGAGAGGGATGTCTACCTCCGTCTTCCAACTGCACTCTTAGGTGGAACAGCCATCAGTACCAGAAATGGCGGCTCTGCCTATTTTAGACCAAATTACAATCATGCTTGGTAACTTCTGAGAAGCTGATTTTTTTTTTTTTCATTCTAACATCAGAAGGCAGTTGTACCAGTCTCTGAATATCTCCTTTCAGGGGTGGTCATGGGATAGTTTTGTCAGGTCAATGTTTCATTCTGAATAGAAATGGTGACAGGACAGACAGAAAGGAAAGAACTGGGAAAAATCCTGACATTAAGTCCTGAGTGTATACTTCATGAGGTGAGAAAAAGGAAATCCCGGGGAAAGTTGCCTATGCTCAAAGATATTCTATCATCCCCTCCTCCTCTATCATTCCCTCATTTGCTCTTATTTAAAGACATTGGAAAAGAAATCAAAATTGCCTTTGAAAAAGGTTAATTCATTTTGACTCAATTACAAAACTTCTATATAACTTGAATTCCATTAATAAGACAGTCTTTAACCTTCCAACCTTCTCTTCAGACTGAAGAATTCAAATTCTTTTCTTTGTTGTTTTGTTCTGTCCCCTAGGCTTTTCAACATTCTTCGTATCCATCAAACTCTGTAGCAAAAAATTAGGCACTAGTCTTCTAAGGCCTAGACTGCAGTTAGATTCATGTGCTTGCTTTTTTTATACCACTACCATCTTCTATTTGGCTCTTGCAAAATTTTTACAAACATGTGTTTCCGGGAAAAGCGTCGTAACACGTGGCAGTATTGATTTCCCCCCGACTCCAGCAGTCCAAGTTCACATAGCATGTGGCTGAAGCAGATGCAGTCGATGTGATGGAATATGAACAGGTTGCCTTTCTGATAGGACTGCACCCAGCATTTCTTCAAAACATTCAAAAATGTGTCCTGAGAGAAGACTCTAGGTTATATAGGCCACATGCTAACAGAGTTATCTGATTAAAAGCACTGCCTCAAAACATGCTGCTTTGTTTTTAAAATAATGCTAGCATAACTAGTGTTTATTATATACAATATAAAACTTAAAAAAAACACCCTTTTTAGCAGATGATTTAAATTATTTTGGAATCAGCACAACACAGAGAAGCAGTTGATAAGAATAGTGTGTTAATATAATGAGTCCTTAAACCACAGATCTAATATTGTTCCTGAAATGTTTGGCAAGAGGAAAAAGTATCAAGAGAATTAGATAATAGTTTATTTCTAGTGGGCTACAGCAAAGATACACTGTCACAGAATGAATGAAAACTTATATCTCTGTAATTGAAAATATAATTAATAAAATTTTTGAATCTAAAGTGCAAGGTAATTCTAGATTTCAAGCTTACAGTAGACCAGTCTGGCCGATATAAACAAAATGACAAAATGTACTATCACCCTGTTATCTGCTGCTCTCTTTCTTTGCAACTTTACATATATTAAAATCAAAAGGCAGGATAACTCAGAGTGATGTTTCTGTTAAAAATGTACATACAAAAGAGGACTAGATTCTGTCATAATCAAGAACATTGCAATTAGACATAAATGCCTCAGTTGTGGAAAAGCCGGACCTTCACCGACATTGAAATATTTACCTGTATGGACTATGCCAGAGCACCATGGGCCAAACTTTCCTCACGTAAGATCCTTCATGTCTGATCTTACAGACAGAAGGGACTGGGCAACTCATAAACCAGTAAATATAACAAGAGGCGAACACAACAAAAACAATGTTGAGTTTTGCTACCAACAAAGAAATGGGATTAATTAAAGACATTAATCAAAGAGGAGCTATTTCCACTTAGTGCACTGAAAAGTTTATGTGACGATGCCTATGCTGGCTTTGGGGAAAAGAAAACTGGTAATATGTATCAAGAATTGTAAATGTGCATATTCTTTGAATTTAAAGATTATAAAAAAGTATATGATCTAACATCTCTATTGCCTAAGATCTCTATATCAAGAAAAGCTGCATTTTCAGGAAATGGGTTTGATTTTATTTTATAACACTAGGATATGTAAATAATTATACCTTTATGCTAGCCAACACCCCTTGTCCCCAATTTGCTTGTTAAAAATCCAAAATGTAATTTGATGCACATCTCTAATGAAAGTATAAAACTTAACAGCATGCATTTCATAATTCTTGTTTCAGTTTATTTTTTCTCTGCTTGTTTTTCATTACTCTGGTGTTCTCGGGTAATATTTTCATCTCGTTATTTTATATTGTTTGAAAGCTATTGTATTTTAAAGCTTTTGGAAATAAAACAAGATTTAAGCAATTTAAACGTTCTTCAAATAAAATACCACAAGATTGTTCCCGACTTACCATGGTTTTTTAGGATGGGTTTATTGGGACATAAACTCATTGTAAGTTGAGAAGCATCTGTATATGGAAAATAATTTTGACATAATAAACACTTAATAAATGTCTATCATTAAAATTTTATTTGCAAAAAAAGTTTGAATCAAAAGATGAGAGAATTACAGAGTATAATATAAACATTGAAAACTAATATAAAAACTGAAAAAATAAAACTATTCTTAAAATTTAATTTATAATATAAATTATCATGGAATTTGAGTAAAAAAAAGTGAAGAATTAAAAATACACAATTTCGTGTGTGTGTGAGAGGGAAAGACAGGTAAAGAGAAGGAAAGAGAAAGAAGAAATATATGTCTGTGTACCCACAAAAAGAAATCCTTAAAAATGCCAGCAGTCTTATTAAGAGATTTGCTTCTTGTATTTTTTCAAAATATTGTTGTTTCCATGTTACTAAAAACATAAAATGTTATGTTTTTAACAAAATTTAAAGGTCAAATTTTGTTAAATGTTAAATTTTTAATATTATTTTTATGATGAAATGTATTTAATTTAAAATTATACCTGACCAAAGTTCTGGTCCTCAGGCAGGTTAAATTTTGCAGTTTACATTTTATTAATAAGGTATTTAAGACCCAGGTGAGCAAATAAGACTTCTGGAGGCCAGAAACACTGGTAATGTCACAAAAATATTAGGGATCCAGTACCCTGGCATAATTCCATTGATATTTTGGCATTTTTCTACTGTGATCATGCTACCTATGTCTGATTCTGCTTGGCTTCTAAGCTTGCTGAGAGACAAACTTTGAATCAGACTCCAGTATGATGTAGTCATATTTTTTATGCTTATTTTCACAAAATTCAAATTAATTCGAGGCTTAGTTGAGCAACACTGTCAACTGTATCTTGGAGACGCATTCTAAACTTCACTTCCCCCTCTGGGGAGGAGAGCTGTCTTTCTCCTCAGAGATGAGAGTGGGCAGGTCCAAGGAGGAAGACAGCCCTACTTCCTCCGCAGCTCGACTCGGAGGCATTGGTGGACAGACCGACGGTCCATCTCCAGAGCTCCTCACGGAGGAAGCAGGAGGCTCCCAAACTGGACCAGGGAAGTTGTGAAGTCTGGCCTCAGGCTGACAGTGGAAATGTGAGGGGAATCTGTTCAAGTCAGTGCTCAGGCTAAAGGCAGCTGCACGATGACAGGGAGGCCACCAGGGTCGCTGCGCACACAGCACTTGTGCCGGGACTGCGGGAGCCATGGGTCCTGGAACCGAGGAAGCAGCTGGACTGGGCGGTGGATCTAAGTGCTGAGGCAGGAAGCAGGTGGTCACAGGGGGAAGAAAAGATGAGGCTTGTGCTATGGAGCATCTGCCCTTCACGTTGGCTCCTGTGGAAAGGCTCCGCAAAGACGAAATTGTAAAGGAAAAACCATTTATTTTGCCTAATCATCGTCAAAAACAATTTTGACACTTGCAATGCTGAAAGGAAGGCTACTCTGGACAACAAAACAAGAAATACGGAATTCTCAAGGACTAAGTTGTCTCAGAAAGTGCACGGGCAACAAAAGCATGTCCACGAGAGGCCGGGTGGTCAGTAAGGAGTTCCTCACTGATTTCTGACTTTTCCGGTGGCTGATGGGTGCCTCCAAGCAAGTTGCCGAATCTCTTTGAACCTATCCTCCTACTAGAAAAACAGGTATCTTGTTGTAAAAAGAAACCACTTCTTTTAGAAATCAAAAGTTCCCAGGCAAGCTACATATGCAAAATGCTCTAATTTCAAAGGAAAATGTGTTGGAGTAATTCTTATATATTTCAGTTGAAATTCTCTTTACAAAGTTTTAGCTGTAAGAACACATTCTAAATTTATTGATTCGAAATTGTCTGGTTGGCTTTTGTTGTTGCTTTAAACAACTTTCTATTTTATGTACTAACTAAAAAATCAGATGTTAAATTTTCTTCATGTTGGCTTAATGCAGATAAATAAAAAGCACATTTTAAATTATCATTTTCTACTTACCATAGGAAGATAAAATTTAGAGCTTGTTTAGTCTATTGAAGCTGTAACACACTGTTTAGCTCATAAGAAGGCCCTGGTTTCACTCCAAAATAGGCGCTTTCCTGACCAAAAAAAATAAAATAAAAAACAAAAGGTCTAAGTCATAATTATACCTAATAGGAAAATAATGAAATCAAATAAATATTAACTAGATCTTTCTATTCAGGTTGGTGCATTTTTAGGGAGATACAATCTTAAAAATTAAATTTTTAGGCTAGGTGCAGTGGCTTACACCTGTAATCCCAGTACTTTGTGAGGCTGAGGTGGGCAGATCACATGAGGTCAGGAGTTCGAGACCAGTCTGGCCAAGATGGGGAAAACCCCGTCTCTTTTAAAAATATGACACTTGGCTGGATGTGGTGGCACACGTCTGTAATCCCAGCTACTTGGGAGGCTGAAGTGGGATGATTACTTGAACCCAGGAGGCAGAGGTTGCAGTGAGCTGAGATGGCACCACTGTACTCTAGCCTGGTGACATAGCAAGACTGCATTAAAAGAAAATAAAATTACTTTCAGTAAAGTAACCCCCCACCCTAACACACAAACACACTTGACTAGGGTTCTCCTGGTTCATACATGACCTTCCTCGGAGGTAGTGTTTTCAGAACTTAACTGATAATGACTACAGATTTCCAAGTTCCGGCAGAGTAAATTCTGAATCACTAGATCTGAGGTAAGGCAAAGCAATCTGCGTTTTTTTTTTTTTTTTAACAAGCACCCTAGGGAACGAAGAAGTTCAAAAAACCGCTCTAAAAGACCACTTGCTACTGCTGTAGGTAAATAACTCAATTCACCCAGATCCTGTCTTAGGACAGACCATCCGTGACAGCACTAATAAATTGTGCATGAAATTGATTTCATCTATATTGGAAACATAATTTGTCCTGCAGTATGTCTTGTGTGCCATTGACTCACACTTTCATTTCAGTTGTTGTTTCTGCGTGATCTAATCTTGTATATATAACCTCAATTACAGAGAAGATTTTAATTTTTCTCAATTATGAAGTTTGCCTTTCTCCTTCCCTTCAGTCTACCGATTTTTCAGTGAGGAGTTCTCAAGCCTTAGAATCCAATTTCTTCTGATTTCAGTCCAAGGTAAAAGCTTAAACCCAAGCAAAGCTCATTGCAAAGAATGTGGTTAGAACAGAAGAATAGAAGTTGCACATTTATTCAATTATACCTTTTGTTTTGTGCTTTGTAAATACCTTTTCATCTAACGTAAATTAGAATCGAGGTCTTAGTGAATTTCGGACACAAACAGAGTGGCTCACATTTGTATTATCTCAGCCACTGTGTGTATTGGCACTGTGTTATAATGGACTGAGACCCGAACAAGAAATAACCGTTTGAGTTTGTTTCCTTGTTTTACAACCTTTTCACATTCCAGCTTCTCCGCATAAAAGGAATTAACAGAACAGGGTACACTGCACCTGAATACTAAACGTGCTCACATTCTGTGTCCTTGAGCAAATTTGAACTAGGGGGGAAAAAAAAACTCTTTGCTAACACAAATACAGTGAAGTAGCAGACATATGCACTATGCTAAATTCTATCACTGTCTAAACTATGTGTCATGAATAAATAACATACTTTAAGAAACTACACAAACTCCTTTTGATCACTAGGCTTCTATTCTGTAAATTACTGCTGCAGATTTATATGCTACCTAACTCACTACCAGTGAATGTATGAGGTAAGGGGAGAATGGAATCATATTGTAATTGCCGTATTATGAGTGCTTATCCAAGTTACACATTATGTTTGAAACTATTTTTCTTACAGGGATAAGGATGGGGTGCTGTGTGCCATTTTATTATTATCAAGAGGAATATTAAATCAATTTGTATTTATCCCAAAAACAAAATTTTAAAATTTGTGAAAGAGGGTTCATTTATTTTAAATTAGTAGTAAATAAACCACCTTACATTGAAAAGCATAGTAGTTTCTCCTTGAGTATCTATACATTAAAAAGGCATGAAGAAACCAAACAGTACATTGTAACTAGTTAAAAGTGAAGCTGAAATAATAACACTCTAAATCCTCCCAATATGCAAACCATGATGATATGAAAAAACAGAAACTTTAGACTACAATCCTTTTCTTTAATGCCCTAAGCAAACATAAATTTTTAAATCCCAAAGTAAATACTACTTAAAAATATATTTTTAATTAAATGTATGTAAACATTAAGTGATTGTGATATAACAGCTTTCGAGGCCAGACTAATAGTTCTGTTTCCTTTTCTCTGTCATTCTGGTGAGTCCACAGAGTAAATGAATATTTTTTTAAGTCACTTGATACAGATAAAGTTTTTTTAAATAAAACCTGACAGTCTGGTTTTGAAATTTATATGGAAGATTAAAGAGCCAAAAATAACCAAGATATTTTTGCAGAAAAAGAATAAAGAGTGAGGATTTACCCTACCAGGTAGCAGGACTTATTACGAGGCTATAATAAATACGATAGGAGTAGTGTTGTATTGGAGTTTTATAAATTAAAAAATTAAATGTAATAAAGAGTTCAGACGGATACACATATATGAAAACTTGATATATGACAAGAGTGGTATGCAAGATCAGTTCAAAATAAAAAAAAATCAATTAATAAAACCAAAGAAAAATGACCATCTGTATGTAAAAAAATTGTAGGAAATTAGATCCTTACCTAATGCCTTTCACTCAAGCAAACTCAGATAGATTACAAACATAAATATCAAAGACAAAGCTTTAAGTATTTAGTCAAAAATGTAGATTAATACTTTTCTGACCTTGGGATAAAGATCATTTCCTAAAACAAGACCAAATAAATGCTAGCTACAAGACATGATTGAAAACTGACTCTATTAAAATGAAGAATTTTGATTTTTCAAAAGGCACATAAGGTAAGGGAAAACAAAGTAAAAACTTTTAGGAGAAGAGGACCAAGGATATATTAAAAGCAAAGAATCACTTCTAAAAAATAAAAAGGAAAAGATAAACAACTTAATGGGCAAAACAGACACAAACAGAAAAATGGGCAACAGACACAAACAGGTATTTCAGAGAAGAGGAAACACATAATTACCAGTAAGAATATGAAAATGGGCTCAATGTCTTTGTGGTTAAAAAAATGCAAATCAAGACCACAACAAGATATCATTTTATATCCATCCATTGACAAAATTTAAGAGCCCTGATCATGTCATGTACTAGAGAAGATAATTTTAGTATCATTGATCGGAACATAAATAGTTAAAATGACTGAAAAATAATTTGGCAATATCATTTAAAGTAATTCTCATATCCAACTATTCAACATTTATACTGCTAGGCACTATCCAAGAATATGCCTCACATTTGTGCACTTGGATGCATATACATGAATATTCCTAGCAAGGTTATTTATAATAGGGAAATACGAGAAATTAACCCAAATGAAATGGAGATGAATAATTAAATGAGATATATCCATTCAGTTTAATTCTATAATAGTGCAACCCAGGTGTGGTCACACATGCCTGTAATCCCAGCACTTTGTGAGGCCAAGGCAGGAGGATTGCTTGAGCCCAGGAGTTCGAGACCAGCCTGGGCAACACAGCAAGACCACGTCTCAAAAAATGAACATTCTGTAAAAGTGTCAATGAACATATATACCTGCAACAGTGAAAATAGACAAATTATAAAGCTACTTGGAATAATTCAGATGAAATTTAATGTACAATGTTGTCAGTGGGGAGGAGGAGCTGAATAAAATCTTAGACTATGAACAGCCTACTACCACCCTTTTTAAAAAGTTCAAAACAGTTAAAACTATAGATAGATAGATGTGGAGATATAGACATATGTGTCTTTATATATATATATAGTATGTATATACAAAAATGTATTATGTAGATTTTTATATATATGTACTTTTTTGAGATAGAGAAAAATATGCACAAATTCAGATAGTGGTCATTATAGAGGGGGTTGGGGATGGCATGGGGAGAACATACTAGTAAATACAAGTTATAATCAAACATATTAGTAAATATCAGTTATGATCAATGTATTATATTAGTTCTTTGGTTGGTGAGTTCAATGACATTCAGTATATTTTAGATGATAAATGTGGATAGATATGGATAGATGATAGATAGATAGATAGATAGATAGATAGATAGATAGATAGATGTTAGATAGACACAGCCCACAGAGAAATGATGAGTCTAGTGACTAAATATCGTTATTCCAATTCTGTGAATCTAAAAGATATTAAATTAAAAAGTAAAAGACAAAAAATAGCACCTGACTCCAGAGCAGTTCTCAAACTTCACTATGTACCAGCATCACCTGGAAAGCTTTATAAAAGTTCAGATGATTGAGTCCCCACCTCCAGAGGTTCCGTGTCAGTGGAAGTGAGTGAAGCCAATAAATAGCACCCCAGGTGATTCTAATCCAGGTGATATATGGTTCACAGTATCAGAAATACTGCTATAGGAAATGCTTTTCTTGGCTTTATCACAAAAAAGTTTATGTTCTTCAACCTGTGTATGTCACAGTGGCCCAAAGCCCTCTGGACTTAAGTGACACAAGTTTATGTCTTCATGACCCTCCACTGTACCAGCTGCATAGTTCATATTAAGGCATGCGTTATATTAAATAATAAAACCTGTAGTAATAATAACTTAAACATATATTTACATAGAGCAGTATATTTAATCTATTTTTATTACTTTATGGTTTGAGATGAATTGTATCCCCCCAAAATTCATATGCTGAATGACTAACTCTCAGAATGTGACTGTACTGGGAGACAGGATCTTTAAGGAGGCAATTAAGGCAAGCGTGGTGGGTCACACTTGTAATCCCAGCCCCTTGGGAGGCCAAGGTGAGAGGATCGCTTGAGCCCAATGGTTGAAGACCAGCATGGGCAACATAGTGAGACCCCATCTCTACGAACAAAAAAAACATAAAAATAAGAGGCAATTAAGTTTGAGAGAGGTCATTAGGATGGGCCCTAATCCCATATGACTAGTGTCCTTATAAAAAGAGGAAATTCGGGCATTTTGGATATAGACATGCACAGAGGGAAGACCATATGAAGACACAATGAGAAGAAAGCAACCCTGCCTACACCTTGATCTTGAACTTCCAGCCTCCAAAACTGCAAGAAAATATTTCTTTCATATTTAAGTCACCCAATCTGTTGTATTTTGCCACAACAGCCCTACCTAACAAACTAATACACCGCACAAAACCTAACCTTACATAGAGAAGATGTTTAGGGAGAGTTGGGAACATTATACCATTAAAAAATCATTACAATTAAATTTGGCATTAAATCTGGAAGGACAAATTGGTGGATGGAAAACTGGTGTGTCAGTATTTTTCACTATCTAGAAGAGGCATACATATCTGACATATCTATTTGTACCACTTTTCACCAGGAGACAGATGTTGAAAGGAATTGGCAGTTTTTGTACAACAATTTCTTAAACGTCAATGTAAATGAACACTCATTATTAAAATTCATAATGCCGAGCCACCCATATGAAATAGACATTTGTTGTTTTGATGTGTTTTTTTTTTTTTTTTTTTTTTTTTTTTTTTTTTTTTTTTGCCATCAGGCATTTACTCCATTTATTAATCTGTTCCTCCATTCAAATTCTAGCAGCACTGAGTCAACAGGTGGACTTGTGACGTAAACTAGATGATCAATGCTTCTTTCCAGGATTATGAATCTTTTCCAGAGACAATGGGCACAGTGACATGATGCCTTTCATTGGCCATAGGAAATTTTGCTTCTGTTGTCCTAATATATATTAAAAATATATATATTAAGTAATTATATTTTACAACCATGTTATTATAAAGTTATGCAGCTGGGTTAGATCCATTTTTTCTTGTGATTTTAAAATAAACTTAAAACATGTTTTGTTTGTACCTAAGAGTTTTGTGGGCCCTAGGCACCATGCCCGCTGTGCCTCGTGGCTCACTCAGCCCTAACAAGAGCTCTGGAGATGGGAGGATCTCACTCTCATGCTGAAGTGCCCGGGCCAGCTTCCTTGCCTTGACCTTTAGCAGAGTTTCTGTTCTTTAGCCTTAGAGTTTTGTTTTGTTCTGTTTTGTGTAAATGACTCTTCAACTCAGAATAGTGTGGTCTTGTGACCCTATTTTGTTTTTTAAGGTAGAATTAAGTCTTCGGGATATATTCATTCTAAAACAAGTTTACTGTTACAGAACTCTTCTGTACAGCACAAGTCAGTGGTGTTCAGCACTAGAGATGTTTCAGATTGCAGGGAGTCTGTAAGACTTACAAACCATGCACCAAGTAAGTGAACTCCCAGCTTACATCTAAAACATTTTTGTATCAATTGTTCTGGGGTTTCAGTTAAAAAATAGTCAAAGGAAAATCGGATCTTTAAATATTTATTTTTCTGAAAAAGCTACACTGGACTAGTTGTAATATGAGTCAAGCCAGTATTACAGCGTCAAAATGCCACAACTCATGAGAAACACAAATGCGAATAGTGAAAGAATGAATAGCAACGTAGCAATCTGTTTACGTGAACAATATGTTCTAATGCTAACATTAATATATTAGCCTCATTCCAAAAGCAAATCTGTTTCTACCTTACCTGGTATTTTAACAATAATACAAATATTAAAAGTCAAACAGCTGAGACCAGAGTGAGAGGATGAGAAACTTAGGAGGCAAAATTTAAGAAGGCACACACTCTCAAGGTAATACAAATGCATGCAGTGTCAGTATTTCCATAACCCTGAAAGTTAGCCCCCACTTAAAGTTTGCATCTTAGGAAACTCATTCTCCTTATCTTAGTTCCATCCTTCATAAGCCAATTTATTAGTATATTCAAAAAGGAAAATGAAATGTATTTATAATACTTGGCTGCAATCAAAGCCTGGCTTAAAATTAATTCCCTATTCTCTGGTACCTAGAAATGAAACAAAGCTAATGACCAGTCACTCTATTGCAATACCTCTTCAAATACAGTAAGATAAAGTTATGATATATACCTCTATTTATCCTTTTCTTTCAAGTCTTCATATCTTCGTGATCAGTGTTTTGTGTGGTCTTTTTGGAAGCTGCATTCATTTAATTAAATAGTTAATATTGCTGAAGTGTAGATGAAGAAAATCACTAAACTATAAAAGACTCACTTTAACTTGTAACGTTTATTGCAGGAAAGAAGTCCAGACCACAAAATCAGATGTTAAGAAATAACATTATCTTTATTTTTCTCTAATGGAAATTAATTTTTGACTCTGTACATCCATTCTGTGTATCTGAAGGAAAAATTGAATCTTATTCTCATTAACATCACCTCTCACCCACTCTGTGATTATTCTAAGATTCTGGGATCTAAAACAGTGCCAAAGCATTAGGGTAGGGATGAAGAGGCACTCTGGAGATCCACAATCAGAGTCCACAGAGTTTATCCAGCCTCAGCCTCAAGGTAGGACAACTCAGCATATTTTTCAGCTTTAACATAAATAGTACACAATAAACTGTGGTCCTAAAGAGGTATTGTTGTAGGGATCAAGACTTGGGGGAAAACTCTTTAGTAAAAGGATGTCTCATCAAAGAGAATTCACTGTTAAACAATGACCAAAGTGAGGAAAATTGAGGAATTATCAATAAAAAAGAGCAGGCAATTGCTAACTGAAAGACTAAGCAGAGGTCAATCATGGTAAATGACTGCAATTTTCCCAAATACTGCTAAAACAAGATCTCTGTTTTTGCTACATCAGGGCACTGCTAATTAATTTTCCAGCTAGAAAGAGAGCTTAGATAACTATGCCTTTTAAATTCATACTTTAGTTCCACTGAATCAGGGCATCCCTCAGAGTGGGCCTCGAAGGAAAGTTCAAAATGGTAGAGGAAATAGGAGGGGGGAATTTCTCCATTAATTTAAGAAACAGCCTGAGGGGTTCATTCAGTTTCCTGCTTTTTAAAAGCAAGGGCGCTTCTGAAAGAACTGAAGAAAGAGCACGGGAAGGTAGGACCCATCTCTTGCTGCCAGTCTTGCAGTCTAATTTGATGTTGCCTCTTTCCCCCTCAATTCCCAATTGATTTCTAAGTATAAGGAACACTGCTTGTTGATTTACAAATAGGTACCCTGTATTTGCCTTTGTTATTGCATGACTCTAAAATTTTGGATGAATAATAGTGAATGCTGTTGGTTGTTGCTTGTTCTTTTGAAGAAGAGCTACTTTAAAAATCATTTCACAGTCTGAAGAAAAACAGTGAAGAAAGCATTAGGCATAGTGGAAGTGAACTAAAAATAATCTAAGTCAACGCCATGAGTATCCTATGAGAGGAATTACCTTTAAGAGCACATCTCGATCTCTGTTCACTTCTGATCATAAATAATTAAATTGAAGAATCAGAAAAACGGCAGCTTCCACTTAGTTCATATTAATCACTGTTACAGAGTAGTGAAAAAGTGACATGTGGTTTTAAACTCATGATAGGATTTTGCTTTATAAATATTTATAAATAGCAAGGTTGGGTTTTAACAGCTTTTTTATAAGTGTATGGAAAGCACAAAGATACCATACTTCAAAAGTAACATCTTATCATAGGCCATAAATAATATTTTTTATGAATCGTCAGCAACATCAGAGAAATTCAAAAACACTGAAGTTTTTTCAAATTATAATCAGTAATTTAAATTGAATTGTATTCTTATATAAATACACATATATACGCACTCATAAGTGCAAAGAATCTGAAGATTTTCTCTATTAATTATTAATTTTCTCTATTAAAATAGAGAAAGTAAAACTACTAATCAAGAAGTAAAGACAGTATTTGCTATATAAACATTTGTTATTAGTGTAAAAAAAGTATGAGGAAGAATAGAAAGAATGGTGTATTTTATTCTTTCAGTTGTCATCTGCTCTTCTACTTACATATAAGCAAGAAAACTATGTAATTATGAGGTGAAAAAAGAAGTAATATATCTTCTTCCATGGACCTGCCAACATCTAATGTTAATATACTGGGAGAGAGGGTAAGAATGGGAGTTTAATTGTAGTGTTTGTTTGAACAGCAACTTACTTCATAACCTTGTTTTTGTTGTTGTTGTTGTTGTTGAGAAGGAGTCTTGCTGTGTCACTCAGGCTAGAGTACAGTGGATCGTTCTCTGCTCACTGCAACTTCCGCCTCCCGGGTTCAAGCAATTCTCCTGCGTCAGCCTCCTGAGGAGCTGAAATTACAGGCACCCGCCAACATACCTGGTTAATTTTTTTATATTTCGTAGAGATGGCGTTTCACCATGTTGACCAGACTGGTCTTGAACTCCTGACCTCAAGTGATCCGCCTGCCTCGGCCTCCCAAAGTGTTGGGATTACAAGCGTGAGCCATTGCACCCAGCTCACAACCTTGTGAAAACCACATATCCTTATCTCTACCCTGTAGTTGCAAAGGCATCTTTTGGATTTGGGCTTAGAAATTTTAAACAAATTAATTCCAACATTTCTCATGCACAACAAAATTGGAGAATGATTCATTTCTATGTTACTATATCTTCTAATGAAAGCTTTGTATAGCTTCATTTAATTATAGATTCAGAAACTTCTCCTCCTCCTCCTCCTCCTCCTCCTCCTCCTCCTCCTCCTCCAAAAATTAGGTATGTCACTGGTGGACAAATGTTGGGAATGCAGAAATAAATTAAAAATGCATATATTTAGAAGTCATACCTTATCAAAACTAACACTACAAATTAAAAATGTGTCTATCAATGAGTGAATAGATAAAGAAAATGTTGTATATATACACAATAGAATACCATTCAGCCTTTAAGAAAGAAGGAAATCCTGTCATTTGTGACAGCAAGGATAAACCTGGAGAACATTATGCTGAGTAGAATAAGCCAGGCACAGAAAGACAAATACCACATGATCACACCTATATAGAGAATCTAAAAAAGTTGAACTTATGGAAGTAAAGGGCAGAATGATGATTGCCAAGAGCTGGAGGGAATGGGGGATGTTGAGGAATAGTCGGTCAAAGGACACAAAATTTCTGTGAGATATGAGGAATAAGCTGGAGAGATCTACTGAACATCACGGTGATTACAGTTTATAACAATATAGTAGGTACTTGAAATTTGCTAAGAGAGTAAATTTTAAATGTCCTCACTACAAAAAAAAAAAGGTTTCAAGTATATGAAGTAATGCATATAAAAGTATCTAAAACCAATTATGATACATTGCAACCATTTGTATATTTTTCTGTGATGGCATACTCCAGAGATAATGCAGTCCTCTGAAGAGCACTGACTACTTACACAGTAGCCAAGCTAAGATATCGGAAGTGACCACTAGCAACATTTGATCCAGAGGTACTTATAATTGGTTTTGAGTGGACTCCATTTGTCTCCACTATGGCTCTCTTTGACATTGAAGTTGTCTCTTGCTTTCTTGGACATTGCTTAACTTTAAAGTGTTAACTCTTGAGGCTGATCGACATAAGGAAAGATAAACATCAGAGAGATCAAATAATTTGACATAGATGTTGATCAAGTCAGTAAAAGAGCTGGTGCATTCCATGTCATTACCTCATGGCTGAGGGAATGCTATATACCTTGAAAACATTTCAGAATTTGTGGAGACTACTTGACATTTTAAATCAAGGGTGATCTCCCAACCCTTGAAACTAACATTTTAATATGCTTCTCCCAGAATAATGTACTATTAGGAATAATTGCTATAAAGAATATATATGGTCAACTTTTTCTTTTTTATTGTGGTAAAATAGGCATAAGATACACTTCACCATTTTAACCATTTCCAAGTGTACCATTTAGCAGCATTAAGCACATTCATATTGTGTATAAATATCATGAACTTTGTTTTATTATATATTCCATAACTAAGGAACACCTAGTCCTGTTTCCCATTTTACCACTCAGTATATATACATAATGGCAACATAATGCCTGATGCTCAATCATTGCCTGGTTACTAAATGAATGAATGGATCAATGACTCCCTGGCTTGTAAGAATTGCATGAATTGAATGAAATGAATGTGTTTGAAAGTACTTTAAATAATGACTATAAGGTATATACTATGTCCTCATCCCAGGCAATTGTGCTTAAACGTTTGGCTTGTGTGCATCAGATCAAAGCCAGAGAGCTTAATAACTATGTAGATATTTGACCCACTCCCAAAGATTCTGACTCTGATGCCATTGAGTCCTGAAAGGAGGTTTTGAAATCTGCCATTTTAAGATGTCTCCTGTTTTAAAATCTATGCTCAGCCTGGGGCAGTGGCTCACGTCTGTAATCCCAGCAGTTTGGGAAGCTGAGGTGGGCGGATCACCTGAGGTCAGGAATTCAAGACCAGCCTGGCCGAAATGGTGAAACCCTGTCTCTACTAAAAATACAAAAATTAGCTGGGTGTGGTGGTGTGCACCTGTAGGCCTCGCTACATGGGAGGCTGAGGCACAAGAATTGCTGGAACCTGAGAGGAGGCTTCAGTGAGCTGAGATTGTGCCACTGCACTCCAGCCTGGGTGACAGAGGGAGACTCTGTCTTAAAAAACAAACAAACAAACAAAACAAAAAGCAAAAAACTATGCTCTTGCTCTATTGCTGTGTATTGTACTGGCGTGGTAGTTTCCAAACACACCTCTGAAATTTTCTAAGATGAAATGAGAATATGCAAGATGAGATTAATTAAATCCACTTACTGATGAGGAAACAGGTTTATGGAGGGAAGCAGATTACCTTTACCTGAGGTCATATAGAAATTAGGGTTAGAAACAGGGTATGTGTCCATATCTGACATATTACAAAGTCCATACTCATCTGACTGCATGAAGCTGTTTTGCCCTTTCATTACTGAGATGTAATTAATTTATTAATTCATTAATTAACAAATAACAGAAAGCCTAAAATGTTAGTTACTTGATTACTAGACTGAAGTGTAACATGCAGCTTCTTGACAAGTGAGTTAATTAATGAAGTCATTGCACGAATATTCACTGAGTTCTTGTTCCTTCCAGGTGTGGTGATATTTTTCTATAAACTTGTTTCCCACATTATGTATTTATTTCTTACTTGAGAAATACAAACTGCATATGTTTTTCATGTACAACATGTTGTTTTAAAATATGCATACATTATGGAGTGGCTAAAGCAAGATAACTAATGTATGCATTAATTCACATACTTCTATTTTGTGGTAAGAATACTTAAAATCTACTGTTAGCAGTTTCAAGAATACCTTATTAACTATAGTCATTGTGTTGTACATCGGATCTCTTGAACTTATTTTTTTTCTGTAACTGCAAATTTGTATCTTTTAACAAACATCTCCCCAACGGCCTCCCCAGTCCCAGTCCTTGGTAACTACCATTGTACTGTCTACTTCTATGAGTTCAACTTTTCGAATTCCAAGTGTAAGTCAGATCA
This sequence comes from Rhinopithecus roxellana, assembly GCF_007565055.1. Classification (NCBI taxonomy): domain Eukaryota; kingdom Metazoa; phylum Chordata; class Mammalia; order Primates; family Cercopithecidae; genus Rhinopithecus; species Rhinopithecus roxellana. The sequence continues at coordinate 6,551,750 of NC_044549.1, read as the reverse complement.
TGTGGTATTTGTCTTTTTGTGTCTGGCTTATTTCGCTCAACATAAAGTCTTCAGGTTCATCCATATTGTTACCAATACACAATTGCTATTTTTTAAGGCTGAACAGTATTCCTTTATGTATCTATAACACCTTTCCTTCAACTAGTCACCTGTTAATGGACACTTAGATTGTTTCCATATCTTGGCTATTGTGAACAGAGCTTCAACAGACATACAGACATGTCTTCAAATATTAATTTCATTTTCTGTGATTAAATACTAAGTAGGGGGATTGCTAAATCATTTCATAGCTCTGTTTAATTTTTTGAGAAACTTTCATTCTGTCTTCAGTAAATGGCTGTACTAAGTTTCACCAACAATGTGCCAGGGTTTTCTTTTCTCTGCATCCTTTCCAATACTTGTTATCTTTCTATTTTGGAAAATAGTCATTCTAAAGAGGTGTGAGGTGATATCTCATTGTGGTTTTAATATGCATTTCCCTGATGATTAGTTGTGTTGAACATTTTTTCATATACCTGTTGGCCATTTGTATGTCATCTTTCCAGAAATATCTGTTCAGATCTCTGCCTATTTTTAATCAAGTTTTTTTTTTTAACCATTAAGTGGCTTGACTCCCTTATATATTTTGAATATTAATCCCTTATCAAATGTATGGTTCGTAAGTATTTTCTCTCATCTCATAGGTTTTCTCTTCACTCTGTTGATTGCTCCCCTAGCTGTGCAGAAGCTCTTCTGTTTGCTGTGGTCCCATTGTGTATTTTTAATTTTGTTGCCTGTGTTTTTAGACTTGTATTTAAAAAATCATTGCCAAGGCCAATATCATGGAGACTTTTCCCCTATGTTTTCTTCTAGTAGTTTTACAGTTTCCAATCTTAAGTCTTTAATACATTTCAAATTGGTGTAAGATACAGATAATTTCATTATTCTGCATGTGAATACCCAGTTTTCCCAACAAATACCGCTTTGAAAAGACTGTTTTTCCCCATTGTGTGTTCAATTGATATTACAAATGTGTGGATTTATATTTTAGCTCAACATCATGAACTTTTGAAAATACAAATGTCTTGGCCTTACATCCAGAGTTTCAGATGGTGGATCATTGTTTAGAATCAGGCACCCGCATTTTGTTGTTGTTTTAGAGTGAACCATATAATACATTTACTCATAGAATATTATGAAGTCAACAGTTTCCATTAAAAATAGTTGTCACATTTTTATTGACTATTTTGGGCAACATTTTAGCAACTTGTTTTGAAATAAAGTAGGTAACATAGGTCATTTTGGGCCTGAGGACTGGCAAGATGTTGAAAATTTTAGATTGTTGTGATTACACAGCAAAATTAGATGTTCCCAAATAGGAATTTCTGATTAGGAGGATGTAGATAAATTAGAAATTTGAATTCTGATAGGATATCAAACGGTTCAAGTAGACATAGCTGAAAGCAACAGTAAATAAAGGATCAGAAACTGGCTGAAAGTCAGAGATAGAAATGTTCTTTGGTGATTTTTCAGTATAGACATGTAAGTTAAAATTGTGGAAGCAGAAGAGCTATGAAGGAGGGAATCCAGATGGAGGAGAATATAGGCATAGAATCAAAGGAAGGTGCTGCTGAGAGAAAGGACAAAAAGAATCCTAAAGAAAATGATGACAAAATCAGAAGGATAAGATAATCAGGAAAATTGAGAAATTTAAAAAAAAAGAATTTTTAATGGAAAATAGAGCAGTGAATCAAAGGAGAAAGAGATTGGAGAAATATTTTAGTGGTAACCCAAGACAGATTTTTTTTTTTCTTTTTTGTAACTTAAGGTAGTACATTGGTATGTTGCACATTTGTTAAAATAGGATGCATATCATGGATATTATTGATGCTAATACTATTCCTTAAAGACTGATTAAAGGTTTTGTACGATTTTTAAACTACTTTTAGTAAAGGGCTCAACTGATATTTGAAGGAGAAATAATTATTTTTGTTTTTTAATTTAAAAAATTATCCTGGCCATGAGTGGTGGCTCACATATGGAATCCCAGCATTTTGCGAGCCCGAGGCAGGAGGATCACGTGAGGTCAGGCGTTCCAGACCAGCCTGGCCAACACGGCAAAACCCCGTCTCTCCTAAAAATACAAAAGTTAGCTGGATGCAGTGGTGTGTACCTGTAATCTCAGCTACATGGGAGGCTGAGGCAGGAGAATGGCTTGAACCTGAGAGGTAGAGGTTGCAGTGAGCCAAAATCACACTACCGCACTGCAGCCTGGGCGACAGGGAGAGGCTGTGTCTCAAAAAAAGAAAAAAAAAAATTATTCTGTAGGCAACTCTGATGAACAACCACAGTGTACAGAAACTAATTTTAACACAGTCACTCATTCTCTTAATCTCTTAATTATTTATTGGAACATCTGAAATCTGTAAGCCTCCGAGCTAAGTAGCAAGTACACTGAAATTATAATAATCATTAATCAATCAATTTTAAATATCTATTGTATGCCAGTTGCTATTTTGCAGAAAACGTACAAGTTTTTTAGAGATTTATTTTATTTAATAACACAACCAATAGAAAGGGGTTATATATGTATATACATATGTATAAAAATATATGTATATACACACGTATACATATACATATATGTGTGTATATATATGCATACACATGTGTATATATGTACACGCACATGTCTATATATGTATGCACACATATGCATGTATGTGTGTGTATGCACATACATATGTGTATATATGTGCATGCACATATATATTAGATTCAGGGGGTACATGTGCATGTTTGTTATATGGATGTATCATGTATTGGTGGGGATTGGGTTTGCAGTGTATATATACCACTTTAGAAAGGGTTTTAAAATACATACATGTATGTACAACATTTTGTTGTAGAAATTATAGAAAACAAAAATTGGTAAAATTAATCCACATAGCTTTAGAGAGCCATATTTATCCTTCTACATCAAAGAAAAGTTTTATATAAAGCCATAGTGGAAGTACCTGCGCCATTGGTGACATGTGGTAACCCTACTGATGGAAGGAGCCCTTGTGCATTTTCACAGTTTTCTTCTCTGCCATTATTTATTGTGGGAATAACAGCAGTCCAGTGAAAATAGTTCTGAACATAAAAGGCAGCTAGAGTAAAAATTAGACCTTAACTAAAAATAGTTGCACATATTTACATCAAGAACAACGTCCCTGTATTATCATTGCTCTGCAGGAGGGAGATAAAATTAATTATATTTTTGAGCATAAATCAATCATTATTATTATATTACTAATATATTATTGAGCATAAATTGCTTGTAGAAAAAAATAAGATCACCAAGAAAACGTATCTAGAAAATACGCAAGACATGCATTTGGAGAAAGGGATAACAGTTAACTTATGACTCTCTCAAGTCACATGTAAAAATTTTAATAGTAGTCCTGAACACCTGGGAGGAAATCTATATTTATTAAATGACCAGGTGAATGAGTAGAACCCGTAAATCATAAATATACATCTGTTTATTTGTTAAATTTACTATGTGTATCCTTTAATGACAAACAGGGTCCTGTGCTGAAAAATAGAGTGATTTTTTTTTTCTGATGGGAGAGATTTGAGTACACATACATATTTAGTAAAAGTCAATGTGTGGAAAAGTTTATAGCACAAGAGACTGAATGAGGAAAGAAAGGCACATAAAAGAATAAGGTTGCACAGTAAGTTCGTGCCAAACATTAGGGCTTATTTCTAATTCCAAAATAATTTTATTATTAATGTATTTATTCCTTAAATTCTAGAATATAGCTCAATTAAAACAACAGGGAAAAGTATCAAATGTGACTATTGCCTTGTAATTTTTCTCTGCAAAACTAATCTTTTTTTCTGACCTAATGTAGAGAATAATAGAGTTCCACTAGTAGATTAATCCTCTTAACTCAGTATAATAAGCCTAAGAATAAAGACACAAAGAATGCATTTGTTACACGAGAAGGGAATTGCATAATTGCTGAATGGGCAATGTGTTTTGCCGGATACCTAAAGAACTACATCACGCAGACAAGAAAAAGTAAGATCTTTTTATGCCATAACAAAGAATGTGGATGTGTAGTTTTCAGCACTTCACTTAGCAAAAGTGGGATTACAACCTTTATGGGATTTTCCCTCAGTGAACAAAAAATAAGGAATTAGAAACAAAAAAAAAGAAAAGAAAAAGAAACACACACAACCTTGTGGGTCATTTACAGACCATCTATTATAATTATTTTCTTAAATACAGTACTGTTTCTTATGCTTTTAAAACATTTTTTCTCAAATTGTACATGATTGTGATAAAATGCATGTGAACATATCTACCTGAAAACAGTGAAATGGCTCAAGATTATAGAGTTTAATCCGTTTGATTCATTGAGGGCTTTCTTCACAACATACTCATAATAAGCGTTTTTGTTGTTGTTGTGTGTTTTTGTTTTGCTGTTTTGTACCCGAGTTTTACCAAATTGAAAGGCGAAGTTTAATAAAACCCAGCTAAGGAAGTGATATTTATATTTATAATGACAGATCTACACTTGAATTTAGGAAGTTGGATACTGTGGAAGGTAAATGACTACGTAAACAATCATTCTGTTTATATTCCCACAGAAAGAGTAGGACAAGGAATTTGTTCCAGTTAACCTCGTGCAGACTACTGTGAACTGGGAGCCACAACATGGCAAGAGCTAAGCAGTTGCCCTACATATAAAGCATGTTCAAGTCTAAGCCGGGAGAGCTGGAGAGGAGGAGCCTCATTCACCTGAACAGATTTAATCTGAATTCAGAGGCTGCCGAACTTACTCTTTAAACCACATGATTATAGGTATATAATTACAACGTGGCTAAGATGCCTGATCAGACCAACTGGTCTGAGGCCTAAATAGTTCAATCAAAACCATCAGAAATAGATCCCATAAGAAAAGGTATTTTCTAAGCTTTTGTATTGAAGGACAATCAAGCATAGGCACTATCCGTGAGACATTTCAACTTATTTGAAGTCCAGAATATGTAAAATACATAAATAAGTGAAAAAAGAATAAAAAATAAACAAGAAAATTAAAATCCTACCATTGATTTGTTACATGAATTCCCCATTATAAAACTGATAATAAAATTTTGCTCATATCTTCTTAATTTTACGTAATTTTCTTTGTAAAGAAAAAAACTTTCTTGAATCATGATATATTTTATTAAAATCTGTCAAAATTTAAAAAGTCACATTTTAATATGTATATATTTCCAAGTATAAACAGTGGCTGTAACTAACTTACAGAGTTGCCTAAAATAAATTTATTTTCTTGATAGATTTCTTATCCTAGTGGACAAAATGTGAACTGCTAAAATCAAAGTGTTGAAAGGTTTTACAATGGTTGTCTCCAGCACAGGAACTTAAAGGAAATACTAAGAATCTTGCTTACATGTTAACTTGCACAATAACTTTTTTGTATCTCGAAATAATAAAAATGTATGCATAAACATGTATCTAAATTGGACACTTTGGGTTCTACAGGAAGCAGATACAGAGACAGGTATAGTGGTTTTGAAGTTGGGGCTGAAGATCAATGCCTGTGACGATAAAAGGGAAAGGAAGCAAGTTTGGGCAAATTGGAAAAAATTTTAACCAACCCGAAGGGGATCTCTGAGTCCCACCATAGGCCACCCTAGGCTCAGTCATTGTCTGGGGCACATTGAGAAGAGGTCAGCCTTAGTACAAATGCTACAGGTGGCCCAAAGATGCTATGGCTGGAAGTTGTCAACCAACTGTACTCCTCACAGGTGAAAGGCAGGTGCTTTCTTGTCACACCAAATAACTTCTTAAAATTTACCTGATAAAGTTTATTTTGGAGACTTTATGATATCTACCATGCACAAACTTTCAGAAAGGAAGTTGCATTACTGTCAGAAGATGTGGAATACAAAATTGTTTCCCAAAACATCAACATCACTTGTGGATTATTGTTAGTTGCAGAAATCTTCTATACAAATGAAATATTGCAGTAAACTACCATATTATTTTAAAGATATTTTTAAGAACAGTACTTTATTGCTATAAATTTATTCAATAAATTCAAATTTATAGTACACATTTATTATAAATTTTGTTAATAAGAGTAACAAAAGCTATTTTCATGAACATAGACATTTGGAATTGGAGGTTATGGATGACAGTGACAGGAATATCTCCACCTAGTCTGTTTGTGCTGCTACAACAAAATACCACAGACTGAGTAACTTACAAATAGAAGAAATTTATTTTTTACAACTCTGGAGACTGGAAGTTCAAGATTAAGGCATTGGCATTGGTCTGGTTAGGGCCTTCTTGCTGCAACCTCACATGGCATAAGACAGAAGGGCAAGGTAGCTGAAGGCTCTATGAAGCCTCTTTTGAAAGAGCTTTAATCCCAGTAAGCCCTCATGGCCTGATTACCTCACAAAGGCCCAGCTTCTTAAAATCATCACATTGGCAACACCTGCATTTTGAAGGGCCCACATTCAGACAATACCACCACCTTCACATCCAATGTATTTTGAGGTTTTTTTCTCTATTGCATAGAACCTAGGAAATTTTCTGATGATTAGTTGCAACTGGTAACCATTTTGCCTCTTAATAATCACAGAACACATGCAACAAGGTAAGGATGGCAAGCTAAAAAGTTTGGTGCAGATAAAACAATATGTCAGTAGTTTCAAAATTGTTAATATTTAGTAAATACTTTTGAGAATAATGTTGATTTTTTAATAACTGAAATATATATAAAAACGAAAACTAGATTAAAACTATGCAGAAATTCTCAACCTCACAGTTCAAACATTATTATTCTGTGATATAATTGGGGATTCATAGCAATAACTTTTCTAACTCACTAGTGTTAAAAAGGCTTGAATACTCCTGAATAGCAATTTATATGCTGGAGGAAATTGATGAAATGAGTGGTTAATAAATTTCCCAGCCTCTGTTATGCTGCACCAGATCTTTTTAAGTACTGTTCTTAATTTAGCAATGAAATTTAAAAAAATCAAAGAAAGAAAGAAAGCGAGGACATTGTTTACATGTAAACAGTTTAAAATTATTACCTTATTTTCAGACACCCATAATTAATTATTCTCTTTTAATTTTATTAAATTAAGTGGCAAAGAGATGGGATAAAATCTTTGCTTCTGTAAATTTATAGAACACTGTGTTACTGCTTTTTCCTCTTCTTTATGCTATTTTAAGCAAGGTCAGTTGTTATTCTTTCTAATTATTGTTTTATACATTTGGAGGATTCCTAGAGCATTTTTTTCTCCCAATAAATCATCTCTGTTCACAAATAGGCAAAGGGTCATAAACTCTTCTATGACTATGGAAGATTTAAATCTCAACAACTGTTTCTTAACTGCAGACCACTTTATTAAGAAATGAATGGAAAAAGGCAAAAATAGATTATAAGATTACAAATGTGTTACCTCAGTAACTACTGGTTGCCTATTTCTTTGCTTTCAGCTTCATAGGGCAAATCGGTGCACCCTGCAGAGATTTGCAGGTGGAGGAGCAGGTACTCTTTACACAATTATCTATGGGAACCAAATTTAGACAATAATGGGAGGACACAGCAGAAAGATGGATTTCTGTGAACCCCAATTCATGCAATTCCAGTGCATTTGTGCACTCTCTCTGTCTCTGTCTTTCTCTCTCTCTCACACACACACATACACCCACCACACACACTCTTACATATTGTCCCACCAAATTTGTCGTCAAGGTTTTTTTTTGTTTGTTTTGTTTTTTGTTTTTTGAGACGGAATCTCGCTCTGTCGCCCGGGCTGGAGTGCAGTGGCCGGATCTCAGCTCACGGCAAGCTCCGCCTCCTGGGTTTACGCCATTCTCCTGCCTCAGCCTCCCAAGTACTACTTACTTCATGATCCTGTTTCAAAGCAGAGGTCCTTAATAGGTTTCAAGTGTGCTGAACTATGTCTTCATAGCACATAGCACCCTTGCTGGGAACCCAGGGCATGCGTGGCAAATGGTGTTTCCCCTCAACCCTGTCCTCTCAGTTCTGACCTGAGGCTCAGTCTTCCTCCATGTACCACAGCATAACTTACCAATGTTCCCATTTTCCATTACGTCATGTGTTAACTTGAGAAACTTTGTGAAATATTAGAGATCATTAGCTTAATTGTGAGACGTATTTGCTTCAGTGTTGAGTTATTCCTTTTGCCTTAAATCTGTGCATGTCACATCAGCAAGAGGAAGTTTAATACAGGTCAGGAGTAATTATATGCATATTTCTTTAGTGTTGATTATCACATAATTTACAAATCAGATTCCAGAATTACTCATTTACCAATGCTTTCTGAAGATTAACCTAGGCATACAAAAATTAAATATTCAATTATTTTTATTATTTTTAAGATTTTTAATAAACAATGAATAACATCATAACAGTTGTATTATTTTTTAATTTTTATTTTTCAACTTTTGTTTTAGATTCAGGGGGTTTGTCATGCGCCAGTTTGTCACCAGGGTATACTGCATGATGCTGAAGTTTGGGGTGCAATGAACCCGTCTCCCAGGTACTGAGCATAGTACCCAACAGATAGTTTTCCAACCCTTGGCCCCTCCCTTACTTCCTCCTCTAGTAGTCTCCAGTGTCTATTGTTTCCATCTTTATGTTGATAAGTACCTGATGTTTAGTTACCATTTATAAGCAAGACCATGTGGTATTGGATTTCCTGTTCTTGCATTAATTCATTTGGGATAACAGTTTTAAAGATAGAATAATTGCAATCAAATTAGAATTAATTCATTTCTTTAGCAAAATTGTATTTATTTACCTATTTCTTTGTCTTTTTCTTTGAATATATATAGTTTTCATAACATTTCTTTTCTTTTTTAAATTGAGATAGGGTCTTGCTCTTTCATCCAGGCTGGAATGTAGTGCTGTGATTATGTCTCACTGAAGCCCTGACCCTCCAGGCTTAAGCAATCCTTCCACTTCAGCCTCCTGAGCAGTTGGGACCACAGGTGCATGCCACTACTACCGCTGGTTTGTTTTGTTTTGTTTGTCTGTTTGATTTTTTTGTAGAGACAGGGTCTCCCTATGTTGCCTAGGATGGTCTTGCCTTGGCCTACCAAATTACTGGGATTACTGGTGTACACCACTGTACCAGGTCAAATTTTAACTACTGTATACATAGACATCTATATACTGCTTTTGCCAAGCAACATTACTAAGCATTTTCTACATTTCTTTATATTCTGCCTAACTGGCCCTATTGATGGTTGCACAATTGTCCATCAAGTTGATATGCCATTTATAACCAAGTCGATATGCCATTTTGTTAACCATTGAATAAATATTCCTAAATCAATATATGTTTAGTTAGTTTCGATTTTCCCAGTATATAACACCAACATGAGTGTCTAGATATGTGTAAACAACAATGTATACATATCTAAATGCAAAAGCAGAAATACGATTCTCAATAGCTTTTGTCAAAACGTTTTCCAAAAGAGTTGTACTGAATGTCACCACCACCAGGGATGTGTGAGCATAACTTTTTAACAGCACTTTTGTCATCAGTGACTCTTTGCTATTAACTCTTGAGTTATGTTGAGTTTTAAGAAGACTGGTGATAAAAAGAAATCCAGTTCTTTTTCAAGCCCCATGTTGAGTTTTATCACCAGCCTTTCTCTCTGACCCTTTATCATAACGAGAGCAGCAAAAGCGGCTGGTATTCTGTGCCAACCCTTTTATTTCCTTATGATAAAATTATTTTTGTTCCTTTTGACTTGTCTGAAAAGCCAAACTAATGTCACCTGGACCTTAGGGCTGCTCGGCCACAGCAGGAGGACACCAGGGAAGCCCAGGCAGCATGCACAGCAATGCCTGACTTTGCAATACTAAGTTTCTTCTCCTCCAGGATTTGTCAATTTTGATTTTGCAGCTCAGTCAGTAATGCCGTGTGCTGTTTGCCTCCTGTCTGAGTTACAAAGTAAAGAGTCATTTTCTCTTCCAAGGTGACAAATAAAAATAAAATAAAAATCTTTATCTTTCCATGTCTATTATATTTTCTACCTCGGTGACATACACTTTTGAGCATATGAACCAGAGAAACTCAGAGGAAAAGGAGATATTGTAGAAGCTTGGCATGTTATACCATCTGCTCCTACATGAACAGAACTCCACTCAAATATTAACCATCGTCATTATTATATGATAATGGTGGTTAATAAGGAAATAAATGTAAAGAATAAGGAAAAATATTCTTAAGATTCATTATTAATATTGAAATAGGAAATTCTAGAAAATAATGTAAATTGTCTAAATAGTAAAATATGTTATGTCTTTGATTGCTAATAAAATGATAAAAGTTTTAATGCAGATTTATCAACCTTTCCTTCTGGGATTGCTCGCTCATATATTGCTTGTGTTCTAAATTCTAAGACTCTGTTCCCCTTTGTTTTTGTTTTTATTATTGCTGTTTTAACATGGTTTTTAACTGTTAACACATAAAACTTACATATGCATTGTTGAAATATTCACAAATGCAGAAAAAATAACAAAACAAGAAAAAGATCACCTATAATTCCACTGTTTAGAAATATACATCATTAGACATATGGGTATTGTTTTAGTCCATTTTCACACTTCCAATAAAGACATACCTGAGACTGGGTAATTGATACAGGAAAGAGGTTTAATGGATTCACAGTTCCACATGGCTGGGGAGGCCTCACAATCATGGTGGATGACAAGGAGGAGCAAGTCACATTTTACATGGATGGCAGCAGGCAAAGAGAGAGCTTGTGCAGGGAAACACCTCCCTCACTGATAAGTTGTGATCCTCTGTATCAGCTTGTGTGTCTCTCTAATTTTGTGGGCAATTTTTTTGCTCTGTGAAACCAGAAGAGACCAGGGGCATTGCAAAGATTGTAAATATTGAAGAAAATGACTAGGAGAAGTATGTAGCCAATGCCTGGCAATATGTCAATCTCAGGAAAGGTGAGAAATTATTAAATAATTGTGGTCATTTATTATCTATATATTGAATATCTCTAATTACCTTAGGATAACATCCTAGATGTAAAATTGGTAGGTACACATACAGTTACAGCCCAACAGGTTCTTCTTGCCCACTGCTCAAAAACTCCAAACACTGGGAACAACAGGAGTTTCAGTAAAGAAAGAGTTCAAGAATTGTAGGGCCAACCAAGATGGATGGTGGAAGATTTTTCACAAATCCATCTCCACAAGAGCTCACAGGACTAGGGTTTTTAAGGAAAATTTGGAGGGCAGGGGGATAGGAAATGAGTGCAGATTGATTGGGGATGAAATCATCAAAGTGTCCAAACTGACTTTGCATACTGAGTCAGTTTCTGGGTTGGGGGGGTCACAGGACTGGTGAATCAGTTCCTTAGTATGAGTCATGGGTTCCGTATGGGTTAAGTCAATCATTTACTAGAACGCAAAATTCTGGAAAATCTCAAAGATCAATTTTAGGTTTTACAACAGCGATGTTCTCTATAGGAGCAATTAGAAAAGTTACAAATCTTGTGACCTCCAGCTACCTGACTCCTGAGAAGTAAGGGGTTATAGAAAAGCAAGCTAAGGAACAAGGGGTCATTATTGTTTAACTATAGCTACATCTTAGCAGAACTCAGGTCCTTCTTGTAATCCTATCCTTGTGGCCTTTCATTAGTCTTACAAAGGTGATTTTAGTCCCTGGAAGGAGTCAGTTTTGGAAGGAGTTGTTATCATCCTTGCTTCAACATTAAACTATAAACTGAATTCCTCCCATAGTTAGTTTGGTCTGTGCCCAAGGATGAGTAAAGGTAGTTAGCTTTTGAGGTCAGAAACAAGATGGAGTCGGGTTAGAGTTCCCTCACTGTTATAATTTTTACAAAGGTGGTTTCAGCAGTCTTTTAGTCTGGTTATTATGGTAAAGTATTATTGCACATTTCAAATTTGTTTCGTCCAAAAAACTTGAATTACATGTATCTGATTGCTGCTTGGAATGTGAAAGTACTACTGTTGTCATGCTGTGTATGTTTGTAAAGTAGATCTTTTCCACTTTTCTTTCTGTTTATTGCCTTCAAAACTTGTTGTTTGAATACCTATTTCAAAAATGTCTTCATATTTCATAATGTAGTGATTGTGTAATGACTTATCAAAATGGATCAGGTATGTTTTTCTGGTTTAGCCAAAAAATGCAAGAGAATATAGCTTATATAAAATCATATTTTAAAGCAGAGAACTGGTTTTGATGTTAAATATTGGTAAGAACCTTTCTTATTTTACTACTTAGCTTAGTCTGGTCACAAAACAAAGACTTTCCAGTTTTTAAATATTTATCTTAAATAAGTTGTTACCAATATGTGGTTTCTTTTTTTCACTTAGTATAGATTCCAAGTTATTGATGTAAATTTAAAGTACATGCTACAAATGAGTGACAAAAAATGCTCACTTCTGATGTGCAAAGGAGCCCTCAGCAAATCACCTTCAAGATTGAGGAAAGTCCTTATTTCTTTTTTTGTTTGTTTGTTTTTTGTTTGTTTGTTTGTTTGCTTTGTTTGTTTTTGAGGCGGAGTCTCGCTCTGTCGCCCAGGCTGGAGTGCAGTGGCCGGATCTCAGCTCACTGCAAGCTCCGCCTCCTGGGTTTACCGCCATTCTCCTGCCTCAGCCTCCCGAGTAGCTGGGACTACAGGCGCCCGCCACCTCGCCCGGCTAGTTTTTGTATTTTTAGTAGAGACGGGGTTTCACCGTGTTAGCCAGGATGGTCTCGATCTCCTGACCTCGTGATCCGCCCGTCTTGGCCTCCCAAAGTGCTGGGATTACAGGCTTGAGCCACTGCACCCGGCCGAAAGTCCTTATTTCTTATTCAATAGGCCTAATGTAGAAAAGAAAACAAAGAATAAAGGAAAAAAAGGAGGGCAAAAGAGAAAGAGACAAAAGGAGGAAGGAGAACAAATTGCCAACTCTTCACATAGCATACACACATTCAAAATCTGGACATGGCTTTCAAGAGATAATAAGAGGAATGAGAAATGGTAGAGTCTTCATGAACATAATACTAGTTTCTAATATTTAACTAGTAAATTTTGGGGAAAAGAATTACTGCATAGACTTATTTTCTTCTATGTATGAGATCTAATAACTTCTACTCCTTTTATTCTCTCTTTCTGCGTCACTCTTTAGCTTCAGGCAAAGTGGGCTAATTTAACCTTGGTTCCCTGTGAGACTCCTTGTGAAATCATCTCTTATAGATTCCAGGAACCTTGCCAAAACCTTTCAGCTGATCCTTTGGTATACAGAACCCCTCATTCACTGTGCTACATAAAAACTCTGCCCTCCAAAGAGACTGCTGCAAAAGTCAGACAGATCTTGATATATCTTTCCTCTTTAGAATCACAGAGTAGTAGAGCTAGGAGTGCTCTTTGAATTTATCAGAAAGATTAAGTGATTTACTCAAACTTCTGTGACTATTTAGTGCTCAACAGGGGAATTCTGATTTCATTTCCCTTGTTCTTTGTGGGATTTTAACCCCATCTACCATACTAACTTAACTCTTTTGCACAGAAGACTATTGCTCCTGTATTTTCATATTGAAAACTATCAGAAAAAAAGTGCAAATGACTGACAATATAAAATATGTTACTTTTCAGTGATAGTTTCTATTTTAACCCTGGGTAATTTAGGACTTCACAGTGGGCTGTTAGTCAAGTCAAAGGAGTTATTCTACTTAAATATCAGACTGATTATGCTTTTTAATATCGCTATTTCTAATTAGTCTCACCAGAAGGAGATTTCAATCAAAGAGAGAGACCCAAACCACTCATTGATTTTGTTTTATAGTAATGTTAATGAGGAAAAAACGGTGAATTTAAGGCTAAAATTAAGTGGAAGATTCTGTGAACTTCAACTATTCATCTTGTCCTGCTCACATTAATGTGATTAATTGAAAATTCCTTGTATTTTATTTCATATAATCATAAAATACTCATTTTTATGTGAATTATAGCTGTAACCTAAATGTCACCTGTTCTTGCCAGGCTGTGGATGAAACTAGGCTCACCCTTAAATTTATTCCCCATCCCTAGTGGATCTGAGTTCACCAATATCCTCCTTCAAGCTGTCACCCTGTCTTTTCGGAAACTCCACAGAAACCCCGCTCAGCCACAGTCTCCTCAGGTGTCTTTCCCTACTCAAACTTTTCTTTACCTGTGTCCTCTCCCTGTGAAGCAGCTGAAAGGAATATCAGGAGTTTTCAGCTTCTGCGCCACTGAAAGAACAGCAAAGTCCATACCAAAGGCAATTACCTCCTTACGTCAGCGATGCCACCAGCCCCCAGATGGATTCCACGTAACAGTAGAAAAACATTCTCACTCCACACAACATTTTTCATCTTCATCCCGAAGCAGCTTAGTTTATACCCGTAGTCCCACAAATCTATCAAATTAATCAGCCTCACTCTGTAATAGGTTACACAGTGATTCTGAAAATGGTATGTTCAAGCCTTAATCCCTAGATCCTATGAATGTGATCCTACTTGGAAAGGGATCTTTGCAGATATAATTAAATTAAGGATTTTAAAATGAGGTCATCCTAGATTTAGGGTGGGCCCTAGGTCCAACAACAGATAACTTTAGAAGAGAAAAGAAGAAAGAGACTTGAGACACAAAGATACAAGGGAAAAAAGCATAAAGACAGAGGCAGAGATTAAAGTTATGTTGTCATAAATCAAGGAGTGTGAGGAGCCACCAGAAGCTAGAAGAGGCAGAAAGGCATTCTCCTCTAGTGCCTTCCAAGGGAGCGTTGCCCAGCCAAAGTCCGATTTTAGACCCCTGGCCTCCAGAACTGTAACATAATAAATCTGTGTTCTTGTTTTGCAGCAGCCCTATGAAATTACACACCACTTATAACAGAGTACAAGTCCAGATGAAAGAGCAGGCAAGGGAGCACATGACATGCTGCCATTCAGTTGTTCATTTGTTAAATAAATATTTGTGGGGCATCTAATAAGTTCTAGAGCCAAACATAAAGAAATGTTCAGTCTTGCAAGGAAGATAGACATTACAGTATTGAAATGACTTTTAAGGCAGAAGAGTAGGGTATTATGGGTGACTAGAGAAACAAGAACGTCTTTCTGAAAGATGAATATTGACGTTCAGGTCTAACAGGCGGTTAGGAGTAGTCGGATGAAGATTTCGAATGGTGGCATGTCAGGGAAAAGGATAATGCTAACTTTGCAGGGAGGAGAATGGAGAAGGCTATATCTGGGAGAAAACTGGACATTTTGAGGAACTCAAAGGTGTCTTCTATTGCTCCATGATAGGGTGGAAAGGAACACGTTAGTAATGCAGGAGCCGAAAAGGTGTGCAGGGCCAAGATCCTGAAAAGCCTGAGATCAATCTTAAAAAAGAGTACAAGATATATTTTAGAAGTAATGAGAAACAGTCTTATTAAATAGTTTCTTAGGGCTGCCTTAACAAAGCTCCACAAACAGGGTGACTTAAAACAAATGTGTGGTCTTACAGTTCTACAGGCCAGACTTCCACGGTCAGTCAAGCTGTGTCAGGACAATGCTCCCACTGAAGGTGCTGGGAAAAGAACCATTCCATGCCACTTCCCTGGCTTTTGCTAACCACAGGGGTTTCTTGGCTTTTAATGCATCAGTCCAATCCTCCGTCTTCACATTGGAGTTTTCTCCGTGTGTCTCCACTTTGTCTTTCACACACTCATTGTGTGGGTCTATTTCCGGGTCTAGCTTTCCCCT
The DNA here is from genome assembly GCF_007565055.1 of Rhinopithecus roxellana. NCBI lineage: Eukaryota > Metazoa > Chordata > Mammalia > Primates > Cercopithecidae > Rhinopithecus > Rhinopithecus roxellana. The sequence continues at coordinate 6,535,979 of NC_044549.1, read as the reverse complement.
TCTTGTAAGAACACCAGTCATAGCAGATTAGGAACCAACCTAATGACCTTGTTTTCACTTCATTATCTCTGTAAATACTCTATTTCCAGGTATGGTTACATTCTGAGACACTGAGTTTTATCAGCACCTTGACATATATTTTTGGAAGGACACAATTCAATGTGTAATAAAAACAAAGGTATTTCAGTAAGAAGGTGAGATATTATTAAAAAAAAAAAATCATTGTGACCATAGAGCATTCTTACACTGATAAAGAGGAAGAATGCAAGAATGTTGAGGTTGCTAACCTTAGTCCATGTTCAATAGGATTTTCCTCTCAGGTAATATCTATGGTTTTTGTTATTGTTGTTGTTCTCTTATTCAAAGCCCTAGCCTCGAGGGAAATGCAACCTAATTACAAAACAAAAGCCTTATAAAACAATGATTGCTAAGAAATAGGCCTATGGGAAAGGGACTAAGAGAAAAGAGGATGTTATCTATGCTTTGCCAGTATCTGAGTCTCGATGAGCCAATCTAGATGAACTATGGTCCTAAGCTTTATTTTCCAAAAAACAAAAATAAAATCATGAGATTTTATAAGTATGAGGAGTCTATTCCTAGGTAGTTTATAAACAAGTTATTTCGTTCAATATTCTAAATATATTCTAAAATAATAGCTACTTTAAGCAATCTATTAACGTATTAAACCAAGTCTAAAATGTGATTAGAGTTACGGAAAACTAATCTCCCACATCATTTTCTTACTTGAAGGATTGAATCACATCAAGATTATCTTCATGGAGGTAAAATGCATTTTGGATTCATGTCAGGTCACTTGCCATTGAATTCAACACAATAAAATGGCCATTTTCTGTTTGTATTAGTGTGTGTATGTGAACTAGAGGATATTACAATATTAGGGAGTAGACACAAATGCACAACCATGTTGGGGAAGTGTCCAATTTACAGGAAGATAATGAAATGTATGTTTTATGAAGGGCAAGTGAATTTTCTCAAGGCTTATTCTTAAGGGAATCATGTCTGCTTGAAAGAGTACACTCAGAAAGCAAAATCTATACTGTTCTACAGCAGACACTATAAAAATGTAAATTAAGGTTGAAACATGCTTTATTCATGAATTTCTTAAAGTATTGAATTTGAATCTCTTAAAAATACAAAGCTAAAGACAGTTTTCATTTAAAAAGCCAAAAAATAAAATATGTATTTAAAGGGATAAATTATACATAAGCATGATTTATAATTTATTGCCCATAAAACTTTTATCAAAGAAACAAGAAGAGTGGTATGTATGCAAATACAGGGATACAAAAATAAACATATTTCTATAAGCTGTGCACCAGAAAAGAAAGGGCATTTGATTTATATTGGTTTTCGCTTTTAAATGTGGCTACAATCCAAACAATTCTTTTTAAATAGTAAAGCTTAAGGTATTGCTAACACTTGAGATGTGCCTTTTTGTGCTTTGGTATTAAATCAAAATATTTTGGTTGAGTAGGGGTACCTTCTGTTCTTTTTCATATAATCTAGTTAGTGGCAGCGACATGTGCATTTACTAAGACTTTAAAGACCATTTATTTTCTGTTGCTTGTACTGTTGCTGAGTCCTAGTTCTTTCCCGACTTATTTCCATAAGTACCTCATGCTTAAGAATCCTGTATATTTAATAGTCAAGGAGGATAGAGAACCATAAAGCAGGTTTAGATTTTTAATCTATGACTTTTTGCCTTTAACAAGAGCCTTTGTGTGAACTATGTAAACCTCTGTCTCTCTCTACTTTCAGTTTCCTCTCCAGGTTTATGATAATGATAAAATATAGCCTGTATCTGGGTCTGTTAAAGAAAATTATAACCATAGTTCGAAAGTTAATGGACTATAGCATTGGCTCAGATTCACTCAGGATTAGTTATTAGCTTCAAGAAATTGGTTACATTTATTACACCACCACACATCCATTTTGACAATATACAGTAAATAGAAGGAGAAAATAAATTAAACCATTAACTATTTTTAAACTTACACTTCCTTCTATCATAACATGAATAAATTTTCAGTATTTCAAACACATTGTAAAGAGAATACAGTGTGCATTAAAAAAATCTTTTTAAAAAAATGTGCTTATCAAACTCTCTTCAAATGTATATTGCCCATGAAAAATATGTATTTCATACCAAATATGCATCAACTGCTGCTAACTTTGTACATGACGATAGATAGTACTTAAAAACTGTCAGAAAGAACTGCATAAATTAAAGAGCAATAACAATAACAGCAAAAATTTATCTCCCATGTAGTAAGTGCTGAAAAGAAAAAGAAATCAATTTAAAAAGTCTTTCCTAATTATAGTGCTTGATCCTTAATCTATCTCTTTTTTAAGGATTGACCCAAATAGTTCATACCTTTTCCTGATTTTGTTGTAAATAATCAGATAATACCTTAAATTAGGCTAATTTTATAATTTGATTACATTGACACTTAAAATTCTTACCTGGCCTCAGATATTGTATCTCCGCTATTGTTAGTAATTTATTTAACTTTTTCATACTGTCTGAAATTTTACCTTAAATTTATTCATAAACAGCCTATTTCACAACGCCATAACCCCTGGTCATCAGTTACATATTAGCAGGTCACTTGAATAGCTCCCCTGAAATAAATAATATTGGGGCAAGGAGCAATTTGATGGGGAAGAGGAAGGCAATATAGTAGTTTGGGAGTGTATGGGGATGACAGTAAGGATGAGGGCTGGAAAAAGCAGAACAAAGCATGCCAACATGTCCCAGGGTTGAAGAATGAGTGTACATGATATTTGAAGATATTGTGCAATGGTCTGAATGTTTGTGTCCACTCAAACATATGTTAAAATCCTAATCCCCAAGGTGATGATATTGAGAGGTGGGGCCTTTGGGAGGGGTGATAAGGTCATTAGGACAAGTCCTCAAGAATGGAATTAGTGCCCTTAGAAAATAGGCCCAAGCAAGCTCCTTCACCCCTTCCACCACGTGAGGACACAGCGAGAAGGTGCCCTTCTATGAACCAGGAAGTAGACCCCCAACAGATACTAAATCTGCCAGGAGATTGATCTTGAACTTCTCAGTCTCCAGACTGTGAGAAATAAATTTCTTTGTTTATATGTCACCTAGTTTATAGTACTTCTTTATAGCACTCTGAACAGACTAAGATGTTACGTGATAACAGTCCTAGAAAGTTGGAAATTAGCACAAAATAGAATTGGTCAGTGCCAAACACCACATTTTGTTCAGAACTTTCCATATGGTGTGTCTCTGAATTACTTTTAGAATGCTTTGATTAGTACCAACTTGCATTTGTATGAAGCATGCTTCCAATTTTCCCAGAATGCTTTGCAGTTTCATTTTTCTGCCTTCTACATTGTCACATTTTGTTATTGATCAACTCACTGTGGTCCTTTATTTTTTTCACAAATCATAAATAAGAATGATGACCCTGAATTAATATCAATGAGTAGCAAACATGCATTAAATATTTTATATCATATATATACTCTATATTATAGATAACTACTATGGAGAATATTTGAACTTATCCTTGTTGCCTAACTTCAATGACTAAATAATTGCTTTTTTTACTAAAGAAAATGTTACAGATAGAAATGAAACAATGCTACCTAAGTACTATAGTTTGAGAGATACTAGTAAGCATCTCCTCTCTATTGTGACAATAATTATCCCCATTTATATTTTCACATTGAGTAGCCATTACTTTCTACTTAATATTGTTATCAGGATGTAATCTTTTTTTAGAGTATAATTATGTATAGTGTGATGATTATGATAATGATGACAATAAAGGCAATGATAATAACTTTCTACATTTGAGTATCCCTAAATTTCTGACAAATGTGTTTACCTATATTATTCTATTTCATCCTTACAACATCACTATGAAGTAGGCAGAAGAAGTTTAATAACTCCTACTTAATAAGCCAAGCTTATGGCTGGGCCTGGTGGCTCATGGCCTATAATCTCAGCACTTCTAGAGCCCAAGGCAGGAGTATTGTTTGAAGCCAGGAGTTCTAGACAAGCTTTGGCAAGAAAGGGAGACCCTATCTCTATAATAAACAATTGAAAAGAAAAAATAAAACAATAAAAATAAGCCGGCTGTGCACGGTGGCTCACATCTGTAATCCCAGCACTTTGGGAGGCCAAAGTGGGCAGATGACGAGGTCAGGAGTTTGAGACCAACCTGACCAACATGGTGAAAACCTGTCTCTACTAACAAAAAACAAAACAAAACAAAACAAAAATTAGCTGGGCATGGTGGCACGCACCTGTAATCCCATCTACTCAGGAAGCTGAAGAAGTAGAATCGCTTGAACCCGGGAGGCGGAGGTTGCAGTGAGCCGAGATTGTGCCTCTGCACTCCAGCCTGGGCAACAGAGCAAGACTCCATCTCAAAAAATAAACTAAAAGTTAAAAAAAAAAAAAAAGCCAAGCTCAGGGAGCTTAAAGTGATCTGTCCCAGGGAATAATATACATGCAAAGCAGAACCAAGCTTAGGCCAATTATTTGCTATTCTATGACAAGGACTTCATGACCTTAATGATGTGTACAGATCTCTTATTTAAGGTATAGAAAGAAGCAGTAGGAAAGTCCTCATGTTTCCTTTTGCTAGTAAATGATAACAGGGAAAGGACACTTAGAGAGGAGATAAATGAAAGTTAAACTTTACCATCTTTTCCATTTTACTTAGGCAAGTCTTTTGGCCTCTTACGAAAACCATATGAAGGAATGTTAGTCATTGCATTATAGTGTAGAGTTTTATTGAATCATTCTGCCCTAACGCTTTACTGTGATTCTTCTCCCCAAATCCTAGGAAATCAGTCACTCCATCTCTACTTGGCTTTACTAATGGGAAGTATACCACCTCAAAAGAAGTCCATGCTACTTTTAAATATTTCTAATTATTAGATATGTTTTTTAATTAAATTGAGAATAAGTCTGTTGTCTTTTCTCTAGACCTACCTTCTGGAGACAATTAAATAATTTTAAATCCTCTTAGACCTGTGTAGTCAGTTAGTTATCCTGTCTCCTCTAGGCCTTCTGTTTATAAGGCTGTAGTGTTGCAAGCATCTTATTTAAGCTTAAACAGCCAAATCATATCAAGGAAACTTGATGTAGCCTATCTCAGGGCCTCACCTCAGGGACTAGTCACAGCTACTTTCCCTGGCTTCTGTGCTGTGTCATCATATTTTTTCCAGGTAAGTTTTCAGTAACAAACACCCCTAAATTGTAATGGCCTACAACCATAAAGGTTTATTTATTCTTCTCATTATAGTTCAGCGGGGCATCTCTAGCAAGCCTTCAGTTGTGTTCCATATGTCCTGACACCTGGGATCCCGGCTGATATGCCGATTTCCATCTTGTCCACTTGGCAAAGGTAAAGATCTAGTTCTGGAAACTCCCAGTAGCTCTTCCAGTTTCTTTCCAATATCTCACATGTGACAACCCCTCACATTCCATTGGCTGAAGCAAGTCACATGGCCAGGCCTAAAGAAAAGAACACTCTTCTCACAAGGAAGTACGTACAAGGAAGTACGGCAAATTGTTTGGCTCTCCCTGAAAGATTATATATCTCTGTTAACGGCCATGGGACTGCAATGCCTTCCTGTGCAAGATGTACCTTAAATGTCAGAGATGATTTTTCTGATACTTTGGAATAATGTGTAATCTACCACATTTAGACATTGTCAGAAAAATCATTTCTGACACGGAAGGTATGTTATTGATAATTCCTGGCTTCCCTGCAGCAACTTACCTATTTTCACTTTAATTATGTGTTCCCTCTGGGTAGTCTAGTCTTAACTGATAACAGCTGTGACTAAAACACACTTCCTGAGCAAAGTTGTCATTTGATGGGGGTATTAGTCTGTTCTCACTCTGCTTTAAAAAAAATACCTGAGATTGGTTAATTTCTAAAGAGGTTGAATTGACGCACCGTCTGCATGGCTGGGGAGGCCTCAGGAAACTTACAATTGTGGTGGAAGGCATCCTCTTCACAGGGTGGCAGGAGAGAGAATGAGTGGAAGCAGGAGAAATGCCAGATGCTTATAAAACCATCAGATATCATGAGACTCACTCTTTATCCCAAGAACGAAATGAGGGAAACCTCCCCCATGATCCGATTACTTCCACCTGGTCCTGCCCTTGACACATGGGCATTATTACAATTCTATGTGCGATTTGGGTGGGGACACAGCCAAACCATATCAACAGGCATGGAGTTTAAATACATACTGTTTTCTCCTAGCATCACCTTCTTCTACTCGGGCCCAAGTGAGTCACTGGCTATGTCCTATTCAGGCTTTACCATTGATACTTGCTATCTTCTCCCATACATAACTATTTAAAATGTGCTTTGATGCCTAGTTCATTGAGGTGTTTCATATAGCACCTTTCTTTCATCATCCTAGTAAACACATTTAGTGTTTCCATCAGATTTTCCAGAGAAACAGGACCAATAGGATATATGTAGAGAGATACATGAGATGAAATTTATTAGACGAGTTGGCTCACTCATTTGAGGAAGCTGAAAAGTCCCATGACGGGCTGTCTGCAAGCTGAAGAACCAGGGAAACCAGTAGCATGACTCCCTCAACCAAAGAAGCCAACGGTTTAACTGTCTGACACTGAAGACCTGAGGGGCTGGGGGACAGCTGGGGCAAGATCTGGAGTCTAAGGACTAAATTACCTGTTCTGACATCCAAGGGTAGGAGAAGAAGGGTGTTTTGGCTCTGGTAGAAAGAGCTCTAATTTGCCCTTTCTCTATCCTTCTCTTCTGCCTGGGCACTGCCTCTCATCACTACCATCTCTCGCTCAATTGGATGGTGCCTACCCACATAAGGGTGGCTCTTCCCCATTCAATCAGCGGACTCACATACCAGTCTCCTACAGAAACACCTCACAGACACACCTGGGGCAGCCCAGTTCTTCTAATCAAATGTCAAACCACCTGGGTTTCTCTTTTAGCAGAAAAGGGATGGGCTCAGTACCTACTGAAGCACGGAGAATAAATGACGCTTTGCCAGCTATCTGCGTGACCCTTAAATCAGTTGACACCCAAAATTAACCATCACAGTCTGCCATTTCCTTAAAATGTGATTTGCAAAGCTGAATCCAAAGTAGAATAGACTGAATTTAATTTTGTTCTGTACATTATGTTTCCAGGAATGCACCTCACATTCATTAGTAGAGTTCACAGTATAATCTAGCCTTGTTCTCTACACTATGTCTCCATCAATGCATCCTAAATCCATTTGTGTTAGTTATGGATCATATTAATTTGTGTCAATCTTAGAGATATGCAGGTCCTCCAAAATATTTTTACATCAAATGACATTAATTCATTGATTTTAATTTTATTTTATCTGGAGGTTCTGTTTGTTTTGTCATTTGAATTGTTTAAAAGTGTAGAAGTAGAACTTTATATTATCCATTAATTTCTTTTTTGTTTGATTCAGGCCATTCTTCCAACTTAGCAAGAGCTTAGAATCAAAATTTTGCATCCAATGTATTACCTACCAATCTAGATTTGTGTCACTCACAAATAAAATGATCATGACTTCTCTGTGTGCCGAAAAGCCATTGACAAAACTGTTGAGACATTTTTAAAGGAACAGAGCTCTGAAACATATTGTTCAAAACCTTATCATCATAGACAATGATCCATTAATCAGCAATCACCTGTCCCTCAATTCACTGTACTGTACTAGCATCCAGTGTGTTTCTGCATCTTATCCACAAAGATATCATGACAGGGCTGTGAGGGCTGTCAGGCTGTTACCATCCTATCTCTTGCCTCAATCAGCTCCATTGCTCTAGTAGACACTACAGATATTCTCTCTCCCTCACCTGCTCTCTCTGTGTTCCTTCCAAAGCTGTGTGTACACTCAGTGGAGGAGGACAACCATTCAAAAGTTCATGAATTACTATGTTAAAAGGATGGCTCACATTAGTATGTATAACTTGCCTTAAACTACCAATCAGAAATGAAAATGAGATTAGTCTATAATAAATTCATGAACTATTTCTTTAATAATGATTGAATAGCCCTTTGATTTTTACCCTCCTACTGATTACAGATTTGAATGTTACTATTAACATTTCCCAATCCTTGTCAAGTTTGAGGTATTTTTCATTTTAATTTCACAGTTTTACTTATTAGCTGAAAAATTTTTAACTGCCTGATTGGAAGCCAAACCACCATGTTACATTTCCTTCACCAAACTGGTAATTATTTTTTTCAACTTAACAAAATTAATTGTGATGAAAGGCAAACTGTTTCATCTACCTTTTCTCCAAAGTATTAGTTACTTCTGTCCTAGTTTTAAAATTGTTATGTTTATCCTGTTAAAATATGTGCTATATATCCAGAATTCCAGAAAATATACCCAGAATCCACGACAGGGAATTGGCATCTGGACCCAGGTTTACTGAGATTCAAGATAAGCAAGATCAGCTGAGTAACTCAGAACAGAACAATTGGAGGGAAAGCAAGTTGTGTAGTCATACTGGTAAAAGACTGGACAGCCAGCCAAGAGGAAGGCAAGCAAACAATCCTGCTGAAAAGACTGAAACAAAAGAGATTACCAGACAAGTGGAAGCAAGTGTTTCATCACATAGCCACAGACCTATATGATTAAAAACTATCCACTCAGAAACCTATGAAGTTTCTGAGGTTTTTTTATGGCTCTGCTTCCTATTGAAGACAGGTTATTCTCATTCATTCAAGAAAGTCTGATACGTTTACAGGAAAATAAAGCCTGCTGTCTTGGAATAAATGCAAACGTATCTAACTCCTGGTTTCAGAGGAATTGAGCTAGATAGGGTTGGAATATTTCTCATTCTCTCTCTCTCTTTTTCTCTCTCACGTAATTTCTGTTCTTAGGAAATAGACTGTGGCCTGCCTATTGACTCAGGCCCTGATAAATCAAATGTTGCATCATTGCATGATAAATAACTTTCTTCTTTTACCTAACTACAAAAGAAAATCTGTTTTTGTACAGATGTAAGGGTTATTTTTTGACTTGTTTTAGTACAGTATATTGGCCACATACACACACATACATACATAAATACATAGACATAGATACTCTTTACACATAACACTGAATTTCTGTTAAGTGGATATGCACATTAATGTAATTCAATGTCTTTATAGTGAAGATGGGGAAATGGATGCCCAGAGCATTTACAATGTACTTAGCTTCTCAGGTATCACCTTTGTAATGTCTATTGCATCTTAGTGAAGGGCTTTCTCAGAAGAACAAAAGCTTCTAAAACCATTAGACTTAAAATATTGTCCATGTTTACATTTCCCTGACGGAAATATGTAACATTTCTTAAGAGTCGTTTAACAATGTTTCAAAACACTTAAAAAATTGGGTGTTTTATGACATGCATATCTAATTGTTTGGCAAACGTTTGACCAAGCCTCACTGAAAGAGATAAGGAAAAAAGGTGCTGACCTAAGTAACAAATACAGTCTCTGTTTTCAAATATCTTATTTTTAAAAATGCAAAGAAGTTTAAAGGTTAAGCCTGTAACACAACTAGTGCAAGAAGAATTCTGAAAGGGAGCTAGGAGTAACCTCAGAAGTATTGGAAGGGAATTTGTGGGGGGAAGCTAGAACTGAAGGCTAGGGAGGCTAGTGACTAATTCAATCAATTAGTAGCACATCTAGGATGGTGCCAAATTTCTCGTATGTCCCATACTTTCAACTATGCTAATAGCAAATATACATAATATACAGAGTGTGCTATTAAGACGTAAAGAATGAATGGTGTCTGCAGCTAACATTCACTGAGCTCTTACTGAGTCAGGCACAGTACTAAGTACATTAAAAGCATTAACCTGTTAATTCACACACACACACGCACACGTGCACACACACACACACACACAAACCTAAAGAGAATAAGTTTCAAAAAACTTTAAAAATTGAAGACAGGTTATTCTCATTCATTCAAGAAAGTTTGATATCTTTACAGGAAAATAAAGCCTACTGCCTTGGACTAAATGCAAACATATCTAATTACTCCTGGTTTCTGTGGACTTGAGCTAGACAGGGTTGGAATAATTCTCATTCTCTCTCCTCTTTTTATTAATGAGGAAACAAATTTTATCATCCTCATTTTATCAATGAGGAAACAAATTTCACCAAGTTCAAAGAGGAGTAAATAGAAGAACTGAGATTTGGATCCAAGTGCATCTCCAGAGCTCAAGTTTTTTACCACTAAGCAATAAATAATTTCCTATTAATCATGATTAATCTCCTATTAATCATAAATGAGTAGCTCTATGATACTGTAATTTTAAAAATCATTACACAAAACACTTTAAAAAGAAAACAGAGTACTTACCTAGACTCCAAGAATAATTTTTCTCACTAAAACTCATATTTTATGTAGATTGTACTGCAATCTAAAATTTAATTGAAAGATGTTTTATTTTCATTATTTATTTTTATTTGTTTATTTATTTATATTTGAGAAGGAGTTCTGCTGTTGTCGCCCAGGCTGGAGTACAATGGCACTATCTTGGCTCACTGCAACCTCCACCTCCCCGGGTTTAAGAGATTCTCCTGCCTCAGCCTCCTGAGTAGCTGGGATTACAGGTATCTGCCACCATGCTTGGCTAATTTTTTTATTTTTAGTAGAGACGGGGTTTCACCACGTTGGCCAGACTGGTCTGGAACTCCTGATCTCACATGATCTGCCCACCTCGGCCTCCCAAATTGCTGGGATGACAGGCGTGAGCCACCACGGCTGGCCTGATGTTGTTTTATTTTAAATTATGTGATTGATATCTCTATTGCTCATAAAATATTGAAAGGATTCATTCATAATTATAACCAAATCCACATACTCTCTCACTAAGAAGAGGTATATAGGCATTTTAAAGCCACATTTGTTTGTTTTTTTTTCTTCTTACTGTAATTTAAGCCTGAATGTTTGCCACTTTACTGGCTTGTGTCCAGAACTGATTGACAGGTATGGTAATCATGCACAAATGATATGCAAATTGAGGCACTGAATTAATAGCTATGTAAATATAATGTTTTTACTCAACTCAGTTCTAAGTCAGCACAGTCTTTTTTATTTATGAGAAATAAGCTGCACACATTCCCCCAAATAGAGAAATGCATGTTTTAGTATTATTGCTCACACCAATGTTCAGTTGAAAGACACTGCCTACCTTCCTCTCTATTTCTCTAAGTCCTTTTTTAACTTATGGGTCAAATTAAGTCTCACTAATTCAAAAAGCGTTTCAAGAACCCCTGTAGTCCATTTAATTGGCACTTAACATGAATTATCTCATCTCTTAAGTGTTGATGATGATGATGATGATAGTGGTGATGATTTTAACTATAAATTGACTTTGTGAAGTAATTACTGATTAATTATGAGTGTAATGATGTCTCAAATTTCTTTAAGAGACTTGAGAGCATTTGCCATTACTACTTGCTACCCTTCCTTTACCAACATTGTTATTCATACCAACTTTCCCTAATACCCATCTTTCCACTGATACTGCAAGTGCGGAAAATCAGTGGAGATAATATTAAAATAAATTTAGAAATAACTGGCTATTCTTCTCAACCCTTCCAATTTCATCATTGTAATTAGCTGATATTTTCTAACCAAACTTAAGGAGGAGAAGTCTAACAATTTTGATCATTTTAATTACACTTAGTTTTCACATTAAGAATGGTAATTTTAGTAATAATCTTCAATTATTTTGCAATATATTATTTATATTTTTATATATTTCTTATATTTTTTGATGAATTGAAAATTCTCCCTAACCCAAAATTTTCAGTCACTCATTTTGTTGTTTGTTTTTAATTTTTGGTAGTATAAAAGGTAATACAATTTTTTTCCCTAGGCTGAGAAGCACATAACATATGTTAGAAAGAATTCTAAAGTATAGGTAACATTTTTAAATGGTGTTTAAAGTGACAAAATTCAGAATTTGAAAACATACCAAGGTATAATTACTTAGTTCCTCACGGCATCAGGTCAGTGAGATATTACCATACATATTAGGATATGTACTTATTATTCTACACAAATGTTTGACTTCAAGGCAACATAATTTCCCATACCTTTAAAAAATCCTTTCTAGTTAGTTTCATTCCTAAAAAAGTGCATTTTTTTATAATTACAGAATGATATTTAACACAAAGTAAATTAGATTTATTTTATCCATATGCCACAAAAGGTCAAATTCCATCTGTTCATGTTTCTCTGCTTTCTAAAGTGAATAGTGTTTAGTTACTGAAAGATATACAGATGTTCACAGCCTCTGGAAAACAACCTTTTGTTTCTCAATAATTTTTAGATGACTGTTCAGTGGATATCAGCATAGATGTGGGAAAGCATGAGTTCAATTTATGGTCAGTATTGGCACCTCAGTAGTAGATGTACTAAATGGAATACAAATATTTTATTCATTATGATGTTCTCCTTCTTTTAATGAACAGAAATAAGTGTGCAAGTAAAAACCATGTTCCATAACAAAATGCTCCTTCCAATAATGTAATTCATTATGAGCTCACGAGTCATACTAGGTTACAAATTTGCATGAGGAATTCGTAACTCATATATATCTATTTTTTTATTTGGAACAGTAGCATTTTAACAAAGGCCATAGGTACAATGGGGGAAAAAATTAAGTGGCCCATGAAGCTTTTACCTAGATAAATAGACAACAATTATTTACATTTTTAAAATGATGTCCCTGAATTCCATTTCACCTTGCTAATGAAACCTGGCACATACTGGTACTTTGAGAAAATTATGAGAAATTAATTTTAAATTCTGTGTCACTTAATCATAAATTTCCATAAGTCTGGAAAATACGTACATAAAAGAAGATGTGGAACACCATTATAATTCAATACACTAATAACCATAAATCTATGGTTAATTCTGTCTTCATTTATATATTGTCATACTTATCACCTCTTTACCAATCACGTTTATACAGTAATATCTAGTGATCTTATATGCTTTGTTGATATGGACAGGAGGTAGAGAAATAAGGTGTAGAAGAGGGCAGTCCCCAGTGAGGGCTACTGCCTCAAGCCTGGACCCGTGGCCCAAAGTGAGAACATGCATTGTTGTTTTCCCACCTGAATGTTGTTTTTCTAGAACCATGCTAGCCTGCCCCACCGTGTACCTATAAAAGCCCCAGGCCCTACTGGCAGAGTGGCAAGCAGCAAAGAAGGAGAGAAGAGAAGGAGCAGCCAGGCATCAGAGAGAAGCAGCTTGACTTCAGAGGAATGGCTTGACCTCAGGGAAGAGTTCAGCCAGGTACAGTCTAACTCCATGGGAAGACCACCTTCCCACTCCATCCCCTTTCCAGCTCCCCATCCTGTTGACAGTCACTTCCACAGCTCAATAAAATCCTCCACATATACCACCCTTCGATTCGTTTGGGTGACTTGATTCTTCCTGGATGCCAGATGCAGGTGCAAGAGGCTGCCACACTGACCCTCCACTGAGCTGTTTAACACTTAAGCCATGTACAGATGGCAAAGCAAAAAGGGCACACTTAACACATGCCCTCTGGGGCTCCAGGGGTCATGGCAACCCCTAGATGCTACCACGGGCCCACAAAAAGTTCTGCTCTTGCAAATTGCCCTGAAGCTCTCATCCTGGCCTCTGCACCCACTCACCTGTGTGCTCCCCCTCCTGCAAGGAGTTGACAGCTATAAGCTGAGTAAATGAGCCAACCCCTTTGCAAGTCCATGAAGGGGTCAAGGGAACTATATCCCATTTCAATATGAGGAAAGTTCAATCATTGCATACTACTTGCAAAGAGATCTCTCATATGAATTTCTTCTGATTATCAATCTTTCAAAGTATATTGAGATTTAAGGGATAGTCACATCAAAAGAAATGACAAGAGATGTCATAGTTCTGCCTCGAAGAAAATTTCTTTACTAGAGGAGAAACAGAAAAATGCAATTAAATGAATGTTAACATCTTCATATAAAAATCACATACAATCAAATGACATTTATTCACATCACAGCTAAAGCTGGGGTGATTTAGATAACAGGACCAAATGAGGTTAGCGATCAATTTTATTAGTGGTGATTCTTCAATAAGTTTGGTTGTAGAAGTCAAACACAAGATGTTTACTGACTCAGAATTCCCAGGCAGCAAATCTGATTGTATATATTAAGCATTAACTATGAAACAAAACTTTTTAAGGACTAGGTTAAAAAAATAGTAGGAAAATTTGTTTGTATTTTTAAAGGAAAACAAACTTCTTTTGTGATCTGTAAGGCAAAGAAACTTATTTACATGTTAAGGGAGTAAATTAAACGCGATGCTATTGCTGTGAAGAATTGCTGGACAGTTCAAGTCAATTCAGATTAATAGTAATATTTGTATTTGTATAATTATTTACAGACAATAATTATCTTTCTTAGAGTTATCCTTAAATCAGTTTTGGGGGTTAAATTATTACTATCTCCATTTTATTGATAATGAAAGTGAGAATCAGAATATTCAAAGGCTACTGGAAAGTGGAAAAGTCTGAATTCAAGTTTTCTGAACCCTGATTTTACTCTATTTCTGCATATATGCCCCGGCCGTGAGAAGAGCCTGGAAATACATCTAATTTGATCCAGCAATTAAATGAACTCTTAAAAACCAGAGGGCCCAATGGAAATCTATTAGCGCATATAATTAGTCAAGCAGCCAAATAGCTTTCTTCTCCCTTGGGGGTCCCTCACGCTGTCTGATTGCTTCAAATTCTGCTGATATGTCATTGTATGCCATTTTATATGGTCCTTTTGTTTCTTCATTTTTTGTTAGATGATTGAAACTCACTGACAAAATTAGGCATAACCAAGTGGATCATACTGTGAGTTTTTACCTTAAAAAGTATCCCTTTCCTGCTAATGGAAAAAACAAAGTCCCAGTTTTCAAAATATTTTCTTGCTGAAATGGAAATGCAAAGTTGATTTACTATGCCCATGAGTTTCTATGTGACACACCGATATTCTGATGAGAAAAAAAACTAAAACTATTCATCATTACTGCAGTAGTGTGGAATTCTTTTCCTACCACCATCCATTGTCAAAAGAGTTAACTGACCTTTTAACTCTAAGTGCATTTTATTTTGGCATCAGTCAAAACACTAGCATATTCTCCTTGAAAAAGACTATGCACTGTATCTGGGAGGAATCAGGAAATAGTAATGAGTTATTGCTGGTTATCTCGTTTTTTTAAAATTTAGTCCCATGTTAAAAGAGAACTTTAATTGCTATTTATGAGCTTTGTGCCCTAGATTACACGACTTTGGCAGAAGGTGGAATTATAACATGAAAGTCTACCAAACTTATTCTGGTTTATTTTCATGCGTTTATTTGTAATTCATGCCTCATTATAAAATAAGCAATTCAGGACAAGTGCTGCAGAAGTGAACATAACAGGTGTTCACTGGACTGTACCAGGCAAACCAGAATGTTTCATTCTGACCACATACCACACTATCACAGTACCCTTGGTAAGTGGTAATACCTCAGAAAAACAGTTGTATAGTGTGCCTAAGGAGACTGAGTGCTAGGGTTCCTATCTTGTCATATAATCCTTGGAAACATACTGGGCCTATTATTTATTTCATAATAGGTTAGGGAGCCTAACTCATTTAATAATGAGTTAAGGAGCCTATTTACTTATTTAATGTATTTATTTGTAGCAACTTAAAGAAAAATGTATTTTACAAATTAGTAGAAAATTGTACAATTTAAATGGTGACACCAGGCGCAGTGGCTCACACTTACAATCGCAGTACTTTGGGAGGCCAGAGAAGGGAGGATATCTTGAAGCCAGGAGTTTAAGACCAGCCTGGATAACATGATGAGACTCCATCTCTGCACAAAATTTGTAGAAATTAGCCAGTGCAGTGGCACACACCTGTACTCCCAGAGACTTGGGAAGCTGAAGTGGAAGGATCCCTTGAGCCCAGGGTTCCAGGCTGCAATGAGCTATGATTGTGCCACTGCACTCCAGGCTGGGTGACAGAGCCATCTCTTAAAAAAAAATAATAAAATAAACCCACAAATCAATTATTTCCGCCATGCTATAAAATGCCCTGGATGAGAAAAGAAAAATAAATGGGCTTTTTTTCTCTGAAACTCTCTATAAACTTTGGTTGGTGACTACTTAGAATATTTCTGCATAGACAAGTTTTTAATTCAGTTGTATTGCTGTATGTGTGAGTTTCAAAAAAACAAAACAAAAAAAACAGAATAATAGTCACATTGGTCTAGTTTTCTCTAATAGAAATCTATCATACCTTATTCATTGCTTAAATTAAGAAAGATGACTTTTCAACATGTATATGCATTTTATTCACTCACTCATACTCTGCCTTGTTCCATAAAATATGTGAGACAACCCCATGCACATATGTAATTTTCATAAAATTTAGTGTATCATCAGGTTTGTGAAGCAGATTGGATGGCACTAAAAACCTGCCTATTACTTTAATTTCTTCTTTTTTTGTTGTTAATAGAGACAGGGTCTCTCTATGTTAACCAGGTTGGTCTCGAACTCCTGGCCTCAAGCAATCTTCCTGCCTCAGCCTCCCAAAGTGCTAGAATTATAGCCGTGAGCCACCACACCCAACCCTATTAGTTTAATTTCTTATGCAAGTACACTAAGAGAGATGATAGTTGCTTATTCAGAACTGGGATTTGAGAACAGAAAATAAAGTCTAGAACCTAGCCCATATTATCAATATCTTCATTCCATTATTGACTAAATAGTACATGTTAATCTTAACACAAGCTATAAAATATATTCAGTTTTATCAGTTCCCTGACA
Source organism: Rhinopithecus roxellana (assembly GCF_007565055.1). NCBI lineage: Eukaryota > Metazoa > Chordata > Mammalia > Primates > Cercopithecidae > Rhinopithecus > Rhinopithecus roxellana. The sequence goes on along the minus strand of NC_044549.1, from coordinate 6,519,098 downwards.
CCACATCCAAATAATTTTAATGTAATTAGGAAAAAACTGAATGATTGAGCCAGTATGAACATGTAGTAATTTAGACTAATTCTTGTTCTACTAAAAAATGAGATAGAAACATCCACACCAGTTTCATTTCCTTTAGTCTTGTAAGAGAACCAGTATTTTTATATAATGGGATATTGATAGGGTTGAATTGTGTCCCTCTAAGAAAGATATGTTGGTAAGTTCCAGCACCTTAGAATGTGACCTTAATTGGAAATAGGATCATTGCAGATGTAATCAGTTAAATGATGTCACACTGTAGTAGGGTTAACCCTTAATCTAATATGATAAGTATCCCTATAAAAGGAAACAGAGAGAGACAGAGGGAGCAGCGACCATGTGGAGACAAGAAGAGACTGGAGTTTTGCTGCCACAAGCCAAGGAAAATCTAGGCTACTAGAAGATAGAAGAGGCAAGGAAGCATTCTTCCACAGAAGTTTCAAAATGAGCTCGGCCTATACCTTGATTTCTGACTTTTAGCACCCAGAATTGTGGAAGAAAGAATTTCTGTTGTTTTAAGCAACCCAGTTTGTAGTAATTTGGTACAGCAGCCCTTAAAAAACTAATATGAGGATGTAGAATTTTCAAAATAAAAAACAAGCTATTTATAAGTAACAAAAACACATATTAAATTTTAATTTTAAATGACCATTTTTGTATCTCTTTTATTTTTATTTTTATTGGAAGTTTATAATTTCAAAAGCCTTTTGCTCTAGATATTTCAAGATGGTGATAGCAGAATTACGTCTTCAGAGAGTAAAATTGATTAGTATGTTCAACTGAATTTATCTAATGCTTTTATAGATTGTTTTCCCTTCATGAATTCACTCAATTTTCTGCATTTCTCACATCCATATCAGGGATTATTCCCTTATGTTCAGTTGTGTTGATTAACTTCTATTTTTAAAATATTCTTTGCTTTCTTACTAATGATTATATAAGACAATTTTAAGAAGTTTTGCCCTTGAGAAACTTTTTTCTAAAATTGTATATGCCTTAATTTGTGGAGATTCATGTTTATTTATGTATGAATACTAAACAAAAATATGTATTTATATGTAAATGGTCAATCACATCTATTTGACTTTAAATTTTGCCAAAGTTTATTATTAAAATTTAAAATAAAATTGTATCACATATATATTTCTCTTTATATTTATCTTTGAAGTAAACTTTGGATTAAAATTTACACAGTATTTGGCCAAGATCGAAAGGAGTTCCATTCTGTGATTATTTCTTTCATTTAATTAAGTGGGCATGAAGCCTTTAGGAAAAAAAAAAATTACATGTGCATCCAGAACCCTGGCTCTAATTAGAGAAACTAACAGCAGAGCTGTTGAAATGCACCTGAGCCACATGTGTCGCCTTGGACAGCAAACTCTTTTTTTAAAACAATTACAAAATTAATTCCTAACCAAACAATAGATATCTGGCCACCATGAACAAAAGTTTCAAGGAATTATAGTAATGAAGAAATTATCCAGTATTTGGTCTTGTGTGGGGCTAGTATCTCATCTGGATATTATATGGGAAAGGAATAGCTGATACATGTAGGAAAAATTTTAAACAAACAAACAAACAAACAAACAAACAAAAAAAATCAACACTGACACCCACATTTTTGACTGATGTTTCTAAAAGTTATTCCAAATTTGGTCATTTTTTATCTATCTTTTCAGAGCAGTGACAGAAGATTGAGCTCTGCAGCCTTTTTTGGGGACTTTATATATTCTTTGCTAAGACCATATTGCTTGTGTGGTAGAGAGAATGACAGCCCCCTCAAAGACATTCACAGCCTAATCACAGGAAGCTGTGACTATGTTATCTGACAGGGCATTTCACGATGGGATTAATAAGGACCATGGCATGACGAGATTGTCCTGGATTACTCAGGTGTGTCCTTAAAATGGATCCTTAAAATTAGATTATCTTTTTAAGGTGTGGTCAGAAGAGGGAGATGTAACTATGAAGGAATGTCCAGAGAGACACAACCTTGCTAGCTTTGAAGCTGGAGGAAGGGGACCATGAGCCAAGAAATGCAAGAAGTCTCTAGAAGCTGGAAAAGGCAAGATAATTATTTTTCTCCCAGAGCCTCTGGGAAGTAACACAGCCCTGCTGACACCTTGATTTTAGCCCTTGTCAGATCTTCCAACCTATAAAACTATAAAAGAATATATCTATATTGTTTTAAGCGACTAAATTTGTGCTAATTCATTACAACAGTTATAGAAAACCAATGTTTGTGCTAATTCATTACAACAGTTATAGAAAACCAATGTACCTTTGTTTTTACTTCATTTTTAAATACCTGATTATTCTTTAGATATTCTACATACATTTTAATTAATTACTATCTATTTAGCTGAAGTTAGGGTCATAGTGACTAGTGTGTACTTGATGAAAATATTATTTTGAGCTCATCCCCCAAAACCTAGTAGGATATGAAAATATTTGGCTATGTAATAGAACAATTGTAAATTATACACATAACACCTAATTATGATGGCAAACACTGCTGGCTCCCAATCACTAAAAAGCTGAGTTTTAGCCCTTTGAAAAACTCCATTTTGGTGAAGCTGCAAAATATGTATTTTTTTTTTTTTTTTTACTGGGATAATTTCTAAGAAATAAGATACAGGGGCACTCACTTCATTCTGATTCACTTCCTACCTGAATTGCTCGTTGGTTACATGGGACTCTATTACACTAAGTGTCCAGCAGGGGCGGCAGTGTGGAACTTTTCCCACCATCCAAACCAGATGAAGTCAGCTGAACCTAAGCCTGCTCACGTGTGAGTACATTTCACTTTATCATTGGCAAGCACTTAACATACTGTAGCTGAAAGAGAAATAAAAATTATATTGTGTGTGAGAGGGGTCTGAAAAATAGAATTGGGAGTTGTAAGGTCATCTTTTTAATTTCCCTGTGTGTTAAGAGAAAATCCTGATCTCAGCATATATTTTATATACTAGTAGGCAAAATCATGGCAGAAGCTGGAAGTAGACAGTGGAGTTCTACCAAACCCATCCTGATTCATTTTAATGCCACCATTAATTGTATTATTTGTATTCCATCCATTATTACAAAAGTGCCTATTTCAGGTTCAAATGCTACACAGAACAGGACTCTAGCACAAGATTGTCCTAGCCAAACCTGGCTTTGTGGTTTGCCCTTACCATGAGCCACTCTATTGCAGAGCCATTTTTAAATGGGAATCCTCAGACAGGAATAGCTGCATGCTGTGCCAGGAAGGCTGTGTGCTTCCTACAGTAGAGTGCTGGTAAATGTTTAACGACTAGCTCTAAGGGTAGAGGAGTGAGGTTGGGAAATATGACTTGTAGCATTTGCTAATTTCTGCATGTAAATATTTCTACCATGAACAATTTCAAGCTACCAAATTAAAGTCACTGAATGTGGAATTGGGAAGAGATGCTCACAATCATTCCTAACAAGCTGGTAGGCTCTGACTCCAGTGCACCACTAGCTGTCTCTAGCTGTGGCCTGGGATTCACACACACAAGGCATGTAGGCAGAGCCATGCGTAGCTGGATTCTAAGGATACCAGAAGTGACTATCGTAGACTAGAACTGAGAAGTTCTTCCTTTTTCTCTTGGCGTTAATTGTAAGTCACAGATTCTAACATGAAGGAGTGGGGAGCCGTTGGGGAACTTTGGAAGTTTATTCAGTTAAAGATTAAAATACTGCATTGTTTTAATGTTATTATAAATTCCTTTAAAAAGTGCAAAATTAGAGATTCACTTATTGGTTTTAGAATTATGTGAATTCCAATTTGGGGAGAGCATAATTTATTAAGGACAAAAAATTGAGCTAAACACAGGACTTTATGATGTGGAAGTGAACTTCGAAGAGGTTGAAGGTTCCCCTCTCTGCTGGCTAGCATCAATCAGATTTTAGGATGTTGGAACATTTGAACAACTACTTTGTAATTCATTCTAGTTTTCTTGCAACGGCATTAAATGCTTTTATACAGTGTTTTAGTCCATTCTCACACTGCTATAAAGAAATACCTGAAAGTGGTTAACTTATAAAGATTAGAGATTTAATTAGCTGACAGTTCCACAGAATGTGCAGTAAGCATGGCTGGGGGAACCTCAAGAAAGTCACAATTATGGCAGAAGGCAAAGGAGAAGCAGGCACATCTTACATGGCCTGAGCTGGAGGAAAAGAAGTGGCGGGAGGTGCCACACACTTTTAAACAACCAGATTTCATGAGAACTCACTATCAGAAAACCAGGAAGTGGGAATCTGCCCCCATAATCCAGTCACCTCCCACCAGGCCCCTCCTCCAGCATTAGGTATTACAATTTGAAATAAGATTTGGGCAGGGACATAAATCTAACCCATATCAGTGGGACTTCTAAATTTTAGTTGTATTTTCTTCAGAGTCAACTGGTAAAACTTAATCCAATTATTCAACAAGGGGCTCACCAATGATCTCCAATTTTGAAGTTTTAGCAAACTCTAATGATTGAACAAAAGCTTACAAGGAGAAAGCCATTCAAATGTATTCCACAAAAGCAAAGGAGGAACTGAACACATTAAGAGAACACAAATAGTGAACTCAATTTAATTTTTAAAATTTTGTTTTGTGATTGGCGATACATCAATTCATGAAAATGAGTTTTGATGGATACATCAATTCATGAAAATGAGTTTTGATTTTAAAAATTTACATGCTGCACAAAGTGGAATAAAATTCAGATTGTCTAGGATATTATAGATGTGAATTTGACAAAACATTTAGATGAATTATAAGTAGTGGAAACTTAATTTGACACATCCTATCGTTAAAAATATATTTTGAAAAAAAAAGGTTTTTGAATGGAGGCAGAAAGACAGCCTGTGAAAATATTTGTTCTGAAAAATTATACATTTCAAAATGGAAAGAGTTAGAATTGGCAATAACCTCCATTTAGCAGAATGCTCTCTACACTTGTGTGTACCTCAGTACCTGTAGGAAGAGTATTTCCTCCATTGAATGTATTACAGTATATAGAAAGATCACTTGAATTTATGACTACAGGAGATTTTTTAAGTAATTAATAATAATCAATTAAAATGTATTTTTGGAAAAATGCCAGTGACTCAGGATTAGAGACAGAAATGGAATAAAGTGTATGAGTATATAACAAGAACAACTATTCTGCATAATTTAATTTTTATATTCAGATAATTCATATGAAATATTTTAAGTTGACTTTAATATACATGATATATATTATTTTTAATTTTTAGAAAGATTTTTAGATATGAAAAAAATTACTGAATGACACTATTTGAGAGGCCAAACAATATTATAAAGCCAGTTGATTAGTCCATTAATAAATATTTCAAAACATGAATTAATTTTAATTACATTTTTGCATCAGGTTTAACTCATAAAATTGTCCCCGTTCAAAAGACATATCATGTTTTTTTGCTACCCTGAGACACATGCACCTCTATTACCCTACAGTCTAGGATGAGCTCCCTTCCCTCCTTCTCAAAGGCACTCCTCAGTTTGCCAGAAGCTCCTTCTTTTTTACAGGGATACAAACCTATCAGTTACCACCAGTTCAAGTCACTAGCAGGAGCTCACCAGTGAGGTCAGAATTTAGGAAATGGTAGAAAAAACTATTGACTTCAGGCAACTTCTGCTTTTTAGCTAACAGTGAGCACAACATTGTGCATTGGTTAAAAAGAGGAAGGATAAAATGCAGGTGTTGTGTAAACTGACAACGTATACGACACATTACTTATCTCTAGCCATAAAATAATCCCTCGTTTTCTTTATAGTCTTTCTTTTTCCTTAGTTCTCTCTTTCCTTTCACTTCTGCAACCTTTCCCTTCGCCACTTTGAGCTGCCTGGGAGGTATGCAGCCTGGAATCATAATTCTAGTCTAAAAAACGCTGTTTTCAATGAGTGGCCTTTCCCTTGCTTGTCCTCAGAAAGAATTGTTTGTGTGATATTTAAGCTAAAATAGAAGTTGGAGAAGGTCTGCTATAAAAAGAAGGGACTTATGATGTCCCAGTAGAACTGCAGAGCTGATGTGAATAAAGACAATTGGTTTCAAGGGGGTGCCTTGCTGACTTAGGATAGAGTGATCAGATCGCCTTTATTAAAATGCAGACACACTCAAACTGATGGACAGTAAATCCTCATAGAAGAAAAGTATCCTGTCCGCATAAGATCATTACAAAATCCATCAGCAACATTCTGCTTACCCTCTGTTATAGCAGATCTTATGCACTGTAATATTTGTGTATATGCCTCTTTTTCCCACTAGACTGAGCTGTTGAAGAACTGGGATCTTATCTTATTAATCGCTATATCCCCAGGGCCTAGTATAGTCTGGGCACAAAATAGGCACTCAATGAATAATTGCTGAATGAAGGAATCATTAATTCAATCATGTCTACAAATTCTTAAGTCACAAATACTGCAGCTGCTTGAAGAATGTAATGAATTATTTGCATCAGTGTTACAAGATCTGTTTGTTGCAAGTCATCTGCCATGGGGAAGCTTGTCTGTCTCATTAGCATCGTCTCAGCATTATCAAACCGTGTTCATGAAACTTGCACCTATTTTTAGAATGACTAGGACCTTATCCTGTAAGATTTACACATTTCTTCATTAGTTTTCCTCCGCTTTCAGCAATTCTACGACCCAAATTGCAATGTGATTTCAAATACAAAAGATTGATGAAAGGAAAATATTTAACTTTCACAGTTGCAAGATGTTTTAAAGATCAGTCGCCTGGTATAATCCTCTCAATTAACAAATGAATCAACTCTTACCCAGAAAAACTGAATTCATCCAAGTTCAGAGGATTGGTGAGTAGTAAGGCCAAGAAAAAAAACAATCTTCCTCACCTTTATTTTTTCCATGATATTAACTGAAGTTGGCAAAAGGAAAATAAAGAGAAACAGAAATTAAAAGTAATGAAGAAGCAACTAAAATAAGAAAATATACAAGGAGAAAAACATGTTTATGCAACAGATTTACTTTTTACCATTTTGGTGCAAAACTCCTTTAAAGTTATTTACATTAAATGAATCCTGGTGATTTGAAGGAATCCTGTCTAGGTCAGCTTCTCCAGACAACAGACTTTGAGCATCTGAGATTCGCATGCAGGAAGTGTACTGGGGAGTGCTCCCAGAACAGCATCTGTCAGTGTCTGAGGGGAGTCAGGTTGAGCACAGGAAGCAGCGGCAGTTGCAGCAAAGACTCAGACAATCCAGTGGGGTGCTATAGAGCTTTGGTGCCCCGTCAGAGCTGTCCCCAATTAAAGCAAGGACACTAGGCTTTTTACTGCCACATCAACCCGTCAGTGGACTCCAACTGAGGGCATGTTTTTGGGAAAGATTCATCTGCAGGTCTTCAGCAGCCAAAGCTTCCTGGCAGCTGGGGTAATAAAAGTTTCAATCCTAAAGAAAACTCTGAGTAATGCAACATAGGATTCACTAGTGACCACTCTTTGTGCGACTTGGATCTACTTACTTTAGGTAATAAATAAACTTCATCTGAGAACAGCTCCTCCAGGTTTCAAGCTTATTTCCTTTTCTAATAAAACTTAGTAAGGTTAGTGAAAGGAACTACAGCTCCTGCTGCTATAGCTAGTCAGGAGGCCACAGCTGATACTATTTTCTTCCTTTCCTACTCATTCCAGATTCATTTCTGCGGACAACAGTGACTTACTTTACGCCTGTAATCCCAGCACTTTGGGAGGCCAAGGCAAGCAGATCACCGGAGGTCAGGAGTTCGAGACCAGACTGGCCAACGTGGCGACACCCGGTCTCCACTAAAGTACAAAAAAAAAAAAAAAAAAAAAAAAGCCAGGAGTGGTGGTATGAGCCTGTAATCCCAGCTTCTCAGGAGACTAAGGCAAGAGAATCACTTGAACCCAGGAGTCGGAGGTTGCGCTAAGCCGAGTTCACGCCACTGCACTTCAGCTTGGGCAACAGAGTGAGACTTTGTCTCAGAAAAAGAAGAGTGGCTTACTTGGTGACCTAGCCCCTCGTCCCTGAGGTGAAAAGTCTCTAGTCCTGTGCTTGCTCAAACAGCAGCTGATGCAGTTGCCCATTTGTTCTCACAATTGGACAAGAGATAACCAAGAGATTATCTATTGTATCTCCTGGATCTGAAATATATCCATCCCTACTACACCCATTGTATAGCCACCAATTTTATGTCTCCTTGGTGATGTACATCAATTTCCCTACCAGGGGAGTAACTCTTTTCACACTTGCTAGTCTCTTGGTAAAAGAACTCCAAAACCCCTAGGCAGTGGCCACAGCTTAAAGTATCATGGGACACTTGCTGCATAGCCTAGTGGAAGGATTCTCCCATTGAGAATCTGGACCTCTAGACCCACAAAGTCACAAGCTGTGGGGATGAGAAACACAAATTCCTGAAATGGGTTATTGGGAGAAGGTTATATGATACCATTCCTTTATTCTGAGATGCATGAATCCTTTTTGAATAAGCAGCCAGGCTGCAAAAGTTTGGGTGGTACAGTTTATGAAAAGCCCAATGACCAAGTGGACATATGTCAACAGTCACACCCTGTGAGCCATAAAGTGTATCCCTTGATTCAAAACAATGTTAAAGGAAATTCTATGTTGATGAAACAATAATCTATAAGCCCTTGAATAGTGGGGCTGAATACGGTCCTGTAGACAAGGTAAATCCACAAATATGGAGTATGTGTCAATAGAAGTCAAGATAAATTGCTCCCCTTTCTAGTATATTAAGGGTTTGATCGAATCACCTTCCTACCAAATAGCTTGCTGGTCTCCATGAGGAAAGGTCTCTGCATTGTGCACTGTTGCTGTCAGGTTGTACATTGGGAGCAGCAGTCACTAGATCAGTTACTGAACAGGAACCCATGCTGTTGATCCTATTCATAAACAACGTATCTGCCTCCTACGGGTATTCCATTTACGGTTCCATTTTACCAAAACCGGGTGACTGATGACAGAGCCGGGATGTTCCCAACCAGCCTGTATACTTGATTGCTTAGTGCTTCTTATGTGATGGATAATCCATGGGGAGAATTATCATGCATTACACATTTTGTTTTGTTTGTTGTTGTTTTGTACTTCGTGCCTATTCCTATATGACCATCTATATACCTTGTCCTCAAAAATATTTTTTCTAATCCTAAAATCATTCTCCTTCCAAACTCCTGATTAATCGTCTGACTCATCCATCACTGTTCATGAGCCCATATGTATTCTAACCTCAGGCCACTTTTCTCCCACATATGTACTCCTCAGAGTTATACCCATTGGGAAGATTTCTCCTCACCTCTCTCTTCAGGCCCACCCCGTGTTGATCTGTAGCACAGTACGTTTATGTCTGTCTCGCATACTAAGCCAATCCATCTATAACTTAAGCTTAGCCTTTTTCTTCCTCCATCAGCTATTCCTAACAAATTCCCCATACCCAGCAGGTGAATGTTAAGTGCTAAGGGAGATGTGCCAAGGTGACAATGGTAGATGACATGGAGTCTGAGACATGGAGTCTGAGCCACCTGCTTGTGTTGCTTCCTTGTGCCCTCTGGCCCTGTTTATGTCTGATGCTGGCATGATTAATTGCTACTGGGCCTCAGCAACCTATGACTAGATTAGTTTGGCAGAATCTAGCTCTGCATGGTTACTCGATGTCCATTCAGGTGGCCTGCCTCTATCAAGACCCCTAGCATGCCCTGGCTGTTTGTCTAATAGAACATGATTTTTCGTTGCAGATGGCATAGCCTTGCTCCAGAACACTAAAGAGTCCACATTACAGTTCTCCATTTGGGTCATGCCATAACTCCCTATGGTGATTTTTCCCTACCACAGACATCTCTAATATTATACAGTCTGCTTTGTTGTCTTCAAACAAGAGGTCTATGTGGCATGGCTACTTGTGTCAAAACCAGAACTTCCTGAAGAGTCCCTTCTTATTCTGCGTCCAACTCAAAGATGTTGGTTTTCCATGTTACTTGTTTACCAGGAATCATGTTTCCTTCTTAGTGGTGGGAGATGAAAGACACACACACCATCCTTTACTGTGGAGATGATCTGGCATATACTAGACCATATAGCTTATTGATATAGCATGTCCCTGAGGCTTCATAGAGTTTATAGGGAATGCTATAATTTCCCATCCTCTGGATTACATGTGTCTTAATAAGGCCACCAACATACATATTTCTACCTCATATAGTCCACTCAATACAATGCCATTAAAATAGTAGACCAATGTAATATTATATGTTTGAACAGGTTAGTTTTCTTTAGACTACATGTATGACATAGGGTAGAAGAATTAACATATCCCTAGGATAGCACTGCGAATGTATATATGGGTCCATCACATATGAATATTCACTTTTTCTGGTTAGCCATATTTTTAGGGATGGGAAATAATGCATTCAACAGAACAGTGACTGTTTACCAAGTTCCTGGAAACATGAAATACACAGCCAGGACTAATATGTGGTGAGTAAGACACTTGCATCAGATACAAAACTTTGAGGGAACATCAAAAAATCAGTAATCAAGATAAACATTACAAGGTAAATATTTTTAAAAATTAAATTAGTACAAAAAATCCATGATGAGCAAAATATTAAAATTGTTAAGAAGGACAATATTGGCATTAAGTTTTTCTTTTGTCCCATGCTTCAGTTTGGCTTGGCATGGTGCTATTCCTGATTCTGTCTTCCTTTAGAAGTTTATTACATCTGGCATAGCTCCTACAATTGTGGCTACCACTTGGTTGAGTTTGTAGTAGGTCACTGTCATCCTCCAGAATTCATCTGAGTTTTTTGTTGCTGAAGCAAGGCTACCAAATTAAATTGGGGGAATGATGGGAACCATCATTCCTGCATCTTTTTTGACTTTAAGCAAATTTTATGCAAAATTTTCTTGGTTTACTGTCTTGGCCAGGTTCAGAAACAGTTTCAGAGGCTTCTATTTAACATTTTCCATTCCAATAGCTCTTATTCCACAGGCCAGTGGAATTAAATGTAGTCTTTGCATTCTAAGTATGCATTTGGCGATGAGAGAAATGTCTAGTGGGTTTATGTAATCAGTGTACCCAGGACTCCATTTATTACCTGCCTATATATGCTCCTGCTTAACTGGGGGACCGTGGTGAAATTGCAGGTACCTGTGTAACAATATCATCGGAACCTCCAATGCCCCACTGTTTTGTAAATATCTGAGTATTCCCCTTTCCTCAGTTTATGGTTATTCACGATAAATGATGTAAGGTCATTTGAATAAGAACTGGGAATTGTTACATCACAATATGCTTGCTTGGTTTTGCAAAATCCTCCCTCTTGGGGAACCGGTCTTTTTAGTCAGTGGGTTCTGGAACTGAAAACTGGCTCAGATCATGAAACTGGGGTACACGACTGTAATATTTCATGGAAGATAGCAAACCTCGACCTTCTAATAATCCCTCCTTAACTTCCTTCGATTTTTACAAATGAGCAATATCCTTGTCAGCTGTCCAGCTTTTTTTCCCCTAGGCCTGCCATGTTCTATTAAATATCGACATATCTCTGAGAGTCAGTTGCCCCTGGCTGCTCCTGTGACTTTGCTGCACTGCCACCTATTTCAGGATTCTATATTTCCCATTTTATAAGGGACGCTTCAGGTACTGGATGTCAATGTCTAATCTGCCGTCTTTTCTGTATTATATAACAATACCTTCTACCATCAGTCCTGGTCCTCAGAGTATAGTCACCACTGACCTTCACAACAATATGTGTCTTTCTCACCTTATTGCTGTATTTGGTGGAAAACAATAAAATGTTTTCCACCCAGACTCTTGCAGGATATACTCATAGGTAAGTTTTCAAGCCCTATGTGGTCTATCAACTCTTGTAGGCCAACTTCTTAGAGTATTTTGATCCTTTCTTCCACTCTCTGCCATCTTAGTTTTGGCATTTGTATCTCACTTGGTGAAAGCCATCACTTACTTTCAACTTTGAAGAGCCCACCTAGCAGTATGTTAGTTCTATCCTCTGTCATCCTTGCAGGGCGTATTACCTGTATCATGACAGAATGCTTGCCATGAACCATACATACATGGCTCTTGCCAGTACTTGTTAGCTAAGTCCTGTAGTTCCTTCAGCACATTATCCTTTTTCTCCCTTTGTAGGCCCAGCACATATCTGCCTAGATTATACGGCGACTTATGCCTTTTAGTCTTTCATCAAGACTGGAGGCAGAGTGGATCCTAAGTGACTGGGTTGTATATTGTCTTACGAGACAGAGGCCTGCACTGTTTGCAAGGAAAAGGGAAGGACTGACCTTTAGTATGAAAGAGTGGACCAGTTTTGAAGACATAAATAATACAGAGGAATATATAGATTAAAATTTTTCAAGTGCATTGACCCGGTTTTCCTCATCTCAAGCCTTCAGGCTGCACCCCTTCTCAATCAGGACCCTGACTCTGGCATAGCAGATTTGCTGAGGTCGATAATTCAATCTTCTCTAGAGTCTTCTCTGTCTTTTAAATTAAGTCCTGGGTCTGACCCTCAGCTTTTTATATTTGACTATAAGAAATGAGAGTCTCTTCTAATTCAGCCAAGGAGAATATTCTGGCTTTCACATTTTGCTTTAACCTGGTGATTAATTACATCAGCTTTTCTTTGTCTTTCCCAAGTAAATTGATAGCATTCAGTAGCAGCTGCCATCCAATTTCATTGTCCTGTATTTACTGGCTTTTTCTGAGTCTCTCAAGTATCTGAGTTATTGTATTCATCAGGGCCTTCCCTTTTACTGATGGGTTATCCTAGTTACCACTAGTGAACATTTTAACAACTGCCCTGCTACAGTTCACCAGGGAATGTCAGCACTTCATCTCCCACCCATAATGGCAGGAGATGACCAAGCTTCCAAATCTCCTTTAGGGTCTGTTTCTTTGGGCCAAACAACTCCTTGTACCAACTGTCTTAGGTCAGACTTCATTTCCGGTGAGCAGAATCTTAAACACAGATTTGAATGAAAGAATGTTAACATGCTTGGGATTAACACCCGGACAGGAGTGAAGTAACACGAATGAAGAGAGAGAGAAACAGAGCTGCAAAGCTGTTGTCACACAAGGCTTGGCCAATTCCATGGAGACTACGAAAACCGCAGTGGTTCTTACTTGTCCCCAGACAACACAAGGGAACCAAGCATTTGATTACCTGCATGAGTCAGTAAATATACATGAGCTACCCCAGGGAAGAAAGCATAAACACGGGGAAGGCAAATCCCTTTGGCTGAGAGCATTCCTTGGGGATGGAATTAGTTATAAGCAGTGCCTGACAACTCTTTTGACAGTTGGGGAAATGATCTCAGAGGAAGGTTCTGGGTGATATACCACACCAGCCACTATAAATAACTTGGTGGAAACTTTTTATTAAAGTGATAATCTTCTAATTTAATATATTTGTACATCTGTCTCCAGGTGCTGAGTTTGTAAAGGATGATAACAGCATGTAAAATCTACTAAAAAGAGATCCATTTTAATTTATAATATAACCCCTCTAGCTATAGAAGAAAAAAAGGCTTCTGCCCTATAATAATGTTCTTTAAAATGTCTTTCTGTTTTCTGGGAGTAAAGAACCAAGAAACAGAGCTCTATACGAGAAGTCAGTAAGAATTCTGCAAGAAAAGGGTATGAATCTTAGATTCATTTATCTTAATCAGTATGTTTTCACACATTATTCCCAAACATATAAGTACTTCAAATTGGAAAATTTCACTCTTTTTAGATTTTAAAATATATTTGTACTGAGCATAATTAAGTTTTAAATAGCATAATTGATTTTTCTCGTAAATACCTTTTTCTATTAAAAAAAAAAATTGTAGGATTAACCACTGTAGTCACTAGGCCTTTTAAGTAGACCCTGAGGGCTGAGAAAAGCTGAGTGGGAAGGTGAGAAAAAGGAAAGTACAGATTTCTCATTCAGAAACTTAAAGTTTCTGAATTGTAAGTTAAAAATATGAGTATAAATGGGTTCAGGATTCATGTCTCTTGATATATGGTACGTCCTCTACATCATGCTGAAGCTATTTTCACATGACCTCCTTAATATCACGCAGCCCGATAAATTATCTCTAATAGGTCGTTATGATTTGCTGCCTTCTCAAGAGTCCAGAGTCTCTCTAAGGTTGTAAGAAAGAGTTTGTCTTTGTCAGCAATTGTCTTTGCAAGATTTAGTCTAAGGCTCTCATGAATAAAGATCCATCCATTTCCTGTTCTTATATGTTAACTAGAGAAGTTCATACCCATTATAAAGGGTCAGACAATATTAGACAAAATATCATTCTCTACATTTTTTATCCATTCTATCTACTTTCTCCATCCCATCCGAATTTCTTCCTCTTCTAGTTTTAAAATGAAAGCTCCCATATATACCAATAAATGCAAAATGATAAGGAGGAGAGTGTCCAAGAAACAATGAACAAAGCTGGGGAAGGAAGGCAGAGCTCACTGTCGGTTATGTTCTCTCCAATAACGTTCTGTGTTATTCTCAGATTTCATAGACGTGTACAGGTTTATCATATCTGAGAACATGATATACCTATCCTTCTGGTAGAGAAGCAGGTAGATGAAGATTCTGTCTCTTTAATGGGGTAACAAGACTAACTTAAACTCAGTACTACCCAGAGAGATACTCAATGCCCTCCAAATATGTGACCTCCCTGTCTCAGACCCCCATGCTGGGCAGGAAGGAAGACACAGGTTACCCAGTTCCCTAAAAGCAAGAGTATGATGTAAACATCAATTAAACCAGGGGTCCCCAACCCCTCAGGCCATGGAAGTGAGCAGCGGGCAAGCAAGTGAAGCTGCATCTGTATTTACAGTTGCTCTCCGTCACTTTCATTACTGCCTGAGCTCTGCCTCCTGTCAGAGGCAGCGGCATTAGATGCCCCTAGGAACACAAACCCTATTGTAAACTGTGCATGTGAGGGATCTAGGTTACATGCACCTTATGAGAATCTAATGCCTGATGATCTGTCACTGTCTCCTGTCACTTCTAGATAGGACCGTCTAGTTGCAGGAAAATGACCTCAAGTCTCCCACTGATTCTACATGACGGCGAGTTGTATAATTATTTCATTATATATTACAATGAATTAATAATATAAATAGAGTGCACAATAAACATAATGCACTTGAATTATCCCAAAACCATCCCTCGACCCAGTCCATGAAAAAATTGTCTTCTAGGAAACCAGTCCCTGGTGGCAAAAAGGTTGGGGACTACTGAATTAAATGGACCATTTCACCCAAACCCAGCACAGCAGAGTGATCCACGCTCTCTACCACAGTATGGCTAGGGTTGAGGAATCAGGTCAGGGTGCTTTGAAGGGTAGATACTCTCTCACCCCTCCCCATAACTAAGAACAAGTGTTCTCTCTGACAGTTCTTTCTGACCCCAGAGGCTGAGGCGGTGGGAGGACCCTGGCCCATGGTGAAGACCAAAGGACCTAACTATTCCAGACGCCCAGTTCCAATTACCCCACGTGCTGTATCTCACTCTCAGTCAGTTTTAGTGGAGTAGTGGCTAAACACTGATGGGTGAGGTATTCAGAAAGCTGGGACTCGGAGTCTCTGTTGCAGATTTAGAGAGATAATTCTCAGATAAGGAACATTCAGCAAACTGCATTGGGAAAGAGCTAAATATTAGAACATTCAATGACATTACGAATTGTTCCGCAACTACAAATGCAAGAAAAGAACATTTCCTCTCTTCGTTTAAGGATGTAAGAAGAGAAAAAAGTTTGGATGAGGATGGAGGCAAGGTAGGTCAAATAAAGAAGATAAATCATTAATTTATAACAAGAGTCCTGGTAAGGACCACTGTCAGAAAAATTGCTCTTTTGCCAAAGCCTCAGAAAACTTAGTCTGAATCAGCTTCAGTTAGATTATGCTGTTCGGACGAACATTTCCGTGGTTGACTAAGCTGCAATAACAAAGCACATTAGATCTGCCAGACTTTGCTTCATACCAGTTGGGTAGCAACTGACAACTTCCCAAGGTCACATATAAGCAAGAGGGGGCTTCTTGGACACCCAGCATTTTGGGGAAACCCTGGACCCAAGAGGATAATTACACTGAAAAATGGCAAGATCTTCAAGGTAAGCCAGTGCTCAGACAAGTCTGGAACAAGAATAGCATGAAACAAACCTAAGGGTACCCAGAACTATTATGATCAGTAGAATACTGATAAACCAGTTTCCTGGTTGAAAAGGTAGACATGATCTCTAATTTGCAGCATTTGCCAACATCCATTGTGTGAATACTTACACTAGGGCCAATTTCAAGCTACCAGTGTTTTAACAACTGACATGCAAAATTCCTGAACGTTTAACATGTGTCCCTTGGGGGCTATACAAGCCAGTTCTGGCATGCCACAACTTCAATGACAATAAAAGAAACAGGACACATACACACTTACCTTGGCCACAGCAGGCTTAGAATATTCACCTCTTCTTTAATACAGAGTATTAGAAATAAAATAGAAAAACTATACTATAGAGTTTGTGCTGGTTACATTTATATGTTAGTGCTTATTAAGTAAACTATGTATCATATCTTCTGTAGTCTCAGTACATGGCATAAATTCATTTTATTTTACCTCCCTGCCATCTTTATAAAGTTATGAAATAAAGAATTTCTACAGTTACAGGAATAGGCCCACGGCTATGTATGGACTAAGTAGACCCGTCCAACTTCTTATACTAAAATGAAGAAATGAAAAATCTTTCAAGATTGATTAAAAACTCCTGGTCTGGTTATAAAGTACAGTAAATTTTCAAACAGTATTTTCTTTTTCATTATTATTATACTTTAAGTTCTGGGGCACATGTGTGGAACGTGCAGTTGTGTTACATAGGTATACAGATGCCATGGTGGTTTGTTGCACCCATCAACCCATCACCTACATTAGGGATATCTACTAATGTTATCCCTCCCCCAACCCCTACACCCCAACAGGCCCTGGTGTGTGATGTTCCCCTCCCTATGTCCATGTGTTCTTATTGTTCAACTCCCACTTATGAGTGAGAACATGTGGTTTTTGGTTTTCTGTTCCTGTGTTAGTTTGCTGAGAATGATGGTTTCCAACTTCATCCATGTCCCTGCGAAGGACATGAACTCATCCTTTTTTATTCCTGCATAGTATTCCATAGTATATATGTGCCACATTTTCTTTATCCACTCTATCATTGAGGGACATTTGGGTTGGTTCCAAGTCTTTCCTATTGTGAATAGTGCTGCAATAAATATACATGTGCATGTATTTTTATAGTAGAATGATTTATAATCCTTTGGGTATACACCCAGTGATGGGATGGCTGGGTCAAATGGTATTTCTAGTTCTAGATCCTTGAGGAATCACCACACTGTCTTCTACAATGGTTGAACTAATTTACACTCCCACCAACGGTGTAAAAGCATTCTCATTTTTCCACAACTTCTCCAGCATCTGTTGTTTCCCGACATTTTAATGATTGCCATTCTAACTGGTGTGAGATAGTATCAAATTGTGGTTTTGATTTGCATTTCTCTGATGGCCAGTGATGACGAGCATTTTTTCACATGTCTGTTGGCTGCATAAATGTCTTCTTTTGAGAAGTGTCTGTTCAAATCCTTTGCCCACTTTTTATGGGGTTGTTTCTTTCTTGTAAATTTGTTTAATTTCTTTGAAAATTCTGGATATTAGCCCTTTGTCAGATGAATAGATTGCAAAAATTTTCTCTCATTCTGTAGGCTGTCTGTTCACTCTGATGATAGTTTCTTTTGTTGTGCAGAAGCTCTTTAGTTTAATTAGATCCTATTTGTCAATTTTGGCCTTTGTTGCCATTGCTTTTGGTGTTTTAGACATGAAGTCTTTGCCCATGCCTATGTCCTGAATGGTATTGCCTAGGTTTTCTTCTAGGATTTTTATGGTCCTAGGTCTTACATTTAAGTCTTTGATCCATCTTGAGTTGATTTTTGTACAAGGTGTAAGGAAGGTGTTCCATTTCAGTTTTTTTGCATATGGCTAGCCAGTTTTCTCAACACCATTTATTAAATAGGGAATCATTTCCCCATTGCTTGTTTGTGTCAAATTTGTCAAAGATCAGATGGTTGTAGGTGTGCTGTGTTATTTCTGAGGCCGCTTTGTTCTTCTTGCCCAGGATTATCTTGGTTATGCGGGCTCTTTTTTGGTTCCATATGAAGTTTAAAGTAGTCAAACAGGATTTTCTACTTGTGTAATGTTATTCTGAAAACATATGTTTGTTAATGAATGTATAGAAGTGTATTAATATGTCTAAACTTATATATAAATAATGTAAATTGCTTACAGTTTAAGTACCTTTGGTTTCATTAGAATGTATACTTGTCAGTCCATATGATCCTAAAGGGGAGAAACCATAAATAACATCTATGCTTTAGGAAAAAAAAGGACCAGAAGTAGCAACAAAGTTTCCCTTCAAAACTAACAGGCCTATAGTATCTAAAATGGACCCCCAAATTCCTAACTTCATGGGAACTACGAAGAAACAGGGCTACAAGTATCAGTCATATTTAAAGCTTCAAAGTTGTTACTTGCTGTTGTTATTGAGGTGTTGGGTATGTTAATAAGCTCAATTTAATTATTTCTTACTGTATTCATAAATGTTAACATCACTTTCTATCCCATAAATATATAATTATACATTTTCAGTTTACAATAAAATTTTAAAAATTAAAAAGGCCCTGCTATTAGTTTCATTTTAGAATTGATTTAACAAATACTTTGCATAAGGCATTTTTCCAGGTGCTTTGGAGGACACAAAGGTGGTCCTTATTCTTTAGAAATTTCACATTCTAGAGGGACAGAGAGATGTACACAAAACGACATAGTGTAAATTCATTTTGTGTTACCTTCTTGCCATCTTTATAAAGTCCTGAATTAAAGAACTTCTATAGTTACAGGAATAGGCCCGCAAGTTGCAATAACTGTTATCATAGAGGCAGAAAGTCCTCTAGTCACCTAGAGGATGGATGAGGGAAGGATTCATTCTCATTGTGAGATCTAGCAAAACATGTGGGGATTATGAACATGTAGTACGTCTAAGATTTCAACTGTCAAAGACAGACGGAATAAACTCCCAAATTTTGAAGTAGCAGCAAAAATTTTTAAAAAGAGTTTCAGAGGAGAACTTTTACAGGATGCATTGGAGATAAAATGAGAAAGTATGATGGGACAAAACATTGTATAAGGTGAGGTAGACGACAATAAGAGATGCACTTAAAAATTATAACAAGGCCCAATAAAGGACAGTCTTAAATTCCATGATCAAAAATTTGGGATTTTTAAAACAGGTGTTGAGAAGCTTATTAACATTATCTGAGCTCACGGCTGTGAAAATAGATTTGTATGGGGGACCATAGCACTGGAAGAGATTTTTTTTTTTTTTTTTTAAGTCTGAACTGGAATTATTGTGTGAAATTTAGAAGTGTTATTTGTAAGGGATCAAAAAAATTAAAACAAGCTAGATTCGTTTATTCAAAAAATTGAATTTATTTTATCATATAACTGAAAATCAAAAGGCTGCTTAATTCTGCAGGCTCAAAAGATGTCACTTCAATCCAATTTATCTTCCTATTTCTACACTACTCAATGTCTGCTTCGTTCTTAACCTCCATGTAATTACAAGATGTCAGCAATAGGTCCAGGCATACATTATACCAGATTTATGACCTATAAAATGTTGAATAAAATGTCTCAATCTTTTTTCAAGAAATTGACAAGCCTATTCCAAAATTCACACAGAAAGAAAAAGAACTTGGCAAAATAAAAATTGTTTAAGTAAAAGTAAAGCTGAGTAACTTATACTGCTATAATCAAGCTAGTTTAATAGATCTAGAGATCAAGGGAATAGAATAAAATCCATAAATAGACTGTTACTTATATGATTAAGTTGCCAAAATAATTCAATGGAGAAAAGAATAGTCCTTCAAGAAATGGAGATGGAACACCCAAATGTCTATGTGGGAAAAAAATAAACCTCATATGTTATCTCATACTATATGCATAAATCACTTCGAAATATATTCTGTATCCTAATGTAAAAGCTAAAACAATAAAATGTTTGGAAAAAGAAGGAAAACAAATATTTGTGACATTGAAGTAGGCAATAATTTTTTAAACAGAACACAAAGAGCATAAGCTATATAAAGAAAAAAATTATAAATTACACTTTATCAAAATTAAAAACCTTTGTTGTTTGAAAAACACAGTTAAGAAAGCAAACTACGGACTATGGGAAAATGTTTGCAAAGCATACCTAGAAAGGGACACGTATCTGGGATATATAAAGAACTCCTGGGGATGGGGCCAAGATGGCCAACTAGAAAAAGCGGATATCAGAGGCCCCCATCAGAAAGAACCACAATTAGCACATGAATCCTTCACTGTCAACCAAGGTATCCAGGTTCTCTCATCAGAACTGACTAGGTGGCTGTGATCCACAGAAAGGAAGAAAGAGCAGTGTGGTGCACCGCCCACCTGAGAGCCACATGGAGCAGGGGAGCCCCTGCCCCCTAGCCAAGGGAGGCAGTGAGTGAGTGTGCTATCCAGCTGGGGAAACTGTGTTTTTTCCACAGAACCGTTCAACCCACAGATTGCAAAATCCCACTGGCAAGCCCACGTCACTGGGGCCTAGGTTCCCAACCCCGGAGCTGTGTAGATTCTCAACAGCCTATCAGCTGAAATCTGCATAAGCCTGCCAGCTCCCCAGGAGGAAAGGTGACCAGCACCACAATTGTGGCTGCCTGCTGCCTAAGCCCTTTGAGCTCCTTGGAGGAGGGGCATCAGCCAGTACTGGGACTCATAACTGCCTAACACACTAAGCTTCCTGGACGAGGGAAGGGCAGCATCCATCTCTATAGCTCCAGGCTACTCTTTTCCCTGCTGGAGCCAGGAAGGCTGGGTGGCTCGGTCCCCAAGAGATGTCCCCCAGAGCCCAACATACCACCTGTGGCAGACTGCAGCCAGAGCGCCTCTTCAGGGCTGACCCTGACACATCCTTCTTCACTGGGACGGGGGGTGCAGGCACTCCAACAACTCCACCCAGAGACTCAGGGACAGAACCCGGATCTCCCTGGGCCTGAGCCCCTGGGTGAGAGGTGGCCACAGTCTCTGCAGACCAGCAGACTTAGCCTTTCTTCCTGGTAGTTCTGAGGAATCCAAGCAGCCCAGATGAGCGGGTTTCCCCCAGCGAAGCACACCCCCTCCACCAAGGGACAGTAAAAGTTCTTCATTAAATAGGTACTGTTCCCTGTGCCACCCAACTGGGCGAGACCCTCCAACAGGGGTTGACAGACACCCTATACAGGAGTGATCCTGCTGGCATCAGGTGTGTGCCCCTCAAGGTCAAGGATCCCAGAAGAATGAGCAGGCAACCATGTTTGCTGTTCTCCAGCCTTGTTGAGTGACATCTCCAGGCGCGGAAGCAAACCAGATGAATAGCGCCTAAAGTGAACCCCTAGCAAACTACAGCAGCCCTACAGAAGAGGGACCTGACCATGGGAAGAAAGCAAACACAAAGCAACGATGACAGCATCACCAACAAAAAAAGTCCCCACAAAAACCCCATCCAAGAGTCAGCAGTCTCAAAAATTGAAACTAGACAAACTCATGAAGATGAGAAACAAGCAATAAAAAATGCTGAAAATCCAAAAGGTCAGAGTGCCTTTTCTCCTCCAAATGATCGCAATGTGTCTCCAGCAAGGGCACAGAACTGGATGGAGGATGAGATGGATGAATTGACAGAAGTAGGCTTCAGAAGATGGGTAATTAAAAACTCCACTGAGCTAAAGGAGCATGATCTAGCCCAATGCAAAGAAGTTAAGAACCTTGATAAAAGGTTAGAGGAGCTGCTAACTAGAATAACCAGTTTAGAGAGGACCATAAATGAACTGATGGAGCTGAAAAACACAGTACGAGAACTTCGTGTATCAATAGACAAATCAACCAAGTGGAAGAAAGGATATCCGAGTTTGAAGACTACCTTGATGAAACAAGGCATGTAGACAAGATTAGACATAATAATAATAATGAAAAGGAGCAAACAAGGCCTCCAAGAAATATGGGACTTTGTAAAAAGATTGAACCTACGATTGATTGGAGCACCTGAAAGAGTTAGGGAGAGTGGAAGCAAGCTGGAAAACACACTTCAGGATATTATGCAGGAGAACTTCCCCAACCTAGCAAGACAGGCCAACATGCAAATTCAGGAAATACAGAGAACACCACTAAGATACTCCACAAGAAGATCAATTCTAGGACACGTAATCATCAGATTCTCCAAGTTCAAAAGGAAAGAAAAATGTTAACGGCAACCAGAGAGAAAGATCAGATCACCTACAAGAGGAAGCCCATCAGACTAACAGTGTACCTCTCAGCAGAAACTCTACAAGTCAGAAAAGACTGGGGAGTAATATTCAACATTCTTAAGGAAAAGAATTTTCAACCCAGAATTTCAGATACAATCAAACTAAGCTTCATAAGCGAAGGAGAAATAAAATCCTCTTCAGACAAGCAAATGCTGAGGGATTTCATTACCACTAGATCTGCCTTGCAAGAGCAAGGAAAGGAAAGGAAAAACTAATATCAGTCACCGTAAAAAACACACCAAAATATAAAGGCCAATGACACTGTGAAGAAACTGTATCAACCAGTGTGCAAAATAACCAGATAGCATTGTGATTACACGTTCAAATTCACATATAACAATACTAACCTTAAATGTAAATGGGCTAAATGATCCAATTAAAAGACATAGACTGGCAAATTGGATAAAGAGTCAAGAGCCATCGGTGGGCTGTATTCAGGAGACCCGTTTCATGTGCAAACACACACCTAAGCTCAAATTAAAGGGATGGAGGAAAAATTTACCAAGCAAATGGAAAACACAAAAAGCAGGGTTTGTAATCCTAGTCTCTGACAAAACAGACTTTAAACCATCAAAGATCAGAAAAGACAAAAAAAGGCATTGCATAATGGTAAAGGGAATGATTCAACAGGAACAGCTAACTATTCTAAATATAGATGCACCCAATGCAGGAGCAGCCAGATTCATAAAACAAATTCTTAGAGACCTACAAAGACACTTAGACTCCCACACAAAATAGTGGGAGATTTTAACACCCCACTGTCAATATTAGACAGATCAACGAGATGGAAAATTAACAAGGACATTCAGGACTTGAACTCAGCTCTGGATCAAGTGGACCTAATACATATCTACAGAACTGTCCACCCCAAATCAATAGAATATGCATTCTTCTCAGTGCTGCATGGCATTTATTTAAAAAGTGACCATATAATTGGAAGTAAAACACTCCTCAGCAAAGGCAAAAGAACTGAAATCATAACAAACAGTCTCAGACCACAGTGCAATCAAACTGGAACTCAGGATTAAGAAACTCACTCAAAACCACGCACTTACATGGACATTGAACAACCTGCTCCTGAATGAACCCTGGGTAAACAATGACATTAAAGCAGAAATCAAGAAGTTCTCTGAAACCAATGAGAACAAAGAGACACCATCTCAGAATTTCTGGGACACAGATAAAGCAGTGTTAAGAGGGAAATTTTTAACACTAAATGACCATATCAGAAAGCTAGAAAGATCTCAAATCAACACCCTAACATCACAATTAAAAGAGCGAGAGAGGCAAGAGCAAATTAATCCGAAAGCTAGCAGAAGACAAGAAATAACTAAGATCAGAGCAGAACTGAAGGAGCTAGAAAAACAAAAAAACGCTCCAAAAAACCAATGAATTCAGGAGCTGGTTTTCTGAAAAAATTAACAAAATAGATAGACCACTAGCTAGACTAATAAAGAAGAAAAAAGAGAAAAAATCAAATAGATGTGATAAAAAATGATAAAGGGGATATCACCAATGATCCCACAGAAATACAAATTACCATCAGAAAATACTACAAACACCTTGACACAAATAAACTGTGATAGAATATCTGGAAGTAATGGATAATTTTGTGGATATATACACTCTCCCAAGACTAAGCCAGGAAGAAGTTGAATCCCTGAATAGACCAGTAACAACCTGTGAAATTGAGACAGTAATTAATAGTCTACCGACCAAAAAAATTCCAGGACCAGACAGATTCAAAGCCGAATTCTACCAGAGGTACAAAGAGGAGCTGGTACCATTCCTTCTGAAACTATTCCAAACAATTGAAAAGGAGGGAGTCCTCCCTAACTCATTTTATGAAGCCAGCATCATCCTGATAACAAAATCTGGCAGAGACACCACCACAACAACAATGAAAAAAAACTTCAGACCATCACATAAACAGAACCGAAGGCAAAAACCAAATGATTATCTCAATAGATGCAGAAAAGGTCTTTGCAATCCTTTGATATCTCCTTTATCATTTTTTATTGCGTACCCATCTGACAAAAGTCTAATATCCAGAATCTACATGGAACTTAAACAAATTTACAAGAAAAAAACAAGCAACCACATCAAAAAATGGGCAAAGTATATGAACAGGCACTTCTCAAAAGATGACATTTATGCGGCCAACAAACATATGAAAAGAAGTTCAACATTACTGATCGATTATTAGAGAAATGCAAATCAAACCCATAACAAGATACTCTCTCATGCCAGTCAGAATGGCGATTATTAAAAAGTCAAGAAAAAACAGATGCTGGTGAGGCTGTGGAGAAATAGGAATGCTTTTACACTGTTGGTGGGGATGTAAATTAGTTCAACCATTGTGGAAGACAGTATGGCAATTCCTCAATAATCTAGAGCCAGAAATACCATTTAACCCAGCAATCCCATCATTGGATATATAGACAAAGGAATAGAAATATATTATAAATCATTCTACTATAAAGACGCATGCACATGTATGTTTATTGCAACACTATTTACAATAGCAAAATCATGGAACCAACCCAAGTGCCCATCAATGATAGACTGGATAAAGAAAATCTGGTACATAAACACATGGAATACTATGCAGCCATAAAAAGGAATGAAATCATGTCCTTTGCAGGGACATGGATGAAGCTGGAAGCCATTATCCTCAGCAAACTAACACCAGAACAGAAAACCACACACCCCATGTTCTCATTCATAAGCGGGAGTTGAACAATGAGAACACATGGACACAGGGAGAGGAACAACACACACCAGGGCCTGTCAGGGGGGTGGGGGTCGGGGGGGGAACTTGATGGACAGGTCAATAGGTGCAGCAGACCACCATGGCACTGTATACCTATGTAACAAACCTGCATATTCTGCATATGTATTCCGGAACTTAAAGTAAAATTTTAAAAAAAGGAAAAAAAAGCAAATTAAAAGCAACTGTTTTTCACAAACACCTATTAAAATTAAGAAAAACTATGAATAATTCTACAGACTAAGTAGATACTCTACTGAAGTACATATACATTAGTACAAACTTTCTGAAATACAAAAAAAAAAAAAAAGACTCCTATTGCTAGTTCAAGACCAGCCTGGACAACATAGTGAGACCCTATCTTTATAAAAAAAAAAAATAAAAAATAGCCAGAGGTAATGGAGGCTGAAGTGTAAGGGTGGCCTGCACTCAGGAGTTCCAGGTTGCAGTGAGCTACTATAGCAACACTGCACTCCAGCTTGAGTAGCATAATGTGACTCTGTCACTAGAAAAAAAAAAAAAAAAACTATTATTCAGGAATAATAGAACAAACAACCAATTTATAAGTGGCAAAATACATTAAAAGATGCTTGATTAATGAATATACCCAGATGGCCAATAAACATGAGAAAAGATGCTTAACACTACTAGCCATCAAGGGTATACAAAGTAAATCCACAATAAGATATCACTATATACCCACAAGAATGACTAAATATAAAAGAACAACAATGCCAAGTGCTAGAGAGAATATGGAGCAATTGGAACTCTCATACATTGTTGGTGAAAACAAAATAGTACAGCCACTCTGGAAACCAGTTTGCCAATGTCTTATAATATAAACATACACTTATATCCCTTAGCTAGCAAGTTAATTATTTACCCAAGAGGAAGGAGAACTTATGCTCTCATGATGACTTGTAAACAAATGTCTGTAGCAGAATTGTTTATAAAACAAAACCTAGGAAGAACTCATAGGATCATCAACTAATGAGTAAATAGACCAGATATCCAATATATATGCAATAAATTTGAACCACGGGATCTTATTCAGTAATAGAACATACTACTGAACACGCCAAAAGAAACCTAAAGTGCTTTATGCTAAATGGAAAAAGCCAAGCACAAAAGTCTACATACTGTATGATTCTTTTTGTGTCTAATTCTAGTAAAGGCAAAATCAAAGTGAAAGAAAAGAAACTAGAGGTCAGGATTGAAGACTTCCAAGGGGATGAAGGAACATTTAGGGATGAAAAATATTCCTTATCTTGAACTTAAAATGAGGGAATTTGTGTGTGTGTATTTAGATTTCACTTCAATACATGTGGGAAAAAATTATTCCTGAGCCTTTCCTTCTCCTTCCCTTGTTCTTTTTCTCCTGTTTCCCAAAAATTATAGTCCCGGGTAACTGAAAAGTGGTATTAGACTTGAATTGATGGTTCGGTATCAATACATAATTTTTGATGTGTGTGTTTACGTATATTCTCTTCCTCTGTCTTCTGACAGAACATAAAAGCAGTGGCACCTCAACAGTAATGAACACACTTAAGATCCAGATATTGGTTTCTGACTATCATTCTGCACCAAAATTAGTTAGAACTCCCTTAAGGAAATGACTTATTTCAAAGCACAGCTAGAAAACAGAAGTTCTCAGTGCATGGTAGGTCCTGTCAAAGGAATACAGAAATTAGTTTAAAGGGATTTTCACTGTCTATAACAGAGATAATGTGAGTATAAAGTAAATGATAGTAAGAGGATATAACCCACTGAATAAAATAGGAAGTCAGTCTTTATCATGTATCCATATTGATATAAAGAAATCAGTAAATCAAAAATTTGATGAAGAATGGGATATTTGTATAGTCTCAACATACTTCTACACAGAATGCTCACTAATGTCAAAAGGAAAAGGAGTAGGTCTAAAGTAGGGAAGCTAAGTAGACACTACTTTAATTAAGTGATCAAAGTGAATATTATCAGAAATGTGACAAATTAAAATCTGTTGACCTCCTGATAAGATGTAAAGTGAAGTACATCACATACTGAGGATATATTAGACAAGGCCTGAATGCAATGCATGACTTAAGATTTATTATTTTGCTATAAGTATCATATTGGGTGGGACTACCGGCAAAACTTGAATGAGTACTGAAGATTAGGTGGGGTAGTAGGCAGAAAGTGGTCCTCAAATTATTTACACATCCTAATCCCCAGAACCTAGAATGTTACTTTACATGGTATAAGAAACTTTGAAGAGGTGATTAAATTAAAGATGTTGAGATAGAGAGAATAGTCTGGAGTAACTGGGCGAACCAAATGTAATCATAAAAATGTTTATAATAAAAAGAGAGAGAATTACAAAGATTTGAAGATGTTAAGCTACTGGCTTTGCAGATTGAAAGAGGAGGCTGTAAACCAAGAAATGAAGACAGACTCTAGAAGCTGAAAAAAAGTTTTTTGTTTTTTTTTTTTCCTAGATCATCTAGAAAGAATGCTGCCCGGCCTGCCAATATCTTGATTTTAGCCTATTGAGAGCTATTTGGATTTCGTTTTACAGAACTGTAACAAAATAAATGTGTGTAAATTGTGCAGAAACAATTAGGAAATTAATACAATGGTATTAGCACATTGATGTTAACCTCCTAATATTGATAGTTGTATTGTTGCTATATAGGAGAATGTTGTTTTTAGGTATTACTATAAATTTAGAGAATGACGGAGCATTCAGCCAACAACTTATTCTCAAGTGGTTCACAGATATAAAAATATATTTGAACTGTACTTTCAAGTTGTCTGTAAGTTTGGGATTGATTCTCTTTGGTCAAAATTTGTACATATCCTAACTAAATTAGTTTTTGTGGATAAAAGTACGGAACTCCAGGCTTACAATTAATATCCATGAATAGAGAAAACATACTATTGTAATTCTACCCAAAACACTTAGTTTCTCAAATCAAATTTGGAATATACTTTCATAAGAAAGAAAAGTAGAAAGTAGGCAAAGAAACCACAAACAACCAAACTTCACTGCAGGGAGTGAAAACCAGGAGAAATTATTAGAATGGAATTTCAGAGGAAGATTCATTTGGACATACAGAAAAAGCGAAAGGAGAAATCAAGCATAATTTCAGGTTTCAAGCCTGGGTAATTAATTTATTTTCCTTGCATTCATTGAATATGGACTTCAAGAGAAAGAGCAAATAAATGGAAATATATGATAGATTCACATGTGGGGATACTGAGTTTGTAATGCTAAAAAGACAGTTGGAAAGGCCCATCTGATAATTAGTAATATTAGTCCAGATATAAGGAGAAAAAGGAAAAGCTGAAGTATAGATTGAGGTATTAGTCGATATAGAATGAGTGAGAGCCAGGAATAGATGAATATAATGAAAAATGAAATAAAAAAGGAAAATTGAAGAAAATGCCTATTAAATAGAATAATATATGAGGAACTAATGAGTAGGATACAGGTAGACACGAGCATGGAGCAAAAGCATCAGTAGTGACAGTGTAGCGGAGAGGTTAAACAGGAAACAAAATAAGGAAAGATAATTCATATATTTCAGGAAACACTGACTGCTTTAATGAGAAAGATTTCAGTTGTGTGCTTGAGTTTGAAAGAGTAGGATTATGTGGTTAGTATACATTGAGGAAATAAAGCCATCAATTTAGGAACAAGCTCAGGCTAGCCTGCTGGAGGATGAAGAACCCTGTCCTGAGAAATTCCAGTCATCCCAGACATTCCAAGTGAGGCAACCATCAGCCAAGCAGCTCCAGTCTTAAATATATTGATACCATTTTAAGCCATTAAGTTTTGGTTAGTTTTCTGTACAGCAAGAAATAACTAATATGCCTTCAGATAAATTGTTTTAATATATATTTTGCCCAATTTTCTAATTATTCTTGATGCGGATTTAGTCTTAGTTACCTAATCCTCTATCATAAGAAGAGAACATGGCCGGGCGCGGTGGCTCAAGCCTGTAATCCCAGCACTTTGGGAGGCCGAGACGGGCGGATCACGGGGTCAGGAGATCGAGACCATCCTGGCTAACACGGTGAAACCCCGTCTCTACTAAAAAAATACAGAAAACTAGCCGGGCGAGGTGGCGGGTGCCTGTGGTCCCAGCTACTTGGGAGGCTGAGGCAGGAGAATGGCGTGAACCCGGGAGGCGGAGCTTGCAGTGAGCGGAGATCCGGCCACTGCACTCCAGCCTGGGCGACAGAGCGAGACTCCGTCTCAAAAAAAAAAAAAAAAAAAAAAAAAAAAAAAAAAAAAAAGAAGAGAGCATTTCTGAAAATCATTAATATATTAAAACTTTATGCTTACAACCTTAAAACATCTATGAATGAAATTTTTATTTTTATTTATTAATTATTTTTCATATTTTCTTTCTTTTTGAGACAGAGTCTCACTCTCACTCAGGCTGGAGTGCAGTGGCATGATCTTGACTCACTGCAACCTCCATCTTCCAGCTTCAAGTGATTCTCCTGCCTCAGCCTCCCAAGTAGTTGGGATTACAGGTGTGCACCACCACTCCTGGCTAATTTTTGCATTTTTAGTAGAGACAGGGGTTTCACTGTGTTGGCCAAACTGGTCTCAATCTCCTGACCTCAAGCGATCTGCCTGCCTCAGCCTCCCAAACTGCTGGGATTACAGGCATGAGCCACCAAGCCCAGCTAAATGGAATTTTTAAAAATTATTATTTGTACAAATTTATGGGGTACATGAGAAATTTTGTTACATGTATGTAATGCATAGTGATCAAGTCTGGGTATTTAGACAGTCTATTACCTGAGTATAATATATTTTTGTTAAGTATAACGTCATCCTATTCTGCTATCAAACATTGAATTTATTTCTTTAACTATATATATGTACCGTGAGGGATATTTTTAAAAGGTTAAAAAATAAAGTATTACTAAGCGCATAACATTAAAATTCACAACAAATTGCATTAATATCCATAAATTCTTAAACATTTGTTACTTCTACTATAACATCCTCCAAATCAGTAAATAAACAACTTTAAAAATACATATTAAACATAATCATGCATACAAAGCACTAATCATGTAATTTCCTTTTGAATTTTAGCCATTGCCAAATTGTTAGAAAATATTTTTTCAGCTTTAAAAAGTTTAAATAGGAGAAAAAATCACCTAATAAGATAGGCACTACCAAAACCCACAATGGTTATATCTCACCACAAATAACCTAATAACCTAATGATGCATAGATCAATAAGCATTTTAAAATGATACACAAACACAAAATAAACTTGTAAAGAGAACTTGTAATAAAAAATATCAAGCAAAATACTTTGATTGTAGGTTGTTGGAGATAGGTTTGATGGGAAATAGGCAGTTGTTTTTGACCTTGAGGACAGTCATAAAAGTAGCCCAGCAGCACAAAATCAATCATAATAAACTGGAAAAAAAGTTTGTAAATAAAACTAGTGAGGAATTGTTTTTTTTTTTTTTTTTTCAACTTTTTCCACAAGGAAATGCAATGATAAATGTCCAGAAAAGCAATAAAAATAGTTCCTTTATTTTAAACTAAGAAACATCTTTATGAAAAAGGATGTAGAAGAGAATCTATCAAAAGAGAAAATAAGAATAAGCAAAGTTATAGAAACATGGAAAAATAATTATGCCAAATGATTGGTACCTGTTATTTTATGATGCCTCTTATAAAATGCTTCAGTACTGCATATTCAGTTTGACACACTAGCAATCCTAAGCTTTAATAAAACAATGAGCAACAAAACCCAATCGGAACTAATGATACGGCTAGTTTGCCCACAGGAGGTAAAATATGAATCTATAATGCTGATTGACTTATTTCAATTTTAATAAAAAATGGCTAGTATAATTATAGACTAATATGTAAGTAATAAGTCTGGATCTCATCACCACTGGATAACAGAACTGTTATTGTTGTGAATTAGATTGTCTAATACAAGTTTTTGAACACCTTATCCGAAGCAGGGTGATTTATTGACTACCCATATCATCTACAAGCTCTAATTTAAGTTGTAAGAACAACTGCTTCTGTTGTAATTAATTCTGGGCATGGAGTTAATCAGGCATTCATCTTTATTGGTTTACTACATGATTAACATGCTCTTGTTTGTTAGGATGGAAAAGAAATAGCATGCCTGATTTGGACAGGTCAGCTATTATAGGTCTTTCAAACTTTACAACAAACGAAAAGGTTTTGTTGTTTTGTTTTGTTTTACTTCAAAATCATGGGGAAAATATTTTTATATTTCCTTTTCGTTTAGAGTGTTATGCTGGGGAAAAGTTTATAAAAGGAGGAGAGACAATTCACAAAAAGGCACTTCAGATTTTAAGTTTAGTACAGAGAAGAAAGAACCTCCCCCCAAATTATATGATGAAAGGAAAGAACGATGATGTTGGTGTGTAGATGAGGATGAATCTATTATAATTGAAATATCTGAAAACATACTCTTGCTCAAAGGATAATTAGGGCTAAAATATGAAGGTGGAGTGGGGGAGGGGTACAAGCACTGTAATGAATTCTGATAGTTTTTCATGTTTGAAGGATGCCAACAAAGCAATGCTGAAAGGTGAATTAATCCATTTATCCTTCTAGCAAACTCGCAAGTGGGCTTCACTAAGGAATATTGCTGAATATGTCTAGAAATTTGCAAATGAAATCAAAGCAAATTAATTCTCACAGGGTGGTGATTTTTTTTTGCATATATTTTCCCCAGCATAACACTCTTCGCATCAAACACTTTGGAATAATGCCTATTGAGGGATGTGATGTATTCTCACATCACAAGACATTTAGTACATGTAGATAGGTATGAGTTCATAGAGATCATATATTTATTTCACTAATGATCTGTCAACCACTCTCTCTATTTTAATAAATGGCTAAGTAGTTACCTAAGCAACAGACTAAAGCTTTTTCAGGAAGGGTGTGACCACCTTGTCCATTTTAAAGAAAGCTGAAAGCAAATATATTACCCTAGTTCTAATATGATCCTAATAACAGATCGATTAATAAGTGATTACCTGCTTTACATAGCTTTTATTGCCTCATTAAGTTTTTGAAAAATGCTTGGGGAATGTAATATCTCTTTTCATTTGTTACTCTTATAAAAGCAGTCAATTAACTTTTAAATAAGTAATTAGAAGTAATTTAATGTTATCATTCAAGGGTTGAATTATAGGTGTTCGTATTTTCAATTTATTAAATAAGGTATACATATAATCCCAGGAGTGTTTCTATTTAGTTGTGTTTTATGCTGCATCCAACTTTACCAACAATCATTTACAGGAGAATTATAATTGCCTTTAAATATTCTTTACCAGATCAATTATTAAGAATATATGTTCATATGCTTGGTTACTATGCAAAATGAGATCAAAATAATTCAGCCATCATTGAAACTCCAGATGATGTGATTAACATCAAATATGAATGACAATCTAACTTTTTGGGAAAGGAGACTAATCACATCCAGAAAAGCTTCGAAAAGGCCATATGATTAAGGGGAATTTGAAGATAACTTGAAGTAATGGAACAAATATATACTGAGATTTCACAACTATAACTACAACTGAGAGCTGAAAGGTAACACAGTTCATAAGGAATAGGATCAACAAACAACAAAACAAAACAAACAAATTACTACCTGCTATCAGATCATAAACTATATCAGATTCTCACTATTTTTATGTCCTTCTAAATGACTCTTGATCCAGAGAGACCTTTTATCTTTCATCTCAGTTTAGTTATGTCTACTGAGGATAGAATTTAAACTATACTATGTTATTCCTTGGTCTAGTTAATATTCCATTTAATATTCAAATAGTGACATATTGTATCTATGGAATAAATCCACATTGTCTCAAGCTGTGGATAACACTTTTAAAAATAACTTCAGCCTGTAAGGACACTGTACCTCTATCTTTAATATTAGAATATTTGTTATTTAAAATGGTAAATAAAACGTGGTATTAAATCATTACCAGCAAATCACGTTGCTCCCCATTCCAGCTTTTGTTCAAATTAATATCATAAGTCTTCCAAGCAACACCAAACAAGTACATGTATTTATTATGCTTTAATTAGTTTTATTTCAGTAGTCACTGTTCAAATGTACTGGACTATTGGACAAGAAAAACAAAATAGAGTTTGTTGTAAAACCTGCTGGAATATATTTTTGTATAATTAGTTTCTAAAAAATGGCAATATAACATGTAAATCTCAAATGAAAATTACTTTTTTAGTTACATATGCCAAGCCTCAGTTAAACTATTCCCTTGTGTAGCAGTACATTTTCCAGGGATTTAAGTGTAAAATCAAACTTAGAAATGGCTGTAAGGTGTTCTTTTTCTTAATATTATGGTGTTGAAAATTAAGACTATTAAAATAATAAAGTAAAATCCTTTAAAAGAAGAATAAGAAAATTAATGTAATTAGCTGTACTATTTCAAGTAATTTATGAAATAATTTTTTTTCAAACTTGGATGGGAGAAACGTAAGGGGGTGTTTAAGAGAACATTTTTCCCATTATATTTGCAGTCAGATATTACACACTGACTGCAACCATGGTTAAACTGCCACCTGAAATATCTATGAAAAGTGTCTGTGTTATATTCTGCACAGCACCTGTTAAATGCTATATTTGAAAATGGTTTAAAAAATGTATTATTTTATGACTTTACATAGGAAGATTCTCTTCCTTTGCAAAAGCAACCAGATCATAAACATTTACTTAGTAAATACTTTAATAATGATATTAACATATCTTTCTGTAGTTAAACACCATTGAAACAAATTGTTCTTTTGTTACTTGCTAAAACATGAACAAGTTTTAGAACAAATAATTTCCTATTTAATCTATTTCATTTTAGTGTAAAAAAAAGGTTACCTTGGATATCTGATGCTCAGAAGTTGTATCTGTCTTGAAGGAGACATTAAATGAAAATGAAATGTAATCATCATAAAGAAAATTGATAATGGATTTGTAAATACAAGGAAGAACAACAAGTAACTTCGTTCAAACTCAAAGAAAAGGATGGACCTACAATAGCAAAGTTTAATGGATTCCTTCAATCATGAAATATCCTGTTCTCATACAGGGGGGCACAAAGAATTCCATTATATTATATGCACATCTTTAACTTTTCCATTTTCAAAGTAGGCTTAGAAAGAACAAAGGACTTAGAACTGTTCAATGACATTATTCTAGAGGAAGTACTCGACTAGGGGTTCCATTTTGCCATCTCAAAGGGAATTTTTTTTTTTTTTTTTTTTTTTTAGCTGTCAGAGTGCTTTTTAGCCTGTAGATAGTGTATGAGCAGGGAGAATTCTGTTTGTTCTTTTAAAAATAGTCCAAAACATTTCAGTCTTTGTGAAAATTTCTTGGAGTTTAAATAGGAAATAAATTCAAAGTCAAATTCTCTATTAAGCCATACATGTTACTTGTTTCTTATTCCGCTGAGAACAGTATATCATAGATCTACTGAGGCTAAAATAAGCTCAATATACAGATGGGAATAAACTATAGAAAAGTCTTTGATTTCACCTGAAAGTCAAACAGATCTTGAAGTTATACAAGGACACTTTTAGTTTATCTTTTTATTTTTAAGGTTAAAAATTTGTTATTCTTTCCTATGTTAGTAGTCATGTCTTATTTTAAACCA
Organism: Rhinopithecus roxellana; assembly: GCF_007565055.1. Taxonomy (NCBI): domain Eukaryota; kingdom Metazoa; phylum Chordata; class Mammalia; order Primates; family Cercopithecidae; genus Rhinopithecus; species Rhinopithecus roxellana. Next base: position 6,484,179 of record NC_044549.1, on the reverse strand, counting down.
TCCTACAGGAAATTTGTATACATACTATAGTTGTATACATATTGTAGTTGTTCATTTTCTTCCATAAGGTTATTTTAAATAAGACATGACCACTAAAGTAGGCAACTGTAACAATTTTTTTAACCTTAAAAATTGTAAAAATATACAGTTATATGTGTTTGTTTGTGTGTATAAATTTGGGGACCTATGGAAAATACAGACAAACTAAAAAATTCCTGCTATTCATTTAGGAAACATTTCATTGAAATGTTACCATTTTTCAATTGTTGGGGAAAAATGGGGAAGTAAATAGAGTTACTGGGTCAGTGAAGTTGACTTCAAGTAACAAAAATGTGATTTTAAAATTCCTAGTGTAGCAAAGACTCCAATTTAACTTAGCATGGCCTAATATTTAAGATACTATGTGTAGCACTGGCTTTAGAATTTTGAGAGATCTCATTATCATGTATTATATGGAGAAAATGAAACTAAAATATGGAATTAATTTGATATAAATTTAATATATCCTTTCTGGTCAGGCCATATATCATTTTAGTAATTACTCAATAGTGATAGCATTAAAGTTTATATCATTGACTCCTTAATAGCATTAAACATTCTTCTGCAAGAGGAAAGCAAATTAATATATTTTCCATAAGCTATACAACACAATAAAGGAACGGGGGGTATAATATTTTTTCCAGTTTTGAATGAAGGCCATAATATTTATTCCTCAATGAAGAGTATTAATATATGATGTTGAGTTGTAAATAGCTTCAGTAGACATTAAATTTTATATTCACAAACTATACATCTGACAAAGTTGTAATATCCAGAATCCAAGGACCCTAAAAAGTTAAACAAGCAAAATAATCCCCATTTTTAAAAAAATGGGCAAAAGACAGGAACAGACATGTTTCCAAAGAAGACATAATAGCAGCCAACAAACATATGAAAAAAATGTTCCATATCAATAATCAGCAGAGAAATGTAAATCAAAACCACAAGGAGATCCCATTTCACAGCAATCAGAATAGCCGTTATTAGAAAGTCAAAACAACATGGCTATTATTACAAAGTCAAAAACAATAGATGCTGGTGAGGCTGCAGAGCAAAGGCAACATTTATACACTGTTGGTGGGAATTTAAATTAGTTTGGCCACTGCAGAAATCAATTTGAAGACTTCTTAAAGAATTTAAAACCGAACTACCATTTGAAGCAGCAATCCCATCATTGGGTATATATCCAAAAGAAAACAATTGTCCTACCGAAAAGACATGTGGACTTGCATGTTCAGTGCAGCACTATTCACAGTAGTGAAAACATCAACCTAGGTGACCATCAGTGGTGGACTGCATAAAGAAAATACGGGACATATATACCATAGAATACTATACAGCCATAAAAAAGAATGAAATGATTTTCTTTACAACAACATGGATACAGCTGGAAGCCATTATTCTAAGTGAATTAACACAGGAACAGAAAACCAAATTCCACATGTTCTTACTTATAAGTGGGAGCTAAACACTGGTACATGTGAACATAAAGATGGCAGCAATAGGCACTAGAAAGTACTAGAGGGAGGAGGAAGGAGTAGGGCAAGGGTACTATGACCAGGACCCGAATGATGGGATCAATTATACCCCAAATCTCAGCATCCTAGGTAACCCAGGTAACAAACCTGCACATGTACCCACTGAATCTAAAATAAAAGGTGAGGAAAAGAAAGAAATTAAATTTTAGATATACGAGAGCGATTATTATCTGAGATGAAAATACTCCAAATATTTCATTTTTATTGTATAAATCTTCAGTCTTTTCTCTTGAAAAGATGGTATTAGAATATTTTAATGGTATTATTTATGATTCAACAAAATGTTGCTGATTTATTTACTTTCTTATTCTCCACCCCCTCACCCCCCACATACACACTGACAGTAGAAGTCAGTGTCTAGTTTTGATATTTTCAAGAACAAAGTTTGTCCATGTTTATCCCTTTAAATCTTTAAAATAATTTTAACTTTTCTTTTTTATTATTTTCCTTCATTACTTTTTAATCACATAATATACAAAACATTCAAAGGGATATTTATATCATATAAGTTATTTATAAAGTATAATAACAAAGTGAACACTTGCCAATCACCACCCAACACAAGAATGAGAACAGTACCATGAATTTTCATTTGCCAACTCATTCCTTCCCTGCTGCAGCCTCTTAATCTTCCCACCCTAGAGCAACTCTACTGATCATATTTCCAAGATAATTCCAAACCGTTTTACAAAGCAGTGAACCAATTTAGACTTTCAAATAAATTGAAATGAGTTTTATTTTCTTCACTATTACATCAGCTCTTGTTATTTGCAAACTTTTAGATTTTTTTTCCAATGTATTGGATAGACAAAAGGCATTTTACTGTGGTATTGATTTGCATTTTACTGATGACTAATAAGATTACATATATTTGTTTTGGCCATATGTCTTTCCAGTTCTGTGAACTGCATGTTGTATCAGTTATCTATTGCTGTGTAACAACTTATCACAAACTTAGTAACTGAAAACAAAAGCAGTCATTTCAGGGTTTCCATGGGTCAAGAATCAAGGAATAGATTCACTGGGTCCTCTGCTTTGAGTCTCACTAGGCTACAGTCAGCTTGATGGCCAGGTTGCATTTTCACCGGGCCATTCAACGGGGGAAGAATATATTTCAAAGCTCCCCCAGGTTGTTGGCAGACTTCATTTTCTTCGACTGTTGGACTAAGGGCAGGGACTTCTTCCTAGCTGTCATTTGGAAAACACCCTCAGCTTCTAGAGGTTATCCCTAGCTTCCAGAGGTTGCTAACAGTTCTTTGCCATGAGGGTTTTCTCAAAATGTTAGTTTACTTCATCACACAAGTAAGAAGTGTCTCTATATTTGTTTGAGTTCTTTGTAGATTCTGGATATTAGCCCTTTGTCAGATGAGTAGATTGCAAAAATTTTCTCCCATTCTGTAGGTTGCCTGTTCACTCTGATGGTAGTTTCTTTTGCTGTGCAGAAGCTCTTCAGTTTAATTAGATCCCATTTGTCAATTTTGGCTTTTGCTGCCGTTGCTTTTGGTGTTTTAGACATGAAGTCCTTGCCCATGCCTATGTCCTGAATGGTACTACCTAGGTTTTCTTCTAGGGTTTTTATGGTATTAGGTCTAACATTTAAGTCTCTAATCCATCTTGAATTAATCTTCGTACAAATATACAAGAAAAAAACAACCCCATCAAAAAGTGGGCAAAGGATATGAACAGACATTTCTCAAAAGAAGACATGCATACAGCCAACAGACACATGAAAAAATGCTCATCATCACTCGCCATCAGAGAAATGCAAATCAAAACCACAATGAGATACCATCTCACACCAGTTAGAATGGCAATCATTAAAAAGTCAGGAAACAACAGGTGTTGGAGAGGATGTGGAGAAATAGGAACACTTTTACACTGTTGATGGGATTGTAAACTAGTTCAACCATTATGGAAAACAGTATGGCGATTCCTCAAGGATCTAGAACTAGATGTACCAAATGACTCAGCCATCCCACTACTGGGTATATACCCAAAGGATTATAAATCATGCTGCTATAAAGACACATGCACACGTATGTTTATTGCGGCACTATTCACAATAGCAAAGACTTGGAATCAACCTAAATGTCCATCTGTGACAGACTGGATTAAGAAAATGTGGCACATATACACCATGGAATACTATGCAGCCATAAAAAAGGATGAGTTTGCGTCCTTTGTAGGGACATGGATGCAGCTGGAAACCATCATTCTTAGCAAACTATCACAAGAACGGAAAACCAAACACCGCATGTTCCCACTCATAGGTGGGAACTGAACAATGAGATCACTTGGACTCGGGAAGGGGATCATCACACACTGGGGCCTATCATGGGGAGGGGGGAGGGGGGAAGGTTTGCATTGGGAGTTATACATGATATAAATGATGAATTGATGGGTGCTGACGAGTTGATGGGTGCAGCACACCAACATGGCATAAGTATACATATGTAACAAACCTGCACATTATGCACATGTACCCTAGAACTTAAAGTATAATAAAAAATAAATTAAAAAAAAAAAGGAGTGTCTCTAGCACATGTCTGCTTGGAAAACAGTCTATGTCATGTAACATAATCCCAGGAATGACATTCAGTCACCGTTGCCATATTCTATCCATTAGAAGTAAGTCACTGGTACTGCCCATGCTTAAGGGGAAGCATGAACAGCCAGGAGGCAGGGACCATGGCAAGGGCAACCCTAGCGTCTGTCTGCCATACCTGTTTATGTCTATTTTACTTGAAATTTTTCTTAACAATTTATAAGTTTTTGTATGTTAATTTGTCAGCTATCTATATTGTGTATATTTTTTCCTAGTATGCTACTTGCCTTTTCACTTCATTATAATGAAAAACCAGATATTCTATATTTAATGGAATCAAATTTATTAATTTTGTGTGTATGGTTTTTGCTTTTTCAAACTTATTTAAAAAGAAAGACGAATTCTTTCTAAAAGGTTTAATGTTTCGCACTTAATTTTTAATTAAATTGATAGGTTTTTGTGCTCTATAATCTGTTCTGTTGGTCAATATATCTGAAGCCTTGCTATCAGATAAGGCAACTGCCCCCTTCCCATAACTTTCCTTCTTCTTCAAGGCTGACTAGGCTATTGTTAGAATTTTTCTCTTTAATAAACATCTTAGAATTAACATCTAATTCATATTTATGAAACGCCTTTGGACATTTTAATTGGGTTGCACCAAAACTACAGGTCAAAGTGAGAAGCTATACAAATTTATGATATTGGGTCTTCTTTCCATGCACATGACATATTTCATTTATTTAAGCCTGTCAATATATTTAATATAATTTTTAAATTTTTATTTGGTCTTACCCATGTCTTTTAGTTTTTATTTGAAGATATCTTACATTTTTATTGCTGTTGTAAGTTATAGTTTTAATTATTTTTTCAATTTTTGTTGTCATTGTCAATGGTGTGTAGAAAGACAATGGTGTATTTGTATGCACCGATGTACGAATATATCCCATTATTTGGCTAAACTCCCTTGTGATTCTTAATAATTTGTTCATAAATTCTTTTGGCTTCTCTAGGAATAGGGCCTTATCATTTTCCAATAAAAACAGTCTGACTTGTTCTTTCCAATCCTTACGCTACTGATTTGTTTTATTTTAGTATTAATGTAAATTTCAGCATAGTGTTAGACAGAAATGTAGATGTTTAGCACCTTGTCTTTTTCCTGTTATTTCAGGAAATGCTACCAGCATTCCTCCCATTAATAAATGTATCATCCCTTTTGATCCTTCCTTTTGCCTACTTCATGGGACTGAAAAAAGTAGGTATTCCCTCAAGAGGTTGGGAACGTTGTTGACACAATGGCCCAAAATGGATGGCCAGAGTTCTGTTATAGTAAGGAGAGTGTGTTTATGCTGGGAAAGCCTGAATTTGAGCTTCACAGCTCATAAGGGGTGAACACAGCCCTTTACTAAACGTTAGAACACTGCAGGGTGTTGAAACCCATTTGGACATGAAGGTGTCTGTGTAAGAGAACAGCCAGGTGTGGTTATCACAATTCAAGTGGGGTGAGAATGGCATCCATGTGGGAGGGATCAGGAGGCTGACTTTTGAAATCTTTCTACAGTCCTTTTCCACAATTAATAGGGCTGACATGTTACCAAGAGGGTATTGTCGAAATAACGGAATGTAATATCTGAAGCTAGGTTATAAAAGACAATGAGGCTTCTGTCTTATTAGCTTGGATTACTTGCTTTGGAGCAAGCCAATATTGTAACAGCACAAACAGGCCTATGGAGAAATCCTCATTGAAAGAAACTAATGCTTCCTACCAATAGCTACCAAGGATACTAGCCAACAGTCATGTGAGTGAGCCATCTTGGTAGTGCATCCAACAGTCCCAGTCAAGCCCTCAGAAGACTGTACCCCCAGGCAACATGTTTGCTACACCTCTTGAGAGAACCTGATCCAGAAGCCTCAAATACCCTATGTATGTTTCTGTACCCTAGGTACAGAAACACTCTGCGATAGTTTTGTGGTTAAGTTGCTAAGTTTTGGAGTAATTTATTACCACAGTATTATACATGTTTGATATTCTGGCATTATTATATCTTTCATTACACTAGCATATATGAAAAGAAAATAAGTAATAAAAGTTACATGAAATAATCACCTTTCATTCAATGAAATCCAAATCTACACAATATTGGCATAGAATGTTTGTCTATCACATTATACGTTGGAATGTGTGAGGGTGTGGATAGATATTTTCATGCATTGCTAATGAATGTATAAACCATAAAATCCTCTGAAGGGAAAAAGCCTTAACACATACTCAACTGCTCAGTTGGGAGTCTGAGTCCATGTGTTGTTAAACTCTCTCCCCGTATCTCAAAATGCCAAATAGAAAAGAATGAAACTACTTTCACTCACTTCATCCTCCTGTAACAAAAATGGAAAAGAAAATCTTCAGAACAGTAATGAAGATACTTCCTAGATAGGCACATTAAGCTAAAGCTCCCTCCTTGCTTCCTTCAGACAACCAGACCATTTAATGTAGCAAATCAAGACTTTAGCAAATCTTAACTTTCTCTTCTCCCTTATCATGGACACATTTGAAGAGGGACTCCACATTCTTGGAGCCAACTGATTTTAACTTCGTTTCTGAACACAGGTCTCACTTCCCCTATTTAGTATGAGCAAACAGACAAACCCAGACATATGAACAGGGCCAATCTAAGAGGCAAAACTAATGCTTCCCTGAGTAGTAGTTTTTGTTTTACTTCAGGAAACAGAAGAAAACTAGAAAATCTATAATGTATTCTCAGTGTCTTTAGAGGCTTTGGTGTATTCTAGCAATCAAAGAAACAAAATTAAAACTGTCATGTCTTGGCCTTTCAAATTATTAAATAATTTTAACTGCCTGTGTTAGTTAGAACAAGGGAAACAGAAACTCTTAGACAATGTTAATTGGAGAATAAATTGATATGTTAATTCAGAAGTGAAAGTTAAAGTATGTAATAATAATCAGATTTTTTGATTCAGTAATTATACTACTAGGAATTTGTCATTGTAAGATAATCAGTGAGACATACTAATCTATATATAATGTTTATAGCATATTACTTAAAATAGAAAAAATAATAAAAATGTCTATCAATATAAAATCATTAAATAAATTATATGATCAGGATGCCAGACAACTTTTGTTTGACAAAAATGTAAAGCAATTTAGTTAATAAGTCCTCATTTCAGTTGAGAAGCAAAGAAAAAAATAATTCAAGTTAAAGTAGACAATAACTCTGTCATTAGCGTGTTCAATTTATTATTTCAACTAAGTTAAATCAAGATTCTCCCTCTTCTCATTCTCTATTTTTCTTTTCCAGAAAGACCTACGTTCCCAGGGAGCTTTCTTAATGTCTCTGATTCAGTAGATAAACATGTGTTTGAGTCACTATCCCTTTTCCTGCAAACTTGCCTGGCCTGGTTTTAAGCAGATTCTGGTATCCACCACATCCACCGCATCTCCTAGTTATGTCCATGGCCTTGTTATGTCTTGTGATCTCAAAACCCTTGTTCTCTGAGTTGGCCTAGTCACAATTTCAGTCCTCTACTAGTTAGCTGCTCCTCTCAGCATGTTTTAATTTCTTTCTAACCTGAAACTAACGAAGCTATTTTTCCTGCACTATTGTGGCATGCTTGAGATTTTCCACATAGACACTTCTCTTGCCATGGCTCAGACAGCACTTAGATATCGGGTTGTATGTGAAAACTGTCATAGACCTGCAGTCACCACCATTTGACCATGAAAAGTCTTTTGCTTGGGCTCCACTAACCTCACATCTACAGTTTTAGTGCTAGAAGTGGGCAGTGACAACCTTGTTTTCTCTATTGCAAAGCTCTCTAACATCCCATCCCCGGCCAATCAGCTGTACTTACATAATTTTAGAAAGGAAAGTGCTCTTAAGAGAATCACTCTTTTGTTCATATTATAAATACTCACATTAAGTCTTTGAGGCTCTGACTTCTTGAAACATAGGAATCTTATTCTATCTCATCAAAGCCTGGTTCCTGCAAAAGAAAGCTTTCTTCTCAGGATTCCATTTCAATATCCTGTTCTCGGGATACATTTCAAAATTCATTTTGCACTTTAGTTAACACAGTATTTTTTAGGTTGTATATAACCTCATATGCAGGGCAAGGAGTATTTAAAGCTAACTCTGCTCACTGAATAGGGGATAACATGATTAAAAATAAAAAGGATTGGAGTAAGCAATCTGTTTATGCAAACACAGAAATGAGAATGAAAGAAAATATGCTAAAAATATTTACAGTGGTTGTGTCCATATTGCATTTTTTTTAGGTTTTCTATAAGAATAGTTCAATAATTGATACGTTTCTTCTGTGTTTGATAAAATTATCCTCAAAGATACTCAATTACTTTTTTCTGTGACTATTCTGGACATCTTTTTCCTCACTCTTTCTAATATTGCTATTGGTTTTTGTCGTTGTTTTAGAGACAGAGTATCTCTCTGTTGCCCAGACTGGAGTGCCATGGTGCAATCACAGCTCACTGCAGCCTCTATCCTGGGCTCAAGCGATCCTCCCACCTCTACCTCCTGAGTAGCTGGGACTACAGTTGTCCACCACCACACCCTGCTAATTTTTTTATTTATTTTATTTTAATGTAGATATGGGGTCTCACTATGTTTCCTAGATTGGTCTGAAACTCCTGGGCTCAAACGACCCTGCCACCTCGGCCTCTCAAAATGTTGGGGTTATAGGCATGAGCCACTGCACCTGGTCTGATATTATTATTGTTAATAAATTAGGATACCTGCTTCTTTTTTTAAGGTGATTTTTCATCCCACTCCCATCACTTGAATCTATGTTCTTCTGGATTAAGAATAAAGCCTTCTAATTTTCCTCAGTGGTACCACAATATCTTGTATATATTTTAAAAGTTTTTTCAATACAACAAAATAAATTACAGGACCTGCAGCATCTAGGCGTCTTTGGACCATGATTTATTTGCTGTACCTCTCACTGCAAACTTAGTTTCTAGACAAGATTTTGCCCATCATCCATCTACTTTTACTTTTTTCATTGTCTTATTTTTTTTTAGAATTGAATAGAACACCCAGTGTTCCTGTAATTCTTACCATTTGATGGGTATGCAACCAAGATCCACCATTAAAAGAAGATATAGGCTGTTTACATCCCTATTCCCTAGTTCAACAGAACCTAAACATAAAAACATTCATGAAGAAATTCAATACCTCTTTCTTTGAAGTATGTTTTTGTTTCTCTTAAAATACTCTATTTCCCCAGGTCCCTAGAGTCTCTTGGACAATACCCAAGAGAGAATTTTTAAGTAACCAATGTGTTTCTTATTTATTGACTGCTGTTGGAGTTTTCCTCTTTAAATTCAAAGTGGCTAAGAACAACTTTCTTCAAGGCAACAGGGAATTTGCTTTATTTGAAAGGAGAATATCGAATTCTAGTGTATGATTCTGATGGAAAAACCAAAGTAAGGAAACTCTAATACATACTGAAAATAGCATGTTCGGATCTGCTACATTGCAATGAAATGATGTCTGTTCCTACAGAAGGTGGCTGCCTTATCTCTTCCTCTCTCAAATAATGGAGTTTGAGAAAATCATTTAAGTAAACTAAAACATTTTCAAATTATTAGATTAAACTTCCACTGCAAATTTTAAGTGGAGCATAATAGGTAGGCCATTGTGTAAACATTCGCCCTCTGTCAGAGTACAAATATATTTTATTTGTCAAGGAATATTTTGGAAGATATTTTTGTTTTATTTCTATTTCTTTAAAAGTGTTAAAGAAGCTTTGATAAATAAAAGGAAAAGGATTTCTAGAGATGCCAGTGAGATTTTTCCTATGAAGTTATTTCAACACTCATTAAAATTTAGTAAAATCTAGAATCAGAGAAGCGTCATGATATTTGCATTTGTTGTGCAGAAGCTGAGTTCTGGTAACTGCCAAGACCGTTTGTTACACAGATTCCTATTCTTCTTCCTTTTTAAAAATGAACAATGGAGCTCTTTACTCCCCCCATTCCATGTTTTACAGCTGAGTCCCATTTTTTATTTACAAGACACCTGCCTCCCCCTTCTCACATCTCTGAAGCAAAAATCGGGGAATAAGAAAGTCCAATTTTAAATTCCGTCAGCACACAAGCCATTTGATGCAATGGATTCCATTTTAGCCACTGTTTCTGCCTATATCCCCCATGTGAGGGGAAAATTTTTTTTTTCCTTTCAAGAGCTGAGCATGTGCACAGGATGTGGCTGAAATTCAATTTGAGTCTGTCCAGGTGTAGGATTATTGGCAGTAGTCCTGGTCCCAGTGATTGACTTTCGCCCCTCAGAGCCTCCCCTGTGTTCCGGAGAACGCTGATGGGTGGCGTTTTAACTTCCCTGAACTTCCAATTTCAGACACCAAAGTGTTTTAGAGAAGAGAGTTTTACACAATTGCAAATGCATCAAATCTCTGCATGGCTCTTGGAAATGAAAGTGTACTGTGAGCTTTACAGGAAAATATAATTTTATAGAGATCTTCGGAGAGAACAGGACAGGAAGGAGTTCTTGGCAACTCCAGCAGTCATTTCCTAAAGGGAAGAAAGATGGTGGTGGTTTAGTTATATGTTATATGACTGATTCTAAAATCAGTTGAGTTGATTTCTTGAGTTTTTCATTATTTTTACTCTCAGCCTACTCAAATGAATTACATAATAGTCACAAACTAAATTGGCTTTCTAAAGAAGATACAGCTTCAGAGACCTATTCTTGGCACATAAACTGACATCTTATCTTCTATTCAAAATCAGAAGGCAAGATTCCTAAGAAAGTACCTGATTAGAGAAATTCCACAAACTGAGTAGAAATGACAATTCATTATTTCCCCTTTTCACGTGTGGAATCCTTTAACTGTTATGGAAACACTATTTCCCCTTGCTCATGGAGGAGACAGAAAAACTTAATCTCTACCTCAGTCTCTAAACCATTCCTGCACCTGCCTCTGTGTTCCCAGATGCTTCTGAAGTCAGTTCACAGAGCAGCTCAATAGAATGCAACTTGGGATAAAAAATCTTGCCTCTTTTTAGGGATCCAGCTGGGTCATGATTTAAATTTAAAGGAATATCAAATCAAGTACTGACTGTGAAACTTCACCATCTTCTTTTTGATTTTCTAATGCTCAGTGTGTCAATCTAGAAAGTTATTTAGTTGAGCTGAATAACTACAAAGTGAAAAAGTTTCACCAGGTTACATTCAGAGAGGGAAAGCACTGGGGTAAATTTTAAAGAACAAACTTGGGTGCATTAAAAGATACTTTTCATGATTTAAATTATGGCCCAGCTGGATCCCTAAAAAGAGGCATGATTTTTTTATCTCAAGTTGCATATTTATGTGTATGTATATATAGATAGATATAGATATAGATATAGATATCTGCTCAAAAAATAATCTTACAAAACATCTTAATGAATAATTGTGGGGATCTGACATTTGTCATTGGTCATATAATTTTATATGTTTTAATGAAAATAGTTTTTCAATTTCTGTAACCAAGCAATAATCATTAGCTTATATTAGATAAATAAACAATTGCTTATAATAGATAAATATTTGAACTCCATAAAAAGTCTAGAATAAAACTGCAGCCTGTAATCACGAAGCTAAGGGAGAGAATTAAGATTCTCCAGTACATAGAATGTCAGCATTTAGCCACTCACCCACAATAGAATTATTTCTCAAATATGTGTGTGTATATACATCTTCTTCTCATATTGCGAAAGCGGGTACCAGATGGTAAATTTAGGAAGAAGACAGGGAATGATTGGTTTAGAATATCAAACTTTTGAAGAATATGAGTAAGAGGAATAAGCAGGACCAAACAAAAAGTATCTATTATTTAGATCTAGGTAGGACTAATTTTATTACCAAGCAGTTAACCAAATTTGTATGTCTCATAGCAGAAGTAAACAATTAAACCGTCATGTCTGCTTCTTTTCATAAATTTGTAGTTTAAATAACTAAAGAGAAAGATAGGAATGGGTTGGGAGTTGTAATTGATGTACATTTAACTCTCAACTACTGTGTTTTAAATAACAGTCTTATGTTTGTATGCTGAAAATGTTAAACATGTGATTCCTTTTATATAATCTGGGTCAATAAAATTGTCTTAAATATAAAAACTTGACAGCAATCAATGATCCATACTTGAAGAATGGGAAAGAATGGATGACACAGGAAAAAAAAAAAAAAAAAAAGATCAATTTATTCTTCATCTGATAGTTGATTGATTGATAAATATATAGCTAGATGAATTACTTGGCTCTGAAAAAACAAGAGGCCAAGATTTTTTATTTTAAATAGACATTATTCAGGCAGTTTACTTCCTGTGAAAACTAAACAAGGAGAATACAAGTATTAAAGATGTTAAATTTCCAGCTATAAATGTCTCATTCAAAAAAAATTTTTTAAGGGAGAGAGAAAGAACAATCTTGAAACGTGATCCTTAAAACACTATTTTGAGTTCTGAACATTTCAAACTTGTTTTTGATAACGCAGAACTTCTCAGGGATGAAAGCAACCTCCAGGTTAAGCAAATATATTTTATATGTGGGTGCTCATGGCTTTTGGCAGTTACACCAATGTCTTTCTGATCTGTCATTTGTGTACATATCCAGCTTCTGGTTATCATACTTTCAGCATTAAGTACTTGAACCTCTCATCCCCCTCTCTTCTTAGCTAAGTGATCCCCTTGTTTTATCTTGCTGTTATAAATCTTTTTCTGAAAAATTTTCATTATTTACACCAATTGTGTTTGAACCTCACAATACATGAAGAATCTGATCAGAAGTCACATGAACAGTAAAATTTACTAATATATACCAGAGACTTAGAATAAGCAGTATTGCTTATCGTGATCACCTTGTTTTACAAAGAGTAATATTTTATTTTATTTTATTATTATTATTTTTTTTTTGAGACAGAGTCTCGCTCTGTCACCCAGGCTGGAGTGCAGTGGTGTGATCTCAGCTCACTACAACCTCTGCCACCTGTGTTCAAGCGATTCTTGTGCCTCAGCCTTCCGAGTAACTGGGACCACAGGTGTCTGCCATTGCGCCCGGCTAATTTTTGTATTTTTAATAGAGACGGGGTTTCACCCTGTTAGTCAGGATGGTCTCGATCTCCTGACCTCATGATTCGCCCACCTCGGCCTCCCAGAGTGCTGGGATTACAGGCGTGAGCCACCGCACCCGGCCAAAGAGTAATATTTTAAAAGATTTGACATCTGTTTAGGATAATTATATCAGAGCAGACACCAGTTCAATTAGACTTCTGTACCAGGGGGTGGCAACTAAATATGAGTCTGAAGTTGAATATTAATTTTGTTTGTTTGTTTGTTTGTTTGTTTTTGAGATGGAGTCTCGCTCTGTGGCCCAGGCTGGAGTGAGCGGCGCCATCTTGGCTCACTGCAAGCTCCGCCCCCCGGGTTCCCGCCATTCTCCTGCCTCAGCCTCCCAAGGAGCTGGGACCACAGGCACCGCCACCACGCGGGGCTAACTTTTTGCATTTTTAGTAGAGCCGGGACTTCACCATGTTAACCAGGATGGTCTTGATCTCCTGACCTCATGATCTGCTCGCCTCGGCCTCTCAAAGTGCTGGGATTACAGGCGTGAGCCAACGCGCCCGGCGAATATTAAATTTTATACATAATTATATTACATGTATACACACACATATTTACGTATACATGCATGCATATCTTGATAAATTATAGAATGTTTTTAGCAGCATCATGTAACTCTGACTCTCATATTTTTGTAGTGTTTGCATTACAAATTAGAATCCAATCAAGAAGGACATTAAATTATTAAAATATCCATTGACATCTTTCTAAAAATGTAACCAATAACTCTTATTTGTAAAACATTGTGTTTTGCCCACATAGAGGATTCCTGTATCTTTCTGAAGACTTTCAATATTTGGAAAATGACTGATTGAATAGGTGCAGGTAATAATATGAAACGGGTATCTTCAAACACCTTGCAGGTATTATCAACCAGGTTTGATTGTAAACATAAGAGATACTTTAAGCTTAGGTGAATGTACCAATATTACTATGCACAAATGTTTTCCTTTGTAAATTAATTCAAAACCGTAATTCATTCCTTGATGCTCTATCGTTATAAATCATTAATCTTACTAATCAGGAACATATGAAATGAAATGTTTCTATACAGTAATTTGTCATAGTGTAGATTTTGAATTTGGAAGATGAAATTTGTAACTTACTAGTAAGCCACCTCTAAATGTTGCAGTGGTAACATGTCACAGCCTGCCCAAGCTTTTTTCTTCACAATTGTATGCTGCACAGGCAAATGTACTACTAAATGTTTCTGCAGAAGCACTTCTAGTGTTTTAGAATTACAACTTCATCCCATGCATACAATATATTAAGTCCCGTAATTGTTTGAAAGGTTTTGCTTCTTTGAAAAGTGACATTGCCTAGGCCGGGTTGCAACTGATTAAAACTGAGCTCTAATTGAGTGCATTTGTTAAAGTTTTCCATTTAAATAATTGAGATATGGCCCTGCAAGCAGTGGTCCATATCAACTATGTCATATTATAAATGGAATGGAGCTTATGTCATGGCCACCTTTGGATAATTTGTGCAATTGTCTGTGAAGTGCTGCTAGACAATTTCTGTGAGTGACTATTCTTGTCTTTTTATTCAAATAAGCTTTGTAATAGGCTATTAAGCTTGTTTTCTAGAGATATACTTCAATAATTTATACAGCATTGCAGTCAAAACTGACCCATCACTTGTTTTTAGCAATGTATCTTCCTAGAAGTTTAATGATTGAGTAAATTCACAGGGTGAGATCAACTAAATATAGAAAATCTCATAATCTCTGTCCCAGAAGTGCTGAAGCACATTTAGTAATGAGAGGAAAAGTTAAAATACTGATAGCTAACAAAAGATAGAGCAAAAGTTTTAGCACATATAGCAATAACAAAGAAAACACACCACTTTAAAAATATGTTTGTAAAGGTCCTTCAACTTTGATGTAATTGGGCTTTTACCATGTGCTGATCTTTACTACTGATATTCTAAAATCTTACACTTCTCCTCTCCCCCACTGAGATCTGCCCTGTCATGTACTTAGTCAGAGGTGATTTTATATTAGGGCTATGAAACCTCTTAAAATAGCTTTTTATTATTTATGACCCACAGATCTGTATCAGAGGCATTGTTCAGTTCAGCACATTGACACCGCACATAAGGATGGCTCAGATTACCCTGAGATTATCAATGCTCTCCAAAGAGCTGGCTTCAAATCATTCTGGAAGCATCCACAGTAAATATTTCACTATTGACCTAACAGTGATTAAAGAGATTGCTGTTATTGAACAGAGAGGAGTCAGCTGCTCAAAGTTTGAATTCTCTCCAAAATAAAGAGTTGCCTTTGATTGTCTTTGACCAACTTCATTTTTTAGGAACAGTCCTTGCGTCATCAGTGAACAAACATACTTTTTGAGACAGACATATGGGGACAGATTGTCTTCTTTTTCACTATGACAATTTCTGTTTTAACATAATGAAGATTTAGAAAGCTAACTGATAGTCTGGGCTAGCTCTGTAGGTGTTTTCTGATCAGTTAGCCTGGAGTTGTGCCTTCCGAGATGTTACATCAGACAGATCTCCTGAGTTACCCACAAAGACACAGAAGTCACCAAACGGGCCTGTTCAAGGGTAGAGAGCTGGAGACACAACAATGCCACAGAGGCTGTCACAGAACAGAGCTTTCATCTCACCACAGAGTTCCTATGTAAACTTTTACAGCTATATGAGACATGGCAATTTCAGTTCACAGAGGTTTAAGGGAATCTTTGTTTTTACCACGCATGGTAAAAGCTTTAACTGTGAGTTTGAGGTTCTAATAAATTTGAAATCTCAAAATAAAATCTGGCAATCACGTGTATGTTTGGTGTAATGTCCACTAGCATTAATATAACTTAGCCTTGAACACATCCATTAGATAGTTTATACAACTAAGTATTTTTAAAACTATCAATACATTTGAATTATATTAGTATAAACCCCTCCATAAGGCTTTTATATAGTCTTCTGGAGTCAATAATTTCAATCTACTGAGCCCAATTATTAAAAAAAAAAAAAAAAAAGACAGTCCTTTTCTAATGAGAAAAATTACTTATCTCTACATTTAATGAAAAAAAGGTCATTTTGGGGGTTAGGGGTAAAAATAACATTTTTGCTAGTTTCCTTTTAAAATGTTGTTTTGCTTCATGTAATTCAGCAAAGAGGATTTGGTCTCTCAACATAACTGGCTACATGATTGTTTGAAGAAATTATATCAGTTAAATGTCATGCTAAAAAGTGTGGAAGAAATTTGGATGAAAATTAGCCTGTAAATAATCTTGTATCCTCTCAAAGGAAGCAGTTACCACCCTGAACACACTTTCGGTGATTGCTGGGGTGAACACAATCGTGATCGGTTTGTTGACAGATTCTGATTCATTATAAACTAACCTTCCTGAGAAAGTCGTCACAAGATTCTCCGGTGAATCACTCGTGCTGGAAACTATTAGGGTTTCTTATGCAGATAGGTACCCAGCATGTGACCCTAAAACAAATTGCCCCTTCTTCCAGAAGGGAAACTGCCCTGAAATAGATTGCCCATTTATTCACCCACTCTCTAAACCGACGCATGCTGATTGAAAATTCCAGGGCATGACTTTTCCTGGAGCTGTCCTCTATCTTAATTTTAGCTGTCCAGAAAAAGACAGGACATCCAAGGTTTTTCATCCCCTCCTCTTCAGTCCCAGCAGAAACTGCTGTCATTGTGTTACTTTCTGCTGGCCAGGCAGGTATGAGGCTTCCACTGAGGTGGATGTTAAAACAGCCACATGGGTCAGCAGGCAGATGGAGAAAAGGACTAGGGGAAGCGAAAGAGTGCATGCTTTTTAAAAAGACAGCATACCGCGGGGTCACACGTATGCTGCTGGGTGATCTGACACTGCAATACTGACAGTTGTTAGATGGAAATTTAAAAGATGGGGGGTTTTGTAAAATTATTTCAGATAGTTCAGTGCTTCTAGATAATTTTATAGGGTGCTCTGACATTGAAACATCTGAAGTAAAACTTCCTTTGAAGCCCTGACAAAGGTATAGCCATTTTATCATAAGCCAAACAATCTTATTTTTATAAGAATAATTTATCAGAACTGTGAGTTCCCTGCTGAATCATTTAAGTGAAACTAAGAGAAATCAGGAAGTGAGGATGAAAGACAGGAAGAAAGTTGGAAACACAAGGAAATACTGAAAAAAAATAGATACATATTCTACTCAGTAAAAGTTTTGTGTCATCTCTGAGAGAGGAGTAACCCCGAGAGGTTCCAGAAAGTACAACTCCACTTGGCAGTGATTAGATTGGTGGTTAGACCACCAGCCCTGCAGAACAGTATGACTTATATGCTGTTTTCCAATACCAGGACTGGAAATCTAATTTACAGTACCCAGCCCTTTTCCAAACACCAAGGTCTCCATCTAAAGAATGTCATGCTGTTAGGAACACAACTATTTAACCTCGACGGCAGCAATTCTTTATGAGCAAGGTTCATCCTTCATTCTCTGCAGTTTGGCTACTAGATGGATTCCATAATACTCTCTCAGAATCCAGGTACACTGGGGCTGCCTTTATGCATAGGTGGAGAAGCCACCAACAGCATCTAGTGGCTGAAGCCCAAGACAGCTGACGTCTACAGTGACTCAAATTGCCACACTTTCACTACTTCAAGGAACAGCATTAAAACCAAAACTATCACACTGAAAATCCTCAGGAGGTGGCGTTTAAAACGTAAGATACACAAACCGTGCCACTGAGAACTGTACAGGGCAGAACCTATAAGGCCAACACTTAAAGTCTCCTCGAAAGCATTTAAAAAGCATTTTTTTTAATAGGAAGACAACATCTTCAGCCATTATCACCCATTAACTCTTTCTCCCTGTATCAGACAGGGTCCAAGCAGAGATACAGAACGAGCGGGAGATAGATATTAAGAGATTTATTGCAGACAATTGGCTTATAAATTACAGATTATGGGGGGTGACTAGGCATGTTCACAAGCCTTCAGGAAGGAAAGGCTGAAAACTCTCAGGCACAAGCTGAAGCTGCTGCCCACGGCTGACATTTCTTCTTCAGAGAAGCCTCGGTTGTACTTTTAAGACCTATCACCCGATTGAATCAGGGCCACTCAGGAAATCTTATTTAAAGTCAACTGATTATGCACTTAATCACACCTGCAAAATACAGCAATGCCTTAATTAATGCTTGATTAAATAACTATAGATTGGACTTAAGCCTAGCCAAGCTGACACATAAACCTAACCACTACAATTTCCTATCAAAATTGTTTAAAAGTTGACTGCTTTAGTTTTCTATAGTAATAGTAACAAAGAAAACTAATAGCCAGGAGAGAAGATGTCGTCACACCCTGTGTAGTGTAAGTATCCTAGGTCCCTATCCAGAAATCTGAAATAGACATTTTTTAAAAAGATATGAAAAGACTGGGTACATGGTGGCTCACGCCTATAATCCCATCCCTTTGGGAGGCTGAGGTGGGTGGATAATTTAAGGTCAGGCGTTTGAGAGCAGCCTTGACAACATGGTAAAACCCTGTCCCTACTAAAAAAACAAAAATTGGCAGGGTGTTGTTGTGGGTGCCTGTAATTCCAGCTACTTGGGAGGCTGAAGCAGGAGAATTGCTTGAGCCCGGATAGCTCCACTGCACTCCAGTGAGAGAGAGAGAGAGAGAAAGAGAGAGAGAGAGAGAGAGAGAGAAAGGAGAAAAAAAATGATACGAGGATGTAGCTAAAAGAAGAAAGGTTCTACCTACAGTGCATTCACTGTATTTGATGTAGGAGGAAAGCAATATTTTTACATATTAGTGTGTTTTTGTTCCTTGTGATTTTCATTTCCTTTAATTCCTGTTTATTTCCTGGTCCTTTCCCCATTTAGACTAAACTCAGAACCATCCATTGTTTCATGGAAGCATTGCAAAATCCCAGTCCTGTGAATATCAGAAGCCAATGCATAATGAGTAATTCAAAAGAAGAAAAAAAAAGTCTGCCAGGGATGATTTTCTCTCAACTATCTCCTAAACTCCAAGACTAGTTAAAATCTGCTTTTATGATTCTGAGGGAAACAGCAGAAGGGTGAGAGACAAAGGAGTGGAAAAGAAAGGCAGGGCCTTGATGGGACCATGGTTAACCTATTCCACTAAGTTTTAATTCAACAAGGGGAGAAATGATAACTATTTCATATGATCTAAAAGTAGAATAACCTGTGTTTCTTATTTCATTAGATTTATCCACACATCTGGATAAATGTGTGAAAAAGGAAACATGTTTTTTGAACCTACCATGGGAAAGATCAAAAGAAATATCTTGGAGGACTGTGACCATCCCATAGCATGTGAACTGAAACTATCCCCATAATATGCTATAAAGGAGCACAGCATTCTCAAAGAAGAGGAGACTTCATTTTGTTAGAAAAACAAATGATATTTATGTGAAATGGTCTTGCCTTGGGGACTATTTCAGTATTTGTTGCTGTGGAACTAATTTAACCTAAAATTTTGTTAGATCAGTGTCCTTTCTACCAACAGGTGACACAGAATATTTATAGCTCATGTCTTCACCACCTCATTCTATAACTTAACAAACATGTTTACCACAGACTACCCTAAATCATGTCAAAGTTTGAATCTGAGGCTTCTAATTAGATGCCCAAACCACTTCATTAGGTTATTTCCATAGTTTTTTCTTTGTAAAATGGCTATACTTTGGAAAGACAATAAGATAAATTCATGCAACAGTTTTATTCCCGAGGAAGTAACATCTGCAGGAACTCTCCGATTGCATGTGCTGTCAGTAAGATGCAGGCCTCAGAGTCATAAAAGCCTAACAACACATAGACCTTGGAGTTTGAACTATAATTTGATGACATGTTGCTGCCATTCCTACCTGTTCATCTTCTAGCTGATGCACTGACTTATCTTAACAAGACCTGTTATATCCTGGTCCAAGTTTGCCTCACTGGGAACTCACAACCAAGGAAACTCAACCTTGTTGAAACTCTTAGTTCCTTACCATCAATGGCAGATTTGGATTGCCTGTGGGATTGCAGCTGATGTGTAACCTCTGCCTCACTCAAGCATATTGTTAGTCTATAGCCCTGAGTGCAGAAATAATTGACAACCTGCTCTATCTCCTTCTGTATAAGCCTGCAGGGCATAGTCATCCGCATTAAACAACTGGTAGGTGACTGCTTTCTTCAAATATTGCAGGCTTCTACTGAGTCCTGCTCAAGGGCAAGAACTTTCTGGAGGAGGAAAAGGAAATCTTTATATCAGTGTTCAAGTTTCTGGTTGCATCACTGATCAGGATGACAGAAAGAAGACTGGATATTCTAAAACAGGAGGCACACCCATCTAAATCCACCGGACACAGACAAAAGATAAAATGGGGCTATGTACATAACATTGCCATTCATGTTGAGCAGCTTTTTAATCTATGTAGCAGTAGACATATGTTGTGTTTTTTTTAAAAAATAAGTTCATATACAAAGAGAACCAGAAGATAGGCAGAAAATAGACTTTTCCAATTTGGATAACTTAATTTAAATGTTTTCCCTTTTCAATTATTTTTTCCAAAGTGTAGAAATATTCTGCCACAGTATAATGTTCTTTTATTAGTTATTGGTCACTACACTAGTCATCTATTGGTACATAACAAACTACCCCAATACTTAGTGACTTAAAGTAATTTATTATTCCTCATGTTCCTGAGCGTTGACAGGCTCACCTGGGTGATTCCCTTTTAGGGTCTTTCATGTGATTGCAGTCAGATGACAGATGAAATTGAAGTCATTTGAAGACTTCTTCACCTACATGTCTAGTATCTAAGCTGGGAGGAATAGAACAATTGGGAATTGATGGAGGTCTCTTTCTCTCACTTTCTATCCCTGGGGCCTATGTGGCCAGCTTGGGCTTCTTCATGACATAGAATGTTCAAGGTGTTGGATTTCTTATCTAGTGCCTAAGAGGGTCTTCTTGGAGGAAGGAAAATGAATCCACCAATTCTTGAGGCCTGGGTCCAGAAACAGAAACAGCATCACTAATGTAATATCTGTCCATATTCAAGGGGAGAGGTCTCTATATCTTAATAGAAGGAATGTCGGAAAATGTGGCATTTTAATCCAGCGTAGCTACCAATAACAGCAAGTCACTTTTGTTCCATTAGTGTATTTTGCATTTAAAGTACCAGTTAATGTTCCCTAATGATTAATAACGACTTTTTGAGAGTTACATTTGCAAATACTTTATTTGTGACCTGCATGTGATTAGAGCATTGTAGGTTATAAGTTGAAGTCATTTTGACATAATTTGTCAGTTAAGGCCATCTATGGTATGCATTCAGAGTGCAGGTTCAAATAAACATCCTTATAGTTCATTAGTATCATGCACATTATATATTTTATATAATATAGACTTTATTTTTGTTTGCTGTAAGTATCACATAACATCAACTTTAACAGATTCTACAATATGAAATGTCCCAAACCTATAATCTCCCTCTCTAAAAATGGAGAGAAGATATATGCATATATTTATATTTCATAGTTACCTTAAACATGCATGTATTATTCACACAAGAGCATATTCAAATGTAACCAAATTGTATCAATTAAAATACAGTTGGCTGCAAATAATATAATGGCCAAATGTCAATGGTTTACATATAGGTATGTCATTATTTCTCACAATAAGAAGTCTGAAGACTGGTGGTTCCAGAGTGGCAACAATGATATTACTACTAACACTGGGGTCTTTTAATTTATTTCTCTGTCCTTTGAAATATGTTGATTTTTCTTCCTTAGTTTTCTCACTTCAAAGTCAAAAAATGGCTTTCACTGCAACAGGTGCTATATAAGACAATTATTCCACATCCCAGATCAGTGGGAAATAACGAGGCAAGACAAAATTTTTCTTTTTCTGTGAAAATAAACCTTCCCAGAAACTCTAGTACATCTTCCCCTTTAATTCCCAGGCCAAAACTAGGATATATGCTTACCTCAAAGCACCTCAGACAAGGCCAGACTTTGCTTTTACTCAATTCAAAAGGCCTCTATGTGATCGATTAAATATCTTAAATGGGATTTTGTAAGCAATAAGAAATGAGAGAATGGTTTTTATAGGCCATGAACAGAATCTATTAATGAGTTTTTGGTGGATGTATATTATAAAGTGAAATTGTTTGGTCATAGTTCCCAGCGACGACAGTGGTCTTCTATGGGAGTCTCTAAATGACCTAGTCTTATCTATGCTAGTGCTGTCTCTGAGAGTTGCCTCCTAATTTTACTGAGTAAACACTTACCAACCTTCCTGTACAGGAAACATTTATTTGACAGACTTGCGTATTCTGTCTATGCATAATTTCTGAAAGGGCTTTAATTATTCCCCCATGACAGGTAGAAGCTAGAAAATAGGGGTAATCTACAAGTAAAGCACCCATGGTGCTTTTAAACTGGTGAAACTTTGGTCTTTCTGTCCTTTAGAATTACACTGCTACTGTCTCCTCACCCTAAAATATGAAATTGAGATCCAAGTTCCCTGGCTTGAGTAGAACCCAATAATTCCTAATTATCATTGACCAGCACAATCACATACCTAATTAAAGCCATATGATGTCACTCTAATGCAAATTCTGACATTTGTAAATTGGTTCCAGTGAGACAACCAAGGCAAATTTTAAAGCTAAAATAAAAATCTGGGCTATTTTTAAAGATTCATTTATTCAGTAAAGTCAGAGTATAGCTTTGCTAAATGTTTCTAAACCTCTTCTCTTGGGGCATACTTTCACTAGGGCTTTAAATGACTGTTAGGAACCTGTTTTTCTACTTGGTTTCAATGTTCAACTAGTGTTTTCTAGCCCTGTACTATTTTAGTTTTCCTGGAAAGTAACTGTTATTCTTTCTCCTCAGTGAGGTACATATTAAGAGGTCTGATGTCTCTACCCTCCTCTTTTTACTTAAATTACAATAGTGGAAAGGTGTCCCCTTTTCTCTACCCTGAAAGCATGTGTTCAGCATCAACTCTGCCAGAAACCTTATAGCATCCAGACAGATAGCTCCCCTCACAACATAAGAAACACTTTGAAGGAGAGAAGAGTCGGTTAAAAAAAAAAGATAGAAATATTATCAAGGTATATAGACAACACAGAAATTTCAGAATGTTTAGTAAATGTTTACATGAGAATTGAGTGGCTATCAATATCAAGGTCTTTACGTGAAGGATCTTTTAGGGATAGAAGAGAAAATATTTTAATTTTAAGGGACACAGTTTCCTTTATGTGTTGAAAAAAAAATGAGTCCAGAATGTATCTTTTAAAATGCTAATAATACTATTGAAGTCAAAATATTAGTGAGATGATTTGATAAAAAAGGAAAATTAAACACCAACATCTATGGGATAGGGTTTACTGGAATAGATAGATTCAGTTCTAAATAACTGATGGATAAGAGAGAGAAAAAAATTACATGGTTATGAGTATTTTAACAAGTTTACCAAAATGTATTCAAATAAAGTAAAATGCACTTTTCAAATTAGGAAATATTTTTAAATTGGTAAAACTAACTTACAGAAAACATTGAAAACCCCATAAATATTCTCAGAAAATTGATTGGGTTCAAATCCTAAAAATGAACTTTTTAAATTGATCTTAGTTTCTTTCCTTTCTCCCTCTCCTTATTTCTGATCCTAAGAGTCATGGCCTCATTTACATAAAACTCCAAGCAGAGTAAAGGTTTTAAGAAGGTAGACATTTGACAGTAGTTAATGAAGCCAACTCCCACTCTAGAGATATTCCAAGATTTTGATTGCCAAGCCCATAGCATCTGCATCTTTGCTTTACTTGGGGGTTTTTGCAGGATCTGTTGACCAGGAGGCTGACAGAATGCTAAATATGCAGAGAGTACAAGGCATTTTTTTTTCCTTCAAGTTCTACCTAGCATGCTGAATCCCCAATTCTCCTCCCTGCCACCATATGAAGCAGAAAATGTTGGTAATTAATGTCTGCAACTCTCTAAACACATCCTACTCTAGAAACCTGAAGGCAACTGCACATGCACTTTGCAAAACTTAGCAACTGTCCTGAGCCACCTAAGAAGGAAATGCAGCATGAAGGACTGCCTTCAAACACCTCAGGGACTAGACAGACTCAAGACCTCAACGGATGACATTTGAACAGTAGTTGCGGCTGATTATGGTCCAGGAGTAGTGGCTCTGCCCTGAAAGGACCACAGGTTTCTACTTGGGAGAAAAGACAGGAAGTAAATGGTGAAAGACACATTGCACACTGACAATGCATTATCGTTGCTAAGTTGGCATCGTAAGTGGTAAGTACTAACCTTCAATGTCAAAAAACCTGGAAATAAATAGAACTGCTAATGTCTTATCTTTAAGCAAGTTATATAAATCACCATCTTGGTTTAGGCTAAGTCATGTCATAGGATAAATTATTTTGGCCAACAAATAGAAGGAAATTTTACAAAAATATAGATGATAAGTAGTCAAAATATTTTTTAAAACTCTATTCATAAATTATCTTACCAAACTTTCAAAAAATTTGAAATCAGTTTAATCATTCAGTGAATATAATATTGTATAATATAATTAATATGTCTTAAACTTCCCTTAAAGCAGTATATGTGATTTACTTATATATAACTGACAAATGTTATATGTAAGTATTAGCAGCTGTTCCAGAAGACAGCTGCTGGAAGGCAAAAGTTTTAATGATCAAAAAATTAATAAAATCATTCATTTATAGTAAGTGTTGCACCTGGCTTTGCTGATTTATGCATTTGGTAAAATTGCAAAAATTTCTGTTTCATTTGGTTACTAAAATTGTTTAGATGTTAAAACCCACACAGTAATTGTTTATGCTGATCATTTGATAGTTTTAACTACAACATAATTTAAACTACATAAAGGGCAAACATTTATGAAATTATCATTTACTAAAAAACATTCATAAATACTAAGATTAGCCATAAGAGAGATCATAAATTAGATTAAAATATTGTTGATACAAATTAAAGGAAATAATTTAAGTGCACCTACAGAACACTCTCTAAGACTAATTTACTGATGTGGGTCTTCCTGTAGAGAAAATATGATTATTTATTCCCAATTATAACCCCAAAATTAAGAGACAAATGTTCTTTTCCAACAAATAGGCATCAAGAATACCTAACTAAATAAGAATCCTGACCTGGAATCCATGATATGTCATTTCTGTTTCTGCTATTTCTAGCTATTTAGTGATCTAGGGGAAAAAAATAATGATGAAGGAACTTAGTTTCTTCATCAGTTTTTTAAGGAGTGAGATGCATTAGATAAAGTCTCTTATATGCCACGCACTGTAGTAAAGACTTTTCCCGAGTTAATTCATTCAATAGTCACACTATGTCTATTGGGTAGATATAATTCCTATCCTCAGTATACATGTGAGGAAACTAAGGCTTAGGTAATTTAAACGAATTGCCTATGAAGACAAAATTCAAAGTCACATAGTTGAAATGACCTTTAAGTTCTCTTTTACTGCTGACATTACAATATAAAAATACCATTTAAATACAACGTGAATTAAAATATTGAATTTAAATACTTGAAGTAATATGTTTTAAAAGTTGAATTTAAATACAACTTTAATTAAAGTACGGTTGTTTAATCCCTATGTCTATAAACACTGTTTCCACAGCAAAGCAAGATTTTTAGGATCTAGGCTATGAAACTCAAGGTTTCCATAATTTTAAGACAGACACATATTGTACCAAATGCTGCACCAAATTGGTACATGAGTTATGTCCAGTCCTAACCATGAAACAATCTTCAGTCTGCTAGTTATATTATTTATTTATTCATTATTATTATTCTTCTTGAGACAAAGACTCTCTCTGTCGCCCAGACTGGAGTGCAGTGGCATGATTTTGGCTCGCTGCAGCATCCATCTACTGAGTTCAAGCAGTTCTCATGCCTTAGCTTCCCTGTAGCTGGGACTACAGGCATGCGCCACCACACCTGGCTACTGTTTGTATTTTTAGTAGAGATGGGGTTTTGCCCTGTTGGCCAGGCTGGTCTCAAATTCCTGATGTCAAGTGATCCACCCACCTTGGGCTCCCAAAGTGCTGAGATTACGGGTGTGGGCCACCGCCAGCCTCAGTCTATGTAACTTTCAATGTCATTATCTAGTTAAAACCTAGTCGTAAGTATAAAGTGCTCAAAGATGACCAAGACAGTCCCAAAACTGCATTTCACTTTGACGGCCCAAGAACATGAGGAAGATAAAGCAAGACTATTCACTTGAAAAGACTATTCATTTGAAAAGACTATTCATTTGAAGAGTCAAAGAAAGAGATTGAGAGGCAGCACAACGTTTGTAGAATGAGGCAGGGACGAGGAAGACGGAGGGAAAAATACTTTCATAGACTGAAAGTTGTTTCTGCCAACAATTTTCAAGAAATTTAAGATGTGAAGTGACAAACCAACCCTATCAAATTGCAGAAAAATGGACAGATTGGGAACTTTCCAGGGTCTCAACAAAAATGATGACACACCTGGCTTTCAAGTTCCGGTTCAATACTTGATGCGATTATTTTGCAAACACTTTAGATAATGTTCTCACCAAAGAACAATTCTGTTTATTGAACTTTGTCTTTAATTCCATTTCTAGGCAGCAGGAATGCTAGAAAATGCTACCAATACAAATGATATTTTTAATGTAACAAAACAAGAAACTCTTTTCAGAAACTAGTTTTCTGAACATTTGGTATGCAATATTCTATATATTCTTATTTAACTGTCATTTTTTAACTCATAAAAGATTAAAATATGTTATGGGAATGGTAATGATATATAATACATATTTAAGTGCTTAATAATTTACATTTTGTTAATTATTTTGACTGATTTTGGGTAAAGATTGTTACAACACATAAGCAGGCCATCTGCTGCTGTTAGAATTATTAATAAATACTCCCTGAACTAAGTATTTTAATTAAAAATAAAATGCTGCATGCATTAAAGCCCATCTTAAGTGGGATGTTCCAAAAGGAATTAATAGTGTATCCAGCTGCCAATCTCTAAATAGTTTGAAAATATTACAAACTTTTATTCATGAGAAAATGCCTGGATTTGGATGATTAGGGAGCAATCTGTTGAGTCCTCTAAAGCCTTCTGCTGTGGAGAATCTGAGAGTACATGAATCAATGAAAATTATATTCCATTTTCTATATACTGTTTCATAAAACTACCAGTGAGTTAGACTAGTGCAAAGGCTTTCTTCTTCTTAACTCTATGTTTTTGACTTTTATCTTGGGAAGGAGAGCAATTGGTATTAATCATTTGACAAATCAGTCACCTTGGAAACTATGAACTTACTTTATGATAGTGTATTGTTAAAAGCCAGTTTCTGCAGTCAGCCAAGGTTTGAATACTACCTCCTCATTTTCTAGCTGTGTGACCCTGAGAAATTAACTCAACCATTCTGTACCTCCATGTTCCCATCAGTAAACTGAGGATAATAGTGTTATCTCCTTCGTATGGGTATCATAAGAATTAAGAGTTAATAACACAATGGAACTAAGTAAGTGCTTTATACTAAAGTGATTAATTAATAATGGCTCTTGGATTTATTACTTTAGCATTATTGTCATTAGTCAAAGTACTTTTGCTACTTTTGTTTAAAGATTGCCTTTGAAAGACGAGTCATATGCTTTGGCATTTTCCTGAGGATATGGCATCTTCAGTGTTTGAAGTTGGAACTGATTTTTCTTTTGTAATTCAATGTAAACTGGAACAAAGAGAATGAGGAAAGTGAGGAAACTTAGTAATGCCATTTTTAATCAAAAAGAACACATGACAAGTAAGGAAAGATACATGTACAGTTTCTAAATTTCCAGAAACCTACTGTACATATGCATGACTTCTAATCATCATTAAAATACCAGATCAATATGCGGAGTGAGGGAGCAATTGATGAAGAAACGCAGGAAGAAAGAGGTAAGGTTGAGAAAAGAAAGAAATTAGATAGGAAGTTCAAGAAAATAATACACATAAGGGAGACTCAAAAAGAGTGTCAAGAAGTCTAGAGTTCTGAATTAAACTGTTAAGAAAAAAAAAAAAGATTTCCTTTCTTGTTACGTCAGACCTTTTGAGATTGAAGGTTTAGGTTGTACCCTTGGTAGTGCTGTTAACATGCATGGACTCTGACCCCTGGCACACGGTAGCAAGTCCCTGCCCACGGTGACGAGACTCCACTACAAAACGGTGCTCACTCACATGCCTAGAAGCAACCAGGTTTGGGGTAGCTATTAAAGTTGAGGTATGCAAGCACTAACTTGAGGCGGCACAGTCTCTGCTGCCAGAGCTCCCTGGGGCACGTGGGCCTGTGGCGAAAACTGGAGAGGCCCTCTCTGAATGAAAGATTAACCTGCTCTGTCAAGTCCTTAAAATTGCACAAGGCACATTCGCTTATACCAACGGATTAGATCATCAGAACCACTCCTTCAAAACGCTATTGTTATCCTAGTTTTATAGATTAGAAAACTGAGCCTCAAGGAGCGTAAGTGGCTTTCTTCAGGTCACAGAGCCAGAAAGTGCATGATGCAAGTGTCAATGCAGAATTCAAAGCTAATTGCTTTTTATTGACCACCCCAGTGGTTTTCAAACTATGAAATGTGAAACCCCTGGCTCCTTTTGGTGCCTTAAGGAGAAGCACAGAGGTAAGGTGGTCCCTGAGCAGACCACCCTCTGCCCCTCCCACCTCAGTCCTTCTACTCCACAGACAGCTCTGGTGATGGGGTTTAGACATCAGAGTCCAAGTAAAAACTTTTAGCAAACTTATTCTAAGTTTTTTTTTCTTCAAAATTAATCTGGAAATCCCTTCATTACAAAGTCCCGGAGAATACCATTTCCCATAGAACCCTTTGAACTGGAAGATGCTCATTACTACAGATTGCGCTCATTCCAGGATTGATAGACGAGATCAACATTCTTGCTCCTCACCAGCACTTCCAGGCGTGTTAGTCTGTATATAGGCCTAGTTCATTTCCTGTTTTCATTCCAAGCAATAATTTAACAACTTTGCAATCTATCTTATCTAATGTAAAATACTGAAATAATTTGCAATCTGTCTTCCCGACAATAAGTGATGTTAACTGATCTAATTGATTATATGGCAGAATAATCACCAACAGAGAGACATTTGATCTAGATCAGTGCTGCTCAAGGTATAATCAGCAAACTGTGACTGGGTCTGAGATAAGAAACCTGTGCTAGAGCACACATCTACACATTGTTTCCTTCACATGGAGAAAGTCTTGTCACAAAACAAAAATAAAAACAAAAGTTAGCTGAACTAAGCAGAGTGCTGAGTTGGTTTACATTCTAGGGCGGCTCCTTGTGTTACTCTGACACAGAGACAGTTAGTCTGGGGTGCTTTCATTGCGCTCTTCTGAATCTCAAAGGTGCTTTGGCTTTGGAAATTTGCTTCCCACCCATACGGTTATGATCGGCTTTCTCAGCTCTCAGCCTCTCTTGCTATTCTTTCTGCTTTTTTTTTTTTTTTTTTTTTTTTTTTTTTGCCTGCTCAATGCCCTGGCCTCTAAATGCCAGCCTTTTCTGTGACCCTGTCCTTGGACTGAGATCATATCCTTGAGTCTTGTTCTCTTTGCTCATGCTGAATGAATTTTCTGAATCCCTGACTTCAAAAACCTTTTATATACATTTTACTTTTATCTCTGACCCTGACTTTTCTTCTGAGCTTTAGAGCCTATATTTAATTGCCCACTAGCCATCTTTATCAGATTTTAGTACAGGTACCTAGAATTTAATATTTCTAATGAAAAAGAATCTGCCCCATACTTGCTTCTCAATTATATTAGTCAAAACTTTTATATTGTTAAAATCACACACAAAAAAATGACAGATTTCAGAGGAGAGGAGAAAAGCAGAGAAGAGAGAATAAATGTTTCGGCTGTGTATCAGAAAATTCCAAGGAACTCATTAGCTTTAGCAATGATTTCATTAAAAGGCTCCTAACAAATGTCGTCATAATCTAGTTTTTCATCTCAGGGTTCAGCTGTCTTCTGTTCTGGCTCCATTCTGTAGTATGGTCAGCAGCTTCAGAATTACATCATTCTTAGCAGGTCCAAACCTAAAGAGAGATCCTCTCCTCCCAATGTATCAATATATACCAAGAATATCCCATATTGTGATTTGCCATCTGTGGTACTGGCAATGGAGTCAGCTACATTTAAACATGGTACTGGTATCAAAACAGAGATATAGACTAATGGAACACAGCCCTCAGAAATAATAAAACATATCTACAACCATCTGATCTTTGACAAACCTGACAAAAGCAAGAAATGGAGAAAGGATTCTCTGTTTCATAAATGCTGCTGGGAAATTTGGCTAGCCATATGTAGAAAGCTGAAACTGGATCCCTTCCTTACACCTTATACAAAAATTAATTCAACATGGATTAGAGACTTAAATGTTAGACCTAAAACCATAAAAACCCTAGAAGAAAACCTAGGCAATACCATTCAGGACATAGGCATGGGCAAAGACTTCATGTCTAAAACACCAAAAGAAACGGCAACAAAAGCCAAAATGGACAAATGGGATCTAATTAAACTAAAGAGCTTCTGCACAGCAAAAGAAACTACCATCAGAGTGAACAGGCAACCTACAGAATAGGAGAAATTTTTTGCAATCTACTCATCTGACAAGGGGCTAATATCCAGAACCTACAAAGAACTCAAACAAATTTACAAGAAAAAATCAAACAACCCCATCAAAAAGTGGGTGAAGGGTATGAACAGACATTTCTCAAAAGAAGACATTTATGCAGCCAACAGACACATGAAAAAATGCTCATCATCACTGGCCATCAGAGAAATGCAAATCAAAACAACAATGAGATATCATCTCACACCTGTTAGAATGGCGATCATTAAAAAGTCAGGAAACAACAGGTGCTGGAGAGGATTTAGAGAAATAGGAACACTTTTACACTGTTGGTGGGACTGTAAACTAGTTCAGTTGTGGAAGACAGTGTGGCAATTCCTCAAGGATCTAGAACTAGAAATACCATATGACCCAGCCATCCCATTACTGGGCATATACCCAAAGGATTATAAATCAGGCAGCTATAAAGATACATGCACATGTATGTTTATTGCGGCACTATTCACAAGAGCAAAGACTTGGAACCAACCCAAATCTCCATCAGTGATAGATTGAATTAAGAAAATGTGGCACATATACACTATGGAATACTATGCAGTCAGAAAAAAGAATGAGGTCATGTCCTTTGTAGGGACATGGATGAAGCTGGAAACCATCATTCTCTGCAAACTATTGCAAGGACAGAAAACCAAACACCTCATGTTCTCACTCATAGGTGGGAATTGAACAATGAGATCACTTGGACACAGGAAGGGGAACATCACACACCAGGGCCTATCATGGGGTGGGGGGAGGGGGAAGGGATAGCATTAGGAGATATACCTAATGTAAATGACAAATTAATGGGTGCAGCACACCGTCATGGCATACATGGTATATAAATACCTATGTACCAAACCTGCACGTTGTGCACATGTACCCTAGAACTTAAAGTATTAAAAAAAAAAAAAAAAAAAAAAACAAACATAGACTATAGAAAGGAGGCAGGATCTATCTCCAATGGATACATGGAATTGTTTTCACATAAAAGATAGTGGAGTTGGGGAGGCATGCAAAAGAGATAGCCATAATATTCAGCCTAAGTATGCATTAACTCCTCTATTTTCTTTGGATAATCAACTTGCCAGACATCCATTTGGACTTCTAATCTGGGAAGTAGGTAAACCTCAACTACAACTTCTCTCTCACTACTCATATATAATCCTATATCAATATCCAAGAACAAATCTTGTTTCTACCTCTGAAGTGTCTGTAAAATCTGGCCTCTACTTTCTATCCTAATTGCTATCATCTTTTTCTTCTCTTATTTAGATTATTGCTAGTAGTTATTCCAACTGATTTTCCTACCATCAGTTTCTTTTCTTCCATTCCATCTATTTTTCCAATTAAATCCTAGGTTTTTTTCATACAGAATAAAATAACAATTTCTGAGATTAGTTCATGCATTTTTTCATCAAGGATTCTGTTCACTACACTTAAAATATCTATAGAAGAGACAACCAGTCCCAAGGATATCTACTAGAACTCATCTTCCAAGGGATTTCTGGGTCCATATATTTTGAAATTCTTGAAGTCTGTTGATGCCATAGTGCCTCACAAATACCTCCATCCTCATCTATCTGCTCTTTTCTTCAACTTTCCTCTGCTCTACTGTATGTCCTTCCCTGATGCCAATCTAGCTCCTACTGCTGTCTTTTCTTCTAAAACTTTTAACTATACCTCCAGGAATCCCAGTCACCCTCAGTATCTTCCCATTACGTTCCTGCCTAAGAGAAACTTGGCTTTCCCTGAGGATACCATTTCCCCTGTAGCCCTCTTAATTGGAAGATGCTCATTACCACAGAATACACTCATTCCAGAGTTTTTAGATGAGGAGATCACCATTCTTGCTTCTCAAATGCACTTCCAGGCCATTTCTCAGTCACTGACACACTGAAATTAATTACGTCTGTTAATAACACAGTCTTCATATCCTCAGCTATTTAATAACAATCCCTGTTCTCCTTTTCATTCACTGAAGACCTTAGTGCCAGAATCTCTGTTTCCTCCCACTCCGTGTTCTGCCACTGTCCTGAGTTACTTCAACATGCATCCATAAGACCCAGCTGACACCCTAATTCTTCAATTACTTTTCCTCATTTTTAGTGACTTTGACCTCATTTCCTCTGAAATCTTTCACTCTTATATCAATATCTTAGATAAGTCATTCACACACAATTTGCATTTAAAGAACTCTGCTCTCCACCCACATCCTCCTATCTTTTCTGCTGTCTTACTCTTTATCTCCCATTGCACCTTTCTTTTTTCTCATAAGGATTTCCAATTCCTTGGCCCCTCTATTTTATCCCTATCAGCAGTTTTTTCTGTTCACTTCCTGGACTAACTAGCTTAAAGTCCATTACCTGACACTTTCCTCAGTCTCTTCCATTTTTCCCTCTGTTTTTCCATAATTTTATTGTTCTAGAAGACAGTAAACTGGATGAATCCATCTCAGTTTTCAAGGCCTCCATCTAGTTTTCTGAGAGCTGCCATTGAAATTTCCTTCAAATTTTATTTCAGCTCACGTCTTCATCCCCATCAAACTCAAGAATATTAGATGTTTATTTTACAGAAATAGCATATCACCTTATAATGTGCTTGATCTCTTTATATGCCTATCTCCCTCTATAGACATGCTGAAAACAAAAGGTATGTCTTGAAAACATCATTTTTATTACTGGTGTTTAGCACACTCTAGTTATTGAGTGAACATTATTAAATAGATGGCATATTGTTACATTATTCATCCTTCATGCAGTGGAGTATATGTTTCATATACAAATGAAAAGTGCTGGACATTTTTATTATTCGATATGTTAAATTTGAATTTATACTTACTATTCTAGAATTATTATGTTTACAAAGAAAAACATTACAATTTTTTTGCTCCTCTTTAAAGAATCTAAGTAACTCAAGTTATTTTAATGGAGTTAAATAAGACAAGTTGGATTTGGTACAAGAATAGTTCAACAGAATTGAGGATACAGAGATAGACCTAAAAATAACAGTCACTAATTTCTTTTTGTTGTTGTTGTTGTTGTTGTTTTTATTATACTTTAAGTTCTAGGGTCCATGTGCACAGCATGCAGGTTTGTTACATATGGATACACGTGCCATGTTGGAACAGTCACCAATTTCATGGCAAAGTTGTCACTGTGTTACGGTGGAGAATAGATTATCTCTTTAGTAAGTAACGCATGACCAACTGGGCCTACATCACACAAAGCACAGAAAGGCAAATGACTTGAACATGTGAACACATTTCACAAAAGCAATTAAACCAAATGACCAATAAATATATGTAATGGCACTTAACCTTATTAGTCGTTAGGGCTACCCTCTGATGGAATGACTAAGATTAAAGAGGTAAAAATACCAAAATTACAAAAATGTAGAGCCACTAGAATTCTAATACATCATTGGTGACAGTCTTCATGGGTACAGCCACTTAAAAAACTGTTAGTATCTATTAAAGCTAAACATGTACATATATGTATAAATATAAATATATGTGTTCGTGTGTGTGTGTGTATATATGTATATATACACACATATATATATATGACCCAGCAATTCTTCTGCTAGAATTATGTTGTGATATTCACTAAAAGATATGTACGAGAATGTTTATGGTTGCACTATTTACAAAAGCTCCAAGTTGGAAACAACCCAGATGCTTAACAATGATAGAATAGATAAATAACTTGAAGCATAATCACATAATGGAATATTGTGGAGCAATGAGAATAGATTATAGTACAACATGCAACAATGTGGATAAATCTCACAAATATGAATCTGAGCAAAAGAAGCCACACACAAAAGATCCCATGCTATTTGATTTCATTTATATAAAATAAGCAAACAAGGAAATCTAATATATGTAGTCAGAAGTTAGGACAGTGGTTATCTTTGGTGGGAAAGGGCTGCGTTAGTCATGGGAAAGAGTCAGATGAATAACTTCTGGATGCTAGATACAAAGATGTTTTCAAAACTTCACTCCTATGTGTGCTTACAGCATATGTAATTTATGTATATTCTACTTCAATCAAAAACTGTTAATTACCTCAAAATAATAAAAGCCACTTACAACAAACCCATAGCCAACATCATACTAAACAGGCAAAAGTTGGAAGCATTCCCCTAAAGAACTGGTAAAAGACAAGGATGCCCACTCTCACCACCCCTATTCCACTTAGTGCTGGAAGTCCTAGCAAGTAAAGAAATAAAGCAAGTAAAAGAAATAAAAGGCATCCAAATAGGAAAACAAGAAGTCAAACGATCACTCTTCACTAATAACACAATTCTATACCTAGGATCATAGAGAATCACACAGATTTCATACCTAGAATCCAGAAGCCAAAGGCTCCTGGAGCTGATAAACAAATTCAGTAAAGTTTCAGGATACAAAATCAATATACAAAAAAGTAGCATTTATATACATCAATAATGTCCAAGCTGAGAGCCAAATCAAGAACACACACCCATTTACAATAGCCAAAAAATGAAATACCTAGGAATACATTCAACCAAGGTTGTAAAATATTTCTACAAGAAGAACTGAAAAACACTGCTAAAAGAAATCACACAGAAATGACACAAACAAATGAAAAAAACGTCCTATGCTCATAAATTGGAATAATCAATGTTGTTTAAATGACCATACTGCCCAAAGCAATCTACAGATTTAATACTATTTCTATCAAACTACCAATGTCATTTTGCACAGAATTAGAAAAATCTATTCATATGGCATGATAAAAGAGCCAAATACCCAAAACAATGCTAAGTGAAAAAAAACAAAGCCAGGAAAGCATCACACTACCCGACTTCAAACTGTCCTATAAAGATACCATAACCAAAACAGCATGGTACTAGTACAAAAGCAGATACATAGATCAATGGAACAGAATAGAGAGCCCAGAAATAAAGCCTCATACCTACTGCCTTCTGATCTTTGACAACATCGACAAAAATCAGCAATGGAGAAAGGACTCCCTATTCAATAAATGGTGCTGGGATAAGCTGTCTAGCCATATGCGGAAGAAAGAAACTGGACCCCCTAACTTTTACCATACATAAAAATTAACTCAAGATGAATTAAAGAATTCAGTGTAAGACCTCAAACTATAAGAATTCTAGAAGAAAACCTAGGAAACACCATTCTGAACATTGGCCTTGGGAAAGAATTTAAGTCCTCAAAAGCAATTACAACAAAAACTAAAATTGACAATTGCAACCTAATTAAACTAATGAGCTTATGCACAGCAAAACAAACTATCAACAGATTAAGAGACAGTCTACAAAATAAGAGAAAATATTTACAAATGATGCATCTGACAAAGGTCTAATATCTAGAATTCATAAGGAACTTAAATAAGTCAACAAGCAAAAAACAAGTAGCCCCATTAAAAAGTGGGCAAAAGACATGAAAAGACACTTCTCAGGGAATGTAAATTAGTTCAGCCACTGTAGAAAGCAGTTTGGAGACTGCTCAAAAACTCCAAAGGACTTAAAACAGAACTACCATTTGACCCAGCATCCCATTACTGGGTATATATCCAAAAGAAATTGTTCTACCAAAAAGACACATGGACTCACATATTCATCACAGCAGCAGTTTTCACAATAGCAAAGACAGCAACCTAGGTGATCATCAATGGTGGACGGGATAAAAAAAAATGTGGTACATATATACGTGGAATACTACACAGCCATAAAAAGGAATGAAACCATGCCCTTCACAGCAACGTTGGAAGCAACTGGAGGCCATTATCCTAAGCAAATTAATGCAGGAACAGAAAACCAAATACCACATGTCCTCACTTAAAAGTAGAAGCTAAACATCGGGTACACATAAAGATGGCAACAACAGACACTGGGAACTACTGGATGAGGGAGGGACAGAAAGAAAAACTGTTGGATACTATGCTCACTACCAGGGTGACAGGATCAATCATACCTCAAACTTCAGCATCACTCAATATACCCATGTAACAATCCCACATACATACTCCATGAGTCTAATTTTAAAGTTGAAATTATTTTAAAACGTTAATGTGTTTGATACCTATGATATATAAGGCATCTTTGAAATGAGATGTTAGAAGAAATAAATATAAAAATGAATAAACCGAGGGCAAATAAGGGAAGGGTCAAAGTTCAGAAAGAATAAACTCTTGTAAACTGAGTATGAAGGCCTACAATGCTTAGCACGTCATTAAAAAATATAAACTATTCAAAATGGAATCAGATTTACTTGGGTTCAGCTTTATGGCCTCCTTCAATCCAGGTTGACATCATTTGTGCAATACTGACTTAAAAATTGGTTTTAGTACATTCCAAGAGCCTTGCACAAGAGAATAAACATAGTTTTGGAATTCACCATCCTCCTTTGTCTTTATCACAACAAAACAAACTCTTCTGTTGTGTCCTGGATGATCATTTGGCATTTCTTTTCACTTATAACTATCTTTACACTCACCATCCTCCTTTGTCTTTATCACAACAAAACAAACTCTTCTGTTGTGTCCTGGATGATCATTTGGCATTTCTTTTCACTTATAACTATCTTTACACACAAAGTTTTCCAGAAATTCTTGGTGCCTATAAACAAACTTTGGATGTCAGAAACAGTGTCTTATTCGTAAAAGGATGTTTGCTTCCTAATTTAAAAGTTATATTGCTTTTGGCACAAACTGAAAAGAAAAGCCATCAAATAAGATTTAGGTAGTGTTAAATGACTAAAGATTATAAAAAGCTTTATAACCTGTAATCTCAAGTTACATACTAGCTGAGATGCATTCAAAGAATGTGGCACTTTATGGCAAAGGGTAAAGAAAAGATACTATAGTAAAGCAATTTATTTGTTGTTGTTGTTGTTTTGCACTCATCTGTTATAAATACAAGACAATAGACTATAGGTGGTTATTTAATAGGCAGAAAAATCAAAGCTAAACTCTCCATTTCTGAAGAATGCCTTTAGGTAAAAGAGAAAGCCTATTATCATTGAGAAACATTAAGCTAATTAATAATTAATTTAGGAACGTGCTTTGGTCATTACAAAATTGAGCAGCAATAAATATTAGTGTTTTAAAAACTATTTGTGCAACACATTTCATAGAAGAGTAAAAATAAAATTTGATAACATGTATTTAATTCAAGCAGATAGATTGCAGATCTACAGTCATGGTACAGTGGTTCTTTTCCAAATTTATAATCCAGGATAATGATAACAGTTACATAAGCATTTTTACAGTACAGGCACTCCGCTAACTAACTAATATGGGCTATCTCCCTGAATAATTATAATAAAACCGCAAGGTCATTTAGTAATTTCCAACTATGACTGCCATCAATTATTTCTTTCCCTGTAAAGCATGCTGTCTATTAAGAGACAGCATCTAATTTCCCTCTCTCGAACCTGAGCTGGCTTTGTGATTTCCTTTTGACAATTAGAATCATGACCTACTAGGTTACGAAAAACCTTAGAACTTCTATTTGGGCCTTTTAGAATGCTTGGTCTTAGAATGCTTCTTAGAACCCAGCCATTTTATTGTGAGAAATCTCAGCCCAGAGCCCGATTCATGAGCATGCAACCTGTGCTGTTACTATCTTGAACTTCTTAATAATTTTAACAAGAAACTCCATACTTTCCTTTTGCACTAGGTAGGTTCTGTAAATTATGTAGCTGATTCTGCCCAAGCCATGGGCTGAGTGCCCACAGGACAATCAGCATTACCTGCCAACTATGTCAGTAAGCCACGTTGGACATTCAGCCAAATTGAGCATTTAAATGACAGCAACCACAGACAACATCCGATTACAACTTCAGAAGAGAGCTGCCCAGCCAAGTCTGGTCAATGCCTATGACCATGAGAAACAATAAAATATTATTCAAAGACATTAAGTTTGGCTTGTTACCTGCAACAGAAAAGTAAGACATGCACATACTATTATTAAATCATTCATTCCTTATAATAAGCCCATGAAGTACTAAATATTATACTCTCTCTCTCTTTTTTTTTTTTTTTTGGGACAGAGTCTCGCTGTTGTCACCCAGGCTGGTGGAGTACAGTGTTGTGATCTCCGTTCACTGCAACCTCCACTTCCCAGGTTCAAGCAATTCTCCTGCCTCATCCTCCTGAGTAGCTGAGATTACAGGTGCCTACCACCATGCCTGGCTAATTTGTGTACTTTTAGTAGAGATGGGGTTTCTTCGTGTTGGCCAGGATGGTCTCAAACTTCTGACCTCAGGTGATCCACCCGCCTCGGCCTCCCAAAGTGCTGGGATTACAGGAGTGAGCCACTGCTCCCGGCCTATACTCATTTTTAAGAACAATTTTTCTAAGCGCACAGTTAGGAGGTGCTATCTGGTGTTGTCGAAACACATAGTCCAAGATATAGATTCCTATTTTTAATAAGTGTCTGACATACAGCAATATTACATGATACTTTCATTTGTAGTGTATTTTTCTATTTTTGCTCTATTAGAATTATTCTCCAGATTCCAATTTAACAATTTCATGTATATATAATTTCAAATTATCACTGATGAGATTTCTAAGAGTAAAATCTCAGGTTGCACCTTCCAGTACCTCCTGATTTCCTCAAAGTTGCTAAACCTCAATAATTGTAGGTATCTCCATTTTAATGCTAGCCAATTACGCTAATGGTAGTGCATTACTCATTCCCAGTGATGTATGTTCAACTTTTATGATTATGTCCTCTTCTATCCCCTGCAAGGTCATCATTAATTCTTAATTGCTCAAAATTACTTTTCCCACACATACACACCCACGAGGCCCTTGTGATGGGAATTCATTTCTCAAAAGGGAATTTAAGACTAAGTCTCAGATGTTCAAAAACTGATGAACCAGGTAGTTGACCTGAATCAGCTAATTAAGCTATAGGAAGTCACCAGGGAAAGAAAAAGCATGTCATTAAGTTCACTGTGCTGAAAAGTAACAATTTCAGGGTTCCTAGGAAAGCAAAGAGATACATTAAACAGAATTTTTTGAAATTTTGTTCCACTTTTACTTTAAATTAACTTTTTTGTTTCTGGTATTAGCCTAAAGCACTTGAGTGAGACACCTAATAAACCACTTCTTTATTGAAATTGTTAATTAACTATAAGCCTGAAACTGAACTATGAATTATTCTTTTGTTTGGGTTTGAATAGTTTCAAATTAAGTTGGATGAGTGTTAAGGAGAAAAAAACTTTTTAGAAATAATTTATCTTCTAATGAAGGCTCTTTTCAGATAATATAATTCATGCTTGAAATACATCTATATTCAAACACACAGCACAACCCAAAAGGCATATATACATGTATATATATGCATCTATCTTTCAAATAAAAACGAGGAATCCATAATAGTAATTTATGCATGAATTTTTAATTAAGAGGTAAAATAATTGGTTACCTATTTGTAAAGCCAAAATATAATTATTACAAAATGCATTATTGACTGACCACTATATTCCAGGCTTCTTAGTATCCTTTTTCCAATTATTCCTTCACAGAAAGTAAAATATTAACCCCCAAAATACTTCTAATCTACTGTATTTCCCTCTTAAATAAACATACATTTTAAAATAAAAGAAGATAATAGCATCTGATTTCTCCTGTGATCTCATTAAATGCTGAAGCTTTTTTGTTTTCTAATTTTACTTTAAGTTCCGGGATGTATGTGCAGAACGTGGAGATTTGTTACACAGGTGTACGTGTGCCATGGTGGTTTGCTGTACCTATCAACCACATGCTGAAATGTTTAAAATTACTTTTTAAGTTTTCAATAAAAACACTGATTTTTATCTGTCACAGATTTTCAAAACAAAGCATAATAAATATATTAAACTTTTTTGATGATATGAAAGTTATCAGTATTTTGTCATTTTTATATTCTGTAATATGAAAATATACTTCAAGGCTTGAAGATACATAGATGATATTTGATAAATGCTTCTGGAATGAATGAATGAATGAATGAATGAGTCCAATCATAACTCCATAATTTCTCTTAAAAACAGAGTAATTTTACAATTGTTATTTTCTTTCTTCTCTCAGTAATATTGGGAAACCAGGTGGCCCCTCATCAGAACCATGGAATTGAGAGGAAACTTTTTAATGACTAATATAAAACTAAAGAAAATATAGTTTTTTTATGTGTTACATGAGAAGATAAAAATGCAAATAAGAGACCCTACTTAATTTTAATTCAACATTAAAATGTATTGATATATTGACTGTGAACTTCATGGAGAAAGCTGTACTATTTGCTATTTCATCTCCAGTACCTAAACATAAGTGGCCAGCACATACTGTGCTCAGTTAATATTTACTGATTATATGAACAAATGAATGAATTTAATTTTATTGCCTTATGAGTTTTTTATATGATAATCTAAAACACTATTCTGACTATCGAAGTTTGGAAAGGATTTTTCAGAATGGCACTGTGTCTCTGTTCCATTCCCCACTGATTACTGATAATTGTTAGCCATTATGTATAGTAATCTCAAATATTTTCCTTAGAATAAATCACTGTAGATGATTTAAAACATTGCTTTTGGAAAAAGCAACAAACTGAATGTTTTTCTTTTTGTCTGGTTGATGTATCACTTTATCTAACTGTATCAAGTTATCTATTGCTGCATAACGAATCACCCCAAACTTAGTGATTTAAATTTACAATAATTATTTATTGTCTCTAATACTTTTATTGGAGATCAGAAATTCAGAAATACAGCAGGGGCTCTGAGATTGCAGTCTGATATTAGCCAGAGCTGAGTCATCTGGAAGGCTTGTCTGGGACTGGCAGATCCGCTTCAAAGGTATTTTCATCTCAAGACTGCCAAGTTGGTTCCTCTCTATGTGGGATACTTTGGTGTTTTAATGGCAAGGCAGCTGGCTCTCCCCAGACTTAGCAGTGCAAGAAAACAAGGAAGAAGCTGCAAGGCCTCTTATAACCTAGTCTTGAAAGTTACATGTCATCACTTCTGCATTATTCTATCGGGAACTCAAGTCAGTCCTGATTCAATGGGCGTAAATAGATGGGTATGAATTTTCAGAGAAAACTATCTTAGGGAACATCTTAGAGAGTAGGCATCATACTAATTTTATATGTAAAAATATAATGCAAAATTATGTAAGTGCTTACTTTATTTGAACTATGACAAAAAACATTTGCCATTAATTCTAGGGAATGCTTTTTCGTCTGTATTGCTACATACCTTGATCCTTTGGGCTTTAAGTTAAACTGTCTCAAAAGGTTCCT
Source organism: Rhinopithecus roxellana (assembly GCF_007565055.1). Classification (NCBI taxonomy): domain Eukaryota; kingdom Metazoa; phylum Chordata; class Mammalia; order Primates; family Cercopithecidae; genus Rhinopithecus; species Rhinopithecus roxellana. The sequence continues at coordinate 6,441,931 of NC_044549.1, read as the reverse complement.
CGTGAACTTTTCATTTCAAGGCAGTGGAATAACAATTTAATCATAGTTAATGTGTTAGTTGCAATTTATTTTTATTTCTTTGCTTATTGATTTTATTCCAATAAATTTGCGTTTGACACATACAAAATAATAAAACTATAGAATTTTTCTTTGGAATCATCTGAGTATAAATAAGGTCATTTCCCTTTAAAGTGTTTTGCCCACATTGTTTCCACTTAACCTTCTGAATAGAGCAGGGGCAGCCTAAGTTCAGGGACTAATATCATAGGGGGAAAAGCAAATCCAAATAAGGGAAAAAGAAGGAATACAGAAATGAGATTCAGAGGAAAAACTGAAATTATGGAAATCTGGGGTTGATGAAGCAGCCACAGAAAGAAAGCTGGAATGTATGGGAGAAACTAGACTGGAACAGGTTTAGCACTTTATTTAATGCTGGACAGCTTCTCTGAAGAGTCTGTGACCCATCCTCAGTCCCGCTCAGCAGGAACAAATGCAGGGCCTTGAGCCAGACTCAGAATTCTGGCCATAGTTGTGGACTTGCCATTTCAATAATATGAGGAAATGAAGATGCTGATATTACCTAATTGTACTTTCTCAGGAACATCATCAGGTCAAGTGTATTATTCCATGTTATTTGTTATGTTTATTTTCTCTACTGTATTCCAAAGACATGGACCAGCATTTTCCGAAACAAGTAAGGGCTGCCTCGGGGAACTGCTGTCAAAAGTCACTAGGCCTTTGGAAATTCAGCTGAATAAAAAATGTGACATTGTTATCTATCAATTTTAGAATTTTTTTTCCTTGGGAATTCTTTATGTTGGTGCGAGAAAGGCTTGGACTTTAAAAAAATATGTGAATAATGATTCCACACTCACTAGTTATACCCATGGGCTGGCTACTTCTATGTTCTTTGCCTTCATTGCTTCACGTATCAAATGGAAATAATACTTTACAGAGTTATTTTTTATAAAAATTCAATTGAATAACATATATAAAGTGCCTCACCTAGCAGATATCTATGAAATTTTTATTCCCTTCTCTCTTTTTCATTTGTTCCTGATATGTAACACTATTTCTGATAATAAATCAATTTGCTGGCAGCCAATATTTAATTTTTGAGTAATAAATTATCCTAAAGTCTAAGTTCTGAAGATTGCGTATTTTGGTTATAATCTTTTTTTTCATTTGAAGGAGCAAGGTTAGTAATACTTCCTCATCCATCTTATCTCTAATTCTTTTCATGAAATATTTTAATTTTTTTCATCTATCTTCATTCTTCAGATAATCCTCAAGTTATGTTTAATGACATCAAAAAATTTGAGTCGTGTTAATTATCTACTACTGACCATCTCTCAGAGTTGTTTATTTTATAGGAAGCAAAACTGGATTATTAGCTGATAAAATTGTCATTAATATTTTTATTTTCAATTTCTCTACCCGTTTCCCATATGCAAAAAAAATCAATGAGTTTAATGCAGTACAAGAAAAATGAAAAATCTTGTTTATTTAGTTCTTTAATCTCTTAAAACTTGCTACTCCAATTTCTCAAATTATTTTCCAATGATTCTATTATTCATTATTTGCATGTCTTAATAAATACCTAAAACTCAATTACTTCCCTCCTTGTTCTACAAATCTTCCAAATATAAAAGTGAGACTTTTTTTTCTGATTATTAGGCATAAAAATGTTAAATATGATTATAAATTTTTTTCCCATTTCCAGTTACTGTTTCCCTCCTCTGGTTTCCAGCAATGGAGTTTAAATGTGAAAAATGTGGATTAATGTACAAGTACCACTACGTTATTTGTGTGGGGGTGTGTGTGTATGAATGTGATGAATGTATGACCTGCCACTCTTCCCTAATGTGTTATATTAGATATAAACGTGTTCCTCATGGAAAAGCAGCTCACAATGTTAATTCTCTGAAGTGCAAGGTGCTTTTGAGAATTCTCATACCCATTTCAGATCTAATATTTTTCTCTATCATAGTTTTTATGTTTCATTTCTACCAAATGACATTGGAAAATCCTGCTACGGTATTCTGGTTTCACTGATATTTGAATAATGAATCACAAATCAAATTTGTTTTATTTCTCAATAAGAAAAAATAAGTTCACTAGTTTTCTTTACTACTTCCTTATTTGAAACACATTGCCCTGTTGATTGATTCTAGGTCCTTGACCAAATACTGAAAATAAAGCCCACGTTACTAATTTTGGTTAGCGGCAATACTGTTTACTTGCTAAAACTCAGCCTCACTGGTCACATTTTAGAAATTTTAGTATTTTACAATAATTGCAGGAGTGATGTTATGGATTAAATTGTGTTCCCCTGAAAAAGATAGTTGAGGTCCCAACCTCCAGTAACACAGAATGTGATCCCTTTTGAAAACAGGGTCTTTGTAGATGTAATCAAGTGAAGATTAGATTATTAGAATGGATCCTAATCCAATATAACAGGTGTTTTTATTTTTTAAAAAAAGAAAGGAAAAAAGAAGAGAAGAAAAATTTGGACACAGACATGTATAGAGGGAGTCTATGCAAAGAGACATAGGAAGAATGACATGCAAATATTGGACACAAACCCGGGACGATCTGGGGATACCAGAAGCTGGAAGAGCCAAATGAGGACTTTCCCTTACAGGCTGCAGTAGAAGCATGTCTCTGTCAACACCTTGCTTTGGACTTCTAGCCTCCAGAACTGTGAGAATACCTTCCTGTTGTTCTAAATCACCCAGTTTTTGGTAGTTTGTAATGGCAGCCTTAGGAATAATGAAAAACTAACAGTTATTTTAATTCACTAGCATTATATGGACTCTACATAAATACAGTTTTGAAGGATTTATTTTTAAATGAATCATTGCTTTACTACCATGGATCTCTATGATCAAGATCTATTTTGGTAACGTAATAAAGTAACATTAGTTGAGGACTTCTTTGTGTCCAATAATAGTAATTTATTATTGTCCAATATTATAAGTGCTTTACTTGTCTTCATTAATTTCATTCACACAACTATGCTTTGTAATAGTCACTACCACATTATAATCTCTATTTTGAGGCACAGAGAACTAAGGTTACTGTCCCAAAATATACTCCTAGTAATTGGGTTATCAGTACAAACCCACAACATCTACCCAGAGTCCATGTTCTCAATCACTGCATGAGATGGTCTTCAACTGGCCCATCGCCACTGACTTCACCCTTCACCCACTAAATACTTCAGTATGTCAACCCTCTAAAACACTGCTGTGGTCATTTTATTCAAGCTGTATTCAAAACACAACTTGCTTTATTATTGCCTACAGAATAACTGCGAGACTCTTCGGCACGGTACACAGCATTTACAGGGACCCGTGACCTGGCATAAGCCTACCTTTGAAAGCGCATAGCTACTTACGTATCTATATAGACATTAAATGAAGGAACCTGTATAGGTGATGTTAGAGAACAATGAGGGAATATAGAAATGTCAGGACTTAGTTTCAATGCAGGAAACACAGCTGACAATGAGTCCTTAGTACAAGGCATCAGGTCAGGACAAGACAGACAAGCATACAGATCTTGAGCTAGTCTGGTCGTATATTTTCTTCTCCCACTTTTTCACAGCACACACAGCACACACTTCTGCAGTTTTAGAATGACCATATTCTCTCTCACCTCCTGAGATTTATATTTGCTATTTTTCCCCTCCTGTGCCCCTTTCCCCTCAATTTTTCCCTTCCCACCTTCACCCTCCCACCAGCACCATTTTCATGACTAGTTCTGCTAGAACTCCTGCCCTGAGCAGCCTTTCCTGATGTGTCTCCTACTCACCTGGCCAGTCCACAACATGTGCTCCACCTGTGCTTCACATTTATCACATGGTTTGTAGCGTCAGTTGACTCGTCTGGATCTCCATTCTAAACTCTTAAAAAAGGAACTGCATCGCATTAGTCTTTGACTCCGAAGAACTTGTACAATGAGTGGAATGAAGCAGCAGCTCAATGTGTATCTGATGAGAAAATGAGTGCATGAATGGTTGAATGGATGAATGAATAAATGTATGAATGCTCAACTTAAAAACCCTGTGTGTATACAATGGAGAGAAAAATGCCAGAACTGTGAGAAGACCCTAAATCACTGCTGTGGTGCGGAAACTCTGGAACCAACAAATAATGGTACAAACTGAAGTGTGCCCAGGAACCTAATGGTAGAGACAAGATCACATGGCTGAGAGTAAAAGACTGGACACATTGCATGGACCAAAGCAGAGTTTTATCCAAACAAACCAGCTAGGAGGAAAGATGAGAAAGTCAGTTGAAAAGAATGGATCAAGTAGAGTTAAAAACTTATATAGACAGCAAAAAAGAAGGGAAGTGCAGATAGTAAATGCCAGGTGATACAAAGGTCGATTTTATAGGGAACTAAATTAGAAACAGAAAATTACCATATCAAGAGATAACACAAATCTTTGCTCAGGAAAGTGTTCAAGAGATAGGGATCCTATTAAGAGCCTGGGAATGAACAGGTATAAAAGCAAATGCAGCTGCAATTTTATAAAACATTGATGACTGCAGTAGATGTTTGATTCACATTCTAAAATGTTATGCAATTCCTATTAAAGCAGATGTCAACTCCTATGTGACTAGCATGAGCCATAAGTTCCATGAGGGCAGGCCTTAAACTGTCTGAATCTATTCTGTATCTGCTGCCTAGCACCTTATAGACAGAGAAAAGAACGTGAAGTAATAGAATGATAGGTCTTTCAATGATATCCTATACCAGCTTCTCTTCACTATTTCCCTTTTCAGTGTACCATTCATCTACTTGCCCAGGCAAGAAACTATGCATTATCATTGACTTCCTCTCCCTCACTCCTCTCCCAACATATTTATCAATAAGCAACTCTTGCACAACCTACCTCCAGAATTCAATTTCTGAATTGAAAAACACCCTTCCCTTGCCGGGCGCGGTGGCTCAAGCCTGTAATCCCAGCACTTTGGGAGGCCGAGACGGGCGGATCACGAGGTCAGGAGATCGAGACCATCCAGGCTAACACGGTGAAACCCCGTCTCTACTAAAAAATACAAAAAACTAGCCGGGCGACGTGGCGGGCGCCTGTAGTCCCAGCTACTCGGGAGGCTGAGGCAGGAGAATGGCGTAAACCCGGGAGGTGGAGCTTGCAGTGAGCTGAGATCCGGTCACTGCACTCCAGCCTGGGCCTGGGTGGCAGAGCGAGACTCCGTCTCAAAAAAAAAAAAAAAAAAAAAAAAAAAAAAAAAAAAAAAGAAAAACACCCTTCCCCATTAACACAATGCTTGTTCAGGCCACCGTTCTTATTTGTTGTACTTCTGCTAAATCCTTCTAACTCTCCCCTTTGCTTCTAATTATTCTCTTAGAATTAAGTGTCCAAAATAGAGCCATAATAATAAGTGTTGTGGGTTGAATTACATTCCTTAAAAAGATATGTTTAAGACTCCCAGTATCTGTGCATGTCAGCTTACTTGAAAATAATCAAGTTAATATGAGGCTGGACTAGATTAGAGTGAGCCCTCACTCAGTGACTGATGTCTTTCTAGGAAGTGGAAAATGTAGAAAGAGGGACCAATAGTGAGAATGCCATGTGATGATGGAGGCAGAAGTTGGATGCACATATAAGCCAAGGGGCAACTAAAGGTTGCCAGCACTCAACAGAGGCTAGGGAGAGGCAAGCAAAGATCTTCACCTAGAGCCTTCAGATCATGACCCTGCCTACCAACTCCTTGATTTCAGACCTCTAGCTTCCAGAAATGTAAGAACACCTTTCTGTTGTCTTAAACTCCCTGGTTTGTAATGATGTGTTAGGGAAGCCCTAGGAAACATACAATATGCAAAAATAAAAATTCAATCAAGGCTGTTTGTTGATTAACATCGTTCTGTAATGATTTCAGCATAGAGTAAAAAGTATTTTATGAAGCCTAAAGAACCCCACATGATCTGAATCCTACCTAACTTTGAATTAATCTCTTGACAATTTCCCTTGTTTTCAGCTTGCTACACTTTAGAGATGCAAGACTGTTTACTTTCCTCAAATTTGCCTCTTCTTCTAGACCCTCATACATGCTGCTCTTTCTGCCTGAGCATCACCCTTTCTCTCCCTCACCTCCACCATTATCCTGACTACCTTTTCTATTTCCTTATCTCATAGTCCCATTCTGTCAGGGAGACCTCTTGAGATGTCAAAACTAGTTTGGCTCCCTTGCTGTGTAATAGTATAGTACAATATTTATTCTAAATATTGGATTACTTTTCTCTTTCTTCTCTAATCTGCAGAGTCCATGAGAGGAGAGATAACATCCTTCCTGTGTTTTCCACTGTATTTCCTGTATCCAGCATGCTTTGCACATTACTACGGTTACTCTATTACCACTATCCAATCATTACTATTACTAATAAAGAGCCAACAATTGTTCAGTATTTATTTGTACCAGTAATTTTGCAAATAATTGAGAAAATATGTTACATCAGTTAATCCTCTTATCTAGTGGTGATCAGATGGGACTCACCATTATTTCTAAGCCACAGCTGAAAAAAAATAGTGAATTTTGCAATGGTTGAAATATGATTGCAAGGTCAAACTGCTTTGAATTGATAGGATGAAGTCTCATCCTAGTTGTATCTGAATTCAAAAGGCCATATTCTTAATCATTTGCTCAATAAATATTTGTTGATATTCCAACAGAGAGAGAAATACAAATAACAGCCAGGTGCTGAAATTAACACATCTGTGTTTGAGCAAAAATGAGACAGAGGTTTAACTTTCAGCAATAAAATGAAAAGGGGGATTTGTTGTACGTAAAGGCCAGATAAAGAAGCAAGTTGAAACAAGATAATTGAGATCCTATGATTAGATGGAAAGTGGTTTCTAGGACGGTAAGGCAGTCAGAAGCAGACTTTAGACACGATTTTCTCCAAAGATGCCAATCCATAAAAACACCATTGAACAGAATGTACATTGACTTAGTCCCATCAATTATACAGCACTTTCTGCAAATTTGAAAAAAAAAAACTTTCAAAGTTGTTTGAGGAGGCACAAGAATGTGCTGAAGTGCTTTAACATATATGTGTTATAACACGTATTTCATACAGCAGCTTACATTTGGTGATCACCATTGGCTAAATTTCTTCAAACTAATAGAACAGGATGTACCAGAAACAAAGAATGCATTTTACCTTCTATATTTTAAACTCTTCAGGAAAATGTCTAAGAAAATGTCTATTTTAGAAAGCAGGAGAAAATTCACGTGGCAGCATACTGCCCATTTTACACAATATTGATGCCACTTTGGACAGTGAAAGGGAATTAACATGTGAATCTTTCTCTGCATACACTTTTTAAATAATTTGAAATGAGTTGCCCCCTAATCCCACCACATGAATGTTGATGACAATATATTTAAAGAGTATCAGTTAGATAGATTGCCAAATTCCCAACCAAGTCAGGGAGTGCATTATCACCCACTCAAACTTTGATGGGAAAAAGCAATCACTTCTGATAATTCTTTAGATGATGAGAGAAAGTCCCAATAACTTCAAATTTGGAAGCCGAGCCTTCATAATTGACAGTTGATTTTACAGTGAAAAAGGAATGGAGAGAGAACTGACTTGCAGCAGAGTTCGATGAGTTATGGTTTAGCTGTTTTGAGTCTGGGCACCTGCAAGTATAAATGGCCATTAGAAAATAAATAACAGAATTGAGGAATCATCATGCGATATAGAAAAAAGGGCAAAAAAGAAAAAAAATAATCGAGTAATTATAGAATTCTACGTGTATATATCTTACAGGTTTGAAGTGCTAGAGAAAGACCACAACTAAGGGAAACACCTGGAGTTTGTTGGTTAAGTGTTCACAGGAACCACAGAAATATATCCTGCCCTCCAAGGGGGTGGAGAAAATAGCATACACAATGTAGGAACTGACTCAACATTGGGTTAAACCCGCAGTCAGACTCTAATAAATGGAGGAATTAAAGCCAAGAGACAAGGTACAGAAATAAAGGATAAGCAAAGTTAAGGTGAAATTTAAAGATGGTCACCAATAGTAAATACTAAAAGTGATCAAAAAGGACTGAAGATCGGTCAGGCACGGTGGCTCACACCTGGAATCCCAGCACTTCAGGGGGCCGAGTCGGGTGGATCACTTGAGATCATGAGTTCAAGGCAGCCTGGTCAACATGGTGAAACCCCATTTCTATTAAAATGCAAAAAATTAGCTGGGTAGCTGGGTAGCTGGGCATGGTGATAGGCGCCTATAATCCCAGCTACTTGGGAGGCTGAGGCAGGAGAATTGCTTGAACCTGGGGGGCAGAGGTTGCAGTGAGCCAAGATCACACCATTGCACTCCAGCCTGGGTGACAAGAGTGAGACTCAAATTAAAAAAATTTAAAAAACAAAAAACAGACTGAAGACTAAGAATCAGATCTTAGGTTTAGTATAAATCTAGATAGTTTTGGGGAAAGTGGTGTTGGGATAATGGTAAGAACTGAAACCAGGGATCAGTAGATTAAGCAGAAAATTACTAGGATGAAACTGGAAGGAGTGGCTGTAAACAACATGTTCTGAAATGTTAATATAAAAATGATATCTTAACCTATAAAAAGTAAGACTGATTTTGTTGATATTTCCTCAGTGGGTGTATACTCTAGAAGATCTTGTGTATATTCTAGAAGGTCTACATAGACAAAGGTAAGACATACTGGATGGGAAATGTATGCAAATAATTATGCCGGGATCTTTTAAGAAAGTTGTATAGGATATGGCCTCAAATATTAAATACTTGAAAAACAGAAAATCAAAGCATAATGGTGTGATAACATAAATTTATGAATAATTGAAAAATTAACTCAAAGCATCACGTTTTACCCCACAAATATATACAATTATTATTTGCCAATAAAAAGAATAAGTGAATATATTTATTGAAATTATTTAAGTATAAACACACATGAAATGCAGGTCCTTTTTTTAGGTTACAGAATATTGACTATCAGAGATTTGATTATAAGCTCAGTAACTACTCAACCACAATTAGCTGGTGCAGTTTAAAAGAACTCGTGGTATAAAAAAGGATCTTAACTTAGGCCAGGTAGCTAAGATATGCAAAGGAGAGAGGAAAAACAAGTCATTTCAAAAGTATACAAGGTGTGAGTAAAGGCAAGGAAATAAGAAATATAGAAAATAGGGGCCTGGGGAAAAAGAAAAGACTAACAGGAATCTCCTTACAGTACAGTCAAATTAGGAGAACATACGAGAAAAAGGTGAAGTGCTTCTAGAAAAATGGTTGATGAACAATTGAGGAATGGCTGTAAGGGATACAAATAGATTGGAAGGGTCATGTTTAACTTTTGATTAAACTTTAAATATATAGAAAAGGTGATATGATGAAATTGAAAAGTTTAGTACTAGAGATAATGTATCTTCTGTGCCTTGCAAAAAAGGTATCTGGGTGATTTAATTAAAGAGAAACTACAGTGCTGATGCCCAAACATATGCATAAGGGTCTTTCAGGATTCGTGTAAAATGCAGAGTCTGTGCCTTAGCCACAGGCATTCTGATTGGATAGATGAGGATACCCACAAATCTCAGTTTTTTAGAGCACTCCAGGTATTTCTTCCCCAGATGAGAGAGGTAGCCTTCTCCCTACATTTTGGAGACATTAAATTAGAAGGTTCAGAAAAAAATTAAAAAATAATAATAATAATAATAAAAGACTCACTTTAAAAGATGAAAATTAATTCCTGGGAGCAAAATTAACTTTTTTAATTTGATAGCAAAAAGGCAAGAGGATCATTTAACAAGCATCTCCAAGTATATTAAGTGTGTATATAAGAGAGCTGAGCAATTTTTCGCCATTTCTATTGTTGTCTACACAATAGGAAATTGACAAGGATTAAAGTAAAAACTCATTTGCAAGGAAAGATTTCTTCCCTTAAATAATGATTATAGGCCAGACTGTCATGAAGGGCATTTGGAGAATCTACACTCTTGTTTCGTCTTGCTTAATAATAATCACTTTAAAAAGTCTATCCATCCCAGCTATTTTGGGGTGGGTCCCTTCACCAATATTGGGAATAGGGTCATTGACCATAGAATATTTTGAAGTCGATTCCAACTTTATGATAGCAACATTTAATAAGGATATATTGCTCTTTGAGTAGGCTATGCAAGAGTCATTAACTGTGACTAATATGCTGTCCTCAAGATGTGCCAGAACAGCCTCATTAATCACATTAAATTGCTGCTAAAGACACTGTGTACATGAATGTGTGTGAGTGTGTGTATGAGTGTGTGTGTTTGTGTATATGGTCATTTATTAAACTCCTTTGGAGTTACAGAATAAAGACAATGACTTAATTGAACCCTGTCCATTGTTGACTTTTTCTCCCTTTTTCCCCAGCTTTTAAAAACTGGTCCAGTATCCAGGTAGCTGTTCTCCCGAGCCTGCATTTGTAAATGCTAAGCATTACAGAGCTGTTCCAGCAAACAGAGGGTGGAATTCCACCTGGTTCTCTCTCCCTGCTACAATGAGAGGGAAGCAGTTTCATTTCTGCAGCACCCCCCACCCCCCATGCTGTGACAAGCCATAAAAAAAAGACTGGCTAAAGTGACTACAGATGTTGTGTGAAATAGCCAGTATGTTTTCCACCTGTCTGTATTTGCCTAAGGGGTCAGGGACAATCAAATTAAAGCAATATGCAAGATGTGACAGATGTTGTCCTATTGAGATAAATCTGAGCAAGTTGCAGAAAGGTAGAATAAATGTAATACATAAAACAAAACACAGAAACCACTTTAAAGGGTGTCCTGAGAATAACAACATTTCTAAATAAAGGCCCATTACTTTATGCCCTTCCCTTCTAATTAGACCCATAATTGGACACTTTATAGTACCTAGTGGAAGCATAATTAGTCATTCTTTTTATAGCAGTGTAATTTGTTGGGAGTTAGATTGTTGAAGTGGAAGAAGAGTCATTTTGGAGACTTTTTATCTCTTTTTCAGGCAACAGGTAATGACATGGTGCATTGCCCATTTTGTTGAAAGAACTTGGGTGAAATGTTTCACCATCAAATTAATGTCCTTGGATCTCATGTTCCCCTCAAAATAGAGAATAGCATCTTCTGCTACCTCTGAGGCTAATGCTGAGTAATGAAACGGCCTTTCAATAACTTATTGACTAGGAACGTTGTTAACATGTCAAGATCAGGGAAAGGGGAGTTAGATGTGACATTATGATTATATATGCCTTGAAACAATACACCAATATGGGGCATTTTTCTTTTGTGTCACACTGGCTAGATGTCTCTGGTGAAATAGACAATATATGTTTTTGGGCAAACTTCCTTTTGGATCTTTATCTTTCTTTTTCTATCTTAAAAATACTTTATGCTCTGAGATCTCAGCACTGCCCCTGAAAATTATTAGACTTAAAAAATATGAGTTGGCCAGCAAAAGCATAAAACCAATCAACCATTGGACGTTAACTCTTTTGAAGGTTGTAAAGTCTTACAAGCCATGATGAAATAGCATTTACTGCATTTTGTGGAAAGAATAATGCGTTCCAATTTAAGTCATTTGTAAATACTTTCAGGGATGTAATGGAGCGTTGTGTGTTCTTGACTTTAAGACAAAAGTCTATTACGATTACCAGGGTATATTGTTCCCTTAATTCCATTGTCATAACATGACACATACGTCTGAATACAGTCAATCCACTGCTGGTCTCAGCGACTGCCAACAGCAAGTTGATTTAGATGGCAACCTATGTGGCTGCAGTGAAGGCCAATGGAAATTACAGAAACCATTTTTCTTCCTCTCCTGAGGTTTTCAAACTCTCAATCACGAGGCAAGTCAAGCACAGAAGAAGCCTAATTGAGAGTTGGATGCCTGCTACTTGTTGCAGCTTCCCTTCTTACTAACGCAAAGAGAGTATTTACTGTGGGCTTTGACACTTTTTGGAGTCATCCCAATGTAGGGTAGTATTTAAGTATTGTTGGTGTTTAGGAGGACTTTTCCAAGAGAACACCGATATTTTAAAATTTGACCTAATCAATCTGTGGTTTATCAACCTATTTGTTGAGTGCTTGTTATTTGTCAGGCACTGTATTACAACTAAACTTTCTCCTTCCTCAAATTCTGCCTGCCACAGGGACTCCAAAACTGGAATAACCTCATTAATGGTAATTTGGAACACACAACATTCCATTCGCATTCTCTCTCTCTCTCTCTCTCTCTCTCTCTCTCTCTCTCTGTCTCTCTCAGTCTCTCTCAGTCTCTCTCTCTTCCAGTCCTTCCAGGCCCAGGGTGTGTAAATCATAGTGCACCCCTGAGAGAAGGGAATGTACACAGAGGGTTTCAAGCTTCTCTTAATATTATTAGTGAACATCATGAGCATTCTGGGAAGCAGGCCTCCCCCCACCCCCCAAAAAAGAAACAGCATGGAGATGGGAAGTGAGGATGCCTCAGGCTAAAGAGATGCTAAGAGGACTGATTGCTCCTTGCTCCATCAACTAAGTCTGTCAATCACACAGCATATAGGAAAGTGTGCCTGCTACCACAGATGAAATGGAGGGCCTGATTTAATCAACACTAATCAACTAATTCAGGTGGAAATTTCAGTTCGATTGTGCTGATGTGTACACAATGACAATAGGCTAATTTTTAGGGCAGTTCAGGCATTAGAAGTTCCTTGGCTAACAAAATTGACTGATTTGTGTGTGCTGTGTGTTCTTCACGTGTGAAAGAACACCAGAGCCTTAAAACACATTTTGAAACGATGTTAAAAGTATACTTTTCCCAGAAAAACTATTGATTCTGAAATCATTTAATTCATATTAAATAAGCTGTTTCACTTACAATTTAGACCAAAACATATTTTTGTAATTATATTTTCATGAATGTAAATTGTGTGTATATTTTGCTGTACAATTGGCTGTTTGCATACAGTATCACTTACACTTACATACATGCTGTGTGCTTACATGAATAACAGGAAGAATCCTTAAGATTCAATCCAGACATATGACGGTAGTTGGACTTTGGATGATCTGTGTGACACAATTATAGCCTACTAGAAATCATTTTGTATACAATAAAAGAAAGACATATCATACATATGGAATTACAGAATTTTATGCCTCAAAGAGATCCTAAGAATCAGTTTCAAAAATGCAATATATGTGCAATAAAAATTTGTGGAATGAGGGAATTCAAACATCAAACTAAAGAAGTTAGAGATCCATATGTTCACATGAAATACTAAATTAAATTTAAATACAATTGACCTTGAATGTAAAGGTAACAATATATTTCCCTTTATATAGTTTGTTCTGCTTATATCATCACACCTTGCTTGCTCAAAAACCTTCATCCTTAGACTTTCAGACAAAACCTAGGAGTACATCAAAATGTTCCTGAAGAGGCGGGTTAGGATATTTTCAACTTAATGGTGATTTTTCTTTAATTATGGAAGAAATTATTAATTTTTTTCATGGAGGAGATGGGAAGGATGACAGAATCAAAAGAAGGTTCAAGTAGAACACATGAGAAATGAATAAAATTTATTTGTAGTTTGTAAATGAAGGTAACAGCACAGCGTTCTCCTTAAACATGCAAATAATATAAACCTATTGCCCACTGATAGCTTTACTTTACAAATCAAAGACAGGTATTATTAAATTAGATTATTAAAGGCTAAGAGTGCCTAGACATGACTGTAATGGGATGGATAACATTTAAACAGCTAAAGAAAGAATGTGTTCACTTTTGTTCTCTTTTGGTTCGTTGCCACAGATCGATCGATCGATCGATCTATCTATCTATCTATCTATCTATCTGTCTATCTATTTTTTTAATGTCGTCAATGCTCTGTTTACAGTGTTCATGAGAGAAGGTGCTGGAAAGTATTGATACCTAAGTCTGCTGTGCGAGATGAGTAGTTAAAAATTGAGACGCAGTATGCTTGAGGCCAGTGGCTCTCAATCCTTACAGACCCAGCAATTGATTTCTGTTGCTAAACTTTGTCTTATAACATAACTGGAAATAAAATTTTTAGCTAATAGAACTATTCTGTGTCTGTAAATTTATATATGTGTAGACATAAAATTGTCTAGAAAATAAGAGAGAAATTACTAATATTCAAAATAAGAACGAAATTATTATTATCCAATCCGCAGATGTAACTACACCAGATTTCAGAAGTTGACTAATGCCAAACCTCCTTTTTAAATAAATGTCTGGGTTTAAGTGAAGTAAAATAAGGAGGCATTCCATACATAAATGACAAGAAAATGAAAGTACACTTGAGCACTAAAAGACAAAATGATGTGATGATACGCAATAATACAGTAGATTTATTTTTAAGAAAAAATGTAAATAACATTAATTGAAGTGGGAGAATATGCCAAGACAAATTATAGAACATTACTATGGAGAAAAGTTGGCAATATAACATTCTATTTTGAAGTCCCATCTCATCTAGTCAGTATCTTATACTTTGGAAACTGTAACTTTCAATAGATAATTGAAAACACAGGGTTAATTGGACAAATAAACCATAATATAAGAGGTTACAGAAAAGTTGTGGATTGACATGAGGAAGAGGTAGAATAAAACCAAAAGAGATTTATAACTAATTTTGATTTATTTTTACAGCATAGATTGTTTTCATTGCTGCATTAAAAATATAAATAATGGCAATGTATAGAATGGCAATATAATAAATTATTTTTAAGCTGCCATTGCTAACAAAATTATACAAATGTTTGCACTTCTTTTGTGCTTGCAAATTTAGAAATAGTTTCTAAATATATTAAAAAGAGTTTCAAATATGTTAAATAATTTCAAGGGACAACCCACATTTTGAATAACGGATGTAACTCAGGTTGGTGACACAAAGCATAGCCATCAGTAACATGCTTTTCTTTATTTCTTTTTTTTCTTTTTTTAATTATTTTTTATTATTATACTTAAAGTTCTGGGGTACATGTGCAGAATGTAGAGGTTTGTTACATAGGTATACATGTGCTGTGGTGGTTTGCTGCACCCATCAACCCGTCATCTGCATTAGGTATTTCTCCTAATGCTATCCCTCCCCTAGCCCCTGACTCCCGACAGGCCCCGTGTGTGATATTCTCCTCCCTGTGTCCATGTGTTCTCATTGTTCAACTCCCACTTATGAGTGAGAACATGTGGTGTTTGGTTTTTCCGTTTTTGAGTTAGTTTGCTGAGAATGATGGTTTCCAGCTTCATCCATGTCCCTGCAAAGGACATGAACTCATCCTTTTTTATGGTTGCATAGTATTCCATGGTATATATGTGCCACATTTTCTTTATCCAGTCTATCATTTTAAAAAACTTTTGGTAAAGTTTTGAATAAAACAAGGTAAATTCTTCCCATGATTTATATACTCGTTTTATGTCAAGATTATTAACTGTATATTAAAACCAAGAAAGAAAAAAACACTTTGATCTAATACATAAATTATAATCAGATTATGTGCACAGACTTGATTATTTTTTGCTATTTTCTTTTTTCTTTCCTTTTTCTCTTTTTTTAGAGACAGGGTTTCACTCTATTGCCCAGGCTTGTATTCTGTGATGTGATCACAGTTCACTGCAGCCTCGTCCAAGCAATCCTCCTACCTCAGCCTCTCAAGCAGCTAGGACCACAGGTATGTACCACCACACCTACCTAATTTTTTTAAACATATTTTGTAGAAACAGGGTCTCACTATGTTGCTCAGGCTGGTCTCACACTCCTAGGCTCAAGCAATTTGGCCTCAGCGTCCCAAAATGCTGGGATTACTGACATGAGCCATTGCAATAGATGAGTTTTGTTTTGTTTTGTTTTGTTTTTTTAAACATGAGTGTCCAATGGAGCATTTGAAAATCATGAAAAATGAAGGAAAATACATTACGTGGACTCACCCTTAAATTTCAGAATTTCTAGAATCCCTGCTTTTTCCCAATTACTAGTAGTGTTCCCCAGTAATTTCAACAATGAAATATTTGTCTCAAATTTTCAAAAGCATCTCTATAGGTATTTCTGTCAATAGAACATTCACAATATGTTGTCAATAAACATTCATGTCATATAACTAAATTCCCTATTCATATTCTATGCTCTCCAAGAAGCTTTTGATAGCCTGGTTTTCATGTTGCCTTCCTGTAGGGATGAAAAGTTCTCATTAGGCCACATAGTAGCTCAGTACACCTCTTTTAATGGGTTTATATATTCCACGGTTTATATTCCATTTTCTAGTTTATATATTTTGGTCTCTCAATTTAGTCCATAGAAACTATCCTTTCCTAATTGGAGCCTGGACATCAACAAGTTTAAGTTTCTAGATACTTTAAAAGAAAGATAAGAACCAGATTCTGACCCATATGAACCTACCAGTTAATGCCACCATATATTTAATTCATGTATTTTCCTTCAAACTGCTGTAATACTAGCATTTAAAAAAAAATCAAGGATGCGAAAAATATAAAATATCAATTTTAACTATTGGAATTGATTAAGAAGTTAAACTTGCGGAAGTAATATTGATTCATGATTTTAGTATACATTTTAACTATTCTATTGATACAATTAGAAAAAAATACTATCTTTGCTAAAATAAAAGTCATTATAAAATTCTATATTATTAATAACTTTGTACTTATTTTGGTTTTAAAATGTTGTGTATTTAAAAATTAAAAAATCCCAGGGGAAATATATATATGTGTGTGTGTGTACATATGTATATATATATATATATACACACACGCAAAGTCTTCAGAAAAGCTGCAGACTGAAGTGAGTGAGGACATAGAAATAGCTTTGCTACAGCTTGGGAAATTTCCCTAAATGTCCTAAATGTGCAATGGAGTGACCCAGGTGTCCACCAGTTGTGGTGATAAAAATCTTGCTGTTACATTACTTCTAGGCTGTTTGAAAATATATGAGAGCAAATAGAAATAGCAATTAAAAAATATGTAAGACTGTTAGCCTAACAGACAAAACTGGCAGAGAAAAAACCATTTGCTGCCACAAAGAATAAAAATAATTGAATGCTTCAGATTTTAGCTGTCAGCACTCATCTGAGGCTATTTAATTGGAAGCAAGAGTCTACAAAGCAGAGATGCAAGAGAAGGCAAACAATTGCCTGTGGGGGATCTAGCCAGTGACACAAGGCTATGAACAGAAAAAGGTATTTCCTGATTCACGAGTTTTTAAAAATATTTAGGGCTTTAAAAAATTTCAACAATTTACAGTTTTTGAGACTAAAGTTTCTGGATATCTTTGTACTTAGAGAGAAATAATGTTTCTGAAATTATTTGGAATTTCTTGATAAAACTTAAGAATCAGAAAAACTGATGTTTTTCCAGTTATTAAGAGGGTGAAAATATCCTTACAATCGTAATAAAAAAAGTATTGCAAATTTTTATGATGTAATTTTATTTTTTATGGTCCAAAGGAAGATAAAGTTGACATCAGGTACTCTGTTTCAAATCAGGCAGTTTGAGTTAATGCACAGAATGGACATTTAAGAAGAACAGAAATCTTGTCTGTCATGTCATGGAGGGCACATAATATATACTTTCATATACACTAATATATACTTTTTGAATTAATAATCAGAACATGTGAATCCTTACAACTCAATCCAGTGAATTACTTCAAATGCTTTCCTTTTAAAAATACTCCAAGGTGTTATCATATTATAGCCTAACACCTAAATCTTTCTATTTATAATTTTCCTTTGGAAAATGAAAAACGTATTTGAATTAGAACTTAGACTTTTTTAAAAATTCTGATTCTGCCTATTCATATAAAACACTGTGGGTGATAGATTAAGCCCCTATTTTCATCCTGTCTCTCCCAGACCTTTACTATGGAGTCTACAAAGCTATAAACTCAATTGCTCACACTCCAACTTCCCAAAATTCCTTGTTGTAGGATGTGTTCTCACTGAGAAGCATAAGTCTGCGGATTCTGTCTTTTCCCTTTAACATTTCCTACTCCCTCCTGTCTGGAAAATGATGTGAGGCCTAGAAATATGGCAGCCTTCTTGTGATATGAGGCAAAAGAATGTGTATGTGGAGGCCTGAGAAAGAGTCCGGGTCCTTGTGGGCATAACTGAGAGTTAGTAACAGTCCTGGGTTGAAGACTTTCAAATTTGTTGTAATATTAGACAAAGCATCATGTATTTAAGCCTTTATCTGTATGGTTTCTATTACTTACAGATGAACCCATATCTAACTGATAGAGGTCAGGCATCACCCTGTTATCTATCTTTCATTGGATATGTTTCCTGGTCTGGGATTCCAAAGAGGCAGACTCTGAGCCAAGGACTCAGGTGAAATATTTTATTTCTGACATGATGCCAGGAAATATCCATGGAGAATTAAGAAGTATAACAAATGTGCAATGGAGTGATCCAGGTGTCCACCAGTTGTGGCAATACAAATCTTGCTGTTACATTACTTCTAAGCAGTTTGAAAATATTTGCGAGGAAATAGAAATAGCCATTAAAATTATGTAACACTGTTAGCCTAACAGGTAAAACTGGGAGAGAAAAAAATCACTTGTTGCCACAAAAACAAAACAATAAAAATAATTGACTACTTCAGATTTTAGTTGCTAGCACTCATCTGAGGTTATTTAACTGAGAGCATGAGTCTACAAAGCAGGGATACAAGTCAATGAAGAGGCATTATCCAGAAAGTTGCAATGTATAGCTGGAGCTCAACCCTACTGAAGAACTCTAAAAGGCAGGGTACAATATGTCTCAAAGTTATCCACACAGAGAGGCAAAGAAGCTCGCGTATTTGTTTACCATTTATCATCTATCAATGCTAGGTTGAGCACTATTTTTGGGACATTCACTCTCTAGCTTTAATTACCTTCCTTTGCACACTGGATTGGCATGCTACCATGGCAGAATAAAAAAGATGTTAGGCAGAGGGTCACAGCTGTTCATGGTAAGCAGCCTCCAGGGGAGGATGTTAGTATTAAGCACATAGGGGCATGGCACCAACAGCATATGCTAGAGTCCACCATTTGTATTAGTCAAGTGACTCATGCCCCAAGTTAAATACTCTCTAAATACCCTCTATTCCTGACTCCGATTTTTTCAACATGGTAGCATGTCCCAATTTCTAATAAAGAAGTGTAGAGTAGAAGACTTACAAGAAAAGTTACAGTTCCATCGCTGGGGTTACTAGTTACTCTACTGTTACTAATGTTGTAGTTGATATTCATCACTTCCTTCTCCCTTTCCCTCTGCATTCCACTCACCCTTGCTGCTTTTTGTTCATAGGGCAACTCATATACATTGTTCAGACTGTATATGAGACTATAGTTCCTAAAATTGTTGTTGTTGAGATTCATTGTTGAGACTATAGTTGAGACTATAGTTCAACTTCATTGTTGAGACTATAGTTCCTAAAATTGACCATATACACTTATCACTTGGTACGGTCACTGATATAGTTTGGATATATGTTCATGTCCAAATTTCATAATGAAATATAATCCCCAATGTTGGAGGTGGGCCTGGTGGGAAGGAGGTGATTGGATCATAGGGGCAGATTTCTCATGAATGGATTAGCACCATCCCCCTTGGTACTGTCCTCATGATAATGAGTGATTCTTCCTGAGATCTGATCATTTAAAAATGTGTAGCACCTCCCCCATCACTCTTTTGTTTCTGCTCTGGCCCTGTGACAAACCTGCTTTTCTTCAGCTTCCACCATGATTTTAATTTTCCTGAGGCCTCCCCAGAAGCCAAATACATGACAGCATCATTCTTCCTGTACAGCCTGCAAAACTGAATCAGTTAAAGCTCTTTTCTTTATAAATTACCCAGTCTTAGGTATTTCTTTATAGTAATGTGAGAATGGGCTACTACAGACACCCAAAGAAGTGTGCTCATACATTTTCTGAGTTCCTGACATACTCTTTCTTAAACCTATTACATAAAAATAACCCTATCTCCTAATGCTAATAAGGGACAGTTACTCAGTCTAGTAATATTCTTCTTTGCCTGTATACTAGTATTAGGAGACTAAAATTACCAGGTAGCAGTAATAGATCTAGGGTTAGTGGAAATTATTCTATGCTCCTTGATATAAACCTACCTCCTGCATTCCTGGAACCAGGACATCTAGTTCAGCAAAGCCTGTCATTGCAGGGATGGGAAGCACGAATTCTCAAAAGAGTAACTGGAAGTGATAAAGAGAAACACATCACTCCTACCTCCACCCCTTGGTTTCTGGCCCTATGCTTTCTACCTGTTTTGAAGCACAGTATTCTAGATCCTCCGAGTTCTCATGCCCAAGTCAGAACCCTAACTCTGCCTCTATGAAGCAATTCCAAAATTCTGTCTGGCTGGCAGCTTTCAAAGGGTGCAGTTCATGATGGGATTAGTAAATCCATGGTCAAGTTCCTATTGTCATCAATTTTTCGCCAGAAAGTGAAGGCAACCCCATATATAATCTCAAGAGAACAAATCCAATATTCTGTGAACCCCTGGACTTTGGTGGTGGTTGAAGTATTTTAGGCAGAAAAACTACCCTTATTGTAAATACTTTACAATACCAATAAGATGGATTGTCTTTTCCCAGAGTATATAGGAGGCTGAATGCAATCAACTTCTATGGAATAGGTGATATTCTATTGAAGGCATTATATCACTTTCAATTATATTCTTAGGAATTCACGCTTCCTACCCCTAAAACATTAGGCTCTGATTTTCTGAAGATCAGGATCTTCTTGTTGTCAATCTGACCTTAATGCCTATTACGATAGTTGTACCCATATCTCTGATAACTGACATGAAGTTCAGTTAGATAACAGGAATGTGCTCCAGTGGTCTGTAGCACTGTAGGGTGAATATTGTTAACAAAATTTAGTACACATTTTCAAAAAGCTAGAAGAAAACATTCTGAATGTTTACATGGCCTCTAAAATGATAGGTTGCCACCATTCTCATTGACAGTAGGGAATCCAGTTCCATAACAACATTCCCTGTCATTAAATAACCGCTATTTCTCAACAATACTGATGTCCTTCACTATCACAACCTCTCCCTCTTTACAGGAAGGAGTGCCCATTGAGCTCCACAAAAGAACAAAGTCAAGTGGCTGATTCTCTACTATTACATAGTAAAGACTTTCTAATACATATGACCAAGACTGTTAATACTTTCTCTAAAACTTAAGGTTCTGGCAAACCTATCTCATTTACCATGGGTGACTTTTTCCAAGTGCAAAGAAGCTATTCCAACAGAATATTAGGACCATCTTGAAAGATCTTTGCAAGCATCTTAATCTTGAATCTCAGGAGAGTGCCCTGTATCCATAAATTCTCCTTTACCCTGCCTTATATTCTGCTCCATCCCACTAGCACTATTACCATTAAGTTTCAAGCATCTTCTCCCAGTTTCTACTGTACAGAGATTCTGTACCACTTTTGGTAAATAATCCCTTTCCTTCTAAAATACTAAAATACCCCCCAGAAAGTCTTCATTTCAAGTTTCAGTGACCATTTCTTCTCTAATAAGGCCCTGACATTAGTGTAGTATCCTCGCCAGGGCTGTGAGTTCAACTCACTTTGTGCTTCTCTCAGCAGGTTTCCCTCCTACTATTGGAGAAGAGGGTCTTTGTAAGTGTGGCCATGTGTTTTTCTGGCTATCACACCAAGCTCTAAGTTGGGAGGCTGTTTAAGTCTGTCACTTTTATACTAAAGGGCTTTTATGGCAGTTATCATCTGCCAATCAATGTCACATCTTTATAATTACCATTACCCCATATTTCCCAAGAGCTGGAGGTTTTGCCTGAACTAAGGCATCCTCTTTTCCCACTAAACACTCTTAATGCACCACAGGTGAAAGTCGTAGTCTCTTTATGAGAGAAGTTATAAACACATGACTTAACTACCTGTAATAGGGTCCTTCTTGCCTTCTGGCTGGTGAATAATCCAGTTCCAGAATCACGTTTGAGGATTTGCTTCTGCAACCATTTTTTGCACCAATTGTCTTTGGACATCTGTAGAAAGAGCCACTGAGACACGAATTAAGTGTAGGTACTTTATTTGAGAGATATAATACAGGAGGCACCAGCAGAGGAGTGGGACAATCTGAAGGGAAAGGGAAGAAGGCCATCAAAGCTGGGTGACCAAAGCCAGTTACCAATTTGAGCAAGTGGGCTCAATCCCATTAGGGCACTCAGGGGAGATATTATCCCATTCAAGGGATCAGAAAGCCAAGCTATTTGCACAATGTCTCCCCTGACAGTGATTGAAGGATTAACTTTATGGCCCTTTCAGCCTGCCTTGTGCATAGGGCAAGCATATACCCACAGTTAGACTGAAGGCCTCAAGGAAGGAGTCACAGTTGCTCACAGTAAGCAGCCTTCGGGGTATAGATGTGTGTACAGAAAGGACATGAAGAGACACTGCTTGCATCTGCTCCAGCAAGGAACATTTTTCTCATAAGGCTGGGAAGGGTATGGTTATGCCAGATGGAGAAATCTACCTTTGGATATATGCCTAGTCAAAATAGGGAACCGTATACACAATGTGATGGAAAGTGTCCTAGAATTACTTTCTCTAAATATGTCATAACAACTCTCCCCTTGTTCTAGTGTCAGAAATTCTTCTATTTTAAAACATTCCTTCAGCCTAGACTTTTGATTGCCTTTGTTAAAAATTAAATTATACTTGTAAAGAATCACGCATTAGACCATTGTAACAATAAAATATAAAATACAGAATAGGAAAATGATGGTGTCAGTTCAACCACTAAACTGAAAGTAGGTTCTAGCATTACAACACAAAAAATCATATTCTCTCTTTAACAGCCAAATATTTGGAAATATTCCTAAGTCAATAAATGAAGAAAGTTACATTGATTTTACTCATAGATTCCAATCAGTCTGTTAAGCTCATGAGTTATATAACTCATTCCAAAATAGCCTACAGCACATACTTAACAGTTTACTATGCACAATTTCATTTAATACTCAACACAGGGTGATGGCCAATACTCTCTCCTCTAATGACATTTTCTCTCCTGCTACCATCCAATGACCAGATGCATACCCAAGTATAAGGTGCTATGGTATAAGAACATACTTTATCCTTTAATAGATTCAATTTGTGTCTTTCTTGAGAGGTTAAAGAGTAAAAATATTCTCCCTTCTACATGACATATTGGGTTGGGTTGGTTTTGCTTTATTTTCAGTTTTTACATCATTTTGCTTGGAGAAACTGTTTTCTCTATGTTCTTTCTTGCACCTATTACAGTTAAATAATCATGAGAGTACCTTTTTTTGAAGGGTGACTACTTTTAAAAGGCCGAAAAGGACCACAGTAGAGAAAAGGGAAAGGAGGTATGCAGTGATTAGCATGGCACAGCTCTGCTCTAGGCCATGGAGAGAAAAGTCTCTGCAGAGGGCATTTGCCATATTTGAGGCTGTCTGTACCATTCAGGGTCCCAGATAGAAACAGATGGCACATTCGAATTAGGATAATTTGAAGAGGATTTAATTAAGGGGCAATTTACAAAAATGAGAGCAGAGTATAAAGAAACCACAAGGGATGGTGCTGCATCTCATGCTATTACCATCCATAGACTTGAGGGAGTAAAGAGAGGGAACAGTTAGAGGATCCCAGTGACCCAGAAAGCTGGGTTGAAAGGACCTCCTGCAGAAGGTAACATCTCATTTAAGGGACGCAGCAAGCCCCTGGGAACCCTGCAGTGAGGGAAACAAAAGAATACATACCCAGATCTTTCTCTTCTCACCCACTGATCTTCCACCTGGGCTTTCTGTTGGCTGACCCCAGCTGAGACCAGTCAATAAGGGGATGGGTTGATGGATTCCGTGCAAGTTCTAAAACTCAGATCATAGAGCAGGGTGCAAAAGAATGGAGGTTTCGATCTGAAAAAAGACTGGAATACTTCCAGCTCACAGCCCTTATTTGTATTCAGGGAAATCCACCAATGTACTAATTTGGTAGAATTTAGGAACCATCTTCCAATAAAGAAGCTAAAAAAATTAGACATTTGCTCTCTGGTTCCTGGAAGCTATGCTTGGTCAATCAGATGCTCATGCCAAGGAAATAGAGCAATTTTGAATTAATTCTGGCTGCCTAGGGGAAGCAGTCATGGTGGTGCCAGCAGCAGCCTCCACCATCTAGGGGCAGCAGAACCAGTGGCAGAATCCAGTGACCACTCCTCTATCTAGGGGTGTTCTTCTTAGATGACCTTGCCCCTGCTTCTAGTCAGTTAAGTTTTCTGAGCTTTTCTGAGCCTAGTTTTCCGGTCTTACTGTTATATCTGGTGTGTGTGTGTGTGTGTGTGTGTGTGTGTGTGTGTGTGTGTGTGTGTTTCAAATAAACTGCTTGGCAGCTTAAATTCATCAGAGATTATTTGTGTTTTTTAGAGTAAAGAATTCTGATTAACAGGAAAAAAATATGTTACCATGAGTGGGTTGCAGAGGTGACACTGGAGTGGCTACCATGATACACAGGGGGTGCAGGGTTGTACGCTGAGTGGCTGAAACTTAAACAATCTTGGTAAATAAGAAGGAATCTGGAATTGTTCATCTTGCTTATTTAGAGCTGAAAACAAACAAACCAAAAATCTGTCTAGCATTCTGGGAGGAGAAACTCTATACCCAGCATGAAACTGCACATCTACGATTCATATTTCACCTACAGTAATCTGGAACAAAGAGGCCATTGAAGGCATTGAGAAACTGAGCAACTGCCATATAACAATATGCCAGGAACAAGTCATTCAAGGACTGCGGGGCGAGCAGATGCTTCTCATGGCACTGGATAGTTTAAAGAAAAACAGCGAGCAGCAGCCTAAATCCCTAAATACTTAGCTCAAGCAATTAGACTGAAAGGAAATTTCTGCAATTAAGCTAAACAATTGTTTATCATTTTCAGGAGCAGAGCTGAGATGGGAGGCAAATGTACATTTGAGATTGCAGTGAATATCTCAATTTGAAATCATATTCATTGGAAACCATATTCATTGGTCTCTCTACCACATTTCCTCAGTGCTTTACCTTCTTTCCTCCCAGCTGCTACTGTCTCTACAGTAAGAGTCTGAAAGTGAGGTGCATCACTGAAAACTGGTAATGGGGAAAGGCATTAGTGTGCAGAGTAGGAAGTAAAGGCAAGGAGTCTCTGGAAGCTGGGATAAATGTAGCAGCAACCAGTAAAGGAAGCAAAATGACAGCTGGAAACCTCTTTTGTCAAGGAAGATCAGGAGACAACTGAGAGGACCGCTTGTATTTATTCAAGAAATTATTTTATTTTAGCAAAAGGATTGCCTAAAAAGGAGAATTAAAAAGTAATAAATTGGGGAAGAGAAGAATAAACTTCTTTTCGCCAATAGATAGTCCCCCTGAATTCATCTAAATAATACCATGATATTCTTACAAGCTTTTAAGATGGTTACTATGGACAAAAAAAAAAAAGGTTATTTATATAGATTTTAGAAAATAATAATATTTTAATTTATTTAGCAGTTCTCCAAAAAATAGAGCTATATTTTGTTCTTTATTAAAACTGTGCACCCTTGATATCCCTTTTAAATTTATGTGGCCCAGTGACATTGTTTTTTGTGGATTCCTCATTTTCTGATATTTTTCTTTAAATTGGGCACTGAATGTACAGTATTACAACAATTTTAGTGAAAATGTATATTGTAGTCAATTGTCAAAAAATAGAGAATGGTCTAATCATTAAATTCATTGTGATGGAACATTTATGATATGTCTGTAAACTTAGCATGAGCACTATTTAAATGTGAATGCTTTCATATATGATTTTTGAATCCTGTTAACAAACATGGGAGCCGAGGCCAATCCTTCAATGAGGAAATGCAGCAGTTGAATAAGCAAGATTAATTTTTAAATGTATAGATTTGAAATATCAATAATTTCAGTCAATAAAATTTAGATGTTCCGAAACAGACCTTTTTTTTTAACTCAGTCCAAGCTCCTGATCGCTCCACCCCTCCCCATCTCATACAAGTATCTTCATTGAATCCATTTGAGGTTTTCTTTCTCTCCAGCTCTGGGTTATTTAAAACAAACACCATCTTGTTTAAATTCCATCCCAGCCTCTTACTTGCTTCACTTCACTTCTGACCACACTCTAGGAGCTCACCTAGCCCAGAAAACTTCAGCTGGGTCTCAGCATGACTCTGCCCTGAGTTGCTCCTGGCAGAAGAGTTTCTGGTATGACTTTTTATGGCAGAGGAGAACCCCTGGGTCTCTGCTTCTCGTGAAAACATGGGTCCCTCTGCCCCACATGCTTAGCTGATGGCTTTGCACAACCTCCCTGATAGATAGAGCCTTTAATGAGATTCTCTTCCATGCTGCATTTAGTTACTGGCAAACACTTGAACATCACTCTCAGTCTACTTGGGCCTATGGGAATTTCTGGATTGCTTCCATGCTACTCTAGAAAAGTGGGAAAGTCAGAGGATGATCTTGGACCACTCATGACCACACTACCTTCACTATGGGGCCTGTAGTTCTTGCTTCCCTATCCATGTTTCAGTACAGTAGGATATCTTTATGAGTTGTGACTCTCAATGTCAGCTGCAAAATAGAGCCCTGGTTTCTTCTAGTTCTGAAGCCCCACAATTTCATAAGGAATACTAGGAATCGTAGATGCCAGGACACATCTACTCCCTTTCTTTGAGGAATAGATGAGTAGGGGCAAGATAAATCTCTCTTATATTTTCCTCATCTTCCTCGGAACTCTACACCAGAATTTCTCAGCAGCTCCACTATTAACATCTTGAGCTGGATAATTCTTGTGGTCTGTGACAGTGTCCTTTGCATTATAAGATGTTTAACAGCATCCTTGGCTTCTATCCACTAAATGATACTCTAGTCACACATACCCCAGTTGTGACAACCAAAAATGTCTCCATAACCCCTTAGGGGAGGCAAAATCACCAACTCACACCTATTGAAAACTACTATTCCACAGTGACTTACACTAGTATGAAGGGCTTGTGTATGTGTTGTGTGAATGTGTGTGTGTGTGTATGAGTTGTTATATATAACATGAGTGAAAAAGAGAAGATGGAAGCTTACTCTGTCAAAAATCTCTACACATCTGTAATATCTCATCACTCAGTGGTGATGTCATTTATAACCTAATACTAAAAATCATCTGGATATTCTCCTTTCTCAGCAGTAGACAGTCTCTGCAGAACATTTGGAAGATCTGCACAACTCAGTAAACTAATATTTTCCAAATGACCAATGAATGATGTTATAACATTCAAAATACAAAATGTTAAGGTAAACAAGTATGGAAAATTCATCAGTGGTTTCAGATTTCACATTGGAACTAAGAAACTAGTACTCGTCAAAGTCTGGTGCACTATCAAAGCAGAATATTCACAATTATCTGAAAAGGCTATTAACATATTACTTGCTTTCCAATTACTCATCTGTGTGAGCTAGATTTCCTAAATATTCTTTAACCAAAAGAACGTATCACAACAGACTGAGCACAGACGCAGATAAGAGAATACAGCTGCCTTCTATCATTTTCCTTAAGTTAGACTTTAACAAAATTTGTAAAAATGTAAAACAGCTCAACTCTTCTCATTAAATTTTTGTTTGGAAACTATTATTTTTATTTTAAAAAGTATTTATTTTTATATGTAGTGGGCTTATCGCTGTTATTTTTAAATGAATGAATAAATATTTTAGAAATGTCAAAAAATAAAGAAATACACTTCTGTTTAACTTCAGTATTCCTCCAAGTCAGGGACAATGTGTGGCCCAGAAGATCAGGTTAACAGTACCTTAAATTAGGTTGGTGCAAAGGCAGTTGCAGTTTTTTGCACTGTTGACATTGACCGTTTGGTAATGCAGTACATTCTTAAATAAATGTGGTTATGTTATACATCACTTCAATGCGCATTTCTCAATTTTTTCTTTTTTTTTTTTTTTTTTTTTTTTTGCTAATGACTTGTTACTTGATGTTTATTTTATATCGATTTTAGACTATGGAAATGATGTAAGACAAAGGGCAAATTCAAGTGATATTCTTATTTGAGTTCCAAATGGGTCATAAAGCAGCAGAGACAACTGCAACATCAACAATGCATTTGGCCAAGGAACTGCTAAGGAACAATGAAGTGGCAGTTCAAGAAGTTTTGCAAAGGAGACAAGAGTCTTGAAGAAGAGGAGTGTAGTGGCCAGCCATTGGAAGTTGACAATGACCAACTGAGAGCAATCATCAAATCTGGTCCTCTTACAACTACAAGAGAACTTGTTGAAGAACTCAACGTTGGCCACTCTACAGTCATTTGGGCATTTGAAGCAAAATTGGAAAGGTGAAAAAGCTTGATAAGTGGATGCCTCATGAGCTGAGTGAAAACAAAAAAAAAAAATCATTGTTTTGAAGTGTTGTCCTCTCTTATTCTCTGCAACAACAATAAAGCATTTCTTGATTGGACTGTGACATGTGATGAAAAGTGGATTTTATACAACAGCTGATGATGACCAGCTCAATGGTTGAACTGAGAAGACGCTCCAAAGCACTTCCCAAATCCAAACTTGCACCCAGAAAAGATTCACAGTTACTGTTTGGTGGTCTGCTGCCGGTCTGACCCACTACAGTTTTCTGAATCTTGTCAAAATCATTACATTTGAGAAGTATGCTCAGCAAATGGATGAGATGCCCCAGAAACTGCAATGTCTGCAGCCACCACTGGTCAATAGGAAGAGCCCAATTCTTCTCCATGACAGCACCCGACTTCACATCACACAACCAATGCTTCAGAAGTTGAACCAATTGGACTATGAAGTTTTGCCTTATCCGCCATATTCACTTGACCTCTCGCCAACCAACTACCACTTCTTCAAGCATCTCAACAACTTTTTGCAGGGAAAAATGCTTCCACAACCAGCAGGATGCTGAAAATGCTTTCCAAGAGTTCATCAAATCCCAAAGCATGGATTTTTCCACTACAGGAATAAACAAACATTTCTCATTGGCAAAAGTGTGCTGATTGTAATGCTTCCAAATTTCTTTAATAAACATGCTTGAGCCTGGTTATAATGATTTAAAATTCATGGCACAATACCACGATTACATTTGCATCAACATACAACACCATATACTGTCTTGTTCGGGTGCTAGCATACACACTTTGAGATGCAAGAGAAAGAGACACACATTGTAGTTGTTTACTCCTTATTGAGGATTACAATGACCTTTTAAATCTGGATGTCACTATCCTTCTAAGGTATGCTCCTTAAATTCCCAAGTCTAAAATTTGGTAGCCTTACAATGTTAGATAACACTTGCATGTATCCTATGAATGTTTCTTCAAGGAACTTCCTTCCTAACTGCCCCTCAAGCAATCATAATCATTTTTAATTTATTTCACAAAACTTCTTACAAGACCAATCTAAACTCACTGCTTTCCATTCCTCACTTCCTTTACCACTTGATCCACTGCAAAATAACTTATTTTCACATCATTCCACTAAAACTGCTCTTAAGATCATCTTCTATACTATCTAACATACACTCTACTGACCTTATCTTCTTGTTTGTTGACCTCTCCATGATATTTTATATTATGACCATTTTGACTTCCCAAGATTGGATGCACACACATAAACAAATACACACACATATATACACACATATACACCTTCATACACACGTAGACATTGAATACATTTGCATAAGCATATACATATATATGCAGATACGTAGTTTCTACTGAATTTTATAACCTACGTACTCCACAGAAGCTTGAAACTCAACATATCCAAAATGGAATCTATGATCATTTTCCCTCCCCAAAGCTATACTCCTGGAAATTGATGTGATTGTCTCATTCTCACTAGGTATATTAATCACTAAATCTTACTGAAATGACTCTCAGTCTGTCCCACTTCTCCATCTTTGTCACCTATCTCTTAGATTTGGTACTGTGCATTTCTCATTTAAACTATGAAAAATAACCTTTTAACTAACATCAAACTCTTATATAACAACCACTGTATCAATTTCCTTCTCATTTTCTAGTCAGTGCTGATATTGCCTAGTTTTTTTCTCTTGAGGATCATGTCTTATCTTGATTGGCATGTTCTGCCTGAGTCAGCCCTCCTTGGGTCCTTCTATGATAAGTATCTTCCACTTGACCTTCCAGACCCATTCCAGACCCTCTCCACCTCTTGCTCTGTGCCCTAAGAAGACGACTTATAGGGATTATAACAGTGAGCTCCCATATATTCTGGCTTTCTCTGCTTAGGTTTAGTCAATGGGGAAATTGGCTATCACCAGGCTCACTACTAGTGAATTTGTTTTCCACACTAGTAAGATGAACAATCTTATCTTGCAAAACTGACCCAGAAACTATTCTAATGTACTCTCATCTAAATCACAAAACTTTAAGTATCTTAAGCAAACATATACAGTTTGCTTCATGATTGCCCTGCAGTCTCATATCTGTCCAGCAGGTCCTCTTTCACTCCTTCATTTCCAGAATTGCCTAATTCACATTTTTCTGAACACACCTAATTATTTTCTTTCGCCATACTTTCGCACACGTTGTTTTGTACTTGCTGTGTTTATTAAATGAATAACACCTCACAATTCTTCTAATCATATATCAACTCCTCCTCCGTGATACCTTCTTAATCTCAACTTCACTGCACTCCTCTGTACTCTACAGGTAGAATGTAATGGATAAGATAATATACTTATTTACTTACTTTTTTATATGTGGCTAAATTTAAACTCCTCAAGAGCAGAGACAATTTTAAAAAATCACTTCGTGTTTTGTGGAACTGAAACTGAAACTCCCTAACCAGAAACTACTGATCCCTCAGATTGTTTATTTGTTCATATAGGTATATTTTTTAAAAAGAAAAGAAAATTTACAAGAGGTTTTTGCATTTCATTTTTTAATACATTGTATTTGGGGTATCGTTTTTAAGTAACTCTCCATTACTAAGGAATCTTAACCAAAATAGCAATCTTATTTTCCTCGTGGACAAAAAAGGGCAAATTTTTGGCCCCATTCCTGAGAAGAAAGCAGTACCATAGACATGACAGCTTCTTAAATCTTCTTTTCTCTTTTTTCTGGCTTGCTACCTATACTCTAAAATGCTCCATGTAAATATAATCTTAGTTCACTTCTCAAGGAACCAAACAGCTTGTACCATAAAAATTAAGACTTAAAGTTCTATCTACTTAAGTTCTTATTTAAGACTAGAACAAGCAAATCGTGCTATTCAGGTATCTGTTCTTTTGGGGGGAATTTTGTTTTGTTTTGTTATTCCTAAGTTGTGCTTAGTATCTATTTATTACTGGCTATCAATAAATACTTTTTTTGTAGTTTTGAAGTATACTTGAATTTCATAAATCTTGCAAACTTCGTTTTTTCCCAGAGAAATGCTGCTAATCAAGATATGAAACATAACTAATTCAAACTAGCATTTGTGTTTCATTGTTAAAGTATTAAAAGAAAACAACCTAAGCAGTAAGTTCACATTAAGTAAATTAATACAATTATTTACAACTAGAATGAAACTATTTTCTTTAAGGCAGATAATATTAATTAGAATTTAATCTTATGTGATTTTAGGAAAAGATATAGAGACAATTACTTTTTTGAAAATTTATCCTTTATTAATGCCCTAAAATCCATAGTTCAAGCAACTGTAAATTTGAAGTTTAGAAATCCATTTATAATTTTTAAGGGACATTTGTATTTCTTTATAACAAGTATTAAACTATAAATCATAAATTTAAAAACTATGATGCTTTGAGAAAGACATATAAATTTATTGTCTTCAGAAAACCTTAATTAACTACATGAAACTTAATATTATAGCAAATTTTTAAATTATGCAAGTGTTGAAGAAAGTATTTGTTTTTTTTTTCTCAAAGTAACAAAGTAGTGGCTAAGAATTATATAGCAAAAACTATCATCAAACAAACAAATTAAAAATTTGTGTCGGCCAGTTGGCGGCTCATGCTTGAAATCCCAGCACTTTGGGAGGTCAAAGCAGGAGCATTGCTTGAGCCCAGGAGTTTGAGATCACACTCCAGCCTGGGAAACAGAGTGAGACCTTGTCTCCAAAGAGAAAAAAAAATTGTCTAAATATTTTTCAAGGTTATAACTTAATATCCTCGAAAGGAAACACTTAAAAAATACAAGATTTTTTGAAATTGATAGTATGTATTATACTATTGCACAGAAAAAAAATGTAAAACATATTCTATCAAAACAAATGCATGTATTATAGAGTTGCATTCAACATTCATTCAACATTTTTGTGATTTAAAAATAATAGGAATAGAATAGAATAAAAGCAGGACCAAATCCTCAGAAGCAGTATACAGACGGGCTGAGAGAGAGTGCTCTGGTACTCACATTCTCAAGACGCAGCTCTAACACATACTAACTCATTAATTGTGAGTCTCACTTTACTTACCTCATGCAATGAAATATTTCTTTGGGTTATGTTAGCACTCAGCTGAGACAGTATAGATATAAGAACTGGAGCCTGGTTCTTTGGGCTTTGTTGTTAAAGAATAAAGAGAAAATAATTTTTAAGTAGTTAAGTGTACATTAAGCCAATTAATACAATTGTTTGCACATAAAATACAATATTCTCTATTGAAGCCCTTGATAAATGTTTC
The DNA here is from genome assembly GCF_007565055.1 of Rhinopithecus roxellana. NCBI lineage: Eukaryota > Metazoa > Chordata > Mammalia > Primates > Cercopithecidae > Rhinopithecus > Rhinopithecus roxellana. Next base: position 6,409,211 of record NC_044549.1, on the reverse strand, counting down.
TTGTTACTGTGGCAATGGCAGGGGTGACAGTGGTGGTGTTTCCTTCCCTAGAGTCAGTCATCTCCCCATGCCCTTAGGGCTCTTCTGGCCAAAAAGTTTAACGAACTCTGGCACACAGAAGTACTAATCATCTGTCAAACTAGTTTTCTAACTTCTCTGTGATCATACCTTAAAATTTCACACCTCTGATTTCTACCACTTAAGAAGCATTTTCTACCACCTCAGGCTTTGAAACCCTACATATCTCTTCAGTTAAGTTTTCTTTTTTGGCATCTTCCCTAATTATACTATACTATATAATATTATAGGGGTAATATTATACTGTAAGAATATCATTCTTATTCTTATTTTTCAGATGAGAAAACTGAAAATGACATAGATCCTATTTATTGCTCAAGGTCACCAACACAGAAGCAGCTAAAAAGTGGCTGAGTCAGCTTCAGCACCTACATATTCACTTTCCACAGTTACTCTTCCCTGCGGTTCAGTCTCAGCTAGTCCACTATAGACCATCTTGGGTTGCCACTATTTATATCTATGGCTTATTTCCTTGACTAAATTATGAAGTCCCAGGATTTCAAAATTCTTCTTCTACTGGTAATCTGAAACAAAAAGCCCAACCAGGAACTAGAGAAGACAAAAAACTGCCTTTCATCTGACATTGCTGAACTAAAGAAATACTAACATTCTCAAGGGAAAAGTACAAGGAGAGATTTCAAGACTATAAAGATTCAGAGAATTGTCTTAACTTTCAGAAGCTATGCCAAAGAAATCTGAATCTTTGGCATGTCACTTTTGATGACACATGTCGACTTTCATAGGGTCATGAGATAAATAGTAACCTGAAGCACTCGCTTCCAAAGCTTCTGCTTCCTCTGAAGGCTGACATGGTGTGTCTTATGAAGTCACAAGTCCCATTATACCTGCTGCAATCAATACTGCAATTAAAGGGAACTAGTACCTGAAGGAATTGATCAAACAAGTCCAAACCTATCATCCCCTCCAGTAACTATACATTTGAAACTATAAAATGACAAAGTAAATATATTGCACACACACAAAAATGACACGTCCTAATAGGATTAGGTCATAAAGATACAAATCAAAAAATAAATAAGGCTTTATACAAATTTTAAAATGTTAAAGTAGCAATTTGTAAAGGTAAAAAAAATTAAACCTTACTCCCAGTTAGCAGTGTCCACTCCTTTCAGATTTTACTCATTCAGTATATTCAACACAGAAGTGACACTATGCTTCACACTTTTACATTTTTGTCAATAAGATTAAGATATCAATGGCAAGCTAACATAAAGTTACGATAAGCATTTCTAGCTAAATGAGGGAAGGTCCTTAATTCGCCTGTACAAATTCAACAGCAACTCATTAGTTGTAACTATGACTTATTAGTTTGTTTCTTAGAGGATAGTGTCTCAATATTTTGCCTTGTTAAATAAGGCAAATGATTTTATGTAATCTTAGATTTGAAGTTAATCTTAAATATCATTGCAGAAAGTGCTTGAGTGGGCACTCCAAAGGAGTTCCAGAATTTGAGAACACAGATAAAGGTTACCCTCTGAAAATGAAAGTTTAAAAATCATAACATTTCGATATCAGGAATAATTAAAAGATATTGAGTACATGCCATGTTACTTACATGTGTCCTCATATTGATTCTCTCATTCATTAATTCTACTATTATTTAGTGAGCTATGTTAGATACAAGTGACAGAAACAACTCAAGCTTGTTTAAACAAAAAAACTGACATACAGAAACGTGGGAGAGAGACCCTATGGAACCTAAATAGGGTTGCAGATGGACCTCAGAAACTATCTAGAATAAAGAAAATGTAAACTATTGAAACTTTTTTTTTCTTCTATCAATGTTGTTTCTTTTTGCATAGCTTCATTATTCTTCTGTCAGATCCTTTATCTGTATGGAACATCAGGGCCACAACATAGCTTCAGATTTCACGTGGTAAATGTTATCCATAAGCAAAGGATCACTTCTGCCTCATTCCCAATTCCAAAATCCCAATGAAAGGAGAACCTAGTTGGAGTCTGTTGTGACAGGTGTGTAATTCAACTTAATCATGAATGCCTGGGAGGCAGCATTATAAGGCTACCATGAATTATTTCTGGTGAAGAGGAGCAAAACCATTATAAATTTGAAAGATAACCCAATCTATATTAATGCATGTGGCCATCTATAGTGGTAATTTCTCCAAACAACCAGGGCATTCTGCCTAATTCAATCAAGGAGATCAAACATAACTAGGTTTCCTGGAAAATTATAAACCACTCTGCTCTTTTGCAGTATATCCGAGTGACATCCTTATTTTATATCAGAAAAGCCATGATCTCGCATGGACCATAAAAAGAAAGATAGCTTATATATTAAAAATGAGTCAGTGCTAACCAGCATTGTCTAAGAGCAAATGGCTGTCATGAATATTCAAGCAACTAAACAGATGTGTTCTACAGTATTATATAGATACATCTCCTGCCTCTCCTCCATCCTGGGTGAAATATTTCTCAATACCATTCAACTATCTTTACACTATTTTCACCCTTACTAGTCATTTAACTTACTAGTTCAGTTTTCCTGGTAGTGTTAGTAAGGAAAATTTTGACCTGCACAATAAACACTAGGTTTCTTACTACTATCGGAATATAATCCTTACTGTAAACAAATCTCCATCTAATTTACAAATGAGTAATACATGATTAGTTATCATGAGCCAGTGCCTGAAAACTGATCACCCTTGCGTGAACCAATTCTTAAAACATTGCTCCTTTCACATAAAAGTATACGTTCAATCACAGAAAAAGGAAAACACAGTCCCAAGATCAACGAAATGTCTCTCATCTAGCTAATCTAGGCAGATCACAATGATCTAACGTTTACTGAAGTTGTAAAAAAATCATTTTCTTGCAATGACAAATTCACACACACAAAAATGATTTTAATGGCTTACTTAACATATCACATTTCAACAGGTGACTGAGTCTAATACTTATTGACAAGATATCTAAGTAAAACTTCTCATAACAAGAAAGTTCATACAAATAAGGCACAAAGTATGTGTTACAATGAAAACTCTAAGGGATTAAAAATGACTAATCCAAAATTGCATCACACCTACTTAAAACATTAATAAATTGCTTTTGAAAAAATAATTACATTCCAACTATACAAGTGCATGTACTACATTATGTGAAATATATTAATACTTTTGAGTAGCTGAACAAAAATCAGGTAAACTGTGATTAAGGTGATAGTTCCAATTTATTTTTTTCAGTAATGTCGAGGCTGGAATTTAAAATGATTAATGATAATTACAGGCAAAGAATTTAAAGTTCATTAGGTTAAGGAGTACTGGAGAACATCAGAATTCTTTGAACTTTACAGTTTAGAATCATTTAATGTATTGGTTTTCAATTGTTTTTTAGTTGCAGAACACTTTTTCCAAAAAAATTAAAAGTGCAAGTCAAAACACAAGATGTAAAACTAATATAAAAAAAATATTCTGGTCAATAAGAAATGATGAGAAGTACAGGACTACCTATTGAACCCTTCTATTCCTGTACAGCTTCCCTGTGGAATACAGTTTATAAACAACTGTTCAAATTAATATTTCTTCTATGACATCCATGATTTTTCACAACAAATCCCAAGCAAATTCAATATCAAGGGGATACAAGTATTCACAGCAGTTGTATTCTCTCTGTAGTACTTTGCTTCCCAGCTGCTCCTTGATTCATCATAATTTCGTTTCCTCCACTAGGTATGGTTTGCAGAGATCCAGTAAGTACCATGTTTCATATGCATCATATGCATTTCACCATCACGAGCAGCCAGATACTGGCTAGAATTTCTTTTTTCTTCACTTATAACTGAGGAGAGTATCTGTAAGGTTGAGGAAGATAATGGTGCCTTACCAAAATATCTGCCGTTTCTTTTCCTTAGAACACTTTCTTACCATTTTAGGAAGTCCCACAAAACACCTGTGTTTGATCTCTAGTTTACCACATCCTAATGATACAGCTTTTCAGGACACAATATTGATATTATCTTCAGCATGCCAGTTGTGTTATATGTCTTTATCATTCTCTGGTTGAAAAATAGTGTTAGCAAACAAGATGGTAACACAGCATTGTATTATAGCTACTGTGAACCTGAAAGTATCTGAAACAGGTCTCAGTCAATTTAGAAAGTTGATTTTGTGAAGGTAAGGACACACCCATGACCCAGCCTCAGGAAGTCCTGACAACATGTACCCAAGGCGGCTGGCAGACAGCATGCTTTTATACATTTTAATGATACATAATACATCAATCAATACATGTCAGAGTTACATTAGTTCAACCTGGAAAGCCAAAACAACTGGAAGTGGGGGCAGGGAGCTTCCAGGTCACGGGTACATTTAAAAATTTTCTGACTGGCAGTTGCTTAAAAGAGTTATTACCAATAGAAAGGAATATCTGGGTTAAGATAAGGGGTTGTGGAGAACAAGGTCTTATCATACAGATGAAGCCTCCAAGTAGCAGGCTTCAGAGAGAATAGATTGTAAATGTTTCTTATCAGAATTAAGGTCTGTCTTGATGTTAATGCTGGAGGAGTATAAAGAGGCATGTCTGAACCCCTCTTCCATCATGGCTTGAACTAGTTTTTTAATGATGACTCTGAAATACTCTTGGCTGAGAGGTGGGGTCCATTCACATGGTTGAAGGGCCTCAGAATTTAGTTTTTGGTTTATACTACTTATTTACCTAGATTTCTGTTAATAGTACATGTAAGTACCCCTAAAATGTTCATTTATAAAGGTGTATTATTTTATAATGAGGAGGCAAACTATAGATTAGGAAAAAATATTTGCAAAAGGCACACCTGATAAAGGACAAAGAATTCTAAAAATTCTAAAATATACAAAGAATTCTGAAAATTTAACAGTAAGAAAATAAACAACTGGATTAAAAAATGAACAAGAGACCTGAACGGATGTCCCTCACCAAAGAAGATATATAGATGGAAGTAAGCATATCAACTATCAATATCATATGTAACTAGAAAATTGCAAATTAAAACAATGAGAAATCACTACTGATTTCTGGTTATATCTATCAAAATGACCAAAATCCAAAAGACTGCCAACACCAAATACTGGAGAGGATGTGTAGTAACAAGAACTCTCACTCATCACTGTGAGAATGCAAAACGGTACATCCACTTTGCAAGACAGTTTAGCAACTTCTTACAAAACTAAATATATTCTTACTATACCATGCAACAATTAAAGTCTTTGGTATTTAACCAAATGAATTAAAAACATGTCCACACAAAAACCTGCACATGAATATTCACAGCAGCTTTATTCATAATTGCAAAAACTTGGGAGCAAAGAAGCTGTTTTTCACTAGGGAAATGGATACATAAAATATGGTACATCCAGACAATAGATACTATTCTGCACTAAAAGGAAGGGAGTTATCAAGTCAGAAAAATAAACACAGAAGAAACTTAAATGCACATTACTAGTGTTATGGTTAATTTTGTGTCAACCTGACTGAACAAAGGGAAGCCCAAATAGTGGTTTAAACATTACTTCTGTGTGTATCTATAAGGATGTTTCTGAAAGATATTAACATTTGGATTGGTGGAATGAGTAAGCAGATGGCTCTTCCCAGTACAGGTGGTCATCATCCAATCCATTGAGGGCCTGACTACAACAAAAAGGCAGTAGAAAAAGATTGAATTCACTCTTTGCTTGACTGCATGAGCTAAAACATTGATCTCCTGCCCTCAGTGCCCCTGCTTCTCGCAGTCTCATTTTCCTCATGGAATGCCTTCAATCGGATGCTCCAGCAACACCAAGCTACTCACACTTCTCTGGACACACCATGCTGGCTTACCTCACTGCCTTTGTTCATGCTGTTATCATTCTCTTGTTTCATTTAATTTTCATCCCTTTATTATTTAAAATGCATCTCGGAAACTCTCCTCATCCACAGCCTGCCAATTCCACTCAGAATGGAATTGTGCCCTTCATTTGGGCACCACTAGGACCTGCATGACTTTTTTTCATCCATAGTCTTATGGATTGTTAATTATTTTTTTGTATATGGTTCTCTTACTAATCTGTTAGCAACCTGAGAAAAGGAACATGTTTTATCAAGGTTTGTATCCTCAGCATGCAGTTTAATGCCAATAAAAGTAACTTAGTCATTATTCATTCAATGAATGAATAAATGACATCATTAGTACAAATAAAGTGATGGCTTATCATTTCTATCAGATAAAGGGAAGAATTATCAAAAAAACTTACTGGTTCACTTTTAATGAAATGGAAGAGCGTTCACTAGAGATCTCATAATGTTTATGTGTCATAGTGATAGTTTTTGTTATTATTCCTAATCTACTTTTATGTACAAATCATGGAATAATAGATTTAAAGGAAGGTACCAAGTGATTTTTTACAAATTTATTTTACATTAACATCAACTTTTTAAAGAGGAAGAAAGATCTTGCAGTATCAATTATTGTAGTTGAAGGTGTCTGCCTATTTAGATAATCTTTAAAAATCTACTCAATTTGCAGAAAGGAAAATAGTGATTACTGACAAGCTTCCCATGCAAACCACAGCTAGAGGAAGCAATGCCTCAGGACTCATCTGATCATAAATCTAGAATTAAAAATAAATCATTATGTTGTGATCCTTATGTTGATTTTGATCTTTGTTCAAAAGTGTACTTCTTAATTTTTAAATTTCTAGTAGATTAAACTAGTCAGCATCATTCACTTAATACATTTTCTAATACTTCTTTATATTCTCCCTATGCTCTACCTATTGGTGACCTTTGGGTCCAGTCACTCTTATAGCTGGGGGTCATGCCCGCTTTAAAATGTATTTTTTTTTTTAGTTCAATGATTTACCAGTACTTGTGTTCCTACCATTGTATACCTCGTATATACTTTTAGTTTCTTCAGATCCCTGAGCTAATATCCCTTGTATTAGACCGTTCTTGCATTGCCATAAAGACTGAGAGTGTGTAATTGTTTAAAAAGAGGTTTAACTGGCTCATGGCTCTGCAGGCCATACCAGCATGGCATCAGCATTTGCTCAGCTTCTGATGAGGGCTTCACAAAGCTTATAATCATGGCAGAAGGCAAAGGGGGAGCAGGCACATCACATGGCAAAAGGAGAAGCAAGAAAGAGAGAGTGGGTGGAGGGAGGTGCCACAACTTTAAAATTATCAGATCTCACGTGAACTCAGCACAAGAGCTCACTTATCACCAAGGGGATGGCCCAAGGCATTCATGAGGAGTCCACCACCATGATGCAAATCCCTCCCACCAGTCCCCACCTCTAACACCAGGAATTACATTTCGACAGGAGATGGGTGGGGACAAATATCCAAATGATATCATTCTGCCGCTGATGGTCACCCCAACCAATCTCACGTCCTTCTCACATTTCAAAATACAATCATGTCTTCCTAATAATCCCCCAGAGTCTGAACTCATTCCAGCATTAACTCGGAAGTTTACAGTCCAAAGTCTCATCTCACAAGGCAAGTCCCTTCCACCTATAAGCTTGTGTATTAGCCTGTTTGCGTGCTATTGATAAAGACATCCCCAAGAATGGGAAATTTACAAAAGAAAGAGGTTTAATTGGACTTACGGTTCCAAGTGGCTGGGGAAGCCTCACAATAATGGCAGAAGTCAAGGAGGTGCGAGTCATGTCTTACTTGGATGGCGGCATGCAAACAGAGCTTCTGCAGGAAAACTCTCCCTTATAATAACCATCAAATCTTGTGAGACTTACACACTATCACAAGAACAGCATGGGAAAGACCTGCGCTCATGATTCAATTACCTCCCACTGGATCCCTCCCACTAACACATGGGAATTCAAGATGAGGTTTGGATGGGGACACAGTCAAACCATATCAGCCTGAAAATTTACAAGAAAAAAAAAAGTTATTTAGTTCCAAGATACAATGAGTGTACAGGCATTGGGTAAACAATCCTGTTCCAAAAGGGAGAAATCAGCCAAAAGAAACTGACTACAGGCCACATGCAAATTCATAACCCAGCAGAGCAGACATTAAATCTTAAATCTCCAAAATAACCTCTTTTGACTCCATGTCCCACATCCGTGGTATAAGGGGTGAGCTCCCAAGATCTTGGTCAGCTTTGCCTCCGTGGCTTTGTAGGGTTCATCCCTAGAAACTACTCTCTCAGGTTATTGAGTGCTTGTGGCTTTTCCAGGTGCGGGGTAAAAGCTACCAGTGGATCTACTATTCTGGGGTCTGGAGAATGGTGGCTCCCTTCTCACAGCTTCATTAGGCAGTCCCCTGGTGGGGACTCTGTGTAGGTGTTCCACACCACGTTGCCCCTCCACACTGCCCTAGCAGTTCTCTCTGAAGGCTCCTCCCCTGCAATGGGCTTCTACCTGGACACCCAAGCTTTCTTATGCACCTTCCAAAATTTAGGAAGAGGCTGCCAAGCATTCTTTATTCTTGCATTCTGTGCACCTATGTGCTTACCACCACATGGAAGCTGCCAAAGTTTGTGACTTACATTCTCCAAAGTGAAAGCCTAAGCTGTACCTGGGTCCCTTTGAGCCATCGCTGGAGCTAGAGCAGCCTGGATGCTGGAAGCAGTGTCCTGAGGCTGCATAGGGCAGCAGGGCCCTGGCCCTCAAAATAATTCAGTCCTCCTGGGCCTCTGGACCTGTTACCCGAGGATATGCTGCAAAGGTCTTAGAAATGCCATCGAGGCCTTTTCTCCATTGTCTTAGTTATTAGCACTTGGCTCCTTTTTAGTTATGCAAATATTTCTAGCAAGTGGTTGCTTCACAGCCTTCTTGAATTCCTGTCCCCCCACAAAAAAAAACTTTCTCTTTCTCTGCCACATAGCCAGGCTGCAAATTTGCTACTTTTATGCTCTGTTTCCCTTTTAAAATCACTTCCAACATTAAGTTATTCCTTTGCCCCAACATCTGAGCATAGGCTGTCAGAAGCAGCCAGGCAAATTTTTGAACACTTCGCTGCTTAGAAATTTCTTCTAAGCAGTTTCTAAGAAATTTCTTCTACTAGATACCCTAAGTCATCAATCCAAAGTTCAAACTTCCACAGATCCCTAAGGCGTGAGCAACATGCAGCCAAGTTCTTTGCTAAGGTCTAACGAAAGTGACTTTTGCTCCATTTTCCAGTAAGTTCCTCATTTCCATCTGAGACCTCATGGGCCTGGTTTTTACTGTCCATATCTCTATCACCATTGTGCTCACAGTCATTTAACCAGTCTGTAAGAAGTTGCAAACTTTACCTCATCTTCCTACCTTCTTCTGAGTTCTCCACACTCTTCCAAACTCTGCCCATTACCCAGCTCCAAAACTGCTCACACATTTTCACGTACATTTATTTATATCAATACATCATTCCTGGTACCAATTTCCTGTATTAGGCTGTTCTTGCATTGCTATAAAGAAATACCTGAGACTAGGTAATTTATAAGAAAAGAAGTATAACTGGCTCATGGTTCTGCAGGCTGTACAAGTATGGCATCAGCATCCGCTCGGCTTCTGATGAGGGCTTCACAAAAATTACAATCATGATGGAAGGCAAAGGGGGAACAGGCCCATCACATGGCAAAAGTGGGAGCAAGAGAGAGTGGGAGGAAAGCGTCACACCCTTCTAAATGATCAGATCTCATTTGAGTTCAGAGCAAGAGCTCACTTATCACCATAGGAACGGCCCAACTCACTCATGAGGGATCTGCCCCTGTGATGCAAACACCTCCCACCAGGCCTCACCTTCAACACTTGGAGTTACATTTTAACATGACGGTTAGGTGGAGACAAATATTCAAACAATATTATCCCTGCTCCTGATACTTGGGCTTTGAACCTAAGCAAGTTGCTTGGCATAAATGACTGTTAATTGGTACATTCTTAGTTACAACCTCATCCCATTCTCCCTTTCCACTAAAAACGATTTCTCTTTCCCTGCCCTAAGTCTCAAACTTAGATAACTTGTCTTTCTGTTCTTAGATTAGAAACCCCAACCTGGACACTTTCTCAAACCTCCAGCAGAAACTTGTTTAAATTCTAAGTCAAAGTAATATGCAGTCCAGCCCATTCTATCACTTCGTAAGTCTATATTACTTTAAAAAGTGTGACTGAGAATCATATATTTCACTTAGAAGTTTTAGACGATAGGTCTCAGATCTCAAAGAGACATCCTAATGGCATCTCACCGTAACTCCAGACAGCTAATATCTGAACTCCCAAACATGGTCAATATTAGCGAATACTCTGGGCACTTATATGGTGGCAGAATATCAAACTGTAATTCAGTCATACTGCCAACTAGTGGCAAAAGATAAATAAATTAAATGAGAATGAATGTCATATCATAGATCTGTAACACTTCAGTGAGTGGCACTTATCTAGCAATGGTTTTGCTTAGATTCTAAAACACTTGAATTTTTATACTCAGATCTCCAAAAATTAGGTCTCACTTTATCTCCTTATTAGTTAGTAGTAGAAGATTATCAAAATTATTCTCACAGGCTTCTAACTCTCTTTCAAACCTGCTTTTAGTCTCCAATTATATCTATACATAAAACATCAGTGATTCTTCCTGCCTTTGACACTCTCATAAAGTAGAGAACAAACTATTAGATTATGGTAATATATATGTAAATATAACACATACTTTAAAAGTTCATAAAAGTACATAAAGTTTATAAATAAAAGTACATTAAAAAAAGTTCAGAGTGACTACCATCGCACATAAGTACAGCCTTACAAAGGAAGAAAGTCAGTCTCGAAAAAATAATACAGTCAGAGATACAAGGGTTTTCCAATAAGAGGAGGAAGCAGGGTCAAAACTGCATGCAGTAGATAAATGCTTTCCTTCCCAAAATGTAAACTGTAATTTTGCAAGAAAAATTAACAGGGCATGAAGAGTATGGCAGAGAGGAAAGTAAGCACAGAGGTGAAAGGATAGAGGAACAAATCTGACATCAATTTGTTAATCCTCTTTATTCCATACAAATTATGTTCTTAAATACACTGATAAGTCACATAAACCTATAACAACTGTGAATTTGTTTGATTAATCTTTAATACTTTCAAAAGTTTGTCCTGATTACTAAGTTTAGTTGGTCCTGCTTATATCTAGGCTGAAAAATTATTTAGTTCTCATTTATGGTCTTATCAACTATTTGGTTGAATCTTCCTTTCTGTATTCCAGTGGGAAAATATTGAAATTCAGAGTGATAATGAACTGCTATTTTTTCCTCAGTAATAAAGAAAGTTGAAGTACCTGAAGTGTTATTTCAACAATGTTTACCAGTTTTGTTTACATATCAAGTAGAGCAACAGCCAAGCTTACCAGTGATTACTGCTTTAATGAATTATTTTGATTGTTTATTTCAGAAAGGCTACTTGTTTCACATTAAATCCTCCTCAGTTATTAAAATACTGATTTAAATTTTTTAACATAGATTTGTGAATTTTCCTTAAATCATCCTGTTTTCTAATAGTATGTGTTTATCTGACAGAGAAATACCTGCATTGTCTCCATGTAATTATTTAAACTACTTAAGTACATTTGAAATGACTCTCTTCTAGTTAAATTACATATTCTATAATTTTAACTAAAACCCAACTGTGAGAACAGTACCTATCCTTTGTTTTCCTTCAAAAAATGAGTAACTCTTTGTTTTTTATACATTGTTTAAAAGTAACTGTTACTATTGAGAAATACAGAGTCTGTATTCTCAGAATTAAGCAACATCCATAACAAACAGTCAAAGGTCATAGTCATCAGTTCAGCAAGCATTTATAAATGTATAACCCTATAAACAACAAAAAGTATTTTTAAAAATAACATTTTTTTCTTAAATAAAAGGCTCTCTTCTGACTATGGCTGTTTATCTTAAGAAATGTAAAAGACTAAACAAGAGTGGACACATCACCTATAATCTCACCCCCAACACTATCATTTTTAGTATTTTGTTTGCTATGTTTCATTCTATTTATAGATATAATATTATATATACTGTATATCTATATAGATATATATATTAAATATATATATTATATTGTACATATCTATATAGACAGACATGCACATATAGTCAATCTTACAATCTTATCTTATAAATAAAATTGAAGTTAGGTTCAAGATAAACTTTTTTTTTTTTTTTTTTTTTTTTTTTTTTGAGACGGAGTCTGGCTCTGCCGCCCAGGCTGGAGTGCAGTGGCCGGATCTCAGCTCCCTGCAAGCTCCGCCTCCCGGGTTCCCGCCATTCTCCTGCCTCCGCCTCCCGAGTAGCTGGGACTACAGGCGCCCGCCTCGTCGCCCGGCTAGTTTTTTGTATTTTTAGTAGAGACGGGGTTTCACCGTGTTAGCCAGGATGGTCTCGATCTCCTGACCTCGTGATCCGCCCGTCTCGGCCGCCCAAAGCGCTGGGATTGCAGGCGTGAGCCCCCGCGCCCGGCCTCAAGATAAACTTTTATGTTCTGTTTGTGTTTTTGTTTGTTGCCTTGTCCATTTGCATCGCATCTTAAGACTGTAGATGAATCAGGAACAGGCCTTTCATGCTTAGAGTAAGACCACCGCCAACCCCAGGGGGTGTCAAGAATGAGCTTTGAGCACCGAAACACTGAAAGGCTTGCCACGCTCCTCAGACCTATCAGCCTCCATCTGCCAAGTCAACGGAGAATTCTAGATCATCAAAATAGCACTAACTCTACTTTGGCTTTTATGCTTCCTCTGAAGAGTGGAAAAGGGTCCACATTTATCCTTCCCTACTGCTCCTTCCTTCCTCATAGTTTTGCCATTCATGTTTGTCTTAAAACTACCCGTACTAATGCCATCATGCCATTTTTTCTTGTTTGTTTGCCACTGAAGAAGACTCTCAGATTCTCCTCAGTCTCCTACCTTCTGCTCTCCACGTAGCTCTATACAACTCCTATCCTATAACCAACTCTCACCACCCTCATTTCTAAAACCTCCCCACTATACCTTCTAGAAACCACCATACATCCACAGCAAAATTCTCAATACTCTCAATATGTTCTCTGAACATTTCTTACCCCTTATTCCTACAACATCATCCAAGATCGCCATTGAATACACTGCTCTTTACAGCCCTCTCTAGTGTTAGCTGTTTTTTTGTTTGGTTGGTTGGTTTTTGTTTTTTGTTTTCCCACAGCCTTCCTAGCACAGGGACTGAATATGGGGTAGGTATCATCTTTTTCCTCCATTATCATTTTTATGCTCTACTTTTGTCCTTAAAAACTGCTGGATATGTAGACTTTATGTCCCTGTTGGAGTTATCTATTGACCCCCTCATCTGTGGACAGTCTTAACGTTCTCTAACTCTATTGCTATATTCATTTGTGGTGATTTTAGTATTCACATAGGTGATGCTTCCAATACCCTAGTCTTTTGACTCCTTTTGAAAGATCTTATACTTCATGACATATAAACCACTCATTCTCCTGGTCATACCTTTGCATTTTTTGTTACTGATCACTACAACATTCTGTAATCTCAGTTTCAAGAATCCCACTCTTTGAGGCCGGGTGTGGTGGCTCATGCTTGTAATCCCAGCACTTTGGGAGGCCATGGCAGGTGGATCACTTGAGGTCAGGAGTTCGAGACCAGTCCGGCCAACATGGTGAAACCCTTCTCTACTAAAAATCCAAAAATGAGCTGGACATGGTGGTGCACACCTCTAGCCCTGACTACTTGGAAGGCTGAGGCAGGAGAATCTCTTGAACCAGGGAGATGGAGGTTGCAGTGAGCCGAGATTGTGCCATTGCACTCCAGCCTGGGTGACAAAGTGTAACTCTGTCTTAAAAAAAAAAAAAAAAAAAAAAGGAATCTCACTCTTTGAATGTTACCTCCTAAATTTCCAACTCATATCTCCATTATCCCAATACTTTGATTCCACCAGGATCTACAATGCATTATTTCTGCCTCATTTGCACTGTCTCTCACTCAGCTCAAGCTTTTTATTATTAGTTTACCCAGATATTTCCACTAAGAAATCCTAATAAATAACGAGGTTTTTTTTTTTTTTTCACTATGTAATTCCCTAATTTTCTGTATATTAGTGCTTTACCAACACTACAACCATAAAGAACACAATTCCAAGCACTGTACTTTTTAGTTTGGGGAGATCGCAGTCTACAGACTCATTTACTTATATTAAACAAGATTAACCTCATTCAAAACTTACTGCAGTTTATAAATTCACATAAATACAGAAACGGATACGATTACGCAACTTCAGGATCATATTTTTACAATCCTTAGATTATAACTTTTTCTGCAGATTATAATTACCTGCTCCATAGTCATCAATGGTTATTGTTCAATTTAACTACATAAATTATAAACCTCTTATATCCTTAAAGAAAATTTAAGTGAAAATTACAATTTCTTACCAAAAGGTTTAGGGTTTTCCAAATTTCAAATATTTGCTTCCCCCTCCCCACTTGCCAGTCAAACATTTCAAATAAACTAAAAATAACCACATCTCACCTGCAACATTCAATAATAGCAATCACTTGATGTATAAAATTTTAACTATGCCCCCAGTTATTTTAAGACGCAAAAAAAATGGCTGCCTACCAATCTGTCTTCACAAGTTAGAAATACTACATTGAAGATTTAACATGAGAGTTTCAAGTTTCCTCCAGTTTAGGCATTTATAACTTTGTGCTTGTTTTGCTTCAGGATGTTACTATAGCATTGATATTTGAATAACCCATATTTACATAACCTTAAAGTAACAATTCTGTGCTTACACTCTCAGATTTCTTGACTCTCTGTTTGTATATGATATATGTTTATTGAAACCTTAACACTCTGCCTATTCTGCACTCACTTGTGCAACTGACTGTGGTTCAAGAAAAATGCACAACCGTACCAGTCGATCTCATTTTAACTACATGACTACAAATATCAAGAGGTCTTCTCTTGCTTCTTGGAAATCAGAATACATCTCTGTAGCTCATTCATTCTTGATTCTGCTAGATACTCCCGACTCTTCTAAGTACTCCTTCTCCATCTTCATTCTCAGAACAACATTGTTTTTCATTGAGAAAGTTAAGTGAGTAGAAGACAACTTCTGCAAGACACCAAATCTATCTGCTCTCCTTCATGTTATAATTAAATATCACTGTTTAAGCCCAACCATCCACTTTTGCACTATATTGCATCCTCTTGTCTACCCAAGGACATTGCTCCAAGGATGCTCCCTCTCCTGATTATTAAATTTTCCCTCTCCAGATCAACCAATCAACTAATATGCATGTTGCTTTTATCTCTTCTTTTTTAAAAAGTAAAAAGTATCAGGCTGGGCGTGGTGGCTCAAACCTGTAATCCCAGCACTTTGGGAGGCTGAGGGGGGCAGATCACGAGGTCAAGAATTCAAGACCTGCCTGGCCAATATGGTGAAACACCATCTCTACTAAAAATACAAAAATTAGCCAGGCATGGTGACACATGCCTGTAATCCCAGCTACTCTGGAGGCTGAGGCAGGAGAATCGCTTGAACCTGGGAGGCAGAGGTTGCGGTGAGCTGAGATCACACCACTGTACTCCAGCCTGGGTAACAGAGCAAGATTCCATCTCAGAAAAGATAAATAAATAAATAAAAATAAATTATCCTAATCAATTTTCCTCTTACTATTGCTTCATTTCTTTCCTTCTCTTTACAGTAAAACATCTCAATAAAAAGAATAAAATATCTAGGAATACAGTTAGCCAGGGAGGTGAAAGATCTCTATGATGAGAATAATAAAATATTGCTCAAAAAAATCAGAGAGGACACAAACAAATGGAAAAACATTCCATGCTCATTCTTAGGAAGATTCAGTATAGCTAAAATGGCCATATGCCCAAAGCAATTGACAGATTCAATGCTGTTCTTATCAAATTACCAATGGCATTCTTCACAGAACTAGAAAAAAACTATTTTTTTTAACATGGAACTAAAAAAGAGCCTGAATAGCCAAGGTAATCCTAAACAAAAAGAACAAAGCTTGAGGCATCATGTTACCTGGCTTCAAACTATACTACAGAGCTACAGTACCCAAAACAGCATGGTCCTGGTGAAAAAACAAACACATAGAACAATGGAACAGAATAGAAAGCCTGGAAAGAAGACCACACACCTACAACCTTCTGATCTTCAACAAATCTAAAAGAAACAAGCAATGGAGAAAGGACGCCCTGTTGTGGTGCTGGGATAACTGGCTAGCCATGTGTAGAAGATTGAAACTGGACCTCTCTCTTACACAGGTACAAAAATCAACTCAAGATGGATTAAATATTTAAGTGTAAAACCCAAACTATAAAAACCCTGGAAGACAACCCAAGCAATGCCACTTTAGACATAGAAAGGGGCAAAGATTTCATGATGAAGATGCCAAAAGCAATTGCAACGAAAGTAAAAATTGACAAATGGGATCTAATAAAACTAAAGTGCTTCTGCACAGCAAAAGAAACTATCATCAGAGTAAACACACAACCTACAGAATGTGGGAAAATAGTAGCAAACTATGCATCTGACAAAGGTCTAATATTCAGCATCTATAAGGAACTTAAATTTACAAGAGAAAAAGCAAGCCCATTAAAAAGTGGGCAAAGGACATGAACAGACACTTCTCAAAAGAAGCCAAATGATTTTAAAATCTAACTTTTAATTTGTTTTCTTGATATTTTGTTAAGATATTCATATCCAGGATGTAAACTAGATTTAGTCTATAATTTATATTTCTGTGCCCTGTGAAACTTTGATATGAGGATCATGCTAGCTTCATAGATAAAATGGAAAGCCCTTTTTTTCCCTCCAAGATCTGGATAAGATCATATGGTTTAAAAATTATGTTTCTTTAATCTTTGAAAGAGTTTGCCTATTAAACCACTAGTTTCCAGAGACATTTTTGTGGGTAACTTTTATAGGTCTGTTTTATTTGGTTTTCATTGGCTTTATTGTATGTTTATTTGTTTGTTCTGCTGGCCCTTGCTTGTAATTTCATGCTTTATATGTGTTTTGTATTTTTGGCTATGATCTTGTGTTCTTTGGAACTCAAGCAATAAGCAGAACTTCTTAGAGGCCTACTTTGGAAATACAATTTTCCAGAAAGAATTGTGTTTGTTTCTGCCATTTACCATGGCCACTACCAATCCAGAGCCACTTTAAATTAAATTATTTGATTGGGTATTATTTCAGACCACACTAGTGGTGTGAGTTCAGTTCTCACATTAGTGTGAGTATAGGCTTTGTGTTTATAAGCTTTCAAGAGTGATTTTTGTTTTACTTCCACCCAACACAAGCTTTGTACATCAGGTTTACTACTAGATCATTCTTATTCTGGAGTCTCCTGTATAGTTTCTTAAATTGGATAAGAAGCCATTAAAACAGAAACTCAGATTCCACTAGAATTTAATAAATATACTTAAAGCAAAAGCTGGCAATAGTTCAGTTAGCATAAATAATGCCAAACTTTGCCATAGCATCTCCTTTTTGGTTTTGTTTTGACAGCTGACACAAGCTTTTATATTACCTTAAGTATTTGTATTTTAATGTGAATTTGGTAGACAGCAAGCATATTCATCATGGCACATTTGCCAAAATGCTAATCTACTCTGCAGGTATTTATTCCCATATGTTCAATCCACGCCATGGCTCAGTGTTGATTTTCTTTTAAACTCCCACACTGTTGAAATCAGCCAGAATAGACACACTCTGACTCAAGGGTCTCCAACACCACCTACATATTTGATGATTCACTGGAAGGACTCACAAGGCTCAGGCACGTAGTTCCACCAAACACTAATATTTCTTACAAAGACATAGTAAAGATTAAGAGCTGGGTTAGACAGGGAAAAAGACATCAGATAAAGACAAGAAAGAATCCATGGGAAGTTTCATGTCACCTTTCCCCAACCTGACAGCTCACACACAGCACACTGTCCCTCTAGAAAACAAAAAAACATACAGCATCATGTGTGTAATTTTTCTGCCACTGGAAGCCCATTTAAAACTCAGAGTTTAGGAGTTTTACTGGGGGCTGAGAACAGACATTTTTGCCTAGCAACTACCAGAATTCCAGACTTGCAAAAAGAAAGCAGATATTACAATAAATACCATTGTTTGTACAAATGTCTAGGCCCAGCGAAACTACCTTACCAGTTAAGGGAGTGTTTCAGAAGCCAAGTTCCCAGATATCAGTCAATGACCAATCTTGCAAATAAGCCTTCTAAAGAGAGGAGCCTCAGATGGTCTAGGTTAATGTTTCTGCACGTAACACACCTCTCCCCACCGAATACTTTTGACACTCTAATGTATTGACTGTTTAATGTTACCAACAAATGATTAATGAGAATCCAGTATAATTGGTTTGTGACTACAAAAACTAATTTATGATTAAAATACATGTTTAAGTCAGCCTGTTCTGATTTAGCTAACAGAACCAAACTGTATAAATCACTTATCTCCTCCAATAATTACTATTTTCATTTCTGCAATAAAATACTGAGAAATTCAACTTACTATTTTGAAGTTCTACATTCTATTTGAGTATGATTTTGAGTAAACATTTAATTCTTTTTAATAAAGTTGCTACATTAGGAGAGCCAGTACATTTTAAATTAAGTAATATTACTGTAAGTTACCTGAAGGAAAAAAAAATATATGTAATGGATATATTTGAAAAGGAAAAACAAAACTGACTCATGGCAGAATCCATTTGGTAATAGTTCTAAACCCTGATATTCACAAATGTGAGTAGGTTAATAACTGCTCTTTATTCATCAAATGTTTTGTCTATGCATGTTGTGTTAAAGGAGGAATTATCTATTCAGAGTTTTAACGGGGCTCTGGAAACTGCTTCCCTGGAAGAGCAAAACTGGTTTATGTGACTTCAGATATATCATGATATAATAGACATACTGAATAATGACACAGAGATCAACTATGGAACTGATGATATTTTAAGATTCCTCATAGAAACTAGTACAAATAGAGACAGATCATCACAATCTAAATTAATTTTATTACAATTAAATCTGTTGTAAAATTAGTAAAAGAAAATCTCCTATTGAATGCAAAGAGAATCAAGGTCATCTGAGGTGATGCATTTCTGCAGACAACCAGGAGCGAGTCTATTTTCTCCTTCCTCTCTCACACACTGTGCTTTGGCTGTGGGGTAATTCATGAAAGGAGAAAACAAGTACCAAATTTTATAGTGAAATAAGATTTTCTCTTTCAATCGTGAAATTATAATTGGCCAATTGCTAGCAGCTGCCTTTAGAATTTGTGTTTTCCAAATGTTAATAGGCCTCAAGTTAGCAGTATATGTGAACATTAAATGGAAATCCTTTTTTGTTTTGTTTTGTTTTATTAGGGCACACAGAGAATCCTCGCTTTTATGGTTTATTCTTGTCATTTGCCAAACTAAAAGACTATGCCATACATTATACCATAAGCAGTCTTCTACTAAATAGTCTTTAAACAACTCAGTTCATGATTATTTCAAATATCAAAAGCCAGTTCTTGTAAAATGTGGAGTTTCACAGAAAAGATAACATTATTTGAAACGTATTTCCAGTATGTGTTTATTTGATATTCATTTTTTCTAGAAATATAGATATATTTTTCTATACATATATACAGATATATATACACAGATCTAGATATCTGTATAGATATAAATATGTAGATATAGATAGACAGATGATAGATAGATGCCTGGATTACAACCATTCCAAAGCATGGACAGCAAGAAATCTACTATATTTATATATTTTTAATGTAGAGATTATTTTCATAATTGGAGTCAGGATATAATTATTTTTTCCTAAGCCTTTGTGCAGTATTGGCTAAACTAGCATCATAAAATATTACTTCAACCATAACAAGCCACTCCAAAAAAGTCCTATTTGTTACAATAAAACATTCATTTATAAAACAAAAATAAAATCAATTTTCTTCCAAGTACATGTTTACTTGGAACTCATAGTTCTCATATGAAAGGATCGAAACGACCTGCTCCGAAACTACGGTAATAACGAATGAAGCGGAATAAAGATGTTTTGAAACAATGAGACAAGTACAACATACCAGAATCTCTGGACACATTAAGCAGGTAGAGGAAATTTATAGCACTAATGCCACAAGAGAAAGCAGGAAGTCTAAATGACACAACACATAAAAGAATAGAGAGGCAGAGCTCACTTTGCAAGGAGAAATAACTAAGATCAGAGCAGAACTGAAGGAGATAGAGACACAAAAAACCCTCCAAAAAATCAATGAATCCAGGAGTTGGTTTTTTGAAAAGATCAACAAAATTGACAGACCGCTAGCAAGGCTAATAAAGAAAAAAAGAGAGAGGAATCAAATAGATGCAATAAAAAATGATAAAGGGGATATCACCACTGACCCCACAGAAATACAAACTACCATCAGAGAATACTATAAATGCCTCTACGCAAATCAACTAGAAAATCTAGAAGAAATGGATAATTTCCTGGACACTTACACTCTCCCAAGGCTAAACCAGGAAGAAGTTGAATCCCTGAATAGACCAATAGCAGGCTCTGAAATTGAGGCAACAATTAATAGCCTACCCACCAAAAAAAGTCCAGGACCAGATGGATTCACAGCTGAATTCTACCAGAGGTACAAGGAGGAGCTGGTACCATTCCTTCTGAAACTATTCCAATCAATAGAAAAAGAGGGAATCCTCCCTAACTCATTTTATGAGGCCAACATCATCCTGATACCAAAGCCTGGCAGAGACACAACAAAAAAAGAGAATTTTAGACCAATATCCCTGATGAACATTGATGCAAAAATCCTCAATAAAATACTGGCAAACCGGATTCAGCAGCACATCAAAAAGCTTATCCACCATGATCAAGTGGGCTTCATCCCTGGGATGCAAGGCTGGTTCAACATTCGCAAATCAATAAACGTAATCCAGCATATAAACAGAACCAAAGACAAGAACCACATGATTGTCTCAATAGATGCAGAAAAGGCTTTTGACAAAATTCAACAGCCCTTCATGCTAAAAACGCTCAATAAATTCGGTATTGATGGAACGTACCTCAAAATAATAAGAGCTATTTATGACAAACCCACAGCTAATATCATACTGAATGGGCAAAAACTGGAAAAATTCCCTTTGAAAACTGGCACAAGACAGGGATGCCCTCTCTCACCACTCCTATTCAACATAGTGTTGGAAGTTCTGGCTAGGGCAATCAGGCAAGAGAAAGAAATCAAGGGTATCCAGTTAGGAAAAGAAGAAGTCAAATTGTCCCTGTTTGCAGATGACATGATTGTATATTTAGAAAACCCCATCATCTCAGCCCAAAATCTCCTTAAGCTGATAAGCAACTTCAGCAAAGTCTCAGGATACAAAATTAATGTGCAAAAATCACAAGCATTCTTATACACCAGCAACAGACAAGCAGAGAGCCAAATCAGGAATGAACTTCCATTCACAATTGCTTCAAAGAGAATAAAATACCTAGGAATCCAGCTTACAAGGGATGTAAAGGACCTCTTCAAGGAGAACTACAAACCACTGCTCAGTGAAATCAAAGAGGACACAAACAAATGGAAGAACATACCATGCTCATGGATAGGAAGAATCAATATCGTGAAAATGGCCATACTCCCCAAGGTTATTTATAGATTCAATGCCATCCCCATCAAGCTACCAATGAGTTTCTTCACAGAATTGGAAAAAACTGCTTTAAAGTTCATATGGAACCAAAAAAGAGCCCGCATTGCCAAGACAATCCTAAGTCAAAAGGACAAAGCCGGAGGCGTCACGCTACCTGACTTCAAACTATACTACAAGGCTACAGTAACCAAAACAGCATGGTACTGGTACCAAAACAGAGATATAGACCAATGGAACAGAACAGAGTCCTCAGAAATAATACCGCACATCTACAGCCATCTGATCTTTGACAAACCTGAGAGAAACAAGAAATGGGGAAAGGATTCCCTATTTAATAAATGGTGCTGGGAAAATTGGCTAGCCATAAGTAGAAAGCTGAAACTGGATCCTTTCCTTACCCCTTATACGAAGATTAATTCAAGATGGATTAGAGACTTAAATGTTAGACCTAATACCATAAAAACCCTAGAAGAAAATCTAGGTAGTACCATTCAGGACATAGGCATGGGCAAGGACTTCATGTCTAAAACACCAAAAGCAACGGCAGCAAAAGCCATAATTGACAAATGGGATCTAATTAAACTAAAGAGCTTTTGCACAGCAAAAGAAACTACCATCAGAGTGAACAGGCAACCTACAGAATGGGAGAAAATTTTTGCAACCTACTCATCTGACAAAGGGCTAATATCCAGAATCTACAAAGAACTCAAACAAATATACGAGAAAAAAACAAACAACCCCATCAAAAAGTGGGGAAAGGATATGAACAGACATTTCTCAAAAGAAGATATTCATACAGCCAACAGACACATGAAAAAATGCTCATCATCACTGGCCATCAGAGAAATGCAAATCAAAACCACAATGAGATACCATCTCACACCAGTTAGAATGGCAATCATTAAGAAGTCAGGAAACAACAGGTGTTGGAGAGGATGTGGAGAAATAGGAACACTTTTACACTGTTGGTGGGATTGTAAACTAGTTCAACCATTATGGAAAAGAGTATGGCAATTCCTCAAGGATCTAGAACTAGATGTACCATATGACCCAGCCATCCCACTACTGGGTATATACCCAAAGGATTATAAATTAGTCTACTACAAAGACACATGTACACGTATGTTTATTGCGGCACTATTCACAATAGCAAAGACTTGGAATCAACCCAAATGTCCATCTGTGACAGACTGGATTAAGAAAATGTGGCACATATACACCATGGAATACTATGCAGCCATAAAAAAGGATGAGTTTGCGTCCTTTGTAGGGACATGGATGCAGCTGGAAACCATCATTCTTAGCAAACTATCACAAGAAGAGAAAACCAAACACCGCATGTTCTCACTCATAGGTGGGAACTGAACAATGAGATCACTTGGACTCGGGAAGGGGAACATCACACACTGGGGTCTATCATGGGGAGGGGGGAGGGGGGAGGAGGGAGGGATTGCATTGGGGAGTTATACATGATATAAATGATGAATTGATGGGTGCTGACGAGTTGATGGGTGCAGCACACCAACATGGCATAAGTATACATATGTAACAAACCTGCACGTTATGCACATGTACCCTAGAACTTAAAGTATAATAAAAAAAAAAAAAAAAAAAAAAAGAAAAAAAAAAAAAAAAAAAAGAAAAGGATCATGACATTGCATTTATGGTCAGAATGGAAGCATAATGTAGAAATTAAATTGTTTCCTTTTTGAATTAATATCTCAATTTCTTCCTGGAGTGGTTAACTGCATTTGTCACCATGGACACTTTCCTCACTATTCAGAGTTTTCAACTGTATTTAAAACAGATCACATTCACCTCCTTTGCAACAACATACTAACTAGTCAATGGAAATCGAAACACAACCAAAATAGATACTTTATACTGCTGCCAAGAGGAGAGCGTTCAAAGCAGAGGTGTAATTAAAAGTATGACTAAGCAGAGAGAATCACATTAAACAGGCTTCTCACAAGACAGAAAAAAATGTGGAAAAAAGAAGCAAGTGCCCCCCATATATGATATTGCCATCTCTGCCTGAATCATTTGAGCACAAGAATCTCAGCTTTCTGGTATAGGCCCCAGTTGCTATAGAAACTTACAACTGGGAGCTAAATAAAGTAATTTCTATGCTAGTGTTGGTGTCTATAACTTCAGCACCTGATGCTAACCAAATTGTGCTCAATAAACAAATTTAAACTTTAAAAGCCTGCAATGTGATCACAATGCTTTCTATACAACTGATTAATCTCAATTGATCTTGGCTCAGAGCACAAGAACATAAGAAATCTCAGAAACAGAAAAAGACTACTTAAGGCCAATATGCCTGCATCCTTTGTTTTTCTTATCTGATTTCCTACTTTATCCCCATACCTCTATCCTGTCTTAGTTTGAAAATAAAAAGTCAGCTAGCTCACTCCCTAACTCATCAATAATCCTGCTTTCACCGATCCCTTTTAGACAATTTATTCTATATTAAACCACTCCCTCTTGGCCTCCCCTTTTCCATTTATCCTACTCTAAACCTAAAGAACAAAGAGATCAGGCAGCCCGATAGATGCTGATTTCTTAATCCTCCCAGCTGGGCCTATTATTGCTGCACATTTGATTTTAAGATTATTCACTATTTGGCAAGAAATCAAGAATCTGAAATAGCCCCTTGATGCCCCTGTTTGCGTGGGCATGTCAGACCCTTACCCATTATGTCACCAAGCAGTGTTTTTGGTTGTGGTAATGTTCTCTTATGATGTGAAATGAGACCACAGGGCCTAAATACATGTTTGCATTCTTCCCCAGTATCATTTTAGAAAGGAACAATGTTGGCATATACTATATAAGCCCTTTGTTCTTCTCCAGTGGGCCCAGGCATTTCAGGTCAATGTTACTGTGAGAATTTAAAGTATGAAAAAAATCATCTGAATGTATTACCTCATTAAAGCACATGAATACCATTGTTAGAAGCACCAAACACAAATACATATATTAGCAAACTTGTTTTTTCTTATCAGGGATTTGTGGTGATAAGCATTTGAGACTGCATATTTTTTCCGTTAAAATACTGTTTTATTTCACATTTGTTAAAGCTCTGGCCCCCGTTCCAGTGTAAACTCCAGAGGCTTAGATGAGTCTATGACCTGTGATATCAAAGCCAAAATCAGTTCAGGATAGAGTATTTGACAATAACATGAAGAGTCAGTTGCCTAATTATGAAAAAAAGGTCAGATCAAGAAATCAATTTTCTAATCATTTCTGATCATTCATATTTCTACCAGTCACCTTTATTACATGTAGAAAAAGAAAAACTGAAAAAAAGAGAAAAAGAAAGAAAGAATGGAGGGAGGGGAGAAAGGTAAGCATAGTTCATCTAAGTTCTGTAAAACTAAGTCTTTTAAAAAATGTTTAACTTTGAAATGAAGATGAAATTTTTATGAGGCAATATTTTCTTTTAATTATCAAGATGCTTTCAAACAGCAGGGGAGATTTCGAAACACTAAAATAGGAACTGATAATATGAGCTCACCGTGCATTCACAAACCTTTCCCCTGAGTTCCTCTGGATTCTAACTGCTACCTTGGCTTTAGCCCAATAAGCTTTTAAAAAACAAAGAGGATACACTGGGGGTTAAACCTAAGGACTGACCTGCTATTGCCACTCCGTGTTCAACCACAATTCTCATTAGGAAACAACATGGAATAGTTTTAGCTGCAAAAAGGCACCCAAGAGAATAACAGAAATATATTAGGTGAACTGTTGGATACACGGCATTGCCTGTATACCAAAACAAAAATATCCTGGGAGAGATCTGAGCTATGGCAGAAACAGTCAGCTAACAACTGTCAGCTGAGATTTTTGAATATCATTTAAATCCACCAAGCACCATTTGGGAGCAGGTGACTTCCAGGGAGGATGGGGAAATGAAATTCTGCTAGCTATGGGAATAGAAAAAGAATGGAATTTGGTACCTCTCTCCGTCTCTTTTGTTGTGTTTGAGAGATTTTATTTTTTCCATGCAGGCAAAACTTCAATTCTCACATATCTACATAGATAAAATAATAGGCCCTATCCACACACAGTGCATAGTACTTCACAGGCAATGTATAAATATGTATTTCTTACAGAAAGGTAAGGAAGAAGTAAGCATATGAGGAAAGAAGAAAGGGGCGAAGAATCAACCCTGAATTAACACTCACAGAGAAAAAGAACTGAGAGAAGTGAGTTCAGATGGGGCTGAGCTTAGGCATTAGAATGCTTATATTTTAGCCTCAAGCTGTAAGTGGCAGCTGGCTGCATGGCCCTGGCCAGGTGGTCAGCCACCACTCACTAGGAGAATTTGGCATTCAAGTCAAGCAGCTGCAAAGTGAAAACAGACCAGCAGCTTTGTAGGAACAGAGGTATGGGCCAGTTTCTGGTTCCAGGCTCCCAGCCAGTCACGATAGGAGAGGGCTAAGGACACCTGCCCGTGACTATAATGGAAAGCATAGAACTAGTTTATAACACAGAGCACCTAACAGGAAAGACCACAATCCAAGATGTCAATAAGGCTGTCTGAGTTAAGAGCTCAGGGGATGGGGATGGGATAATCATGTCTTAAGTGTGGCATGTTTTGGAGAAAAGATGATGCTATGACAATGAACAGGACCTTGGGAGCTCTCTGCCCCCCTCAAATCTTTTAGTAGTAATGATTCAAATAAAGTGCAGAATTACACAGTGAATTTGTGACACAGTGAACTTGTGAACAGGTCTGCTGATTCTTAGCCCAAAGCTCTTACACAACTGGCTTAAAGCAAATAATTGCCATTTTTACCCCCCTTGCTTTGCTCAATAGCAATATTCAAAGGTTGTTCATAGGTGTACCAAAACTATTGAAATAATCTTTAATTTCCTCCTCCATTAAAATAATTTCAAGTGCTTTTCCTAATGAAAAATAGGAATGACATGAAAAAATAAAATTTGCCCTAAATACAGTTTTCCTATTACAGCATTCAAAGGACACTTATTTTATAACTCTATACCCATTCAAAAAGGGCACAATTCAAAACGAATTACAGTGTATAGACTTTGTCCCTGCCTTCTGCATTATTTTCAAAAACAAGAGGCTATAATTATGGTTATGATACTGCAACACATTCTGGAAATTTAATCTTATAATTTCATTAGCCATAAATTTTTTCACCCCTTTAGGTCTGTATTATAATATTTCATTTATCTAAATCTAAGGGAGGTGGCAAGGGTTATTTGGCATTTCTTAGCAAATCTTTTAAATTCTCGTTTGGATTGCAAGTGTCTGAAGGGCTGTATGCAATACACCTCGTGTACAGGAAAACAAAGTTGCTAAAAGTGAATGAACAAGCCAGTGCCAGGATTAAAAGTAGAATCTAAAGTTTCCTATATGCATTCATATACAGCACATTGTTCCTTATATTCAGTGTCTGTATCTCTTCTTCATGTCTTAACACAGATTTCTCTTATTTGTGGAAGGAAACACACGTTTGAACATCATTCATGGCTGTTGTAGCATGAAGGACACGGTGCTGAATTTACATGATTGTAAGTTAATTCCTTTGTCTTCTTTTACTTATTTTCTTGTCTTTTTTGGCATCATGCATAAAGAATGGCGTATATATAATAAGTAGTTAAAAACAAGAATAAGTCAGCATCTGTGTATCCCCCAGCTTAAGAAACAGAACTGTATTGATTCTTCTGGGCGTCTTTTTCCAAATCCTTCTCTCTCCATTCCAGAGGATTTGCTAAGATCTATCATTCTTTTGGTTTTCTTTATATTTTTACCAAATATATGTGTTCCTAAATAATATGTTGTCTCCCTTTGCATATTTTGAAGTCCATATTAGCAGAATCATAGTCTTCTGTTAGAAGTTTTTATTCAACATCATAGTTTTAGGGGTTTGTTTCTTTTTAATTTTATACTAATTTATTTTTACTTGACAGTAACTACATTTATGGAGTACAATATGAGGTTTTGATCTATGTATACATTGTAGGAAGATTCAATCAAGCTAATTAACATAGGAAAAGCAAGTTAAAACTACAGTGAGATTTCATCTCACAGCTATTAGAATGGCTATCCTCAAAAAGATGAAAATGGAACAGTGTTGGTTAGGATGTGGAGAAAAAGGAACTTACTGTTGGGTGAAAATGCAAATCGGTACAGCCATTTTGAAAAATAGGGCGGAGTTTCTTCAAAAAAATAAAAATAGAACTACCATATGATCCAGCAGTCACACTCCTGGGTATATATCCGACAGAAATGAAACCAGTATTTCAAAGAGATATCTCCTCTTCGTCAGTCATTTCAACATTACTCACAACAGCAAAGATATGGGCTATTCACATTTTTTATGGTTATCTCTATTGACATGTATGGCTGTATTTTATTTATATTGATGTTTTATAGCATTCCATTAGATATACATGCCACAATTTACCTGCCTATTCTCCTTACACTTGGGTACTTTCCAAAAATTTTTCCTCCGTTAAAAACAATGTAATTATCTGCATTCATGTTCATATCTCCTTGTACACAAGTTCAGTACAGTTTTTTCATCTCTCAATTGAGAATAAAAATAGCTACATTCCAGGGCTCTTAATGATGCCAACATTCACATTCTTAATCCACAAGACAGTCATTATTTTTAACATTAAATGAGCATGTGTACAATAAGTACACAGAGCAGAACAAGGGTTGGTTTATATGACATGTTCCGTAAGTCTTTCTTCACTCTCTGGTAAGGATGAAGAGATGACTTTATTCCTTCATAGAAGGAGTTGCTTTATGCACTTTGCTATGTGACTTAGAGATACAGAAACTTCTGACTCAATATTCAAGGCTGCTATTTGGCCTCTAGTAAGTGCAGATCTGTGTGCTTTAATTATTACTACATGTCAAAGGGACTAAAGCAGTGATACCATATGCTGCACGATGAGAGAGAAGCTGTGGCTTCTCGCTTTCCCAGGATTTGTCAGATTATCTTCCTGGATAGAGCCCAGCTGGCTCAAGTTGTATGAAGCAAAAACAAAGTGCATTCTTTTGACCCAGATACAGCCTCTAGATATGGAAAATGCAGCACTGTCCTTTGTGGATCGCCTCAAATTCATGTCCTGGCTATCTGATCCAGTTGTCTGCCAGAAACGCTGCCACTCTTGATGATCATAGAAAATACTATATGTTAGCCATCAATATTACTTTGATGCTGCACATCTTTAGATTCTTGCTATGAGCAAGAAGCAAAACAGATACGCCAGGGAAAATGGTGATAGCATATCTTCTCAAGGGAAAATGGTGATAGCATATCTTCTCAAGGGAAAATGGTGATAGCATATCTTCTCAATAGTTTGAAAAAAAAAAAAGTCATGGCACATAGTTTTTCTGTGTGTGTTTTTGTTTGTTTGTTTTTCAACCAGTCTTCTTCATTACAATTTTCTTTGGGGTAAAACTTCAGTCACAATTTCACTTTCTACCCATCTTCTTCCCTTATTCACATCTCTTAAGGACTTTTCTCAAAAACAGTATCTAGAATCTTATAAATTTATGTCTGATTCCCAGCCTAATCAACTTCGGAGAAAGGGAAAGAAGAAAATCTTCCATAGATGAAACAAACTAAAAAAAAAAAAAAAAAAAAAAAAAAAAAACCATTTGAAACTCTGAATTTGTATTTTCTGTTACTAAAATAAGACTTTTCCTTCCTCTTCTTCTCTCCCCCTTTTTAATGCTACCTCCTATTTGGTTAATATTCAATTATACATGACAGTTGGTGTGAAAATTGAACTCTACTAAGTGTGGCTAATAAAAGAAAAGAGAGAGAGAGAGGACTGTGGAAGAGCCAACATATTCAGAAATCCTCTTTGAAAATCTCCTGAGCATTGCATTCAGTTAGATTGCAATTCACTTTGGTTATTTACTTTCCTAATTTTTCCAAAGAGGTGGTGGGTAAGCATTTAAAAAGAGGATGCAACAACAAATATTGCTCTTCTGAGGCTGCTCCCATGTGTTCCAGACACGAGAAGTCAACGGCAAAAGTGCATAAACATTTGATGTAGACAACACTGTGAAGCTGATGCTTTGGGGGAAAATTTCTTGAGATGTACAAAATATTATTATTCATGTAGCTAGTTTGGGGGAAGAAACCAGAAAAAGCAAACCACTTCATCTCTGAACACTGTGGCCAGTACCAAACTTCAGTATTGTGTGGGGGAGGACTCTGCTTCAATGACAATACTGTAGGCATAACAATAGAAGTAGAAAGGAATGATAGAACAGAAGAGCCAAGTAGCCTCAGGGTTGGCTTGCCCCAGGAAGAGAAATCAGATTTTGTAAAGCAACACAGAGAATGCCAATCAAGGCACACATATTGCTTCTGAGCCATTTTCTCAGCACTAATTGCAGACTTTATTACACAGTGTAGTATCATAAGTTAATGATGACTGGTGGAATACTGTGAGGAAAGGAGGCACTAGGGAACCAGACCAGAACAGATCAAGGCCACCCCTTACTTAAAACTAATAGGCTTAATGTAAAAGCCACACAGCAACACTAGTGGGAAGAAATTTTGCCAACTCAGAGGCAGAGAATAAAAACTCAAGTGAGAATGAGGCTGACATTGACACTGTTCAGTCTCATCAAGTGGCTGATGAGGATAAGGTCGCTACATCATTCCCTGAGGATAGAAATGAGCCAAATAATGACAACATGTGGGAGAGAGACAATTTAAATAATTCGGAAAGCATGACAATTAGATCTCAGTGTCTGATGAGGGGAACAGTGCAAATGAACCACTTAACATAGCTAAGTCAATATACACCCAAAATATATTAGGTACAAATGATGTAAAATAGATGCCTAGTAGGCAGAGCATGGGACCAGGGAAATCTTCCATGACCATACATAGAGAAAGCATTTCTATAGCAAGCCATGAACTAAGAATAGAAGGGGCTACAAAGCCAAAAGTCTTTGTCTTTAAGGTGATTGACAGACATCTAAAGTCAGCACCATATCATCAGGCTACAGCCAGCAAATGGAAACAATGCTAGTCAGTTCGAAAGAGAGGGTCTAATGTAAGAAATGTTTTAAAAGTTACTGGAGCTGTGTGCCGTGGCTCACGCCTATAATCCCAGCACTTTGGAGGAGGAGGCTGACGAGGGCAGATCACCTGAGGTCGGGAGTTCAAGACCAGCCTGACCAACATGGTGAAACCCTGTCTCTACTAAAACTACAAAAAATGAGCTGAGTGTGGTGGTGCATGCCTGTAGCCCCAGCTACTTTGGAGGCTGCGGCACAAGAATTGCTTGAACCAGGGAGATGGAGTTTTCAGGGAGCTGAGATTGTGCCACTGCATGCCAGCCTGGATGACAGAGTGAGACTCCGTCTCAAAAAAAAAAGTATTGGAAGACTCAACAATAGAAAAGGGAACATTGGACTAACACAGTGATAGTAATCTTAGCATGTAAGGAACAAGCAAAGAAGTTGAATTATCAGAACTCTAGAAGAGAGGCCTTGAGAAGCTGTGATTCAGATATCTTAGGGACAAGAACCTCTGACTACTCTGCGGGTATCTCAAAAGCTCAAAAGATGTACCCTGCTGAACTGAAGGAAAGTGTGCTACCAGACTGTTACTAGTTTCTCCAAAGAAATGTAATGAGGCTGGTTCTCAGAATGTGGAAGAATGCAAGAAACCGGAACCAATAGCTACTTCAGGATTAAGAGTGACTGCTGAGACTAGGCTGGCAGGAGCAGTAGACACCTGGAAGAAGCAAGTGCCTTCTCACTCCAACTACCTTTTATCCTCCTCTAGTGGCCTCTATTGGCAGAACTAACAGGGAAATGGCTGGCAAAGGAGAAATATAGTTTGCAGAGCCCCGAGCATCACAGAACTGCAATACAATATAGTTAATAATTGTCACCGCAGGGAATGTAAATTACTACAGCCATTATGGAAAACATTATGGAGGTTCCTCAAAAAAGTAAAAATAGAACTACTAAAAGATCCAGCCATCCCATTTCTGGGCATATATCCAAAGGAAATGAAACCAGTAACTAGAAGAGGTATCTGCACTCCCTTATTCATTTTAGCATTATTCAGAATAGCCAAGATATGAAATCAATCTAAGTTTTCATCAACAGATGAATGGATAGAGAAAACGTGGTATATGGTAGTCCCTCTTAGTCAAGAGAGACATGTTTCATGACCCCCAGTGAATGCCTGAACTCTTGGATTGTACTAAACAGCAGCAACTAAGCAGGAAAATGTGAGATTTCATCACACTGCTCAGAAATGACACGCAAATTAAAACTCAAATTGTTTATTTCTGGAATTCTCCATTTAATATGTTTGGACTATGGTTGGTTGCAGGTAAGTGAAACCAAGGAAAGCAAAATCATGGAGGAGGGGTACTACTGTATACATAATGGAATTCTATTTAGGAAAAAAGAAGGAAATTGTGCTCATTTATGACAACATGTATGAACCCAGAAAACTTTAAGTGAGATAAGTCAGACACAGAAAGATAATTCATGATCTCACTGATATGCAGAATCTAAAAATGCTAAACATACAAAAACAGAAAATAGAATGGTGGCACCAGGGACTGGGGTAAGGGAGAGTCAAATAAATAGGAAAATCTAACAAGTAGTATTACAAACTATATCCTTCAACCTGAGGGCCACAGAAAATCAGAAGTATTTATTAGAGGCTAATAGTGCTAAAATTTCAGTTTGTAGTCTTAGAAAAAGATGACATAGTTGATGCCCTGTTTATATGCTTATACAGCAAAAAAATAATAATAATTAAAGCTTTTCTCAGTCTAAGTTTACCTATAACATGAAATAAACTCAACAGTTTGTCTTAGTAAGGTAAGGGGTAAGATAGTGAGTGTATCCTGAGTCTAGTTAATTCAAAAGTTTTATCATTACTAAAAGTATCAATTAGTTCTTTCACCATACCTTTTACCAGAGATGTTAATGAGAAGCAAAATGGATCATTAATGGACTGAGAAATATTCAAATGTATGGAGAAGTGAGAAAATAAAAACAATGTGAATAGCCTAGAACTGGATAATTGGCCTCTGAATAATTAAGTCAATTCTATGAAAGTATCCTCCCTAGGAATCCCTATTTTTACAGCAATACACTGAGATGACAATTAATTTACGTAAGGGATGAAGCACAAAACAGATATAATTGCTACAATGATTGTAAGAAGCCAAATGAAAAGAATTATTTAAGAAGCGAATAAGAAGAAAAAGAACAGAAAAAAAAGACTTAAGATGAATTTTCCTTATTCCAATTCATTTGTTTGTATTCATGCAAAAGGTGTTATAATATCTTTGCTAACATATCATGAGTTAGAACATAAATGCATACATACAAGTCACATTAAGAAAAAGGACGCAGACAAACCTAGATACAATTACAGTGCAGATATTGGAAAGCACATTAAAAGTGCTTGCCTTGGTCTGAGGTATCCTACACGGTTATACATCTTGTGAACTGTGTATAACTGTTGCTCAGGGCGTTTCACAAAATACAGTTAGCTTTTGTTGCGCTTAACTATTGTCACAAAATACTGCAAAACAAACAAACACAAACCTCAGGGGATGGAAACAAATGGACTGTTCTTATGAATTGGCAGGTTGGCTGTTTTAGTTAATTGAGGGCAGGCTCGCTGTTGAGGGCACTGGTGGTTCTGCTTCTCCCTGCAGATGTTGGGGTTCATCTACTTCACACTGCAGTTCACTTGGTCAGCTGGAATGATTCTCTTCTATATCTTCTATCCTTTTATCAGCTAGCTTACCAAGCCAGTGTTTCTGAATGGCAATGGTGAGGTGTAAAAGTGAAAATGCATGAGGTATTTTTTCCAGATTTATTGAGATATAATTGACAAATAAAAATTACATATGCTTAAGGTATAGGCATTATATTTTTATATACATATACATTGTGAAATGGTTACCAATCTCAAGCTAATTAACATGTCCATCACCTCGTATAGTTAACATGCTTTTTGTTTGGTGTGGTGAGAACATTTAAGATCTACTCTCTCCAAATACTTCAAGTACTTAGTTGTGTATTATTGACTAAGTCACCACGGTATACGTTAAATCTTCAGAACTTACTCATCCTGTATAACTGAAACTCTGTACTCTTTGGCCAACATCTCTCCATTTCTCCCACTCCTCAACCCCTGAAAACCACCATTTTACTCTCTGTCTTGATTAATAAACTTTTTCAGATTCCACATACAAGTGAGATCATGTATTATCTGACTTTCTGTGCCTGGCTTATCTCACTTAAGATAATGCCCTCTCACAAATAACAGGATTTCCTTCTTTTTTACAGCTGAATAATTTCCACTATGTACCACAATTTCTTTATCCATTTATCCATACATGGACACTCTGACTGATTCCATATCTTTGCTATTGTGTATAACACTGCAACGAACACACAAATATAGATAGCATTTTTGAAATACTGAGTTCATTTCCTCATATGTTCCTAGTAGTGAGATTGGTGATTATATATGGTAGTTCTGTTTTTAATTTTTTGAGGAAACTCCACACTGTTTTCCCTAATGGTTGTACCAATTTACCCTCCCACCAACAGTGTACAAAAGTTCCTTCTTTTTTGACACACTCAAAAACACTTATCTTTTGTCTTTTTCATAACAGCAATCTCAACAGATGTGAGGTAACATATCATTGTGGTTTTAATTTGCATTTCCCTGATGATTAGTGATACTGGGTGCCTTTGTAGATGTCCATTGGCCATTTTTGTGTATTCTTTGGAGAAATGTCTATTCAGGTTATTTACCTATTTCCTAAGTGAGTTACTTGCTTTTTTGCTTTTGAGTTCTTTGTATACTTTGGATTTTAACCCCTTATAAAGTATATTTGCTAACATTTCCTCTCATTCTGTAGGTTGCCTGTTCACTCTGTTGACTGGGTTTTTTTGGTGTGTGTGTGTGTTTCTTTTTTGTTTCTAAGCAGAAGCTTTTCATTTAAGGCAATCGCACTTATCTATTTTTTATTTTGTTTCTTGTTCTTTTAGTGCCCTATCCAAAAAAAAATTATTGCCCAGACCAATGCCAAAACCAATGTCCCTTATGCTTTTCTCTAGTACTTTTAGTTTCAAGTCTTACCTTTAAGACTTTAATCCATTTTGAGTTGATTTTGTACATGGTGTGAGATAAGGCTCCAGTTTCATTCTTCTGCATGTGGATGTCCAGTTTTCCCAACATAACTTATTGAAGAGACTATCCTTTCCCCATTGTGTTTCATTGCCATCTTTGTTAATGATTCATTGACTCTAAATGCTTGGATTTATTTCTGGGCTCTCTGTTCTGTTCCATTAGTTTATATGTCTGTTTTTATGGCAATGTCATACTGTTTTGTTTACTATAGCACTGTAGCATATTTTGAAATTAGGTATTGTGATGTCCCAGCTTTATTCTTCATGCTCAAGATTTCTTTGGCTATTCTGGGTTGTCTGTGGTTACATATGAATTTTAGAATTTTTTTTCTATTTCTGTGAAAAATTACATTAGAATTTTGATAGAGATTTTATTGAATCTATGAATTGCTTTGGATAGTATAGACATTTTGACAATATTAAATCTTCTAATCCATGAATTAGAATTTTTTTGAGACAGTGCTTCTCTCCCATTGTTGCAAGACTGTTCCTTAGGTCAGCTAAAAATAGGGTTTTTGTCGATCCTTTGGCCATGAAAATTTAGGCTCACAGATGGTTTGAAGGGTGAGTAAAGCAAGGTTTTATTGGGTGAAAATGAAGAAAAAAGGTAAACAGGGACTCTTGCTAGGCCAGAGTCCCTGACAGAGTGCTTCCAGCTGGCCATTCAAATCCCAGGCTCCACACAGGAAGAAAAGGGGCCAGGCTCCTACCCCCTGCAAATGGAGTGAACTTCCTGAAGTTCCACCCCAGAGGGCAGGCTGGTTTTCTGGGGACCCCCTCCCACCTGGCTGTCTCATTCTCCACTCTAAAGAGGTACATCTAACTGCCATTAGATTAAGGACAAGAACGAAAACCGATCTTAACTGATTCCTGCTGATAGTGTCGCTCTTTTGCAGAAATGGCAGTCAGAGCTCCCTCAGAGGCCTACCTAAGGCTTCCCAGCAGAAAGGGCCATTGTCAGAGGCTCCAGTTGCATTAATGGAGTTTGATGGTCCTGACGGCAAGAACCGACAAACCAGGTTATTAGAAAGCAAGCATCAAAAAAAGGGCAGAGCTAAAAAATTCCGAGGCCTTTTATCAGTTTGCACAGGGAGAGGGAGTCCTAAAGCCTGACTGGAAAAAAAAAAAAAAAAATTTCACCCTTTTGCCAGCATGTTGGACTTCTGAGTTCTGATTTCCCTTTCCCTGAACCCAATCCTAAGCCAACCAGTTTAAGGTTTGGGAAATTCACTCTTTCCAGTTTGGAGGATGCATCTGAGGGGCATGTCCCATAGTACAGAGACACAATGACATATCAGTGAAGAGAGAACAGAGGGGGAGAGAGGAAAAAGAAGGTGCCTTTTACAGGAGACCCATGGGCTCAGGATGCATTCAAAAGGGGTACAGACTGAAGATAAATGGCCACCCATCGAGAAAGAGGGGAGCAGGCATCACTGGTTCCCTTCTCTTTCTAGCATATACTCTTGGCAAGTGAGGACAGAGAGAAGAGCATCCTCTTCCCGTCTTCCATCCTTGTATCCCTGAGCTCTGGCAACCCTGGCAGGTGCCACCATGAGTACCAAAGTGGCTTGTACCCATGAAGCAAGATGGCCCAGAGAAGAGGAATTATCCATTCTAATCTATGTCTCTTTCTCACGTACTGTCAGTGGCCTTGGAGTTCTCTAGACCTCATTTATGCCATGAATACTGATGTGGAACAGGAAGCTTGGGCTTGGCTTAGTCAGCAGGAATCACCCGCACTGTGCCTTTTAACTTCCATTATCATCTGCCTCTGGATCCCACAGATCCAATTTTCTTTCCTAGTGCTTTTGACCCGAAGCTTGGAATTGAATCTGGGACAAAAATATGTCTCGGGGGATGAACTCCTTATAAGCCGAATGCTAAGGTGAAACCGTGGAACTGAGTCCTCTTCCAACAAGGGAGAGGAAAGGATGTCTTGTGATATTGAAAGAGATCAAATGAAAAAAACTAAAAGGCAGAAATGAAGTCCACAGGCAAACAGCCCGGGCGGCGCCCTGACAGCCCGGGCGGCGCCCTGAGCCTAGTTAAAGATGGACCCCGGACCTAACCGATTAGGTTATCTATAGACTCCAGACATTGTAAGGACAAACATTGTGAAAGTCTCTGTCCTGCTCTAATTACCGGTGTCTGCCACATATCTTAGTCCTGGGCCCAGTACAAACACAATCCTCTATTTTGTCCCAACTTCCTGAGCCCAACACAAACACATCCCCCCCCTCACACATCTCAGAAACACCACCTAGAGAGCCCCTGATAAGGTCACAACCGTTTGTAGTTTTACTAAATGCGCGGGAACAAATAGAAAACTGTTAATTGTATTAACCAATTACCAGTTGTAATGCTGCAACCAAAAGAATTCCTTTGTACCTCTGTAACCTTACATATCCTGTATGCATCGGGCTATAAAAAGCGGGCACATGCATCATTCGGGGCCCTCTTGTATGTTGTAGAACGGAGGGACCAAGTTCGAACTTGCATTAAAGATCCTTGCCGCTTGGCTTTGACTCTGGACTCTGGTGGTCTTCTTCGGGGAACAAACGGTCTGGGCATAACAATATGCCCAGATAACTGGTGGCTCCAGTTATGCTTGCTGGGATTTGGGTGCATGGCGCTCGGCTTTGGTTAGCTCCCTTGGTCTTACCTTCCCAAAAAGGAAACCTCTGGGTGAGGAGCATCCTATTTATTCCCATCACCTGGCAGTATTTGCAGGACAATTGCTCAGAACTGGAATATTCATACAGATTTTTACATTACTCATCACTTTTGTTCTTTCTGAGCTGCAGTCAGAGATTGTGGGTTGGTTCATAGGAACAAGCAGGATTAGTCTAAAATATAGGCGAACGCTTAAAAACGGCTAAGTTTAGAAATTAATAACAAATGTATGATGAGGTTTGAAACATAATTTCTCTCTCTAGTTCTCATTTTTGTTAAGAAAACAAATCATCATACGACTGAGTTGTTTGCAAAATAGACTTTAGTTTTATACTTGGACTGACTATTTGCATAAAGTGCAACAAGAATAATTATTTCTACATAGGACTCTTGGATTGGCCTATGTAATTTGATGGACGTTTTTTCCACAAAGAATCTCAGAAAAGATCTTTTAAAGCCAAATCCAGCCATGGGTTTATCCTCAAATACCTGTGAGTTGGGTGATCCTCTCCTCTTAAGGTTCCAAGATAAACTTGAAGCTCCTGGACCTGTTAGAAAGTGACATTCTTTACTGACCACAGGTCAGGAACCCTGTACAGCGACTGCATTGGCAAGAGTATGAGACCAGTTTCCCCAGTGGGCTTTTATCGGTTCTGCAAGTCAAGACTGACTCCTTAAAAGGAAGCATACCCTTCCAGTCAAAGCCTTGTGTAAAACAACCACTTTCTCCAATTGTGTCCTGTTGCAAAAGAAAAGTGGATTCTTATTGCACTGATGCAAACAACCATATTGCCGTAAGTTAAGAATACTCAGTTTCCAAATTCTAGAGGAATCAGGCAGAGAGAAACAAACATGCTCCAAATTTTGATCCCAGAAGTATACCTTACTTAAATATTAAAGGCCATAAACAGTTTAAAATAAGCTACCTTGACTCTGAAAAACAAAACAAGGAGCAGCAACATTCCAAGCAAAACTTAAAAGGATTGCTTCATCTTCCTGCCTTCAGTCCATTTAGTTAACACGTTTTGTTTGATATAAACAAACATTTCAGCTCTTCACGGGTCCCGTACATTTTTCTTTATTCCAATGTTACAACAGCTAAAGTTATTAGAAGCCTGATTGTCTCAAATATAATCAGAAATTGTATTTAAGAGCAACTGTCAGAGTCCTACAGCTTCTTATAAACTATCTTTTGAAAAGGTTTTAAAATAAGACAAGGATTGTCTGTGAATACCAAAATCTCCGGGGTAGTTACAGTTAGAAACACAATTACAAATTTGGTTCTCTCTCTGATTTACAATAGCTTAATGTAAAAACCTTAATTATGGTTGAGAGCATATATTCAGACATTAGCATTATTCACCAAGATACAGCCTAAAGAAGATTGAGCATCATTCTGGCAGTCCCATGTACCTAAACACGTCAAATAATCCTGTTTAGCTCTCTTTTCTGGACACTTCAGAGGCCCTCTGAAGTACCTAAAAAGCCAGGTGCCCAGGAAGACAATTTTGAGACTGAAGTTTGACTTGGGAAGGCTGTTAAATGTTCGAGGTTTAAAACAATTGATATTGTGAAATAGAATTCCAGATTACTATAAGTTACTTATTTTGCCAAAACAAAGACTCAGAAATTTTAAAAAAGCAAAAACCTTTTACAACCCTTTAGAAATTTTGCCAAGGAGCAGATTAGCACCTTAGGAACCCTTGTTACGCTTTTATTTCAATGCTCAATTTACAGAAAAATCATATAATACCCTTTTTTGAATTTAGTCAATATGTTCACATAGAGAACCTCTTCCGCAAGATTAATTTCTACAGTTCTTCCACCCCTTCTTTGAACCTTCGGCTTGTTTCTAATTTAACTCAAAACAATCCTTTAACCCTAGGTAAAACTTTACATTTCCATGCCTTCTTATAACCTTTTGTGAAAAAAAAAACAAACACATTTTACTGTTCTTACACACCTTGCAGGTAAATCTATTTCTAGTAGTTTCAATGAAGTCCTAGCAATTTTTAACTTTAAGGTACAACTTGGTAAGTTGTTTTAATTGTGTGTTAAGTGTAGTCAAGGTTTGCCTTCTTAATTAAGGGCACGGTTAGTTTCCTACATCCCCAGGCCTTACCAATTGTGAAGCCAGTAAGTCAAACAGTTCTCAAAACCCAAAAAGCAGTTTGCAACTTCAAAACACTTAACAAACTTTGCATCTGACCTACATAGTTTAGTTCCCATATTTACATGATAATGACAGCTGCATTTTACCAATAATCTTTAAGGCTGTTTTTATTTCTCAAAGATTAAAGTCACACGAACTGAAAGGTACCACAGCTTTTAACTTGTCTTAAAAAAAAATACTTGGTCTAAATGCTTGTCTTTCTTTTTTTTTTTTTTTTTGAGACGGTGTCTCACACTGTTGCCCAGGTTGGAGTGCATGCGCAGTGGCATGATCTCCGCTCACTGCACCCTTTACCTCCCAGGTTCAAACGATTCTCCTGCCTCAGCCTCCCGAGTAGCTGGGATTACAGGTGCCCGCCACCACACTAGGCTAATCTTTTTTTAGTAGTGACGGGATTTCACTATGTTGGCCAGGCTAGTCTAGAACTCCTGTCCTCCTGATCCACCCACCTGTCTTTCTTTAGGAAAATTAATTAGAACTCGTTTTACAGACATCACACACAGTACACACAGGCAGAAGAAAACCCAGTCGCTGGGTGGGGTTCTTTAAGAGGCAGGGCTAGAAAAATGTGCAGCTATCAAACCACAAAAAAACTTACCCCCAAGGCAGGGTTGCCAAAGGAAACCTTGCCACAGGAGTTACAAGCCATGCCCTCAGGATGTAAAGAAAGATGGAAGCTTGATTTCGGCCAAAACTTTGCTGAGAATACACACAGTGATATTTGGGGGTGTGGTGGCGGGCGGGCGGGGTTGGGGGGGACTGGCCTAGTAAAATGTCTTCTACAAAAAAAAAAAAAAAATACTTTAAAAACGAACTGCCCACAGCGTGAAGAGCAAAGAAAAGAAACAGTTAAAAATGCCTGTTTGGCTGGGCGCAGTGGCTCAGGCCTGTAATCCCAGCACTTTGGGAAGCCGAGACGGGCGGATCAGGAGGTCAGGAGATCGACATCACCTTGGCTTCCACGGGGAAACCCCGTCTCTAGTAAAAATACAAAAAATTAGCCAGGCGAGGTGGCTGGTCCCAGCAGTCCCAGCTCCTCGGGAGGCTGAGGCAGGAGAATGGCGGGGACCCGGGGGGCGGAGCTTGCAGGGAGCCGAGATCGGGCCACTCACTCCAGCCTGGGGACAGAACCAGACTCCGTCTCAAAAAAAAAAAAAAAAGCCTGTGAAAGAACCTCTTATTCTTATGCAACTGGTTCCTTCACCGGGGAGAAAAGTTTAAGCTTAATTACAGCCCCATGAAGTAAAACCCTTTGGCTGGGGAAGGCTGCAGCGGCTTGTGGCTGCGAACCTGTCAGCCAGCTGTGTGGGGCCCCTGGGTCACGTGTCCCGGTGATGGCAGGCAGGGGAGGGGAGGGGGAGCGAGGAGCCCCGACTTGCCTGTTCGTTCTGAAAAAGGAAGGAAAGGGCCTTCCCCTGGCCCCCGGGAGCAACCGGCTTTGGGGGCATGTTACCCCCACCCTCTGAACTCCAAGGATAAAAGTGCTCAGGAGCAACAGTGAGAGGTTTTGGGTCCCCATTTCACTTACCACTTCTCCAGCCCCACCTTGTGCGCCACAAATGTTGCAGGACTTTTCTTC
Source organism: Rhinopithecus roxellana (assembly GCF_007565055.1). Lineage (NCBI taxonomy): Eukaryota > Metazoa > Chordata > Mammalia > Primates > Cercopithecidae > Rhinopithecus > Rhinopithecus roxellana. Next base: position 6,367,860 of record NC_044549.1, on the reverse strand, counting down.
AGTTTAGATAAAGCCAGGGTCTTTGGCTGTCCCATGGCCATAAAAATTTAGGCTCACGGGGAAACAGAGACTTTCACTAGGCCAGAGTCCCTGCTCCAGTACTTCCTGCCCGCCCTTCAAATCCCAAGTTCCACACAGTGAGAGGAGGGGCTGGGCTCCTTCCGGCTACAAATGGCAGGAACTTCCTGAGTCTCCACCCCAGGAGGCAGGCTGGCGGCAGGTTTTCCGGTGGCCCTCTCCCACCCCACTGTCTCACCATCACCCAGGCTAGAGTGCGGGGGCCTGATCTTGGCTCACTGCAGTCTCAACTTCTCCGGCTCAAGTGATTCTCTCGAGAATTCTTCTAATGATTATCTTTCCATTTATTTGTGATTTCTTCCATTTTCTTCATCATTGGTTTATAATTTTCAGTGTACAGATCTTTCACCTCCTTGGCTAAATTTATTCCTAAGTATTTTATTGTTTTTGATGCCATTGTAAATGGGACTTAAAAAAAATTTTTTTTAGATAGTTCGTTGTTTAGTGTATAAAAATGCAACCGATTTTTGTATGTTGATTTTATATCCTGCAACTTTATTGAATGTATTAATTAATTCTGACAGTTTCTTGGTGAAATCTTTGAAGTTTTCTGCAAATAGGATCATGTCATCTGCAAATAGAGATAATTTTACTTCTTTTTCGAATTCGATGTCTTTTATTGTTCCTTCTTGCCTAATTATTCTAGCTAGGACTTCAAGTGCTATATTGACTTGAGGAGAGGGTACCCTTATCTTGTTCGTGATTTTATATGAAAAGCTTTTAGCTTTTCACACTGAAATATGATGTTAGCTATAGGTTTGTCCTAGAAGGCCTTTATTATATTGAAGTATTCTCTTTCTATACCTAATTTGGGAAGAGTTTTTATCATAAAAGAATGTTGAATTTTGTTAAGTGCTTTTTCAGCATGTATTGAGATCATCATACGATTTTGATCGTTCATTCCATCTTTTAAAAATACAACGTCACTTTTGACAATGTGTTGTTGACTAAAAGCAAGCCATATTCTAAGCCCCAACTCAAAGGGCAGAAAAAAACTTCTGCCCATGAAGAAACATAGTGAAAATGTGGTTGCTGGGAGAGGTAAAGAATTGAAGCCAATTATTCAGTCTACAGCAAAATTCATCTCTATTTCAGAAAAAGAATGTATTGTATCCAATATGCCGGGGAAGTCCGCACTCTCTGAGTCATTTAGTATGGCAGAATTTTACAGTGAGGGGTAAATAAAATGTTTCTCTCCTAAAAACTGAAATAAGACTTTACGTAAAAACTAATTGGCCAGGCATGGTGGTTCATGCCTGTAATCCCTGCACTTTGGGAGGCCGAGGTGGGCAGATCACCTCAGTCAGGAGTTCGAGATCTCGGTCAGGAGGAGTTTGAGACCAGCCTGGCCAACATGGCGAAACCCCGTCTCTACTGAAAATACAAAAATGAGCCGGGCATGGTGGCAGACACCTGTAATCCCAGCTACTCAGGAGGCTGAGGCAGGAGAATCGCTTGAACCCGGGAGGCAGAGCTTGCAGTGAGCCAAGTTCATGCCATTGCACTCCAGCCTGGGTGACAAGAGCGAGACTCCATTTCAAAAAATAATAGTAATCTGCAAATTGCTGTAATAGAAAAAAAAATGCTCAATTTATGGCAAATCATCAGTGTCAAATGCTTGAATAAGAAAAATTCTTTCTCGACAGAACATCAGTCCAAAAATGATGATTATAGCAAACGATGAGTAAATGCAAAGGCTATAGCTGGTCTACATTGGGCTTCTATGTTAATTAGGAAAAGACTTTCTCTCTGGACAAAGACAAATGACATCAGGACTCAGGATTTGACAAGTGGATTGTGAACTGGATTTCAGTTACCATCTGTTCTCAATCAAGTCTTATTTTTAGGGAAAATATAATCCTCATGGAAGAGAAGAAAGCAAAGAGTTACCTCCGGATTCTTACTAATTGTGTTGATTTGCTTCATTATGTTGCTATATCTTATAGATCATGTTAATTTACCTTAATGTTTCTTGAAAATGGTAGCCATTACTTTCTTCTTTCCTACTTTTCCTCTAACAAACATGTACTGAATTTCTACTATGTGTCAGGCATGTTCCAGAAACATCAGATATAGCAGGAACAAAATAGATAAAGTCCCTGCCCTCATATGGTTTATAGTGCAGTAGGAGAGACAGACAACAACCAGTAAACATAACAAATTAGTAAATTATAAAAAATGGCAGAGGATGGTAAGAGCTGTTCACGAAAGAACAGAAAAAAAGAACAGAAAAGGAAAAAGAAGGCTAGGTTGTTTCAAGAGAAAATAAGCAGGACAAACGCTTTTAGAAACAATAGGTTTTTGGTTGTGGTGGTGGGGAAAGGGGGGTGTGGTGGTTCCATAGAAAACTTTGTTATTATTATACATAGTTCAGCACAGTTTTCCCACTGAGTATCCATAAATGACATTATGTAGGGAGAAATGAACCCTTCCTATGTACTCCCACCTCAGTTCTGATTGAGTGCATGAGTCTATCCTTACTAGTACTCTGAGACCAAGCCTAAAAGAAAATTGGCTCAGAAGAAAAATCTGATAAAACATGAAATAAATTCATGCCTTTATATTTCGATAATCTAGGTTCACCTTTTTATATAATAACAAATGTAACTAAAGCAAGTGAAACGTCAGCAAAATTTTATAGGAGTTGGTTAAAATAAATGTATCTGTAATATAATCCATGCTATAGTTATACAGCGGATATAACATTTTTGTCAATTTAAAAATTGACTGTGTTGTGCCCATTGAGTTGAACTTAAGATAAATTTACTTATAACACTTTGTTTGTGCCATAGTGCTTAATAAATAGTTTAAAGTCTCGAAAACCTTTACTTTCCCTCGGCTATGAATGAATCTATATAGCATTCAAAATGGTTGAATGTGCAAGTTGGGAAACGAGCACATTTGTTACAGTAACAACCTTCCAATGAATTATGTGCTTAAGTTGTTCTTGCAAGTTGTTTATTTTAAAATAGTCCCCAACAGTGGTCCAGTTTTCTGCTTGAAAATGATTACTTTAGAAATAAAAAACCAAAACTTAAAAAAAACAAAGCCTAAAATGCAGGTAATTGCTTAACCTTTGTGCTTGTACCAAACCAGGAAAAACACATTGAAGAGGGGGAATCATAATCATCCCGCTTCAACAGTGAATTCTTAGTTTTTGAACTCTGCACCCTCTAAATTTTTGTTAGCGGTTCAGAGGCACTCTCACTTCCTACTTATGAAATATATAGTGTTATGTCCATGAAAAAAATTTTTAAACGATTTGGGATCTGCATATTTTTAGAACCATAGAATTATAATCTTGTTATCCTTTCCGTTGATTTGGTACATTGCATAACATTGCATACAGTAAAAGAAGTTTCCTCTCCTAATCCTCTTTGATTGCTGTAACTTGGTTGATAAATGAATTCTGAGAAGAGTAATACATATGTCTCACTTTAAATACCTTAGGTTGGCTTATGTGCAAATGCAAAGGCCAGCTTCCCACATGTAATTGAAATGGAATAAAATGGAATTGAATCTCTCTCTAGTGAGTTAAAACTTCTCCACTTTGTGGGCTGAATTGTTGGCAACTTTCTAGGTTGCTGAGAAACATACCAATAAAAAGTTTGGAGATGAGAAACTTTTGATAGAATAGTCTTAATTTCAAATTTTAATCTCTATTTGTGCAGGCAATAAATACTCTGCTTGGCATCTAATGTACATTCAAGAAATGTTAGTTATATGACTTCCTATGTATTACATACATAAACCTTTATAGTTTTTATTATAATTAATGAGGAGAGAATTTCTGCTTGCATTGTATAAAATAAGGGTCAAAACGTATTTTTTGAAAAAATCCAAATAGTATTTTAGGCTTGCAGTCCATACAGCTTCCATCACACGTAATCACCTCTGCTGTTGTAGCACAAAAGCAGTACATAAACACAACCAATACATAAATAAATGAGGTGCTCTGTTCTTCTGAAGTTTTATATATGTAAACTGGTGGGAAGCAGGATTTAGCCAATAAGGTCTAGTTTACCCCAACCTAGACTACTTAAAATTGCACATGCAAGTTGAACTACAGAATGTCCACAAAATATGGAGTAAAACCAAAGGAATTTTGCTGTATGTAATTCAAAATGTTAATATATAAAGTTTTTGGACATTTCTGAGTTATTTCTGACTCATTGAAAAACAAACTATACAAATGTGACGTATTACATAATACTTATATTTAACTATCGTGTAGTGTTTAAAATAGCATTAAATTTGTTAAAAGAAAGAATCTTGTATTTCATTGGCCCTGTGATCCAAACATGTGAATACAATTAGGTGTGGAAATTTCCTGCTGACAACTGGGAAGTAACTCCACAACTGGAACTAATTTAAAGCTAAATCCTCGTCTCAATCTGTGACTGACTTATCATTTTTATTGTTATTAATGGTATTAATTAGTAAAATTGTAAAGATGTAAGCTTTAGTTCATCAACCTCTAAAAGGGAAACGGGGAGAATGCTATCATGAAAACCTCCAGGGAAGAAAGGGAAAATTTTAAAAATATATCAGTTAGAGCTCTCAGCTGAGAGGTCACATGTAATTTCGTTAGTGTGATCTTTCAGAGTACTTTGATGCCTCTGTCTTAAAGGCAAGTTGATGTCAGCAAGACCCTCCAATATATTAAAGCAAAAATATTCAACCTAAATGTCTGAGAGAACAATATCACAAAATTGACATTGCTGGTGAAAGCCTACCAAATCAAATTTATAAAAAAAGATTATAAAATGTTTTATAAGCAAAGGTCTTTCTACATGCTTAATAATATTTCTGCTAATGGCTTTCCTCTCCTAGAATTCCCCCTTTGTCATTTGATTTCTTTCATGTATCGCTCATGCATCTTAGTTCTTCCTAGTTTCTCTCAGATGTTACTCAGTGAATTAGAACCATTTGGCAGGCAGCCGTATACTACCTGTAATGAAGAGTTGTGATTTTACTTAAGTTCTCTCTCTTAAAGATAGAATTGTTATCTCTGTGTTAGACGAGGTGGATGTGCAAAGCTTACCAGGGTAACTCTCTTAATGGATATGTTTATTTTCCATAACATGAATTGTGGTGACAACTAAATCAATGAACACAACTGCTGACCACTTCTAATAATGCCATGTCCTAAATAGGTATGCTATCGAGCTTACACGCAACGAATCTTTGAATCACTAATTTATGACTCATCGATTCCACCTCCATGTTTTATTGCCACTAGTTAAAGCAGCACGCTTCTTTTTTCAGATGATGAAACTGAAAAATAGATTTTCAAGAGCAAGGTACACTTGGGAGTGCAAACCAAAGTCAGATCATGGAAGAATCTCTTTGATCCTAATTCCCTGAATCACATACAGGTGTCGGACCTTCTTAGACTCCGCTGATATTAACTAGGTGAGACAAGAGGTGACTTGTAGGACCAGACTCTGCTGTTCCAGTGTCTTTCCTACAGCAGTACTTCGCCCTGTCACAGTGTATAAAAGGCCCTCAGAGAACAATAGCACGAGCATTCCTTGTGCTTTATGCACAGCAGAGACAAGAAGAAATGATTAGTTTATTTTGTAAATGTAATTTAGAAGGTTTGTACACTATGTGCACATATCCTTTCCTGAAAGTCACAGTAAAGTATTACGTTTCTTTCAAGCCCAACTAAATACAGTTTTTGCTGACATTCAGTTGAGAAGTGTAGATGCATAAGAATCAAACATGTTAGAGGGAAGGCCCACACTTAGTTAATTTATGGGGGTAGTTTAGACTTGCAGGGTTACATGAGTGAATAAAAACTTATCCAGATGCTGAAGTCTACCTTTAACCCTATTTTCCCCTGCTCACAAATAATATACCAGGATGTAAATAATACAATCGTGTGTACTATAGGGCAGGTGTGGGGCTCACTCCTGTGATCCCAACACTTTGGGAGGCTGAGGCGGGTGGATCGCTTGAGGCATGAAGTTCAAGACCAGCCTGGCCAACGTGGCAAAACCCCGTCTCTTCTAAAAATACAAAAATTAGCTGGGTGTGATTACAGGCACATGCCTGTAATCCTAACTATTTGGGAGGCTGAGGCACAAGAATTGCTTGAATCCGGGAGACGGAGGTTGCGGTGAGCTGAGATCATGCCACTGTACTCCAGCCTAGGTAACAGAGCGAGATTCTGTCTCAAAAAAAAGTGTACTGTAATATAACATAATGAATACTTTAATATATTGTTATAATGTAATATAACATAATTAAGACCATTAGATTTAGAACTAAAAAACTGGATTTAAATCCTTATTTCCTCCCTTAGAAACTTTATGTCTTTAATAAATTAACTATAAGCTTCAATTTCCACATTCGTAAAATGTGGATAATAAATGTACCTACCTCATAGAATTGTTGTGGGGATTAGAGAAATTATTTATACCACTGCTAATCCAGAGCCTTGTGCATATTAGGACTGATTTCTAAAAGCTCCTTGAATTAGGTCAGACGGAAATACATTTATTTAAAAAAAAATCCCAAACTACTCATATGACCCAATCAAATTGATATGTCAACAATACCAAACATTTGTTAGAAAATGAAAGAAGAGATATCTGTGCATTTTAAACAAAGCGAGCTATTTATCCACATCTCTCAAGGCTGTCAAAACCAAATTATTTCTGGTTTCTCACTGTCATATTTTCACCTAAGACCTAATGAGAAAAGAAGAGAAATGAGGGGAGGATGAGGAAGGATAGTCACTATTGGGTCATTTGCTTTATATTACTTTTGATAACAATGTGTAGTATTAAAACATGACAATAGTTGACCCTTGAACAATATGGGTTTCAACTGCATCAGTCCATGTATGTGCAAATTTTTTCAATATATTTATTGAAAAAAAAACTCAGAGATTTACAAAGATTTGAAAAAACTCAGACAAACCATGTAGCCTAGGAATATTTTAAAATTAACAAAAAAGGATGTCATGAATGCATAGACTATAAGTAGTTACTAGTCTATTTTATCATTTAGTACCATAAAATATATAAAAATCTATTATAAAGTTAAAATGTATCGAAACTTACATGAACGCTTATAGACCATACAGTTGTCATTGTGAAAAATGTAAACAAATGTAAAGATGCAGTATAACATGGAATACTATGCAGCCATAAAAAAGAATGACAGCATGTACTTTGTAGCACCCTGGCTGTGGCTGGAAGCCATTATTCTAAGTGAATTAATATAGAAACAGAAAACCAAATACAACATGTTCTCACTTATAAATGGGAGCTAAACATTGGGTACTCATGGATATGAGAAGGGCAGTAATGGACACTGGGGACTACTAGATGGGAAAGAGAAAAAAGTTGAAAAACTAACTATTGGGTACCATGCTCACTACCTAAACGAAGGGATTATTCATATTCCAAACCTCAGCATCATGTAATATATCAATGTAACAAACTTACACATGTTAATCCCTGAATCTAAAATAAAAGTTGAAATTATTTTTTAAAAATATAGTATTCAATGGCAACTGCATAAAGTTAACTGTAGTTTATACTGTTCTATTATAATAACTTTGTAGCCTCCTCTGGTTGCTATTGTGATGAGCTTAATGTTAGGAGTATCTGCTTAAAACACTGTGATGCTAATCATCTCCACATGAGCAGATCCTTGTGTTTTCAATAAATTATGTTATTGCAGTAAATGACAATCTTGCAGTTCTCACGTATTTTTATGGTGTTAGTGCAATATTGTAAACCTTGAATAACTCGATGGTACCCATACAAAGTTGGGTACACTAGTGATGCTGGAAGTGCTCCTCAAAAGCAGAGAAAAGTCGTAACATTACAAAAAAAAGTTCAACTTCTTGATATGTATGATAGACTGAGGTCTACAGTCACAGTTGCCTGCCATTTCAAGACAAATAAGTAAGTGTAAGGACCATTGTAAAATATATATTTATATAAAGCTGTCACTGCAGTTACACCAGCAGGCATGAACCTTGCACTTACTGTGATATACGTTTTTATCTTGTATTGAAAATGCAGTTTTTATGTGAGCACAGGATTGCTATAAGAAAGGCATACGTATTAACTCTAATATGATTCAAGAAAAATATAAAGTCATTATATGACAATTTAAAGCAAAAGGAAGGTGAAGGATCTAAAGCTGGAGAATTTAATGCCAGCAAAGGATGGTTTGATAATTTTAGATAAAGGTTTGGCTTTAAAAAAAATCAAGGTAAAGTGAGAAGCGCTTCTGCTGACTAAGATACAGCAGATATTTTCAGACATCATTAAGAAAATCAGTGAGGAGGAAGAATAATTATGTGAATACATTTTTAATGCAGACAAAACTGCTCTATTCGGGGTAAGGGGAGCCTCAAAGGACATTTAATTAGGAAGGAAGAGAAGTGGGCACCAGAGTTTAGGCAGGAAAGTGTAGGCTAACTCTACTGTTCTGTGAAAGCACAGGCTTCTGACGAGGACTGCCCTTATCCATAAAACAGCTAATCCCCTAAACCCCAAGCCTTGAGGAAAAAGATAAATATCATCTGCCATCTTTTGCTTATACAACAAGAAGGCCTCAAGAGGAGAACCTTTTTCTGGATTGGTTCTATTGATTCTTTGTCCCTGAAGTCAGGAAATATCTTGCCAGTAAGAGACGGCCTTTTAAAGTTCTTTTGATATTGGACATGGCCCCTGACCACCCAGAACTCTATGAGTTCAACAATGAAGGCAAAGAAGTGGTCTACTTGCCTCTGAACACAACATCTGTAATTCAGCCTCTAGATCAGGAATCATAAAGACCTTTAAGGCTCATTATACACAGTACTCTATGGAAAAAAAATTCTCAGTCTATTATAGTGAACCCCAAAAGAGAAAGCACCATGAAAATCTGGAAGGATAACACCATTGAAGATGCTGTTGTTGTTATAGAAAAATCCATAAAAGCCATCAAGACTCAAACAATAAATTCCTGCTGGGAGAAAAAACCCACAAAACTGTGTCTAGATGCTATGCATGATCTCATAGGATTTAGAACAGAACCAATCAAGGAAATAATGAAAGAGACTGTGGATATGGCAAAATTAAAAAGTAGGGGATGGAAGCTTTCAAAATATACATCTTAGAGAAATTCAAAAGCTAATAGACACCAAACCACACCAGAGGAATTCACAGAAGATGACCTGATGGAGATGAGTGTTTACAATCCAGCGCCAGATGATGAAGAAAAAGATGAGAGGAAACAGTGCCAGAAAATAAACTTACATTAGGCAATCTGTCAGAAGAATTCCAATTATTGAAGACTGCTTTTGACTTCTTTTATGACTTGGATCTTTCTATGATATGGACACTGAAACTAAAGCAAATGGTGGAAGAAGATTTGGTACCATGTAGAAATATTTTTAGAGAACTGAAAAAGCAAAATGATAGACAGGAATTATGATATGTTTCTGTAAAGTTACACCAAGTGTGCCTGCCTCTCCTGCCTCCTCTGTCAACTGTTACACCTTTTCCATCTCTGTCACCCCTGAGATATCAAGACCAACCCCTCTTCTTTCTCCTCCTTCTTAGCCTACTCAATGGGGAAACCACAAGGATGAAGACTTTTTATGATTCACTTCCACTCCATAAACAGTAAATATATTTTCTATTTTTTATAATTTTCTTAATAACATTTTCTTTTCTCTAGCTTGTTTTAAGAACACAATATATAATACATATAACACACAAAATATGCATTAGTCCAATATTTATGTTATTGGTAAGGCTTCTGGTCAACAGTAGGTCATGAGTAAAGTTTGGTGGGAGTCAAAAGTTACATGTGAATTTTTGACTGCACAGGAGTCAGTATCCTTAACCCCCACGTTGTTCAAAGATCAGCTGCAGTTCTATTTAAGCAGGAAAAAAATTCTCAAAATTCTAAACCAAAACATAGAGGATACATTTTACTTCTTGGCAAAACAAGATACCCATTTTTAAAAATCTAAAAAGTATTTCCCATGCTTAAACTGATGCCTGATCTCCCTTTAAGAAAACCACCTTTGCAGTGCTTAATAGATATTAAGTATTATAAAATATTCACAGTAGTATTTGCCTACCCCTGTAACTTTTACCATAAAATATAATATTTTGAAATTCAACTAGCCTCATATGTAAAGGCATTTAATTTTGGTTTGAATGACTTATTTCATACAAACAATAGCATGGATCGAACATGCATCTGCCTTCCATTGAGTTGCATGAATTAATTACAGAACTACTGCCTACCACTATTGAAGTCTCTAAAATATGCTACATGAATCATTAGTAATTTCTTTCAAGTATTTGTGATTTTAGAATTACTTCTATCTCATTTCTTCCTATTCTTTAGCTCTGTAATTTTCTCACTCCTTGATATAAGTGAACACTATTGTTACTCCTGAAGAGACCTAAAAGAGGAGAAAACAACAGAAACAATGACAAAAACTCTAAGAAGCTACTATGCTGGCTCTATAAAAATAATCTTATTTTACTCAAATATTTTAGAGTTACATTTGTAACATTACCATTCCACGTATGTAGATTTCTTCCTTGAACTTCTATTTACTGAAGGCCTAGCAGGCAGAACACTGAGATGGACGGGCAGGTAGAGACAGTACGGTGACTCACTTAGGCCCATGCTTGGCACCTACATTTTAGCTAACTTCAGTTAACACCCCCTCTCCCAACCTAATTCTAGTTTGAATTCAAGACTTAACTTACATTTTACCTTTTCCTTGAAAGCATCGCTCACCCTTCTCTACTCCCCTATACTATTCTTTACAAAACGGTAGCATGCCACTTAAGACAGTTTCATCATCAACTGTTCCTGGACTAGTATCCCAGAAAATAAAAGCTCCGGGAGAACAGAGTAAGATATGCGTCTTTTAATTCTTGGTCCCAAGCACAGTGCCTGGCACACAGCTCAAGTTTATGAACAGACAAATTAATGAATGAGTTAGGAAGCTTCAGTAACTAATAAGATTAGCATGGTATACATATATATAACAGAAACAGACATTCATGGACATTGCTACTTTCTTTTAGTAACGTTTCATCTTTTCACAATTTTATTTTAAAAGGTTTTCCTAGGGCAGAAACTTTAGCATTTATCAACTTCATGATAACTGTAAAATCAACAACCAATATTTTCAGAACACTCATAAAAATGAGATTAACAAAAAAGAAAAAAAAAAATAAGGATGGCCGGTCAGAAAAGAGAAACTGAAAGAAAATGAGTTCTGTTCTACCTCAGTTAATGGTAATATATGTCTTCAATGAATTCCCTTCCCTCTAAGCCAAGGCTCTCCCTTTGTCATTGTGATTACTAAACGCATGCTAGTCTGCTGGTTAACTGATGATTCTGACACAGCACACACACAAGCACTGTTAATCCTTTACTCCTACAGCCTTTACCAGTGTACACAGTGAACACTGAGGTTTTGTCATCTGGGAATGTTTTTAGTTTCTTCTATTTCATATTTGTATTCAATGTTAGAAGGATTTACTCCTATTGGGCATCACCGACATGTTTCTAGATTGTCACCAAGTCCATTAGAAATACTACTAACTATGAGAAACATTAAGCTTGAGATTCTATAGTTTTATCATTCTTAATTGAAATGAATTTCCCCAAAATTAATCTAATAGGTCATTCCTAAAGAATTCCTTATGCACCTATGTAAAGACGACTTTCTGAGTGTTTGAAAAGAAAGTAGAAAGCATGCTTTGTTACCTCAAGGAGTTTATATTCTTATTTTACAGTGTTTCTGTGAGTTGTAAAATTGTAAATTGACTGCTTTTCTGAGATCAATCCAGATTTACTCTCAATTAATATTATATCCTAGATGAGAACTAATGAAATATAGATTTTATTTTCATGGAGTAGCCACTTATTTTTCCCTTTGTTTTACTCTCCTGTCTAATGATTCTCAACCTACCTTGCGATTTATGTGACAATGCTCGCTGTTTGACCTCAGCATCTGCTTTCCAAATGCTTCACCACGTGCCCTGATTCTGCGCAAGACAGTGAAAAATTCTTTCTGAGATGTAAGGGATGATCGACAATTTAAAAATATATATTTTCCTGTGTCCTCACTTTCTTCTGAGAAGTTTTTCATTCTACTTCTGAGTGAGTTGATTGATTTCGAACTAGTTTAAACTCAAGGTCTAGAGCAACAAGCTGAGAAAAAATGATAGAGAGATATTTTTAAAGTGCATTGGTTTTATCTTCTGATTCATTCAATAGAAAAGCTCTTTTATGGATAAAAGTTCCTTTTTGTAAGCTGTAGTACTCTCAGTTACTACTGGAGTGAAGCGTTACAAAAAAGAAGAAACTGGCGAAATGCTGACAGTTTAATACACATTAAATGTAAAAGATGCAGTGAATGTTGAACAGGAGTGATTTGGGCTTTATTTGCGGCATTATTTCTTCCTCTTCCTATGTGTGTATGTGCATGTATGTGTGTTTCCTAATTAGTTCAATAAGTGAAGCAGTAAGCTTTACCTGTGAGTAGTGATCGTATAACAGATAAATATAGACACGTTTAAAAAGAAAACCTGACCTTCAATAAAGTTAACAAAAAGGTGAAGTTTTCTTTCCATTCCTGCAATTAGAATACCTCTGCACTACTCTTAAGTAAAATTACGAGCTGGTAAAATGTTAAGAAACTCCTCAAAAGATCTCCTTCACCTCCCTGATGTCTTGAAGTCTCATCAAAAACTTTCCACCTTTCCTTTAAGGCTTTGTTTCTCATACAAATAAAGATATCCCCTGAGAGGGATAGAATATTAAGTTGTAAGGCATTTCCCGTTCAATATTCATGTTTCTGAGGAGGTCAACTCATAGAATGCTTGGAGAAGCTTTCATACAGTAATGGGGACTCTAGTGGAAAAACAAAGATGTTCAATCCGTCAAATATTCTCGATGTAGAAACACATTACATTTGTTAGAGAGCATGCGATGAGAAATTACATTCGTCTTTGGGCTCTTTGTATACTGTAGATGGTATACGAACATGATGGAGAATATGCTTTTTCCCAAAGTACATTTTTCTGCAATAAAGAGCTAATTCTTTGAGATCCATTTATTCCTTATCTTATTTAGTACTGCCCAGGACAATTTAAAAAGCCTTGATTTATGTACTTGAAACATTTTCTATGTACAGGCATACCTCAAGGATATTGTGGTTCTGGCTCCAGACCACTGCAATAAAGTAAATGTTGCAATAAAGGAAATTACACAATTTTTTGACTTCCTGTACATATAAAAGTTATGTTCACACTATACTGTAGTCTGTAAGTGTATAATAACATTATGTCTAACAAATGTGCATGCCTTAATTTAAAAATACATTATTGCTAAAAAATGCCAATGATCATCGGAGCCTTCAGCCAGTTGTAATCTTTTTGCTCGTGAAGAGTCTCGCCTTCATGTTGATGGCTGCTGAATAATCAAGGTGGTGGTTGCTGAAGGCTGGACTGGCTGTGGTAATTTTTTAAAAACTATGGCAACAATAAAGTTTTCTGAATTGATTAACTCTTCCTTTCATGAAGGATTCTCTGTTGCATGATACGCTGTTGATAGCATTTTACCCACTTAGTAGAACATCTTTCGAAATTGGAGTCAGTCCTCTCAAATCCTGCCACTGCCTAATCAAGTAAGTCTATGTTATATTCTAAATCTGTTGTTGCCCTTTCAATAATGTTTATAGCATCTTCACCAGGACAATATTCCATCTCAAGAAGCTACTTTCTTTGCTCATCAATTAGTTTTATAATGAGATGACAGTAATCCAGTCATTTAGCATGTTTTTTTTCTGAAGTACATTTTTTAGCAATAAAGAGCTAACTCTTTGAGACCTACTTTGAGGCTTACTTCTAATCCTAATTATCTTGCTATTTCCACCCCATCTGCAGTTACTTCCCCCACTAAAGTCTTGAGCCCCTCAAAGCCATTCATGAAGGTTGGAATCAACTTCTTCCAAACTCTTCTTCCAAAAGGCTGATGTAGATATTTTGACCTCCTCCCATGAATTACAAATGCTCTTAATACTACCTAGGATAGTGAATAATTTCCAGAGATTTTCAATTTACTTTGTCCAGATCCATCTGAGGAATCACTGTGTATGGCAGAAATGGCCTTACAAAATGTATTTCTTAAATAAGAGTTGAAACTCTAAATTACATCTTGATCCATGGGCTGCAGAAAGAATATTGTGTTAGTAAACACAAAAACAACATTAATTTCCTTGTACATCTCCATCAGAGCTCTTGAGTGTCCAGGTCATTATCAATGAAGAGTAATATTTTAAAGAATCTTTTCTTTTCTGAGCAGTAGGTCTCAAGAGTAGGCTTAAAAGATTCAGCAAACCATGCTGTGAACAGATGTGCTGTCATCCAGGCTTTGTTTTTCCATTTATACAGCAGAGGTAGAGTGCATTTAGCATAATTCTTAAGGGATCCAGGATTTTCCAAACGGGAAATGAGAACTGGCTTCAACTTAAAATCAAAAGCTACATTAGCTAGAGTCAGCCTGTCCTTTGAAGATTTGGAGCCAGGCACTGACTTCTCTCTAGCTATGAAAGTCCTAGTTGGCATCTTCTTCCAATAGAAGGCTCTTTCCTCTGCATTGAAAATTTGCTGTTAGCCTAGCCACCTTCATCAATATTGTAGCCAGATCTTCTGCATAACTTGCTGAAGCTTCTCCATCACCTTTTACCTTGCACTTTTATGTTACGGAGACAGGTTATTTCCTTAAACCCCATGAACCAGCTTCTGCTAGCTTCAAACTTTTCTGCAGCTTCCTCACCTATTTCAGCCTTCAAAAAATTAAAGAGATTTAGGGCTTTGCTTGGATTAAGCTTTGCCTTAAGAGAATGTTGTGGCTGGCTTGATCTTCTATCTTCCAGACCACTAAAACTTTCCCATATTAGCAATAAAGCTGTTTTTCTTATCGTTTATGTGTTCACTGGAGTAGCACTTTTCACTTCCTTCAAGAACTTTTCCTTTGCATTCACCATGTGTATAACTGACACAAGGAGCTCAGCTTTTGGTCCGTCTCAGTTTTGGGCATGCCTTCCTCACTAAGCTTAATCATTTCTACCTTTTTATTTAAAGTGAGAAATGTGTGACACTTTCTTTCACTTGAACACTTTTCAGGGGCTATTGTAAGACTGTTAATTATTCTAATTTCAAAACTGTCGTGTCTCAGAGAATATGGAGGCCTGAGAAGAGGATGGGAGATGGGGGAACAGCCAGTCAGTGGAGCAGTCAGAACACATAACACAATTATTGATTAAGTCCACCATCTTACACAGGTATGGTCCATGATGCCCTAAAATTATTTTAAAAGTCACATCAAAGATCACTGACCACAGATCATCATAACAGGTATCATAATAAGGAAAAGTTTGAAGCATTATAAGAATTACCAACATGTGACACACGGACAAAAAAGTGACCACATACTATTGGGAAAATTGTGCTAGTAGACTTTCTTGATTCAGGATCACCGCAAACCATCAATTTCTAAAAAATGCAGTATCTGTGAAGTGCCATCCATTGAACCACAATAAAATGATGTACGCCTGTATCAATATTTTTCTATTCTTTATGATCACACATACAGATATCAGATCTCATGGAATTCAAGTGCTTGCAGCGAAATGACTATCACTGTTACTTAGGTCACATTGTCCCTGAACATGGACATAAAAGCTTAATTTACACTTTTTTCATTAGTGACCCCCTGTGCTTGAGAGGGCTTCCTATCAAAGATGTTGCCTTACAGAGCATCCACCACCATCACCACTATCCTCTTCCCCTGAATTTGAAATTCTTACCTCTTAATCAAAGCCCATCGGAGGCCTTTTAAGACAATAATTCTTATAGAATATAGAGGAAATAGTGTTGACTTCCTTAAATTCAACAAAGACTTTTTTCTTTTCCTACTATTTTTATATTAGAATTACCAAGGCATTTGTTGTTGTTGTTGTTGTTTTGTTTTTTTTGAACAGAGTCTCACTCTTCTCACCCAGGCTGGAGTGCAGCGGCACGTTTTCAGCTCACTGTAACCTCTGCCTCCCATGTTCAAATGATTCTCCTGCCTCAGCCACCTGAGTAGATTACAGGCACGCAACACCATGCCCAGCTAATTTTTGTATTTTTAGTAGAAACGGGGTTTCACCATGTTGGCCAGGCTGGTCTCGAATTCCTGACCTCAGGTGATCTGCCTGCCTCAGCCTCCCAAAGTGCTGGGATAACAGGCATGAGCCACCGTGCCCCACCCAGGCTCTTTTTAAGAAATGTTACCTATTGAAGGTTCTGATACTATGCATTCTTTCTGTGTAAACTAGACCGTCTCTCCAATCAATCTCTATTCCTTTACCCTGTTTTACTTTTTCTGTGTAGTATTTATTACCACTTGAAATTATATCACACGGCTGGGTGTGGTGGCTTACACCTGTAATCCCAGCACTTTGGAAGGCTGAGGCAGGCAGATTGCTTGAGTTCAGGAGTTCGAGAGCAGCCTGGCCAACATGGTGAAGCTCATCTACACTAAAAATACAAAAATTAGTTGGGCGTGTTGGCCATGCCCATAATCCCAACTACTGGGAAAGCTGAGGCACGAGAATCACTTGAACCCAGGAGGCAGAGCTTACAGTAAGCCGAGATCATGCCATTGTACTCCAGCCTGGACAAGAGTGAGATTCTGTCTCAAAAAAAGAAAGAGAAAGAAAGAAAGAAAGAAAGAAAGAAAGAAAGAAAGAAAGAAAGAAAGAAAGAAAGAAAGAAAGAAAGAAAGAAAGAAAGAAAGAAAGAAAGAAAGAAAGAAAGAAAGAAAGAGTATCTCACATTTATTTTTGTATTGTCCATCTTCCTGCACTAGAATATAAGCTCCATGAGGGGTGGAGACCTTGTTTCATTTACTGATTTTTCCTCAGCACCTAGAGCCATTCCTAACCTGGGCCATCATAAACACTCAATAAATATGTGTTAAATGATAAGCTCAAGCGATTTAGTAATTAGTCTCAGTTTCAAATACTACCTAGTTCTTCATCACATCATACAGGGAGCCTGCATTACAAATGGGACCATATCATAGGCCACAGGCCTATTGGGACTGAATGAAGGTTTAGAAGCAATGACTGAGGCCTGCTGTCATTGAATAATATGTATTTAGATTTTTCTTGGTAATCACTAAGCTCCTTTGCATTTTAGAGTTACAATTATTTTATCGATAATAAATAATCCATTGGTCTTAATTTAGACTAGATTTTAGCTAATGACTTAAAGGTGAAAATGTTCATTGCCTATTATCGAGTACCTTAGCATATTTACATCTTTATGTGTTGACATCTGAAAAAAATGGGGTCTCATTATAAAGGACATTTCATAAGGCTGCAGGGTTTTGAAGTGAGCACCATTAAAAATATAAAGCCACAGAGAGGGTTTATCATTTACGGTAAAAAAGTGTGAGCATATGAATTCCTCACGAATCTGTGACTGCAGGGATGTGCCAACAATGATTGTGGCAGCAATGACTGAAATGCTTTACAGCATTCTTAGAACACCTCACAGCCCTGCTCTCTGCAACGGTCCATAGTGTACAACAAGAAAACAGGGACCACAACAGCCAGAGGGAAGGGGATGTTTTCAAGAAAAATGAGACATTTTATGCATGGAAGGTGTTATCTGCATAATTGGGTAGAAAGTAGCAAATGTTTTAAACAGTTCATTTTGATCATTATTGTCAATTTTGTTTTGTGTATTCAGAGAGAAGACACAAACTAGAGATTTAAAGCAAAAGATGTTTTTGTTTAAAACTGACTCTAAATCTTAGAAATGTGCTTGGAAAATTGTTTCTAAAAACATGAAGGCGCAAAGGGACTACCATAACATGTATACTAATCCTAGTCGACTGAATACACTTACTGAGCTGGACGGGCATTAGAAGCCTCTTCTACATTTCCATGTCACTTACTTCCTGCCAAAACCAGGTACCATGGGATGAGGAAAAGGGAAGTGCTAAAGACAATGGTTTAAAAAGGAACACAGTTCTAAATTAGAGGTTGCATCAAATGGTCTTCTTAAAAGATATGATGAGTAGCTAATTTCTAAGACATGAAAACTTTTCTATACTATTATAATAACAAAACTTTTAGTGTGGTTCATACAAATGAACAGGAATATGTCAGTTCTATTATTTGTAATTCAATGAAGCAGCAACACCTAGCAGATAGAAAGCACTGTAGTGGGCGTTGAATAGCTGAATTCTAACAACATATGACTTTTCTTTCAATCATTTCACATGTTCGTGTTTTAGCATCTCTTTTTTAAAGGTAAAGAAGATAAACCTGTTCTAAGAATAATCTGGGAATACACTAAAATGACAAAGGTTGCACCTCTGATATTTTAAGTATTGTTGATCTTGATTACATAGCAATAGCCAATATAATGTAACCTGGATACGTCATGCAAGAGACTAATGAAACATCTAATAATTAAAGAAATCAATCTTTGATTTTTCAACTCCATCAAATATAAAAGCTATAACTATAATGTAAACTCTCTTAATAGGTAGCCTAAGTTTATGTGTATTCTATATGTTATATAATGATAGAGAAACGCATATTGCTTCTTTCATTCTTTTACTATCCTTTCTACTTTCTTGCCAAAGTGGAAAGTCTGGTGTTAATTTGTAGCATGAATCAGAAGTGTTAGAGAAGAAAGAAAACTAACTTTTGGTGAGTGCCAGTCACTGCTGGTGTATGATTTATTTAAGTTAAATTACTTGATCTTCATAGTAATCTTATGAGTCAAGAGATTTTACTGTTGAGAAAATAAAGGTCACACTCTGTTTTTGCCCAGTGTCATACAGCTGGTAAGCATCAGGACCAGCATTTTAAACCTTTATTTGAACCTTATTTGCCTGTCTCTAAAGCTTCGACTCCTTCTATCACCTTCAATCTTTTTCTAAGGAATTCATAAACTCATTCACATTTTCCCAGCAAGGTTATTCCTGGAAAAAGGAACAATCTTTTCTCTTCTCATGTCGCTCTTCTGCTTCCATGATTTTCAGGTGGTTAATTTGTTGGTTTCTAATAAAGGAATTTATGCTAAATTATTTATAAAATGACAGCTTAGTTAAATACTACTGCCAGGGTCTTCACATTTTAAAGAGAAACTCTGGAGAGTCTTTCATTCACTCATACTTCGAACAGACACTGGGTACTTGCTACTTGCAAACATTAGCTATAGGAAGTTGAAAACTGAATACAACACATACATACTCTCTCTGCCCTCAAAGAGACTACAGTCTATCTCAGTGGAAGAGATGGTGATTCTAAGTAAATTAAATACTACTGTAGCACAGTGCAAAGTTCTCAAATGTAGACTCCAGACCAGCAGCATCAGCATTATCTAGGAACGTATTAAAATGCAAATTTCTGGCCCTACTTTATAGGTATTGAATCAAGAACTTTGGGACTGGGACCCAGTAACCTGTATTTTAACAAGCTTTGAGTAATTCTGATGCAAACCAAAGTTTGAGAACCATTGATGTGGTGTGGAAGATATAGGTGCCAGATTCAGATTCCTTGGCTTCAGCTCTTGCTCTACCAATCTTCTGATTGTAGGGCTCTAGGCAAGTTACTTGAATTCCAGGTGTCTGTTTTCTTTTCTGTAAATTGAGGATGATGATAATGATAGCGCCTACCTGATAGGATCATCATAAGGATTAAATTAGTTAATAGATGCTAATCACTAGAACAGTGCCTGACATATTGTAAACACTCAATAAATGTGCTTTGGTTTTGTTATGAGGCATCAATAATTGTTGAGAATACCATGTTTTGTTTAAGACCCAAATAACTCTTGAAACTATTCAAATACTCTGAAAAACCTAAAATGTAGTTATTTAATAATTAGAAGACATTTAAATGAATGGTGCAATTTCTTAACTAAAGACATGAGTGTTTAAGGTACAAATGTGCAGTATTTATACCTTGCTTGTCAAAAAATCAATATTTTTTTTTTTAGTAAAGATCTGTTGGCAGCTTATTAGCTATAATGTGTCAGTAGGTACTTATTGTATTATTACTTCTTCGGACTCAAATTGACCAGCAGCAATTAACTGTATCTCTAAGTATGATGTTACTTATTTAGTACTTGCTTAATAATATTGCAATATTTTTTAATTGTAAGAATGATGATTTCTTGGGAGAGACATCTGGTCCTTCAAGGACAATTACTTGGTTTGAGATTCTCCACAAGTTGAGAATGTAAATTGTTCTGCTCTGTCTTGAATTTTCTGTTTTACCAGAAAACGTATAAAGCCTCCTTTAAGAATCAAGAAAATAACATCACAACCAGAAAACAGATTTCTTCGCTTCGGCTTAGTGTCACTTTCTGCTTTCCATGAATTGGGGTAACAAGAGCATCCCTCTGTGCTCCCTGCTCCTCCAAGTCTGCCAAGCAATTAGCATCTCTTAACATTTCCAGGCAGCTGCCTAATGAAATGCTTGTTTCTCCAGAAAGTCATTTTGCATGTAAAACTGTCTGATCCTCTGAAAGTAACAAAGGTATTTTCCGTCCAAAAGACACCCTGACATTTGCCAAAACAAATGTTCAGGTATTTTAAAATTGCATCCAAAATTTACATTAGGCCTGTCCATAGAGTATCAGTTAAGGCGGGTGACCATTAAAAAATTAAGTAGCATCTACAAAAATTTTTCCTCACTTTCAAAACATCTTCATTCTGTAGTTCTTTCAGCATATTATGAATTCCCAGGTACATTTCTTCATTTGCTTTCTGAAATGGTTCCTTAGAGGAAAATCAGAACCATGAAGGAGATGTAAACGAGAAAAAAAAAAAATGTGCCATTTAAGCCTTTTCCAGCTGTTCTTATCTCCGTCTTTTTAGTTAGTAGACCTGTGCCTTGTTCCTTGGGTTTGTGAAGATGAACAGATTTCTGCCCACTCTTAAGGAAGATTCTTTTCTAAGTGTTTAGAGTTCCATTTTCAGGACACAAGTTCAATTCCCTTATCTTCTTATTTATGCATACCAGCCTAGAAAGGTTTAGGGCTTAACTACAAGAAAATACAAGTCACTGCAGCAGGAAGATGCAGCATTCTGACTCTTCTACCTTGACTGCATGCATAATTAAGCTAAAAGCTTTGGGCTTAACCTCTTTTCATTAGCTTCATGTGTACTTGCAAATTTTTGCAAAATGTGGCCAAGATGAGAATTTGTTCGAGGTTAGGACACAGAATCATTCAGTATAGTGATTGCCAGGATGTATTAAGGTTGTAGAGAGCATGTCTTGACAACTGATAACGCTGGAGTTACAGTCAAGGCCCAGAACCAGGAATAATCTGATCTTTGGAGAAGGTTAAAAAGACAGAACTATTCCTGGTGTCAGTACAAAAGCAATAGGATGGTCCTAGGATCAGAGTAAAGAGATCTGTCTCATAGTCTCTGCTGTAATCAGACTATGCCACATTCAGAGTCAGATGGAACATTTTTCCAATTCCCTACCTGCTCACAGATACCAATCATGTCACAAACACAGGGCCAAGTAAAGTGAATTACGCTGTAACTTCTAACACAGAGGTTTTTTGAGCTGTTATGCTCCAAAGGTAAAGAGACCTCAAGAAAAACCAAAAATCTTAAAAGAAAGCAAGAGAGAGAGAGAGAGAGAGAGAGAAACTAATCATGAAATGGATCAAGATTGAATATGAATCCCAGTATCTTCAATTCTATGACAAATGATATTTGTGCTTGAACCAGATTGGATTGTGTTTTAAGTGACAGAAGACAATAAATAGGAATTGTAGGGTTTTAATGTAAAAAAGAAAAAGAAAAAAAAACTTCATACTAACCACTGTTCTCTTGATTTAATGCATTCAGAAGAAGAAATTGATTTTTTGATTTTTATCCTGCTATAGAAAAAAATCTAAAGACCAAATGTCTCTACACAGCAATATACGAGTACATTATACACCACACACACACACACACACACACACACACACACATACACATACACATACACAAGACTGTCTTGATTTTGTCCTTTTCAAATGAACTAAAAGATTCAGATCTTATCAAAAGGTCTTGGGACTTTTGCTACTACACAAAAAACTTGACATACAATTTGCTCAAAATGTCTCAGTTGGAAATTTACTTGGACTCTATCGATTTGTATTGAATAGAATATTCCCAAGTGGTTGTAATCTTTGCAATGGCTCAATCTGGAATCTTAGGAAGTAAATTCCAAGAGCAGAGAAAGCTTAGTAGGATGATAGTAAGAGGAATAAAGGTACTGTCTGCTTTATCTGAAAGTCATTATTTACTAGGAGTTAACCATGTTGGTACTCTCTTACAACATCACTACTGTCTTAGCCTTCTTAAAATTTAGAAAGAGAAAGGCAACAACTGGTAACTAAATCACCATGTTACATAAAATATTGTGTTACATGTAAGCAAATCCCTCCCCCAACTCCAAAGTAGCACATTATGTGAGAGCCTCATATAGACTGTTAGAAATCTCTCACATGTTTCAAATATTCTTCCTATCCATGCAGGTTATTCCAGTAGATATTTTATATAACAGTAGAAAAAAGATTGAAAATTTCTAGATCTTTTTGAAGCATGTTTAAAACTGAGGAGTTTTTTTTTTCTCTATGTATTTAAGTTTATAATTACTAAGTCATACAGGAGGAATAATTATAAGACCTAACTTATTTTTTCTTACCATAGTTCAAAACTACATCACATATATCATATTTTTAGCAACTTAAATATGTCTGCAGGTGCCAAAACTGCCAGTGGATTTGTCTAAACCATTAAATAATCAGTCCCTCAAGTCAAATAGTAAGTCACACAGGTCAATATTGATTAGTCAATTTAGTCAAAAATAGTCCATCTGGAACATAAAAACACAACCCAAAAATAAAGGCAGAGGAGGAAAAAGAGGAAGAAAATATTATCCTGCATGACTCTGGCATTGTGTACTTCCAAATATTTTATTTTTGATTAGTATTTTAATTTGGTTTTAGAGAAAATGGACATACAGCAAGCAAAAGATTCCTAACAAGAAATCCATTTGTGCAAAAAAGATTTAAGGATGAACTGATACAAGGTCTGGGATTTGTTTCAGAATAATCCAGTGTCAGTGTGTATGGAGCTAGACAGGGGGCAGAGGTTAGTTAGGTATGCTGAGAGGGTGACCATGTAATTCAATATCCAAAAATAGAACACATTTGAAAAATAAATGGAGGGTTAAGATCATTAACAGTCATGGCTTGGTTTAAACCAGGAAGTGTGGTAAGCATAAGCGTACTGGAAATAAGGCAAGAATTGAAAATTGTAGAGCCTTTCCCATATTACCAATCTAGTAGGTCCATAGGGAACTCATTATACTATTCTCTTAAATTTGCATGTGTTTGTAAATTTTTCGCAATAAAAATTCTGTAGCATAAAGAACATTGAATATTTGTCATTAATGGCTATATAACGTCAATCCAATCTCTTTTTTGTATTGATTTGATTGGCTCCATAGGATGGCAAAGGTCTCTTCACTTTCTAAAATTCTGAAATTCAACAATAAGGAAATTCAAGTCCAACTTTGATTAGAAATAAATATGGAAAAAAAGATGGGAGGGCTTATTCAATAATGTCATCTTATGCAGAATTTAAGGGCATTCTGAAAAAAAAAGAGATACGTAGTAGTTAAATTAGTGTTCTGTAGAATGACATCATTAATGTGAATCATAGAGAGAAGAAAAGAAGTACAAGTTTGCCATGCTAAGATTTCTGTCTTCCTGAGTAAACAATAGTGCTGTGAATCTAGTACCAACGGAACAAGCAGCAATGATAGAATACAATGCAGAATCAGTTACACTGCATTTACGAATCAACTGATAAAAACCAACAAGAGCAATGCAGGCACAGATCTCAAGGGCTGCCTCTGCCGGGTGTCATCATCAATATGGATCTCTACTGCTCTTTCCATCCTAGGGTGATCCACATTGATTGTAGAGGCCAGCAGAATCCAAATCCATAGGCTCCATCTATTGTGCTGCGGCCCATTTTTCTCCAGCTATGATCATGAGTATCACTAATCAACTTTGGTGTTTTATTATTTCTTGTATTGTAGATCATCTTTGTATCAATGGCTCATTCATATATACAATTACATGAAATCATTCAGTCATCCTGAAGGGGCTATTAGCAGAAAGAATACTATTCGGGAAAGCAAGTTTGTATAAAGTTTTACTTCAAGTTCTGGTGCCTCCACAATGTGGAAATAGGCCATATACTCAAAACCATTTACAATCATTCAGGTAAATGGATGATCATTTCTAGGTTATCATTTAATCTACATAAAAATGATATAAGACTCTAGATATAAGGTAGTACTCTTATTATCGTCTCCAATTCACTGATGAAAAATTTAGGCACAGAGGGTTTAACAGATTGTCACTAACAAGTTGCTAATAGTCATCTAGCTTCCCAAGACATCGTGACTCCTATACTCAACACCTTTTTTGCAAGGAAGCATTTACAAATGAGTAGTTATGGCAAGATGTACCAAAAGAGACCCAAAATTAGAAAGGCTGCATGCTATACTTACACTGACCATATGTTGCCTCCCCCAAAATATTAAACTTCTTCCTTTCTTTAAAAATAAAGTGAAAAATTAGTTCTACACTTCCAAGAAGATGAGGTCAGTTGCCAACTTTAGATAGTACATTTGTATTAATCTAAAGCAGGGGCTGACAAACTCTGGCCCTCAAGTCAAATACAGCCACTGCTTGTTCTTGTAAAAAAGAAAAACTTACAGAGATACAGCCATATCCATTTATTATAGTCTGTGAATGTATGTATGCTACAATAAGTAGTTGCAGTATGAAGTGTCTGCCACACAAAGCCTGAACTATCACCTTTTGGTTCTTTACAGAGAAAGTTTCCCAGACTCTAGTATAAGCCAATCATAGTGATTCCACTTACTCTGATTGGTTTAAATAAAGGCAGGCAATATTTTCCATGCCAATGAGACATCTGGGAAAGTCTATTGTGTCTGTTGGGGCTGGGGACCTGGGGGGAAAGGAAAATAAGGAAATGTTTACTCTTTCAGCCTTTGAACGTTGCTGTATGAGGATATGATACAAGCGCTTTGTCATGGGTTAAACTGTGTTATCCTAAAAAAAAAAGTTGAAACATTAACTCTCATACCTCAGAATATAACTTTATTTGGAAACAGGATCATTGCACATGTAATTAGTTAAGATGAGGCCATATTGGAGTAAGATTGGCCCCTGATCCAATATGACTAGTGACCTTATAAGAAGATGGTCATGTAAAGACAGACACAAGGAGAACGTCATAGGAGGGTGAAGGCAGAAATTGAAATGATGCATCTACAAGCCATGGAATGCCAACAAACCAGGAGAAGCTAGGAGGGAAACATGAAACAGATTCTTCACATATCTCACAGAAGGAGCCAACTCAGCCCACACCTTGACTTCAGACTTCCCGTCTCCAGAACTGTGAAACAACAAGTTTCTCTTGTCTTAGTTACCCAGTTTGTGGTACTTTGTTAGCAGACCTAGTAAATTAATACAAGGTTGTTGCAGCAAACCTATGTTTCTAAGGGGTATAACCTGAGGACATGGGACAATACACTGAGGATGACAGGACACACATGGAGAGATGGTACAAACCTAAGTCATTGAGGATAATGTTGACCCACTGAGTTAACAAATCCTAAAATGACATCTCTGGATTCTTATCTGGGATAATAAATTATCTTATCACTTAAGAAATTTTGCACATTGTTCTCTGTTGCTTGCAACCAAAGCATCATAAATTATATACCACAGATCCTGTATTTTCCTGAGCAATGTTGATACTCTATTTCACTGTCCACATAAGCACACTCATACTTATTAGGGATTACAGCATTTTCTTTGATTCAAAAAAGAAGGTGATTGAAGCCATACTGGTACTTGGAAGCAGGTAGAAAAGAAGGGGTGAAAGCTTTAGTGACAGAAGTCAGCGCAAATGCACAGAGCCACAGAGAGTAAGGTAGTTAGGTTGGTAAGCTGTTAAGACAGATATTAAGTATGACAGTCCAGTGTTCAATTATGAGATGTGATGAAGCAGAGTGGTAAATTTTGAAAAGAGAGTGGATTTGTTACTAAAACAAATTGACTGTCCACAGTGAATGGCAACAATGTTTATGTAAAGGCCAAAGATTTTTAAATTTAGCCTTTAATAAAACACAGGCACTTTCACTGAACGACCTAAACTAGCAAAATGTTAAATGCAAATGTTAAGAGAAGGCCACTTGCTATCTGTACACATTTTACTGCACGTATTTGCATGTAGGTTGAGAGACAGAAAGCGTTATGCAGTGACACGAAAGGTCTCTAGAGGGGAAATATCAGTAACAACAAAGTTTTATATAAAGAAATGCCTTCTACCCCAACTCTCCACTTCCAAAACTTCATAAGTCATTTTTTTCATGACTGGTTTTAGAGGGAAAGTCAGGATTCCAAATTAATACCTGTAGAGCTTTCAGAAACAATACAGTTATCACCCCATTCACCATCCACCCCCAGACTTACAGAATCACATCTGTAGTCAGCCCAGTATTAATAGTGGTTTATCATATCCCTCTGGTCTAGAGAGCAGAATGACAGAGAAACATTAAGCACCATCTTTAGCTGAAAGACGAGGTGTCTCTCAAACTTAGTGCAAACTACTCTCAGAAAAGAAATGACTCAATGCCCAAGGTGTGAACAATTATCTGATTTATAAGTTAATACCATTTGATGATGATTCAGAGTGTATGGCACATGGAAAGAAATAACAAGAAACATTCCTTTTTAATTAAGATGCTTCCCAAAAGTTGACATTTCCTCTAACCCCACTTAATTCAGCAAGCATTTCCACACATCATCGCCCTGCTAAAAATGGTAGCAATGTCTCTCATTGGCTTGACTTCATAAGACTACCCTGACAAGCCACTAAAATACCAAACTTATCTGAAAAAGATAAAAGTAATTTATACACAGAATTAAAATTTAATAGAGAACTTACCACCCCTTATCCATTTCTGTAGTCGGCTCTCAAGATCAGGCCCTTATCCCTTTAATGCTTGAGTTACTCAGCTGATTTTAGATCTTTGCCCCATATTTCTACAAACAGTTAACAAACCGGTCCTCTTTAAATGCCATTTCTAAGGCATCTATCCATTTCTAAGGCATCCAAATAGGAAAAGAGGGAGTCAAATGACCTAATGTCTCTTGCTGACATTGCTAATTCTATACCTATAAAACCCTAAAAATTCTGTTAAAAGACTCCTAGACCTTATAAATGACTTCAGCAAAGTCTCAGCATACAAAATCAACCTACAAAAATCACTAGCATTTCTAAACATCAATAACGTGCAGGCTGAGAACCAAATCAAGAACACAATCCTATTTAAGATAGACACACACACACACACACACACACACACACCTATGAATACATTTAACCAAGGAGGTAAAAAAATCTCTAAAAGGGGAACTACAAAGTACTGCTTAAAGAAATGAGAGATGACACAAACGAATCAAAAAGCATTCCATGCTCATAGATTGGAAGAATCCATATCATTGAAATGTCCCCACTGCCCAAAGCAATCTACAGATTTAATGCTATTATTATAAAATTACCAGCATCATTTTTCACATAATTATAAAAAACTGTTCTCAAATTCATATGGAACTGAAAAAGAACCTGAATAGCCAGGGCAATCGGAAGCAAAAGGAATAAAGCTGGGGATATCATGTCACCCAACTTCATATTATACTACAAGGTGACACTAACCAGAACAGTATGGTACTGATATGAAAATAGACACATAGACTAATGGAACAGAATAAAGACCTCTGAAATAAAGCCACACACCTACAACCAACTGACCTTTGACAAAGTTAACAAAACCAAACAATGAAGAAAAGACTCCTTAATAAATGGGAAAACTGGCTAGCCACATGCAGAAAAATATGACTGGACCTCTACCTCTCACCATATACAAAATTTAACTCATGATGGATTAAATACTCACATGTAAGACTTCAAATTATAAAAATCCTAGAAGAAAACCTAGGAAATACTCTTATAGACATCAGTGTAAGTAAAGAATTTAAGACTAAGTCCTCTAAAGCAAATACGACAAAAACAAAAATTGATTAGGCCCTAAATAAACTAAAGTGCTTCTGCACAGACAAACAAAACAAAACAAAACAAAACAAAAACTATCAGCAGAGTAAACAGACAACCTACCAAATGAGAGAAAACATTTGCAAACTATGCATCTGATGAAGGACTAATTCCCAGAATCTACAAATAACTTGAACAAATCGATAGGAAAAAAAAAAAAAAAAACATTAAAAAGTGGGCAACGGACAAGAACAGATATTCCTCAAAAGGAGACATACGAGCAGTCAACAAATGTAAACAGTCTTCAACATCACTAACCATCAGGGAAATGCAAATCAAAACCATAATGAGGGCTGGCTGGGAGCAATGGCTCACGCCTGTAATCCCAGCACTTTGGGAGGCTGAGGCGGGAATATCACTAGGTCAGGAGATCGAGACCATCCTGGCTAACACGGTGAAACCCCCTCTCTATTAAAAATACAAAAAATTATCTGGGCGTGGTGGACATGCGCCTGTAGTCCCAGCTACTCGGGAGGCTGAGGCAGGAGAATCGCTTGAACACAGGAGGCAGAGGTTGCAGTGAGCCGAGATCATGCCACTGTACTCCAGCCTGGGCAACAGAGTGAGACTCTGTCTCAAAAAAAATAAATAAATAAAAATAAAATAATGAGATACCACCTCCTACCAGTCAGAGAAGTTATTATTAAAAAGTCAAAAAACAGTAGATGTTGGCAAGGTTGCAGAGAAAAGGGAAGACTTATACACTACTGGTGGGAATGCAAATTAGTTCAGCCCCTATGGAAAGCCGTGTGGAGATTTCTCAAGGAACCAAAAACCGAATTACCATTTGACCTAGCAATCCCATTACTGGGTATATACTCAAAGGAAAATAAATCCTTCTACCGAAAAGGCACGTGCACTTGTATGTTTATTGCAGCACTATTCATAATAGCAAAGACATGGAATCACCCCAGGTGCCCATCAAGGGTGGACTGGATAAAGAAAATGTGGGACATATACACCATGGAATACTACACAGCCATAAAAAAAAAAAACAACAAAATCATGTCCTTTGCAGCAACATAGATGGAGCTAGGGGCCATTATCCTAAGTGAGTTAATGCAGAAACAGAAAACCAAATACATGTTCTCACTTATAAGTGAAAGCTAAGCACTGGGTACACATAAAGATGGGAACACTATATACTGGGTGTTCCAAAAGGGAAGAGGGGTAGGGGAGCAAGGGTTGAAAAACTTCCTGTTGGGCACTATGTTCACTACTTGGGCGACAGGATCGTCAGAAGCCCAAATCACACCATCGCGTAATACACTCATTTAACAAACCTGCGTATGTACCCCCTGAATCTAAAATAAAATAAATCTTCTTTTAAAAATACTATTCTCATGCCTTCTATTATCTCTAGTGGTTCTCTATTGTCTGTATATCTCAAATCCAAGTACCTAATTTTTTATTCATTTTCTAATGTCATACCTCAAGCCTTTATATATCTTTTACAATCCAACCAAAACAATTATGTAGATGCTTTAAATGGTATTTGTGAAGTTCTTTTTTCCTATTAAAAAGAAAATATACTATCAATAAAGTCTTTTGCATTGAAATGTAAATAATTTCCTTTAAGACTTAGTGAACTGCTTCTGGAGCCCTTCTCCAACACGCCAGCCCAATTTTGACTTCTCTCTCTCTCTCTCTCTCTCTCTGTCTCTCTCTCTCGCTCTCATTTCTTCAGCTCTTGGGTATGCATAGCACAGGTACTAGGATGCTTTGTACCTTCAAATTCTTGCCAAGTGTGCAAGTTTTGTTTTATCTCCACGTTGGATTGGAAACCCCTCAAGGGCAGGAGTCTTGCCTTCTCTTCTTTTGTGTTGTCCTCAAACTCTCTCAGCCTCACACAGAAGCACATTCCAATATGTGCTGACTGTCTAACTTAAGCCTCCTTTCTTTCCTTTGAGTGTGTAAAGCTCATCAGCAGCTGGCTGAGCGTGCTGATTTGAAAAGCTGCTCCGATGTATACAATAAGTGATACATTTCATGTTTGGTGAATAACTGCTCCCACTTTAAAATTCTAAAATGCAGCATAAAAATAGCATATGACAAGGCTGTCCATCTGGAAGTAGCGTTCTATGCATTATAAAGTGAGAAGGCACTAAATCCTGAAGAGGGCTGAAATTGGAGAGACCAGTGAAGTGTTTTGCCAACAGGAAAGGAAGATGATTGCTTTTCTCAAACTGTGCCGTTTTTGCCAAGTATAGGAATCCAGCTGTTGTGCGAGATTTATATCCATTTTACTTAACTATAAATGCATCATGCACCATTTTTCTTTAATTACTCAGATTAGCTGGGTAGGTGTAGGTGATGCACTGAGGTCTGAGCGTAATCAAAATGAGCTGCTGCGATAAAGTGAAAGGAAAATATTTTTGTAGTCAATGGGAGTAGGGGGAAGGATGTTTATGTGAAAAAATAAGATCTTGTCACTGCAACAATCTAATTAGCATTAAAATCTCCTTAGTTAGCCAGGACTGAGAATCTTCCAATTATAGAGAAAGTGATTTTGCAGCAGAAATCTATATCACTTTTTTTACATTCTTAATTACTTTTTATTTTGTGCCCTCATATTCAGAGCATTCCGGCGGCCAGCTTTATCCTCTGTAAGCATGCCTGCATGCCTCTGTCCTCAAATCTCTGAAAAGCCTTTAATTTCCTGAATTTTGATATCAGAATTCCTGGCCAGATTTCCAAATCCCCTATCAACTTGTTCCACCCTCCCTAACTCAGTTCTTATACGTGTTTCCCATCCAATTTTTTCTGTTGAATACTTTTAAGATTTTTCTCAGAATGTTCCATGTTCTCACAGTAGCCTATGTTCCATTCATCATATTTGAAAACAATTTTTATCTCCTACTGTAAATCTTTACTGCCTTTTAAAACTCATTCCGTATCTCAATAGTATCTGCTTCACCAGTATGTCTGCTTGTGTGCGAGTATTTTCATTAGCTATATTTAACATCTGTCCATATACACATATTTTATTCATGGATCAATGGACTACAGCTTTGTTACTACGATTCAATTTATTAGATTACAATTCTATTGGAAATAGGACTATATTATGTAATCCTGGTTTTGTGTAACTCCTCTTAGCACTGAGAATAATGTTGTTATTAATAGGTTATTAATTATCATTGTGCTCGATCTAAAGTATATACTTCCATTGTTATTTTCCTCCTATTTTTCTTACAACATTTATTACCTCCTACAAGAACATGGTTGCTGTTGAAATCCCAGATTTTGATTCCCTTCACATGGCCCAGGAATAATTATTATATCAGTCACGATTATGTAGCACATTGCAGAAGTACAGTATCACACAACCACTTACGATTTTCATTAATCATTATAATTACCACATTGCAATGAAATGCCTCAGCTGCTTGCCATGGATAATACTGCAGTCAGCTCTATCTGTCCTCCACCCTACTTTGATTCTTGTGAACTCTCAAGTTTCTTAAACTTACAGCCTTCACTTCACAGCATAACCTGTGCTGTCTTGTAAATGTAATCACTTGCATAGTCTTAAATTAACTTAAATTTCTTACGCATCTGCTTTGAGTCCCAATGTAGTGCTTTTCTTGGCCAAGTCAGTACACTATTCTTGGCTTTGTGAATAATGTGGCTTTTTAAGAAAAAGAATGAGACAGCAAGGTAAATACATGTGTAACAGGATCTGTGGAATTATGGTTACTTTAGGTGATTATTTTATCTTTTTAACGACTGATCTGCAAGAGAGAAAAGTGTTTTAAAATTTTTTGAAATTGGACTAGTTTTTAGTAATTCATTGTTTGAAGAGATACTAACCTGCATGACATCAAATATGAAGGGGTAATTTAGCTAGTTCAGCATTCAGTGAGGACTCAACTGGGTCAGAGCAGTATCTTTTCTCATGGAGGAAAGTACTTCAAATTTTGTAACAAGTGAGGATAGGAATATGGTCTAGTAAATTTATACTTTCTTCATTCACTATTTCTCTAAATGAAAGAACAGATAAGTCTTTTACATTCCCTGTGCTTTTACTGAAGGTGTAAATCCCTCACTCTCTTTCTCTGTGTATGTGTGTGCCCGTGAGTGTGTGTGTGCATGTGCTTATGTAATACCAAACATTCTAGCCGGGTGTGGTGGTTCACACCTGTAATCCCAGAACTTTGGGAGGCCAAGGCAGGTGGATCACTTGAGGTCAGGAGTTTGAGACCAGCCTGGTCAACATGGTGAAACTCCATCTCTATCAAAACTACAAAAATCAGCTGGATGTGGTGGCAGGTGCTTGTAATCCCAGGTACTCAGGAGGCTGGGGCAGGAGAATCAAGGAAACCCAGGAGGCAGAGGATGTAGTGAGCTGAGATCACGCCATTGCACTCCAGCCTGGGTGATAAGAGCGAAACTCAGTCTCAAAAAAAAAAAAAGTCCATTTTTTCAACTCAGGAAGTAATAGTAATGAGACATTTCTGAATGTCCCTGCACTGAACACAAATTTTATGATAAAAAAATGTAACACAGTCATAGGACACAATATTTCCCCCATTTTACAGGACGATATGTGTATCTCTTCTCTCTCTTTTTAAATACGTTTTTATCTGTAAGTTATCCAAAACATTAAAGTACTACTAAAGAATTTTAACCCTCTTTTAATACAAGAATTTGGCAACACAATGGTCCCATATATAAGAATGACTTTTTAAACACGAACGTTTGAAGCTTTTAAAATAGAATTCTGGACTGTGATGTTTCATAAGGATCACATAAAATCCTACAGAGAGCGATATGACTTTGAGTAGGGAAAGAGGGATGTACCACATACGGCTTACAAATTGCTTCATCGGATTCTTCACGTTTGCAAAACTCCACAACAGCAATTCCGATTGGCTCAACAAGTTTAGGCAATTACCTTACAGACGCAGCGACGGCACGGAAAGTTCAGCTCAATTTCTGCAAGCGCTAGTCCAAATAAGAATTGCAAGCAAAGCAATGAGTAGCGATTTCTTCCCCCAAGTTCTTAATGCCCTAGGCAAGAGATTCAGTCCAAAGGGCTGTGCTCTTGAGAAAAGGGACAAATACCGAGCAATGGCTAGTGATTTCAGTGCAGGGTGCTGCAGGCACTGGTAGAGAGGAAATAACACTTATCAGAAGCAAAAATAAAAGGTGACTGGGAATAATAAAAGTAAGACTCTTGGTGAAAAATAATATTTTTGTAAAATGATAAATGCAGAGAACAATATGTTCTCTTGAGACATAAAAACTTTTATAAAGAAGTCATCGAATCTTTAGAGGGCTAGAAGTGTTAATAATGTACTTGGGGATGTTTAAGTTATTGTTACTGGTCTGCTGATAATGCTGTTTTTAGCTTCAAAATGGCTTTTGGGTAAGTAACAATCTTCCATTTAAAATCTGTCTGCCCTGCTGACACTCTCTGATCATATTGCTTACTCAGACCAGGTGTTTCATGAAACCAGCTTTAAGTGCCAATAATGAAGCACCTTAGAGGGTCTATGTCTCAGCACAGATGTATGTAGTTTTGAAGTCTGAAATCTCTGGTGTCCTCAAATTTGGAAATTTAAAGCAAAGAGCAAATAGTTTTCTTGTGTAATGTTAATGTCTTTCCCTTCTTTAGAAAATATGTGGGCTTCATGTGTTAGAAATGGATGTTATTTTCCCTGCATTATGGCACTGTACGAAAAGATCTGTGAGGCAGAGAAGCTTTTATTCTCATTATACAGTATATGTGGAAGCACTAAGAAATATGAAATCCTTCACTGGTGCCGACTAAAAGATTTTCATTTCATCTGGAGAGGAAATGTGCCAAAGTGGCTGAAAATAATTCCAGTAATTGGCAAAGAGCTGTACTCTAAGGAGCCTTTTGGTGTAATTTGATTTTGTGCCTTTTAGGGGAGCAAGTGAGATATGATTCTATCCGCGCCCGAGGACCAAGAGATTTTTAAACATTACAGGATCCTTAAAGTAGATGATGATGAATCACAGTGTCAAAAGACAATCTAGAATTGTGATATCCTTAAGAAATAATAATAATAAGGATAATGCTCAACGGGGTTAGAGAATGTCCCTTACGGTGTGTAGTTTGTGCTCTGCCAAAACACTGAGAAAACAATCTTACTTAAAAGCTAGATGCTCCTCTGCCTACAAATTTAGCATCGGACATTTAGCATAGGATTATTGTTAAATGCCATGAACGCTGCCAATAATAAAGGATGAAAATAACCAACGGGGTCAGAATGAGTTTTGTATTGACGGGCACCCACAGCATCACCATAGAAGACCCTACTTACTGCAAGTCAGAGAAACTTGCAAAGCAGCCAAGTTTGTTTTGGCCAACTCCCACTTAAGTCCCTATCAGCTTCCACTCTCATTATGGCCTCTTTGCAGATCTTGGATCCTCTTCAAACAGAGGCTTAGATCTCTATTCATTTTCAATTTATTCCTCTCATAGTGCAAAGAAAAAGGCAGCTTTATGTGTTACTTTATTCTGGAAGATGCCAATTCCTTCAAAGTAATTTCAGTAGTGAAACTTTAAGCATAATTCCAAAATATAATATTTTCAGTAGTGGACTTTTAAGCATTTTTTTTGCACAAGGTGGGTCCTTAAACATTCTTCTTTTTCTGCACCTTAAATGGTAGGCAGGCTCAGACTATATTAATTCTCATATGGAGTAAGTAGAAGATTTGAGTTGTTCATTCTCTCCAAGACTTTGCAGATAACTTGTAACTTCAGTGCTGTGTATGGTTACTTTCTTTTCTCTGGTTTATTCACAAAGTTAAAGAAGAGAAAGAAAGCGCTGCATGAGATACCTCCAGGACAAGGTCACACAAGTGTAGCACAGTATATGAATACCTGGGCTGTAGGACACTCTCCTATCAGCAGGACCATACTAAACTGCAGGGTTCCCCACCCCCGACCAACCCCGTTTTCCCATAGCTCAGTGGTTCTCAAACTTTAGCCCACATCTAAATTATCTGAGGGCTTGTTTAAGAACAGATTGCTGGGTTCCAGCCCCCAGAGTTCTTTAATCAGTAGGTTTTAGTGGCGGGTGGATATTGGCATTTCTAGCACATTTCCTGTCGATGTTAATGCTGCGTATCCAGGGGTCGCCCCATAGCTCGAAACGAGCATCCATATAACTATTGTATTGCCCAACCCCACAATACAGGATCATCTAGAAATGATGCTTTCTGTGTGAGGTTCAGAAGTAGCAGCACGCATCCATGAACCAATTCTGTGTTCATGTTTTTACACAATTCTTTGAATATAATATCTTGATTTCTTTATTGGGTTCAGTGAGAAACAGAGCACTTGAAAGTCAGTTCAGGACTTCCAGTTCCAAATGAGATATAGTAAGTGCACTTCTCTCTCTTGTTCTTATTAAGAAATATTAAACCCTGAACATTATGTATTGTGAAAGGAAAATTTTAGGGCCCCAAAATTGCTAGCTAAAGGGAAAAGTCAAGCTGAGAACTGCTCAGGGCAAACTGCCTCCCATTCTCTTGGAAGCCATCCCTCTGCTCACTGAGATAGAGGCATAGTTTGATTGCCTCCTTTGGAAAGGCTCATCAGAAAGTCAAAAGACTGTGACCATTTGTCTCTCACCTACCTGTGACCTAGAAGGCTCCTCCCTGCTTCGAGTTGTCCCCGCCTTTCTGGAAGGAACGAATGCACCTCTTACATATGTTGATTGATGTCTGGTGTCTCCCTAACATGTAAAAGCAAACTGTGTCCTGAACAGCTTGGGCACGTGTCATCAGGACTTGTTGAGGCCGTGTCATGGGTGTGTGTCCTCAAGCTTGGCACGATAAACTTTCTAAATTAACTGAGACCTGTCTCAGATTTTCAGAGTTCACAGTATTAAAAAAAAAAAAAACACTTTGGGAGGCTGAGGCAGGCAGATCATGAGGTCAGGAGTTTGATACCAGTCTAAACAACATGGTGAAACCCCATCTCTACTAAAAATACAAAAATTGACTAGGCATGGTGAGGTATGCCTGTAATCCCAGCTACTCAGGAGGTTGAGGCAGGAGAACTGCTTGAACCCAGGAGGTGGAGGTTGCAGTGAGCCAAGATTGCACCACTGCACTCCAGCCTGGGCAACAAAGTAAGACTCTGTCTCAAACAAAACAAAACAAAACAAAACAAAACAAAACAAAACATATAATACTTTGAGGAAGGAGAGAAAAAGGCAGATCAGCTGGGGATCGCAGGACATGAGGAATGACATGTCAGGCCTCATATATCTCAGGCTGGATGCTAGAAAAGCAGTCATCCAGAAATATCAATGGATGCATACCTAAAAACATACAGCAAAACCAACAAAAGCCTGTCTTATCCAGACAATGCACTAGATAAGGGAAACATAACAAGACAAAACTTTTAGACATTAACTGACTCCAGCCAACCCCTATGGAAAAAAAAAAAAAAAAACGCAGCCCCATACCCACTCAGACCAGCAAAGGCCAGATGGAGAGCCGAAACTTAGATCCTCAGTCAGCTGCAATGGAGCACCCATCCCGGCCAGGCTGGTGTCAGAGCTGGGACCTACATCTCCGCCTGGACGTTAAACATCCTCTTCACTTCATATTGTCAATGGAGAGCATACAGGAATATGGACTCTTACCTCCAGTCTGAGGTAGTGAGGGGCCTTCTCCTCCTCTCCCTAAAGCGGTATCAGAGGACTCTGAGTGCAAAGCCCAGACTTACACCACTTTCTAGCAGTAACAAGTCTCTCCCTCCACCTTAATGTCAGTGCAGCCTACATGGGGAATCATAACATGGAGATCCTTCCCTTATCAGCCTCAGTGGTGTCAGCATAGGCTACTGAGCAGCCTGTACTTATCCCCATCCTGTAGTAACAAGTCACTATCCCCAAGAGTACAACAGAAAAGAATCTGGACTTCTTTCCCCACCTGGCAGTAATGAGGTGGTGTGGTGCCCCACTTGGCACACCAGCGTGGTATCACAGGAAGCCTGCTCAAACATAAGATTTAAGTAAGACCCAAAATATTATATCTAGGACACAATAAATGATTTTTTTAAAAATTGTTAATTGGTTCAACACTTGGTCACTGGAAAACTTGAGACAAATGTTCTGGTAAAAGTTTCAACAAGAAATTTTCTAACCTTGTGGTCCAAATCTTCCAGTGATTGGTTTCTCAAACACAGTGTAAGCCTGCCCATCTTGAGACAACTTACTGAGGTCAGTGGATGGTTGATATAATGTTGCAAATCAAAAGGTCTGAAATGATTTGGATAATTTTGTTTGCTTCTCATAGGGAGTGTAGGATATACTGGGAAGGTTTTAGAGTTAGTCAGATCCATTTTTAAATCTGTGTTCCTCCACTTACCAGAAATACGATCTTCATTAAATTTGTTAACCTGTCTAAGCCATTAGTTTCTTTGCTTATAAAATATAGTAGTAGTAGTAGGTGTTACAGTAACAATAGCAATAGAATGATCGTAGTATTGTAGAGGAAGCAAAATTCTACCTGTACTCGCTTACCTGGGACTGAGGATTAAACTAACACAAGACAGATTAACAGGAGAAAAAACATGTATAGTTATTTATTATACATTTTCCATGACACAGGAACTCTCTTAAAGAGATGGAGGTCCACTTGGAGTAGAACAGTTGTATACTGAGTTGAACAAAGAGTACAAAATTGTGAAAACATGACAATGCAAGGGGACTTGGATTAGGATAGTTAATCATGTAGACGTGACTAGAAAAATAAGGGTTTGTTTAACAGGGTTTGCTTGTACGGACTTATCTTGGCTTCAATTTGTCATCTCTGTTAAGAAGAATGCCTTTCTCCTTTCTGCCTCCAGTTGCAGGGAGGCCGTCTTCCACTAGGAATCTCGTCTCCTGCTTTAAGTTA
Source organism: Rhinopithecus roxellana (assembly GCF_007565055.1). Classification (NCBI taxonomy): domain Eukaryota; kingdom Metazoa; phylum Chordata; class Mammalia; order Primates; family Cercopithecidae; genus Rhinopithecus; species Rhinopithecus roxellana. The sequence continues at coordinate 6,329,595 of NC_044549.1, read as the reverse complement.
GGTCAGAGAGTCCTTTGCTGCATCTGTTGTTGGTTTTCAGTGTTTTTAACTCAAAAATAATCAAGATGCCAGAGCACCATATTTTGGGGTTGTATGTTCTGAACTCCTTCTGTATAGTATTGTTAGTGGAAGTAGTAGTATGTAGTAATCACTTTTCCCATATTATCTCATGTAATACCTTCAACAGCCCCTTGCAAGATAGGTATTGTAATCTTCCCTGTAAAAGTAAGGAAACTGGGGAGCATTGAATTTGAAGGGTTAAGTAATTTTTTCAAGATCACACAGCTCATAGTTGACAGTGCTAGGACTCAGAACCATAGCTGTTAACATCAAAGCCCATATTTCATCAAGTACACCGTGAAGCTTCCCTAAATGCAACAGTGTTTGTAAGACTATTTAGTGCAAACATAGTAAACATTCAATTACTGTTAGCCCCCTCACTGCTATTTTAGGTGATATTTACATTTATGTATAAACATATAGATATGTGCCGAGAAATAAAAATAAAATTGTAAGCATCCCCCACCAACTGAAGGAACCCTTGATTGGTCAAGGGGACTCCAGAGAAATCTTGGAAGCTGAATTCCCAGCCATGATAGGGTGAGAGGTTGGCCATGCCTCGTTATACCCCCTCCGTCACTAACCATCATTAGACTTTCCTCCCTAAAGGCTAAACAGAGACCAGCCCTTTTGAAAGACTCCACCACTGATATCAACCAACTAACTGCCTGACACTGCCCCTCCCTTATGTCATTTTGACAAAGCAACTGACCGGCATTTCTTCCTGATGAGAGATCACCAAGCATAGGGTGGTCCTGGCTAGTCAATGGAGAATGTGCATTGAGTGTTTTTGTGTCCTCTGCTTTACCTTTTGATGTCAGAGAGCAGAAAACTCCACCCTCAGATTATGCTAGCATCATTTTCCATTTTTTGTTTTTTTTTTTGAGACAGAGTCTCACTCTGTTGCCCAGGCTGAAGTGCGGTGGTACGACCACGGCTCACTGCAATCTCTGCCTCCTGGGTTCAAGCCATTTTCGTGCCTCAGCCTCCCAAGTAGCTGGGAATATAGGTGTGCACCACCACACCTGGTCAGCTTTTGTATTTTTATTAGAGGTGGTGTTTCACCAGATTGGCTGGGCTGGTTTTAAACTCCTGGCCTCAAGTGATCCATCCACTTTGGCCTCCCAAAGTGTTAGGATTACAGGCATGAGCCACTGTACCGGGCCTAATACCACCATTTTTTTAGCATGGGTCCCATGGAGAGGAATGAAGCTCAATTGCACATACACACATTTATTCTCTTATAAATATTCTTGACTCCTCCTATAACTTATAGAATATGTATATTTGGCCACCCTGTTCAGCATAAATCCCTGTCATATTGTTCCAACGCTCCAAGTGTCTGTTTCTGTCTTCTGGCTGTAGGCTATACTTCCCAGCCTATCATCATAGCCACTCTGCAGGCTATAGCCCTTTATGAGAAATAAAGCTCTCCTTTCCAGATTTATGAAATTTATCATTCTTCAGTTGACAGTAAACACACATTTTTTTTCATGTAAATTTCCCCTAAAAGGGCAGATCTCATATTACGTGTTCTTACCACAGTAAAATATAATAAAACAAATTTAATAATTTAAATGCCTTTGAATGCCAATTTGAAGTTAAACTTATATTTGGTTCTTATAGTTCCTAAATAATACTCTTCACTGCAGAGTCAAGGAACATACTAAGTTTCCATTCTTGATTTTTTTTTTTTCTAGAGTCCAACATTTTTTATTTTTTATTTTTTGAGATGGAGTCTTGCTGTGTTACCCACACTGGAGTGCAGTGGCACAATCTTGGCTCACTGCAACCTCCATCTCCCGGGTTCAAGCCATTCTCTTGCCTCAGCCCCCAGATTATCTGGGACTACAGGCATGCACCACCACGCCCGGCTAAATTTTTTTGTATTTTTAGTAGAGACAGGGTTTCACCATGTTGGCCAGTCTGGTCTCGAACTGCTACCCTCAGGTGATTTGCCCACCTCAGGCTCCCCAAGTGCTGGGATTACGGGCATGAGCCACCACGCCCGGCCTAGAGTCCAGTATTTTCTTATTGTTCTCATTTGTCTAGTTTTCCGTATACCAGTTTTTCCCAGACCCTCCAACAGCCTCTCAGTACAGTTTTCTACTTGATCATATATATCAGATTATTTTTCCATTACATTTTTCTCCCAAACCAATGCACCTTCCCCAACGCCAGAACAGCTTCTTAATGTTCCAGTGTAACTTCTAGTTGTCCTAGCCTACTATGCAACTTTGAATCTGGAAACTGTACTCTCCTCGCTCCTATGCCAGATCTTGACTTCTTGATGCCATGTTTTCCTCTTTATGTGTTGCCTTTGCATATGCAAATGATGCCTTTGAAAATTTAGTATATTCAAATTGAGATATGATGATATTAGAATAATGGAGGGGAAACAGAAGAAGCTATATGAGAGCCAAATTCTTATCTGCCACAATAAGAAGCAAACAGATAAGGTCTAAACCATATAAATCAATAGTAACATTAATAACATGATAGAACAGGAGTTCCCTGGCTCTATTCTCACTCACAGAAATGCCAATTAGCAACTATCCACAAACAAAAACACCTTTGAGAAAATCCCAGAAACCAGAGGTGAGGCTGAAGCACCCCCTGAGAAAACAAAACAACAACAACAACAAAATAACTAACCAAAGCTGCATTACAAAGGTAATAGAAGCAATTTCTGGAGGATTCTGAGGGTATTAGCAGGACTGGATCACCTAGGATCAGCTAAGGACAAAGAAGGGAGTAGAGTTCATAGTGACCAGTGCATGCACCTTGGTGGTGGCACCACATCCCTGTCACTGGTTGTGTCTAGCTGGAGTGCCTAGGCAGTGGATCTACCCATTCACAGAGCTTAACTGGTAGCCTTGTATGACCAGGGACCACAGATAGCAGTTCTACTGAATTGGAATTCCCAGCCAGTCAGGGAGCATAGCCAGCAATACTGCCCAATTTTCAGGCATAGGCTGAGGGCTTTTCTGGGCAGGAAGCTCAGCGAAAGACCCTGCCCAAGTGCAGAGCCCAGTCTGAGGCCCAGTCTAACTACAGACACAGCCAGAAGCACTGGGCCACCAGAAACTCCAGCCAGCAGACCCACCCAACCATGGAGCTTACCCAGTGGCCCTACCCAACTGCAGAGCATGAGTAGTGTTCTTGTCCAATCAAAGATACAGGCAAAGATAACTGCCTAAGGATGATACCAATTGGCTTGTTCGGAACTCCAGGATGGGTTGACTGGTGAAGTTCTTTTACTACAGAGGCAAGCCTGTAAAGACTGGAGAAGGTGACTGTTTTCCCAATGCATAGATATAATTTCAAGGATACAAGGATTATGAAGGATCAGAGAAACATGACATCACATGACAAATAAACATGACAAAGTAAACTAATAAAGCTACAATAATTTACCCTAAAGAAATAGAGATCCATGAACTAACTGGCAGGGAATTCAGAATAGTCATCTTCAAGAAATTCAGTGAACTATAAGAAAACAGATCATTAAGTGATATCAGGAAAACAATACATGACCAAAATGAGAAGTTCAACTGGGCAAAGTGGCTCATGCCTGAAATTCCAGCACTTTGGGAGGCCAAGGCAAAAGGATCACTTGAGCTCATGAGTTTTAGACCAGTCTGGGCAACAAAGGGAGACCCTGTCTCCACAAAACAAACAAACAAACAAACAAACAAACAAACAAAAAAACTAAAAATTAGGTGGTCATGGTGATATGTGTATATAGTCCCAGCTACTTAGGAGGCTGATGAAAGAGGCTAAGAGTTTCTTCAGATGACAGTACACACACATATATTTTTGTCATGTAAATTTCCCCTAAAAGGCAGATCTCATATTAAGTGTTCTTACCGCAGTAAAATACAATAAAACAAATTTAATAATTTAAATGCCTTTGAGCCTAAGAGTTTAATGTTGCAGCAAGCTACAATCATGTCACTGTACTTCAGCCTGTGTGACAGAGCAAAACTCTGTCAAAGAGAGAGAGAGAGAAAAGTTCAAAGAAATACAAACAGTATTAAAAAAATACAGAATCTTAGAGCTGAATAATATAATTACTGAACTAAAATATTAAATAGAAAGCATCAACAGCAGACTCCATTAAGCAAAATAAATCATAAACGAACTTGAAGATAGTTCCTTTTTAATTATTCAGTCAAAGGAGCAAAAAGAATAAAAAATAGTAAAGAAAACCTACAGGACTCATGAAATATCGTTAAATGAAACAATGAACACATTATGGGAGTTCTAGAAGAAAAATAAAAAGAAAAATGGGCAGAAGCCCTACTAAAATAATGATGACTCAAAACTTCCCAAACTGGAAGAAAGAAATGGATATCCAGATTCATGAGAACTACATACCTCCAACAGGATGAACTTGAAAAGGTTTACACCAAAATAAATTATAATTAAATTGTCCAAAGTCTAGACAAAGAAAATTTTGAAAACAACAAGAGAAAAGAAATTTGTCACATACTGGAGAGCCTCCGTAATACTGTAAATAAATTCTTCAGCAGAAACCTTGTAAGTCAGAAGACAGTGGGATGATATATTCAAAATAGAAAAAGAAAAAGAAATAAAACAAAACTGCTAACCAATAATACTATACTCAGCAAAGCTGCCCTTCAGAAATCAAGGAAAAATAAAGACTTTCCCAAACAAACAAAAGCTGCGGGAGATCATTAATATTAGACCTGCCTTACAAGGTACAGTAAAGTTCTTCAAGCTGAAAGGATGCTAATTTACATTATAATTCCGTATTAATGTATAAAATTCACTGATAATGTTAAATACCGAGTCAAATTCAAAATTCTTTAACACTGTAATAATGGTACATAAACACTTTCAACTCTAGTATAAAAGTTAAAAGACAAAAGAATTAAGAAACCTACAATTATAATAATATGATAATGAATACACAATACAAAAAAAAGATGTAAATTGTAACGTCGATAACCTAAAATGTAAGAAGTAAAGTATGGAGTTTTAAAAATTAAAGTTGTTATCAGCCTAAAACAGTTACAAGGTTTTTTTATATAAGTCTCATGGTGACAAAAAGAAAAAAACCCAAAGTAGATACAAAAAGAATGAAAGAAAGGGATAAAAGCGTATCACCAAAAAAAGACATCAAATTTCAATGGAGGGCCAGGCACAGTGGCTCATGCCGTAATCTCAACACTTCGGGAGGCCGAAGCCAGCAGATCATAAGGTCAGAAGATTGATACCATCCTGGCCAACATGGTGAAACTCCACCTCTACTAAAATAAAAAAAATTAGCCAGGCGTGGTGGTGTGCACCTGTAGCCCCAGCTACTTGGGAGGCAGGGGAATTGCTTGAACCCAGGAGCAGTGAGCTGAGATAGTGCCATTGCACTCCAGCCTGGCAATAGGGTAAGACTCTGTCTCAAAAAACAAAAAACAAAAAAATTTCAGTGGGGACAGCAAAAGAGAGAAGAGGAACAGAGGAACTACAAAACTATCAGAAAACAATAAAATGGCAATAGCAAGTCCTTATCTGTCAAAAATACTTTAAACATAGATGGATTAAATTCACTAATTAAAAGACACTGAGTGACTGAATAGATTGAAGAAAAAATTTCCAATTATATACTTTGTACAAGAGACTCCCGTTGGCTTTAAGGACAACACAGGCTAAAATTGAAGGATATAGAAAGATATTTTATGCAAGTGGTAACCAAAAGACAGCATGGGGTGGCTATATTTATATTAGACAAAATAAACTTTAAGTCAAATATGGTCACAAAAACCAAAGCAAGTCATTACATAATAATAAAAGGTCAAATATCAAGTAATCAAATAATAAATCAAATAAAAGGTTTCATATCAAGAAGATATAAGAATTATAAATGTTTACATACCCAACATTGGAGCAACTAAATATATACAGCAAACATTAACAAAACTGACAGAAGAAATAAATAGCAATAAAATAATAGTAAGGAACTTCAATATTTCACTCAACAGAAATTAAATAAGGAAGCAGTGGATTTGAGTGACACTACAGACTAAAAGGACCTAACACATATATAGAGCATCCCATCCAACAGCAGCAGACTACACCTTCTTCTCAAACACTCAGTGAACATTCTCCATGATATATCATACTCAATGATGAAAAGCTGAAAACTTTCCCTCTAAGATCAGAAACAAGACAAGGATGTCCATTCTCACCACTTCTATTCAACAAAGTACTGGAAACCCTAACCAGAGCAATTAGGCAAGGAAAAGAAATAAAAGGCATCCAAATCAGAAAAAAAGGAAATAAAATTGTCTCTGTTTATAGGTACATGATTGTATATTTAGAAAACCTTAAGTGCTCCACCAAAAAAAATTGTTAAAAATAATTCATTAAAGTTTTAGCATACAAAAACAACATGCAAATGCAGTTGTTTCTGTATAATGTCAATGAACTGTTTGAAAAAGAATACAATAAAATGTCTTTTAAAATATTATAAAAACAATAAAATATTTAGGAATAAATTTAGCAAATGAGATGAAAGATCTGTATTCTGAAAACTATACGATGATGAAATAAATTGAAGTCACAAGTAAATGGAAAGATATCCCATGTTTATGGATCAAAAGAATTAATGCAATTAAAATGCCCATACTACCCAAAGCAATCTATAGATTCAATGCAATTCCTATCAAAATTTCAGTGACATTTTTACAGAAATAGAAAAAACAATTCTAAGATTTGTATGAAACCACAAAAGACCCTGAATAGCCAAAGCAATCTTAAGATAGAAGAACAAATCTGGAGACACTATGCTTCCTAGTTTCAAACTTTATTTCAAAGCTATAGTAATCAAAGCAGTATGGTACTGGCATAAAAACAAACATATAGACCAACGCAACAGGATAGAGAGCCCAGAAATAATGCCAACTAATCTCCAACAAAGGTGCCAAGAATACACAATACAGAAAGAATAGTCTTTTTAATAGATGACATATAGAAGACTATATTTTCTCGCAAAAGTATGAACTTGAACCCCTATCTTACACCTAAGTCCCAAAAAATAAACTTGAAATGAATTAAAGACTTAAATATAGGACCTGAAATTGGAAACCTACTAGAAGAAACTGTAGGGGGAAAGTCCCTTGATATTGGCCTTGGCAATGATGTTTTAGATATGACACTAAAAGCCCAGGCAACAAAACCAAAAATGAACAAATGGAACTATGACAGACATAAAAGGAAAGAAGGCAATAAAAATGAGGCAAGCTACAAAATGGGAGAAAATATTTGCAAGCTATTTATCTGATAAGGAGGTAATATCCAAAATATATAAGAAAGTCTTACAACTTAATAGCAAACAATAATAACAGTAACAGCCCAATTAAAACATGGAAAAAGAACCTGAATAGATATTTTTCCAAAGAAGACATATAAATGGCCATGTAAATTGGTACACCCATTATGGAAAACAGTATGGAGTTTCCCCCAAATATTAAAAACAGAACTACAGTATGGTCCAGCCACCATCCCACTTCCAGGTCTATATCCAAAGAAAATGAAATCCGTATTTCAAACAGTTATCTTTCCTCCCATATTCACTGCAGCATTATTTATAATAGTTAAAACATAGATACAACCTGTGTCCATTGATGAATGAATAGATAAAGAAAATGTGTTATGTATGTCTGTGTGTGCCCACACACACATATGTATTTTATGGCCGAATTATAGATAAAATAACATTCAGTCGTAAAGAAGAAGGAAATCTTGTTGACAACAAGGATGAACCTGAAGTGCATGATATTAAGTGAAATAAGCCAGACAGAGAAAGACAAATACGATATCATCTCACTTATATGTGGAATCTACAAACCCCAACTAATAGAAACAAAGTATGATACTGGTTTCCAGGGGCTGAGGGATGGGGTAAACGAGGAGTTGTTGGTCAAATTTATAACTTCTCATTATAGGATGAATAAGTTCTGGGGAATCATTATCCTATCACCTGAAGCATGGTGACTGTAGTGAACAAGACTGCATCATATACTTGAAATTTGCTGAGAGAGTAGATCTTAAGTGAACTTACCACATACACGAGGGTGATAACTGTGAGGTTGTGAATGTGTTAACTGACTTGATTGTGTTAATCACCTTACGAGGTATATGTCTATGAAATCATGATGAATGCAATATACAGACAAAAAAATTGAAAAGATTTGAAAGTGATGGAACTAGGGAGCACAGCAGAAAGTAAGAAGGAGCAGGGCAGGAATAGAACATTCTAATTTTGAGATTTAATACCTTTTTGGAAATACGATTTCAATATAGTTTTTTTGTTTATTAACTGTGACTGCTTACTTTGATTTAAATGTCTTAAAAAAGAAGCTACAAAATAGTATACAGTACATTAATTTGACTTATGCAAACTTCAGAAAATTTAACACAATATATTATAGCTTTATATATGCCTTAAGATATTTAGATGTGTTGATACAGATCAGCATAATACAACACACCAGGTGAGAAACGGAATGTGGTCAAATTTCATAATCTTCCAGTTCTCCAGGGAAATGTTATTAGCTTTGTGAAACTAAATACTCTTCTGAATATAAACCTTTCTCTGCAAATTTCTGGAGTAACGTGGTCAGAGGTATAACAAGCTGCAAGTCTGAGGAGAATCAAGTTGCATTTTGGTTTTAAATCTTCTTTGCTTTATTTCCCATTTGCTTTCTTTTCTCTTCTTTCTTTTTGGATTTTGGGTTTTCTTTTTAAAAATCTCACTACATCACTTGGGCTATCTACATCAATATAGAATTCCGCTCTGTTTTGTTTTTAGACCATGCTATATCTCTCCACTAGAGAAATCTATACTTGAAACAGTATATGAGAAAAGACATCAGGGAGAAAATGTATAAAGGTAGGAGAAGAGCGATCAAGGAACAGAGTTCAGAGGTGGAAATGGAGAGAGAGAGCAGCAATCACTTTACATTGGGCTTCAGTCAGTAACCAGCAGAGTAATAGAAGACAGAATGTATGGGGGCTACAGATTTATCGTGAATGCAACTGCTCAGGGAAACCAGAGACGAAAGTTATACATTTTTTCTGTCTCTTTAAAAATCTCATTTAACTAAAAAAAAAAAATCTGCTGACAAGATATATTTTTAAATCCTTTTCTTTCTGATCCCCAATAATTTTCAGCAATCCTAGATTGGCAAAAACACACCAAGATTTCAAAAACAGAGCTTCCTCACTCAAAAAAAAAAAAAAAAAAAAGCCTGGTAGGGAAGTAAATTTCAGCCTTTAGTTATGGCTACTGTAGCTTTTCCAGGCTTATTTCTTCTTCGGACAAATTCCATTCCCCCAGAAGCTACTCTATCAAGAGCTTCTCAACCATGCTATTAATGTGAAAATGAAAAATTTGCTTTATAGAGGTGGCACTCATGGGAAGAAGCCTGCTGGCTCCGTGAGCTCCTGAGACTCTTGATTACCTGGAATTCCCGAAGCTTTTGCAGTTGTTAACGTAACTCTTGCAAAATAATGAAATTTCAACCTTTTCCAAACATAGTAGCTTTGATTCTCTTTAGACAAACTCTTGCATACATTTTGCATTTCTAACTCCAATTTCCTCTGGCCTTCTTCCCAGCAATCCCTTCTTGCATTCTCCCTGTCATTTGCTTTTAATCTAGAAACCAAAACAACAATAATTATTCCATCAGATAACAGGTGATGTTTCCAAATATAGAGAAGAGGGATGTTTTCCTTTACTACTCTGAGTGGAAATAATATGTTGGTTACTAAGAAATTACATAATTTAACTTTTAAAATTATCAAATAATTATTATAAGAAATGTGTGGTTTAGGAGGATCCTTAGTTTATGGTAGCTAAAGTTTGCTAAAGTAGCTTATCTTGATTTCAGAAATGAGAAAGTTTTTGCTGTCTTCTAATGTTTGTAGATTTCCTGTCATACCACCCTAGGCTTAGCTTTTCTTTACTGAAAAAAATTATCCCAATAGACAAAAAAACTTAAAGTCTGAAGTATCTTTGTCAAGGCATAGAATTTTCCTTGAACTTTTATTTTTGAGGCTTCTTAAAATTTTCAAATTTCTCCCCTTGATTTATCAGAATGTTTGATGTTTCTCTAGCCGTTATCATGAATCCCAGAGCATGTACCCTTATATACACAAAACTCATTTCACCTTGAGCATGTAGCTAAAAGAAGTCCAGATTCTAGTTCTGTAACATTCATAATTGCTTAGGATATGAAAGGACAATCCAAAACAGTGGGTTTTTTTCTCTCTACTGGACGCTGTCTTGACTCCAATTTCTTCATTCTCCCACTGCTGATTTTCAGTGTGCTACTTACAGTTAAAATATGGACTGATTCTAGAATGAGAAATAGATTAAGCTGTAGTAACATGTACCACAGGAGGTCTTTTTCTGGATTAAATATAAAATGTACCTTAGGAGGTCTTTTTTGGATTAAATATAGAAAATGAACATAGGGTAGCAGCAAAAATCATCAAACTTCATTCGATAGCCTTAAAAATAGTGGGAAAAACAGTAGGCCCGTACTAATGTCTGAGCCGGAAAAAGATCTTACTCTTTTCTTACTGGTTTTGGTAGAATCTGGTATCTCTAAATATGAACATGTAACAGTCATAAAATACACATGATAGTCATATTAAAATCTTTATAATGTTAAAACTTATACCTCTTATTCTACTCTTGGATGAGTAACTAAATTTAACTTACATTTTGTACATGAAATGATGCTCTAGCTTTCTACCATAGTGACAGAATAGTGTTCCACCTGTTAATTTTCCAGATAACTGAAGCTTATAGTACCATAACATAGTTAAGATATTTTCCTAGAGCTGTTATAAATTTCACAGTTACAAAACTCAGCTATGTAGAGGTGGGCCTTCCATTATTCTTCCATGAGTAAACTTAATTTAAATGTTTCTTATTTGGGAAGATAAAGGAAATTTCAGTCTTGCCAATTCAAGATTAAACACAATTACTTCCAATTTAAATGTCAGTCTCTGAGTTCACTATGCAATCACAATCATATTTCAGTATTTTCTCCCTCCCTCTTGGTCTTCCCTTCTCCCTGGATGGCTCTGGCTCCAGGGAAGTTGGACATAGCTTCATGACATGGACCAAGAGCTAGGCAGGCAGAAGAAATGGAAGAGTGGGGCAGGTTGTGGTCATCTCCATCTATTATGGCCTCTGCTGATTATGGTTGATCCCTATTCATCCACTGAGGGTGCCTGAGGTCCTGTCATGGCCTCTGCTTTTCAGGTATGCTTACCCTCTATCCTCTTCATTCCAAACACATCCACTTCATCTTAGTTACTTTCCCTGCACAATGCTGAGACATGCAGTACCAATACCACATGACATTTCTCTCAGGCTCTCAGGAAGTGCTGCTCTACTTCTCAGGCACCATGTGGGATGTGGGGCTTCTCTGCGACGCTTCCTGCTTGTCTACACACAGAAACCAAGCAAATCTAACTCTAATTCCATGCTTTTCAGTTTCCGTCTCACTCTTGCTGGTCAGACTCTTATCTCCTCGGGAACTCTGAGGTCATACTGGAGTTCTCCTTGCTCTGATTTATGCTGTATCTGACCCAAGTCTTCTAGGCTCTGTGGCTCTTGATAAAGTCAAACTCTTGGAAATAAAAATGACTGCTTTTTTATCAAATATCTCACCATAACAATTAAAAATTGGGGAGTTTTCAAGCTTATAGTCTGTGCTGAAAATTTTATAAATTAATCTTCAAATTTTTTTAAAAAATGACTTTGTTTTGTCCTGGACTATATATTTTGTCCACCTTAGGCAATGAATCTCTATAGTTCCAGTGCAGATTTATAGTATAATTATCCAAATAATAATAATATAAAAGAAATAAAAGCATTGGCTAAAAATCTCCAAATATTATCTCATGGAAACAACCAGCTGTGCATAACAAACTCTTTTAGCATGTCACTTTCCTGCTTCTTAAGCTAAAATCAATTAGTCTTCTATTTATGACTACAGGTCAGTTTTAGTAATCTCTCAAATTATGTGTTCTGTGATTATAATGTCCTAATGTAATCCCTTACTCTGCCATGCTTTTGCTTAGGCAAGTGACTTAGGCTCACGTGGAAACTGGAGATAACAGCAATATATATCACATAAGATTGTTGTTAGGGATTAGTAAAATAAATAACTATCTGCCACAGAACCTAAATATAGTGTTCAATAAATGTTAGCTATTGTTGTTTTAAAATTATCAACTACACAGAGGGCTTCTTTGAGGCATACTGAATGTAGGCTCCTCTTCTGAATAAAGCCAGATGGATCTGCTGTTTGAATTCCTCTCTTTTAATCAGGATTGGTTACTACTCCCTACATTTTTCAGAGGAGGGGGTAAGGTAGGAGGAGGAGAAACTAACCAAGTAAGAAAGAAGGCCTTGGATTCAAGGCTGTTAGTATAAAAATACAGTCTCCAAAGGGCAGTTTGGATACAGAGCCAGGAGTAGATAATGCCTTTATTTTAGTCATCATACATTTTTGGCATTAATTGTTTTAAATATTGCATCAAAGTTGTATTTATCTTAATTTTTAAATTTAATACCCAACGTTAAATCATCTCACTCTAACCCCCACACCGTTGGATACTATGTGAGAACCATGAGTAGAACCAGAGTAAATAGCAAAAAGAGCCTTTCTTTACAGGACTTGTTAGAGCAAGAGTTGCAAACTCAAATATCTTCATGGGCTAAGAAGTTGACGTAGATGAACAAAGCAAGTTTGGAGTAAGATAGCAGTGTGTGATGGAGCCTACGATTGAAGCAAACATTTGAAATTCTAACAGCATTCAAATTCAGATTTTTAAAGACACTGGTCAGAAAATAAAATAAGACTACCTGGTCGGGTTCGCTGGCTCACACCTGTAATCCCAGGACTTTGGGAAGCTGAGGCAGGTGGATCATTTGAGGCCAGGAGTTCTGGACCAGCCTGGGCAACATGGCTAAACCCTGTTTCTACTGAAAATATAAAAATTAGATGGACATGGTGGCATTCACCTGTAATACCAGCTATTAGAGAGGCTGAGGCACAAGAATCGCTTGAACACGAGAGGCAGAGGTTGCAGGAAGCCGAGATCATGCCACTGCACTCCAGCCTGGGTGACAGAGTGAGACCTTGTCTAAAAAAGAAAAAGAAAAGGAAAAAATAATCTAAGGCTAAAAATTTTGTGACACTGGCTTCAAAGATTGGTCTCGCATTTGCCTAAAATCAGATGGATCTAGGTTTAGATTTTTTACTGTTTGGTTTCTGCAGTTGGATTTTGCCAGTGTTGGTAAAAGTACTAAATTCTCCAAAGTGCTGGAGGAGGTAATAAAAACTTTCATTATGACCATTGCCTGTGTGTCTTCTATGTGATCTTGAGAGAAGAGAAGTTGCCAGATCTGTATTTAGCATCAATGCCATCCCTCTATCCATTTTCTATTCAGTATCTCATAATGCAGACTAAAGAAACCAGATAAGCTAGCAGTAAGATTTATTTTTAAATGAAAGAAGTGGCTGTAAGTACAGAGCCCCCAAATTCTTTTATGGGTGAAACTACACATGTTTAAAATCAAGACTCTTTTTACCATCTACTTTGAGAGATAGGGTGCCACTTGGAAAGAATAGGAATAGCTTTGGAATGAGTGGTATCTAAGTTTAAACCTCAGTTCTTCTGTTAACTAATTATGTAAGTTCAAACAGGTAACTTTAACTCATTTTTTTATATTCCTCATCTGGAAAATGGGAAAATTTATATTCCACATCTGGAAAATGGGACTAAAATTTTCCATCTAATTGGGTTATTGGAAAAAAATCAAACAACATATAAAGTGGTTTAAATATGACAGTAGTCAACATAAGCACATAGTATAATTATTTAGAGATATATCTAACCTTCTCACCTCTATTGCAAATTGATGAATTTGATAAATAATGACTATTGTAAAGCTAATGGGCTACTACGTACATAAAAATTATTAATGACCTCCTATATATGATTCTGCATGTAAGGAGACAATCATAGGGAATTCTATTTTTGATATCCTCGAATGTGACTTTAAACAAATCACATAGGCAGAATAATACATGTTTTAAGTACATGATTACTTCTTAACTTTTATACTTTGTCAAGATTATTCTTCTGGTCTTTCCTTTGAGAGTAAATAAAATCTTTGTTTAATAATGTAGTTTCTCAAAGGAATCACATATTATAAGTTAAATATTGCAGTCAGCCCAGAAAGGTGGTAGTGAGCCCTTTAAATCATAGAAAGATTCATAAACAAATATTCAGTAAAAGAATGTAGAGTTCAAAGTACATCCAATTAGAATTCAGAAAAGAGATGAGTTTTTAAATGCAATTTTAAACTTGTAAAGAGAATCTATCAGGAGGTAATTGATTCCACCAAAGAGAAGTAATGATTGAAAATGTTCTGTCACTAGAGGATCCTCTGGAATATAAAAATGCATGGAAAAAGCGAGTAGGTTACACATTTGAAAAATAAAGCTTTGTAGTGTATTCATTAGCAAACATCAGGAATCCCTAAAACAGTATGTGATTATTCAAACACTTGTTTCTTAAGCAATATGCCAAGGAGAATAGTGGTGTGGCAAATAAATGTATAATCAATTAGAAATGTCTTCAACTACATGACTGCACATTATTGCATGTCTTGTTATACCAATGACATTCCAGCCCCATGCAAGCACGGTAGCTGATTTTACAAGATAAATGGCGAAATGTTACTCTGTATGAGTGAACAAGATGGAGTGCTGGGGGCAGAGGGGTGACAGGGGACTAAAACTTGCTTGTACAATAGTAGATCTTCATGGTACAAGTCTAGTCAAATTTGGGGAAAGGAGAGTGACATGACTGAAGCATATTTGTCTCTGGTCTTTTTCCCTTAGATTTCCAAGGTCAAAGCAGATGATGGTATTTGAAAATATTATGGTGATCAGAAGTAGTATTCGCACACACATACACACACACACACACACACACAAACAACAGAGAAAGAACATTCAGTTTTGAAAAGTTTAAATTGTGGGCTTATAGATTCTGAAAAACTGAAATCCCTTTGACAATGTGAGATTTCAAGGGTTATTTTGTGAGGGTGCTTTCAAATGTCTTTTTTCATTAACTAACCTTTTAACGATCTTCCTATTTATGGTGTTTCTCTTTGCTAGACTGCAGCTTTGCCCTTGCTCTAATCAACCCTAATGTAAGCACTCCAGTTAAAATGTTTTAAAAATTCTATAAATTAAAGTATAAAATGGCTTCTTCCTGTCTTAACCTACAGTTCTTCCCCACACCTATCTTCTGGCCAAACCAATCCTCTTGCCTCATCTCCTTTGGCCTCCAAAGTTACTGTTCCCAATTCAAAAGACTTCATTAAATGTGATTTGGAATGCTGTACCAATGTCTTCTTTAAGGGAAAATATACTAAAGAGGTAGATATAAATAGATGTATAAAATCGTATTGGAGAAGCTCAGAAGTGCTGCACTCAAGAAAAGCACGGCGATTGACAAGCAATTTAAGCTGGAGTGTGAAAGGATGCAGAAATAACAAGATTTGCATGAAAAATATTGAGATCATGAGAACATCAAATTTAAACGAAAAACTCATGTGCCTCATGATTTAATCATAAGGGCTGACATTACTGTTACAACGTTCAATATCCGTGGCTTTTGAAAATAGTTCTATAATGAGGGTGGAGCGTATCTATCTATAAGAAAACTACTGTTACTTTATCCAGTCAGCTCATTACTATGAGAAACAGAGTTATGAGAATCGTAAGTCTTAATGTATATGTTGGGGAACTCAATCATTAACTATGGCTGAGCCCTTATTTTTAGGCAGGAACTCAAAGCAAAAGAGGAAAATGAAGCCAGGTTAAGAAGCAATCCATTTTTTAATCAATTATGATTAACCAACCCACCAAAAAGCAGAAAGAAGTTCACACTGATGTTAACATCTTTCCATTTATCTTATGAAAATTTTAATGACTGGCCCAGAGCAAGGATCAATATTCTGTCCATATTAGGAGTCATTTAAAGGGCTCCATACTGACCTGGTGTGTTTCATTCGTATGAACCAGGCAGCTGACATAGAGTAGGTCTTATTTTTCTTTCTCTTTTATTTTTCACGGCATAATAGGTGGTCTGAAAATCTAGTTTCACTTGTTATCTCAGAGGAGAAACGCACTTCCGACTTCTGTTTATACTTTCATATCATACTGTATTGCTGTGAACTTAGATGGCACTTCCAGTGGGACGCCATGTTTAGCCCATGAATGAGAAGACTGTCACAATCAAAAGTGCTTCAGGCACAAACAGATTTGAAACAATCTTCCTACTGACAGGAAGAGAAGAGGCTGGTTCTGAAGATCATTAAAGGTTCTATTGATGTGGTTTTGGGGGCACACATTTAGATTTTCAAATGTGTTTTACATTTGGAACCGTTTTACTCGCATTAAAGCTCAGCTGCTTTCCCTGAGAACTCTCCTTCTTGTCATCATTTGCAGAAGCTTTCATAGAGAACTTACTGTTCCAACTGGGAAGGAGGTGGGAGAGGTGGGGAACGCAAAGCAGGCGATTGAACTAGCTCTCTTGACTCAGAGATGCCAGAATCGTCTGCTTCACAACATTCTGCAGGATATGAAGCCACAGAGATAAAAGGGGCCACTGGCAGTGTCCCCCAACCCCGCAAAAAAAAAAAAAAAAAAAAAAAAAAACAAAAAACAAAAAACCTTTCAGCATTTAAATATACTAACTCTCTGATTTTAAAAGTAAAAAGACTTTCTATCAATATAAATTATATTGAAAATAGGTAGGTAGCAAAGCTGCCATGTCATTTCTCGGTGTGTGTGTGTGTGTGTGTGTGTGTGTGTGTGTGTGTTCATTTGTGTTCGTTTGTCCTGGTGACATTCTGTTGACCATTTCATCATAAGGAGATCTTGTTATGCAACGCTTTATTGTAGGGACATTTCTCCATAGAGCATCTTATCACTGACATATTATCATCAGCGTTGTCAGGAGCATTTAATCATGCAGTACTCCACCACTGACATTTCATCAAAACGGCAGGCCATGGTAGGAATAGCTCATTGCTGACAGTTAGTATACTAAACTCCTTAATTACATGATTACACATGAAATTAAGTTTTCCAGGTCCTGATGTAAAACCATCCTGGCGAAAGGAAAGAAGATACCTCTTACATCTCCCTGCTCAGAAACAATCATGTGAGTTGCACTTAACAAAATTGTTATATATAAAATTGCACATCCTCAAAATATCTTCCGAGCCCATTTGAAAAAAATCTTCTATAGCAAGGGTAGGAAACTACTGTCCATAGACCAGATCTACTCTGATAGCTCTTTTTTTTTTTAAGTTTTATTGGAATACAGCCATGCCCATTTTATGTTATCTATAGCTGCTTTTGTGCTACAGCTACAGAGTTGAGGAGCTGAAAGAGTCCTTCTGACACACAAAGCCTAAAATATCTATTATCTGGTCCTATACAGAAAAAATTTGCCAATGCCTGCCCTAAAGGACATTTATTTAAAATGTAGATCTGTGGGGCCCAACCACATGTTACAGAAAAAGAGTATCTGGGCAAGGCGCAGTGGCTCTCGCCTGTAATGCCAGCACTTTGGGAGGCCCATATGGGCGGATCACGAGGTCAGGAGATCGAGACCATCCTGGCTAACACGGTGAAACCCCGTCTCTAGTAAAAATACAAAAAATTAGCCGGGCGTGGTGGCGGCGCCTGTGGTCTCAGCTACTGGCGAGGCTGAGGCAGGAGAATGGCGGGAACCCGGGGGGCGGAGCTTGCAGTGAGCCAAGATGGCGCCGCTCACTCCAGCCTGGGCCACAGAGCGATACTCCGTCTCAAAAAAAGTCTGTATCTATATCTATATCTCTATATATCTATATCTATATAGATATATATAGAGAGATCTATATAGATATATATAGTATCTGTAAATAGATGCTGGTTAGCTGCATTTCAACAAGTGCTGCATGAATTTTTTTTTTTTTGAGACAGAGTCTCGCTCTGTGGCCCAGGCTGGAGTGAGTGGCGCGATCTCCGCTCACTGCAAGCTCCGCCCCCCGGGTTCCCGCCATTCTCCTGCCTCAGCCTCCCGAGAAGCTGGGACCACAGGCGCTGCCACCACGCCCGGCTAGTTTTTTTGTATTTTTAGTAGAGATGAGGGTTTCACCATGTTAGCCAGGATGGTCTCGATCTCCTGACCTCATGATCCGCCCACCTGGCCTCCCAAAGTGCTGGGATTACAGGCGTGAGCCACCCCGCCCGGCCGCTGCATGAAATTTTTGACAGAGAACTTCAAGTTGTCACTGGAAAGGAGGCAAGACAAGTGGAGAATGCAAAACCTCAAATGTTCTACCCTGTCTTCACAAAAAAAAAAATAACAATTTGAAGAAAATGTATGGCCTATCTGATTTATTCTCATGCTCAACTGTCTTTAATCTCTTTTACAAAAGAAAGTCAGGGTAGGGGACATTCATTACCTGACCAATTAATTATTCCTATAGCCTTGGCAAAGTTATTGACTAAACAATATGCAAATGCGAGTTTAGTCCATTTTTAGCTTTGAAAAATCTTTATTAATTTTTAAATTTAAAAATTATGACTTATTCCTATAAAAATCCAAACAAAAACTGATGAAAGGAATTATGGAAAACTCTCCTTTCCTCAAATCTCCCATTTCAGTTTCCTAATGGATACAACAATTAGTTCTACAATGTGCATCCTTGCAGAATCCTATTTCTTTTAATTTCCAATAATTTCCTATGAGTATTTGACTTCATAAGGTCTTCCTACACTTTCCATATTTACACTTTCCCCAAACAGTAGATGAATTGCGTATCAAAACTCATTAAGCAGCAATGTTGGTTCTGAGCCAGCTTTTGCTGACCCGTAACTTGTGCCCAGGGAGAAATGATTATGGCTGAACTGGGAATCAAGAACATTGTGATGTAAGTATGTTATCCACAATTTCTGACTTTGTTGCTTCCTTTTTTATAATCTTTTACCCATCTAGAAATTACTTGCTTAAAACCTAAAGATTTTCTGCATCCGCAGGCATATTTTCCTTCTTCTCTTCCCCTTTCCATTTATCTCCATTCTCTTTCTTTTGATTTAATTGTTTTTCAACTATGGATGATTCATGCATTTCCCCCTCGAGCATTGCCATCTCTTCCAAAAGTCTTTTTTCCATGATTCTTTCAGCAAATAGACAGTGCTGTGCCACGTCTTCTGGAAACATTTTTTGAAAAGGTGTTTTACTTCTGCCACAGGCAGTTACAGTAGTTTTAGTAGCTTCTTATTGCAGAGCAAGACACCCGCCATCATTTTTTGCCTACTTTTCATTTTATTCACCCTCTTGAAATAAAAGATATTAACATAGTCATCGTTCCCATCTATTCAAGTCTAATAAACCATAGACTACTCGTCACAATTTATTGCTTTTAACTCTACATTTTTCTTTAGGAACTTTTCCCTTTCTTTTCTATGTTACCTTTTCCTTCCCCATTTTTTGAATAAGTACTTCTATCCTTTCACACTAGGTAATGAAACTTTTAAACGCAGTCATTATATGGCTCTGCTCAACCACCTTTTAAATACAAAAATATTTGCTTATGGAATAAATCTGCATTGGTGAAACCTAGTTCTTCTTTATCAACTGGCAAATATTAGCTTTCTATTGTCAATTCACCTTCAGCATGCAGAAATTTTACAAAACAGATGTAAAAGGAAATATGCATCAGAAACTGCCTAAATCGTTCTTGCTCTGCTATCAAAAGCTTCTCTGTTCAGCTTTTCTTTCTTTGTCTTCCCTCCTATAATGTGCATTACAAATTGTCACCAGCATACTTTGTTATAGCACACTATTTCTTGCTCTTTTTTCCCCCAGTTCCTATAATTTGTAATTCTGGAGTGTTTCGAAAATGGAAAGGACAGAAGGATAGGAAGACTAGCAGTGAAACTGTCAGTAAAGGGTAAGAGGGGAAAATAAGAATAAAATAAGGAGCAAGAGGGGAGAGTTTAAGAGTAATAATGTGTAAAACTACCAACCTAGGTCATGAGAGTATTATTAGCTCTTTTGGTAAGACCTGGGATGGAAGAGAAACATGTGGATAAACTGAATGAATGGTATAAAGTTGCCGGAAAACACTATATATGATTGCTATAGTCAATCATAAGTTGAAAGCCTGATCATTGTTATGTTTATTTTCTGAATAAAATTGCACTATGATTAATAGAGCACCATTAGAAATCTTCATAGCTCTCTCTGGCATATATTCTGTGGATGAAAATGCTAACAAGAAGGTTTGGGTCCTTTAATTACATGTGTAAGTGAAGAACAAGGACAAGAGATCTCTTTCTTTTGCCTGTCATTTGCCTTCCCTTATTTCCTCGATTTGAGCAGAAGTGGTCCACTGTGCCTCAGCTGTACTTGGTACAGTCGTCAAGTATATAACTTTTCTCACTACATAGCAGCTGTTTTTGTACTTGTCTGTCAGCCTTACTAGACTGAAAGATAGATTAGGAATTGATGCTAATTTATCGTTTCATCCCCCAGGCACCTAGCTTCATTTTCTCAGGGAATGTTTGAAATATGAATAAAGGAAGGGATGAATGAGAGAATGAGAATAGATAACAAAAGGATTATTCTCTTGTTTTTTATTATGCTAAGAAATAATCACAATATAATTAATATTTCAAGTTCCACTATCTTTGTGCTCTTTATTCCAGATTTTTATGTGACAGCAAACCAAAGAAAATACTCAAAAGAAGCATGAGAGAATGAATCTTCTTAAGAGAATAATTGCAAAGAGTAGGACTCTGATTCACTAAAATAATAATAGCAATCTAATAGCCGCTACAGTCCAAATGTTTAAGTCCCTTCCAAATTCATATGTTGAAGTCTAAACCCACCAAGTGAAGGTATTAGTTCACAGGGCTTTGGGGCGGTAATTAAATTATAAGAGTGGTGCCCTCGTGAATGGGATTAGGGCTCTTATAAAAGAGACCTGAGAGAATCTCCTGGTTTCTTTTTTTTTTTTTTTTTTTTTTATTTTTACTTTTTATTTGAAATTAAAAAGTTACAAATATGGCACAGAGGGTGTCCGTACACCTCCTGGTTTCTTCTACTACGTGAGGACACAGCAATAAGGTGTTTTCCATGAACCATGAAAGTGGGCCCTCGCCAGACACCAAATCTGCCACCATTTTGATCGTGGACTTCCCAGTCTCTAGTACTATGAGAATTAAATTTCTGTTGTTTATGAACTACCCGGTAGATGATATTTTTTGTGTAGCAGCCTCAATGAACTAAAACAATAGCTAAAAACACATTGAATGTTTAGCATATGCTAGATATGATTTTAACACCCTATGAAGTAGATCATCTTATTTATCCCATTTTGCCAAAGAGGAAACTGAAGCAACGTGTGGTAAATTGTCGAAGAACAAAACTAGCTAATGAAGTTACTGAATAGTCTGCCAGCTACAAGTCAACAGTTGGCTGTTACTGAATAGTTAGCCAGTCAATCATTATCAGATAAGGTCAGAAGATTCTCATGACTCTATGTCCCTTGACACTTATAACACTTTCTAATTGTACATTTGATTTTAAAACATGAAACTAATGTGTACCTCCCATGGAATACTATGCAGTCATAAAAAAGGATGAGTTCATGTCCTTTGCAGGTACATGGATGAAGCTGGAAACTATCATTCTCAGCAAACTATCACAAGGACAAAAAAAAACCAAACACCACATTTTCTCACTCATAGGTGGGAATTGAACAATGAGAACATTTGGACACAGGGTGGGGAACATTACACACCAGGGCCTGTTGTCGGGTGGGGGTAGGGGGAAGGGATAACATTAGGAGATATACCTAATATAAATGATGAGTTAATGGGTGCAGCACACCAACATGGCACATATATACACACACATATGTGTGTGTGTGTGTGTGTGTGTGTGTGTGTATCAAACCTGCACATCGTGCACATGTACCCTAGAACTTAAAGTATAATAAAAAAGAAAGAAAGAAATTAATGTGTGCCTCTACTACTAGTCTGCACTTCCTCAAAGTACGGGCATATCTGATTTTACTTACCTAACAGAATCTAACAAGTGATAGATACTCACTGGTTCTTGAATAAATAAGAAGGCTGTCTGCTGCTCAGAAACCAGCACACCGTCAACATGGTGTAAGATAAGAGTCAATCGTCCTGGAATTCTAACCTTCTAAACACTCATTGAGCATGAAGAATCCACAGAGCAGAATGGCGATGAGTTTTGAGGCTTGGAAGACATACACCACACTTCCAATCTACATGTTATCAGCAGCATGGAAAGCCTCAAACATGAGCACCCTTGCTGGGGCACATTATTTTCCTCTCAAATCGTGTAGAAGGACACCTCAGTTTCCCCAGCATTTTGTTTTTCTTCTACCATTTAAAAGACATCATCTCTTTACTACTAGTCCATTTCCTCCTGAAGCCCTGCTTAATCTCATCGCGTTCTCTTCTTCAGAAGGAAACCTCCTTTACCATATTTGGAAATTGAAAATGTCTCAGCACTAGCTTCCACTTAAAATAAGCATCTTCCCTACATAGCTAACAAGCTTCTTTGTACAGAAAAAGTAGTTAAGTCCTCTTGTCCCATGACGGAAGTTTTGCTTGTCCTCTTTCACCTCCGGTGGATCCTAGGGTCATGCCCTGGGTATTTCCTAAACAAGTTGGGACATGCCTCTGCTCATCTCACTTTCCCTCATTTCCACATAGGCTGTTGCATTCCTGAAACCCCTCGTGCCAAATATTGACAGCATTTTACTTCCTCCAGGATCACTAACATCACACAGCACTTGTCAGTCAAGTCATTTAGCTTCCACTTATAAGTGAGAACATGTGGTATATGGTTCTCTATTTCTGCATTAGTTTACTAAGGATAATGGCCTCCAGCTCCATCTACATTCCCACGAAAGCTATGATCTCACTCTTTTTTATGACTGCATAGTATTCCATGAAGCTCTCTTATTTTATAATTATTAAAACAAACACACAGGAAATTAGCAAGAACCAGGACTGGAAACACTAGTACTGTTTTCTGTTCTAGTAATCTTTCCATTCGCCATTCCTATCTCTAATAACCTAGCAGTCAACTTCTTAGGAGAAATTCATTGGCAGCCAATATGAGCAAAAACTAGCCACAAAATAAAGGATCTGGGAAAAGAGAAATGCCTACAGATGGAGGTACCTGAACGTGGACAAAGGGAAATTAGAAAAATTTAACTCTATTCAATTAATCTGTTTTGGACATTTCAGGACCTGCTTATCAAAAAGTGTGCATCACAACTTTGTCAACTAATGGTTACTGCTAGAAAGTATTTTTTCTTTAAATCTGACTCTGACTTCAAGCAATGTGAATCTATTTGTCTGATAATATGGAGAATATTTATTTACTCTCCTCCCTAATTTCTCCTTTCAAATATATTATTAATTCCTTATAAATCATGTTCTTATTATTCTTCTTCCTGATGGTATTGTGATAATTTGTTTATCCTTGCCTTATAAGATACAGAGTTTTGTTTGCTTTCTCTATTTCCTCCATTATTTTCCAACTTGTTTCATCAAGTGGAGAGACCAGGCTAGAAGATGTTGTTGTAATAGGGTCTCATGTATACTGAGAAGAGCTGGTTTACCTCCTTATTTGTCTTTGTCTTACTAAGAGTCATGCAACATGCCAGAAAATGTTTCTTACTAGCGTGTTATTCATTTATCGCTAATTTTTGTCCAGTGGGTCTTTTTTTCCCTTTTGTCGTATTTATGCATTGGTAATAACACCTTGTTTTCTCTCACTTTTGTTGTCCTTCATCTTTTGGCTTATCCCTTAGTTTCACCTTTGCAATTTTAATTCCTACATATGTTACAGTGAAAACAATTTTTTTGACGCTAAATCTGAGTCCTATGCCCACTACCACCAGCCCCACCAACCTTCACACCTTCCAGACACAGGTTGGGCACAGATTGGACTAGAATGGAATTTTTTGTACTTCTCTCTCTCTTTTTTTTTTTTTTTTTTTTTTTGAGACAGAGTCTCTATCACCCAAACGGGAGTGCAGTACATGATCTCGTCTCACTACAACCTCTGCCTCCTAGGTTCAGGCGATTATCCTGCCTCAGCCTCCCGAGTAGCTGGGATTACAGGTACCTACCACCATGCCCGGCTAATGTTTAGTATTTTTTGTAGAGGCGGGGTTTCATCATGTTGGCCAGGCTGGTCTCGAACTCCTGACTTCAGGTAACCTGCCCGCCTCAGCCTCCCAAAGTGCTTCGATTACAGGCATGAGTCACCGTGCCCAGCCTGTGCCTCTCTCTTTAATAGGAAAATAAAGGCAGGGGGAAGAGGAGTATATGCATTAAAAAATGAAATCTTCCATATACTCATAATAAAAATCCTCAAGTGGTCAAGATAATATTAGAGTTTATGTGGAACTGCTTAACTTTCATTGGAACCAGGCTGAGAGAGCTACAGTTCATGTTTTCCTCTCTATTTCTATTCCCGCCTTAGATGATCTCAAGCCACATGACATAATCATGATCTTTCCCCTGATACCTCCCAAATTTCTACCTCCATCCTTTACGTCTCCCCCTAATTCCCAACTATACGCTTAATTGTCTACTTATCATATCTGTTTAGATGTCTCATAGGAATAAAAACTAATCTTAATTTTTCCCTTGGCTTTGTAAATCTGTGAATTTCCTCATCTCTCTGAGATACTATTTTCTTATTTACAAATTGGGGAGGGGACTACCTACTTCAAAGAGTTGATATTGCTGTGAAATGAGGTCACAATTGTAAAACATCAAGTACTATGTAGGCATTGATACAGAACAGATAGATACTCAATGACCCTTAATTTCTTTTCTTCCTTCTTATTCTCTCCCATGGCTTTCATTCATTGCCAGGTCATTCTGTATCCCTATCCCTATCTTACGGAGCTGTCTTATTTCCTGGTTCCCTCTTCCCTCATCCCTCACCGACAACCATGTCAGTGCCCGAATAATAATAATACCACCTGTCTTCCTCCCACTTCCTCACCCATGAAAACCCACCAGCAGCTGTGTGCAAAGCAAACAAAAAAAGTAGATAGATAGCAATTGTTTTTTAAAGCATTTTTTGGTTATGTTTATCATTGCTTTCGTATTCTTTTGACTAAAAATACATTTTGCTGTATCTATACCACTGATGGTTATAACTATACTTGAAATTTCAGCACTTTCCAGTTATAGCTGAACAAAACTGCAGAATGCTAGTTTCTACTTGAATGATGAATATGTTAATTACTAAATAACATATTTTGCATATTCTAATACATTACTTGGCTAATCTGTGACTGGGCTTTTCTACCTTAGTCTGGGAAATTGAGAATTGGTTATTCTTAAATAAATGTCAAAACTATATTGGACTAAAATGAAATTGTTTACCCCAATGGAAGCAACATTCTTGACAAATATGCAGATAATGAGGACTAATGATAAACTCCAGCATTTTTGCAAAACAGCTTAAACCTCATTTAGGGTTTCTTTCAAAAAGAAAGAAAATCCTCACTAAAAATTGAGGGAAGTTATATCAACAAAGAAACTCTTTGGACAAGTGGAAATGTTGTCTGCAGCTACGCTTGCCAAGTGAAGAAGAGCTAATGCCCAAGACATTCATTTCCAAGCTTGTTGGGTAAAGAATAGATCTCAGATGTGTTTCCAAAAACATTCATTACAAAACAGTCAGCTTTACATTTTTGAATTGTTAGTTACTAAGTCATATAAAAAGTTCATATACTAAAGATTTTTCATCTTGCTGTGAGCAAAATACTGTGTGTCAATTCACATTTGACACACTAAAATACTTTTAAAAATATTCTGAATCGGCCTTTTAAAAACAATTCAAGCATTCAACTTTATGTATTCACCTCTATTCCTACTTAAATATGAACATGTGGAAAAGAAGTTCACCAGGGGATAGGTAATATGCAGCAATTTGAAGCAAGGAAACATGACTTGACATCTTGTCTGGTTGACAGAAACCCAAATAATAGACAGCACACAATAGCAAAAACTGATGCTAGAACTATTTCAGAGGATTATGTCCTGAAAGCATAAGTAACTCTTTGAATCAATTTCTGAGACTAGATGCAGCAACTGAAGCTTGTGCTTCACGTCTAATAGAGCCTATAGGGAAAAAAATAATAATCATTTTTATACCCTTTCACGAGCCATAATCCCCATAATGGATATATGGGAGTAGGACTTTAAGAGATAAAATGTCTTCCAGACTTGCTTTAAGCATTCTGAGCTTATACTCTCTTTAGCCCCAAGGCTAATCTTACCAAGAGTGTGGCATCTGCAATGCTCTTTCCTGAGTAGTCAGCATGCATTTATTCCCTCACTTGGTTGGAGGCTTTATCCTATATATCCACA
The DNA here is from genome assembly GCF_007565055.1 of Rhinopithecus roxellana. Classification (NCBI taxonomy): domain Eukaryota; kingdom Metazoa; phylum Chordata; class Mammalia; order Primates; family Cercopithecidae; genus Rhinopithecus; species Rhinopithecus roxellana. Next base: position 6,302,965 of record NC_044549.1, on the reverse strand, counting down.
TAGGGCAATGTAACCAGACAGTGGAGGTGGGAATCTCACAATTAGTATGCATATATTCTGATTGTACAGAAATTTAGATTGTAATGATATTTGAGCTTACGCTTAAATAAATGAATAGAATCCATTCATTCATTACATAGATATTATCAAGGAACTTTTATACATTGGATTCCTAGTCTTCAAAAATCAATGAGATTCACACTCTTCCTACAGCAAAGGTTTATCCAGTGGAGTGTTTATCTCAAAAGATGACACAGCACATCCCTTGTTAGAGGGTATAACTCTCAGGAAGTATTTGTTTATCATCTAGCAAAAACCTTCCTTCCCATTATTTTTATCTATCCTAATATTACCCTTTAGTGAAGACTATAAGAAGGTTGCTTCCTATATTTGAAATCATTTCAAGGATTTGAGAATTATAAGTTTTTTTAAAAAAAATTTTATTCCTTTTATGTTTTCATTGTTTAATGCTTAACTTTCCCAATTTGCAGTAATTGTTTTCATTTTGAAATGCTATTCAAGCCCCTCACCAACCCTGATCACACCTCTGGATTCTTTCTGATTGTTCAGTATCCTTTTGGCAGATTATCCAAATGTGAAAGCAGCATTCCAAGTATATCCTAGTGCCAAAGTAGCACCACTATCTTAAATTTGGTTGCCACCATTGCATTTCTTCTATGTGAAATAAAGCATTAGCTTTTGAATAGTTTTGTGATATTTGGGCTCACACTGTGTCTTTCAATACTAAAAATTCTTGCAAACAAGAATACGGCAGTATATGCCCAACCCAAAATTTTAAAATGTTTCGCACAGAGTAGTTATGAAATAATGATGAAGGGTAGCTTAAACAAATTAGTGAGCTTTTTTCTCACAGAAACAAAAGTTCAGAGATAGTAGTCCAATGCCCATGCAGTGGTCATTGAGGAATGAGCAGAGCCTTCCAGTCCATCATGTTCAGGTTGTATGTTTAGATTATCTGTCCACCCTTTTGATGATCACCTCATAGTATAACTGCTGCACCTTCAGTATCATGTCCACATCATAGGCAAGAAGGAGGGGCTCAGGGACATGCCAACGTAGTCTATCCGTTTTTATCAGGAAAACAAAAACTAACCTGACAGAATTCCACCTACTTCTCATTGATCGGAATTGTGTCACATGACCAATCCAATCCTAGGTGGAGGGTAGTCAGGGAGGGAGTCTTCTGTGTCCACCCTAACTACATATGCAATAGTAAAATTCTGCCAACCACTATGGCCTACCCTGAAGCTCATTTATAAAAAGCATTAAGGAAAATTTTCTTGGTACTGTGGAATAAGAAAAATAGCAGCTGATATCATCTGGCTCTTCCTAGATTGTATTTTACATTTTATTCTATTTTCTAGGTATTTCTGCCCAGTCATTCTTACAACTATTGGCTGAGTTCATGAAAAGTATGAACTACTTAGTAAAGCTAAGATTATGTGCTAGGCTTGAAAGAGCGTATAGTTTTATAGGGGGTAGAAGAAGCAAGTCTTTTACTTTATATCTCATATTTATGCTTACTTGTAATTGTACTGTTGTATTTATATACAAAGTATTTCCAGAGTAGTCTTCTCAGTTGTGTGCAATAAATAACTTCCCTCTCTCTTCTTTGAATAAGCTGTCTTCATTGTATTAAACTGCTCTAATAATATCTATCTCTCCTCAAGATAGCTAATAATATTATTTGGGAGTTCCCCAGCATTTTTTTAAAATTTTTTCTGGGCTTCAGAAAGTCGTCTGTGCATATCCACAGCCCTCCTCCACATGGTTAGGAATTGTGCCAGGCTCTCTGTCATATATTCAGTCACATCTGCTACTTCTACACATTTAGGATACCAGGAACACAGATGTTCTTGGCTTCTAGCCATTTCCAGCATTGTTTCCTCTGCAAGTAAATTTTTCATTATACATTTATCAAAGCATGTTACTTCCTGTTGGTCCTCTCCTCAGCACTAGATCAGCCATATTGTGGCGATTGCCCTTTCATTCTGGTTGTCCTCTCCTCTCTTCTAGGCTGTCAGGAGTAATCAAAGACCCTCGAATTTCATCTCAAAGAAGAATATAACTGAGCAGAGGCACCTTTAGTTCTGTAATGAAAGACTCTAAGAGAAATTACAAAGGTAGTTGTGAAACCTAAAATATGAGAAGGAAAAATAGAAATCACAAGTGCTGATATTCACCTGAGAACATCAGCTAGTGTACCTGTCATTCACTTTTCAAATTATTGAATGTAATTCAATATTTCCCGAACTAAAGTCACCTGGGGATATTTTTTAAAATACAAGATTTTCCTGGGATATTCTTAAATACTGACTCCAAGCCCCACACTGGATTTACTAATCCCAAATTTCAAAGACGACACTGGAAATCTATATTTTCAAGTAATTTTTGTGATTAGAATTTTGAGAAACATAGTGATATTTTAATGTTCATTGGCAGCACCGAAAAGAGCAAAAAACCCTCAAACTTTTATTCTCAGAAATAGAGTTGAGATGGCTATCCCATGCTGCACAGATTAAATACAGGTCATGTACACAAAGACGAGTAGCTACTGTATGGAGAGAGTTCTTTCCTTGGAGCTGTCTTAGGATTCTTTTTCCTTTATTTTTTTTTCATATCATATCAAATGAAAGATTGATTGGAAGCACAATAAGAGGGGCAAAAGAATTCTTTATAAGGATTTTCTCAGGAAGGAAAAGAAAACCCAAGGGAAAGAATCAGACTGTCCCTACACTTGAGTGAGCAAACCCTGCTGGTCAATAAACCTGTTCCACAGAAGACTAAACCTTCCTTCCACAGGATGCCACACTGCAGGGGCAGGTACACGGAGCCATACACAAAGGGTGGGGCTTCTACGAAAGGACTAGAGGTGGGATACATGGGGAGTCAAACCTGGAGGAGGAAAATCTGCTCCTTTAATCCATTTCAAATTACTTTTCAGTTGAAAGAGAACCAAAATCACAATATTCTGATTCTCTCTTTCACAAAATTAATATTATTATTTATTATAACCAATGTGAGAACATCAGTCAGCACCTTAAATTACTTAAATGAAACTATTCCACTTGATTTAGTACTAATGCTCAAATGGTTTCAAGAGGTAATAATAGCTATTGGGGGGATTTTAAATGCAGAGTTAGAAAATCTCTGCTGGTTCTGTGCTTTCTATTAAACAGAGGTACAGGTGCCTGCTGTCCCCATCATAACTACAACTCGCCATGAGGCCCAGAGCCAGGAAAATCAGCTCTGCTCCCTGTGGAAATCTGCAGAAAGAAAACAATTCAAATATTTTTTATATAACTTTCCTTAATAGATGTATATGGATATTTCAGGACTCACAGACACAGTTTAGGTAGGTGAAAATGATAGAAGATAGATAGATAGATAGATAGATAGATAGATAGATAGATAGATAGATATAGATAGATACATAGATAGATACATAGATAGAAACATAGATAGAATACATGTTAGTTGTTATTTTGACATTTGACAGCTCCTGGTAAAGGATGCCTCTTATCTGTAAACTCTCCAAATCTACTCTCAGCATCTCACAAGGAACAATAATTGTTTATTGATCTGAGTGTTAACAATGTATCAATGAGTTCTCGAAATAAGACTCAAGGGCAATAACTGTTCAGGATGATCTTAAGGTCCTTTTCTATTATTCATAATACTAAGCTTATATGTATATGTGTATACTTTTAAAATCTCATATGATTTTTGTTATAAATAGCTATTTTTAACTATGGTATAAACAAGTCACCTTATAACTTCATGACTTTTATTTTTAGCAGAATAAATACATTTATTGGAGAATTCTTAAGAAAACAGATATGAAACCACCATGAAAATGTAAACTCTTCTTATTACTTGTTATGATGAAAAGTAAATGAAAGCACCATGAAAATGCAAAGTGTTCTTGTTGCTTGTTATGATAAAAAGTAAATAGTAGCACCTGGAGTCATTTTCCATCTACAAAAGGTGTTCAGTAAATGTTGTCTATATTTGAGTAAAGATGAGAATAAGTAGCAGTTCAATTTTCCCATGTCTATGCCACAGAATATAGCCACCAAATACATTAGAGACAAAAAGTCAGATAATCATATATGCATTGTATGAAAACATTCCCTTTTTTTTTTTTTGACATAGAGTCTCACTCTGTTGCTCAGGCTGGAGTGCAGTGGTGTGATCTGGACTCACTGTAACCTACACATCCTGGGTTCAAGCGATTCTCAACCTCTCGGGTAGCTGGGAATACAGGTGTGCACCACCAGGGCTTGCTAATTTTTATATTTTTAGTGGAAACAGGTTTCACCACGTTGGCCAGACTAGTCTCAAACTCCTGAGCTCAAGTGATCTGCCCACCTCAGCCTCCCAAGGTGCTGGAATTACAGGTGTAGGCCACTGCGTCCTGCCTGTGAAAAGATTTTTAAAGTAAAAAAAAAAAAAAAAAAAAAAAAATCAAATGTGCCCCTCAGGTATGTGATTGGTTGGTTATGCTCGTACCACTCAGGCTGGAAGTAGCAGACCAGTCTCGCTTTGCTGAGCTCCCATTCCCCATCTTTATCATAGGACAATCAATCGCAGGTGTAGACCATCATCTGTGAGTAGAGAGGAGCACCTGATCCAGGCTCTCACCCCCCCCCCCCCCATCTAATACGACTGAGCCAAGGGGTGGCCATGGAACCCTTTCTGGTCCAGTTTGAGTACTTCCCTATAAGAGGCAATTGGAATCCTGGAGTAGAGGGTCTCTTGATTTTGCACTGGAGCTGCCAGCAGCTATCTTTCCCGTTATATAAACAGAGCCAGCCATTAGAAGAAGAGAATAAAGGCAACACCCAGAAAGCCCACAGGCAAGAAGAGGTGAATGAAAGAGGAAGGTCTGGGCAAAAGAGAACAAGAGAGAATGAGCAAACTGCTTGAGGTCCTGAATCCAGCCATACACAGAGATGCTCTGGCTTAAGCTGGTTTGAGATCAACACCTTTCACTTATAAAGGAGGAAGTTTTGACTGACACTCAACAGTCTATATACATAGATCTGTAGACAAATGTGGATAAATGTATTGGAAAGCGTAAGTTCTAACTCTCCATAGGTTATTTCTTTGAGACTCGTTTTTCTTATTTCTCTGTTCTTCCAAAGAAGATCTCTAGGTGGGTTTTTGTCTCACAGGGCTCCATTTGATAATATACAAATCAGATTTGAAAATATTCTGAAATACAGGACAATAGACTTTCTCAGAGGCTGGATCCTTCAGTTTTACGTATGTGCCACGAGGCTCAAACTAAAGAAATGCACACATCATCTCCTTGGAAATAAAACAAAAGAAAAAAAAGGATAGCGTTGAGAAAGAGACAGCTGTCAGCCAAGAAAGCAATTCAGTGAAGATGTCCCTTAATTTCTTTTTTTTTTGCTTAATCACTTTTTGACGGGTCAGGGGACAGAAAGGACCAAATTAGTCCAACAAAAATACAAATAAAAGAAGTGAAGCTATCAGGATAATTAAGTTCCTGAAGTCCTACAGCACTTCCATGATTTTGTGAAAATTAAAGTAAAAGTCACACAAAACACCCTTCAGATCTATGTCATAATCCCATTCGGGTGCCTGACAAACCCTGAGAAGCCAGAGTGACAATTACTGATTTACCTTTCTGTGCTGAAAATGGAAGTTGAAAGTTAAGTGGCAACATAAAGCTAAGCACCTCTGAGACTGAGTTTCAAGTCTAGACTAGACAGAAATGACAGAAAATCATTAAGAACAGAAGGCATTAAAAGGTCAGAAATAAATTGTTATCAAGCCCTGTTTGACCATTTTATCAGTCAGAATTTTTTCTTGGCTCTCAAGGATGAGGTAGCATTTTCTTATCTTTGGAGATGAGTATGATATTTTCAGGGTTGTATGAACACACTGATATTCAGATTCTGAGAATGCTTTGTGTAAAAACCACTGTTTGAAAAAAAAAAAAGAGATTCTCAAATAGTTTTTAAAAAATATAATTGTCTTGCCCTCTCCATCTGTCTAGAATGTTACTTAGTGTAAAGATGTTATGAAGTTTATTCTTGGAAGAGAAAACCAGGTAATCTCTTCAGGTTTAGGCTTCAGTGCAGTTCTTTGTTGTTGCTGCTGTTTTGTTTTGTTTTTCAGATGGAGTTTCCCTCTTGTTGCCCAGGCAGAAGTGCAATGATGTGATCTCAGTTCACTGCAACCTCCGCCTCCTAGGTTCAAGGGATTTTCCTGCCTCAGCCTCTCAAGTAGCTGGGATTATAGGCATGTGCTACCATGCCTGGCTAATTTTGTATCTCCATGTTGGTCAGGCTGGCCTTGAACTTCTGACCTCAGGTGATCTGCCTGCCTCAGCCTCCCAAAGTGCTGGGATTACAAGCGTGAGCCACCACACCTGCTGTGCAGTTCTTGATGAGATAGTTTAGCTCCAAGTCTGAACCCCAGGCAGGGAAAGTTATTCTCTCTCTCTCTCTCTCTCTCTCTCTCTCTCTCTCTCTCTCTCTCTCTCTCTCTCTCTCTCTTTCTCTCTCTCTCTCTCTCTATCCATTCTCTCTCTTCCTCTATCCATTTGGCCAAGAATGGTGGTTTGCAATCCCAGTTGCAAAAGGTCAAGAAAACCCATACGAGTCTTTCAGAAACAAAACTGATCTTCAGCTAAATGAGCATGTTAGTAAACCAAAATTTGGATAATCTATGTTTAAATTGTGAAAGTGGAAAATGATGGGTTAAGGGATTGAGTATAGGAGAGAAAAGAGCCTTAATCATTTTAGCAATTAGTACGTAATATCCTAAAATGATTCACTAATCACTCTGCAGCTGGTATGCTGAAAAAATACAGGGTACAAAAGCATTCCTCAAATGTCATAGTCCATTGGAATCCACACTTTGAAGAGAATGTAGAGCTGTTGACTTGCCCTCTGAAATTACATAACAGAAACCCTGACTAAACCTATGATTTAGTTCCTTCTGGATGACGTTATTATATTTTAATGAAAGCTACTCAGAGTTTGGTCATCTATCAACAGGATAGTACATTTGCCAAGTGGAAAGCTGATACCAAACCTTCAAGGCCTTTTCAGAAGCTGTTTCGTTCACAGTCACAGAGGTCAGTGCAATATTACTTATCCGGATCTACTAAATCGAAATCTGTAAATGCTACTTAAATAAACAATCCCATCTGCAAGTCTTTCATAATCACAGGTCTTAATACTCAAGCTATCATAGCCACTTGCCATAAATAGAAATAAAAGAGAGAGGAAGGGAGAAAGAAATGAACCACCGGAAAATAACATTCAAGGATTACGCTGGAGGTTTTGATTTATGTATCACAAAACATAATGTGCTACTCAAAAAGTAAGAGCTTTTCTTTCAGTAGAAGCTAGTTATTTAACCCAACCACAGGTAGTTGATAATAGTAGTGACTTAAAGAGTTATATACCTCAAATTACCCCGTTTTACCCTGCAAATGCCCACATGAGGATACTTATTTTGTTACATATTTGTATGCAAAGCTCACCACTAACTTCAATGCATTTGTAAACCTACCTGTCTCTCTGCCTTACCGCAGTGTAATCAAAAAGAAAAATGTTGCTTGGGCAGTAGTTATTTGGCTCTGATGTTGCCTTCCTTTAAATTTAGTAAGAAGGTCTTGGACCATTTCATTCTGCTTCATTATCAGAATTGGTATCCATTTACCTATGATTTGTTCTTGACAGCAATAAAAGTCAGATATTGCACTGGGTGTGTGGTAGGCTGACAGTTGTCAAGGCTGCTCCTACGGCTGTCAGAGGCTCCTTTTACACTACCCAACTGTGGACTGTAAAACTAATTCAAATTATCCAGAAGCCCTAAGGTTATAATGATGTTCATTTATAGAGAGCCTTTGTTCAACAATTCAAAGTGCTGTGCAGGAAGTCATTGTGATAAAAGCTTTCTTACCAAATTATGAAGTGTTGTGTATGTGTACAGTTAAATTCAGAGAGAAAACATGCAAGTAATTAATCCATGTGAAGAAATACAGCGCTATGTTGATTATACCCTGATTTTTAACCCATTGCAGACTACTAATGTTTTCCTTAAATCAGGTTTTTTTCTAATGATTAACACATGTGCTTATCCATACTTTTTTTTGAGGGGGGGGTTCATGCATTTCTAAGTAATTCATGGATTAACATATTGCTATAGTTCAATTAACCTACAACTCATGCACAAGAGTTAATAGGCTCCTATAAATCTTAAACTAATTTATTCTTCCTGTCATCTGAATAAATATCATGAGTCATTTCTGGAGAAAGGCAGTGTTTTCTCTTTCCTTTCTTTTTCTATTTTGCCTGAGGTTGTGCTGCAGTGCCCGTGTGCCCCGTCACTAGAAGGAAAGAGACATTCGGTCTCTTATAAATAAGAGCACAGAGTCTTTCTCTGTATATTAGATTTTTTTTTTTTAACTAAATTGATTATTTTAGCCAGGCCAAGTTTAGTAAGGACTAAAATAGCACTAAGTTCATTGATCTTTAGTTCTTTAAAGAAGGAAGGAAGAGAATTCAGAAATGAAGCAAGCAATTCTTCATTCTATGCATAGAGATTGTAGGAATTGGAGGTGAAGAGGACGCAGCTGCATTTCTTAACTTTTGAATGAAAAGCAATTATGCCAAGAGCCTTCATTTTAGATTGTCAGCATGGGCCTATGTCAGACCCATCCTGACGCTCCCAAACTGAAGATTTTAAAGGCCTCCTGCCTTTGTCATTGAGACACCTGTCACCAACTACACTGAATCAGCATCTCTAGATGCTGGGAAATACATATTCAACATGAATCTATGTAAGACGCAACAGTAGGGAAGCTGGAATTCTTCAGAATCCTTAAAGAAAAAAAAATGAAAGGAAAGTTTAAGCCTGAAAAAGAGCTGAAGTTGTAAAGAAATTTTTCACCCTGTAAAATATACTTCTGATTTCATGTTCACTTGTTTGTAATTGAAATCACTAAGCTCCAGTGTCAAGATAACAATGTAAATTTTTGAAAATATTTTTAAAAATATATTGACTAAATATTATTGGAAGAAACTATTGAGGAAAAATAAGGGTTTATCCATGGGAAATGTAGCCTATTTGGGCACATTATTACAGCAGGAAATATTTCTAAAGACTTTCTGTTTTATTTCAAGATAGAATAATAATTAGAACATAATAATCTATCAGTCATATAGTCTATTCTTTAGGAAACATGGTAAAATAAAAAGAAATTGATTCTTTAAAGTACTAGAAAAATTTTAATACTCTAAATGTTAAATCTCATTTTCAAACACATTTAATATTCATTCTTACCTTCTTCATCCTTGTCTTCCTGCTTAGGGTCATATCTACGAGTCAATTGCAAAAGCAGTGCTCATTTCCCGCTTACTCAACTCTATCAAGATACTCAATTTATGATTTCTGAATTCAAAAGACAGACAACCCCCAGAACTCCCAGTGACACTCAGACGAACTCAGAATTTTATAGTTCACCAGTTTAGATATCTTTCCAAAGAAAGGCTAATGATTTCTTTATACCTTATTAGCTATTTGATGGCACAGTTACACAAATGTATTCAAAGTTAAAAAATTAATAATTGTATATAACTGATGGAGTAACAAAACCAAAATGTATTATATAAGATGAAACTTTACATGAAGCACTCAATCAAAACTCCTAATACTTAATACATATGATTTTATGCATTATTAAAATTAGAAATGTAGTAGTACATATAGTTTCTAAACTAATCATAGCCCATTTTATCTTGACAAATTATGACCAACCAAAATATTAAAAAATAAGTTTCTAGATTAAAAGGATACATAAGGATGCCATCCAAAGCGTGCATACTGTATTTTCAAACAAATTTTAATAACTCTTGACATCAAATGACATGATACAATTACAGTATTAGATCAGGACTTCAGACTTTAGATACATTCTAATGGAATACAGAGGAAATGGAATCCATTTATTTATACAGGCAAAACCAAGAGGGGAAAAATTAGATGTAAAAGAATTTTTGACAGCAAGTACTTGACAATCTATCTTAAGGTTAAAACTAATAATATTTTATCATGTACAATTCAATTTTCATCCATTTTGTCCTGGATATAAAAACAATCTATTTATTAAGTGACTAAAACACCATCTTGGCTCTCATTCATTCTACTTTTTCAGTAGAATCTATGTAATTGAACATATTAACATGATTAATGTTCAGTCACTAACCTGTGAGATCATGGACCTGATACTCTCTGATATTAAACACTCAGCTTTGCATTTCTTTCTGATCAAGGCTTTGAAACTACAACTTTCCAGCAAGCAATGAAATTAGTCAAATGGAATATTGTTTTTCACTGGCCTATCTTATCCTCATAAATAAGAGATAGTATGCACAGAACATTCATGCATCCTTCCTCTCAGGGCCACATGAAGGCCTCCCAAATGCCAGTATGGATGTCACTTACTGACCAACTCAAGTACTCATCAGAAAATATATTGACTGAGAATCAATGGTTAAAACTTTAGTTCTCCCTTAATATTAATGAAGAATTACCATGCTAGGTGTCAATGCAAAAAACAGCATAAGACTTTCCAAAGAATCTTATGAGGCAGGCATTACAGCTCGTTGTCTCAGAAAATATACACAGTAAATACACAGCACTGAGATTATTAAAATCCTGGACAACTGGAAATCCAGTTTTTCCACAACACAGATCATCATATTTGCTCAATTTTTAATTTCATCATTTTGATATTGAAATAATAATCTGCTCTTACATCTTGGAAAATTATCATAATATAAAATTACTCTTTAAAATACTTTGAAATTTTATTTTTAATACATGACAAGCAAAATAATGACCTTCTTCCCTACCCTCCATCAAAGATGTCCAAGCTCTAATCTTTGAAACCTGTGAATATGCTGCCTTACATGGCAAAAGAAACGTTGCCTCCGCAGAAGTAATTTAAGTTAGGAATCTTGAGGGCAGAAGATGATCCAATCAGGCCAAAGGCAGTCATAAGGGTCCCTACAAGAAGGAGGCAGAGATGTCAGAGTAGGAGACAGATTTGAAAACACTATACTCCTGGCTTTAGAAATGGAGGAACCATATCATTAGCCAAGGAGTGTGGGAAGACTCTAAAATCTGGAAAAGGCAAGGAAACAGATTCTTTCCTAAAGCCTCCAGACACTGACACATCCAGCTCTACTGACACTTTGATTTTAGCCCAGGAAGATCCTTTGGGGACTTCCAGAACTGTAGCATAATAAATCTGTGTTGTTTTAAATCACTACATTTTTGGCAATTTTTTTTTTTTTTTTTTTTTTTTTTTTTTTTTTTTTTTTTTTTTTTACAGCAGCAACAGAAAATACATGTGGTATAGGGCTATTGACTGACTCTGCTTTCCTATGGTCTTGACAGTAATGAAGCCACCATAAGCTTGTAAGCATCGTAATTGGCATCTACACTAACCCTGAGGATATGGGGAGAATCTGAGTTATTAGTTTGACTCTCTATGCAGCAATTGCTTGACTCTGCACTCCACTTTAAACCATGGAGGCCATTTTGAGCTTTATTATAATAATACCATTCCCAGAACATATTATGAATTGGAATGAACTGCGTGTCAGTTATATAACAAAAGCTTCAGCTCTCTCTCTGTATCCGCTTAGATGCAATTAATGAGCCAAAAGAGACCAATCATATTAGTTTTAACTGCTTGGCCTTAAGCTTACAGCAACTTCTTGCCTTCTTGCTTTGGAAAGGTCATCATAATTCTATTTTAAAATCCTAAAGATTACAAAACATTTAAAACACTTCCCTGAACATTTTGTGAGCTCCCAAAACCCAGTCAGGTCAATAAAGAATTATCATTTAACATTTGTTAAGCATCCACAGCCTGGAAAGTATCATACCAGACAAAGAAAAACAGACAAACACACTAAAGAAATTATGAGAACTTCTTTTGAAAAAAAATAGCCCTCACCTATAGGTCCTGGGAGGTGATAATTCTGATTGACCAGAAGCTATGACTGAAACTTGATTACAAGCAACAAGCCATGATACAAAAGCCACACTAATTTTTGTTCCTGGTTAAAATGTCAAGGTCTGTGATTGGACTAGAGGAGTCAAAGATCTGAACTATTCTCTGATCATTTTGAGAGAAAAGTCAGTGTATGATGATATGTACTCTAGTAATAGGCCTGCACATTTTGTGAAAATGATTTTTTCATCCTCTGTTCTTGTGGCTAATCTCTGAATTATTTTGGATACTGATGACGAACAAGGTTTTGTGCTCCATGTTGCAGGAGAGACAATAATTAATAAGGTCCTCACTTCGAGGATGTCGCCACCTAGTGGAAGAGAGAAAAATACATCCGTATGCACGTGCTTCCCCGACGGTGGGAATATCACGTATTTCCCTCCTCGTGCTTAGCAGAAATTGTCTCATTAAAGATCCTTAATATGTGACTAATTATGTAATTACAAGGCAAGGTAGAATGCGGTAAAGATTCAGTTAGAGGTACAAACAAAATGCTGTATATTAAATGCTTCCCAATATTTGGAGAACAGCTAGCTTATATAATTGCCAGTTGCTAAATAATAAAACTACGTTTGGAGTAATATAAATGGCCTAAGGTCAAAAACCTCTTGTGTTGAAATAAAAGCAATATTTTTTAAAGTGAAATGAGCTTTTGGCTTGACTTTAAAGGAACTCCCATATAGATGTGGTGACAGGAATTCACAATCCCTTTCCTTCGCATCAGAGGAAAATCTGAATCCCAGGAATTAATTTAAGACTCATGTCATTCCCCATTCAACAGAGAAAGCAACCATTAAAAGCTACTAAGGTCTTTGGGCTGATGCCAGACCCCAAGGGCTCCAATGTACAATGCTGTCGACCCACTGGCAGCACTCAGCTTTACTAATGGACAAAATGTTCTTTCCTCAATTTAGATTTAAATGACGCTATCTGTAAAACAGAAAAAACAGTATAGATATGTAGGATGAACAAGTCTACAGATCTAATATACAACTTGAGGGCTATTGTTAATAACATTATACTGTGTTTGCTATTCTTGCTAAATGAATAGATTTTAGCTGCTCTTGACACAAAAACAAAAAAATTGGGTAACTATATGAGAAAATGGATATGTTAAATTCCATCACTATAGTAGCCATTTTACTATCTATGGTATATGGATTCCATAACATCATATTGTATTCCTTAAATATACACAATTACATTTATTATTTTAAAAAGTTTGTATTTCTAAGACGAGCTTTCTTAAGAGTTTGTGTAACAGTGAAAACACCAGTGGGAGGTGGGGGTGGGGGAAGGATCATAAAATTGAAGGATTCACTTTAACTCTCCTTCAGGGAACTGGATTCTGGGAGTCTGCAAATTTGCAAACATATAGGATAACTTATCCAATGCTGGGAGCACCATTGAGACTGTGGGACTCAGGAAAGATACAGACTTTTTGTTTTGTTTTGCTTTCTTGTTTTGTTTTGTTTTGAGATGGAGTCTCACTCTGTTGCTCAGGCTGGAGTGCAGTGGCACGATCTTGGCTCACTGCAACCTCTGCCTCCTGGGTTCAAGGGATACTCATGCCTCAGCCTCCCAAGTAGCTGGGACTACAGGCACACACCACCATGTCTGGCTAATTTTTTGTATTTTAGTAGAGATGGGGTTTCACCATATTGGCCAGGCTGGTCTTGAACTCCTGACCTCAGGTGATCTGCCTGCCTTGGCCTCCCAAAGTGCTGGGATTACAGGTGTGAGCCACTGTGCCCAGCCAGGTGCATTTAATAGCACAACATGTCAGGAAGGTCAGCATCTTTCAAGAGGCAGATAGGGCCAATTTCAGACAGGCAAACTTGAAGGGGTAGACAAAGTCTATAAACAACAAAACTGAGATCAGGAAAGGAGGAGGTAACCATGGGAGTGCCCCTCTTATTAAGACGCATCTGTAAAGACCTCAGAGAGCCAGTTCAAAAGAAAGTTCAAATTGTCTGGAGCTTTCTTTCCATTCTTTGTTGTAATATCCTTATGAAACTTCTCCCACTATACACACTTGCAGTTTCGTGTGTTAGCCTTTCAGAGGCTGCATGACGAGGTGCAAAAATGGAGGAGCTCTGCTCCATCCATGTACTCCAAAATGCCATGAAAGAAAAGCCACTGAGTCTATGATGACTTGCAAATACAAATGTTAATCAACAGCACCAAAAAGTCCCAAAGAGCATCAGTGGAGAAACCCATACCCCAGAGGAACATTTGTGGAGGATAAATGAAGAGACATTGACGTTTACACTGCTAACTACCTAGCGTATTATGAGAGTCCGCTTCCACCCAAGAAGAGAAGGAATGACCCATCCAACCTCAGATTTACATAAACTAAGTGTCCACAGCGGGCTAACTGTTTGAAATAGCAACCCAAAGGTGTTTTTAGTGTTTTGTTTGTTTGGTTTGTCCTTCCATAGTTAAAATTAGACCTTAACGCTGAGAATTATTAACTTCAAGGAGAGATAAACTAGGAACAGTTGTACACTGGCCGGGCACAGTGGCTCACACATGTAATCCCAGCGCTTCGGGAGGCCGAGGTGGGAGGATCACTTTAGGTCAGAAGTTCAAGACTAGCCTTGCCATGGTGAAATGCCGTCTCTACTAAAAATATAAAAAGTATCTGGGCATGGTGGTGCATGCTTGTAATCCCAGCTACTTGGGAGTCTGAGGCGGGAGGACTACTCGAATCCGTGAGGTGGAGATTGCAGTGAGCTGAGATGGCTCCACTGCACTCCGGCCTGGACAACAGAGCATCTCATAAAAAAAAAAAAAAGAAAAGAAAAGAAAAGAAAAAAAAGGGAAGTATCATATTCTAGATCTTGACTGACAAATGGATTCTTAAAACCAAAATAGAGATAATAGTTTTCAAAGCCCCCAAATTTGATTGAGGAACCAGTTTTCTTACTGAAATAATTTTTTGAGCCCTGTATGCCTCAAAATTTTAAATTTATACTATTAATGGAGAAAAGTGAATATTAATACGACTTGGATTTCCCATTCGAAAGAACATAAGGTTCAAACAGATTGGAGGAGAAGAAATGTTGGATTAAGAGGCTTGGCTTTATAGCTCTTGAGACATCTCACCACTAAACAAAGCCAGTAAAGCATGGGGGTTGATTATGGTGTGCTTTCAGCAATCTCATTATTTTTATCATATTGTTAAAATATACTTTCAGCTTCAGTTTACAATTTTTTATTTCTGTAGTAATAGCCTGTTTTTTGGCGGTGCTTTCTTTCAAGTTTTGATCAGTGTATTAGTCCATGTTCACACTGCTGATAAAGACATATCCGAGACTGGGAAGAAAAATAGTTTTAATGGACTCACAGTTCTACCTGGCCGGGGAGGCCTCACAATCATGGTGGAAGGTGAAAGGTACTCTTTACATCGTGGTGGCAAGAGAGGATGAGAGAGAAGCGAAAGCAGAAACCCCTTATAAAACCATCAGATCTCATGAGACTTATTCAGTACCATGAGAACAGTATGGGGAAACCACCTGCATGATTCAATTTCCTACAAGGTCCCTCCTATAACACGTGGGAATTTTGGGAGTACAGTCCAAGACGATATTTCGGCAGAGACACAAAGCCAAACCGTATCAATCAGTTTTCTGGATAGGTTACACCGTGGTCAAACAAAAGTAATTCATTACTTGGAAATTCATTAATGGGAAGTAATTCATTAATGGGAAAACAGTTTCAATGCTGTAAAATAATTCCTGTATTAACATATGAACACGAATTTCTGATGCTCTTTCTTCACACAATATTGAGGCTATGGTGAAAACATTACAAGTGAATTGAAGTCATAAAGTTATCAAGTTTCTTCATTTCTTTCCTGCTCTGGTTTCTTTCAAGAGCAAAATGTTTTTATCTCTCAGGTTGTTGGACACACTAAAATAAACAGAGTTATTTACTCTTTCCTCTAATTCGCTGTACCTTTTAGGAGGTAATCAAGTGGAACCAATGGAAAGCACAGCTGAAATCTGTTTAATAAAAAGAGATCCGTTGGTTTTCTTGCTTGGAAGGTACAAAAGTATGGTGTGCCTCAGAGGTGACTTAATTCCACAGCAGGATAATAGGATGATCTTATCAAGAATCCATTTTCTTTCTGTTGTGGATTCGCCTCCCAGAATTTCTGCCTCATTGAGGTTGATTTATCCAACACAAGATGACTACAATCAACTGCCAGGACTACCTGATTCTGAATCTAACCCCAATGCAACAAAATAGTCACTCTTGGAAATTATCTCAGAAGTATAGTCAATTTGTCTACCCAAAGTTCTCAGGAAAACCTCTTCTCATGTCTCATTAACCCAAATGGAATCAAATAACTACTCCCAAATCTGTGCTTTTCTAATGATAGGTTTCTGTTGATGGCCTTAGATTTCAGCCAACTAGACCCAACCCCAGTTCCAAAGATAAAGCCAATTTCCTCCAAAACACTTCTTAGAAGTTGTATGGGGAGTTACTAAGAAATAAAATAATAGATCTGGGGGAAAAAACACAATGTCAATCACATGTATTCTACTTTGGCTTGCATCATGCATATGCTTGTGTTTTAAAAGCCTTAATATCCTATTCTACTCCTCTCCATTACAGTCAGGGTAAAAGTAAAAAGGCATAATTATGTAATAAAAGGACAAGGTAAGCACATAATGTTTTTAACATGTAAGAGATTTTTAATGGTATAAATAACCTAAAGTGTGACTGTTATAATAAATAATAAATGAGAGCTAACTTATTTATGAAAGGATTTCAAGTCTCAAACCTGGGTCCAGGGAGTTTGGGATTTTTGCTTATAGTCTGTGTTTGCTTTACCCACTAAAGAAGAAATAAGTTATGGGAATATGTGGAAAATAAAAAGTTAAAATAAAAGTCATCCTAAAGAGCATGAAATAGCCATATTTTTATATCAGGGAAATGAGTTGTATAGAATTTTTTATTTATAAAAATGATTACTTGTCTACTAATATGAGCAGAAATACCATGACATAACCTGGCTAAAGATAGCCTATAATATCTGGGCTAAGGTATTAGCATTTAAGATAGAGATTATGTGGACAAGTTATGAATAAACTTTGGAATACAAATTACTGGACTCAACTGATGGATTAGACATAGGAGGAAGGAGAAAGAAAAAAATTTGGACTAATTCCTAAGATTTAATCTGGGCTGCTTGTGGTCTCATTCACTTGATCTGAGGAATAAAGAGGAAATTGTCCAAGAACTCTGTCTTGAACAAAAGGTTTAAGATAATCAAGAGTAGAAGTATGGAGAACACCATTAGCTATACAAATTTAGAGGGATCAGGGCTAGAAACGTACTGCTGAAAATCACCTATATAGAGATCAAATGTTAAGCTATAGGACTGGATCACCTAATAAAAGAGTATACAGAAGGAAAGTAGAGGGCTCAGAAATGAGCCCTGAATCACTGTATAATTTGAAGATTTGGAAAAGGAGACGTCCCCAAAGCAGTTCAAAATGGACTACTACTGAAGTAAGAAGAAAAACAAGAGTATATATGTTTCAGAGAACAAATAAAGAAATAGATTCAGAAAGGAAGGCCAACTTCCCTGAGTTCTGCTGAAGTCAAGATGAAAACATGGAGGTAACCACTGGATTTGGCCACTAGTAACCATGACAAAGCAATGTGAGTGGGGAAGAGGGGAGATATCTTGGAAGGCTGAACATAAAATGAAGGGTAAGTTTGACAATGTGCACAAACAATTATTTTGAGAAGTTCTGAAATGAAAAGGGGCAGAGAAATAGTGCAGTAGTTAACACAAAAAGTGGAATCACCTTTTCAGTAAGGTAAGATATAATGTATTTTATAGTATTTGCATAAGCTGAGGAGAATTGGCCAGTAGAGAGGAAATAATGGACAATGTGGGAGATAAAATATACATTCATAGAATGAAAGTTATTGAGAAGGCAATAGTCTTGGAGTGTCAGGCTCTTTGTCCCGGAAACCATACTTCTTACAATGTGGCTACTTGAAAATAATTGGGTTACATTAAATATATAGTGAATCATGACTCCTGAAACATCTGACTTTGTACAATTAAATGTCTATATTTAAGTTGATGTTGAATATGTTTTTTTCCTCTTACTTGATAAATGATATGAAAAGTTGAAAGCTAAGAACAGAAGGGCATCAAACATCTAATATTCTAAACTAAAGCAGACAGACACCTTGATTGTGGCCAAACCCACTTTGTTCACACACACCAACCATCCCTACCACCCTATCCTCTCCCCCAAAATAAACAGGTTTATGCCTACAGCCACATTTTATTCTCAAAAGTGACCTGGTTTGGACATTGAAACATATGATCACCCTAACCCAATAGGCAAGTGAGGGGCAATCTTTTCCAGAAGGAAAGATTGGCATCTTGTTTTCTGGATGAAAGTTGGTTTATGTCACGAACCCATTAATCTTCTTTAAGGCCTATTTTAGCAGACAGAAAAGAGAATTACCTAGAAAAGACAGAGTAAAGAGACAAGAACAATGGTGCAGCCTGAATTTCCACAGTTTAATGTGGTGAGAATTCAGCAGATTTTAATAAGTCAAGCAGATAGTACAAAGAGTACCCAGATTTGAGCCATCTTACTGGTTCCCTTTCAAGAAAGGATGGCCACCGGGAGAACAGACGTTGTAAGAATAGAAGTGGAGCCTTAGGGGATGGAGGAGGAGGAAAGGCAGGAAAGGAGGTTAGAGGAAATAGAGCCAGTGAATCTCCAGCCTCTGGGATTATGAGATGGAAAGAAAGACCTCATGGCCCCCAAATAATTACACTTGTGTTCTGGAAAAGCAACCTTTGATACCTGCCAGAGGACATCCATAGCTGGCCATTGTTATGTACAGCAATATTTACAGCAGTGAAATGCACCAGTAGAGTATTGGCTGTTTCTGCAATGCCTCCTCCTACATTTGCAATGGAGTGGTCTGATCCAATAAGGAGCAAAGTAGCAGAAATGCAGTGCTCCTTGGTCAGCACTGGGAGGAGAAAGGGTGATGAAATTGAAGTTTTAAATTGGACAAGACTAGGCTGCACTTTTTAATAACTGAAAGTGATGGGAAAGCTACGGGATCTCCCAGGATGTCATTAAGGATCAGGAAAAGAACAATCAATGAAGCGTGGTTGAAGGCAATGATGGAGGAAAATACCACTATCTCAGGGTTTGTATACCACCAGTTGAGATTGCCCAGTAAATGTATTTGATTAACAACCTTAGCTGCTGCCCTTTCACCCCACTAATTTTAATCATTTCATTATTGCAAGCTGCATTTTGGGTTTTGGGGATTTGATGTAGGTACAATGTGTTACATAACACTTTTTTAAGGGTGGTTTATTTGACTCACAAGATTTAAAGGGTGCTTGGGAATGAACTCTGAACTCTAAATATATACATTCCCTTTCTAGGATATAATTTCTTCAAACACCAAAAGCAGTAATATCTAACCCAGAAGGTGGAAGCGTAGAAGGCTGATACATTAGGAACCTGCATTTCCATCTTGCCCTGCAGTGCACTAAATAAATGCAGAGGTTTCAACAGTTATCCATTTTAATTCTCAGATACAGAAGGGCAAGTCAAGAGGGTAACTAGCTTCTCCAGATCTCTCCAAGAAAAACTGAAATGATCAACTTCAGGCAGCTAATCTAGCACTGGATTAAAACCCCTCAGGGAAATATTTGTGTTTTACTAGTTTACTCAGAGAAACAGCTCTAGGGATCTGCAGAAATCCTCTGTGATTTTGACTGAAGGAAACACTGATGCCAGAGCTGAAGCTTGTGATTTAATCATAGAAGCAATTCAGCCTTTAGCAATCCTATCTCCTAAGTAATCAATAGCTACACTTTCAGTTCTATTAAAGGACTTTTTTAACTTCTCCACCTCACCAAGATATTAATTTGTATATGTTCTATTGCCTGCCTTTCTAGTTGATACCTTGAAATGCTGAAAGACTAATTCAATGATTCAATTTGAAATACTTTCCCCATAGGATTTCCTGTGTCATCATCATCATTATTTTAATTATTTATTGATTCACAGACTGCTTTTCAAATGCTGGAGCGCTTTAAAAAATTATTCACAACATCCAATAATAACATTACACACCAGCCTCCCAAACACAGAGTCTTCCATTTTGTTTGTGGTGGCACAAAATAGCCTTCATAGTCAAGGATTCCCATTAGATTTGAAAACAACAACAACAACAAATGAACAAACCAGCAAAAATTCGATTGAAAGAGGCAGATAAATTGGGATAACTAAAATTCACACCCTCAAGAAAGTCTGCCCTATGGTAATGCCAAGGGCTTGTGAAATGTGGAATCATCTACACTGACGTTCTGAAAATTTCTACATGACCGCGTGCTTCACGATATATGCATCATACAGAGGCCGTGGTTTTCTATCAATTACGAAAAACACGGCCTCTTGCCCCAATTTGCTTGTATTATTGTTACTTACATTAAGACATTTCTTTCTCCATTACATTCATGGCCAAATTAGTTTAACAGTTTGTGTGAATGTGGATTTCATTAAATTATGGGGTACTCTCACAGTAGGGGTGCACTGAAATGGGTGCTAAATGGGGAGCCAGGAGTTATGAATTCTCTTCTGGAGACTAACCACCTGAGAGTCCTTGCTTGCTCAAACACTCTACATTTTATTTCCTTGTTTAAAACTGTAAGGTCCTGGAAATAATGACTCTTTAAACTCTAAAAAGTTCAACTCTAAAATGTTAAGATTGTTGGATACCCATAAATTTTACACATTGCTGTTACCGCTAAGCATTCTTTTTGCAATGGAAACTCTGCAAACAGCTCAATAAATACTTGATTTCTCTCTCGTTGACAATATTTATTATTACATCTTCTAGAAAATATGTTTTATTATGTTACAATCAAAGTCCAAACTGATCTATTAGAGGAAACAGAGTGGGCAATGATAATACCAATTTGGTCTCTGGACTTAAGGGATAGAGACAAACACTGGCTTACTTACAGGGCCTTGTAATTAGTTTATCTTTATTAAATGCTAGATTGAAAACAGAATGAAGATATTTCCAATTTTATCGGAAAGCATGCTACTGAAGCTGATTAGAGCATACGTATTAGAGGTTTTCTAGTTGTGCAGGTATCACGAGTTACAAAGTAAGAACCATGTCTTCTGTTTCTATGCATGACCTACCTTGGTGGAATAGAAATATACATCTGTCCACAAATATTTATCAAGTTCCTACTGTGTGTCAGTCACATATATTTAGTGAAAAAAAAAAATACATCCCCCCCCGCCAAAAAAAATCTTTGTCTAAACAAGGATTTTTGAGAGAGAGGCAGAGAGAAAGAGAGAGAGAGAGAGAGAGAGAAAAAAAAAAAAAACATGCAAGAGTTGCATGTGCTTAAATTAGAAGCATCATTAGAACAATTTCCATCTCTTTGGTCAACTTTGTTCTCAGAATACCTAAGAGTGAAAAGGAACACATACATTTAAAATTCAAAGTTGTGAAAACAAATATGCAAGTAGAATTAACTTGTGTCTGTATGTACTGAATTCTTTGTACAATATACTTTTAAGGTTACTTGGTCATTAGTTCTATGTAAAAATTGATAATTGATATCCTAGACACTCTGACATCACTGTGCTTGCTTATTTGCTAAAGTTCAAGTAAGATCAATCTAGAAATACATTCTCATTTTCCAAATGCTTAGTCTTTCCCCATTTTTTCCTAAATAATAGTTTATTTAAGTGCAAGTTTCCAAAATATTTGTCACAAGACTTATTCCTCAAAATGTTAAATTTTACAGTGTCATCAATCTACAACTTAAACCTCAGTTCTTAGCTGTTTTTACTCTTAATTTAGTTCCCAATGGAAAGTAACAATAAATCATGAAGACTGTATATAGCTGAAAAAAGAAGCATTTCCTGTGCTCAAGATATTCACTGTGCCCCTTCTCATTTCTAACTCTAAAACAAATTTCTTTACTTTTATTACATACATTTTTGAACTATGACTGCTTGTGTCTGCACTGAGCTCATTGCTGTGTATATGATGGCTGAGATATGCCCCTTGTCCTTGTCAAGATCACATTTAACATTGAGAAACAAAAGACATAAGCAAAAAGGTAAGATGCAAACCGATTAATTAAGCTGTGCTCCAAGTAATAGAGAATCATTATGATATGGTTTGGTTCTGTGTTCCCACTCAAATCTCATCTTGTAGCTCTCATAATTTGCACATGTTGTGGGGGGGACCTGGTGGAAGATAACTGAATCATGAAGGCAGGTCTTTCCTATGCTGTTCTCATGACAGTGAGTAAGTCTCACGAGATATGATGGTTTTTAAAACAGGAGTCTCCCTGCACAAGCTCTTTCTCGGCCTGCTGCCATCCATGTAAGATGTGACTTGCTCCTCCTTGCCTTCTACCATGATTGTGAGGCCTCCCGAGCCATATGGAAATGTAAGTCCAATAAACCTCTTTCTTTTTTTTTTTTGTAAATTGTCTAGTCTGGGGTATGTCTTTATTAGCAGCATGAAAACAGACTAATACACATAGTGAGGAAACTGTTTCTGAATAAAGAGGTTCCAAAACCTTCAAAAAGAAGATATTTCATTACCCCTTAAAGAATGAGTAGAGGCTCATCAAGTAGGAAAGAAGCAGAGGTTAATATAAGCCAAGTTTTAAAGATTTTATAATGTATAGGTAATTGTGAATAACCCAGAATGGTTAGAGATCAAGCTTTAATTGAACACTAAATGTAATGATTCTCACAAGCAAATTTCTTAATATATAGAAGACAAGTTACTCATGATTGACTGGTAAATGTAGTACAATATATCTCATCTTTTTGAGACCTGAGTCTTGTACAAAGATCTTGATTATATGGAAAACCTTTAGGAAATACCTAAACTCTATTATGTTATCAGCACAACTAATCATGATCTACTGATACCACTTTGTTTTCTTTTCATTGTTACTCCCCTCTCCATAATGCTGTCTTCTACCTAAAAAATTATCTCTATGGCTACTACTGAGGAAGCAAAAAAAAAAAAAAAAAAAAAAAAAAAGCCCCTGTGTCAAGGTTAACAATCTGTTTTCTGTGAAAATCTTGATTATATTCCAAATTTAGAGGAAGAGTCATTTGGGCCAAGACATTTATGATTTGGGGCATAAAACATTTACAATTAGCTTTACTGACTTAATTCATTTTTGTTTTCTGTTATCCAACAACAAAAGAAACCCTTGTATTAGTTTATTTTCTTCAAAAAAATATTTTCTGCCACCTACATAGGGGAAGTAAAAAGAAAGGAGAAAGTAACATGAGAAAGAAAATTGAAAAAGGGGTCTTATGATAGAAAAGTTTTCATTTCTATGTTTAATAGATCTCTAAAGCTTCCAAAAAGTTCTCACAATTTATCTCCTCAGACAGATCAAGGAAGCATTATGAGAAACCTACAGCAGAAAGAAAATGTCAAGGAAACATCACAGATATAAAATAGATTTTTTTATGAGCAAATCGTTTCTAGGACATATTTTCTATAAATGTCCAGCACTTGCCTTGTGCAGGTGTTCTTGACAAATAATTCAGGCACAGAAATTCTAGAATGTTAAAAATCTGAGTTTTGATGTATCTTTTCCATACAAGTCTATTGTAAATTCAAGTTAAAATGCTGATAAAGTGTATGTCCTTAATTTTAGCTTCTGTCATTTGAAAATGGAGAATTTAAATGTCAATACAAATGATTTTATAAATATGCAATGCTTTGGAAATCACAAATTCTAAAGTTTTTGAATGCAAAGAGATGTCAGCACTCTTAAAGGTTTTAAAATACGTCATTTGCTCTTATTTCTGTTACATGGTTTTATGATAACCATTTTAAGTAGCTAGAGACCGTTACTCTAAATTGAGTTTCTCAGAAAGAGATTTTTTTTTTTAAAACCATAATAACAACAAAGTTATTACTAAAGAGAAAGGATTTATTCCCCAAGTTGCTTTGCAAAAGTCAATCATGCCTGCAGAGGAACTTGATTAATGGTGCATAATCTACAGATGTTATGGAAGCATTGTAAGTGAGAATGTTAATTATCTAACTTTTTAGCAGAAAGATAAGAGTTTAACCTTTAGAAAAAGAAAGACAGGACTAAATAACTCATGGGAATTAGTAATGGGATAGTGAGCTTTTTATATTCACAATGGCAACTGAAATCCATCCCAGATGACAACTGACAGAAACACATGAACATCAGTTTTTACCAAGGCTGACACATGAAGAATCAGCAGTCTCTTCAGCTTCATCCTATATAAGAGCCTTCATCTCTAAAGTCTTCGAGCATAAATGCCAGAGGAAATTCATAACTATGGGTTTACTTGAAGGCAACTGAAACTCTAATAAAGACTCAAGAATTATCAAACTATTAGACTTCTGAATTTTCAGGATTCTCTCTAATACAGATGTTTATGAGGAATCATAGCTTTCCCATAATCTAATACACATTATTTGAAGACTGTTTTTGGTGTTTGTTCCTTGTTTGAGGGAGACAGACACTGATTTTTTTTTAATAGAAGTTCATGAAATTGTTTATATATAGCAATGCTCACATTTTCCTTGCTGCCTGAGTTGAAGTTAATATTAAACAAGTAATTCCAGAAGTCATTTAGCTTAATTGTATGAATGAAAGAAGGCAGAAAAGACATTTTATTTTAGCAATACATAGTATTTCTTATAATACCTAGACACATAGGTGCTAGCTCTTTCTAATTGAAATGGGCAAAGGCAACAACATAAGACCTTTAGACATAGGCCTTCTGAAAAAAGTAATGCTTCCTTGGTATTCTTTAAGGAATCCTCTTCCTCCACCTTTTTGAATTTTGGTGTTCTTTAGGCATTTGACCCTCAACTTTGTTCTCTCTTGCTCCACATGTTACCAAGGTAATCTGATTCTTGTACATTGTTGACTTCCAAGTCAATACCTCCAGATGAACTTAATCATTTGAAACTCAGAAGAGCATATTCAAACACCCATTGTATACAGCAAGTATGAATCCCAGGTCACAAAATCACATGCCCCAAAAATAAGCTTTCTTTACTTTTCAATAATTGAATTTATTTCCATTAAGAACCTATTTCACCTGATAAATAAAGGTTAATTTTAATAAGTTGAAGGAACAATTCGCGTTCTCCCCAGACTTGCTTTTAAATTCTGGGATCATGGGAGAGTTGGACAGTAATCTGTTTACATACTCACTCTGTCATTCGCTGAGATGTCCCTGTTCCTTGTTGGTACTCTGTTCATCAGTCCAAAAAACCAGTGCTGCAGACTCTTTGCTGACTACATGAAGTTCAGCCCTCTTTCATCCACGTAGGAGACATCCTAAGGTATATGGAAAATCCTTTTTTGATCCCAAACCACTAATGGCTGTGGGAAAATCTGTGAAGCCCACTGTGGCCAGTCTACCTAGACATAGCAAAAGATGACTTGTTCCTGTTCTTGCCCTTGCTTGTTGTACAAGAACACCGTAATTTGCCAAATCTCCAGACTCAAGATAAATGAGAGAGGTCCCTTTCTTTCCTCTCTGAAATCCATAAATCTTTTCTCTAGTCTAAGGAGGAGAAGAGAGTTACAGAAAAGGAATATTTTATGTTTTTTCATGATGCATTTCTAAAAAAATCTTTCTCTACATCAGGGCTTACACTTAATGGAAACAAACTTGAGAATTAACTCTTTTTATCTGCTCTGTGTTGGTCATCTTTTCTCTTGCGGCAGTGAGGATGAAATATCCCAGCTGCTTGGACTAGGAGATCTACTGATTCCAGGAGAAAATATTAAAATATCATTTACATCTCAAAATGTTACCCTACTTCATCATTCTCTTCATATATATGTCCCATAGATAATATGCACTCAATAGATCTAAAAATCATCATCTTCCACCCAAACCTATCAGCTTTATGTGTGAATATCTCAGTGAATAATGTGATTGTTCATCTCATAAGCCCAAACAAAAACATCTAAGTGATCGAGTCCTCTGTAGCCCCAATGTGCAGGTAATAACACTGTCCTATTCATTCAAATTTTATACAAGATCTCTGATATGGTTGGGCTGTGTCCCACCTGAATCTCATCTTGAATTGTAATAATCAGCATGTGTCAAGGGCAGGGCCAGGTGGAGATAATTGAATCATAGGGCAGTTTCCCCCATACTGTTCTCATGGTAGTGAATAAGTCTCACAGGATCTGATGCTTTTATAAATGGCAGTTTCCCTGCAAACTCTCTCTTGCCAGCTGCCATATAAGACATGACTTTGCTCCTCCTTTGCCTTCCACCATGATTGTGAGGCCTCCCCAGCCATATGGAACTGTGAGTCCACCAAACCTCTTTCTTTCATAAATTATCCAGTCTCAGGTATCTCTTTATTAGCAGCGTGAGAACAGACTAATACAATCTCTAATCAGTTTCTTGTGTTCTTTCTCCTGCAAAACAGAGTATTAGTTTCTCCCCTCATCCTTCCCTGTTTAGACTATTACAATAGCTCCAAACTGATCTAACTCCTCCCAGACTTGCCCTCCCTCTATTCATCCTTGACAACACTAAACAATGTTTTCTCTAACATAATATACTAAACAACTCTGTAAATATTTACTCTTAGTTTGAAACTCCACTCTCCTAATCTCCTTTAGTTGCTACCAGTTTCATGAGAATTAACAAGCCTCACAACTCTGAGAAGCTTTCCCTGATTCATCATCACCCCCACAACACTTCTTCAAATACATTGTGATATAACTTTTGGTTATTTGTCTCTCTGTCAACACTATAACGTTACAGGCGAGCCATGAATCATATATAAAAATGAGTATGCTTGTGTTCTAAGTGCCTTATGCAGAATATAATAAATTAATTGAACAAAAGTGACACCAACCCCGTCAATCGATATAACTTGCCTGGTGGTTCTAATTCTGGACACTTTTGCTGATACCAACATTCAGTTTTTTCTTAAAGTTTTTCCTTTATCTTGTGAATGTGGGTGTTCTTATCCCACTGAACAGCCACATGACTCACCATTTTATTCCACTGAGTGCATGTATTTGTGTGTATATATACTTAATCAATATTTTAAAAAGAAAAATATATTAATACAATGGAAAACAAACACATTTTTAAGAAAAATCATTAACTAACCTAAATGGCTTAGTAGTAAGTGGCATTTATACCGTCATAATAATGTAAATAACATATATTAAACATCCAAAATGACAGTAAAACTAGCAGGGATAGAAAAAGGTATGAGGAAGGAAATAGCTGGGACTTCGAAGATAATATCTGAAAGAGAAAAGTGAGAAAGGAGAATATAAGTATATTATTTGGGAATATGGAAAGATATACAAGGACTTTGGAAGACATCAAGCAATCTAGAGGCTACCTAAGCAGCCTAATGCTATTTAAACAGACATTTAACAATCCTGCTTTACCACCTTCACCTCCACCACAGGTGTCTTGTGTTACCCAACTTCTGAGCCTTTTAGTAAGTCTCTAATTAAATCAAATAGATTGTTGGCCTTCCCAAACGGTACGATTGAGCCTTCTTGCCTCTGCTTTGTCAGTTACCAGTAGCCCTGCTGGCGTACAGGCTTGGAAACTTTGGCTGCTGGATCTCCTATTGCCTCCTCTCCTATTGTCCTTGTCCCAAAGGGTTTACATCTTTAAAAATATTTATGTATAGCTGAACTAGTTTACAATCCCACCAACAGTGTAAAAGTGTTTCTATTTCTCCACATCCTCTCCAACACCTGTTGTTTCCTGACTTCTTAATGATTGCCATTCTAACTGGTGTGAGATGGTGTCTCATTGTGGTTTTGATTTGCATTTCTCTGATGGCGAGTGATGATGAGCATTTTTTCATGTGTCTGTTGGCTGTATGAATGTCTTCTTTTGAGAAATGTCTGTTCATATCCTTTGCCCACTTTTTGATGGGGTTGTTTTTTTCTTGTATATTTGTTTGAGTTCTTTGTAGATTCTGGATATTAGCCCTTTGTCAGATGAGTAGGTTGCAAAAATTTTCTCCCATTCTGTAGGTTGCCTATTCACTCTGATGGTAGTTTCTTTTGCTGTGCAAAAGCTCTTTAGTTTAATTAGATCCCATTTGTCAATTATTGCTTTTGCTGCCGTTGCTTTTGGTGTTTTAGACATGAAGTCCTTGCCCATGCCTATGTCCTGAATGGTACTACCTAGATTTTCTTCTAGGGTTTTTATGGTATTAGGTCTAACATTTAAGTCTCTAATCCATCTTGAATTAATCTTCGTATAAGGGGTAAGGAAAGGATCCAGTTTCAGCTTTCTACTTATGGCTAGCCAATTTTCCCAGCACCATTTATTAAGTAGGGAATCCTTTCCCCATTTCTTGTTTCTCTCAGGTTTGTCAAAGATCAGATGGCTGTAGATGTGTGGTATTATTTCTGAGGACTCTGTTCTGTTCCATTGGTCTATATCTCTGTTTTGGTACCAGTACCATGCTGTTTTGGTTACTGTAGCCTTGTAGTATAGTTTTTTTTTTTTTTTTTTTTTTTAATTTTTTTAAATTAAATTTTTATTTTTTAGTTTTTTTTTTTTTTTTTTTTTTTTTTTTTTTTTTTTTTTTTTTTTTTTTATTATACTTTAAGTTCTAGGGTACATGTGCATAACGTGCAGGTTTGTTACATATGTATACTTATGCCATGTTGGTGTGCTGCACCCATCAACTCGTCAGCACCCATCTATTCATCATTTATATCATGTATAACTCCCCAATGCAATCCCTCCCTCCTCCCCCCTCCCCCCTCCCCATGATAGGCCCCAGTGTGTGATGTTCCCCTTCCCGAGTCCAAGTGATCTCATTGTTCAGTTCCCACCTATGAGTGAGAACATGCGGTGTTTGGTTTTCTCTTCTTGTGATAGTTTGCTAAGAATGATGGTTTCCAGCTGCATCCATGTCCCTACAAAGGACGCAAACTCATCCTTTTTTATGGCTGCATAGTATTCCATGGTGTATATGTGCCACATTTTCTTAATCCAGTCTGTCACAGATGGACATTTGGGTTGATTCCAAGTCTTTGCTATTGTGAATAGTGCCGCAATAAACATACGTGTGCATGTGTCTTTGTAGTAGAATAATTCATAATCCTTTGGGTATATACCCAGTAGTGGGATGGCTGGGTCATATGGTACATCTAGTTCTAGATCCTTGAGGAATTGCCATACTGTTTTCCATAATGGTTGAACTTCATATGGAACCAAAAAAGAGCCCGCATTGCCAAGACAATCCTAAGTCAAAAGGACAAAGCTGGAGGCGTCACGCTACCTGACTTCAAACTATACTACAAGGTAGAACTAGATGTACCATATGACCCAGCCATCCCACTACTGGGTATATACCCAAAGGATTATAAATTAGTCTACTACAAAGACACATGTACACGTATGTTTATTGCGGCACTATTCACAATAGCAAAGACTTGGAATCAACCCAAATGTCCATCTGTGACAGACTGGATTAAGAAAATGTGGCACATATACACCATGGAATACTATGCAGCCATAAAAAAGGATGAGTTTGCGTCCTTTGTAGGGACATGGATGCAGCTGGAAACCATCATTCTTAGCAAACTATCACAAGAAGAGAAAACCAAACACCGCATGTTCTCACTCATAGGTGGGAACTGAACAATGAGATCACTTGGACTCGGGAAGGGGAACATCACACACTGGGGCCTATCATGGGGAGGGGGGAGGAGGGAGGGATTGCATTGGGGAGTTATACATGATATAAATGATGAATAGATGGGTGCTGACGAGTTGATGGGTGCAGCACACCAACATGGCATAAGTATACATATGTAACAAACCTGCACATTATGCACATGTACCCTAGAACTTAAAGTATAATAAAAAAAAAAAAATTCATGTATAGAACTTTTAGTAGGCACTTCATATAGCGAAAAGGCAATGGTTTATATTCAAACTGCCTTTTTTCTCTCTCTCTCTATGATTTCTCTCATCATTCAAATGTTCTCCTGTCACTCTTATTCACAAAACATTTTCACTCAGGTAATTAAGTTGTCCAGTACAGGTAACAGCAAAACTGAGAAATTCCTGTGAATTTTCAGTTGTCCTCTCTCTCAGCTTTGGCACTAGACCTCATGGTGGGTGAGGCTTTATCTCTATTTCCCCACCATGTGCTTCTTTTCTTCTTCCTGTCATTCATAACTCAGGTCCTGCAGGGACTGGGAAGAGGGAGTGAGAAAGACGGTAGAGAGCAGGAAAGGTCTTACTTTACTGGGTTATTGGTATGTCAGCCATCTGGGGTTGGTGCTCTCTAAACTTGAGCATTCAAAAGTGAATCTTTCCCTTGTGGACTTCCTTTACACATATTTGGAAGACATCACCCCCATGTCTTAGCCACACACCCTGGGACCATCCAAATGTAGCTCAGCTGACACAGTGAAGACTCTCCTCTGTGGCGTTGCCTACATCTCACTCTTCAACCTCTGGCAATCCACCCTGCTCAGACTCTCTGGATCCTACAGTACGTCCAGCCAAACTTTCTAGCACAAAGTAATCTCTCAAGCCCACTGCAGTCTGTAGATCCTTTGGCTTGATAAACACTTAGAGTACAAGTGGCTTCCAGGGCAGCCTTATCTCTTCACTGTCCCATCAGTGCAACTGCCCAGTCTTAGCCTTTGCCTTTAGGATTTTCTAGAAATGGACCTGACACCATCTTATGTGCCTAAATAGGCAGTCAACGCAAGTCATGCTCTTAAGGTGTTCCCTTAACGAGCCTCAGATCAGCATAAGGTGAGAGAAAAGCACGTTATTACTTTCCCCGTGGGTGGTGAGGATACTATGAGAATGCAACAAATTTCTTCAAAGAAATATTTTTCTTAGTCCCTTCAATCTCAATGCTTTATTTACTCAAGTAGGCGTTGGGCTAAAAATTATAAAACCTGTTTGGGGCATCTCCTCAACAAGTTAGGAGTAAGTGGTCTAGAACCTCATTCTGGAAGGATTTGTTCTCTCTTCTTTCTTTCTCTTCATCTTGAAGCCTCATGCAAACATGAACTACAAATAGCCATATTTTTTTCAGCCTCTTACACTCTAACTAGCCATGTTTAACAAATCATTTAACCTCCATAAAATGAAAAGATTGACCATAACAAGCTATGGAAGTCTTATCTACAAAAAAGCAAGAGTTTCATACATAGAAACTGTGGAAATGTTTATATTTGCTTGCATAATACATAAATAGTATCACCACAAGTGTACCTTATAACTTACTTCAATATATTTTGTAGATTTTATCTGCATATAAATCTTTAATACTCACTTAATAAAACCAAGTACAGGCTAAAATTTGGAATAAACGAGACACTGGTTTACGGCTGTTGGGATTGTAAATTGGTACAATTACTTGGAGAAATAATTTGGCATTTTCATGTAAACCTGAATATCTATGTGGTCTACAACCCTGAAGCTCTATATTCGTAGACCTATATCCCAGAGAAACTCTTGCACATATGTACCAGGAGACACATCTTGAAGTGTTCATGGTAGCATATTCATAAAAGTGAAAACCGGAAACAGACAAAAGTCCATCAACAGTAGAATGCATAAATAAATTGTGATATTTTATACAGTGGACTACTACATAGCAGTGACAATGAATGAACCACCACCTATTTCAATATGCATGAATTTCAAAAACATATTGTTGCAAGAAGAAAGCAAGTCACAGAAGAGAAACCAGTGTGTGATTCTGTTTATATAAAATGCAAAACTGGCAACAGTGAATACAGTGTATAAGGATACATATATTGTAAAACCCAATAAAGAAAATCAAAAGAATGCTAAGACTAAAAATGGTTGCTTCTGGGGTTGAGTAAGAGGTGTAATCAAGGAGGAGCACACAAGGGCTTCTAAGGTTTGTTAGTTAGGATCTAAACATGAAAGAAAGAAGCATCTTTCAAGTATTTGCATCACAGACAATTGAATCAGGAATCACTGACTTAAGTGATGGAAGAGCTAGGGAACCAAATAGAAGAGGAATGCAGTTATTAACAAAAGCAGAAATTCACTATAATCTCTGGGTCAAAGAGAAAAAAGGAGGAGGTTGTATTGACAGGTTCTATTAACTAGAACCACATGGGCCTGTCTGGAGATTTGGAGAAAACACAGTCAGGGAAGCTACTCAAGATGGGTGGGGAAAGGACATCGTGGTTTCTCACTTCCTCCTTGACTTCCAGTTTCCTGCCATGAATCACACTGACCTAACACAGGTACAAGTGAACTGGGCTAATGTAACCTGCAAGAGCCATCCCTCTTGTGATAGAGAACAAGGGAGCTGAGTGCCAACAGGCCCAGGACAAGCACAGTAGGAAGGTAAATTCTTTTCCTTATGCAAGCGGTGAGTACCTAAGTGTCTGTTTTACTATTTATTCTTTACAGTAAATATATACGTTGTATATGCTCCCTTTTATGTGTGATATACATATATTTGCCCTTTTTTAGCATGAGGAAAAATGTTTGGCTTAGTGAATGATATCAGTAATTTTGGTGCACCACAGAGATACACGAGTTTTCCAGACTAAATTTTTTTTATGTGAAATCTTTTAAAATTCCAATCAGTTTTCACATTAGTAAAATGGACAGAACCATACCTACTTTGCAGAGTTACATTAAATTCTAAGGGAGATAGCATGCATAAGAGGCCTAATGTTGTGACTGGCACAAGGTGGAACCTCAGCAAAAAAAAAAATCATAAATATTCTAAAGAAGGTAATTAGCATGCTTCTTTGTATTTTTAGTATTATATTCATGCTTTGCTCCTGGCATATTCAAAAGCAGGAGCCAACACTAGGAATTACCTCAAAAAGATACCACTATTACAGTATCCATTGTTGGGAGGGGTTCAAGGAGAAAATATGCTAAGTACATGAGGAAGATAGGCCATACCTCCCACAAGAAAAGATTTTAAAGGAAACAAGAGAGACTTAAAATCGCTCCCCATAAACAAAGGCAGGAATGTGTAGTTTATCGAGAGCTGCAATAATCCCACAGCAGTGCAGTAAATTTTCATTGATATATAAGTGGTTGCCTATTATTTGCAACAATGAAGAGGACTAATTTAACACAAGAATGTAGCTGAGAGGCAATGCTGGCTTCATAATAGGTTCATTCTCTGCAGGAATTCCTATGAGTGAGTAAGGGAAATAAGGATTGTTGCGAGGTAGGGAAAGGAAGGCAGAACGACATGACTGCGAACCGCATGGCCTCTTTGCTTAGAAGTCTATTACACGAATGTGCCAAGGAGCTGTTTCAGTGCCCTACTGTGTGAGTCAAGAAAGTGATTCCAACTTGACAAAGTACAAAAGGTAAAGACTGGGTAAAGCTGACAGACCTCAGGGATCTCTGTTACTGACTGTTACCTTTAGAGTGTGGTTGGCAGAAGATGAAAGTAGCCCCTGACACACAGAGCTGCAGGTGTACAACCCTAACTGGGGTGCAGAGCAGCAGGGGAAGGAAAGGTATGCCATTCACTGGAATCCAATTTGTTAAAGGAAACTGTACATTCTGTGAAACTATTTACCCTGATTTGGAAATTAGTGGTTGCCTTAGCAACACTCGAATCCCATGAGGCTCACACACACAGTGCTAATTTCAATTCATGGACACCTTCACGGGTGAAGAATGCAAACAGTAACTTGAGCCTTCCATTTGCCATGCCTCTCACAGGAAATGAGACTTTCCTCAGCCTCTAAAAATGTCCTGATAACGGCTCCCATTTATTGATACCTTGTATGGATATGATGCCAACTACACATTTGATTTTATTTGACGGTCACATGCAAGCCTGCGAGGCTGGTAATGTGACTCCACTTAACAGATGAGAAATGAGCTGTGGATATAATTTTCCCAAGCTTACCCAGTGGTGATTTGAAGATTTTATCTTAGATCTGGTTACTCCACAATTCCATGCTTTTTCAGCATTTCTAGCATAGTTAAGAATAATATAAGCTTCTAAAGATGCAAAGTACCTTGAAGGTTATCCTGCATAGTGCCCTCAGTTAAAGCATGAGGAAATCAAGACACAAGAAGATCAAGAGATTTGCTTGAGATTGTGTGTCCAATACTGGCAGAGGTGAGAAGAGAATTCTGGTTTCAGGATCCTATGGCAGGATTGATTTGTTGAAGGCCACGTCTGAACTATCCAAACTGTGATGTTCTCATTGTTGGACTACGTCTCATTTATTTTGCTATAAAGGATGTGCAATGAGTGGTTGTTGAATAAATGAAGAATAAATGGCACCTTCCAATACCTTCCTCATGCACTTCCCACACAAATGCTGTAGTGTAGGAATAGCAGGCTGGACCTGGGAGGAGGCAAGTAAGGTGGCCAGGGTGCAGGGTTGAGAAGCCACCACTCTCAGGGCCATGAAGCCACTCACTGAGGAGTTCTGGCTCTGAGGAATGATGACTCTCACCTGTAACAAATAAAGAAACTGTTTTGGTATCACGTCAAAAATAACCAGAAAAGACCAAAACCCTGATCTAATTCCAGTTTATATTTGCTCCAACTTCAGTTCCTTTACGGATCAACAGATTTTATTTTTGGAAGAAAACATAAAGGTCTCTTACCCTAACCTTAACTCTCTTGTACTTGTAGCCTCCTAAAAGCCTGATCTGAGTTTTCATACAGAGATAGGTGTTTTTAAAAAGGAAATCAGTTGCTTGGGGTTTTTTCAAGGTGAGAAAAAAAAAAAAAAAAGTCAGTGCTCTAGAAGTGTGCTTCTCAGAAATGTGATGTGCATAGAAATCTCTTGAGGATTGTTTCCAATGCAGATTCCTGTCCAGTAGGTCAGGGGTGAGACTCAAAACTGTATTTAGAAGAAGCTCCTAAGTGATGCCAACAGTGCTGCCCTATAGACTACATATTGAGAAACAAGGTGTGTGTTTTTTTTAAGGAATATAATATAAGAGACAATTGTATCATTGAGCAATTCCTCTTACTTGAAGTTCATTTTCCTGTAAGTTGCTATTGTCCTCCATACTTCTATCTACTAGTAATACATTTAGCAATACTTCATATTTCAATGTTACACATAAACTTTAGCAGCGTCTACCCCTTTTCATCAGAAAGATCCTGACTTCCCTAACTATATGAAGCTCTAAAATATTCAAATATGCATGAACAAACCAGGCATAATGGCACTCTCCTGTAATTCCAGCTACTTGAGAGGCTGAGGCAGAAGAATAGCTTGAACCCAGCAGTTTGAGTCCGGCAACATAGCGACAGTCTCTCTCTCTCTCGCTCTCTCTCTTCATATATATATATATATAATATATTATATATACACACACATATGCATATATGTAACAAGTGTTCATCATACATTTATCAATGTAGAGAGAGCAGTAAGTTGATAACATAATTGTCACTGGAACTGTGCACTACCAGAAAAAAAAACAAAACTGAAACTTGAATCTAGAAACCAGAGCCCTGGACCAGCTTAGCTTACTATGATCTGGCTGAGTAACTTCAGGCAAATCATGTAACGTCTCCTTGCCTCCATGTTCTCATTTATAAAATGAGGTCATTGAATGAGGGGTTCATCAGTCCTCTTCTAGCTCTGACCATCTACGTTTCTCTCCATGGTATGGATATTGCATAATCACACGGACTGTAATTCAAGTAAAACCAAAGGAGAAATAAAAACCAGGGGGATTTCTGTGTTGTGTTGCGATAGCATAGTACGAGTTTAACACTTTAGATCCAAGGCATTAAAGGTCACTCATTTTCACAGATCCTTCCAAAGGTTTGCATGCTCAGCCGCTCATGTCATAAAGTATGCTCAGACCCTTCTTCTTTCCGTAATACAAGGAATCGTGTTTATGAGGTATTCCATCTGTGTCTGCAGCAGTCAGCCTGCGGTCCACAGGAATATGACAGTCAAACAGCAGATTCGCTTTGCCTTTGGGTGTTCACAGGACTAAACTCTTTTCTGTGCCACTGCCCTTCTTTCATGAGCTGACCCTCCCTTCTCCAAATCACCAGAATCTCAGAGCCACCGTACTGTCACTCTCACCATATTGTCATCTAGCTATCCAAAGTCCCCTGCTTCAAAATCCCATTAAGACCTGGCCTCCTCCACAGTACCCTTGTGCTCCAAAATTACCTCGAATTCTTCCTTTTCCTAGCCTTATCAAAACTTTCATTTCATTAATGCTCTCAGCAAGCTGTTGAAAAGTAGTATTTCTGGTTAATTCTAAAACAAAATATTGGAGGCAGTCTTTATTTAAAATTCCTGATGCATCATACAGTAAGTGTTTTGTTTTCCTGATCCGCTCTCCTCCTACGAAGTACTCCCTTTGTGGCTTCCCATATGTGTAAGATTACCTTGATTTTTTTTGTAAATGCTTTAACCCAGTGCTGGTTTTAGGATTCCAGGACCTTATTAAGTAGTCAACTGAGATATAAGAACCACAGCCCTGTTCCTGGTGCAGAAATGTATCCAACGGTAGACAACTCAGGAAGCATGCCTTGAACTGAAAGACACTGGCTGTTTTTCACAGTCGTGGAATTGGTCAAGACTTAGTGATGTATTCATTCATCAAACACTTACAGCACTCTTATCATGTGCCAAACACTGGACTAAGGTACAGAAAACTTAAAAGCAAAAAATGAATAAGGAATAATATTAACCTTCAAGAAATGTATAATTTAGGCAGAGAGATAATAAATAGCTTATTACCATTCTTTGTAATAAATGTTTTGATGAGATGAGAGGCCAATTTGGCAAAAAGATGTGCTTAGATACAGATCTATCTGAACTTGAACATTGTCTCCACCACTGACTTTTGAATTTTAAAAATTCTGAAATTATAAGTACACTTTGCAGAGTTTTTTAGAGAAAACACAAATAAAAAAAATCATCCTGTTATTAGGGTAATTGGCATTGAAGACATTATGTATCTGGCAACTATTGTCATTTTATTTCTACAGTGATAAAGAAAGCGCAGATTGCATTACACATAGAAACATAAATGATTCCGATTTCATGAATCCAGGGAGAGTTCCAAAACTTGGCAATGGCTTAAAAGAACATGTATAATTTTGTGAATGAATGAGGAGGAGAGAGCGAGGGTTGTAATGGTTATCAGGCAAAGAGGGCGACGCATACAAAGGCACAGAAAAATTTGATAGTTCAGGGGCAGTTGTTGGGTCTGTATGGCTGCAGCAGAGGACCAGGAAACTGACTGGTGAGGTTGGAGAACAGACCACAGAAGGACTTTGTATTAATGTTTCTGTTTGCCTGGGATAAGCCAGAGTTATGCCTGCTGTCCAAAGTAATTAAAAGTGCAAATTCTAACTCTTAACCTTCCAGGATAAATCATGGTCACCCTACTGACATTTCAAGTTGAGAAGTTTTGATCTAATCTGAAAGCTATGAAGAGTTCCCAAAAAAAGTGAGGCTAGGGAAATGACATGATTAATTCTAGTTTTAGGGAACATTCTGGCAATCATGTGAGCAATGGTGGAGGATGGGTTAGAGAGGACAACCTGGAGGCAGGTAGAATGTGGAAGTGAAGTCAGTATAAACTGCACTTTCAGCTATATGGTCTGAATTGCAATCAGAGTTAGTATATATCATCCACTTGTTTCTCACTTATTCCATGGCCAATGGGGTTCTAAATGTTTATCTGTATTATCTCATTTAAACCTCGTCACATCATTCCAAGATGGGTGTTATTATTATTATGTCTCTTTTTATGTGAGGATACTGAGACAGAGAGAAGGTAAATTTTTTGCTGAAGATCCCAGGAGGATCCAGATTCAAGCTCATGGGCTGAATCGACCCCCAGATCCCATGTTTGTGGCCACTAATTTCCATTGCAACTACATAGGACTTAACCAGTGGTGACTGATGTCAGGATCCCAGTCTTTGCCTAGGTAAATATAAAGTCCAGTTTTACTTCAACTCCTCTCTTTCTTTACTTTGCCCTAGAATTTTCTAGGTATTATGATTCATTGTTTATTGGAGGGCATTGGGCAGCTTACTCACCCATCAAACTGGAACTCAGATAAGTCCCCTTGGCCTGTAGTAGACCAGAAATGTTCTAGATTCAGGCTGCATAGGGACTTAGCAATCTCTCTTCTGCTGTTTCTGTCATGTCAAGAAAACCAAAAAAAAAAAAAAAAAAAAAAAAAAAAAAAAAAAAAAGCAAAAGTTTAAGGTTTCCATTCCTGATATAGGCATGTCAGTGAAATAATAAGTTTAGTTTTTTAAAGAGCATTTAAACAACTTTTCCACATATAAAAATGAGACTCAATTGTCCATCACCTCCACTCCTATGCAAGAGGAAAAATTTCTTTCCAAAATTTGCTCTAATCCCTACTTATACTGTTTCACAATTATTCTTCCAAGAATGACTAAAAGTGGTAATATTTATCCTTTTGTGAAAAATGTGTCCTTACTATCATAAAAGAGAATGACATTGATATATTTTCCAACGTTTAGGTTGAACAGTGCTATTCATGGTTATTTGAATACATCGCAAAAAATACTGCTGTTGGCTTTGGAAACAGGATGACTGATCTGTGACATTTAGGAAGTAGAATTAGAAGACTAAGAACTGATTGCATGTGAGACATGAGTAAAAGGAAAAAGTCAAGGATGTTTCTCAAGTTTTTGTCTTGAGTGAGTAGATGGTGATTCATGTAATTAGTTAGGGATCATAGTTGGAGGGACTTCTTTAAGTGTTGAACAGGAGATCGTGAGTTCAGTAAATAGTTGTTGGTATGAATAGATGAATGAATGAATATAACCATTAAAAATAACATTACTGAAATGAAAAGATAATAGAGAAGTTCATTTAAAATGGAACCAGTTCAACCAATTATTTCAAGGTTACCTGACAAATTTGAAGCAAAATGATTTGGATGTCTTCCATTAGCTGGGTGATGAGGAGAATAAATGGAAGCATTGACATAGGTGCATATGATAGCAGAAACTTACACATCCTGCTGAAGATATTTGGAAACTGATTAGTGAACATTAGGCAGGGGTGTCCAATCTTTGGCATCCCTGATCCACATTGGAAGAAGAATTGTCTTCAGCCATACAGCTAGAAAATGTTAGATCTGAAATAAAATACACTAACGAGAGCCGATGAGCTTAAAAAAAATGCAAAAAAATCTCATAATGTTTTCACAAAGTTTACACATTCATGTCGGGTCACATTCAAAGCCATCTGGGGCTGCAGGTTAGACAAGCTTGATTTAGACTACTTGCATAATTCTGTTTCTTGTAATCTGTTCATATAATTTCAATTTATCAAAAATATTGGCTATTAGTTTGTTTTTAATACCTTGCATAATGTTACGTTAGAAATCTGTTCTAGTCCTCCATAAGCTTGATCTCTCCTCATGGCTCAATTGCTCAAGGTATGATAATGAACTCTGAAAGATTAGGAAGTCTTGGCTAAAATTGTCATTAATTTTTTTCTGATTAATTGGATTTTTCCTGTGTTAGAGAAGATTAATAGATCCTTGATTTAAATGGTAGAGATAACTTATAAAATTGCTTCTAAAATACCTCAAAATTTTTATTTCCAAGGACATCCTTTCTCAGCCAATGATAGCATTCTTGCTGACACACTCATATTGTCTATCTCTGTCCTAAAGGTGAGGAGGATTTCTGACAGAGACACTTCAGCAACCATGCCAAGTGACTGCCAACTTGGACATATGTACAGAGCAGAGAGCATGCTAAAATTCCTTATGCAGAGAGCCAAGAGCCCACTGACATTCACCAATAACTGAAGAACGTGTCAACATCGCTACAGCATAGTCTAAGTTTGGAGTGAGCCATGTGAAAGGTTCTGGAAAGGAGAAGATGACCACCTGGGTGGGGCACCACTCTGCTATGTATATGTGCCTCATTTGGCATCCACTTTGCATGTCTACTGCTGGGCTTCCATCTGTCGAATCTCAACATAATGTCAGAGATATAAACTGGAGAGTCCATGGCTACAAAAGGCATTTTTCTGCTGGCTGCCTGATGGCTGTCTGGGGACATAAAATTTAGAAAGCAATCCTTGCTGACTGACCCTCTTTTATGGTATGTACATTTTAATTTTAACTCTGCAGTATGTTTGTTTAACCTAATCAACATATAACTTCAAAAAAATCTTTACAAATGTAAAAATACAAGTAAGATAATACACTCCATATTAATATAAACTCAGATAATATATAAGTTTGAGTTAAATTTTGAGATGTTTTCCCTTTTATCTATTAACCGTATACCTAGAGAAATATAGTATTAATGGAAATGCAATTTACCTGGTAGTATATGTCTAAATTACAACTGAATCACAATGTCTAAACTTTTTCAGAATAAATAGATCTAGGACTTGGAAAATATTTTTCCAATTATGTTTAATTAAAATTTCCAAATTTTATCTATAATGTTAGTATTTTAGCCCTTTATTAACTATATTTAGTTGTATATCTCATTGAAAGAACTAGTTAATCAAAAATACATCAATAATTTTGGTCAGTTTTATTTTTCCTTCTTTTGATTCTTATAATTCAAACATATTCTTAGTTTTTTCTATATAATGCTAAACATTTCATTCTTATTTCACATGTAGACTAGAGGTGTTTAAATATATCTTTTTTGTGTATATAAAAGATGGTAATACATTTAATCACAGCTTGGGAAATATTGAAAAACTAAAGAGCCTTTTAAAGAATGGCAATGGAAATCCTAGAGTATCTTGGCTTGGTCTGTAGTGGTTAATCTTCCTCAGGTCAATATAACAATATAACCCTGTCTTTAGGACTTGATTATGATGGAGTTGCAGGCTTTGCTATGCTATGATGATTTTCTCATTGAACAGCTGATCTGCTTCTTGTGTGTGTGTGTGTGTGTGTGTGTGTGTGTGTGTGTGTGTGTGTGTGTATGTTCCTGCGCATGGGCACGTGTGAATGCTGATGGTACTTTTTTTTTTATTATTATACTTTAAGTTCTAGGGTACATGTGCACAACGTGCAGGTTTGCTACATATGTATACATGTGCCATGTTGGTGTGCTGCACCCATTAACTCGTCATTTACATTAGGTGTATCTCCTAATGCTATCCCTCCCCCCTACCTGCTCCCCACAATAGGACCTGGTATGTGATGTTCCCCTTCCTGTGTCCAAGTGATCCCATTGTTCAATTCCCACCTATGAGTGAGAACATGCAGTGTTTGGTTTTCTGATGGTACTTTTTTGTTACAAAACAAACAAACAAACAAAACAGCATCTTTTATCAGCCCACCCTAGAGTGACTCCTAATGAGTTACATCCTTGTGTAGTCAATCTCTCTTTGAGTGTGCATAAAATCTGTGAATGTATCTCACCATTAAAATATGGCAAAGGTGATGAGATGCTACCAGTATTACCTTACATTACATAAGGCTCCACTGGAGGCTTACACTTAGTAGAATGGAGTAAGAGAACCCTGAAAAAGTGAACAGCTAATGTTGTGAACTGGCTGTGAAGCGGGTACCAAGTAAGGAACAGCAGATAGCCTCTAGGAGCAGAGACTAGTCCCCAGGCAACAATTAGGGGAAAAACTGGGAACCTGTCATGCAATCACAAGGAAAAGAATTCTGCCAACAACCTGAATGGCCTTGGAAGTAGATTCTTCCCTATTCCAAGCCTTCAAACAAGAATGCAGCCTGGCTACTACTTTGATAGCAGCCTTGTGAGAAACTGAACAGAGAATCCAGCTAACCTGTGCCTGGGCTCTTGACCTATGGAAACTGTCAGATAATAAATGTGTGTTCTTATAAGCTACTTAATCATGGTAACTTATTTCATAGCAATAACTGTGAAGCCGAATACAATTTTATACACTGTTCCCCAGAATTCATATTCTAATTAATTATCTGGTGATAGTTCATTAAGGGTACTGCCACACAGTACCACCAACTGCTGGTTTAAACAACAGCATTTTATTGTCTCACACTTCTGGAGGATAGAAGTTCAAGATAAGATTTCAGCACCGTTGATTCCTTCTCAGAGCTGTGAGAGAGAATCCATTCTAGGCCTCTCTCCTGGCTTCTGGTGTTTTGCTGGCGACCACTGACATTCCTTGGCCTTTAGATGCATCGCCCTGATCTCCAACTTCATGGTCACATGGTATTCTCTCTTTGTGCATGTCTGTGTCTACATTTCCCCTTTTTATGAAATCATAAGAATGCTAGTCTTCGGCCGGGCGCGGTGGCTCAAGCCTGTAATCCCAGCACTTTGCGAGGCCCAGACAGGCAGATCATGAGGTCAGGAGATCGAGACCATCCTGGCTAACACGGTGAAACCCCGTCTCTACTAAAAATACAGAAATGACCCGGGCGTGATGGCGGCGCCTGTGGTCCCAGCTCCTCGGGAGGCTGAGGCAGGAGAATGGCGGGAACCCGGGGGGGCGGAGCTTGCAGGGAGCCAAGATGGCGCCGGTCACTCCAGCCTGGGCCACAAGCGAGACTCCGTCTCAAAACAAACAAACAAAAATAAAAACTCTAGTCTTATTGGATTAGCTACCCACTGTACTCCAATGTGACCTTATATTAACTAATTACATCTGCAACAACCATACTTGTAAGTAAGTTCACATACTGAGATGCTGAGAGTTAGGACTTCATCATATGAATTTGAAGAGGACAAAATTCAGCCTACAATAGGTGTTTAACTCTTCCTGTAAGAGGAAATCCTAAGAAAGAAAGAAAACACTGCCATTTTAACTTAAGGTATTATCTCTTTGAAATAATAAGCTCTACTTTCACCCGTTGTTTTGTTTGTCATTGCAAGAAGAGAGTGGAGACCAAAAGCATTCGTATATCCATTAATTTTTTAATGCATTTCTTTGAACACTTGGCTTTTACAGAGACAGGAGCCATGAAAATACGTCATTACTTTAAAAAGTTATAGTATCAGCTTCACTCATTAAAATGCAGCATTCAGTCTTTGGAGACTATTGCAAATGACTTTGTGAACTACCAATATTTCCTTGATATTAACTTATTTTACATCATATTTTTCAAACAGAAAATATGAAATGCATTTGATAGCTCCCAAGTTTAAATAATAGTATTCATTTCCAATATATGAAGCTTTTAAATAGTGAAGAGCATCTTGTGGCCATAGAAACAGCTATTAACAAGTAAGCATCTTCTACATGTCAGTATGCCAGTAAACGGTTCACATATATGATTTCATTTTCTCTTTACAGCAACCATATGAAGTGTTTGTCATATGAACCATATAAATGGACATGTAACATCTCCATTTTATAAATGAAGAAAGTGAGGAAAAGAGAGTAAGTGAGGTGTCCAAAGTCATACAGCTAGAAAATGTTAGATCTGAAATTTTAGTCAAGTTCACCTTCATTTCAAAGAGATACACTGTCTTGCTGCCTCACAGTAATGCAAGACTTATATATTTTGCAAAATCTGGATTCAAAAATTCTCAGAGGCCAGGATTACCAACCATCACTTCATTATACAGATAAAGACATTATTAACAAATACATCCATCACTCCATTTAGCAATTTCTTTAGATAGCACCATCGATGCAAGGAAAATCAAGTAGGAGCTGACAGAAAGGCAGTGCTGATCTTGGCTGTCTTCCCATGTCTTTCCTCAGCTGGCATTCCAGGCTCTCAAATTACCACCCTGAGGTAGACTCTATGAGTTGAATGACTATTAGGTACACTGATTCTACTGGACACAAATAAAAGGTTTTAAGGGGT
This sequence comes from Rhinopithecus roxellana, assembly GCF_007565055.1. NCBI lineage: Eukaryota > Metazoa > Chordata > Mammalia > Primates > Cercopithecidae > Rhinopithecus > Rhinopithecus roxellana. Next base: position 6,259,014 of record NC_044549.1, on the reverse strand, counting down.
TAACATGACAATAAAATGAAAACTGGAAGCCTATAATTGCATTTATAGATCTCTGGCTCATAATACCTCAAGGGTTACTACTCTGATATTCTGTTTATCAGTTTCATACTGTTAGCTCCCTTTCCCTGACTGTTTTCTGTGAATCATGAATTATTGCTTGATCTCATATTTGAACAGTTTTTGTTGTGTCTGGGTTGCTCACCTTAAAACATACTACGAGTTTTAAGAGCGATTCGACTCCTACTTCCAAGCCATAGAAATACTCACACACATTCCCAGAAGTTAGTTACTTGGGAAAGGTTTCCACAATGCTGTTATCTATAGCCCAGTAACCAAATTATCAGATCTGTTTCCTCCATCATCACAGCATGATCTGATGAATAGCAATCATTCCCTCTCTCTTGCCCAGCTTAGGCTGTGATTAATTTGATTGGTTTCAAAACCTGTTGTGTTTTTCCTCTGTGCCCTGCCTGAATATTGGCACAATATTATTGCAGTAGGTTGCGTTACTTCCGTTTCATCTTACATTTTCAGGCCACTTAATCCCAACATGTACATTTTTGTAATATTAAATGCAAGTGAACATTTTAAGCCAAGTGCCCTAGCATTTTTTTAGTAAGACTATGTCACTGCTCCTAAATTACCATGAGGCATGTTAACACAAAGATATTACAAATAACAACATAAAATGACAGGAAATTGAAAGGATACCTGGGAATACAAAATTCATGCACTTAGGTCCACCATATGTTATATCACTCTTATCGTAATATCAATTCTCATCTCCAATCAGTAAAGCTAAAAATGAGGTGACTTTCTGTGATTACATTTACAGATTAAAATGTTACATGATCATTTAAAAAATACGTATTTAGTAACCATCATATGCAGCTGTTCCTGGAAGAGCAGGTGGGGAAATAAAAATAATAGTCATAAACCTTACTGTTGAAGAATATATAATCTATCTAGAAGAAAATGACTGATTTTTCTCTAATTGCTTTGCCCCAAATTTTTCAGTATGTCTGGATGCCTTGTTTAGTTCTTAAGATTACTACTTATTCTATGTATCTTTTTGCCAATAAAATTATTGATATTTTTCATAATTTTTAGTCAATGAAAATAATCTAGGTCAGGTTTGCACTAGGCTTAACATATAACTGCTGTGTTCTCACAGCTTTAAAAATCAGCTACTGAACATCAATCTTTAGAAAAAAGACACTACTGGCCGGGCGCGGTGGCTCAAGCCTGTAATCCCAGCACTTTGGGAGGCCGAGACGGGCGGATCACGAGGTCAGGAGATCGAGACCATCTGGCAATATACGGTGAAACCCGTCTCTACTAAAAAATACAAAAAACTAGCCGGGCGACGAGGCGGGCGCCTGTAGTCCCAGCTACTGGGGAGGCGGAGGCAGGAGAATGGCGTGAACCCGGGAGGTGGAGCTTGCAGTGAGCTGAGAGCCGGCCACTGCACTCCAGCCTGGGAGGCAGAAGACTCCGTAAAGACACTACTTTACGAATAGAATGCTTAAAATTTTAACCCCAGTAGTGAAAAATTCATAGTTCAGTATTTTCTCCAGCAAATGAAAGAAAATAATTATTTCATTCCTATTCCATTAGCCATTTGTGATTTTAATGCAACAGCACTTTGGAAAAAATCTTCTTCTGAAGGCTGGTTACTGGATTCACTTCTAGGTTTAACACTTTGAAATAAGTCTTGATGATGGCGGATACAGATTTGGAGGTATAGCTATCTTGTCACCTTGTTGTTCTGCCTGCCCTACCACTGTGAATTTTTTACTCCGCGTTTTAGCATTTTGTGTGTGTGGGGTGTGTGTGTGTGTGTGTGTGTAGTATAATTAAAATTCTATAAAGTATGCATTATATAAATTACATAGTTTTGTCTTTATAGTAAGTACTATTTTAATGCCCTTTGTTCTACTTCTTAAACTGAATCTTTTTTTATAACTTTTTATGTTTTTGCAAATTTTAAAATATGTGATGATTATTTTCTATTTGTTTTCTCTGTAATTTAACATTTAAATGTAATTGGCAACATAGAACAATCATAATGATGGAGAATTTATGATTTTTAAGATAAATGTTACCTAATGATTTACTTTAAAAAATACATTTTTCAAATAGATGAATTTACATATAATGAGATGAACACATTCCGGTTTTCATAACTTTTGACATCTTGTACTTAAATTTTATACTTTCTGGAAGTAAGATATTTCTGTTTTGAATGTTTATTTTTTGTGACCTTTTATACATAGCTCTGAAATTGTCATTTGAGTCTATTGCAACCAGCTGTAGTAAACAGAAACAATACAGTAACATTAAATGCAGATGCTAAAATTTTACAAAACAAGTGAATGATAATTGATGATGAAACAGTGAACATGATTAACTTAGTACAGAAATCAAAATACAAAGAATAATGATGTAATTCTTCTATGTCACTCAAAACTGCACAATATATTGACTTAGATCATTCCGTTATTAGCCATATCTGCATTACAGTGTTTTTCCTACAGAATACACAATGTGATGTAATCATCTCTTATATTCTTAGAAACAATAGCCATAGAGTCCCCATATTATGTTTTCTGTTGGCAAAGAGCTATTCTTGTTTGTATCTTGAAAGTTAAAATGTTTTCTTTCTTCATCAGATGTTTTTAAACTGCAAAAAATAAAAAACCAGATGAAGAATACAGTGGCATGTATCAAAATAATTTACTTCTAGCACTAAATATTGACGAAGAGATTCTCCTTTACTTTTTGCAGTGTCATTTAAATTCAGTGATTACATTACTGATGTTATAAATAAAATTAACCATTTGAAAACATTATTCATATCTCAACAACAAGATAATTATTTAATACTTTCTGCTGGGAATATTGAAGTGTTTCATTTATTTTTATTTAGAAAAGGTAAAGAATTAAAGTTTAAGCCTTCTTTTTTAGAATGGATACCAGCATGCTTATGAGAATCATAACTACAAGCTCTCTATTTTAAATTATTTACTTTTTTTTACTAAGAACATGGACCTTTTTAAGACAAAGTCTGAAGAAATAGTTCTGAAGCCCACCAGAAAGTAATGTGTGACTTCCCCCTGCTGGCTTAGTGGAATAATAAAAATAAGAAAACCCTTTGTGATAATTTTTCATATTCTAAAACACTAATGTCTTATTAATTTAGAGAACTAGGACGCATATCTTTCGGAAGTTGCAAAGCATCTACCAGTAGCTGCAATATCCATTTATGTACTAAATACACAGACCCGTCAACATGCATGTACATTTCCCCCTGTCCACAATCACACCCAATTAGATCCAAACGACATTAACCTTTTAACCTAAAACAATATTTAAAAAGGAAACAGACACACACGCACACACACACATGCGTGCACACACACGTGTAAAAATCCCTCTCTTGCCTAGTGCTAGTTCGAGTTTATTTGCTATCCTCTCCCTGGAACTCTAAAATCTTCCCTAGTTGTCACCAATATGGGCTGGTTTCCAGGTCCCATTCTCAGCCTATTGCCTGTGGGATCTTGTAGCCGATCCTGTACCCGAAGCTTCGTACTGCAACCTGGCAATCATTGCTACTGGAAAACTAGTTCAGTATTAAATTATATATTTTAAATCACTTAATTATTGTTGCATCTTATTAAAATTAAAAATAACTCAATCTGATGAACCAAAAATAATAGATGCATATTTTGTATTACTTTGAATAAAATTTGCATGTTAATCAACTAGTTTCTAAATGCCAAGAAATAACTTTTCTGCTGCCTCCTCTCCCCATGCCTTGCAGTAGGTGCCAAATAAAGATGACCCAAATTAAAAATGTGAGACTTTGAGTTACACATAAGAATTAACAACCCTGAATACAACACAGTTCCTTGGGCCTAATTCTGAAATTGCTGCAAATAAATTTATCCTTTTAAGAACTGCTGAAGTTGTATCCATATAGTAAACTAGTTCATACATTTGCTGACAGAGTCACAGAGTCTACTATCAGTACGTAAAATTCTCTAAGTAGTTATCCGGTCTGGATGTCAAGACAATTCAAATAATCAGACCAAGTACTTTTCATTCTGTGAATGTCATCCAGTTAAGTAAAATGACTAAGCAATGAACTAGTTAGCAACTTAGTGACTAACCTGCCCCTGGTTAAGATTGTTTATCAATCCAGTCCTGAAGGCAGAATGCACTAGATGGTTACTGTTGCAGGCTGCCTTGTGTCCCCTAAAAGATGTCTTGAAGTCCTAAACTCTGATACCTGTAAATGTAACCTAATTTGGAAATAGGGTATTTGGGGACATGGTTAAGATAAGGTCATAGGGTGGACCTAATCCAACAGAACTGGTGTCCTTATGAGAAGAGAAGAGACAGACAAAGACACAGGGGAGAACATTAAGTGAAGATCGAGTCAGAGATTGATTCAAGTGATGTGATGACTGCAAACCAAGGGATACCAAAGATTGCCAGGAATCGCAAGGATGCTAGCAGAAAAGCATAGAACAGATCCTCCCTGAAAGCCTCCAGCGGGAACCAACTCTAACACCTTGTTTTCAAATACCTAGCCTCCAGAACTGGAGAAAATAAATGTCTGTTGTTTTAAGCTTCCCAGTTTGTGGTATTTTGTTATGGCAGTCGTAGGAAACTAAATACAGCTAATTGACACAATATTTATTTGAAACCTACTATAAATGAAGGCACTAAATGGGTCTTTAATCCCACAGCACCAAGACCAAGCCATAATACCTTGGCCTTTTCCTTCAGGACACCTGAGCAAGTGAATGTCAGACAAGTGAACCAACCATTACAATTAGGCATGAAACTATCTTCAAGAGATATTATACAAGCATGTATAAAAAGTCTTAACGTAGCAATATTACCTGAGAATATGATATCTCAGATAAGATGTACAGAATAAATAAGACTAAACCATGAAATATTAGGGGCATGGTATGGATGAAGGTGTGCAGAAGTGATGAAATCATTCCAAATAGAGGCACCAGCATGAAAATGAGCCATAGGAAGAGTGTGTTATATTTCCAGAATCTCAATTCCGCTCATTCCTTGCAAAAATCATATATATATTATTTGTAGCAGAACTTATTAGGAAGTAAGCAAGATTTGCATTTCTTTACATGATCTGAGTTAGTAAGAGAGTCTCCCAATAACAAGATGTAATCTCCCTAAAGAAGAATTTCTCAGAATAACATACGCATCAAACGACTGATCCTTTTTACTTCAAGACATTTCTGAAAATTGAAGTCCACAGTTACTTAAACAAATATTCCACCACCACCCCTTTGCTATTCCCAAAGTCTTTTGAAAGTGCTTTTAAATTATTTCCGCCTTTAAAATTTCCCAAACATCGAAGGCACTTGGACTATATTATGAACAAATTGTCTAAAAATACCCAGGCTTTGCATAATCAGTAAAGAAAGCACTTCCCTTTATAGTACAAAGTTCAATAGAGCATTGGAAATCAGTGTAGCTGATAGAAGAGTTCAGATGAAAAACTATTCTGAATCTCAGAGGTTACATAAGCCGAGTATTAAAGACATACTAGTTACTATGGTAACCTCATTTTTTATGGATTAGTAGAGTAAATAGTCTTACAAATCTTCAATAATCATTGACAAGTTAAGGTTAACCAGGGTAAAATTAAACTATAAAGCTTTCTTTTTAACAAATATAAAACACAAAATTAGCGACCGATTTTGTTTTTCAGAAGAAAGACACAGCACTTATACGAAGGTGTAATTGCCTCATTTAGTACTGATCTAGAATTCATGGTATTATAAATTCTGCAGTAATGTATTACAGAAAACTGCTTGAATGCATAAACTGAGATTCTCTCCCTTTTTGATGATCGAAATGTATATCTACTTATATTATTTTTTTATTTCAATAATAGAAATTTTTATGAAATGAATGCCAGAATCACAATTCAAAATTTGCTATACTATAGTATATCTTTTGATTCACTGTTTTTCTTTTCACATAAGTGACATGATCATATTCTAAACTCCATGAATAAAAATTTTACATCCTAGGCCGGGCACAGTGGCTCAAGCCTGTAATCCCAGCACTTTGGGAGGCCGAGACGGGCGGATCTCGAGGTCAGGAGATCGAGTCCATCCTGTCTAACACGGTGAAACCCCGTCTCTACTAAAAAATACAAAAAACTAGCCGGGTGAGGTGGTGGGTGCCTGTAGTCCCAGCTACTCGGGAGGCTGAGGCAGGAGAATGGCATGAACCCGGGAGGCGGAGCTTGTAGTGAGCTGAGATCCAGCCACTGCACTCCAGCCTGGGTGACAGAGCGAGACTCCGTCTCAAAAAAAAAAAAAAAAAAAAAAAAAAAAAAAAAAAATTTACATCCTGACAGAATCCTGTTAAAGTTGTATTTAAACATAAACCAATTAGTAAGGTCAATTATTTTATCCTAAATTCATGAGAAATATTAAACCAAAAACTGAACTTTTAGATTAATGGGAAAAGTATTATTGGCATTTTCTCTCCAACACTGTGACATGCTTTTGAGGACTCTCTTCATGTGTATGTGCCGGTGTATTATGCAATATCCCCTGCACTCACATTTTTCAGCAAATGTTTTCAAATCAATACTTCCATCTTGCCCAATAATTTATCTTTCTATCTACCTATCTCCAAGTTTAAATTCTGATTGTTTTTCAAAACTTTTCAAGCACCTCCAGGATTTTATCTAACCTACTTAAGCATCTTCTGAAGCAAAGGGATCAAGCCTGAGTTCAATTCTCTTGTACAACACCTCACACTCCTCAAATTTAAGACAATTTCAGTGGTAACAGTAAATCCAATTGCAAACACCCTAAAAGACTGTAAGACCATTTACTGGCATTACTATTTTATGATGTATACACACACACCCCCAGATAGATAGACAGACAGATAGATGATTGATTGAGATAGATAGATGATAGATAGATAGATAGATAGATAGATAGATAGATAGATAGATAGATATAACATGCAGTCATTCTACGTAACTTAAAACAGATAATAATATTTGGTAACCTTGTATGGATATCTTAAAGATGCACACATGTACACATAAATACATACACATGCAAAGTCCTTTGTCACTAAACCAAAAAAGAAAAATTCCAGAATAAACAGGTGAATCTAATTTAAAATCTCAGGACTCCTTTCCTTCTCTCAACACATGCCTTCCTCCTGTTGGCCACATACAAATGCTTTTGGACTCCGGATCTCTAAGGGAGAATGGGAGGGAGTGAGCCCTGGCTCAAAAAGGCAGTTTACTTAACTGGAAAGTTCAAATCTAACCCATTTGCCATCAGCACTTTGCATGACCAAACCTCTTATCTAAACATCCAAAGAGTATTTCAACAGATGATGCTAAAAGCAAGTCAGCAATATCTTTATCTAACAAAAAGAAACAGTAGGAAATGTTAGTAAAACTATTACTTATATAACTATTGTATGTTCAACAGTGTGCCTGAGGTAGTTCCAATTCTGTTGAGGAAAGCAACTCTTTAAGTATTCCGTGGGCTGGACATTTTTGCCCATTTTTCAGTATTAGCTGTTGAGTGTCTTCTAAAGCATAATATACTCATACAATTCTTAGGTTACCGACTTCATATTCCCATAACTGTCTTCCCCAGATCTTCAAAAACAGGCTTATTTATAGATTCAGTTTCTAACTCATTACTCTTTCCAAAATACCCCTTAGTATTAGTTACTATGTGTTGAACAATTGGTACAGGCCAAGTGATTTACATGAACTCTCTCATTACTTTTCGGAGCAGTAAATAACATTACCTTTGTTCATATCTAGGTAAATTGAGGCTTAGAGGTGTTGAATTACTTGATTTAGTGTTGAAAGTCCATTTAAAACCTAGATCTTTTTCAACCCAAAGTCAAGGCCCTTAATCTCTAGGTTAAGGGTTCTCAAACTTGGCTATACATTAGATGGCTTGTTAAAATGTAGATTGTTAAACCCTAAGCCTTGAGTCTCTAATTCAGCGTTTTTGCATTTGTAACAAGTCCTCAGAGAAGACTGATGCTGTTGATCTTGGACCTGTGAAAGGAAAATCAATCTTGGGACCCCAAAATTACTAAGCCAAAGGGAAAAGTCAAGCTGAGAACTGCTCAGGGCAAACCTGCTTCTCATTTTATTCTTTAAATAAATGGCCAAGCGTGGTGGTTCACACCTGTAATCCCAGAACTTTGGGAGGCCAAGGCAGGTGGATCATGAGGTCAGGAGGTTGAGACCAGCCTGGCCAACATAGTGAAACAATATTCTTTACTAAAAATACAGAAAATTAGCCGGGCGTGGTGGCAGGCACCTATATAATTCTAGCTACTCAGGAGGCTGAGGCAGGAGAATCACTTAAACCCAGGAGGCAGAGGTTGCAGTGAGCTGAGATCGCGCCATTGCACTCCAGCCTGGGCGACAAGAGTGAGACTCTGTCTCAGAAAAAAAATTAAAAAAAAGACAGATACTAAATTTAAAAAGCTACATGGAATTTCCTTGTGGACAAAGGACAGACAGAATTCAAAGTCATCCCTGTGCTCACTGAGATAAATGCATGTCTGACTGCTGCCTTTGGAAAGGCTTATCAGAAACTCAAAAGAATGCAACCGTCTCTTACCAATCTATGACCTGAAAGCCCCCTGAATGGAACCAATGTACATTTTACATATATTGATTGATGTCTCGTATCTCCCTAAAATGTATAAAACCAAGCTGTGCCCCTACTACTTTGGGCACATGTCGCCAGGACCTCCTGAGGCTGTGTCACGGGTGCACATACTTAACTTTGGCAAAATAAACTCCCTAAATTGACTGAGACCTGTCTCAGATATTCGGGGTTCACAGACCACACTTTTAAAGCATTACATTATGATACACTTCAACGCCCGCACCCACCTTCAACATGATATAGCAGTGGTTCGCAATCCCAACTATACCTTTGAACCACCTACAGATTATCAAAATAAGAAAAATACCCCTGCCTAGGCTCCACACCGGACAAATTACATCAGGGTTTGTGAGGTGATTTGATGCCTGGACGTTAGTTGTTTTTAAAGTTTCCCAGGAGATTCTAATGTACAGCCAGGTTTGAAAACCACCTAGAAAAGGTGAAAGGAACATGAACTTTGTCATTAGATGCTCAGGCTTCAAATTTTAGTCCAAATGAGAGATTACATTGGCTTGGACAATAGTAATAGCAGTGGGGGAAAGTGGTCAGTTTCTGAATATATATTGAAGCAGGAGGCAATAGGATTGTTCTAGTAAATTCGTTATGTGGGGTAGCAGAAAAAGGAGTGAAGGACATTCCAAATTTGGGGTCCTGAGTCCTTGGAAGGGTGGACTTGCCATTTACAAAGAAGGAAAAGATTTGCAGAGAAACTGGCTTGAGGGAGAAAGATCAGGATTTGCTGTTGGCCAGATACAATTGAGATCCCAGGTATGTGAGCAAGTGAAAGCTACTGGCAGGATGATACAGCCGTTTCCTGGGGAGCTCTTGGGGTTTCAAAATAAATGTGGATGCCACATTCAAAGATTTGGACAGTGGACAGTGGATCAGGTGGACAGTGTTGATGAAGAACGGATCCTAGACCTGAGCCCTGAGGCACTCCAGTGGTTGAGGAAGGGAGGAAAACAAAGAATCATGTTGTCCCAGAAGGAAAGCAAAGCTAACCATGCCCAATGCTGACGACAGGTACAGTATCAGCCACTGAAGGCCATGGAAGTCACTGGCAAACATAATTTTATCATAGGGAAAGGGACAAAAGCCCAAGTTGGACTGAGTTTATACGTTTTAAGGAAGGTTGATAAAGTATCCCCAATTTTGTTTTAAATTCAGCATTGTCTAAGTAGGTCAGAAATGGTTTGACACTGATATTACAAAGATAAACAAGATCTGGCTGGGTGTGGTGGCTCATGCTTATAATCCCAGCACTTTGGGAGGCTGAGGTAAGCTCCCTGAGCCCAGGAGTTTGTGACCAGCATGGCCAACATAGCAAAATCTCAGCTCTACTAAAGATACAGAAATTAGCCGGGCATGGTAGCATGTGCCTGTAATCCCAGCTACTCGGGGTCTGAGGCATGAGAATCACTTGAACTCAGGAGGCAGAGGTTGTAGTGAGATCATGCCACTGCAATACAAGCCTGGGTGACAATGAGACAGACAAGGAAGGAAGAAGGGAAGGGGAGGGGAGGGGAAAAAAAAGATAAAGAAAGAAAGAGAGAGAGAGAGAGAAAGAAAGAAGGAAGGACGGAGGGAGGGAGGGAAGGAAGGAAGGAAGGAAGGAAGGAAGGAAGGAAGGAAGGAAGGAAGGAAGGAAGGAAGGAAGGAAGGAAGGAAGGAAGGAAAATACAAGATCCTTCAAGGAGTTCATAATCTAAAAGAAAACATTTATAAGCAGTGTTAAAACTATTCACTAAATACAAAAATAGAGGGACAGAGAGTGTTTTCATTGGAGCAATGAAAAGAGAACACCCAGCTGTTTGTTTTCTATTTTCAATTTTCAGGTAAGGATTTTTTTAAAATATGCTACTTCTGTAAGTCACGTAAGGACAGCCTAACCTACCAAGGAGAAGCCGTCGGTGTGGCACATACTGTCTGAATTCCAGAAAGGCATTTGATTCTAACACAAACATAACATCCTCTTTTTATCAGCAAATTAAGATTATACAGCTCAGACAGTGTTTGTATATTGCATCTCACCAGTGGTGAGCTCAAAATAAAACAATTGTCTTGGTTATATCTATTGCCAAACCCGAACTTACTGACAGAAAACAGACCTGACTCTGGGCAGATTTTCCTTAGCCAACTCCTGCGGTATCTTGAATGTTTGTTTTTCTCCCAGCAAACAAAGCTCTCCCTCTCAGCCCTTAAAAGGTTCTAAACTTAAGTGGAATCGGTGGCTGGGATTTTCTTTCAAGTGAGTATTGCCTTCAGCAAGGGCGTCCCGCAAAATGGATCAGATCCTCCCACTGCAGGAATTCCTGCCTCTTCAACTCTCTCGCTGTCTTTCCTCATAGGGGGCCAGGGGAAGGTTAATTGGTAATTTCTCTTTGAATATGAAGCCTATTTAGCTAATTACTTGGGTTTTTGATGTTATTTTTAGAAGACTGGTTTAGAGATTTGTTTTAGAGGTTCTTTTCCTTCCCTTCACATTCAGATGTATTTTTAAACTTAAAGGCAAATACAATAAGTCTAATTCGATTCCAAATAATTTAATTAAGTGGATGAGCCCATTGTAATTCTGTAGAAATTAGATCCTCATTTTATAGAGGGAAATGAAATAACTCCCTTTATAAATGTTACGTGAGGTTTGAGGTTGAGAAACAGGAAACTAGTGGTAAAATATCAGATGTGAAAATTCAAACCTTGTATCCAACAGAAGTTGAAGTGAATTCAACTAAATGTCACTTTCTCAATAACCTTCCCTGCTCACACGTTCTACATTATGTCACCTCCTGTTATTCTGTAGCAAGCACCCCTTCTCTTTCCCACAGAACTCTTATTATAGCAGAAAGTTATTTTTGGCTTACTAGTTTATTATTTATCTCCTCCATTAGAATGTAGGCACCATGAAATCAGGAATTGTTTTTCTTATTTTCTTTGTAACGCAAACATTTTCCCCAGTACTTGAAAAACATTAAGGATTTTAATAAATATTTGTTGAATAAATGAAATAAGAAGTGACTCAACCAACCAAGCACATAACACTCAGGTTGAAATTATCCAACTACCTAAAATAGTGGCTATTAATTTTTTGGACCATAACACACAGGAAGATATGTGGTTTTTTATTTGTTTTTTATTGTTGTTGTTTTCTTTTTAAGATGGAGTCTCCGTCTTTTGTCAGGCTGGAGTGCAGTGGCACCATCTCGGCTCACTGCAACCTCCACCTCCCGAGTTCAAGTGATTCTCCTGCCTCAGCCTCCCAAGTAGCTGAGACTACAGGTGCACACCACCACGCCCAGCTAATTTTTGTATTTTTAAAAGAGACAGGGTTTTACCATGTTGACCAGGATGGTCTCCATCTCTTGACCTCATGATCTGCCCTCCTTGGCCTCCCAAAGTGTTGGGAGTACAGGCATGACCCACCACACCTGGCTAGATATATCTTTTTTACTGGCATAATTTATTACTTTGTTCAATTATTTTTATAAGCTGTATTTAACCGGAATTTTTGTTTTTGTTTTTATTTAGCTGATTGTCCATTTTCCTTTCAATAGAAGTGAGAAAAGGAAAATAGCGCAGAGTGTTCTGAGCTATGTGAGTTATTCAAAATGTATCAGGTCCAGAGAGACGGGAGTAGGGACTTCAGACACATTCTCCCCATATCCTGGGGTAATTGTTTAAAGGAATTTTGTTCCTGAGCAGCTGCCTCACCCATTATCTTCATGTTCCTGAAATCTGTGATACAAAGAACAATGTATAACCAATAATAGCTTATGTTATTTTAATATACATTTTTGGTAAACCACTTTGGAACTGTCTCCTCTTTTCCTTTGGAAACCTTCTTATAGCTGTGGTTAATCAGGGGTATATATTCAGGGCACCTTGAACCAATGGTCCCAGGCTGCCGTCCTCAAACTTGGCCCAAATAAACTCTTGACTTATATTAATTTTGCCCTGGTTCTTTTCTTTAGGTTGACAGAAGAATTACCTTAAACATTTTTTATAAAGATTTAAACAATTTATTTTACTTTTTAAATCTTATTTTATGTTCATCATTTATCATACATTGTTACCTATTTCTTAGTGTGTTTGGTTTCATCAAACTGCTATGTATTCCTCTTTTTCCTCTTAGAAATGTAGACATCCTAGTATACATTTTTCCTCCTTTAATGGGTACCTTCATTCTTCACTAATATTCAAACCAGTAAAACTTTTTCTTACACCAAGATGCACTGTTTTCTCTACCAAGACACCCTAGTTCCACAGTACTCTCACAGAGAGCTTCAAAATACCATACTTCTCCCATTTTCTCCCTAACTCCCAGAGGATACACCTGGAATAATCCCCAGCCTTCCACTACCCTACTCACAACTCTTAGCTTTCATTCAGATATTCTAAAACTAGAAGCACCAAGCTACTGTGAGAATTTCCTTTGTTCTGTTTCTTCTGTCTTAAGTATGCTTAGTTGGAAGTTCATCCCACACACTCTGAGTCTAGGTTCATCCATTTGAGATCTGTGAAACAGCAGCTACCCCATAGCATTTTCTACCAGTTCTATTAAATTTCATTTATTTTTAAGTGCTGGTCACAACATCCTAAATTGATTGTGTTACTCACAAAAGGATGTGACCTTTGCTTCAATCCCAGCCACTACAGAATCCTGCCTCATTCTGGAAAAAAAAAAAAAAAAAAAACATGCTCTCTGGTTGGACACATCTACTCACATCAGAAAATCTAATAAAAATGCTCGGATCAGCATCCCACCTCAGTTGTTGGGTTGTTGAGAAAACCTAAAAAGATATCTCTTCACCTTAGTCCCATCACTGAAATAACAGACTGATTTCACAACGTAAGTCTTTACACTGACATTCCCTGCACAGAATGACAGGGAAACTTGCTCACATCCTCTAACCCACCACAGTGCCTGACTTGGACTTTAGAATCAGTACCTCACACCAACTTTCCCATTTGTCCTTCCCCATCCTAGAGCCTTTCTACTGTATAGCACAGCTTTCAGCCCTCTCTTTTATGTTGACCCTGCTGTGTACTCTGTGATCTGCCATTGACTCTCCTCAAGTAAAGGGATCATGAAGTATAAAGTTTTAAGAAATCATAAAAAAACAAAAATGTCTAGCCTGATAAATGGAGTCATCTAGTTTGAATAAAATTAGAAAAGTTAGTAAATCTACAGACCAGAATGAAGTTAACCTCTAAATTCTGCCTGTTTTCAGTGGTTAAGATGATATTGCAATGTCCAAATTGATTTTAAGAATTATTCAGGGCCGGGCGCGGTGGCTCAAGCCTGTAATCCCAGCACTTTGGGAGGCCGAGACGGGCGGATCACGAGGTCAGGAGATCGAGACCATCCTGGCTAACACGGTGAAACCCCGTCTCTACTAAAAATACAAAAAAAAAAAAAACTAGCCGGGCGAAGTGGCGGGCGCCTGTAGTCCCAGCTACTCGGGAGGCTGAGGCAGGAGAATGGCGTAAACCCGGGAGGCGGAGCTTGCAGTGAGCTGAGATCCGGCCACTGCACTCCAGCCCCAGCGACAGAGTGAGACTCTGCCTCAAAAAAAAAAAAAAAAAAAAAAAAAAAAAAAAAAAAAAAAGAATTATTCAGTAAGATAACAATTATCTTCACTATTTGAAAATAATCCAGTAGCCTTCTTATTTTTAAACAAAACAGTGTCAAATTAATGGGCCTTATATGCATATTTACCACTAGATTTTTCAGCCATTTCTGCCCCTTAAAAAAAAAATCAAGATAGACCCTAAGGAAATATAGATTGTTGGGATCTTAGACAATGGTTCTCAACTTTAGTTGCATGATAAAATCACCCCAGACTAATTAAATAATAATCTCTGGGAGTGTAACTGCATGTGAGTAGTTTTGAAAGCTTCCCAGATGATGTGCAGCCAAGTTTGAGAATGACTACTACATGCCATGAAATTAAAGAGACTAAAAATAAATAAGTAAATGAAGCCTGCACCAGCCTTGAGGAGGAAGGAAGAAAGGTAGTTGGAAAACAAAACAAAATACAAATCACCTTGAGGTAGAAAGCAACTGATCATTCAAAGCCTCCTCGTCTAACCTCTAGGAAATTTTATCAAAATTCACAGGCAAAAAAACACAAAAAACAAACAAACAAAAAACTACATGAAGAACCCTTTGGTGGTCATTGCCTGATAACATTTAGCATTTACGCTGAAGGGGTAAAAGACTGTAATCCTTTGAAAAGTGTCTTCTCGTGCTTTTAAAGAGTTGTGTTGGATGCTTTGGTACACAGCTCTTTATAAAGCATGAGAAGACGTGCATGGTAGAGAAATGAGAACGAAGGGAGCTTAACGGATTCTCCTTACAGTCAGGGTCAGATAAACCTTGCACCAGCCCGTGTGGTGCTAGGAATTGCTGGGGTTTGGAAAGTTCCACACGAGGAGGAAAGTCAGCTTGTAATCATGAAGCATTTTTATGTAAGCACTTCCAACAAATAGCCTAAAAAGATCTGAGAAGAAAGGGATGTGATTTATTTTAATTTGTTCTCTCATTCTACATGAAATTCCACTTTCATACCTAATTTTGTATTTGTAATTTTGCATGCTTTTCCTCAAAGAGGTCCTCCATATTGATTAAGCTTCAGGCCCCACAAAACCTGGATTCAGCCTTGCCTGGAGTTGACGCCTGCTAAAACATAAATTATACGAGAAAGCACAAATCTTAATTCAGGTTTCTTTCTTCTTACATGTGCTTTATAAAAAGAAAACGAGAACATGTAAAATCAGTCAAAGAACAAATCAACAGCATTGAACGTTTCTTATAGAAATCTAAGAAGAAAGACAGGTTTTTAAATTTTGTAGTCAACTCTTACATTTGGGGAAGTACATAGGAAATCATTGACATTTTGTTAAATTTGAGTCATCGAAACTGTACCTAGGATTTCAAAAGTTTTTTTGTTCACCATAAGTGTTTATGTTTCAGAGAAACTATTAGACATCTTGGAATATGTATTAGGAGCTCCAAATTTTGCAGCACTCGTTTGCAAATACCCCCTAATATCTAAATAATGTGTCTCCACTTACGAGCCAGCATTACACATCATCTGATGTGAGAGCCTATGAGGCAAGCATCTCAAACATTTTTTTTTTCCAGACCCTGTATTCTCCTACAGGCTGATGAAGAAAGTGAACCTCAAAAGAACATTAAAGAAATTGTCTACAGTTGCTCATAAGGGTGCAGTATGAATTTAAAGCGGAGAACTTTGACCTTAATTCCAGTGTTCCTTCCACAGAACCATACATTTTCTCATTCTCTTCCATTTTCCTGTTATCCTCCACTGCCTTCTTCACATCTACCTGTATGTACCTTATACCTGTAACAATTACTCACAAAGGACATGCTCAATAAACCTCCATATAGGGAAAGTTTTGATTCATGAAGGTGCTAACCAAAAAGCAAACAACCAAAAATGAGTTGAGGCAAGCCAATGAACATAAAATAGAAAACCTCATAGGTGCTAGAAATATTTTTCTATTAAAATGCCAGATTCATTTCTTCTATTCAACTCTCCGCTAAAGAGCTTTCCATTCTTTACTCCTTAATGAGAAGCCAAACTATATATGTTACATGCTTAAATAATTATTTCAGAAGTCATAAGATGTCCATGTAATCAGAATAAATTTTTTTATGAACTTGGAACCTAAACATGGCCCTATTCATCCTTAATCCATAAGGCTTCTCTGCCCCAAAGGCCTTTCACTTTCTCTAATTTGTTTTTATTTCATAACACTACCTTTCATTTTGTCCCACTGAAGACTGCTTCTTGCCCAGCAATGATAAGCAAAAGATTCAGAGATGAAACAGCTGGTTCTAATATGTCATTGCCCATTTCATGTTGGAATACAACAACATTTTTTATGTAAAAAGAAGAGAAAATAAAGAAAGGAAAAAAATTAACATATAACAAACCTTGTAGAATTACAACAATGTCAATGTAACACCAGAAAAGCAATATAATTTTGTGTTTTCCCTTTTCCTTTTTAATTTTCAAAACCATGTTATCCTTAGCTATTTCATTTTTAACAGTAATTGTATAGAATAAAATTGACATTTCTTTTAGAGTTTATATTCATTTTCCCATTCTGAAAAGTCTCTTGAACTTTAAAGGTGACCTCAGATTTCTGCAATACGTGCTTGCTTTCTAACATAAAAATGCAATTAAAATTTTGAGCCATTTAATAACAAATATGATATATGGCAGGCTGTGTTGCAGTTTTTTTAGCTTAAAAACACAAAATGTACTCACCTAGAGAGAAATGCTAAAAAATGTTATCGGAATGAAACAGAAAGGCTTTAATTATTACAAGAGTATTAAATGTTTTCAAAAAATCACCTGTTTGGCAAAGACTTGCTCAGTAATAAAAACAGAGTATTTTCTCTAGGTGTACTAGTTTTTAATGAGAATAATTATATACATTATCTTGAAGAAATGTCCCATTTGAGAAAAGTAAAAAGAATATAGTAAAATATAAAGGAATAGGAACATAATGAGCACTGTACTTATAAATCATAGCTGACAAGAGTTTAACTATCATCTGCAGGAGAGGACAACAATTAGAAAATTTAAAACTTATTATATTATATGTGTTTTCATTCTGAAAGTGAATTGCTTATTATGAAGTTATGCCTTGATTATTGGCCATTATCACTAGCAATAAATGAAACTATTCCTAGGTTTCTGAATATACTAGTATATCATGTCTTACAGTATATGGGAGGAGCCAAAAATCAACCATTACTTTAATACACTAACCTCATGATTAAAGCATAAGGTATTGCTTAAACAAAATTAGACTGTGGAAGTCAATTATAAACAAAAAGATGAGTCATTCATTTACTAAGTGGTCCTCCCTATTTCTGGCATGGGAACACTGTCCTTTAGGCATAGTTTATACCTTTATCAAACAAGATAAGAATTACCATGATTAGAATTTGGAGAGATTGGGCCCAGCCCTGAGCTATCTTATATAATGGAACTAAAAACAGGCTTCACAAATGAGGTTTAAATATTTGAACACAGAAAAATAAAAATCAAAAGCCATACAATCACATGTCTATAACAAATGCAATAGCATTAACATGAAGTAAAGTACAGAGAACAAAGTGTTAACGTAATTGGTCACGAGGCCAAACACTTTAAAGTAAAGTCTTTTGGCCGGGCGCGGTGGCTCAAGCCTGTAATCCCAGCACTCTGGGAGGCCGAGACGGGCGGATCACGAGGTCAGGAGATCGAGACCATCCTGGCTAACATGGTGAAACCTCGTCTCTACTAAAAAATACAAAAAACGAGCCGGGCGAGGTGGCGGCGCCTGTGGTCCCAGCTACTCGGGAGGCTGAGGCAGGAGAATGGCGGGAACCCGGGGGGCGGAGCTTGCAGGGAGCCAAGATGGCGCCGCTCACTCCAGCCTGGGCCACAGAGCCAGACTCCGTCTCAAAAAAAAAAAAAAAAAAAAAAAAAGTAAAGTCTTTTGTGTAATGTAAGGAAGTCTATATTGGAAGTAAATTGACAAAAAAATCATGACTTCAGAATAATCGTGAAATTTTACAGTAACTATACTTTTCAAAATAATGCCCTAAACTTTAAAAAATGACTAACAACTATTGTGACTTGATTAAAAAAGAAGGAATGATAATAATTCATATTCACCTTTATGATTCCTTATGGCTGGAGTTAGAGAAACATTCAAATAGGGCAGAGATCACATATTTAAATATAGGCTAGTTATTTTTCACCCATCAAAAACAAACACACAAAAACAACTATAATCTGTTTCCAGTAATTATGCCCAAGACTTATTATCTTTTTGTGAATGACGAATCATACCGCTAGTATCATCAAACAACACAGTCATGAAGGATGCAGTCTCTGAATCCACATTGGTTAGTGTGGAGTGCCTGCTCGGATGCTTTCTGGCTGTATGACCTTGATTATGGTCAGAGACTTTTCTGTTCCACAGATTCCTCATCTGTAAAATAGGAATAATAATAGCAAGGACTTCATACGGCTATAGTTGGCAGGATTGAGAGAACTCCATTTTTGACATGGAAATTCAAAATAAATATGACCTATAGTATTACCACTATTACTACTACCACTGTCGCTATCACTATTACTCCTTCTGCAACCAAGAGAAGTCTATTAAACTGCAAATATCCTTGAGAGTGGACGAGTGACGCCTTTCTATATAGCCCACTAACGAAAACATTTCTTTATACAGCAAAAATATCAACAATTCCTTTTCTTTCAGGCCATTTCTAAGTAAGAAATCCAATCAATGATTTGCTATCTATTCTCTTTTTAAGGGATTGGCTATTCAAAGAGTTAAAAACTAACAGGCAAAGCAACTGCCATAGCAGTGGATATTATCATTGATGAAAGTGTGATTTGGAATTGTGTCTTTTCTTCTGCAACTTGAGATTTTAAACGCCTAAGTAAAGAAACCTACCTGATTTTTGGAAGTGTTTAATTAAAGGTACCCTCTTACCTTGGAGTCAATAATAATCCATCAGACTCCTGAGGTCAGTGAGTTGGGGAAGGGAAAAAAGGACAGGATGTTCCCCTCACACCCACTTCCTCCCATCAGTTCCTGCATTTTCTTGTAGGGTAGCAGGTCTATGGAAACGTTTCCTCTAGTTCAAATGCACACCTCATTATCAAAAATAACATTCAAACTCTTAGCTTGGCAATTCAAGCCCCAACCTGCCTTTTCAGCTTCATTTCCACTTACATTATTTTCCAGGTTTTACTGTTCATTTCCAAAACAGCTTTGGTGCTGCTCCACTCTCTCATTTCCGTGTTTTTCCCTCATATTTTTCTCTCTGCTAGAAATGACATCATTTTCCCCCATCTCTTACTTCAAAAGACTCATCCACTCTTTAAGGCCCCACTCAAATTTCCATAACGCCTGCCCTGACCTACTCTTCCTCTTGCCACCACAATGTGAAGCATTTCTTCCACTGCTGAGGTGCCATCCCCTAAATTTCCAATGTGTTTATTTACTACTCTCTGGCATGTATGTAACGCACTGTATTAGTCTGTTCTCATGCTGCTATAAGGACATACTCAAGATAGGGTGATTTTTATTTATTTATTTATTTTGAGATGGAATTTCTCTCCTATTGCCCAGGCTGGAATGCAATGGCGTGATCTTGGCTCACTGCAACATCCATCTCCTGGGTTCAAGCGATTCTCCTGTCTCAGCCTCCCAACTGGCTACGATTACAGCTGCCCACCACCACACACAGCTAATTTTTGTATTTTTCTTAGAGACAGGGTTTTACTATGTTGGCCAGGCTGGTCTTGAACTCCTGACCTCAGGGGATCCACCCACCTAGGCCTCCCAAAGTGCTGGAATTACAAGTGTGAGCCACTGCACCCGGCCAAGACTGGGTAATTTATAAACAGGCTTAATTGACTCACAGTTCAGGATGGCTCGGGAGGCCTCAAGAATCTAACAATCATGGTAGAAGGAGAAGCAAACATGTCCTTTTTACAGGTGGTAGAAAAAAGAATGAGAACAGAGCAAAGGGGAAAGTCCTTTATAAAACCATCAGATCTCGTGAGAACTGACTCACATCATGAGAACAGCATGGGGGAAACCATCCCCATGATTCAATTACCTCCCACCGGCTCCCTCCCAGGACATGTGGGGATTATGGGAACTACAATTCAAGATGAGATTTGGGTGGGGACACAGCCAAACCATATCAGTCACCATGTGCATGGGTTATTTACTAAGTCCTGCTCACCAAATCGAGTATGTGTGATACCTTTAGGTGTAGTAGATCAGCATGATGTTCTAAGAAATGGCAGACTAAGCAAAATCCCGTTAGTTTATGACAGAAAACATGACAAGTTAGAATTTAGACAGAGGAGGTGCTATGTATAATCTGAATGTTTCTATGTTCCCAGATTCCTATGTTGAAATCCTAGCCCCCAAGGTGATGATATTAGGAGGTGGGGCCTTTTGAAAGGTGATCAGGTCATGAAGACAGAGACTTTATGAGATTCATGTCCTTACAAAAGAGGCCGGCTGGGCACGGTGGCTCACGCCTGTAATCCCAGCACTTTGGCAGGCCGAGGTGGGTGGATCACGAGGTCAGGAGTTTAAGACCAGCCTGGCAAGATGGTGAAACCCCGTCTTTACTAAAAATACAAAAAAATTAGCCGGGCGTGGTGGCATGAGCCTGTAATCCCAGCTACTCCAGAGACTGAGGCAGAGAATTGCTTAAGCCTGGAGGGGCGGAGGTTGTAGTGAGCCAAGATCACGCCACTGCACTCCAGCCTGGGCGACACAGCGAGACTCCATCTCAACAACAACAACAACAACAACAACAACAAAAGGCCAAAGATAGTGAGGCATGGTGGCACACTCCTGTAGTCCCATCCACTTGGGAGACTGAGGTGGGAGGATCATAAATTTAAGCCCACTCAGGGCAAAGTAGTGTGAGCCCATCTCCAAAAAATAAAAAGGGACCTAAGGGAGCTTTTCCTCCTCTTCCACCATATGAGTCTGTAGCAAAAAATATGTCAACTATGCAACAAGCAACAGGCTCTCACCAGACTTTGAACACACTAGTGTCTTGATCTTGGACTTCCCAGTATGCAGAACTGTAAGAAATAAGTTTCTGTTGTTTATAGGCTATCCACTTTCTGGTATATTGTTATAGCAGCCCAAATGGACTGAGACAGTAGGAGTACTGCTAACTCTGCCAAATGAATTCAAAACACTTTTGGTAGTCTTTAAGCATAGAAAAGAAAACATTCACTAACTCAGTAGTTGCACACCAGTTACCAGATGCTGCACTGATTTGTTCCAATAAAGAGAACAGGTCTAGAATAGTAACAGAAATTGGAATTGCTAGTGGTTATGTTTATGATAACCCATTGTCATTCTCCAAAATTCATTTGACTTCTCTGCCAAATAGGCAAGTTAACAGTTATGTATCTTATAAGTCTTTGTTGGAGGCATAAATACATGCAATCTTACTTAGAATGGTATATTCATTTTGATTTGCTATTTGGGGAGGGAGAGGAAGTTCTAGATTCCAGTGGCTTTTTTTTTCTTTTTTAGCACTCATCTTACCATTATAGCCGTGATGCCATTTTTCAGGGAATAAAAATAGTTATTTTGCCAGCATATGGCAACTGATTAAGGTTTAATATTGGGAGTTGACTTTCAGCACAGTCAGAATACAGAAGCAACACCAGATCTGGTGGTTTTTAGTTACTTTTGTGTGTCTCACCCTGAGACGTACTCTGGTATTAATTTCCTAGACCATCCCTCATCCCCTTTTCCATATAACTTTCAAAATCTATCTCTTACACACATCAAAACACATTATTTAGTTTTTAATTAGATGAAGAGTTGTATGAATCTATCAGTCCTTACTCATTCTGTGCATATATTTTTTCGTTTGGTTCGATTTGGCTTGGTTTTACTTTTCTCAAAAACAGCATAGCAATCCAGCACATATAATAATGCTGATAATGAAGTAACACTTTTGACTAATTACTGTAAAACAAGTATTCTGTTAAACACTTCATGTATGATACATTATCTTACTTATTCTTCTATATAGTGCTACTACTAATAATAGCTAACACTCATATAGTCTTTCCATGTGCCAGACACTATTATGTTTATTTACTTATTTAATTCTAACAATAAATCTTTAATACACTATTGTTATCAGTAGTTTACAAATAAAGAAGTAACACATAATAAATATCTGTTAGTAAGTTCAAGAAATTTGCCCAAAATCACTCAACAACTAATTGGCTAAGTTGTAATTTAAATGGATGTAATAGAGAAACAATATTCAAAACTAATACATTGTCTCTGAATCTTACATCTAGCTTTTAAAAATGTATTCCTGTTCAATTTATATTCCCCTTAATTTGTTTGCCATGAACTTTCCTGTACAGTAGCTGTGCTAAAGATGCTCTGTATTCTGTTAATAAGTTCTTTGAGAACATGGCATGTAATATTTATATTCTTGCAATTAACACAATACTATTGTCATATTTAAGGTACTCAATAATTATAGTTATTAAATTGATTAGCCAATTGTGCTTATCTTAAAAAATGCTGCAGAGCGAGGGCTGGTGTTGGAATGGATGTTCTTGACAGAAAGGATCATATTATGGGGATCTACCAGCTCTGAAAGTTAACAGAGGTCGTTAAAGATCGAGCAGTAAGTCCCAACTTACCAACCGGAGACTCCCAAAGAGTTTTATAGATTAATAAATTAGATAATGTAACAGTGTCAGTACTTAAACCAGAAAACAACAATTTTGTTATTTTTGCTACTGTAACCAATCAGGCGATTTGGGAATCCAGGTAAGTATTTGATGATTATATAATAATTTCTGAAAAGGAGAACTGTCTTAGAGCTGCAGAACCCAAAGTTCCTATATAGTAAAGAAGCAATGGTTGAATAAATATAGATGAGATAGAGGCTTTGAGTAAAAGTTTCAAAGAGTAAGATTTAAAATTTTTTAAATATGTACATTTTGTAGTATGTTTAACCCCCAAATTTCAAATATGTAAATCTTTCTCCACCATTTTAGCTATAATCGTTATTTCTAATCTGATTCATTATTTAACCTTATTACACACATTTATTTCCAGAAATATTATCTATAAATGCTTGATCATATTCATCACTTGCTCCAAAGAACTGAATTAAAGAATGGCTGCAGTATGACAACCATCTTTTATAAATATGATCTTTTATAAAAACTGATACAAGGATGAAAAATATAAGCACTTAAAAGCTAACATTTGCATTACCCAATTGAGATCTTATGTAATAATTCTTAACTTATAAACCATACTGCTTTTAAAAGTTCAAACTAAATAACATATTCTTAGCATTGACATTAGCAATTTTTAAGAGATCCAGAGGAACTAGACAGATTTCTATTTTAAGATAGATTTAAAAGTATGTTAGAAGTGTGTGCTGAATGAACCTCCTACATGCAGAATCTTTTTTTTTAATATCATCTCAAAACAGCAATAATGCTTTCTATCGTTTGAAGCACAGAAATTTAACTCACAGCTTCTCTAGACACTAATAGGTTGTCATAACCAATATGATCTTTTGATCAAAATGAAAGAAGGGCTGTAGTTTGGGCTCAGCCACTGGCTGCAGAATGAATTAGACAAAATCCTGAAGGGGTAAGAGCTTTATTTTCTCTGACTGTAGATACAATTAGCAAGGCATGCTGAGAACCTTGGGTAAAAGGAACAAATAGGTGTTATTATTCTTATTGCCTGTGTTAGTGCATTTACTAGTGGAGTAAAATGGAAGGGCATTGATCTGGAAGTCAGTAAACCTGTGCCCTAGTTCTGACTTTCCACCCAAACTTGCCTTAATAACAAACTCTCAAAGCATCACTTTCTTAACAGATGAAAATAAACTTATTAGTCTTTGATCTGACTATCTTGCTTATTACTATCAGAATTTTTAAAACTTCAGTAATTCAGATAAAATATTGCTTATTTATGCAATGTCTTCCTTGTATTAAAATAGTAATGATAAACATATATTGTAGATATATGTACACATACACGCATCTACATATACCTACATATATGTGTGTATACATATGTATTCATATATATGTATTAAATATATGTCATGTATTTTGTAAATGTATAAACTATAAATTGTCAAATGCTTCATATTTATTTCATTTACTTTACTAAATATTTATTGGATGCCTTATATAAGCCTGATTTTGTGTTAGGACTTAGCTAAACAGAGAATAAAGACACTGGCTTTAGGGTGCAAGTCTAGATAAGTTAGAACATACAAAGAAATAAATAATACAGACTAAAATGTTTCAACATCTATGACAGAATTATGTACAGGCTAAAGAAAGGCACAAGAAAAAGAACTAAATTCATCGTTTGAGGGGTCACTGCTGGGTACCTTCCAAGAACTTGGTCAACTGTAGTTATGAAAAGGACCCTGTAATAAGACTGTCTTATCTGCACAGCAAACAAAGAGCAGATTTCAGAAAGCAGAGGCTCCAGTTGACTAGAACTTGCGTATCATGAATTGTCCACTCACGCTTGTTCCTTCTTCATTGCCCCTGAAAACTAACTTCATCTTAAGTATCTGTAATATATATTTGTTCACATACTTGTTTTTCTCAATTGGTCAGTAAGTTCCTAGAATATAGGGACTGTCTTCTTTATCCTCAGTACCTAGCAGAATATATAAATGAGTAAATTATATTTATGAACGTAGAAATGAAAGATGCAACAGGAAAAGCAGGCATTTTTATTATGTAATTTTTCACATAGTATTGATCAACCGAGAGAAATCTCTGGTGCCAAACTTGTTCCCCGAACCTGAAAGAAAATTAAACCTGTGTGTGTGTGTGTGTGTGTGTGTCTGTGTACATACATATACATGTATGCATAAGTGGTCAGGTAAACTTTAATACAGTGAAGTGGAAAGAATATGGGTTTGGAATTCAAATAGACTAGAACTGGTGTCCAAATGAAATAAGATCTAGGGTTAGCGCTCTCAGAACTTTAGTTTCCCTTGTAATTTAGTAAAACTAAAATTGCAAATCAGAGGCCTTTGTTCTTATCTCACTTACAAGGCTTAGCCATGACAGTGCAAGACTATTGAAATATTGTACATTATCATGGATATAATTTATTTTCATTTATTTTTGTAAATAGTGGCCTTTACCACTATTTTTCTTCAACTTCTGGCCTTTGAACTTCTCTACTTGCCAAAGCAAAAGTAGCAGTAAATTTGTTACAGTACTTCCATGATTCTAATTTGAGTGTTTTTCAATATGAAACTACATTACAAAATGTGCATGATTTCTTATTAAGAAGTATGGTTGTGCAATAGAAAAAAAAAGAGGAGTCTAGTTCTCAAAGTAATATTAGTGATACATTCAAATACATGTAAACCTGTGCCTGGGGAAGCCTTTTCTCACAGGAACAGTGAGCTCAAACTGTCTCTTTCCCTAAGGTACAAGTGCAAGCATAGTCTCTCTGTAAAGTCATCTTTAAAAAACTCTACTTACTCTATATACTAACATTATAGAAAATATCATTTAATACAAAAGACCTAAATGAGTGAAATATATATAATATATATAATTAAATTATATAATTAAATTAAAAATATATAATTGAATATAATTAATTATATATAATTAAATATACATTATATATATTTCACTCATTTAGATCTTTTGTATTAAATATTAATATATTATATATATATATTTCACTTATTTAGGTCTTTTGTAAATGAGTCTTGGGTATGTGGCTTGTCTCTGTAAAAGGACTTTGAAGGCAAGTGTCACAAAACATATGCCATACCTAGGAGAGTGTTTGCATCTGAATATTTGTTGATAATGGTTTTGTCACTTTGAAAAAATAGCTAATAAATTTTCCTCTCAAAATTAGTTTCCTCTAAACTAAGTCTGCCTTAGTATCCTCAAAGGACTGTGCTATATATTCAGGAGACAAAGAGATAGAATACATATTTCCTCCTCTAAAAAACCATAAATTAGCTAGGAAGACAGAAAACTTCATCAAAAAGTATACTCAAGGTGACACATAATTGTCAAATGAGGGCTTAGGAAGAAAATTAAACCTAGAAAGAAAAAACCTATATTAAAAAGATATATGTGGAATTTAAGAATGTGAGATTTTCTTTATCATAACTTAGACATTTGTGCACAAGATATTCTAGTTTTACTGAATCCATGGCTAAGAAAAGTGCTCTGCTATAAAAATGGATGGGAAATTTTACACATTCAGTTTAGAACAGAATTTTCAAAGATAAATTATCTTAGAGACAGTAATTCATCAATTCTCTGCTCTGATGAATTGCTCTACCTGCAGATATAGTAATTAATCTTATTTTTATAAATCTCATAGGTGTAGAATTCTTTATATTTTTATTTAAAATACATAAGGTAATCAAATCTAATATTAATAACTGAAATCTACTTATTTGATTGTAACTTTCTGCCCCTCTAAAAGTTCACATGGTAGTAAAATATGTACATGACTATGAAATTTAAATTATAAACCTATAATCTCCTGAGTTACTAACAAGTTCAGTGACTTAACTATATCACAGATCCATATTTTAAATTATATTATTTTATCAAAGTAATAAACTGAAAGAGTGTCAATAATGTAACAAAGCCTAGTTAAGATAGTCCAGAGAATGTATGAGAAGATTCATGGATCCAAACTAGCCTTAGGTGAACTGTGGAGTCCAGAGGTCTGTTGTTCTCTGGCTTCTCACATCTCTACGTGTTCTCCTCTCCTAAGAAATTCTCCCCTCCTGCATAATTTGTATTCTTTCCCGTCAGAGGCAAATATAATTGAAGAAGGAGCAAAAAATGAGTTAGGCTAGTACTATGGATATCAAATTTAGTAGTTTGGGTTTATCTCGTAGTCCAATGTGTTTTTAACTGTAGTATCTTGATACACGATTATGTCAATAATTTGTTAATAATAGCAGTAAGTACAAATTTGTTTACCGTTTCTAATAAATCAGTTCTAGTCTTACATCCCTTTCAGTTTCTTGCATTTCAATATGATTTTTTGAGTGAATAGGAAGAAAAAAGTGGAGTAAATAGCTAATGACACTAAAGCTATGTATGTCCACGCTGTTTGTCCTTTGTATGAATACCAGCTATCTTGCATGTTAAGGCAGAAAAAAATTGTAGAGAAACACTCCTTTAGGAAATGGGAGTCTAACAATTTATTTTAAACAACAACAAATGTTAACTGATTTGCATTTAAAAATAATCTGTCAGTATAATGAAGGGTTCATTAGAGGAGAGCAACACTGAAGTAAGGGAAGTTAGGAAAAAGGAAGGTATTGTCAAAACCCAGCTGAAAGATGAAGCTTTGATCTAGACAGTGTGAATAGAAACCGAGATTCAAAACTGATTCATCTGTCGGTCATTTTTCTAAGTGCTGGATCAGTCCTGCAAATAACTTCACAAAAGAGAAAATAAAACAAGTTTCACAAACAGCTATTTGCACAGATTTTATTTACTAACTGAAGGTTGCTCAGAATCACTTTTTTGAAACTGTTCTTTGTAGCTCAGACGTTATCTTCACTACCACTACAGTAATGTCCTGTTTTGTCCTAGTCTTTGCTTTCTAAAATGGAGGACAGAAACTCAGCTTTCTAATGGGCCAAGGCAGCTAACCAGTAGAATTGAAGCGTAATTGCCCAAATTGATTTCAGAAAACAAAATCTACTCAAGTTATTACAAAAATCTACTTTTGACAAATCATGGCAAAGAGATTTCACCTAACTCCAGTTTACAGCCCAAACAGCATGGCTGAACTAATAAATATATAGATTTACATGAATAGATATTTCCTTTTTATTAATGTCTCCAATGAAGACTCAGACAAGGAAATAGAAACACTGAGAGCCAGCCGGGCGCGGTGGCTCAAGCCTGTAATCCCAGCACTTTGGGAGGCCGAGACGGGCGGATCACGAGGTCAGGAGATCGAGACCATCCTGGCTAACACGGTGAAACCCCGTCTCTACTAAAAAAATACAAAAAACTAGCCGGGCGAGGTGGCGGGCGCCTGTAGTCCCAGCTACTCGGGAGGCGGAGCCAGGAGAATGGCATAAACCCGGGAGGCCGAGCTTGCAGTGAGCTGAGATCTGGCCACTGAACTCCAGCCCGGGCGACAGAGCAAGACTCCGTCTCAAAAAAAGAAACACTGAGAGCCTTTTTATAAGTGACACATCTAATCAACCTTTCAAGTAATGATTGTACGTCTACTTGAACCATTAGAATATATCTGCCAAGTTTTCACTTCTGATGAAAAACTTTTGTCTAACATTCTTAATAAATTGCACAAATCGTAGTTAATATTTATCCATGCTTTGATTTATCTTTAAATTATTGGTATGACATTAAATAACAGTTTGGCCTTATAGGTACAATTATAAATAGACTAATTCTTGCTTTAACATCTTTGAAGATATGGCTGAGGGTCTTGGTGAATATTTTATTCAACTATGATCGCTTTGAGTTTGAATTTTGTATTTTTACTTATAATAATAATGTTTGTGTTTAATGGTGATTACTTTGATTACCTAGAAAAATGGTGGATATGTTCCATTTTAACCAACTGCTTCTTAGCTGCAGTTTCTTTGAAAAAACAGTTGGTTTCAGGCTTATTATTGCTCTTTAATAAGCACAATTCAAAGGGTAAGCTGAAGACAAAACTTTATTTTTTTGAACCCACTTCGTCTTACTGTTTCTATTGCAGGTCGTTTTCCAATACTGTATGAAACATTTGAAGGTTTCATGATCTTTTACTGGTTTTAGGGGAAGTTTCCTCAATCCGTTCACGTCACAAGTACAGTCTTATTTCAGAAATGACACTGTTCGGTCCACAGTAATCAAAACTACAACCTTGAACTTTCCCCTCTTCAGTCAGAGCCTGACTGTAGACTAGCCATTGCAGTGGTAGAGGATGGAGGGAATGGGTCATTCTAACTCATCCCCTCCTCTACTCACCTGTTCATGGAAATTAAAAGGAATGGAGGCCAAAGGTAGACAGGGAGTTTTTACCTGGGCAGGTACTATCACAAGATGGTATTATAGGAACTTGGCCTGGCAGATGTTCAAAGCTTTTGCAGACTTTGGAAGCTAACCTTCCCTGGCTACAACATCTGTGACTGCTTGTTCAGTACCTTTCCTTCAGATGTCTACTTCTCCGTTAGTTTTAATTCCCCCAATGTCCTCTTAAACACAGACTCTAGCAGTTAGAGTGCTATTTCCTTATCCTGGAAGTCCCGCCAAGCATGATTGCAAATGGCTCTAGAATGCACTCCCACTCTTGTCATCTACATCTGGTGTACAGGAAATGCAAATGGGTTTTTGCTGTGTTACTAGTGGGAATGCAGTTATTATACAAACAAACTCTTCTTTCTTTTGAACATGCTACCTCAGAAGTCATGACCTTCCCCTGAAGAATGCTGGGATATTTGTCAGTTAGTAGGCCAGAGTTCCCTAAATTATGGAACCATTTCTCAAGCTTTCCAAAGACTCCCAATGAAGCTCCTCTTTCTAAGTTTCAGGTTGAGGAGGATGGACTCCTACTCCTCACCCTTGGGAGGGGTGGTGAGATTTAGAGCCCAGCACCAGCTCCCTTCAAGGAAATCTCTTGCAAATGTATATTTTACTTTACTTTCTTACTCAGTCCTTTTATTATGGGAATTAGAGCCTTCTAGCCAGTTATTTTTCTCAGAGGATTTGTTTGTCGACCTGGCATCTCACTTCAGGACTTTATATCTGTGGAAATATGGTGCTTCACTCTAAACTTCCAATTTCACATGCTGTTACAATAACATTGGTCATTTTAATAATAAATCATGCTGGTTAAGTTTCTAAGTAACAAATGAAAATAAAGATCCTCTCATTACACACATAAAAACTGTTTGCGTCCAAATTTTACATGTACTATAAGTCCTTTTGCAGAAAAATGAGTGCACATTTACAAGCATGCTTGCTGCAGTTTTACTCTGACTTAAGAAAGATATGTCTTTTACTCTCTGCTTCCTCTTCTTCCAAACCAGCTAGGAATCAATATGCAGATGCGAGATTTACAGACTCTCTTAGGATGACAGATCAATAAGGAACCCGATTGAAAAATGCTTGCCTGGAGGAGGAGAATATAAACTTTTTCCTTAATCTCGGCAAGGCTTTGCTCCCAGGACCAGGCACTTCTTGTTCAGTGTTAATAGTACTGAGTTTTCTTACTGCTTTCTCATGTGAAAGGCACTCTTCAAATATGTACTTAATTAAGCCTCTCTTTTAACAGAGGTGGCCCGGTTCTCATCCCCCAGCCTCTTATTCCTATCTCCTGTGTGGAGGGTTCTCTTTGAAGTCATGCAGGAGAGATGTGTAGGCATGAAGGAGATGAGAACAGAGCCAAGGGCGCTTGTAACAAACTTTTGATGGAAAAGAAGTTTAGATTAATTCAGCTATTCTAGCTACCCTCTATTTAGAATTCTTATAAGAGGAAATACTAAATTACAGAAAGATAATGAGTCCGATTTTATGTCAGCTCTGAAAGTCCTGCCCTCCAAATGCATTTGCAAACATCCTGTGGATTCCTAAAGATTTAGAACCCTGCAAATTTCCAATTTTATAGGACTTATTTATTTTGTATTATGCCGGGACTCTTTATGTTTATTTCTTATAATTGCCTTGAAGTTCACAGCTGGAACTTGACTTGTTAAAAGGCACCTATTTGTCTGAATTCCTCTCCTTGAATTGATTCTTGGAAGGAAGTCCATGATCATTTGTAACTATGCATATTATCCATAACTGCAATTTTGGAAATAGATGTTGATCATTTGAGAAAGTGTTTTCTAACTGCTCACAATACAGAGACAATTTCAATAGTAGAATTGAATCTGATGTTACTATACAGTGGCTGCCAAATAATTCCTTTTAATTTCTTATCTCTGGTTATCTCAGTCATTTCCCAGAAAATTATTTTCTTAGATTGCTTATTTAAAGGTTTACAAAAAAGAGGCAGCAAATATATACAACGTAAG
Source organism: Rhinopithecus roxellana (assembly GCF_007565055.1). NCBI lineage: Eukaryota > Metazoa > Chordata > Mammalia > Primates > Cercopithecidae > Rhinopithecus > Rhinopithecus roxellana. The sequence goes on along the minus strand of NC_044549.1, from coordinate 6,227,631 downwards.
TAACTTAATGGTCATAAGTTTCATAATTAGAGTAACTTTTTCTTCATTGTATTCTTGTTCAGACATGCTGAATCTTTTTTTGGGACATTAAATTTCATAGATTGGCTCATGTTGTGTTATTGCAAATATCATTTTGATATTTTCATGCACTGCAGACAGGATATAGAGGTAACGTAAGTGCCATATTGCATACTTGATTTCCAATTTACCTGAACCTATTAAAAGAACTATTGAGAGTCATTTTTTGTAATCCTTATATTGTTTTCCAGGTCACAGATACTCTACTCATCAGTGAAATTGTCCTTACTAGTTTCCACAAGATACTGATTACATTTCTTGTGATATTTTAATAGGTTTATCCTCAGAAGAGCTAAAGTTCAGGTTTTTGGAAATTTTTACGGAGAAACAGTTTATGTATTTCCAGCATGTTTTCAGTGATTCCTAATAAGCATTGCTCAGGAGGGACTTCCGATTTTCCTCCTTTTGCTAAGTTACTGTCTGTATTATTTAATTACGTTTGTGTCTATTAGATTATGCGTCAAAGCATCAGACCTCTTCAGCTTTTTATTATTCAATCATTCCAGCCTCTTTCTTAGACTCAATCAAAAGTAAAGTCACAACAATTCATGAGATTTTACTAGTCAAAGCCGATTACTTCCTAATGGTACCTGCCAAACACAACCTTGTATTATTTACACAAATACAAGTAAAATAAACTATTATGGTACATAAGATCCCTTGTTTGAATCCACATTAGGTGATAACCCTTTGCCAGCAGTTAGGAAACTGGCATACCTGATTCACATCGCATCTAATACTAAACCGAGTGAAGACAGAGGTCTGAATATTTCAGTCCTTGCTCTCTACAGAAATATCGATTTCCTGGATTCTTATTTCATATCACTAGCATGTTATTTATTATTAGATGATTGGGTAAATAGCATATATGTGGAATCTAAAAATGAATGTAAAGATTTCTAAGGACTTGAGTAACTTAGCAGAGGTCTCTCTGCCTAAAACACTCTTCCCTTAGCTTTCCAATGTCTGTCATCTCTTTGTTATTCAGGACACGGCTCCATATGACTTTCTCAGAGAGGAATTTGGGGGCACCCGTCCTAAGATTGTTTATCTCCATTGAGTCACTCTCTAATTTATCATCCTGCTTTTATTTTCTTCATGTTATTTATCAATACCTAAGTATTTCTTATTCATTGACTTGTTTGTTTACTTGTATGTGCTTTTCTCTACACCAACTGAAATACAAGTTCTACCAGGGAAGAAAACTTGTCTCTTTGATTCATTGCTGAATCTCTGGTTAACGGAATAATGCCTAACTCATGATAAACTCAATAAGTAAATACCTGTTCATTCATTCCTCAATCACACATCTGTTGAATGAATGCATACATTATTAACTGAACTTCATACCTGTCTGCTTAAAGTCAGGCAGATGATAACTCATACAACTGCCCAGAGCAAAATAGAATTGATAGATAGCGTCAGTGTTGAGAAGACCATCAATCATCTGGAGCTTCTAGGACAAATGAAGTAAAGACCATGAAAAGGACCAACTCTTTTTTTGGCTTTTACCTTTTAGTATCACTGTTGGAGAGCTGCACTCACTTGGAGATCGGCACTGTGTAATGGTGGAACTCTCAGTATCTTACAAGATGGAATCTGTTTATACACACCTGATCATTGTTAAATAACCTAACTATTTTCACCTCAACATAGGCTGAAATTCCATTCAATAGTCACTACAAACTAAATATTGTTTTCATGTGGCCACTGCTTAAATGAACATATCACCTTTAATATGATGCACTAATCAATAGATAAAAGTAAATCTGTTGATTTTTATTTCGGAAGGAAAAGTGCCAGCATGTAAAATAATGAGTTTGATTGCATCCTGAACTAAGATGAGTTAAAACTTTTGCGGGTCCAACTGATTAGTTAGGATGAAGACTAAGTCACTATAATGTCCAAAGGATAGAGGTTAAAAAATATAACTCTAATTCTTTCTTGTGTCACAGGTAAGTAGACAGCTCTGCCCCATGAGGTCATTTGGAGATTCATGTTCCTTACATTGTGATTCTGCCATCGACAAGGCTGTTGTTCTCATCTGTATGGCCATAGCTAAATCCCAGAAATGGCCATGTTGCAGCTCACAGGAAAGGGAACATATAAAAACATTTGCTTGACTAATATTTTTAAGACCTATAGCTGGAAGTGTCATTTTCACTTTTAGTTGCATTCCATTAGTGAAAATGTAGCCAAAGGACCACATCTAACTGGAAGAGAGTCTAAGAAATGTTGTCTCTAGCTGGGCAGTTACAGGCCCAATAACAAATTTACTATGAAAGAATAGGAGAAAATATTTTGTTGGACATCTTTCTATTTCTACCCTCAGGCAACAAGAGCATGAAGATGTTGGTTGCATTGAACTGAATGTTTGTATCCCCCCAGAATTCACCCTAATCCCACATGATGGTATCTGGAGGTGGAGCCTTAGGGAGGTAATTAAGTTTTGAGGATGGAGCCCTCACGAATGCGATTAGTTCCCTTATGAAAGAGACCCTAGAGAGCTCTCTTCACTCTTTACACCATGTGAGACTACAACAAGCAGTCATCAGTGTGCCATCGAGAGGAGAGCACTCACCAGAACCTGACCATGATGGGACCATGATATTGAGCTATCACCTCCAGAACTGTCAGAAATAAATTTCTGTTGTTTATAAACCACCCAGTCTATAATATTTTACTATAGCAGCCTGAACTGATTAAGACAGTGGTCCGTGAAAATAGTATTAGGTGAGTGCTAGGGGTATGATCAAAGAAGAAAAAAAAATCAAGAATAAGATTTTAGAAACAATACACTGTGGATACCAATTTCATATTTAGTTTTTATGAATATCGAAACGGTAACTTATGCAGTAGAAAACCTTTCTTATAAATAGATCAGAGAATCGAATTGAGAATCCCTGCCACAATGTCATATACAAAAGCACTTTTGTTTGTTCTATATAAAAGAGGTATAAGGCAAGCCATACTAGAGCAAAAAGCCAACTCCCATATGTGAAGTGTGTTCAATAATAAATATCATGTCATGAACTGTCATATTTTAAGTCTATTTCTAAATATAACTTCCTGTTACTCTATGAGTTCAGTGACTCTTGATCTTGTCAAAAATGTAGTTGCCTAGTATTTTCTGATTTTTTGTGATCCTCTCTCTCTTTTCATATGAGTGGAATATACATGAATTTTTGTAAAATAAAACTTTTAGTGAGTTTAATTTCTAGTTGGTGTGCATTTTAAATTTGATGCCATTAGTTGAAACCATTAGGAAGTACTATGTTACTATTCATGTATTTCTTCTAAAACTATTTGCTAGCTTATCATTTGTACCCAGCACTGTGCTGGGTACAGAGAATTTACAAATAAATGACAGGAAACCTGCTTTCAGGAAAATCAAAATCATGGTCTTTGATAATGGGGAAAAGTTTAGTGAGGCCAGAAACATAGTCTTTTTCTATTGGGGAAGCAATGTTTACAAGTACCTATATGGCAACTGAAGGAAAGAGAAATTTACTAAAAAAAATTTCAGCTAACTTTCTTTTTTAAATTAAGTAGATTTATAGATTCAATGCCATCCCCATCAAGCTACCAATGAGTTTCTTCACAGAATTGGAAAAAAAAGCTTTAAAGTTCATATGGAACCAAAAAAGGGCCCGCATTGCCAAGACAATCCTAAGTCAAAAGGACAAAGCTGGAGGCGTCACGCTACCTGACTTCAAACTATACTACAAGGCTACAGTCACCAAAACAGCATGGTACTGGTACCAAAACAGAGATATAGATCAATGGAACAGAACAGAGTCCTCAGAAATAATACCACACATCTACAGCCATCTGATCTTTGACAAACCTGAGAGAAACAAGAAATGGGGAAAGGATTCCCTATTTAATAAATGGTGCTGGGAAAATTGGCTAGCCATAAGTAGAAAGCTGAAACCGGATCCTTTCCTTACCCCTTATACGAAGATTAATTCAAGATGGATTAGAGACTTAAATGTTAGACCTAATACCATAAAAACCCTAGAAGAAAATCTAGGTAGTACCATTCAGGACATAGGCATGGGCAAGGACTTCATGTCTAAAACACCAAAAGCAACGGCAGCAAAAGCAAAAATTGACAAATGGGATCTCATTAAACTAAAGAGCTTTTGCACAGCAAAAGAAACTACCATCAGAGTGAACAGGCAACCTACAGAATGGGAGAAAATTTTTGCAACCTACTCATCTGACAAAGGGCTAATATCCAGAATCTACAAAGAACTCAAACAAATATACGAGAAAAAAACAAACAACCCCATCAAAAAGTGGGGAAAGGATATGAACAGACATTTCTCAAAAGAAGATATTCATACAGCCAACAGACACATGAAAAAATGCTCATCATCACTCGCCATCAGAGAAATGCAAATCAAAACCACAATGAGATACCATCTCACACCAGTTAGAATGGCAATCATTAAGAAGTCAGGAAACAACAGGTGTTGGAGAGGATGTGGAGAAATAGGAACACTTTTACACTGTTGGTGGGATTGTAAACTAGTTCAACCATTATGGAAAACAGTATGGCAATTCCTCAAGGATCTAGAACTAGATGTACCTTATGACCCAGCCATCCCACTACTGTGTATATACCCAAAGGATTATAAATTATTCTACTACAAAGACACATGTACACGTATGTTTATTGCGGCACTATTCACAATAGCAAAGACTTGGAATCAACCCAAATGTCCATCTGTGACAGACTGGATTAAGAAAATGTGGCACATATACACCATGGAATACTATGCAGCCATAAAAAAGGATGAGTTTGCGTCCTTTGTAGGGACATGGATGCAGCTGGAAACCATCATTCTTAGCAAACTATCACAAGAACAGAAAACCAAACACCGCATGTTCTCACTCATAGGTGGGAACTGAACAATGAGATCACTTGGACTCGGGAAGGGGAACATCACGCACTGGGGCCTATCATGGGGAGGGGGGAGGGGGGAGGAGGGAGGGTTTGCATTGGGGAGTTATACAAGATATAAATGATGAATTGATGGGTGCTGACGAGTTGATGGGTGCAGCACACCAACATGGCATAAGTATACATATGTAACAAACCTGCACGTTATGCACATGTACCCTAGAACTTAAAGTATAATAAAAAAAAAAAAAAAAAAAAAAATTTCAGCTAACTTTCTTTTTTAAATTAAGTAGATAATCTCTATATAGTAATCCCAAATATATCTTATTTAAAGATCCTAAAATTAGATTTTGTGTCATCAATCATTTTTATTATTTATTAGATAAGAATATATTTTAAAACATATATATCATTTCAATTTCTATATGATAAATAATAAGTGTAAAACTGTACCTGGTAAGCATGTAAGCTGTTATCAGTACACTAACTAGAATGTTCCTATATGGCAGATGGATGAAGCGTAAAGCAGAGAGTGAAAGCACACTAAAAGTTTATGATTTCATTGTGAAAACTTACAATTCTCCATACTGGGGAATATAGTCAGTCATAGCAGGGAAGTTCATTTTGAAGTTTAAAAAGTCAATCCTCTTATCTTCCTAACTTGAAAATAATTCTTGTGGCAATTAAACTCTTAACAAAAAGAAAAAATAAAGAAGAATCAATTTCTAGGAGTACCATAAACACCATCATCTTTAACCTCTGAACTTCAGATAGGAGTCCATTTTAAACATTTATAGCATATTTTGGTGACCACTGTATTTTTAAATATCTGGAGAGATACTCCTACAGACCTTCATTTAAGGATTTTCTGGCTTAAAACCTTCCATATTTCTACGGATATATTTGTATCTATCTTCCCACTCAGTGTCTTAATTCTAGATACTCCTGATAGGATAGTTTTAGATTAAGTCCCAAAACATCACACCCAAATGCACTATGACATCATAGGTTAATTCAGGAACACATAACTAATATTCTTACCAGTGTCAAAATTGTCTTCAAAGAAGGATAAGAGCATGAGCTTGCCCCATTTTCTTCCAAGTGTTTGTTGAGGGTAAAAATAATTTTTAGTCATATATTGCTGAAATTGCAAAAGAACCCGGAGTGATGTGGAGAATAAAGATTATTTCTTGGTTCTCCAGGAACTCTGCCCTTAACTCCAAATACATAGGGTTTCCCAACCAGATTGAGCACTTAGCTTCCCCTAAATGCCTACATCATCTTTTTTTTGACTGTCAACTTAACAACACATTAAAGATGCTATAGTTAGAGGGACAAACTTGGTTGTCCTGGGTAAACTGGTGGAAGAACAGCCTAATGAGATTTTTGTTAACAGAGTAGGGATGAAGGCTTCAAGATTCCCCTTGAGCTTTTTATATGAGAAGTGACTACCTCAGTATAAAACCACATGTAACAGGATACTTATACTAAGGGGGAAAAGTTCCAGCTGACTCAGCCATATAAATGTATAGGAATCCTGACTATCAACGTAAACAACTGGTAGTTTACAGACTATGTAATCTATTTCCACTTGGGAAAAATTCCCCTGGCTATTTTTAGATGCCATCTTACATAAGGTACTAAAATGTACCCTATTAAATAAGTTAACACACCTACCAAAATGCTTTTTTATTTCCGTAGAGGAAATTAAATCTCTTGCAGTTTGTGACTAAGAGTCTCATGCTTCATAAAGTATCATTATCTTTTCCTACTTCTAAGTATTTTTTTCTTACCCCCACTTCTTCCCCTCCCCCATGAGTTAAGGCTAGAAACTTAAAGCACTATTTTTATTCTGCCCTTCATCTTAGAAGACAGTTTCTTTGCTCTAAGCTGATACTTAAAAGTTTTCAAATATTTTCTGGTTGGTGTACTGGGTGATTAGTCCATTGAAATGTGTTTCCACAGCCCTCGTTTGTAGTTCTCTATTGCTACGCATCTTTTTTAATGTTTGTCTGAATTGAACTATATTTGCCATCTGCTGTTTCAGGCTCTCAAATGATCTGAAACCTTTGAATTTTGTTAAGTCATTCCTCATTATTGCTTTTTTAGTAGTATCTATAAAGTCTATCTCTTCCTTTCCTCACTATTTCCTTATGTCTATCATTTACATGCTCCAGAGTCACTGAGGTACTAAGACGCCAAACAACCAGTTTCAAATGTAAAATCCTCAGCTAGAGTATAGCTGATCTTCTATTTTGAAGTAAACTTTCTTTATCACTTTGCTTCTATTCTATGCTTTTTAAAAAGTTTATTCATTCAGCTCTGACATGAAAACCATCGATGATATTTTGGTAGTTTTACTGTATTGGTTGCTTTGAATTTGTTTTAGCTATTGTTTAAGAAGTCTTTTTCTCCCACAGTATAAAAGTTATACTTCCCACGTCTTTTCTTTTAAGGCTTTAGGTTTCCCTACCTTATTTTTTTTAATTACTTCAATATTTTTTAGAAATGAAGGGTTCAAAAAATAATAATGGGCATGATATTGCTCTGAAAAGAAGTAATTAAAAGAAAAGAAAAGCATCTGGATCTAAACCTTTGGGGGGTAAGTCAACAACACTCTTTTTCTCTCTCTTACTTTTCTCTCCACACACACAAAGGTGCAGAATTTTTCCAAAGCACCTTGGTGTCTATAGGCAATCACAGGTATAAAGCCTCACAGAACATACTAGCTGGGGAGGAAAAGGTAACACAACCAGTAATAAGATCTGCCTCCATTTATAGAGATGTTTCTTCCAATCATTTACCCTTTCATTCTTTCATTTATTTATTCACAAGTCTTTCAATTATCAATTGCTACATAATAAATTATCCCCAGATTAGTGGCTGATATGCTTTGGCTCTGTGTCCCCACCCAAATCTCATCTTGAATTGTTATCCTCACGTGTCAAGGGAGAGACTTCTTGGGAGGTGATTGGATCATGAGTGCTGTTTCCCCCATGCTATTCTCATGATAGTGAAGTTCTCACAAGAGCTGATGGTTTTAAAATGTGGTAATTCCCCCCTCATTCTCACTCTCAATCTCTCCTGTGACCCTGTGAAGAAGGTGCTTGTTTCTCCTTTGCCTTCTGCCATAATTGTAAGTTTCCTGAGGCCTCTTAAACCATGCAGACCTGTGAGTCAATCAAACCTCTTTTCTTTATAAATTACCCAGTCTCAGCTAGTTATTTACCATAGTGTAAAAGTGGACTAATACAGGAAAGTGGTACTAAGAGAAGTGGGGCATTGCTATAAGGATACCTGAAAATGTAGACAAAACTTTGGAACTGGGAAACAGGCAGAGGTTGGAACAGTTTGGAAGGCTCAGAAGAAGACAGGAAGATATGGAAAAGTTTGGAACTTCCTAGAGACTTGTTGAATGGTCTTCACAAAAATACTCATAGTGGTATGGACAATGAAGTCCCGGCTAAGGTGGTCTCAGAAGGAGATGAGGAACTTGTTGGGAACTGGAACAAAGGTCATTCTTGCTATGTTTTAGCAAAGAGACTGGTGGAATTTTGCCCTTGCCCTAGAGATCTGTGGAACTTTGAACTTGTGAGGGATGATTTAGGGTGTCTGGCAGAAGAAATTTCTAAGCAGCAAAGCATTCAAGATGTGACCTGGCTTTTTCTGAAAGCATATAGTCATACGCATTCACAAAGAGATGGTCCAAAGTTAGAACTTACGTTTAAAAAGAGAAACAGAGTAAAAGTTTGGAAAATTTGCAGCCTGACCATGTGGTAAAAAAGAAAAACCCATTTTCTGGGGAGAAATTCAAACCAACGCTGCAGAAATTTGCATAAACAATTAGGAACCAAATGTTAATAGCCAAAACAATGGGGAAAACGTCTCCAGAGCATGTCAGAGATCTTCACGGCAGCCCTTTTCTTCATAGCCCAGAGACCTTGGAAGAATAAAAGATTTCATGGGCTGGGTCAAGGGCCCAGCTGCTGTTCTGTGCAGCCTTGGGACTTGGCACCATGTGTCCCCGCTTCTCCAGTTTCAGCCCTGGCTAAAAGGGGCCAAGGTACAGCTAGGGCCCGTTGCTTCAGAGGGGGCAAGCCCCAAGCCTTGGTGGCCTCCATGTGGTGTTAGGGCTGTGGGTGTGTAGAGGTCAGAAGTTGAGACTTGGCAGCCTCCACTTACATTCCAGAAGTTGTATGCAAATGCCTGGATGTCCAGACAGAAGTGTGTGGCAGGGGCAGGGCCCTCATGGAGAACCTCTGCTAGGGCAATGCAGAGGGGAAATGTGGGGTTGGAGCCCCCACATAAAGTCCTCACTGGGGTACTGCCTAGTAGAGCTGTGAGAAGAGGGCCACTGTCTTCCAGCTCCAGAATGATACCTCCACCAACAGCTTGCACTGTGCACCTGGAAAAGCTGTAGGCACTCAACGCCAGCCCATGAAAGCAGCCACAGGGACTGTACCCTACAGAGCCACAGGGGAAGAGCTGCCCACAGCCTTGGGAGCCCACTTCTTGCCTCAGCGTGCCCTGGATTTGAGACATGGAGTCAAAGGAGATTATTTTGGATCTATAAGGTTTAATTGCTGCTCTAGTGGGTTTTGGAATTGGATGGGGCCTGTGGCCCTTTTATTTTGGCCAATTTCTCCCATTTGGAATGGGAGCATTTGCCCAATGCCTGTACCCCCATTGTATCTTGGACGTAACTAACTTGCTTTTGATTTTACAGGCTTATAGGCAGAAGGGACTTGCCTTGTCTCAGATGAGACTTTGGACTTGGACTTTTGGGTTAACACTGGAATGAGTTAAGTCTTTGGGGGACTGTTGGGAAGGCATAATTGTGTTGTGAAAGGCGAGAAGAACAGGAAATTTGGGAGAGGCCAGGAATAGAATGGTATGGTTTGGCTCTGTGACCCCACTCAAATCTCATCTCCAATTGTAACCCTCACGTTGTCAAGGGAGAGTCCTGGTGGGAGGTGATTAAATCAGTTTCCCCCGTGCTGTTCTCATGATAATCAGTGAGTTCCCACAAGAGCTGGTGGTTTGAAAGTGTTGTACTTCCCCCCTCGCTCTCACTCTCCCTCTCTCCTGCTGCCTGTGAAGAAGATGTTTGCTTTTTTTCTTTTTGCCTGCTGCCATAATTTTAAATTTTCTGAGGCCTCCCCAGGTACGTAAAACTGTGAGTCAATTAAAACTCTTTTCTTTATAAATTACCCAGTCTTGGGTAATTCTTTATAGCGTGTGAAAATGGACGAATACAGCGTTTTAAACAGTAATTATTATTTCTTATCATTCTGTGGGTTGCCTGGGGTCAACCGGACTGTTTTTCTGCTCCAGGTAGCATTGGCTGGGGTCACTTATGAAGTTGCATTCCACCAGGGGATTTGCTGGAACTGGAATCCCCAAAGTTTCTGTGGCACAAGCCCACTAAGAGGCAAAAGTGGAAGAGTTCAACTGGTATACGACCTTCCTCTAGGAACACTGGGCCGGTAAGGGGAAAACACCTCAAGTGAGCATTTGTACGACTTCAGTAAACACGCTGTGCAGGGCCCCTCCCAAGCGCTCCTAGGCCACTGCACTGGGAGACAGCCCACCCCAAGGAAAGAATCGGGGGAGGAGTAACACAGATCCCAGAAGAATGCCAACACATAAAACCCCAATTCAAAAGTCAAACCACACACTTACGATTGTTTAGTCGCTCACTCAGCCCTCTTCCAAGTGTACTTTACTTCCTTTTGTTCCTGCTCTAAAGCTTTTTAATACGCGTTCACTCCTGCTCTAAAACTTGCCTCGGTCTCTCACTCTGCCTTATGCCCCTCAGTCTAATTCTTTCTTCTGAAGAGGCAAGAATTAAAGTTGCTCCAGACCCATGTGGATTCACTGCTGCTTACAAGGGCTCCGAGAAAGCAAACATGAAAGCTTTCAGGCTTAATAAGGACTAGGTTCAAAAGTGGCACTGCATCATTTCTCCTGCATTCTATTGATTTACAAAGGTCATAAAGCCAGCCTGGATTCAAGAAGGGGAGATAGACCACCGCCTCTTCGTGAGAGAAATGGCATGCACGCCTGGGCTTGGAGGAAACTGTTTCCTGGCCAAAATTCACATTCCTCCCCTATGCAAAATCTATTAATCTCCAAATAAGATCCCTAAAGTTTTATCTAATCACATTATTATCGTTTGACTCTGACTCAAAATGCAAGATCTTATGATTTAAGCTAGGCACAGAGATGGATGAGGCTCATCAGATGGAACTCCTTTTAGCCTAAAGAACTTTGAACTTAAAAATGTAAGTCATGTGACCTTTAAATAAGCAACATTGAATAGCAAGACAGGAACATAGCAATTGCAGGAGATACTTCTGTGCAAAGAGAAAGGGAAATAGGAATCACAGTCATGAGTTCACAGCAATTTCAGAACCACAGGTGGGCAAACAAAAGGAGAACAAAAAAGAGAAAAGGACAAAGAAAATAAAACCATAAAACAAAATGCAGCTGGGAACATGTTTTGGGTTCCCCAGATCCATCAGAAACAAAAACTGTTTCTTGATGAGGCGCTAATTCTGCTTTCTAGGAGTCACTCCTTAATCCATTGTTCTCAGCTCTGGAGTCTTAGCACCTCCCTCTGAGAGATCTTTCCTTTTCCCTAAAAAAGGGCCCATCTTTTCATGCGAGAAACTATCTTAACCTGCTTCCTGCTTATGTAAAGTTGGGGCCCAAAACCTTCTTCTTAATTTGAACTGTTTCTGTCATTTGGGGTTCAACTACATGGTATGTTTTGTAGTCGAGTTCCCTTTAAAACTTTGTGAGTTTTCTATAAATATTATGGATGCTCACTCCTTGTTCCAAAGTCTCATGGTTTAGTTTCTGTTATGGTAGCATCCAGTTTCAGGTACTGATTTATTATCACTCAGTATTCAATAAGAGAAGCGAAACCGTTATAGAGGTGGGATAAGGGAGTTATCATGGGAATTAGGCTTACACAATTGTGAGAAAAGCGAAGGTAGTGGAGATCCAAAAGGGAAAGCTGGATAATCAGAAGAATTGTAATCACCTAAGGGGTTCATCGTGCCTTCTGCCCAGACAGAGCCGATTCATCAGGATAGCGGAATTGCAATAGAGAAAGAGTAATTCACGCAGAGCAGGCTGTGTGGGAGACTAGAGTTTTATTATTACTCATCTTGGATAGGAATCAGTACTGGCAGTGGCATGTTAATACAGAGATACCAGCCTCAGACATATGATGACACTGACACTGGTCCCAAAATGATATTCATCATCATCCTCACTAGCAACAAGAAATAAGATTTCAAGTATTTTTTAATGTGCAACAGACCATTTAAAAGCAAAGAGAGACTTATGATGTAGTGAAATGTGTGTCTAGCCAAGAACAGAATCCACTGTGCTGAGCTGTATTTGTCTTTATAGAAAGAGAACACTATTATTCTCTGAAACATCTGCCCAGGTGTTTGATTATTAGAGACTTTAAACAGCAACCCGCTGACACTATTACAAGCATAGTCAGAACAGATTGAAGGCGATTCTATGTGAAATGAGAGGCAGTGCTTCCATAACTGTTCAACATGAAGAAAGATGAAGGATTAAAATATTTTGACTACTTTGAGAGGTATCTCTACCCTTTGCTCACACTTATTATTTGTAATGTGTTGAGAAGTAGTGTTATTCAAATACAAGGGAGTTTTTTGCTATGAATCTCATAGGGCTATCCTGAGAAAATCTCAGGCAGAATACATATTTAAGCAATTTTTAAAACTAGTATGTTTACATTTTAGAAATGACTCATCATATTCTATTGTGTAAATACATATTTAGACTAGTAAAACTCTTTATAAAGCTATGAATTAAAGCCAAATGTAAGTATTGGAGATAATCTTTTCTGCCTGCTTTAAGTGCCATTTTGAATGAGTGAGGTGAAATTGGACATTGTATGTGTATAATGATGAAAAATGGTGGGCTACAATGAGGAATAATTATTTTGATTTCTGAAGCATAATGGCCTATGAATTATGTTTAAAATTAATGAAAGAGAAGATAGAGAATAATTTGAATCTCATCAGTAGCTATTTTTCTCTCTTTCTGAGACAGCAATGAGCCATTTTCTAAGGGATTTGAACCTTTGTGAGCAAGTTCCTCTAAGCTTCTAAAAGGTCTTAATTTGAAGCTGAACCTTTTTAATGATGATTTGTTTCACTTGAAAGAACAAACAAATAAGTAGTTGGACTTCCTGAGGGGTTTTCATTGTATGAAGACAATTTCTTTGCAAGTCAAAGTAAGTTTTTAACATTTGGGAGGACATGTACATTCCAGCATATCTTCTTGCCATGAAAGATTCTTCTTCTTTCAACTTTACAAACAGCCATGAAAGGAGAGGTTATTTTCCCATGGAAAGCAAATTATATTTCAAATGAAAAAAAAAAAAATTGTGATTTGGAAAAATTTCTTTATTTGTAATTGCATTCTTTGACATTACATAAAGAAAACCAATTTCATGCAATGTAATTAAATTAAATTTTGAACTACTGCTTTACACTATAGATTGATTTGTTTAGTCTTCTACTGGAACAGCTTTTATTTTTTTTGTTCAGTGAAAGACGCATTGCAAGAAGACAAATTTCCCAGTGGTGGTGGGAAATTATTATTATGAGTTGTGTCAGACATACCACTATATGAAATGCAAAATTTTTACAACATGCTTGAAAAGAAAAGTTCCATCTCTCAGAGGTTCTGATGCAAATGTTCAAACTCCATGCTTCAGCATCAGCAGGCCCTCAGTTCTTGTTTCTCAAAGGTACCTCCCCCATTCTTGGTCCTACAGTTCACTTCAAGAGCAAACCAGCTCCCAAATAATTTAATTTTTAAATAAATAACTTCACTCCATTAAGTATTCACTATATATCAAGAGTGGCTTCTCCTAGTCTTGAATTTCCCAAAATGTAGTACATGAACCACTGATTGTATAGAAGTCAATTTTCAGTGACATATTATAATCTCTAATTTGTTATTAGTACTTTTCTATGTATTTTATAGTTATCTCCTATTTATGATTTTTCTACTTATAATAGTAATACATAGGTTAAGTAAATCCAAAGAAAAGAATCAAGTCAAAATATTAATTAAAATATGGCAATATTTATGAAGAAGTATATAGAGAATACTGCTCAAATAAAACATATATGCTATTTGGCTTCTGATTCTTGACATTTGACATTGTAATGCCTCTTTTAAGTATTTTCTTTTACCTTCTTCCTAAGATTATGATCATTATACTTAATATTTTCTCTATACTTATTCCCTTGGTGATTTTATTGGTTTTTATGCTTATGTCTTATAACTTTAGCGACCATCTTTATGTAGATTGCTAAATCTGAACTGTTTCAACTTTCACTGGCACTCCTAAAAACTGCCATATGATTTGGTCTGGCTATTACACTGTAATTACTCTGCAACCTGACCTTCAGCCCCCAATATTGCCAGTGTGATCTGGTAAAACAATTGTCTCAGATTATTCAATTGCTAAAAACAAATAAACAAAAAATTTGAGTGGCTCGTCCTGCTAACAAAGTCTGTTGCCTATTCCTTCATAGCATTTACATCTTTGTGGCCTCATCTCCCAACTCTCAGTACCTTTTGCCCTGTCTTCTTCATTTCATTTCTGCCAAAGAGCTCATGCCCCTATCTTTCTGTAGTATATATTACTATGAGCTGTTTTGTATATTACACAGTCTCTTCTGTGGATTTTTTAAATCATAATTATTCCTGATTGTATTCATTAACTATAATAGCACTAGAAAGAATATGTTTTGATGTTTCTTATTCTGCTACAAAAGGACTAGGTGTCCATATTTGTAAAAGATTTGGGGTTTTTCACAATGTGATACCATCTCACACCAGTTAGAATTGCAATCAATAAAAAGTCAGGAAACAACAGGTGCTGGAGAGGATTTGGAGAAATAGGAACACTTTTACACTGTTGGTGGGACTGCAAACTAGTTCAACCATCGTGGAAGACAGTGTGGCAATTCCTCAAGGATCTGAACTAGAAATACCATTTGACCCAGCCATCTCATTACTGGGTGTATACTCAAAGGATTATAAATCATGCTGCTATAAAGACACATGCACACGGATGTTTATTGCGGCACTATTCACAATAGCAAAGACTTGAAACCAACCCAAATGTCCATCAATGACAGACCGGATTAAGAAAATGTGGCACATATACACCATGGAATACTATGCAGCCATAAAAAAGGATGAGTTCATGTCCTTTGTAGGTACAAGGATGAAACTGGAAACCATCATTCTGTGCAAACTATTGCAAGGACAGAAAACCAAACACCGCATGTTCTCACTCATAGGTGGGAATTGAACAATGAGATCACTTGCACACAGGGTGGGGAACATCACACACCGGGACCTGTCGTGGGGTGGGGAGATGGGGGAGGGAAAGCATTAGGAGATATACCTAATGTAAATGACGAGTTAATGGGTGCAGCACACCAACATGGCACATGTATACATATGTAACAAACCTGCACGTTGCGCACATGTACCCTAGAACTTAAAGTATAAAAATAAAAAATGGGGGATTTTCTCTTTTCCCTGAAAATATAGAAGATTATTTTTAAAATGTGAAGGTGGAAACTGAAACTAATTTTAATAAAGGTTTACTTAGCTAAATTTTAAAAAATGTTAGAAAGTAGGTTTATTACAGAACCCACTCTCAGATATTCATGTGTATATTACCTAATTATGAAATAATATTTAATAATGTTAGTGACTCACCAGATAATGTAAACAAATGTTAGTATTAATTAACTAAAACATAGAAAGTTAAGCCTGTGATGGAATAACAGAATCAAAACGAGGCACCTTGCCATTCTGGACATGCTTCTGAAGACATCCCCTCACTTACCCATGTTGTTATGAAAACAAGGCACCAAGATTGAGAACAATATTTGACATTTGTTCTGATTATTGAAACACATAGTGGAAATATTATTTTCTGTGATCTGGACACAGTTTCTATAATAATAATAATAAATTCTAATAATCATGTATATTTATGTAACATTATGGTTTTCATGGTACTTTTTTATGCGTGTCACTAAAGTCCCTCAAAGATCTTGGTGGTAGGTGTAGAAACCTATATTTTTAGACTTTTATGTATGTATAACACCTACATACTATTTAAAAACAGTAACTGTTTCCTTAGGTCTTGTAAAAAATCATAATGTCCTAATCATCAGCAGGAATTCTTCTACTGGATGTTCAGAATTTTGTCTTAGGTTCTAGGTACTAAGAGAAACTGACAGACCTCTGGAGGAGGATTTGTTGGAGAGTGGAGCTGCTAATAAAATCACAAGAGAGATGAATTTTGAGAGATTATCGGTAAATACAAGAAACTGCATAAGATTTTTAGGCTAGATAAGAGATTGGAAAGTAGTGTGCTGAGAAATGTTCAACAGCTGGCTCTCCAAAACAAAAAGAGAGAGAGAGAGAGAAAAAGTACTAATTTTTAGGATTTGTTAATTTCCATGGTATAAATACTCCAACCATAGCCAATTTCCGACCATCAGGATGACATCACTGATCACAGTGTCTTAGTCCTTCCAGACTGCTATAACAAAGTACCATAGACTGGGTGGCTTATAAACAAAAGATATTTATTTTTAGGCCCAGCACTCTGGCAGGTCTAGGTGGGTAGATCACTTGAGCTCAGAAGTTTGAGACCAGCCTGGGCAACAAAACAAAAACCCTTCTCTACAAAAATTACAAAAAATTAGCTGGGCATGGTGGTGGGTGCCTGTAGTCCCAGGTACTCAGGAGGCTGACACAGGAGGATTGCTTGAGCCTGGGAGGCAGAGGTTGCAGTGAGCCAAGATTGTGCCACTGCACTCTAGCCTGGGTGACAGAGCAAGACTCCATCTCAAGCAAGCAAGCAAGCGAGACAGAGAGGGAAAGAGAGAAAGGGAGAAGGAAGGAGGGAAGGAGGGAAGGAGGGAAGGAGGGAAGGAGGGAAGGAAGGAAGGAAGGAAGGAAGGAAGGAAGGAAGGAAGGAAGGAAGGCAGGCAGGCAGGAGAAAAAGGAAGGAAAGAAAAGAAAAAAAGGAAAGAAAGAAAGGAAAGAAAGAAAAAATAAAGAAAGGAAAGAAAGAAAGAAGAAAAGAAAGAAAGAAAGCCCACCCAAGATAAAGGCACTGGCAGATACAGTGTCGGGTGAGAGCCCACTTTCTGGTTCATAGGTGGCCATCTTCTTGTTGTTTCCTCACATAGTGAAGGAGCAAAGGAACTATCTGGGGTCTATTTTATTTTATTTTATTATTTTTTGAGACAAAGTTTTACTCTGTCACCCAGGCTAGAGTGCAGTGACACAATCTTGGCTCACTATAACCTCCACTTCCTGGTTTCAAGCGATTCTCCAGCCACAGCTTCCCAAGTAGCTAGAATTACAGACACACAACACCACACCCAGCTAATTTTTGTACTCTTAGTAGAGATGGGGGTTTCATTATGTTGGCCGGGCTGGTCTCGAACTCCTGACCTCTGGTGATCTGCCTGCCTCAGCCTCCTAAAGTGCTGGGATTACAGGCGTGAGCCACTGTGCCCAGTCTGCGGTCTTATTCATAAGGGCACCAACTCCATTCATGTGGACTCTGCCCTCAAGGCCTAATCAGCTCTCAAAGACCCCACCTCCTAATGTCATCACTTTGGAGATTAGGTTTTAAACTTATACATTTGGGAAGGACGTAAGTATTCAGTCTATAGCATGTAGCAATCAATATATAATGTTTCTATTAATACCATGCAGATATAGGTATAAATAACCTTAGTCATAGATAGTGGTAAAATAGCCGTATAATGAGCTGTATTTATGATCTTTGTTTTTAATATAATTTATTTAACAGGAAATTCACATAATTTATTTTTTAATAATGACCAGTTTAACAACCAGCTTGCAAGTTTCTGGAAAATTTAAAAATTGGCTCTTGTAACCTGGTATAAGCCAGTTCCAACAAATGACTGGATTAATGGAAGATAGGATTCCTTCAAATATTTAAAGATACATCACGGGGGAGAATAAGACTTTAGTGTTTTATTCCAGAGGGCATCACCAGGACCGGTAGATATAAACATACAATGGAAAATTTAGAATCAGATTTAAGCCCAGACTTTTTAACAGTGAAATTGGCTAATGTGGCAGCTATTTGGGGCAATGAGTTTTCACTGAAATATCCAAATAGACAGTTTTTCCATAAAAATGTTCCAAAAGAGGTGGAATGACCTTAGATATGGGTTTTGTAAAAGGAAATCGGAACTGCTGAGAAGGGTTGACCTGTACATTGCCTTCCAACTCTAAGGTTTGAATAATAGTCACTTTCATAGTATTTTTTTACTTTTCTCAGACCTTGAACAAGCACTTACAGGTTTTTGATTCATGATTTCAAGTCAAGTATTCCAAAATTCATACTTGAAGTTATTTTTATTGAGCCCATGATTGCAGGGCTGCTGAAATATGAACTAGGTGGAACAGTAAACATCTCTGTACTTTCATTTACTGTCAAAAGCTTAGAAATACCAAAACTACAATAGATTCATCTATCTGATGTCCCCCACAGGAATAAAAAGAAAGCCAGAAGGTAAATAAACATTTATTTCTCAGTGGTCTTCTAAAGCAAAGACAAAGAAGAAACAGGAGAAGTGAGAAAAATAATGTGCCTGCTCTCCCCTCCGATCTGGTGCTGGCCTTGGCTGTGGGCTTAAATGTTAGATACTCTCGGTGGGAAAAGGTGTGAGGTTAACAAGGTGGAGTCATATTGATAGATTTCTCTATTTGCAGAGATCTCTAAAATAAATGTCAGAAAGGGAAAAAGATCACCTGAATTCGTGCCTTTGTCGATGTATGTTCAGATAGAAACTTGAGAGACATCCAGAAATGAAAATTAGCTAAAAATAAAGCTGTCATTTGAGTAATTGTAATATGCTTGCACTTTATCTCCAACTTCTTTGTGAGTTTCAGAATATTTTAGTAACATGTAGAGACTCAGCTTTCACAGCCTTGAGATGATAACTTGGAGGCTCACACATGAAAAAAGAGTGATAGGTTACAATCAGTGTGGAGAAGAAAAGCTGAGATGCTAGGTTGGTAACGTACTACACGTAGTGCAATCTAATAAAGGTGCTAAGGACAATTTTGCACGCTTGAAATACTTTGGCAATTAAATTTCAAACAGATGTTAGTATTTAATCTATCAAAACAAATATCCAATAAATATATAGTAATGAGGCTAGTTTATGGCTTGATTTTATCAAATATCTAAAAGATCAGCTTTTAATAAGCTAGTCTCAAAGCAAATTTTTTTTATTGATTAGCTAGATAAATTAACCACTAGCATTAAAAACTATTGTTACTCAAACTGTGATAATAATCTGTGTAATGAAGTCAGCATTTTAGATCATACATTTTCACCTACAGATGAGCTCTATGACCATCTCCAACAAACGATAGCAGAGGAGAGGTAACAAGTGCCCCTGGAGCATCATTAGAGAAAATCAGTCCAAATTAGCCCCAAATTATTTTGAAATCTAATGTTTTATTTTTTAAATTAATGCAAAATTTGTGGGTTTTACTCTACAATGCAACTATATGTTATAATAGAAAGAAAATTAAATACGAATATTTTTCTCTCATTATTTTATGGTTATCAACATGGTAGGAAGATGGATCATGTGTGTTCTAGAACTTCAAATGTTCCCTGGCATAACATTCTGTACCTCTGTGGTTATGCGTGTCCTAGTCTGAAAAGCACAGATTTCCAGGATCAATAAGCCATTTCCTCACCTGGTTTCTATATTCCATTTCCAATTCCATATTGTGCATGCAGTTTCCTGTGTATTCTGTCATTTTCTCACACACTTCACTTACTGGGGATGACTAAGCTTAGCTGCCCACAGGTCATAATATTAAATGGAAGTTTGGTAGGGTACTTTGTCTTGTCTCTGACCTTCAAGGACAACCACATTTAAATTATGACAGACATATAAGAACAAAGATGACTCCATGGTCTCTGCAGAAGAGGAATTCCATAAACTGTTTTGGAAATTCACCCTAGTCTAATATTATGAAGATCTGTTTTCAATATAGGCAATATGTATTTTAACTTTAAATGTCCTGAGAGACCTATAAGGAATAAATTCAGAAATTTTATCTAAAACTTGTACTTGTACTAAAAGCCACTTGTACTAAGGCCCACCAGTTATATCTCACATGATGGCAACAATCCTATGAGAATATCTAGAACATGCATGGTATTATTGACAGTGAAATTAAAACATCAGATTAATTTTCGGTTGTATTTGAAGCTTCATATTTCATCTTATATATTCTTTTTTTAGTGGTTGCCAAGTTAAAATGAAGATTTTTACTGTACAAACAGTAAGCAATGTTTTAAACATAAATAAACATATGCTATGCTAATAAGTTAAATTAGCAGAAAGGTAAAGACAGATTCACTCTTCTTGTGGAAGAATAAAGAAAACCTGTTCTTTATTTGCACACTGAAGTATAATTCTGCTGCTGGCCAGACTGTGTCTATATTTCTTCATAATCTAACATGCAAGAGGGACTGAGCAAGTATTTGATGAATGTATGAATGAATGAGCAATGCATATTCAACTACACAAAGGAATTTCTTCTGTTGAGGGATTAAATCAACCAAAAGTTTAGAAATAAATTTCTTTGGTGACTGTAGTCAAATATGCTTTAAGGAGAGTAAAAAGAAAGTTTCCATTGTAACAATGTATGGTTTTTAAAGGACAATATAATAGAAAGGAAATAATTTTAAGGTTTTCCAGCTCAAGATGGATGACTAGCACAAGACTTTACCTCTCCCGCTCCCCATAAAAATTCCCACTGGAAAGAAATAACAAGCAATTAGAAAATTAGAAAAATTCATAGCAGTACCAACCAGAAAGTAAAAGAATTTCTGAATATACCAAAGAGCTGGAAACCAATGGGAAAATTTAACAGATCTAAGTAACCATTGGTGCCATACAGGAAAAAGAGAGATTTGCTATGAAGTGAGTATTGCCATCAGAGCTCCAGAAAAATCTAGTCTAATAGGCAGAAAAATGAGGGAAATAGGTGGTTTAAATTCATTAAGGGGCAAAGGAACAGCCATACCAACCCCTTACTCTCAAATCTGGCAGCCATCACTGCTGGAGAAACCAGAGGTGGTGCTGTCATATTCTAGCTGACCTCCACTTACTAATAAACAAACACATGACCGCTGAGAACAACCTCCCCTCACATCTTAAAACACGACAGTTAGTTATAAATCTCCCCCCGAGCTCAGTGCTTGCCCCTATAATCTGTACCAATGCTCACAGTGATTTTCAAATGTGCCAACGATCACTGTACTGATGAAGCAGACACTGAAACTGGAAGAAAGTATCAATTCAAGATGCAGACAATAATTTTAAAATAAGAATAATTAATAGAGCCATTATTATTCCTGACACCATCAGAAACATAAAATTAAAAGAGGCAATAGGATAGACTAGGATTTAATAAAAATGCTTTGGTATACATTTAACCAGAAAGTGAAAGACCTCTACAGCGAAAACTATAAAACACTGACGAAAGAAATTCCACGAAATGGAAAGATATCCTATGCTCACGGATTGGAAGAACTAATTTTGTTAAAATTAGTATCTGGGTAGATACTACCCCGAAGTGATCTACAAATTCAATGCAATCAAAATACTAAGGACATTCTTCATAGAAATAGAAAAAACTGTCCTAAATTTATGTGGAACCACAAAATATTCCAAATAGCTAAAGCAATCCTGAGCAAAAAGAACAAAGCCGGAAGCATCACAGTACCTAAACTTCAAAGTATGCAACAAAGTTATAGTATTCAAAACAACAGTGGTCTATGTATGTGCCTAAAAACACACACATAGATGAACGCGACAGAATAGAGAACCCAGAAATAAATCCACGCACTTACAGCCAACTGATCCTTGACGAAAGTGTGGAGAACATATATTGGGGAAAGAACAGTGTCTTTAACAAATAAATGGTGCCGGAAAAATGTATTTCCACATGCAAAAGAATGAAACTAGAGCCCTATGCAGTACCGTATACAGAAGTCATCTCAGAATGGATAAAAAACCTAAATGGAAGACCTGACACTGTGAAACTACTAGAAGAAACAAGACGTTGTTTTGGGCAAAGATGTTTTGAGTAAGACCTTGAAAGCATAGGCTTCAAAGGGAAAAACAGACAAATGAAATTAGGTCAAGCTAAAAAGCTTCTGCATGGCAAAATAAACAATCAATAGAGTAAAGAGACAACCTGCAGGATGAGAGAAAATATTTGCAAACTATCCATCCAACAAGAGATTAATAACCATAATACAAAAGGAGCTCAAACAACTCCATAACAAAAAATAATCATTAAAAAATGGGCAAAAGACCAAAATTGACATTTCTCAAAAACAAAACATAAAAATTAAATGGCCAACAGGTATATGAGAAAAATGTTCATTATCACTGATCATCAGAGATTTGCATATTAAAATCACGATGAAACACAATCGCACCTCGGTTAAAATGACAATAATCAAGAAGACAAAAAATAATTGGTTCTGGCAAAGTTGCAGAGAAAGGGCCACTGTTGGTGAGAATGCAAATTAGCACAGCCACTATGGAAACACAAAACAACTAAAAATATAACTACAATGTTGTATTAGTCCATTTTCACACTGCTGTAAAAATACTAGCTGAGACTGGGTAATTTATAAACAAAAAAAGTTTCATTGACTTTTGTTAATTGATAAACAAAAAAGGTCTGCATGGCTGAGGAGGCCTTAGGAAACTTAAAATCATGGCAGAAGGCAAAAGAGAAACAAGCACCATCTTCACAATGCGGCAGGAAAGACAGAGAGGGAGGAAATGTCACACATTAAAACCATCAGCTCTTATGAGGACTCATAAACTATCACGAGAATGGCATGGGAGAAACCACCCCATGATCCAGTCACCTCCCACCAGGTCCCTCCCTCAACACATGGGGATTACAACTCAAGATGAGGTTTGGGTAGGGACAGAGAACCAAACCATATCACACGAGATCTGGCAATCCCACTGCTGAGTATACATCCAAAATAAAAGAAATCTGTACATCAAAAAGATCCTGTACTCCAGTTTTTATTGCAGCACTATTCACAATACCCAAGATATGAAATCAACCATCAGCGAGTAAATGGATAAAGCAACTATAGTGTATATACACAGTGGAATATTATTCAGTAATAAAAAAAGAATAAAATCCTGTCATTTGAAGCAACATGGTTGGAACAGGAGGTCATTATGTTAAGCAAGGCACAGAAAGGCAATTTTCACATATTCATACTCACATGTGGAAGTTAAAAAAGTGCATTTCATGGAGGTAGAGAGTAGAATTATAGTTAACAGAGGCTGGGGAGGGTAGAGAGGAAAGGGGGGAGAAAGATAAGTTGGTAAGTGGATACAACATTCCAGTTAAAAAAAAAAGAAACGGGTTATAGAATTCAAAAGTGCGGTAGAGAGATTGTAGTTAACAGTAATTTACTGTATGTTTTAAAATAAGTAGAAGGGAAGAATTGGAATGTTTCCAACACAAAGAAAAGGTAAATGTTTGAGACAATGAATATTCCAATTACCCTGATTAGATTATTACACATTTTACATGGATACATGTAAAATATCACATGTATCCCCAAAATACGTACAACTATTATATATCGATTTTAAAAAAAAACTAAGATAGTTTAGAATTTTTAAAGGAGGGGTACCAAAATTCAAATCCTATTATGTGAGCTAAGTAACAACGAACATGTCAAAGGGCACAGAGAGAAATATGAAAGATTAAAAGAAATATTTCCATAGACACAGATATGCAGCATAGATTAGCTATTTTGCATTGTGCTTTGAAATATAAATTGAAATTCACTGCATTGTCAGAGTTGCTTTAATAAAAATATATTTGTTTCTAATTTTTAAAAACTTGGCATTTGTGGTCATTCCCTAATTCAGAAATGTATGTATACTATCAGCAATGGATGTTCTCAGCATTTTTTTCCTAATTCAGAAAATGACCAAAAGTCATTTTTATTTCAGTAGGTACACATGTTACTTTCTATTCTATTATCCCTCAAGAGTAACAAATGCATGTCAGTAAGTGTCATCTAAAAATTTCCTTACTTGTGCTTCACAACTATTCTAGAAGGTAGATATCACTATAACCATTTAATATATGAGAAAACTGAGGCTGAGTAAATTGTAGCAATCATAGAGAGAGTAAGTGACCTTTAGAATTGGAATACAACATTTTTACCCAGTACTTGAGCTGTTTTTCAAATATTCTAATATTTTGAATGCATTACCAAGAGGAATGCAAAATAACATTAAAATTTATACAGAGTTTCAGCTTACATTTTGATAAAATTGTAGAGTAGACATTCCATGAAGGCAAAATAATACCTGGTTACATTTTAAGCACAAAACGGAGAATTACAGCTAGTGTTCTCTGAACTGCAGACACAAATACATTTTGTTTTGCTTTCCTTTTCATGTGTTTATTTTTAAGTATTTGATGTACTACATAGCACAACTGCTAACAAATTTATTTTAAAATATTATATATAATGGGTTTATTTTGATAATCAGGTAGGAATTATTTTTTTTAACCCTGGGTTCACAGATATGGACAAAAAACAAAGTTTCATAGTTAGAAAAAGGAAGTTAAACTTACCTATGGCAGCTCAAGAAAAAAAGGAATCATTTTTTTTTTTCTTTTTTTTTTTTTTTTTATTATACTTTAAGTTCTAGGGTACATGTGCATAACGTGCAGGTTTGTTACATATGTATACTTATGCCATGTTGGTGTGCTGCACCCATCAACTCGTCAGCACCCATCAATTCATCATTTATATCTTGTATAACTCCCCAGTGCAAGCCCTCCCTCCTCCCCCCTCCCCCCTCCCCATGATAGGCCCCAGTGCGTGATGTTCCCCTTCCCGAGTCCAAGTGATCTCATTGTTCAGTTCCCACCTATGAGTGAGAACATGCGGTGTTTGGTTTTCTGTTCTTGTGATAGTTTGCTAAGAATGATGGTTTCCAGCTGCATCCATGTCCCTACAAAGGACGCAAACTCATCCTTTTTTATGGCTGCATAGTATTCCATGGTGTATATGTGCCACATTTTTATTTCCAAACACAAATAAGTAAAACGTAGGCTGCAGGTGTGTACTGTTAACATCTAAATTTTTACCAGCTTACATTTGAACAGCACTTTTGAGATTAGGATAGCATTTCCCAAAGTGTGTTCCATAGAATATTGCTGGCTGGGAGCCAAATATGTTTAGAAAACACGTCACCTATGTCTTTTCTAAAAGTCACAAAACATAAGAGCATTGTAAAGACTGAGCAGTATTTCACTGAAAAAACTTAATTCCTCATTTAACTTAATGTTTCTCAAATGATTACAACCACGGATACTTTTTTTCTGGAAACATCTATTAACATTCATCAGAACAGTGTCGGGAAATATTATTTTATTTAGTTCATAAACAAATCATATGAAAAGAATGACCTAATCCCTACTTTTGTGTCATCTACCCAGGTCACAGGGTAATGAGTTGAGTGAAGATTTCCACTCAGGTCTTCAGACAGATCAGAGGTCTTTTCTCTTTCTAGTTGCCTACAGTTCCTTTTTTTTTTTTTTTTTTTTTTTTTTTTTAACCTACCAGCACAGTCATGCTCCATTTATTTTTAACCCATGAGGAAATTGCTTGTGCTGCCACTTCATGCAGCACTTCAGAATTTTTTTCCAATTTTGAGAGAGAATTCTTGATAACAGATTTGCTGTGTTAAGTATTTGTTTAAAGCTAAAGCAGAAAATCACTCATGAGTAACACAGGCAGTTAAATGGTACCATCTGGAGCAAGAGGCAACTCTAAGTATCCTTGTTTAAGAACCAGTTTACAAATAATAACAGACCCCTGGAATTAAGCAGTTAGCTCCTTTGTTATGGATAACAGCATTCAAGGGAAATAGCTTGCTTCATTGATTTTGAATCATCACAAACAGAAATACCAGGATATTTTGGCTGTTTCATTAGAAACACCAAGAGGAGGATCTTTCAAATCAATAATATTGAGAGTAACAGATAATCCAGTTGGTGTACTCTAGTTTATAGATGCAAACAACGAACAACATTTCATACTTAGGAGAAGAGCAAGGAGATTAAACTGACCTACAGAAAGAATGGATGCAGTTTTGGAAAAAGAAAAAGACTTATTTCATAGCATACAGAACTACTGTATAAATTAAACAAAGTTTCTAGTCATTACTTGTCACAATCACACACACTGTTTTTATTTTATGCTTTGCTTATCTGCACAGTATTCATCAAAATCATATTTTATTTGTACTGTGCCTGGTGTATTGTATATGCTCAAGAAATACTTGTGGAATAGACATAGATAAAAATAGAGATAGAGGTAGATACAACAGGGTATAATCAAAGACTATCTCCATAAAATAAAGAAATACAAAGGAACTCTAAGCCTGGAAAATCAGGCTTCCTTAGAGCAACGTTTTCCTATCTTAAAATGGTAATATTTGTATTGCACTCTGAGGTAAACAGACACTGCTCAACACCAAAGTAGACCTGCTAGGGCCTTTGGCCACTCAAGGGCCAGCAAGGTCATACCCAGGCCTGTGGTGATCAATGTCTGCCCAAGAGACTGAAGTATTCTTTTCATTTGTCCTCTGTCACATGTATAGACATCACTGAAAGCAGATTTTTTGGTGTGACCTCCCCTGCAGCTCTTTGGGAGGTTGAGGCAGGAGGATGGCTTGAGCCCGGAAGTTTGAGACCAACCTGGGCAACATAGTGAGACCCGACCTTTACAAAAAAATATAAATAAAAATTAAAATCTGAGTTTGGTGGCTTGCACCTGTAGTCCCAACTACTTGGCAGGCTAAGGAAGGAGGATCCCTTGAGCGGAGAAGGTCAAGGCTGCCGTGAGCCATGGTAACACCACCGCCCCAGTCTGAGCAACGGAATGAGACCCTGTCTCAAAAACAAAGTGGACCTCATCAGTGTCTCTGAGAGATAAAGAAGGCAAATTATGTGGATTAAAGCTGCTGTGAGAACTCCAAGAGAATATGTGAGAAAGGGTCTTGTACAGCAAATGGTCAAATCACCCAGGAGGGTAAGCTTTGTTTTTATATGCATACACATCATAAAAATGATATTGAATATTAGATTGTTCATCATTCTTCTTTTTTTCTCTTACTAGTTAATTTACAACACTTACACATACAAATATTATAATAAATAGTTATTTAGGTAGATATGCAGTTTCATTTTAATAGTAGCTGTCTGCTAACACAAGTGTTTTTTCAGAGTTTCTGTTGTGTGTATGTAGGTGTGTTTGACAAGATGTTTGCCCTATGAACACACCTTCAGTTGGACAACACTTTAGAATAAAAAGCACATCCACGTCCATTTTCTTCTCAAATTCTTGGGGGAAAGAATGTCCCTTCTTCCTCTCCTTTCTGATTGCTTGTCCCCTTGAAAAACTCCATTTCTATTCCCAAATAGTATAAAGGCCTTTTCAAGCCCTTCTTTTTCTGTTTAATTCTCTATTTACTGAAGACAGTGGTTAAGACTAGATAAAGAGATAGAGAAATATCTTAGCTGTTTAAATGCCACATCTTTTCAGGTTCTGTTCCATCGCTGAGATTGTGCGCTGTCCAATGAAAATACAATCTATAGAATGAAGAGAATACAAGAGGAAGACCTAACACTCCAAGTCAGCTGCTGTTCAAAATATAGTGACAAATGGTCTGGAATTTCTAAGCAACTGCAGCTTTGCCCCATTTCCTCTGCTCTGTTTATGATGATTTTTTTCCATCATAAAGAGATGACTCTGAAGTGCCAACAGTTACTTTTGGAGCAAGGAAAGGGTAGGATTGGGAAAATGTTTTTCAAAGCCTAGTTTTATGAAACCACACTTTGTGTTTGTGTTCAGTAGCTGTGCTTCGGTGACTAGGTGTCCCTGGGCGACTTTTCCATGATATTTATATAGTGTGCCTTTAACTTTTTCAGAGGGCTTTTGCTTCTTTTATTCCATAGTTCCACGTATCTTTGGGCACCTGCAGTGACTACACTCTACATTGTACGGCTCACACAAAAACTTTCTATTTTGGTAACATTTAAGATGTCCTTTGTATATTGTGGAAACATTTTGGCAATTTGGGCAAAGAAAAAGAAACCATTCACTAATATAATGTATTTGCAAATAGGTACAATATACTAGCTTTGCATAATGCTCCTAGGAATCAAAGGTTTAATTTACAGAATGAATGACTACATAATGCAGTCTTTAAATATGGAGAAAAAGACCTCTAAAACTGAAAAGTAACTTGCGCATCATTTTTTTTTCTTTTTTGCATAAATTCCTTTGGAGCTTTCATAAACTAATCTTTTTCCTCAAGGTAATTGTGTTTAAAAGAAACCCGCAAAAGACAAAATAATCGATCTGTATAAGTTTAAATGGAAACAACTTATACCTGTTCAACATGGTGGGGGAAGATTGTAAATGCATGAATACGACTGAAGCATGTATTATGATTGGAAGGATGATGTTAACGGGGAGATTTCCTGATGTTCATGTGATTTACTTTTGAAGACCAATATATACATTAAATTATTCAATGGTTGATTGTAAGGGTTGATTTTGATTTGACATTTTTAGTTCACCAACTCAAAGTTTAGTATTAAATTTTAGCTATCACTAACTCAAATTTTAGAATTAAGTTGTAAAATAGACTTCTAAAATTATATGAAAATAAACGTTTTTTAGTATAAAAATAATGTAATAATCAGTGTCTGATTCCTCCTGAAACCATATTATTTCCACAGGAGCTGATATGGTTTGGATGTTTTTTTCCCCTTGAAATGTGACCTCCAAAGTTGGAGGTGGGTCTCCTCGGAGGAGTCTGGGTCGTGGGGATGTATCAGTCATGAATAGTTTGATGCTGTCCTCATGGCAATCAGTGAGTTTTCGCTCTATAAGTTCATATGAGATCTGCTTGTTTAAAAGAGCCTGACACCTCCTCCCTTTCTCTCTTGCTTCATCTCTTGCCGTATGATACATCAGCTCCCTCTTCACGTTCCACCATGGCTGAAACTCCCAGAGGCCTTCACCAGAAGCAGATATCAGCACCATGCTTCCTGTATAGACTGCAGAACCATGGGTCAAAATAAATGTCTTTTCTTCATAAATAACCCAGTCGTAGGTATTTCTTTATAGTAACACAAAATGGACAAACATAGAAAATTGGTACTGACTGAGAAGTGAAGCACTGCTATAAAGATATCTGAAGATGTGGAAGTACTTTGGAACAGGGTAACAGGAAGACGCTAGAAGAGTTTGGAGGGCTCAGAAGATGACGGAAAGATGAGGGAAATTTTGGAACTTCTTAGGGACTGGTTAAATGGTTATAACAAAAATGCTAATAGAAATATGGACAGTGAAGACCAAGCTGAAGAGGTCTCAGATTGAAATGATGAATTTATTTGGAATGAAAGCAAAAGTCATCCTCTTCACTCCGTAGCAAAGAACTTGGGTGCATTGTGTCCCTGCCTAACGTATCTGTGGAATCATTTAGGATACCTAGCAGAAGAAATCTCTAAGCAGCAAAGTGTTAAAGAAGTACCCTGGCTGCTTCTAACAGTCAATGATAAGATATGGGAGCAAAGAAATGACTTAAAGTTGGAGCTTATGATTAAAAAGGAAGCAGAACATAAGTTATCTTGCAGTAATGACTGAGGTATCACTCTATGAGCTCACATGAGATTTGGTTGTTTAAAAGAGCCTAGCACCTCCTCCCTCCCTCTCTTGATTCGCCTCTTGCCATGTAATATATTGTGTCGGCTTCCCTTCTCCCTTGTGTTGTGATTGTAAGCTCCCTGAGCCCCCCCAAGAAGCAGATGCCAACACATGCTTCCTGGATACCCTGCCAAACTATAAGCCAAAATAAACCTCTTTTCTTCATAAAGTACCCAGTTTCAGGTATTCCTTTATAGCAATGCAAACAGATTAACACAGAAACCATGGCATGTATAAATACATACACACTTGCAGGCACCCCATTACACTGGCATATACATACTGTACACATATACACATAAACTTGCTTTAGAAATCATTATCTAATTGTGCAAGAGGGAAAGAGTTTATATGATAACATTTAGTGTCTTAATTATGTCTGGCTTAAGCTAAAACTAAAATTTACATGAAGAGGCTGAATATCTTTAGTTTATAGGAAGAAGAGACATTTTTCTAATTTATACGAAGAAGATAAATTTACAATAATTAATAGCAATCAATTGTATCACATGTATTATGTGCCAGGCTCTGAACTAAGCATTTTAGATGTATACACTCATTTAATTATTTCAAGAACTGATGATATATGTTCTATCATCATCCCATTTAATAGATGAGGAAATTAAAGCACAGACTTTAAAGGATTCAAACTGTGTTAAGCTTATCAAGCAATCCCCAACCTGAACTTCAGCCTCTCTCTATCCCATGAATTTTTATTTTTATAACACTTATACTTTAAAAATTTTGTTTATGTATTTATGTGCATGTTTATTGCCTGTCTTCTTCTACAAAATATAATCCAAACATGTTTAATGAATTAATGAATTTAACAAGAATCAATCATTTACCAAACACTACATTAAGTACTGAGATAACATGTTGAATAAGATATATCTGTCTTCCGGGAGATCATTTTATAATAGAGGAGAAGCATAAGTAAAGAAGTAATAAAATCACAATATAATAAATGCTCAGAAAAAGTTCTACTGTAGAGGATGGAAAATTAACATCATTGAAGAGAAGAATATATTGATCAGGAAAGCATCTGGGAAGAGGATACACCATTTACAAAGCTATAGGAGCAATAACCAGTAAGAACGGTCAGTAATTGTATCCTTTGAAACATGGAGTAAATCTGGAGGGAATTTTGAAGAAGTGATACTGGAGAGAGAGGCTGGGAAAAGGTCTCAAAGGAGTTTATGTGCCATGCTAACAACATGATCAGAAACATCATTCCGGCTAGATTGTAGAAGACAAGTTAGTGAACAGTAGTCTTAGTAGGAGAAACATCAATGACCGGGACGCCTTAGCTAGAGTAATGTTAAATGCTGTACAGATAACCCCAGACTTCATTGTTTCATCACAATAGAAGTTTCTTTTTTTCTCACAGAAAGTCCAAAATAGCTCTTTCTTATTGATGGGTGGATCTACGTAAGTCAGGAACTCAGATCTAGCCTACGTTTCCCAGTCTTTCTTGTTTCGGCCTTTCTTGTTTTGGTTTGTTGTTCTTTTACTTAAATTTGGTCATCCTTTCTTTCATTTTGAATAAGGATCTTTTTGTAGACTACTAAGTTCCATAGAGTGGCATAATACAGTAGTGTGTCTTAATCAACACTTATTTTTAATTCCTAGCATGCCGAGATTAGAAGAATAAGAAAAAACAATAACACTTCCCAGATTCCCTTGCAGCTAAGGTTAAAGATATGACTAGGTTTTGCACACTGCCATAAGTATCTAATTTAGAACTTAGTCACATGAAAAGGCAGGCAATATAAAATCCATCTTACTGATACACCATGTTACTGATATAGCTACTGGCAGAAGTACCTATTCTAGAGTACCTAGTTACAAGAACAGCTCCCTGGTTCAGCAAATTATTGATCACAGCAGAGGCAGCAGCTCCCTGGGTACTCCATTTCTGTGAAATGGTTTGGGGAGTTGTTTCAGCATTCAGCCTCAAACTTATTTTCAACTTTCCCAGTGATTTATGAGCTACCATTATCTTTTAATACATCACTTTCTGCTTTCATTAACTAGAGTGGATTCTGTTGTCTGTAACTAAAAACTTGGACCATTATGAATTGCATCAGCTATATCAGTCAGAATAATACCCAAGGCAGTTTTAAGTGAGCTAGCTGTGTGTATGTGTGTGTGTGTGCAGTGTGTATGTGTGTGTGTGTGCAGGCAGTGAGCTAGCACCACACAAGCTAGCTCATCTTATACATAAAAGGCTGTAAGGCAACAGCTATATCTCTGAAGAGTAGTGCCTACAGAAACTCTCACCCGCTTCACTGTCCTCTGTTGTGGCGTTTAGATTTCTTTTTCAATTTTCTTTTCTTTTCCACTCAACTAATCCTTCCTGTGACTATCTCTTAACCCCAATTTTCTCTTACATTTACCCAATAATAGCTGAGTAGACAGCATCAAGATTATGATGAACAACTATGTTCATTCCACATAGCCCAGTCCCCTAGTTCTAGAGTATGGTTCTTATCAGGGAAGGAGTGGCATTCTAGAGTCAGACACTTGTTCTATCTCCCCATTCTTACCTTTTCATAAACAAGATGTTTGACTCTGATGTAATCAAATTCCCCGGTAAGTCTCAGTCAAGTTTCATTCTAAAATATAAATTCATCTAACTTCAATACTCAAAAGCCATCATTAACATTTATTTGTGTGTTCACAGATGATCTAAATAGAAAATAATGGATCTAAAATTTAGGCGTTCATGCATTTTTGGAGAGAGGGGTGAGTAAGGAGTATAAATAACATAGCAGGACCATTTTTACCCAACTTCCGTATCCTACTTGTACTTATTAGCCACTAAAGGCCCTGGAAAAATATCTCAAAAGTCTCATGTGCTTGTGTAACCCACATGATATCAGACTGTGTGAAAGAGGTAAACAGTAACACTTGGTCCACTGCCTCCCAGAATGACTGTTTAACGTGCCAAAAAGAAAGGTCATGACCTCCTTGTTTCTGCCCAGTCTAGTAGCTGTTTTTAGTTTGGGTTTTTTCCACCAAAGAGACCTTAAAACACTGCTCCCATAGCCACAACATGCATAAAGAACACACACAAAGATTTCGGGGATAGAATGACAGAGAATTAATTGTAGCATCACACAGCTCCAGCCAGCATTTGGCAGAGCATAATGGAGAAGAGTAAAACCTCCCATAGAATTCAGTTGATAAAGACTCGGTACTTAAAGACCGCTTTGAGGCTGTGTATAATAAAATACCAGTGTAACAGGGAGCCTGCAATGCCTGGTGAGGCAGGACGTTAAACTGTTTTACTGAGCAGAGTACCAGCTGCTCCTCTGTTTAGGCAGAGGTTAAAAAAAAAGAAAAGAAAGAAAGCTGTCTTGGAGCCGATCTTCTCTACTCTGTGCAGTTACATAGTTATGCAAATGTAAGGCATAAAGTCACTCCTAAGTGAACAAATCTTCCCCTAGATTTAGCAGGTTTCGCCTAACTCTTGGTAATCAGATCCCCCAAAATGGGTGCACCAGTTTGCATAAGAAACTCTTGGCAAATAAAGAAAGCAAAATTTCAACCACTTTCCTGAGACTGGAAATTAGGAAAAGCCATTTAAATTAGGAAAAACCCAGGGGAAGATAGCCCTGACTAAATTCTGCCGACACATAAGATCCCTAAGGAGAATTCGCTGTCTAGAGAAGAGAGAGAGTAAATATGATTGACTTGGGCTCAGTGGAATTTCCTAAGGAGAGAAATTCCTTATTGTTCTAATTTATAACTGCAGAAACAGTGACAGAAAGCTATGATTTGGGGCTCAAATACGGAGTGCCAGCATAATTTGCCCAAGGGTCTGAACCATTTAATGTATTATCACTAGAGAACCAATAATTTTCAATAATAACCCTACAGTAGCAAAGATGCAATGAACTGCTTATACCCATCTGGTATACTTCTTCCACTTGGCTTTCAGAAGCAGGGCTGACATGTAGTAGCCCCAGCCCAAGCCTTGAAGATCCAATGTCTTCTTCACCTTATTTGTACTTGTGTACAGACTTCTTAGTATTACATCGCTGAAATGTGATGGTACAAGATACTGTTAATGACAAAGTAAAAATTGTAATACAGAACCTGGATCTGGTAGAAATGATAAAGGCAACTTTTGCAGTTATACCAGGTAATTATTTCAGAGATGTAGAGTGTGGTTAGGATTTAATAAACTTGGTGTGATGAACAGAACTTAAGGAAAACTCCAATGATTTGCACCTCCTGGTGTCTCTTTGTGTCCATGCCTTTATGTAACCTCCCCATCTTGAGTATATGTGGGACCTACGACTTGCTTCTGATCAATAGGATAAGGGAAAGGTGATAGAATGCCATTCTCATGATTATGTTATGTTACATAACACCCAGTGTTAGCAGGCTAGAGAAAGGGATTCTCCTTGCTGGCTTAGCAAGTAAGCAGCCATGGGTGAGGAAGCCTACACAGCAAGAAACTGGAACTTCAAGTGTCCTCTAGAACCTAAGGGTGATCTCCAGATGACACTCAGCAAAACCTGCATCAGTCATACAGCTTCAAGAAGATGAATTCTGCCAACAAGCTGAAAGAGCTTCCAAACAGATTCTTCCCCAGTCAAGCCTTCAAATGGGAACACAACCCTTTGAACACCTTGATTGCAATTTTATAAAACCCTGAACACAGGACCTAGTTAAACCATGGTCAGACTCCTGACCCACAGATGTGAGACAAGAAATATGTGTTGTTTAAAGCCACTTAATTTGAAGTAATTTGTTACCTAACAATAGAAAATGTTTACAATATTACTCTTGATGAACCCCCACCAAGAATGGCCCTGACCTGGGAGGCTCCACCTCAGACAGGCAGATGACCCTTGCTGGGATCCAAATACATTTCCTGTGAAGAAACTAGGATCCTGGAGAAGGAACTTTCATCAGCATAATATTTTCTCAGATGTTTGTCTGAGAAAATACTTTAAGCTTACTGCATAAAATGTAATTCTATAAGACATAAGGTGTCTGAGTGCTCTTTTTCATCAGCCCTCAAATCTCCAAGGAGCTCATTCTTGTCCCTTCCTTTAGAGGCAGCGGACACATAGCTACTGCAATTATAGAGGTTAGAAATGAAAGTTTAAGTAAAAGAAAACATGTTGAAAGAGCAAAGGAGAAAACATTCACCTAATCCACATTGCTATTTCTTATAGTTATTTTCAGTTAAAAAATCTCTAGCAGCAACCCTCATAATACTGGGTTGTGTATGAAGGAGACTTTAAGTGTGATGTGCTAGAAATCCTCCACATATTTATAAGGGCTCAGGAATTCACTGGAAATATCATAGAAGTTTTTAGGGACATACTGGATACATAGCCTTTAGATATAATTTACATTTGATCAACTATGTATAGTTTTATCATTTTAATAATTTTTGTTGTTTATCACAAGAATTCATTTTTTTCTCCAGATACCCCAATGTTTACTTCATCACAGATCTTTTCACATCTCAAGGGCTCTGAGTGGGCAACGGCCTCAGATCTCTGTCCGTCAACAAAAGGCACCCCACATCCTCATTGACTCCCTAAGCTTCTGAGGAAACTCAGAAAAGCCCTTCTCCCCAGTTTGTCTACCTTCCCCCTCCACAAGTTTAGGCTTTAAAGATAAAACAGTCCAACAAAGAGTAGACACAGTTTTCTTTTGGGACTCTGACCAGGTTAGCATTTGTTCCTGCCACAAAAAGGGGTCAAGACCTTCACAAGGCAAGGAGTTCAGAACACAGCACAAAATCTGATAACCTTCTCGAGTGTTTGGAATAAGTGATGAGCAAGACTTCTCATATCTTCCAGATTCATGTGGTGAGAACATAGGACAAATTAATATCAGCAAAATATCTTGCCACTGCATACTGGGTTAAATAACCTTTATATATAGATACCTTAAGTGGTGGCCGATACTGCACCATCAACATCAAGGATCTGGTATTCAGACTGACAAAACCAGGTAAGCAGTGACACCAACACAATACTGTTAGTTCTGCCTAAAAGTGTCATAAGTCAGGAATACTTCTGGGAAAAGAGAGTAAGACGATTGGTTTATTAGAAACCATCAGAAACAGGCAGGTAAACTCTTGGCACTGAGGAGTAATGGGAAAATAAAACATTTAGCGCTCACCTCCCCACCCCTTTACCAAGCTTCTACCTTTCTCCTGTATTACTGTCCAGCCTTTGACCTCTTACGCTGACTCCCAGGTATAACCATTGCCTTTGGGACTTGGCTTAATAACTGTACCTACTGCCCAATCCTTGAGGGGTGAGAAGTCCTCGAGTTTATTGTTATTAGCATGATGACTTTCTGTTTCTCCAAGATGGATCTTTGAATTTTTTTCTCGATTAATTTTTGCTCCAAAGGAAACATTATTTTACAAGGTGATTCAATTCTACTAGACTGTACAGATTTTATGGCATTACTGGATTAAATAGGCCTTATGGGCTTACCTTGGGAACCCAGACACCAACATTTCTGTGGGGAAAATTCATTTCAAGTTCTAAACTACCAGCTCCACAAAAAGCTCATGAGTAAACCAGTTACACACTTCTTAATTTTTAATATTTTTTTTGCCTTGCATTTGCCCGTGAGAGAAGCAGCCATACTGGAACAAGCTGCATTCTTTTAACTAACTTCTTTTATCAGTCAGAATGCTTTTGTCTGTAAGTAACAGAAGACCCTGCTAAATGCAGCTTAAACAATAAGAGTGTTTATTATGACATTCAGCCAGAAGTCCAGAGAGAAGTAGATCAAAGAATTGGCTCAGCAGCCTAACAATGCCTTAAAGTACCTAAGCTCTTTCTAACCTCCCTGCTTTGCAAGGCTCTGCATGTCTTCAATCTTCCTCATTCCCAACCCCTACACAGTAGGAACTCTATGCATCACATCCTCATAACAGGATCCAAAGGCAGGAAATGAAAGAGATGGAGGTGTTTTCTCCTCATGCATATTTCTTTTATTATGAAGACACCTTTCCCAGGAGTCCTGCAATCAACTTTCTCTCAGCTCCTATTGGCCAGACCTCAGTCAAAGGCCAACCCCAAATGAATCCCTGATGAAAGCAGAATGAGGTTGTGACATATACCCTTCATGTTTCGTACCCTGTGCTGGGAGTAGGGCACATCTTTGCTTAGCACATTTTCCCCAAACTTGAACAAAATTAAGTTTCAGTTAGGAAATAAGAAGAGGAGGCTTGTTGTTGGTAGGTAACAAATAGCATACGTCATAGTGTAATTTTACCCCTTTATATTTCCTTTTGCTTAAGAGGTTTACTCTAGACTGCTAACATATGGCACTGGGCTGCAAAGATGAGGCTTTAATGGGATACAAAACACATTAACAACATGCACGCTATATTACAATGCTATGGTTGTGCTGCAAACGTAATGTTGTGAAATTCTATTCCTGATTAGAAAGTATAAATTGTGCAATGCTATTTGGATGTTAGAGTGATTCATTGAGCTTAAAGATATAAAGCATAGAAAGCTCCCTAGTACTAGCAATACTCACTTTTCATTGACCTATGTCCAATGAACCAAAAGATAATCCATGTGGAATTCTCAAATAAATGAGAATGTTGGTTAATATGCCACTTACTATACATTGAAATCATGGCAGGTTTTCAATGATTAGTGACACAGAAAATATTTGTCCAGGGACTGTTAGCAGTAGTTTTTTCCAAAGCAATATCCCCTGAATTAGAGCCAAGTACAACCAACAACACAATCACCAAGGATCCTCTTCTCCCGTAATAAGCCCAGAGGTTCTGTTTAATAAAAATTATTACTCCTTTTGTAAAAATTCTACTCCCTATCACAAGCTTATGTAAAAATAATTCACGGCTTAGAAAACATACCTTAAGTCAATTCCTTTGTCTCAACAAGATTTTGCAACTCCATAGACCCTATAGAAGAGAGCTGTGTTCCAATACCAACCCAATTCCAGTGCAGTAGTCAGACAGAGGCAAGGTTATAGCCAAACTCAATTATATATGTCTGCAACAAAGTTGCAACATTTCAATACATAGAACGCCGAAGTCAAAGGTCTACTAAAACGTTTCCTAGGAATACAATGGTGCATGGAAGAGAGGGTGGCCCTTCTAAAACCATACTGCTATTTAGAACTTTATGACAAGATCTTGGTCTGAGAGAGGTCATGTCCTCTCTCCCCTGGGCTGCAAAGGTGAAACTTTAATGGATACAGAACACATTAACAAAATGCATGCTAAATGTTCTCTCTCCTCTAACTTTGAAATGTCATGGAGTAACGCTAACCGCATGTCATTAGGATTTTCTTTGACTTACCGCTCTTCCTAGATGGGGCCAAGAGGAATGAAGGCTGGAATCCTCAAAACTCTGTGTTGAATTTCAATAGTGTCTTTCTTCCTAAACTTTAGTTGGAGAGTGAGGATCAAAGGATTGTCCAAAAAGGCAGAGTCTTCTCACTACACAGGGTTTAAATGTATGTCTGAAAGTGAAGAAAGCAATTCTTAAAGAGCCTATAAGGTTGTTTTTTTCTTTTTGCACAAAACCAAAGGAAAAAAAGACAATAAAGAGAAATACTCAGAACACACTTAAAAAGAAAAGAAATACTTTTAATTGCAGTGAAAATTGTCTTCAATGGAAAGTAAAGCAAACTTAAAATTAGAAATTAAATAAACAATATTGAGGTGGCCTAAACCTATCCATATCATGTCAATTTGAACCCCGATGTATTGTTTGCAATGAACATTCTAACACTGCATTGCCCTAGCAAACTTGAATTATGATCCTAATCAATTAATCAATATTTATGTATTGAATGTTCAGCACTAGACTTCTTTGTTAAGAGTTAGAGAGACTATAAAATGCAAAGCCTCTTTCAAGGAGTTTACACTATTGTTGAGAAGATGACTATTAAAACAGTAGGGCACAAATGCAGGTGCCATATAAATTAAACGTTAAAATTGCATGCAGTCTAAAATATACACACTTTTATACATTTGTAGAATTTTGTTTTCATCTACCTTCCTCTTTTGACTCTCAGTACATGCAATTCCTTCCCATGACCTTAACAATTCATCTTTTTAATGTGAGTAAATTGCCAAGCCTAATGTGCTGCAGACTTTGTCTAAAGCTGGAGCTAGTGACGTTCTCTGACTGCCTTCGTAAAGTCCAAAATAAAACTAAGCCAAAGTACTCCCAAACTTTTTATACTGTGAATACTTTCTGTTTGCTTTAGAATTGTTTGGAATTACTCCTAAGGAAAAAGAAAAAAACAAAACAAAACCAGACTTTAGTGAAGCTGAAGAATTAATTGGGCTTTCTGCAGTTCTGTCAATACATAAGAAAGCTTCTGTCTATCCAGATCCTGTCAGAAAATAACAAAAGGTTTTCACTGATGTGCAAAGCAAGAGTTCATTTAATTTTTTGGAATTCTATTTTTCAACTCTGTATTCATTAGTTGAGTTTGTCTTCTTTGTCCTTAATAATGTTGTCTTATGTGCTGCAAGCTTTATATTTTAAAAACATATATAATTAATTACAAAATTAAATAAATATTTGTGCTTAATTGGAGGACGGAGAGAAGTGGCTTGTTATGATACTGCAAAAAGAAAAACAAATAACTATGATCTTCAAATATCCAGGAAAACAATACATGTTTAAAAAGCAAAGTATCTAGCTATAATTATTTTCTTTTCCATCCAAGAATTAACCAGCTAACTAAATATAGCTTTTACTAAATCAATTCTACATCATACATAAACTTTAATGTGAAAATCTTACCAAACAAAAATCTTCTACTGAGAACCTGTTCAAAATATTGTCAAAAGATTTTCTTTCTGAAACTGAGAAATTTGAATTACAGATGCTATGTAACAATGAAATGTTAATGAGTCTATTTTGCCATTGATAGACAAATACGTAGAAAATGGTTTTAATCTCATAGAAAGAAAATGGTCTTTGTATCTCTTATTTCTTCCCATCTTATTGTGAAATAATATTTTATGAGACTAATTGTTCAACAATTGCTATCTTATCTATGAAAGGAAATTGCTTTTTTTTTTTTAAAAAAAAGTAGGCCAAATAAAATAGGCCAACTTGTTTATGAAGCAAAGTATTTTAATCCACTTACTCATAGTTCTTGGCTTTTGACAAGAAGTCTCTGACATCTGAAATGGAAATATTCACTGTATAATTACACAACTTTTAACATGT
The DNA here is from genome assembly GCF_007565055.1 of Rhinopithecus roxellana. Classification (NCBI taxonomy): domain Eukaryota; kingdom Metazoa; phylum Chordata; class Mammalia; order Primates; family Cercopithecidae; genus Rhinopithecus; species Rhinopithecus roxellana. The sequence goes on along the minus strand of NC_044549.1, from coordinate 6,187,454 downwards.
ATATATATATATATTCATGCTAAAAATTTTAGATGAGCTTATTTGAATAGTGTAGGCCATCCATTAAAATTGAGAAACTTACTCAATTGGATTTGTTATTCCTAAACATATCCTCATATGACATCGGAACTGTTTCCTGCCAAGCATTGGTATATAGTTTTAAAGTTACAAAATGTTTTCTTCTGCCCACTAATTCTAAACAAGTCTCCAGTAGAACAAAGGTAACTTATACACTGCATCATGTTCACTAAAAACTCAATTATAAAGAGATTACAGTGTACGGTTGATAAATGATGTAATTTTATGAGCAATTTTTAATGCTACGCTTTAAGATAAAGAAAAATTTTTAAAATGTTAGTTTGAGGAGTAGGAATTTTCAGATGAATTGAAGTTTTTCGATATAAAAATTACGTAACCCAGTGTTTTCATTTTGAACTTTCTTGTAGGCCTCAAAAGACTAAAAATTTAGCCAAAATTTATGCCAGTTTATATTAAGAGTTTAGGTTAAATATACATTTAACAATTAATTGGATTCTTAACATATGAGTGCATTTAAATTACATCTCCCAGAACAAACCAAATGAATATGGCAACATCATTTGAAAAATTATTTAATGACGATGACACTGTTTGAATAATGTACCTTTTCCTCTTGATGATTGGAAATCACATTTTTGGTAGCATACTTTAGGGCAAAGAGCAGGCAGTCATGGAAATCTAACATTTTTCTTACATGTAAACAAAAAATATTTTCTAATATGATTTATATGATGTTCTACCATAAAATTGTGTTATGCAGTAGATCTAATTTCAGTAGAAACTCAAGTACGCTGGAGTGTAAAGTGTATGACTATTTCAGCACATCACCAAGCGCAGCACTTCTCTGAGCACCCACCTCCAGGGCTAACTGAGAACTATAAATAATCCATTTGATTCTTGACACTACTGCCCAGAGCGGTGAGAAATGAAAAGACTGTTACACCGTTTTTTATTCTGATTTTGTCTTTGTTTTTGGTGCCTGTTTTTAGTACATGAATTTTTAAACGTTGAAATGTGTTATTTAAGAATCACCCTAAGTCATATTAAAGTATAATGGCTAAAAGAAAAACCAAAGATCTTTTGTAGTACTTCTCTACTTAAAAATCTTCAATGTTCCCAAGTTACCTACAGAAAGTACTTTTCAGCCATTTAGCTTTCTAACTTTATCAACCCTATTCTCCTATCCTCCAGCCAAATTAGGCCATTCCCTGTTGCTAAAACTTGTCCAAGGCTATCCCACCATTTTAATTTTTTTCTGGCTGTTCCCTCTAAAAGAAACTTCCTTGCCTATTATCCACAGCCTTGCTGACCTCCAAACATTTGCTCCTATCAAGAACTCAGATACGACTTTCCTCACAAACTTTTTCTGATAACCCCAAGACTGTGAGTTCCCATTGCCTCACCCCATCCCTACTTCTGGTGGTACTTAAAAGAGTCTACCTTCTGTGTAATTTCTCAATAGTCATTTATGGAGTACCTGCCACGTGTCAGGAGCCTGTTCCTGCTCTTTATAAGCTCTGTCTATTTTGCATGTTTGCTCTATTGTAACAAAGCATAAGCTCCCTGGGATCAAAGACTGTCTTATTCATTTTCTCTTCTCTATGAGGGGCTAACATATTCACTTACACACAGTAGGAGCTCAATAAATATTTACATGAAGAAATAGTAATAGAAAAGGCTCAGTAAATTGTATTTGTTTGGTCGATGACTTCTCACAAAATGATTTAAAATGTGACTTTAGACTTCAGCAAAAACACTTGGATCATAGACATTCAATAAACTGTTGCAGGGTCATTAGAGGTAATTGGATCTATTTGAGCCAGAAAAAGACTGTGTTGTTTGCCTCGAGGCATTTAAAATTAAAGCTAGAACCTTATTTTTATGAAATAGTTTGAGTGTGGGTCTGCATAACAGTTGCAACTTCTCAAGACTATTATAGCTCTATAGTAAGAATTTACATTATTCAAACAGTAAACAATAAACTGAAAAAAATGATATACTCTAACCTTTAACACTTTATTTATATAATTAGACATCTCCAAATTAATTAACTAATTTTACTTGTATAAAATAATAAAGCTGCTAAAATTTTGTATTTTTAATGTTTTTCTCCTCTTTGATCTTTTTGCTATCTTCCTTAAGTACAATTTTATATGCCACTAATTGCTCAAAAACATAAAGTAGTCCATTATTTCTTTATAGGCATGAGAATTTAAAGCTAGCATAGACTGGAAATCATTGAGTTTTATCTGCTAATTTTACTCAGCATCAACTGAGACCCATAAAAGTCATTAGTGAAGCCTCAGAACCTATCAGAAGTTAAACTGTGACTGGAACCCAGGTCTCCTGACATAACATTCTTTCTGCTTCACCATCCTATACATTTTTAAACTCTCGTTTTTCAAGATCTCTACGATGATACTTCATTATTAACATTACTTAAACTTTTTCCTAACTCTCCTTCCAAAACAAATCTTCACTCAGGATGACTACCTTCTATCATACTTACTTTTGTCATGAAGAGTCTTTCCTTAAATTCCCTTCTGCCCAAACTCAAAGACTGTCTGCCTTTGTGAAACAGACTCTGTTTTGCCAACTCACAATGGTATTCCCAGTTTTTTAAAAAAGGAATCTGTATTACATGTACAAGACTCTGACAGCTAAGGTGCTAGATGGAAAGACTGTTCTCAAGAAGTTTAACATATAGTTGGGGAGATTAAGCACGTTCACATAAATTGGGCAAAAGATTGAGTGTTGTAAGAGGGACACAATAGGCAATAGAATCACAAAAAAGAGAAAGATTTAGTTAAGGACATCAAATAAGGCTTAATATATCAGTGGTATCTGCATTTAAAGATGATAAAAATTCTAGAAAGAAGAAAAGACGATCGAAGACAAAAACATTGCACAGAGACATGAGTGGGAAACTGCAGATGGAAAGCAGCAAGTATCAAAATTGGCAACGCAATAGAGTTTGTGAAGCGATGTAGTAGACTTGGTCATAAAAAGTATTAATTTCCAAGAAAAGATGCTCGGGCTTCATTTTCTAAGCAATGTGAACTTATTGAGAGTATTTGAGCAAGGCAATTTTCTGATCCGAGTTCTGCTTCGGAAGAATAAGCCAGATGGAGTCTATAGAACGAATGAAAAAGGACATAGCTCATGCCAAATAGACTAGTTGGGAAAGGAATGCTATAGTGGAAGGAAGAGTTCATGAGGGCCTGGAGTAGAGTTGGAAGTGGAAAAGAAAATATGGGGTCAAACGTGCACCAACACTGGAATAGAGTCAGTAGGAATGGATACCTGTGGATATGGGGAACAGAGAGTGGAGAAACAGTGAAGAGGGGTGGCTATAAAAAGAGGAAGAAGAAACAGAAGGACAAGGAAGTATTTAAGGGAAAATTCTTACAATCTTTTTGAAGCATACTGAGTTCTAAATTGAATTCACAGCATGTGTACTATAATATGTACCACAAATCAACATGCATATGTATTTATTTATTTATTTTTAAGATAAGGTTTCACTCTGTCACCCAAGCTGAAGTCCAGTGGCATGGTCATGGCTCACTGCAGCCTTGACTTTCCGGGCTCAAGTGATCCTCCAGCCTCAGCCTCTTGAGTAGCTAGATCTACAGGCACATGCCACCATGCATGGCTATTTTTTAATTTTTTTAATTTTTAATTTTTGAGACAGGGTCTCACTCTGTTGCCCAGGTTGGAGTACAGAGGTACGATCTTGGCTCACTGAAACCTCCACCTCCCAGGTTCAAGTGATTCTCATGCCTCAACCTCCCAAGTAGCTGGGATTACAGGCATATACCACCATGCCTGGCTAATTTTTATATTTTTAGGAGAGACAGGGTTTCACCATGTTGGCCAGGCTGGTGTTGAACTGCTGACCTCAAGTGATCCACCTGCCTCATTCTCTGAAAGTGCTGGGATTACTGGCATGAACAACCGCACCTGGCCATTTTTAATTTTTTGTAGAGACAGGGTCTTGTGATGTTGCCCAGGCTGGACTCAAACTCCTAGCCTCAAGCAATTCCCCTGCCTTAGCCTCCCCAACTGCTGGAATCACAGGCATGAGCCACTGGACCTGGCCCCAACATGTATATTTAGATATAGTAGCAATTTACTGCTTACTTACATGCTGACGTACATTAAGTCAACTATTTCCATCCTGATGCTTCAATGATACCAGATACTCTTGAGGGAGGGAAAAAAAAGGAGTAGGGGAAGGAGTTGGGATGTAGAAAACACCTATTATAGTCCACATTCAGGCACTACAATTGCTACTATTTCCATTTTACAGATAAGGAAGCTAAAACCTAAAAATATTACATTGCTGGAGATAATAACAGTGTGTCCCCAGTCTTACTGACTTCTGAATTTATGAACTTTTTTTTACCTTCTATCAATGGGTAGAGAATTTTTTTTACCTTCTATCAATTTGTACAGGCTCAGAGAAGCAGATTTTAGCTAAATATAAGGGAAAAAATAGCTTTCAACCATTTCAGCTGTGAAATTCAGGAAAAGAACTGAAACAGGGAAGTTTTAATGTGCTTAAGAAGGTATGCAATCTGTAAGCAAAGAAAATCACAAAAGTCTTCATCCTGAATTATCTCAAGATAACAACTGATAATATGACAATGATATGTAGAAGCAAACATAAATATTATAGCTTTTTCTTCTTCTTTGTGCTGGTGTACAGTTTTTAAACAGTTGCTTTTTGCTTTTTTCAGACTCAACTAGATTTTTTTTACAATTTTGTTTGAATTTCATGTATGTATGTGGGAGCATCTGTTGTAGTTAAAACTATATGTTTTTCTTAAATGTAAAAGCAATGATCAATTCAGGAATTAACTTCTAATGAAGATTTCAGAAAATAATTTGTCAAAGATTTCTACCTGTTTCTCCATGAATCTCTAATTTCTTTCTTTCTTTTTTTTTTGAGATGGAGATATCTTAATTTCACAGATTATTAGTGGAATGAATAAATGAAAACATGTTCTATCAAGACATGTGAGAAGTGAAAGTTTTTTTTTGACATTAGGAATCCAAGCTTCATTGCACTTGCATGCACCAATTCTCTCTGAGCTAGTTACGAAATATAATGTAAACTAACATTTCAACTTTAAAGCTGAAGTATTAATTCAGGTCTCATCTTTTTGCATAACTACATCCCATTTGTGAAGAATACTCTCTCACAAATAGGCAGACCAACCTGAGTACAAACGATCCAATGAATGGTCCTGCTAAAATCTGGACAAAATAAATAAAGGAAAACAACAAAATCGAAAAAGAAATTCTACTACTGCCTTCTCGTTAAAGTTGTTTGCTTGATTTGCCTTTCGTAAATGAAAGGGTGGGTGGGGTTTTGTAAAAGAATTAATGTTCATTTAATTTTATTATTATGTATGGAAAAACATGCAAAGTGAGTGTGATTTCCACATGGTGTTCATTAACTGTATGTAGATCAGGTCCCAATTGTGATAGCTTGAAATATAGAAACAACTTAGTCCAAGATACAAAGGGTATCTGGTGCAAAATGAAGTATTTTGGTCAATAATCAAGTGCATTTCAATAGCTAATGTCCTTGCAAAAACCCACAACAAGGTGGGAGGAGGTAGCAAGATTTGAAGGATTGAGAAATAAATTAGAGGGCCGGGCGCAGTGGCTCACATTCTAAATCCCAACACTTTGCGAGGTCAAGGTGGGCGGATCACCTGAGATCAGGAGTTCAAGACCAGCCTGGCCAACATGGTGAAACCACGTCTCTACTAAAAACATACAAAAATTAAGTGGGCATGGTGTTGGGCACCTGTAGTCCCAGCTACTCGGGAGGCTGAGCTATCAGAATCGTTTGAACCTGGGAGGGGGAAGTTGCAGTGAGCCGAGACCACCACTGCACTCCAGCCTGGGTAATAGAATGAGACTCCGTCAAAAAAAAAAAAAAAAAAAAAAAAAAAAAAAGAAATGGAAATAAAAAGAAAAGAAAAAAAGAAATTAGAGATTCATGGAGAAACAGGTAGAAATCTTTGGCCAACATTTAGTCCAAGAATAGATCTTAAACACCGTAAGAGTTCACCAGATTGTTTTTTGAGGAAACCTATGTTTAAAGTAAGACTTATTCACTTGGTTCCTGAAGTTTATCACCACAACAGCTCAGGCTGGGCAGATTGGTGATTGGTGATTGGAAATTCTGGATCTTACATCTTCATAGATTTCTCTTACCTTGTAGCAGAGTTCATAGCACATAGGATCAAGTCCAAAGACCTTGAAGGACTGGATCTAATGTAGCCAGCTGGCTCTGGAGGACATCTAGAGGAAAGACAGAAACTTATGCCATAATCAGTAAGTGTCATGGTCTGCATCAGGAAAGACTGATATGCCTACATGTGAGATAAATGCTGTCCAACAGAATATCCCTATTTTTCAATGGGAGAAACTGAGGCTGATAGAGTCTAAGAAATCTTCCCAATGCAATCTTGCATTCAGACTCCAGAGTTCATAAACTTTTCACTGTATCAAGAAGTTGTGATATTCCCCAGGCAGGTCGAAGACTTTTTTTTTTTTTTAAAGTTTTCATAATAGGATTCATCTTTAAATTTCTAATTTGGTCTACTCTTAGGGTGACTATATGTATCATAATATTAGCCTCTGATTTTCTGCTATCTCTTAAACTTTATTTTAGTTCCTCTTGATACCTCTGCCTAAAAGTAGGCAAAATAGTTTTAACAACAACACAAGCTTTTCCCTGACTACTTTTTTCTCATAAAATCTCAGCAATCATTTAATTTGTATAAATTCTAATTCTCCTTGACCAAGTCTTCAAGAGAAAAAAATCAATTTGGCAAACTATTTACATTTTGAAATTGACAACAATACAAAAACACAAAGTCAGACACACACACAAAGACAAACAGGAAAGACACCTCAGACATTAGGCAACTGCAGAATAAAGAGATTTAAATAATAAGCAATTATTTAAAATATTTTCAAAAGACCATGATACTAGGTTAAATATTGCTACACAAATGAAAGACAGGTCTGATGAGACACTTTGAACTTGGATAGCTTTCTTCTGACCATTTCTAAATACACATATCAAAATTAGGAAGGGTCCATTTGGTGTGAAACAATCTGATCAATTGCGATTAGAGCATACTGTTTAGAAAAATGTCCTGCTTTGCCTTTAAGTTGTTAACATGAACACACACACACACACACAGAAATACATACACAAATGTCAAATATGAATCACCTTTTTAATATGAAAACAATTACTCAAAATCTTTTGTGCATGTGATTCTATACATTTGTGTAACTGAGAGAATGCTGTACTAGGTATCTGCAGCCATCGATTCAAAGCTCAAATTTACTACTTATTAAGAGGATGACTGGAGAACTTAGTGATACTCCTGTGCCTCAGTTTTCTTATCTATCAAATAAAGGAGTTGGCCTGGATGGCTTCTGCAGTCATTTCCAGCTGTATAATTACACATGATTCTGCAACAACTGGGAGGAGAAAATCTGCGTGGCTGTATTGAATTGCCTTTGTCCTTGGTCCTGAACAGCTTCGGCCTTTCGGACTGATTCATTATGGCCAGGAAGAAACACTTCCATTTCAGTTTCTAAGATAATCATGGCCAAGGTTAACCCTTTCAGATTAAATGTAAATTTTCTTATTTTTCTTAGGCCTCTATATTTGTTAGCCCAGGACTTTCTTGTAATTAGATGTTCTTCTTTTGATTAATTCTGTATTTGCTTGAGGAAAGTACCTATTCTTAGCCCTAGATTATTTCTAACATGTGCACTTCCTGCCCTATCTATGCTTTTCCTTGAGTTTTTATGTCCTTTCCTTGCACCTAAGTAGTACCTCACTTTAGCTGATAATTTTCCTTAATTTTCTTTGTCTGGTCTTACACTTGAAAATTCACCAATTGTCTCCCAATAATAACAGAGTGATGCACTTGTAGTTCTATTTCTGATTCAAGCTAGAAACATTTTGTGTCAAATATAGCCAATCTTCTTGTTATTGCATATTCTTGTTTCTAAATATCTATAATTTTCCCCAAAATAATGTGAATTAGAATTTCCCTTATGAAATATGTTCCAAAGTTTTAATTATCAAGATGAACAAGAATAGACAGGCTCCACTTATATAACTTAAAGATATGTCATCTGCCATAACTCAGAATTAGAAAAGTATAGTCAGATAACTGCTGCAGATGTACAAGTCCTGTAGGTAAAAGGTAAATTCAGGTATAAAGTGACTAAATTCAAAGGTTCAGATGGCTGAACCAGGTGGTCATTAATGAATGTGTTTTTTGCACTTAAAAAAAATATTGGTATCTTAAATGTTTTAATCGGTAAAAGGAATATAAAAATGAGAAAAATACTTTATATATTTTTTCTCTTTTTTGGTATATCATCTAGAGGTTTTCTCCAGCCCTGAAAGAAAAGGGGTGGCTGGAAGAGTAAGTCCTTAGAGTATAAGTTTTAAATAGGAACTAATTATCATAACTAAAAGTCTCTGGTATCTCCACTGATTCATTCTAAATAACTCTACATTTAATTTATTTCATAATGTCTAAAATAGAGCTCCAAGCTGCTGACACTAAACAAGGACCTAGCAAGAGAATAGAGGATAAGAAACTGGCTCTTTCAGGGAATGCTTACATTAACAAAACCATACAATGAGCACAGAGGCACCAATCATTGCCACAATATGATTGTGCCATTGTGTTTCTACTTTCCACACACACTTCAGAAGAAGTAGTTTTAGTTCTTTCCTAAGGTCTTTTACCCTTCAAGGCTTTTCTTCAGGAGTCTAGAGGTACAAAAAAAAAGGAACATTAACATCCTCAAGAAAGATTTCTCCAGTCTCCCAAATGAATACATCATGAAGGCCTAAATACATCAATAGTTAAGTCTATAAAAGTTGTCCCAAATGTTAGTGCTTGTATAGAATCTAGTGGATATCTAAATATTTCTACTTCCTATATGAGAAAGTGAAGGCAGATAAACTTTCTTGGACAGCTTTTGAAAGCGATATAAACAGTCAAAATGATTTCCAGTGGGGCACGGTGGCTCAGCCTGTAATCCCAGCACTTCTGGAGGCCAAGGTGGGCGGATCAACTGAGGTCAGGTGGTCTAGACCAGCCTGACCAACATGGTGAAACCCCGTCTCTACTAAAAATACAAAATTAACCAGGCATGGTGGCACATACCTGTAATCCCAGCTACTTGGGAGGCTGAGGCAGGAGAATCGCTTGAACCCGGGAGGCGGAGGTTGCAGTGAGCCGAGATTACACCATTGCACTCCAGCCTGGGCGACAAGAATGAAACTCCATCTCAAAAAAAAAAAAAAAAAAAAAAAAAAAAAAAAAAAAATTATTCCCCCCACAAGTAATCTTTAAAAAAACTACTGATTTTGTAATTTACGTTTGCATTGTATAATTCATGGTTATTTTGATTAGCTAATAGTTTGCAATGTATTAAATTTAAAATATGAAGTTGTGATTCTTTACTATGTACATGTAGCTTATTGCATATTGAGTTCTTTCTAATAATTACTGTGATTAATAAGTATATCTATACCCATACTGTACCCTTCAGCATAAAATTGCAGTATCACACATTTTTCTAGAGTTTTATGGCTGTTAGAGGTGAATTTTTTATTTACTAAAAAATATTTACTCAGAGTCTGGTATATGCTGGTGCCGGTGATAAAGCAATGAACAAATCCTGGTTTTAACGCTTATTACTGAGAAATAATATCCATACTTCATTGGAAATGGTTATTTTTTTCTTTAATATGGTATGTAAAAATGTTCTGCAGTGAAACATAGTGACTTTTTGTAGTTTAATTATGGTAAGGCAATTTCAAAAATAGACAATCCATTACTAATGCTAAACATTCTCATGACCAATTACCTTCATATCATCTTGTCAGTTAGTTGCATTGAAAATCCAGTTTCCTCATTACTAATAATGCTTTAATTTTATTGCTCTAATTGTATGCATGATGACAATGGAAAAATTTACATAAATTGTTGAATCTTACAGTTCCACAAGATGGTTCATCTTTCTATTCTACTGTGGCTGGATTGTTCGTTTAGCTCATCTCCTTCTACTGTAGTCTCTTGTCCCCCTGACATTTGCTATTACTTTTTTCCACCCTCTCCCCTATAACAAACTTTCCTGCCAAACCCAATTCCAGAGTCCCTTTGTGCCATCCTGAAAAAAAACCCACACACTTTGTGAAATATACTTTAACAGCATGCCCTTGCTGCTTACATAAAGACACTCTGTATGTAGAATAATGCTGCATTTTTCTGTGATATATTGCCATATTGTAACATCATTGACAAGGGTCTACACTCTGTTATAGTGTTCCATCTTTTTCACATAAAGCATCTAATATTAAATTTCTCTGTGAGAACATCAACTAGAAAAATGTTCATTATTACAAACTGGGGATTTTCCTATTATTAGCACTGAGAGTTCGACTATCAACTACGTTTTTTCTTGACAGGCCAGAAACCAATCTTACCTTAATGAAACCTCAAGTCTTTACAATTTGGGGAGCTGTGTTTGAGAAAATAAAACTTCAAAATTATGAATACAAAATTAGGTATAAGGCTGTGAAAGAGCCTCATCAAAGTTCAGGGCTCTGAAGCTTAAGCTTTATTAGCTACATGGTGTATTCACTTCTGCTTAGAACTAAGTTTTATGCTACTATTTTCCCCCCTCACCACTTCTCAGTACACTGGTTACCCTCTTGTTCTTACACAGTTGGGATCTTATTGGTTGGTTGACTGCAATTTTTGAAAAACATGGAAATTATAAAATATTACATACACACAAATAAGAATAGCCTTTAAACTTAAAACATAAATGTACATTTATTTGTCAATCTTTTGGTTGATATTCAAGTCTTTTTTCTTCAGATACGAAATTAATTGGAAGTTATTTCATAGATATTTTTCTGCTTAATTTCCCCTTCTTGATCTTTTGCAATTTGATTTTTCTTTCTTAATTTTGGACTAATGGTCTTGCATTCCCTCCCTATGCCTTTATTACAAGCCACCTCAAAATTATTTAAAATACATGGGTTAATGACTACCTTATGACTATTTACACATAGATTCTCTATTTTGAAGATTACTGAGGAAAATGTTGGAATGCATGGCTGATTATCTTGGACCTTTCTGAACTGCTTCATTTTGTCATATTTGGCATATGCTATATAAATAAAATTTAACTTCACCCTACTTAAAACATATGACAAGGTTTTTATTTTAAATACGTGTGGACTGTCTACATTGCTTCAACTTTCTAAAATCCTAAATAGGTGATAACTGAATATGTCTAAGGTATCATTTCTTATACACATGGATTATTTTAGTATACTAAAAAATAATAAAGGTGATAGATGTCTAGGTTTTTAAAAATAATCAGGTAAAAGCAGAAATGAGTCAATATTTCAACATAACATTTGTGTTGTAGTTAGCATATGCTTTTAAATTTGCATAGGAACAAACTGTGGAAATATTAATAGCCACTGCCAGTCTGTTTTTTCACACAACAATGAACAGAATATAGAAACTGGTACTTTCATATGACCTTGTGGTACGGAGGTTTAAGAACCAACATTAGTGCACAGATGTGTACTATTCTTTGAAATCTGTATCTGATCTTCTAGGCTCAGTTTTAGCATCAAGTACAACAAAAATAGTTGTTACTTTCATCTGTGCAGCATAACAGAAGATTTTAATCAAAGTAAGACACATATTCTGAAAGAAATCACTGTTTACCCTTCCACGAAAAAACTAAATTTTGATACCTTACTTTCAAATTTCAGGATTTTTTTGTGTGTTTGCTTTTTGTTTTTTGTTTTGACACAGTCTGTTGCCCAGACTGGAGTGAGCGGCGCCATCTTGGCTCACCGCAAGCTCCGCCCCCCGGGTTCCCGGCATTCTCCTGCCTCAGCCTCCCGAGGAGCTGGGACCACAGGCGCCGCCACCTCGCCCGGCTCATTTTTGTAGTTTTAGTAGAGACGGGGTTTCACCACGTTGGCCAGGATGGTCTCCTACTCCTGACCTCAGATGATCCACCCACCTCAGCCTCTCAAAGTGTTGGGATTACAGGCGTGAGCCACTGCGCCCGGTTTCAGTTGTTAAATAAATTAATTTCACACGACTTATGTTGAGTCATCCAAGATGAAGTCACTTCATTTCTATTTTTTCTTTTCTTTTTTTGAAGACAGAGTCTCGGTGGTGCGATCTTGGCTTACGGAAACCTCCGCCTCCCGGATTCCAGCGAATTCTCCTGCCTCAACCTCCCCAGTAGCTGGGATTACAGGCGCACACTGCCATGCCCAGCTAATTTTTTTTTTTTTTTTTTTTTTGGATTTTTTTTCAGTAGAGACAGGGTTTCACTGTGTTGCCCAGGCTGGTCTCGAACTTCTGAGGTCAGGCAATCTGCCCACCCCGGCCTCCCAAAGTGCTGCCATTACAGGCGTGAGCCACTGCGCCCAGCCGCAGTTGTTAAATAAGTTAATTTCACACAACTTAAGTTGAGTCATCCAAGGTGAAGTCACTTTATTTCTTTTCTTTTCTTTTCTTTTCTTTTTTTTTTTTTGAAGAGGGAGTCTCAGTCGTGAGATCTTGGCTTACAGAAACCTCGGCCTCCTGGGTTCCAGCGAATTCTCCTGCCTCAACCTCCCCAGTAGCTGGGATTACAGGCACACACTGCCATGCCCAGCTAATTTTTTTTTGTATTTTTTTAGTAGAGACAGGGTTTCACCATGTTGTCCAGGCTGGTCTGGAACTCCTGAGGTCAGGCAATCTGCCCGCCCCCGCCTACCAAAGTGCTGCAATTACAGGCATGAGTGACTGCACCCAGCACATTTCTTAACAACCAGAAGATTTTTTCTTCATAGTGTGTACCTTACTATGGGTTATAGTAATTTGCAAAATCCATTAATACATTTTATGTTATGCCACTTTGCACACACACAAAAAAATCATGTATTCATGTATTACATGCATGAGAGAGAAAAATTAAATATTTAAAAAATATTTTCTGAGGGCAAGTATTAGTAAAGGTCATTAGGAAAATACTGCCTAAATCAATAGGACTTATAAAACTATAAAATTAATGGTTATGAATTATTTTAGAATTAACAATCATAGGTTCTTTCCTGTACATAACATAATTGTGCATCATTATGAGCTACAGATTTTGAAACTTGGTCATTGTTTACTTTTTGAATGTTTTACTGAAAATGATGCAGGATTGGAAGTGAACGCCTTATGTTATACTACCTCCCCCCAATCCCCAGCAAATGTACGTGTTGAAGCTGTAATCCCCATTGTCATGGCATTAAGAGGTGAGGCTTTGGGAGGTCATTAGATCAAGAGGGTGGACTCCTCATAATGGGATTGGTGTCATTATAAAAAAAATGGAGGCAAGATAGATGATCCCTTTCTCTCCGCCATGTGGCAATACAGCAAGGAAAAGGGCTCTCACCAGGAACTGAATCCGCCTACATCTTGATCTTGAACTTCTCAGTCTCCAGAACTGTGAGAAATAAATGTTTGCTGTTCAAGCCACCCAGCCTATAGTATTGGTTATAGCAGCTCAAAATGACTATGGCATCACAATTGAATGGCTATGAATATTTGTGCCCTTAGGTGTGGAAAGTAGAAAATAAACGGGAAGTAGTTTGAAATACATTAAAATGTGGCAAGTAGTAATAGGGTCTAATTCTACAAGTGGGTCTTCTCCACTTGTAGAATTAGATGACAAGTAGAAAATAATACTAAGAAACATTTTTAAGTACTGCTTTTCATAGTAAAGTTTCAAACATAGGTAACTCATCATCCTTAGGAGGTACCACATAGTAAAAATACAAAACAATTCATGCAATATTTAGATATGTGATGAATGATAGTACACAATTGGATTATTGCACAAAATGGAGAAGTTTGAAGGAAGTACATTTCTGATCAAAGCAAGGAGAGCAACCATAACTTGGTGTCCCTGTCAGAGACAGAATTTTGCACAGATGAAGAGTAATTTTTCACTGTTGTTTCTTTTAAAATTATGACAATATAATAGTTTTCACAAGATGAAAATGAATAATCTAAAGAAATACTAATTTCAGTGCAATGTTATAATTGATTTACATAACCATTCTAGTTCTTCACTCTCAGAAATTTAGTTATAATCACATGTATATTTAAAATGAAGTTAAACATGTTTTAAAAATAAAGTTTAAGATATTGCATTCATTGTGAGTGCTTGCTTCATAGTGACTACTCAAGTATTGACTTCATAAATCATGGATCCAATTTTAGCATCTAAATTTCTGTGAAACAAAATTGATAGCCTATTGCCGACAAGGATAGGTATGCCATTCAAGACTATAAAAGTAATTTTTTAAGTGTTAGTTTACCTTTTCCATTTGAATTATCACAATTTTTTCATTTGTAATTCTTGTTGTGTGCATCATCCAGGATAGGACTGGTTATGCTGTGATAACAAACAACCCTGAAAGTCTCAGTGGATAGCACAAATGTTTGTTGTTTTGTTCACTCTGTATTTCCAGTGCAGGTCGCTTGAGGGTCTTGCTGTTCAGTGCTTTTGAGAAACCAGGGTAATGGATAGTATACGCACAATCTAGAGTACTGTCAATCACTGTGGAAGCCGGAAAGACAGTGCATGAGGGATCTTACTCTGACAGTTAAATGCTCTGACCCAGGAGTGACCCATGTTACTTTTGTTCGTGACTCCATGAGTCAGAACTAGTCCTATGGACTCAACTACATAAACCAAACAAACAAAAGTAAGTACGCCAGGAAAGAAAATTCTAGTAGGTAGCCAAAGACTAGAAATATTTGCTGAACAGCACTGAGGATTTCTACTCTGTACCATCAACCTTACTATTTTAAAGACAACTAGTGTTGATTGAATAATTCATTTAGTGTTGACCTCTTTGAAACACAACCATCACTGAGAAGTAATATTAACAGATCACTTTTCCTGACTTAACAGAGTAAAAGAAACCACCTCCTGCTGGAGTGTCTTACTAACATTTCGGTGCACTTCCAAAGCCTTCTACTAATGGTAAGGTTGGATTAAAAGTGGTATTTTAAGTGACTGAGTGATGCCAGTTACAAAAACACTTCAGCAAGAGTAGTCAGCTATTGGCAAGCGGTCAGCTCTACTGGGAAACAAAAGTCTGGAGAAGGGAATAACAAGTATTATACATTGTTATCATTGTTTTAAATTGAGAATGATCTCAGCCTTAAAAGATGTTTTATCAAGATGTCGTTGAAAACTTGGCCGTTTTAATGTCAGCTATTCTGCTAGAATGCCTTTTTGTCTGGCAGCTACTAGATAATGTATAACTAACAAATAGACTGAAGTCTTTAATATTGAAACAATTTCCCCTTAAGGTTATGAAAGAAATGGATTTTAGGGATAACTTTAAAAATGCAGCATTGTGTTAACTTCAAGCATATTATCTGCGTGGAAGGAACTAACAGCAGAGTTCCATAGGAAGCCTTAAGTTAATTTCCCCTTTTCTCTAGAATGAGAATAAATTTTGAAAATGAAAGTGTTTTGAGGATAAAATGGCAAAGCTTTTAGTGGATGTTGCTTTTGATATGTCTTATCTATGACATGTTGATTTTACACAACAGGCCATAGATCCCAAGAAATATTAAATTAAATAATATTTGCAGAAATATTCCAAACTTTGCTAATTGAAAGTAGCAAATACTACTACTTTAAAGTAGTATTTGGAAGTTAGAATGACATAAAATATTTTTATATTTTTTTTAGTGCTACATGATTATAAAATAAGGATGTAAAGACAATATCACTATCTTTTGAAATGCAATAGCCTAATAATTATTTTTGTCATTAAACAAAAATACTAATAGCCAATGTTTCTTGGATGTTTACCATGTGCCAGACACTAGCATTATAAAAAATTTAAGTGTATTCCAGAATTATATTTTGACAACAATCTATTGGTGTTGGTATTATTGTTATCAGCATTTCACAAATGAGGGCATTCAGACACAATCTGTTTCCAAAATGTTTGTACTGACATTCTTTTGAGGATATGGGCTTTGGAGACAAAGGAACTGATATTCACATCTTGCTCTGCCATTTAGTAAAAGTGTCAGTCACTTTCAACAAGTTACTGAACCTCTGTAAACATGAATTTCTTTATTTGCAAAACTCACCAGCTTTTGGTGAGAGAAAGTATAACTAGGAATGGAAATCACTTCACATATTGTCTTTCTCCAGTGTCCAAAACATATCAGCAAATATTATTATTCTTATATTGTTACTGTTATTATTATTAGATCCAAAGAAAAACATTTGGCAGAATCTCAGGAATATAGTAGAGGCTTAATAAATATTAGTTTTTAAAAATATATCTTCAAAAGTCATAATAGTCTGAATAGATAAAAGACAACCCATAAGTGAAATGAAATCTGATTGTGATAGAATCCACAGGGCTCTGAGAATGTGTCTGTGAATGACCTCGAAATGAAAACCATGGCACTATTTTTAACCCTGTTTCTAAATTTAACTGTGTCATAGTCTCATATCAGTCCCCTTATTGCCAAGGAGTTTGGTGTTCATTTAATATACACTGAGAACATTTCTCAGTGCATCAGCTTTCAAATCTTGGCAGTGAAACAGTTTCAATGACTATTCATATTTCCTATGTAGTAGAATTTAATAACAGATCTGTGGATTGGAGAAGGGAAGTGGGTAGGGTATCAGGGTATGAAAGATTTGACAGCTCTGATAAATCCCTTTCCTCCTTTCAAAAGCAAAAATCGCAAAGCCCTTTTAAATTACTGAGAACATTACAACTGAATGCTCGCACTCTTTAAATCCAAGCATCATCAATGACTATTAAAATGAATGTAGTGCTAAAGTATATTTGAGATTCAGTGCTCTAAGAAAAAGTTCACTGGGAACCAAAAGATGCTCTTGCACTGTCTGATTAAGGATATCTGTATGAAGAACTGAATGATGCATCAACTTTGCAAGCTCAAATCAATTTAATTGATTTGTGTGTATTATTATCCTATTTGTTATGTTTATGTTTTCAATTGTCAAAAGCAGGGTTTGCCAACTAAGGGCTGTATTACATATACGGTAGTTAGAGGGTGCTGAGTCTAATGCTTAATCTATATCATATGGTGCTGGCCAAGAACATTAGTTTTCAGAAATGGAAAAGTAACAGTTTACAGAGTAGGTCTGCTGAGACACTAGCTCAGCAAATCCTGGAGGCTAATATAGAGGTGATGTTACAATAAAAGGGCTAGGTTAGTTTCCAGAGTTTTCAAGTAAAATTCCAAAATTTGACTGAAGGTAAGCTGCCCCTATTATGTTAGCCTATCAAGTTGAAAGTGATGTCACAACAATTTCATCTGAATTAACTATGATTTACGGCTAATTGCCATTAAAATTAATTTTTCTAAAAAGGTATATGTCATCCTTCTTACTTCTAATAAAAAGTAGCCACACATATTAAATTGTTTTTTTCTTTAACATTTGTACTAAGCATCTTGTTGGAGTAAAACACTTAAATTATGACATTTAATGATGGTATTTTTTCCTTTATTGATGCTAACACATCTGAAATTTAAAATTTGCATCTATATAAGGGATTTTAAGACTTTTTTTGGTGTTATATCTTTGATAAACATGAGAAAAAGAGAACATATATACCAAACTATTATGGATAAGAAGCATTTTGATTTAACAAAAAAACAAAGTAACAACCTTGTATGGGTTGACAAAGGCTGATTACAAAGAATATTTTATTTGCTAATGTTCCTAAACTTTGTTTCACTGGGCAAGATAAATCAATTGAAACAACAAATAAAATTAAGGGCTTCACTTCTAACAAATGTTATTAGAATACTTAACATACTTATATAAGTATACTTAGTACTTATATAATACTTAGTGAATAAGCCAATGAGAAATAATCCTCCCATCTTCCCTAGGCTGGAGTGTAGAGATACAATCATGATTCACTGCAACCTTGACCTCGCAGGCTCAGGTGATCCTCTCAACTCAACCTCCCAAGTAGGTGGGACTATGGGTGTGCACCACTGCACCTGGCTAACTTTTGGTGTATTTTATAGAGACAGGGTCTCACCATGTTGCCCAGGCTGGTCTTGAACTCCTGGGCTCAAGCAATCCTCTCAACTCAGCCACCCAAAGTCCTGGGATTATAGGCATGAGTCACCGCACCTGACCCCTCATTTCCTACCTAAAACATTCTGGGAGATGAATATGTGAAGAGAAGCCCATTCTTCCAGTGAGAAAAATTAGGGTTACAAGTATATATAAAAATGGAATCCTGCTCTCCTGGTCAGGAAGTGATATCCATACAGGGTGATCTTGCTATTTTGAAAAACTGAAAAAATTAATGAACTACAAGCAAGCAGCTGATCCATGGTCCAACAGGAGTTATGGCCAGCAAAGCAATCACCAGCCACATACACAGTGAGGCAAAGACCATGCCTCATGCATTGGAGTATCACGCATTGCAACCAAAGGGAGGACATTAGGGATAATAAACAGCAGGTACCACCATTCTCTTTTTGGTGTTCTGCATCCCAAACAGAGTCTTTATTTTTTTTAAGGCTTATAATCAGTGTTTAATCTAATCTGATTGGAAAAAAGCAAATTTTTTTCCCCTGGGCTTAATTCCTCTGCCTTATTCTGGAACTTTCTGCAATATGTGAAACAAATATTTTAAGAATCTTGCCATTGTTTTTCAGAAAAAATATATACAAATAACCAAGAATCTACTAGGGTAAGCCATTTGTCAGCTATAGTACAATCTACTAGGGTAAGCCATTTGTCAGCTATAGTACAATCTACTAGGGTAAGCCATTTGTCAGCTATAGTACACCTTACTGAAAGCGACTTTTGATCAATAGTAACTTGTAAAGTAACGTTATACTGCACTGTAAGGAACATTTGTGATAATGCAACATAGAGGGGTTTTTCTGGTGAACAGTTCTTGTTTTGTGTTCATCAAAAGATTAGCTTTTTTTCAAAACGTATTTTTTTAAACAAAAAGCTCTTCTTCCTTCCTCTGAAATTCTTAAGCACCATTGGACATATTTTGATTATTTTTGGTGCCACCAGTTTGATAGTTTTTTCTTTAGGCACAATTCACTGACATACACGGCTTGAGAAGAAAAAGGAATCTGCAAGAATTTCCCAAGACGTTCATATATAGCATGTCTTAGGATTTTCATTTTCATTTGGCATTTTCCCACTCAACTAATTACATTATCACTCAATGTAAACTTTAAAAAAGAAAGTCCTCAGTTAAAAAAAAAGTCTTGAATTTCTTCTGCCTAACGACATAGATATTCCTATCATCTTTAAATAGAAGAAAAGTATATTTGTGCTTTTACATATCTGCAAATCATGTTTTTTTCTCTCTTCTTCACTGGCTTTCTCTTTCACTCTTTGTATGTCTCTCCCCACCCACCTTTCTTCCTTCCACCCCAACCCCATATCTCAACCTCCATCTGTCTCTGTTTCTATCTCTGTGTCTTCGGTGACTTGTTTCTCTAGCATACAGGGTCTTTACTAACCTATGCAATGATAATTGATGCTGCAGAGTTTATTATCCTTTTCTAGGTTGTTGCTATCTGTGGAGGTTTTGGCATGTTGTAATTCTCCATCAGACATACCTATTATATAAGTTTCTCATGTCTTTCTCAGGCTATAACTTATGCAGAAAGTCTGCCAAATACACAAAAGTGGCCAATTGTAACATGATTTGAAAATATGGTAATGAGCCCATGCTATCAGTATATATTTATAAGCAAATCCTGTATTTCCTCAATCTAAGATGTCATTGATTAAAAGACACACCATTATGTGTACTACTAAGAAAGAAAACATGTTTCTAATTAAATTGGACAAAATATGAATTGTAACATGCTTTCCAATTTCACGGGTGAAAAATGTGGAGAAGGCGAGCAAAGCAGAACTGATAAAATGTGGTTAGCTTATATATATGTATGTGCCTTTTCCCCTTCTATTACTTTTAGTGTAACTATCAAGAATATTATATTTACTTTACTGCCTTTTTTTCCTCTCTACCTTTTTTCAAATCAAATGTATGCGCAAGTAATTCTGCTAATTCTGCCTTGATTTTAGGATGTAGCTTAAGGGCTGTGTTTGGGTTCCCTCCAAACTATGTCATAGAACTTGGCACCATTTACTCCTGTGGAGTTAATCTCATTCATTCTGCATTTAGTTGGCCAGTGATACGGAACAACAGATATCAGCGAAGCTAGCATATGGGTTCAATATCTTGGAACCACTCTGTTTTTCCAGGTTAAAAGGATTATCCCAAAAACACCTATCAATTTTCAACACATTTGGACTACTTCCACAAAATTGTGAAGGAGGAAAAGTCTTCAGTGTCATCTCTCTTTCTGATGAACAATTTTCTTCATATTCCAAAGCAGCAAAGATTAGAGGGTGCCTTATTATTCTAGGTGAAGACCACAGCCCTTACTAATAGCTGTGTGTTCTTTCTCTCATCTTCTCAGGGATAGTAGTTTAGCAATTAGCAAATCTGATCATATAATCCTTCCAATTGGCTGAAGAAAGGGAATTAGGACTCTGCCCCCAGGAAAAAAAAATGGCATGCACTTAACACTGGTGTTTTGGAAGGCAATTAATATTTGTATCCTTTAATTATGGAACCCAGGTGAATGTGGGTAGAGGCAGGGGAGTATTAGAACAAACAGCAAGAAAAAGAAGCTATGACAGGTTACCAGGTAAGATACTTGGGGAAAGGTGGGCCTTATATCTATCCACAGTATACAATTGTAACTCTAATCCAGTAATGCCAAGAACCAGCCCAGATTTGGGGAAAGCATTTGCTTAATCTCAAAATGTGTATACTAGTCATCTAGTAGATGATGGGGAAAAAGTCATTTATTGTTTATTCATTCATTTAATAGTTTTTAGCTTTAATATCAACCTGGCCTGTGATCAATGTTAGGAATATAGAAATAAAATAGACTTGATTTCTGCCCTCATGGAGTTTATAATATAGCAGAGAATACAGACATTAAGTAGATACTTATGTGTTACAGGTATTATAAAGGGTATGCACAAGATGCTATAGAACCTCGTGTAGTGTTTGGCAGGGGTCAAGGAGATGACCTCTTATTTGAGACCTGAAAGGTGGGTGCATATTAGCTAGGGAAAAGTAGGGAATGGTTTGTAGTTTCCAAGCTCAGGAGAGAATCAGTCCATTGGAGGTCCCATACTACTACTATTAGCTCTCTGGCCTATGGGCTAAAGCTGAAAAAGAGTAAACATGAATAAAACACAGAGAGGGAAATGCATAAGGGGTACAGTTGAAGATACAGGTGGGGACTGTCCACATTGTGGGAAATCATTTCTTCCTAAGGCATTTAAGAAATGTGGACTTAATTCTAAGAGAAATGGAAAGTTATTAATGTGATTAAACACATGTTTTCCTTTTAGAACAGTCTAGCTGAAGAGTATAGAATTGATTAGAAAAGAGATCAGTTGTATACAGTAGGCTACTAGAAGGCCATTGTAGTAGTCCAGGTGAGAAAATGACACTGAGAATCAGAGTAGGGTGGCTGGCAGTAGAGCTGGGAAAAGTGGATAAGCCTGAGAGTGATTTGGAAGTAGGCTTAAGATTTACGTGGGCAATGAAAAAAAGCAGTCATGTATGCCTTTTCTCTTTTGAGCAACTGAGTACATGGTTGATATGATTTGGTGTAATTGTATTGAAGTATTTTGTGTATTTGAAAAGTATTTTCAATACTTTGTGTATTTTCAAGGATGTTTATTTTTTATCTCTGTTCTTATCTCTATTGCTGCAGTAGGAGACTGAAAAGCAAAGAAAGATTGAGGGGCAAAAAATAGTATAATCAAAACAATAAATGTATTCTTTTATAAATATATTTCTCTTATGAATATATTTTAATAAATGTAGTAATAAAGAATATATTCCGTTCCTAGACTGATTATTGAAAATGATATATGTTAATGGGAATGTTTATATTCAAAACTAAGCTCTGACTAGCACAGCCTCCTCATGCCCTTCATTCTGCATGCCCTTATCTTGGCGGTTAGCAGTTACGAGAATCATGGGCACCTGTGTGTAGGGTTGGGAACAGCAGGACAGCAACTTGGTGAGGCACCTGGGCAACAGAGAAATTTCTCCTCCTGATTCAGAAGTCAGGGACAGAAAAGCAGGAGTCTGGTGAAGTACTAATCTCAATTGTAAAAAATTCTAATTAGGGTGTGATATCTGTTACTATAACATCATAAGTCCTTAAATTTCTCCATAACTGTGTGACCCAGAAAAAAGGAGAAATATTTCTATTTTTCTCCTGCCTTTCAGGGCCAAATTTCTTAAGCGGATGTATGGATTTTAATAATAGCTTATATCTATTCAACTCTTACAATGTGATAAGCTTTTACTTTGTCTTTACAAGAACTCATGATATAGTTATTATTATACCATCCCCATTGTATTAGGACAGAAAGATTTAAAAATTTGCCCACAGTTGCCAGGGTTTTAAAAGATGAAATCAGTTTTCAAATCTGGACAATCTGATTTCAGAACCCATTCTTTTCTTTTTTTTTTTAAGATAGAGTCTCTCTCTGTCACCCAGGCTGAAGTACAGTAGTGCTATCTCAGTTTACTGCAACCTCTGCCTCCCAGATTCAAGTGATTCTCCTGCCTCAGCTTCTCGAGTAGCAGAGACTACAGGTGCACGCTATTGCACCCAGCTAATTTTTGTATTTTTAGTAGAGACTGGGTTTAACCATGTTGGCCAGGCTAGTCTTGAACTCCTGACCTTGTGATCCACCTGCCTCAGCCTCCCAAAGTGCTGGGATTACAGGCATGAGCCACCTGCGCCTGGCCAGAACCCATGCTCTTAAAAACTATTCCTTTTGAATAGCGTTAGTATAGCATCATTTTTGTATCTTTATATTTAAAGTGAATTCATTTTAAGTAGCATTGAGCTGAGTGTTCCTGTTTCATCCAATCTGACAAACATTGCTTTCAATGGACTGTTTAGACCTATTATACTGAAGACGGTTATTAACAGAGTTAGGTCTAAATCTCTCACTTTCTATTTGTTTTCTACATGTCTTATCTGTTCTTGTTCTGTATTTCTTTTTTATAAACTGCCTTCCTTTGGATTAAGTATTTTTTAACAATTGCATGTAACATTTTATGTAAACAATCATTATTTTTTTTGTTTTTTGAGACAGAGGAGTCTTGCTCTGTCACCCAGACTAGAGTGCAGTTGCACTATTTTGGCTCACTGCAACCTCTGCCTCCTGGGTTCAAGCGATTTCCTGCCTCAGCCTCCCGAGTAGCTAGGATTATAGGTGCCTGCTGCTGCCCAGCTAATTTTTGTATTTTTAGTAGAGACAAGGTTTCGCCATGTTGGCCAGGCTGGTCTTGAACTCCTGACCTCAGGTGATCCGCCCGCCTTGGCCTCTCAAGTACTGAGATTACAGGCGTGAGCCACCATGCCCAGCCTCAATTATCTTTAGAAGAAATTTAAACTACAAGAAACAAAATCGTCTTATTATTTTTTTACCCATGTAGTTACCTTTCCTTGTTCTCTTCACTGCTTTCAATGCATATTTTAGCTGGTGTTACTTTTCATGCATCTGGTAGATTTCTTTGAAAACTTCTGGTAGTGCAGGTCTTCTCAAAATAAATGTTTTAGGTTGTTGTAAGTCTGAGTTATCTTTATTTTACGTTCAGTTTTGAACAATATGTTGATGAACATTAGATTCTATATTGTCAATATTTTCTGTCACAAGTTTAAAGATGTTGGTCCGCTGTCTTCTTGCTTAAGTTTTCTTGATGAGAAATCTGTCTTCCCAATCATTGTCTCTTCATAATATATCTTTTTTTCCCCTTGGCTGCGTTTACAATTTTCACTTTATAATTGGTTTTGAGTAATTTTATGATAAAGTGCCTTGGTGTAGTTTACATCATGATGTTTGTGTTTAGGCTCATTTACCTTCCTTGAATGTGTGTGTTCAATTTCCATAAAATTTAGAAAATTGTGGCCATTATTTCTTCAGTTATTTTTTTGTGTGCTCTCTCTTTCCCCTCCTTCAAAGATCCAATTACGTGTGTGTGTGTGTATTTGTGTGTACATGTGTGTATATATATATGTCTTTATATATATAAAGGCTTATACACATGTCTTTATATATATAAAGGGATATATATGCCTGTTTTATTGCATGTCTGCATATATATATATGTTTATATATTCAGAAATATTGAAGATGTGAAAATAGTCAAACTTCTAGAGATGAATGCTTCAATATCTGAAATGAAAATTCAGGATAGTGAATAGCAGTAGAAATTATCCAAAATTTAAAATATAAAAATAATAATAAACGAATTCAAAGAACTTGAAGGGGTGTGAAACAACTTTAAGCAACCATATATATATCACCTTACATATCACCTTGTATACATGAGTGAAAGTTGTTTTACACTCACTCATGTTCTTTGTGTTCCTTTTTATTATTATTTTTATGTTTTATATTTGGGATAATTTCTAATGGTATTTGTTCGCTACCCTGAATTTTCATTTCAGATATTATAGCATTCATCTCTAAAAGTTTGACCTTTTTCCTGTCTTCAATGTTTCTACTTAACTTTTTAAACATATGGAAACCAGGTATAATAATTACGTCTTTGGGTCTGCTAATTCTTACACCTCTGTCATTTTTAATTAACCTCCTCAATATGAGTTATATCTTCCTGTCTAATTGTAGGTCTGTAAATCTTTGATTGAATGTCATGCCTTGTGGATTTTACTTGTTGAGTAGATATTTTATATTTCTATAAATATTCTTAAACTTTGTAACTTTTATGCAATTAAGTTACATGGAAGCAGATCCTTTAGGGACTTCCTGTAAGATTTGTTTAGTGGGTTCAGAATATCACCCAGTCTGGAGCAAATTACTTTCAGCTACTGAGACAGGACCTTTTTGAGTACTCTATCCAATCCCCCAGTCTGGCTGTAGGGAACAGGTACGTTGTCTGGCCTTGTGTGAATGTTAAGCACTGTTCTCTGTAATTCTTTTGGATGGTTCTTTCACAGCTTCTGGCAGTTTCCTCAAATGAATACAGTGATCAGTACTATGTTGAATACTCAGTGGGTACCTTCCGCATGACTCTCAGGTTATTTCTCTGTGAAGTTTTCTCCTTTCTGATAGTCTGTCCTATGAACTATAGTCAGCTTGTTCTCTCTGAACTCTTAGCTTCATCAGGCCAGGCTCTCCCTATGTTCCTCTTCCCTGAGTGGTAGCTTGAAATTCTCTCACTGTAGTAAGCTAAGACATTTACATGACTCACCTCATTTGTCTTCCATCCTCAGAAATCACAGTCTTTGGTTGTCTGATGCCCAGTATCTTGATTTGATATTTTTGTTGTTGTTTTTTTTATGCAGTAGGACAAATCACGTCCTTGTTACTCCATCTTGGCAGAAAGCTGAAGTCTCAGCTGATCTTAATAATGGAAATGAGCTCTAGGCGGATCAAGACACTCTATATATAGTTCTTCTGTAGAAAATCCAGCTTATGGTAAAATCGTGAATCAAAGTTTCTTCTACATACACTTCTACATACACAAAACACACATATATATGTGTGTGTGTATTTTTTAAATTTAAACTACAATCCCATACTCTGGTGAAGTATCAATTTTAATGAGCAAGAAATTTAATTGTGTTAACTAAAGAAAGAAAGAACAAACAAACAGATACTATAAGAGTATCTGTCATTTAATAAGTAGTGAGAACTTCACAGAAATGTGTACCTCAAATCCAGCCTCTACAATCCTTTTATATGAGAGCTATTCTTAGATCTTACAGAATTTTCTGACTTCATCCTACTGAGAAAAAGTTTCAATCTTCCTCTGTCAAACTCTTTTTCTCTCAAAAGTACAGTGTAACTAATAGAATATTGAGTCAGGTAAAATGATAAGCCCTCTCCTGAAATATTATCTTACCAATAAGAGTTAATTTGGTAGGTGTTTTTAAATGTAGGGTATGCAGGAATATCTGCAAAATTAGTTATCTCTGACAAAGTTCTTGAAAGAAGTTTTGATATAGGTAAATTTATACCTAGATTGTTAGTTTTATGTAAGAACAGAATCTTTGGGGAAAAAAAACCCTTTAATATTCAATATCAAGCCCAATATTCTAGTTTTCACTGCATTCTCTTTGAGCACAGTTAATATTTTCAAGTTTAAAAGGCATTATTACAACTGCTAATGATAAAAAAATCTTAAAAAGTGAGAAATGTTTCTAGAAAAGATGAAAACATTTTAAAGAAATAGGTGGAAGCAAACAGTGGAATAATTAATTCAGACTGGAAAGTAATGTCAAATCGTTCAATGACTTAAGTGATTCAATGTTATGAACATTTTGTGTCAACTATTAAAATGAAATAACTGTTTAAAAAGATAGAATGAGTTCTTATTCAAAGTGTCTTAAGAATCAAATAGCCTAAGAATACAATTTCAACCTGTGAAAAATACATTCTTAAAATTTAGGTCATTTACCTGTGATTTGCTATATTTCCTGCAGCTCAGCACCTTAAACATTTTGATATATCACCTAGAGACAGTGGCTTTCCTTCACTGAAGATCAAGTTATCGGCAAAGTACAAAATGGTAATTAAAAATTTCTAGTTCAGTGCCAGGCACACATTGTTCTTTTAATGAATCAGATTATCTCAACTTTGTAAGGATTAATTAGGTACTTGTAGCAGTTCCTTTAAATTTCTCAGAACACTATGCCACCAGATAACTAAGTGGCAGCCTTGTAAATGCAAAGAGTTAATAGAAACTCAGAAAATCCATTACACTTAATTCCACTAGAAGAGAGAAATTTTTGATTAACTATGACATTACTAAAATATTTACATATTTTCATTTAAATATTAACTAAGGTTTATGTAAGGACAAACTATCATTGGAAAAGGGGAAAATTAATATTGTAATATCTTTTGTTTTAAAAAAACATAGAATAATATGTGAAATAATATTTTTCTAAACCTGCATGTATTTTCTCCAAAACTGATAAATATTAAGATTTTATCACAGTTAATATTATAGGTTAAAATATATTTTGGAATAATTTTATATTTACAGAAAAGTTGGCAAGATAGCACAGAGTTCCCATATGCCCTTCACACAACTTTTTTTCTGCTAGCACCTTAAACATTTGTCAAAATGAAGAAATTGACATCGGAACAATACTATCAAGTAAACTACGGACTTTATTCATATTTCACCACTAACCCATTCTTCTCTTCCAGCATCCATTTCAGGACACTGCTTCACATTTACTCATCATGCATCCTTAGTCTCCATCAATCAGTGACATTTTCTGTCTTTTGTGTTTTTCATACATGAATTTGACCTTTGTTTTAAAATTTTTTTTATTTACTATTATTATTTTTTCTTTGAGATGGGATCCTGCTCTGTCGCCAGGCTGGAGTGCAGTGGCGCGATCTCAGCTCCCTGCAAGCTCTGCCTCCCGGTTCAAGTGATTCTCCTGCCTCAGCCTCCCAAGTAGCTGGGACTACAGGTGCACACCACAACGCTGAGCTAATTTTTGTATCTTTATAAGGGACGGGGTTTCACCATGTTGGGCAAGATGGTCTTGACCTCTTGACCTCCTGATCCGACCTCCCAAAGTGCTGGGATTACAGGCGAGAGCAACCGTACCTGGCCGAACTTGACTATTTTTAGGAGTACTAGTTATGTGTTTTGAATAATCTCCCTCAGTTTGGTATTGTCTGATATTTTCTCATGCGAATCACGAGGTCAGGAGATCGAGACCAGCCTGGCTTACATGGTGAAACCCCGTCTCTACTAAAAAATACAAAATATTAGCCGAGTGTGGTGGCACGTGCCTGTAGTTCCAGCTACTTAGAAGGATGAGGCAGGAGAATCGCTTGAACCTGGGAGGTGGAGGTTGCAGTGAGCCGAGATCGCGCCATTGCACTCCAGCCTCGGCAACAGAGGGAGACCGTGTCTCAAAAAAAAAAAAAAAAAAAAAAAAAAAGTATCAATGAACGTCAAGGGAGAATATCTCAGGGGTGATATGTGTTTCTCATCACATCAAAGGTTATGTCATATCATGTCTTATCACTGGTGCTGTTAATGGTGACATTTGGTTAAGGTGAGTCTGACAAGTTTCTCCCCTATAAATTTACGTTTTTCTCTTTCCATTATCTATTATTTGGAAGCACATAACTAAGTCCAGTCCACAGTCAAGTGAGAGCAGAATTAAGCTCCATCTCCTGAACAGGGAGGCTCTATATAAATTTGGAATTTTTCTGTAATTTTTTTTCTTTCTCCCCCATTTAGTTATGTGTTTAATCTATTATTTTTATTAGAATATATTCATACATATTTACTTTACTCTTTGGGCTATAATCTAATACTACTGTTATTTATTTTGTTGCTCAAATGATTTCTGCTTAGGCCACGGGGACTCTTTTGGGTTGACTCTTGTGTTCATGCCCCATGTGTGCATGTGGAATATATACATAAATATGTATAAACACCTTTTACTTTTACTTTCTGTCCCTATAAAACCCAAACTCATCTCTCACTTTCCTTACCTAGCCCTA
Source organism: Rhinopithecus roxellana (assembly GCF_007565055.1). Classification (NCBI taxonomy): domain Eukaryota; kingdom Metazoa; phylum Chordata; class Mammalia; order Primates; family Cercopithecidae; genus Rhinopithecus; species Rhinopithecus roxellana. Next base: position 6,158,642 of record NC_044549.1, on the reverse strand, counting down.
GAGTTAGCCATTTCCTCTAATAGAGTATGGTGTAAAGACCTGGGTGCTGGGTACACTTGTTTTCACAGTTTTGTCACTGCTTCTATACTGTCTCAGTAGACAGAGTTAAGAAATATTCCTATCATACAAACCGGTGTACACACAGCCACACCCACCCACCCACCCACCCACCTACGTGCACAAACATATTCTGTATTTACCTATTTGTGTGTATGCGAGTTAATACAGCTATGTGATTCTAATGTAGCACCACAGGGTTTATACTATTTTTCTCCTATTGCTTATTTGTCATGTCCATCTTACTTGTTCAACTGTAGTATACTTGAAGAGTAGCTTCTGAATTCCTAGCCCATAGCCCTGTGAAAACTAAATTTGCCAGTTAGAATACAGTGTTTATGTACATTTCTTCTTGCTTTTGGCTTTCCAGTGTCCAGTCAAAACACTGTTTTCCAAAGTTTACTTGGGTCAGCTTTTTTTTGTTTCTCCACTCCAGTGCTAATATAGTTTTAAAGAGAATTCTCTTGAGCAAACCACTACTATAAGCTATGTGGAATTTAGAAATGGAATGTTCGAAAGTTGATTCTGAAGATGATTATGATTCATTTTTCACAGAAGCAGTATTCTAACACACTTTAATCTATCATAATTATAATTCATCTCAATATTATCAGAGCTGTTTGTCCTTTTAGCAGGTCAATTAGAGCACTGCATAGAATCCTCCTATTGGGGTAAAGCAAGAGACGAAGAAGATTACTTGCTATGACTTTTATTAGATATATTAATAGCTCCAATCGGGCAACTCTGCTTTTCCCTCCTACATTCATTGAGTTGCCTTGAGCTGGTACACTTCTACTGATTGTCTTACAATCACTGAGAACTATTTTAAAAAGACTAAACACATGTGTTAAGTTTGCTGAGGCTGCCGAACAAACTACATAAACATATTTTCTCACACTTCTGGAGGCCAAAAGTCAGAGATCAAAGTGCTATCAGTGCCACACTTCCTCTGGAAACTCTAGTGGAGAATCTGTTCTTTGCCTCTTCTTGCTTCAGGTTCCTATTGGCATTTCTTGACTTGTGTCTGCATTCCTTCAATCTTTGATTGTCTCCTAGTCCTCTTTGTATCTGTCTCCTCTGCATGTCTCTTCTGTTGTGATTGGATTTAGACCACCCCTGATAATCCGAAATGATTTCCTCATCTCCAGATCTTTAACTTAATTACATCTTTATACCAAATAAGGTAAGAATTTGACTCCATGGAGGCTTAACCAAACAAATAAGGTAACATTCACAGGTCCTAGAAATTAGAATGTGGATATATTTTTGGGGGACCATCATTCCAGCTACTACAGTAAGTGACAATAGTTGGAAGCATTTTCTGATTAGTACATTGAATGGAGATTTAATTCATGGGCTTCATGATTTAAATTTTATGTGATACTTTGCACCCCCCCCCCCCCACACAACACACACACACACACACACACACACACACACTATCACCACCACATTTCTTGGATCTTTGCTTTATTCCGGATTGGCTGAGTTTGTCAGGGACCTGGGCTTCACTCAGGTAAAGTTAATAGATTCATAGTCTTTTAAATTTTGCTTGTCTGACTTTTGTCTTAAATATTTAGCAAACATGCTATTATCTTTCATATTCACCTTTCTGAGAGGCAGTATAAAACAATTCTTAAGAGCATGCACTGTGCAAAAGATCTGCCTGGGTTCAAATCCTGACTCCTGCTAGGTGCACCACTTTATGCAATTTTCTTTGACTCTGTACCTTTCTCATAGGATTTTACACATACCTACACACACGCGCGCACACACACACACCCTTTTATGTTAAAATACACACAAATATAACTTTATATTAAAATACACAAAAACATACTTAACTTTATATTAAAACACATACACAGTTGAACAGTGCTCAGACTGTAGAAGACACTGTGTATTATTAGCTATTATTCTAAAGAGTCACTCTAGTCTTCTTTCAAAATAACTTCATCTTGATAAGCTCAGTTATCAAATCCATTTTTACATAATTTCATGCCTAAAATGTTTGCAAATATTTCAAAGAAGGAACAACCAAGGAGTACTTAAAATCTCAGATATAAAATAATCACTGGAGATAACATAGAGGCATAAAGGAAGCCTGTAACTTTGAGTTAAAAAAAATTGCCAGTTTTTTTCAGGTAGGTTTGAGGTTCAGGGAAATTGTTTCTGTTCTAAGGGAGAGGACCAGATGCTCAGAGGATCTGTCATCACAGTCAGACCCTTCCACCTTGAGGTTATTGGTTCTCATTCAATGTAAGACAAAAGTAATTGAAAATCATTATCATTTATAAACTATTCAGTACCATCTCAGGAAAAGGCTGTTTGCTTTACTCTGGCTTTCAGGTGGCAAAAATTCCCATCACCCTGAACACTGGTCACTTGGCTAAGTAGAGATGTTAGAGGGTGAAGAGATCTCAAGATAGAATGACAGTCTCTTTCTCCAGGGTTCTCTTGAGAAGCTGAGCAGGTGTTAGAGGGGAAGGTTCGACGGGAAGTGTAGGTGGTCACAACCTCTGCTGAATTAAGAAAATAAGTGGCTGTTTGTAGATGGGGAAGCAACACTTACTAGGCATTAAATCTACTTTCCAATGGAGATTCTGAGATACAGCTTTATGGATAAATTTTTAAAATAGCTTTATGAGGTATAATTTACATATATAAAATTCACCTGTTTTACATGTCTAATTGAAGGATTTTTGGTAAATTTATAGATTGTGTAACTATTGCCTCATCCAGTGTTAGACCTTTTGTGGAGGAATGTAAAGGAATAAATACTCAAATTATTTAATTTCAAAGAAGATAATACATTTGGGAAAGAGGGGGGAAGCAAAAGAGCAAGAGAGAGAGATAAACAATGGGATTAAAAATATGATTAAACCTTAAATACAATTTTAATACAACTGTATAGTATTTGGAGCTGTCATTGTAGACATTTTATTTACAAAATGTCTAATATTGTGAATACCTTAGTGGATCATATCACAGGTCTTTATATCATCATAATGCTTTAACATTATGCCATACACATGGTAGGCACTTAAATATTTCATTTAGTATTTAATACTTCATATTAAATAATACTTCATATTAAATAAAGTTATCCATCCTCATAATTCCTCCATGTTTAAGTATTTCATATCCAGAATCACTGAATAAATTTAAACACTATTATAGGAAAATCTGAGTGTCTGTTATATATGCAGTGCTGAAAAAGCTACATTTGCTTTTAAAGTAGTTCATAGTCCATTAATAATAATAATAGCTGACATATAGTATCGACGATATGCTAGGCACTATCCTAAGAACTTATTAAATTATTAAATATTCTTATTTAATCCTTACCACATTTTGCAGTTAAGAAAGCAAAACCACAGGGAGGTAAAGTAACTTGACAAGGTTGCGAATGATGAAGCGCTAATCAGAATTTAGGCAGTCTGGATCCAGAGTCTTCGCTGACATCTAAGAACAACTTTCATTTTACCAACCAGTTTTCTCATCCTTGCTAAATCAATGTCCAGTGCTAACAAAGATTTCCGCCAATTCCTTTACTGTTTTAACCATCCTTACTAGCTGAATTCCATGACTAAGCATTTGTATGGCATGTTCACAAGTGTCAGAAGTTTCTCAGCCCTACTGACCTTCTGCTGTACTCATCCTGTGCATTTCTAACCCTAGTTTCATTCAAATATTTATACTTTCAGTTGACATACTCAATCTATTAAGCAACGGCGAACAAAATCGAGTGATTCAGCCACACAGCACTATTTGAGGTGATTGATGTCCAGTCTCAGCTGGGCTCTCCCCATTGTTCAGGAATCTTCTGTTTTGTTTTCTTTATCCTGTCTCACAGTGGCCATGCATAGCCACAGCCCAGACAGCCCGCAGTGCACTAAAAACTGAAATAGGGTAATATCTCACATGGCTGGCAATGAAGAAAGAAGAGTGTTATCATTAAGGGGCAAAGGGCAGAGGGGCAAGAGAGGAAACAGGAAGAGAGAGAGAGAGGGAGGAAAGGAGGGAGAGAGGGGGACAGAGAGAAAGAGAAAGGAAGAGAAGGACAAGGGTACTATCACCTACACTGCGCCATTGTGTAGATTAGAAAAAGGTGCTTTCTCTTGGTTAACACATTTTTTTTTTTTTTGAGATGAAGTCTTGCTCTATTGCCCAGGCTGGTGTGCAGTGGTGCGTTCTTAGCTCACTGCAACCTCTGCCTCCTGGGTTCAAGCGATTCTCCTGCCTCGGCCTCCAAAGTAACTGGGACTACAGGTGCGTGCCACCATGCCTGTTTTTTTTTGTATTTTGTTTTTTGAGTAGAGACAGGGGCTTCACCATGTTGGCCAGGCTGGTCTCGATCTCCTAACCTCGTGATCCACCCACCTCGGCCTCCCAAACTGCTGGGATTACAGGCATGAAGTACCACATCCGGCAGGTTCATACACTTCTAAGGAATTCATAGCTTGAGAAGCAGGATGCACTTTTGTGGTGTGGCGGGGGTAGAGTGAATGCTTGCAATTGCTGGGCATACCTCATGTAGTATATGGCCTGTAAAACTGTAGGGGCCTTGTGTGAGGAAAGGATTTTTAAACCTAAGGTACATTTTTAACGAAATTAGTTCTTACAATTATAGTGTGTGTGTCTGTGTGACATTCATAGCACTCTGGATGCAAGAATGGAGAAGGCAAACTGATTAGTCCCAGACGGGGGTTTTGTCATGTGACTATGGCAAAATCACAAGGGGACAAATTAGTTAATAGCGCTGGCAAGTTGCATGGGTAGTGGAATCTATAATTAATGGAAAAGGAAAATGTGGCACACATGTTGATTAGTCATCCTTTTTTCCCATGGGAACAGAACCACCACTTTATTCATATGTTGGACAGTAATGGAAGGCTGTCCCAACTCAAGCAGTGAATCACAATTAGTTTAAGCTACTCAAAGAAGTTACATTACTCTATGCCACTGGTTTCAGGGCAGGCATGTGACCTAGTTCTGGCCAAAGAGATACAAGAAAGTTTGATAGTGACATCTGGGAAAAGTTTTCCTCTTGGCAAAGACAAAGAAGAAATGCATTTTTCTTTACTTTTTCTGTGGCCTTATGTGGGACTGATGCGTAGAGCTGTGGCAGCCATTTTACGACCAGAAGGAGACAAACTTGAGGTCAAAAGCATATACGATGAGAAAATGAAACAACCAGAACCTGGGTCCTCTATTACATTTTAAAAGATAGTAGGGTTATCACTGATCACTCTTTTTTTTTCTGAAAGTTCTCCTTTTTCTTGTTAGAAGCCACATTCTCCTTTATCACCACTACCTTGTTCTTAAAAGTTACTTCTTTGGCTGGGCATGGTGGCTCATGCCTGTAATCCCAGCACTCTAAGAGGCTGAGGCCAGCAGATCACTAGGTCAGGGGTTCGAGACTAGTCTGGCCAACATAGTGAAACCCCGTCATTACTAAAAATACAAAAAATTAGCAGGGTGTGGTGGTGTGTGCATGTAACCCCAGCTGCTCAGGAGGTTGAGGCAGGAGAATCACGTGAACCCAGGAGGCAGAGGTTGCAGTGAGCCGAGATCGTGCCATTGCACTCCAGCCCGGGTGACACACAGGGCTAGACCCCGTCTCAAAAAAAATAAAAAAAAAAAAAAGTTACTTCTTTTTTCTTTCAGCTCCCTGATTTTCTTTTTCATCACTAATGATTTTCAATGAGGGGGATATGTAATTTTAAAAGGTATATTTATATAGTCTAGTTTATCTTTAGTTGGTATAAATCGTTTGCCTTTTAAAAAGCATATTTACTATTATTTTATCCTTGATTCTTTTTAAAAACAGCTTTGAGATGTAATTCACATACAATTCACCCATTTAAACTGTACAATTAAATCATTTTAATATATCCACAGAGCCATGAAACCATAACCACAACCAATTTTAGAAAATGTGCATTATCCCAAGAAGAAATCCCACATCCACTTGCATTCACTCTTCATTTCCCCTGCCCTCCAGCCCTAGGAAGCTAAAAATCTTTCTTTCTCTGTAGATTTGTATATCCTGAACATTCCATATACATGGAATCATATAATATGTGGTCGTTTGTGAGTGGTTTCTTTCACTTGCTATGTTTTTAAGGTTCAACTGTGTTGTAGCACATTATCAGTAACTCTTTGGCTTTATAATGCAAACTACTGAAAAGCAAACATGTGACATGAGACTCAAATATCAAGAAAAAGAGGTTTCAAAATATTTATTGAGCATCTCCTATTTGCCACTGTTAGCTAGTAACCACACATGGGTCATTCTCTAATTGCTATCTTCATTCCTGAATGATCTATTAGGCACCAGAATTACATTTCCAGCTGCCTTATTGACTTGGGTATCCAGGAGCTGACTGCCTTGAACTCAGTTCTCCCTCTTTCAAAGACTTCTTTATTTTTGCTAGACAGAATTCCCCCAGGCTCAGAAGCTCAATCTATAATTCCCTTTTCACTTTCATATCCAATCAGTTGCCAAATCTTACAAATTCTATTTCTCAAATATTTTGTTTTGGTGTGTCAAAAATGTTTTGGGTGGAACTGTATTTCTCCACAAAAAGATACATTGAAGCCTTAACCTAACAGTACCTCAGAATATGACCTTATTTGGAAATATAATAATTGCAGATATAATTAGTTAAGATGAGGTCATACTGAAATAGGGTGTGTCCCTCATTCAGTAAGGCTGGTGACCTTATAAAAAGAACACTATGTGAAGAGACAGAGACACAGGAAAATGCCATGTCACGATGGAGGCAGCGATCCAAATGATGCATCTATAAGCCAAGAAATGCCAAAGAGTGCTGGCCATCACCAGAAGCTAGGACAGAGGCATGGAACAATTCTCCTTCCCAGCCCCCAGAAAGAACCAAGCCTGTGGACACTTTGATTTTCAGCCCATAGAACTAGGGTAAGGTGACAAAGTTTTGTTGCTTAAAGTAGCTAGTGCGTGGTACTTAATCGCTACAGCCCTAGGTAACTAATACAGACACTAAATGACTTCATAATAGTTTAGGCATTCATTATATCATGCATCCCAAATCTTTATTTCATCATTTTCTCTGCTACCCCAGACCAAGCCATCATCATTTCTTACCTAGGCAATGTTAATCACCTCCTAATTGTCTTCCTTGTCTGCCACAAGGGCACCCCTATTGCCATCCTTGTATCGTTATAATTCATTTGCCACACAGAATATTTTAATAATGAAACCACATCACATCAGTGTTCTGCTGAAAACTCTCCAATAGCATCCCTTAAATGGACATTAAAGGGGCTGTATGATCAAACACCTGCCTAGCTCTCGCACCACAATTCCTGCTACTCCTCGTTACACACCAGGTATGCTAGCCTTTTTTTTTTTTTTTTTTTTGTTTTAAACCAACTCAATTCCTCCATTGCACGAACTCTGCCATTCTGGAATGCTCTTCCTCTCATGGCTCATTTCTTCTTGTCATCACAGTTCAGCTTAAATGTCAGTTCTGAACGGCCTTTCTTGACTACCATAACCAACACAGATTTAATTCTCGACAATGCACTTACCACTATCTGACACTGTTTTGTATTATTTTATGTATTTCACTGGTAATTGTGTCTCCTCTCCCTCCTACTCCCAGTTGAGTATGACAACTGGGACTTGTCTTATCATTTATCTAGAGTATGTGGGAAAATGGTCGGCACATGGGACTTCAATAAATATGTGCTCAATGGTGAACCAGCTAGGTAGGCAGATATGTAGACTAGGATCTTGCTCTTGGAGAGCTTAGGTTCTAAAGGGAAAGGTCAATACATAAGAGAAAAACAAACACCTAGATTCTGTTAACTGTTGCACAGAAGAGATTGAAGTTACATAGAAGACACTGAGGAGTCTATAATCAGAAGTTTCTCAGGTATGAGCTGACATTTATGCTGAGGCTGGAATGAAGGCTGGGAAAAAATTAAGCAAGTAGAGCTCAGCTTCCTGAGAATTTCCAACAGAACAGCAAGCAAATAATCTTAGAGGCTATTCTACAACAAATTCACTGAGTTCCAGGAAAGTCAGTGTGACTAGAGCATAGTAAAACTGGAAAATGATGAGAAAAGTGGCTGGGAAGGTAGTCAGGGTCCAGATTATACAAGCCTTGTTAGAGAATGGCTAGCTGTTTCTATTTTCCCCTAAGTGACATAGTATGCCATGCAAGTTGCTAAATGACATCATCCGATTTACTCAGTGTAGAGTCTAACCAAACTGTGCCCCCGGTCACCAGCATCAGAATCACTTGTGAGCTTGTTAAAAATGCAATCTGAAGCACCATTCCAGAACCATATTAAGATCCCTAGGTGATTCATATGCACATCAAAGTGCGAGAAGCACTGGTACAGAGAACTGTGTAGAGGTGAGAAATGGCAGAAGAGGGGAAGTCAATTGGAGAGCTACGTTATGGTCCAAGTGAAGGATGACAGTGGCCTGCATACGAGTGACAGCAGGAAGGATGAGAAGACGGATTGTAGGTTATGTTTTGCAGACAGTTGGTTTAGGTCTCCTAGCCAGCTAAATGGAGATCTCAGTAGACAGGCAGTGATACAAGCCTGGGTTTCTGAAAAAAGTTTAGGCTTGGAGATATAGATCTGTGGGTCTGTTATTAATAGTTGTTCTGCTTCGGGTTTTTTTTTTTTTTTAATTTTCTTCCTTTTTTAGTGCTTTATATTTTACAAATATCTGCATGCTTTTTGTCATCTTTATGGAAAAGAAGGCACACCTTAAAGTCGCTCAAGTCCTTCACTTTCTCACATTGAGGTCTGTCTACATATCCACTTATCTTTCAAGTCTATTAAACCCCTTAGAAAAACTTTCCTTTGAAATATTTTAAAATTCAAGGCCCAAAGCTGATTAATACTGTTTCTCCTCCATATCCCCTAGGATCCTCCAGTCCAAGGTTTTACAGAGAAAAATACACTCAATCCTCTCTGGTTTCTAGGTGTAAAGCAGCTTGGACCCTCCCGGGTTGGTGGGTCCATCTCTCTTGGTGTCCGATTCTGTATTCTTAAAAACCACTATTGAAATAGAAGCCAGTCAGTTAATGGCAATAGAAGAAGGGAACTCCAAGTGGGAGCTCCCCAAGCCAGGAGGAAGAGCGGTTTCTTGCCTTATCACTCTAAGTGGCAGAATGGAGTTCCAATTCAATCATATCATTTGTGTTATCAAAGATAGTTTAATCGTTGAAAACCTTGTAACGATTACAAACACAGGCAAATGCCTTTTCCTTTTCGGCCTTACAGAGAATGAGAAAAGTTCTTCCCATGGTTATAATCTTAGCTGTTGGTAATGCAGAAAATAGTACCAGAACAGCAGAATTACAATGGTATTCCAGCATTGTGTGTCTTAATTTTAAATTCACGTGACCTGGCAAGCTTAGGAGAGCCCTGGTTGTGATTAACATTTTCCGCAGTAGTACTCTAGCTACACTTGACTGTTCACCTCTCTGTGAGTTTATATATGTTTGAAATGCTGCCCCTCAAAAGTCTCAGAACTTTGAGAAATAAGGTCGCTTCCAAAAAACACCCCGTATGTCCAATTTGAAGGGGGCGCTGTCAGTGGGTGTTTAAGTGGGTACTTAAGAGCGGAATCTATTCCGGAGCCAAGAACAGGTCAGGGTGAGGAACGTCAAGGCTGAGCGAGGTCAGCTCGGGACCCACCTCCTAGAATGACCTCCGCCGGCAGGGAAAAAACCGTTAACGGGAGGAAAGGGCAGGTCCCTGCGGCCTCCAGGTGCCAGCAGCGTGAGTGGGCGGAGAGGCCTCGGTGCCTCCTACCCGCTCGGGACGTGCGTCCAGGCATCACCCCGGGATCCGCTCCTCCCCGCTGGCGGGGGGAGAAAGGGCAGGCGGCCTTCCGCCCCGGCTATAAAGGGCCTCGGACGGCCGCTGCTCGCCTCGGTTCGCCTCGACACGCCTAGGCGCCCTCCGGCTCCGCCCTAGCCGCCACGTCCCAGCTCGAGCTCCAGTGCCCGCTCAGGCCCCACTCGACCCTCTCGGGCCTCGGCTACTTGGACTGCGGTGGAAAATGGCGGCTCCGGTGACTCCCGCGGCTCGGGCCGAGGACTCCGAGGCGGCGCTCAAGTGCCGCCCTGGCTGACGTGCCCGAACTGGCCAGACTCCTGGAGGTCGACCCGTACTTGAAGCCCTACGCCGTGGACTTCCAGCGCAGGTACCGCCGGACTCCCACCACCCCCACTTAGACGGGCAGCCCGCCTCCCAGGGGCCGGTTCGGTTCCCGGGCCGCCCCTCGGCCCTAGAGCGCCGACCCCGCCCCAGGCGGGGAGGAACCTGAATGGGCGGGGCTCGGGGTGACGCGGGTAACCGGGTTCTGTGGCTTCCGTAGTGGCAGGTTGACAGCTCCGGTCCCCGGAGCGGGCGTTGAAGAAACTTCTTTCCTCATCCCCTTTCCCTTCTGTTCTAATCAGCGGTCTTGCGCCATAGGGTACGTGCTTTGGCTCCAACACTTAATTCCCCTAGTGCTAGCTGGGGAGTGACTCAACGCCACTGCAGGTTTTCTGACTTAGGCACGCACTAGCGTGGGCCCGTGGAGTAAAGTGGGCATAACTCCTGGCACGTGTAACTACGCATTTAAAACTTTCTAGTTTATTTCATAGCAAATATTGTGATTTTGTATCTAACAGGATTCCTTCAGGCAGACACTATATCCTTGCACTAATTCTTTCCTTGCTAATATTCCTCATTTAGGGGAAGATTACACCTACATTGATCAATTTTTTCTCCCCTTGGACTAACATTGATAACTTCAATGCACATCAACATTTGTTCCTGTTTGACTTTGCCATCTTGAAGAGGGAGAAAGGTCAGGAAAGTAAAACTTTTACAGGCCAATGTCGTTTTAGCTTGTCTTCTACCATTGTGTACCACACCAGTTTAGTTACTGGGCTAATGATTCTGTTAATAAGTTCCAGTAAAAAGGTACAGGTCTTTGTTGTTGTTGTTGTTTTAAGTAAAAGAGCTATTTTACAAGTTGTAATAGTTATACTTGTGAGGTTACCCCATTTTGATTTAATAGTTTCTCCCCTTTTAGGAGAGACACTGCAGAATGGAAACTATCCTGGCAATAGAATATACATGGCCAATTTTTCAAGTGATGGAGAACATCCATCTAGTTAACTGGCATGAAGGAGCGTTGAGAGTAATGAAAATGGGTTTATTTGGAGTTTTAAAAAAGCCCAGCAATTTGTTTGTGTCCTAGGATTTTCAGGTATTAAATGCATTCAAATCAGCAAGTGTTTATTGAGGAAGTGCTATAAATAAAACACTGCCCTAGGGATTGTAAGGGATATGAAGTTGCATTCTTGAGCTTGTATATAGTAATGAATGAACCTTTGTGAAATAATCACCTTGAGCTGTCCGTCACTTAATCAGATGATTGTGCTGTTATATAAACCATTTGGGGAGCAGTCTTATGCAATTGTTTTCAGAATTTACAGTATATGCTTTCAAAGAAACTTAGTACATAATCGTCATAGGTTTAAGGTTGGATTTGATTTAGAAATAGAAAAACTTTAGAAAAAAGGATAGTGATTAAAGGTAGTGGTCAGATTTTTTTTTTTTGATGTCCTTGTAAACATGACATTAATTTACTTGTGTGCTTTGTAAAATGACACTTAAGATATTTATTAAAGAAGAGTTGTGGAAATGTTTTATCTACACCTCCCGCCTTCTTTTTAAAATGACACACACAGATAAACATTCTTTATTAAGTGTTTCTTTCATGTACTTTATTTCCAACTCCACTGGGATTGAAGCATTTATAATCTTCTTTCATGGTTTGCCAAAACTAATGAAGGGGACAAAGGCCAAGATAAAGAAGGGAAGAGAATCCAGTGTGCTTGGTGAAAAGTCTTGTCCAGTGGGCCCTCATGCCTCACTCTGATCTGGATTTTACTTTTGTCCTTGGTTCTGAGTAATGGCCATTTGCTAGCACACGTGTTCCATTTAGGCATATCAAACAATAATTTGGCATTACTATTTGGTAACTTCTATTTACTATTTGGTATCTAGTTACTATTTGGTAACTTCTGTTGTTAACACTCGAAGAATAAAACATTTTTCCTTCATACAATCTGGTCTTAGTTCCTTGTCCAGTTTTCCATTTATTTCTGATAATCCATTTGGACTGTGTGTCTTTGGTCTAACACAAATACATAACCAGTCAAACACTTCGGTGCAAAGTATGCTTACTAAGGAGTGAAAGAAAATTTGAGGTACAAACAACAATATTGATGAAGAAGGAAATTTCTCTTTGATGGACTGTCTCATCCTTCCCCAGCAGATGTCTTTTCATTTGAATTTTTTTGGATATTCCCTTAGGATGTTTTAGATGTTCCTTCCCTTCTTTATCTTGGCCTTTTCTCCTTCTGTATTCGTCTGTTTTCATGCTCCTGATAAAAACATACCTGAAACTGCGCAATTTACAAAAGGAAGAGGTTTATAGGACTTACAGTTCCAAGTGGCTGAGGAGGCCTCACAATCAGTGGCAGAAGGTGAAAGTCACGTCTCACATGGCGGCAGACAAGAGAAGAGAGCTTGTGCAGGGAAACTCCCTCTTTTAAAACCATCAGGTCTGGTGAGACGTACTCACTATCACGAGACAGCACGGGAAAGACCCGCCCCCACGATTCAGTTACCTCCCATCAGGGCCCTCCCACAACACGTGGGAATTCAAGATGAGATCTGAGTGGGGACACGGCCAAACCATATCACCTTCATTAGTTGTTCTTTCACCTTCTGTACCTGTGAGAATTTTGAATCAAGTATAGAAGATTAATGAGTTACTCTGCTATAAAATAAAAATTAGTACATTATTAGCATGACTGACCAACTACCTCCATGTTGTCTCATTGATGACCTTCCCAAATAGCATTTTCCACTTGATTTTTCTACCTTTTATTTAGTTATTTACTTCTCGTTACACTATAATTAGTTGTTATAATTCCAAAATCTTAGTGCTTTAAAACATTTAATTGTCCCCATATTACATGTCAGCATGAGTCAGCCAGAGGGCTGTCCTCATGGCAGTCACTCAAAAGTCTAGGCTTATGAAGGGTTTGTTTTGAAACCTGCTTTTGTAGAAGTAGTGGCAGGGCAAAGAGAAGCATGTTGAACTATGCACTATTTCTTACAGCTTTTGCCTAGCAGTGAGTCCATCCTGCTGATAATGTTACACTGGCCAGTGCACATCAGCTTGCCGTGTGGGTGAAACAGAGGATTGGCATTTGTGAACACTGTCAGAACAACACAATGTTAATGATGCTACTTTATACCCTCTGTTTAATGTTTTTACAGCGCTTTCAGATATGGTATTTAATGTAATCCTCATAACAAAACCATGAGGTAGACAGGGTGGGCATTTTTCCTGTTTTACAGGTGAAGAAACTAAGTGATGGGCTTGAGCATACATGGCATAAGTAAGTGCTGCACCTGTGATTAATCTTTCTTTGCTAAAACTATTCTCAGCCAGTTCACAGATAACTTCATGATAATGTAGGGATGCCTCTTTACTCTTCTTCGTCTCTAGCATTGTACATGTTGGACTATTTCTTGGCTCTTTGAAGCCATGATCTTGCTTTTCTTTCATTTTCTCAGCCTCTTTTTGACCATTTAATGTAAGAGATTTTTAGGGCACATTCCTGGGATCCTTTATGTATTTCTATTGTATATTTTCTCCCTAGGCATTCTCATCCATCCCATGGATTCCATCTATCTACTGAGGCCGCCCACATCTGTCTCCACTCTAGATCATTCTCCTTATCTTGGACTTATTTATATCTTCATTTTGATGTTTTATAAATACAAATCTCAACAAGTATAAAACTGAACTTAACAGATTTTCATTCCAAACAGGTTTGTCCCTGTCAACTGAATCACAGTGTCTGGGATCTTCCTCTACCAGCTGCTCAAACCTAAAACGCAATGAGGGATTTCTAATTTACTCCCTTCTCCTCCTTTCCTTATACCTCTGAGTCTAGTCAATTGTAGCCCCTAACTCTTTTAAGTATGTACCATGCTGCCTTCCTACTGCTGCTATCCTAGTTCAGGTTGCCAGTATCTCTAGTATGGTTTACAGAGACTGCTTCATAGCGGTTGTTCTTTTTCCAAATCTTCACTCCATTCTAATTTCTCCACTCCTCTTCATTCAAAAACAGAGCAAGTAGAATGGATTTTGAAATAAACAAATCTGATCATGGTACTACTCTGCTTAATTAAACCCTTTCAACCATTCCTCATTTCTCTTGAGTTCTGTACAGCCTCCTTCCCATAACTTACGAGATTCTGCATTATCTGGTCCCTGTTGGCCTTTTCAGCCTCCCTCTCGGTACCATCTAACCAGAAGGCTGTAAAGGGCGAGGGGCAGCTTGGAACTCTGGGGACCATTCTTTAAAGGTACTAGAATACCAGTAAAATAAATTAGAAACATGATATCCGTTTTCCACATGCATTCCTTTTTTCTTGAATATTGAAGATTTTCATTTCATATTTTGTCCACACACAAGAAATTGGGGTGTCTGGAAAAAATCACTGAATAAAAGATAAGAAAGATGAAGAATTAGAAAACTTTTCTGATCTTTATCCAGAAGAGTGATAGTTCTAGCTTAGTAGGAGTGGGTAAAATAAGTGAATCTTTTCCTGTATTTAATATTTTCTTAATATAAAATAATTTCTCTACCCCATGAAAGAGAAACATTTCACAAATGTTTGAGTATCAGCTGGAAAGTGTGAGATCATATTCTGCTGTCTTAGATGCCACATATTTTGGTTTAACTCTCGGTGAAGCTGTGCTTTTGTACCTGCTATTGCTTCTGCCTAAGCATTGTTTGCTTCTACCTTGGGATAGTTCCTGTACATGTTTTGGGACACAGCTTAGAGACATATTGTATGCTTCCTCTGACTTCACCCGATCTCGAAGCTGCTTCTGGGCTGGTTGAAGGGTCCCTCTTCTTTTCAGCCAGCTTGGACCACTAGTCCTATGGATGCTCATCCACTGTGATAGAGTTGTCTTTCTACTCTTTGTATTCTCCACTAGATTGTTTGCTCTCATGAATGGGTACTATGTGTATATTATGTATTCACCGTTGTAGTCCTCAGTCTGTAGAACTGGACCTGCCCTCATGGTAAATACTTAGCATAATATTTGAATGAGCCAGTGGCTGACTGAATGTCTTCTGACTTTATTTTTCCTTTGTGGCATACCAGTGAGTCTAAGGTCAATTCACCTGGAGCTAAAAATATCTGGATTACTCAGGTAGATGAACAGAGAACAGGAGTAGTTACTAGAGATTTCATGTGACAATCTGGGGAAGGGGAATATATGCTCAATTAAAGAGCTAAAGATGACCAGAATAAATCAAGAAAATAGTTTCTTAATCAGATGCTTTCATACTCATCAGAGACTAAAAGTTTAATCTCTGAAGGAATAGTCAGTTTGAGAGAATCTGATGTCAAGCTATAGCTGTGTGTGCAAGAATGGGAGAAGGGTTTTTATGAGCCCATGTTAAGTATTACAATTACAGTGAAGAGCTCTACTTGGTTGAAATAAAATAATTTTCACATTGGTATCTAATTGGAATTAGAAAGCAATTTGGATTTGGTATGTTAGCAACCACCCCAAGAAATTAAAAAAAAAAGTATTGAGGTAAAATGTACATATATAATTCACCATTTTTATCATTTTAAACCACAGTTCAGTGGTAATAAACAAATTTTATGTATATTTTCCTCCTTTGTCTCCCTTCCCCAATCTCCTTCCTAGCCTCTGGTAACCTCCAATCTACATTCTGTCTTCCTGAGAAACACCTTTTTCGCTTCTGCATATGAATGAGAGCATGTGATACTTGCCTTTCTGTACTTGGCTTATCTCACTTAACATAATGGTCTCCAGTTCCATCCATGTTGCTGTAATGATAGGATTTCATTACTTTTTATGGTTGAATAATATTCCATTATATATATATATATACACTGTATTTTCTTTATCCATTCATCCATTGATAAGCACTTAGGTTAATCCCATATTTTGGCTATTGTGAATAGGGCTGCAATAAACATGGGAGCAGCAGATGCCTTTTCACATTAGCGATTTGATTTCTTTTGGCTGTATACCCAGTAGTAGCTTTGGTGGATCATATCATAGTTCTATATTTACTTATTTGAGGGACCTCTATACGGTTGTTTTTTTTTTCTATAGTGGCTATGGTAATTTACATTCCCACTAATAGCGTATGAGTGTTCCCTTTTCTGCACATCCTAACCAGCATCTATTATTTCCTATCTTTTTGATACAAGCCATTTTGACTGTGGTGAGATGATACTGCATTGTGGTTTTGATTTGCATTTCTGTGATGATTAGTGATATTGAGCATTTTTTCATATACCTGTTGACCATTTTTATGTTTTCCTTTGAGAAATGTCTGTTCAGATCTTTTGCCTATTTTAAAATCAGATTTTTTTTTCTTTTGCTATCTGATTGTTTGAGTTCTTCATACATTCTGGTTATTAATCTCTTATCTGATAGTTTGCAAATATTTTCTCCTATTCTGTGGGTTGTCTGTTTACTTTGTTGATTGTTTCCTTTGGTGCAGAAGCTTTTTAGCTTGATTTATACTCTCATGTCTATTTTTGCTTTGACAGCCCATGTTAAGGTCTTACACAAGAAATCTTTTTGTGAGAGACCAATGCCCTAGAGCATTTCCCCAATGTTTTCTGCTACTATTTTCATAGTTTCAGGTCTTAGATTAAAGTCTTTATTTAATCCATTTTGATTTGACTTTTGTGTATGATGAGATATTAAGGGTCTAGTTTCATTCTTCTTTATATAGTTATGCAGTTTTCCCAGCACCATTTATTGAATAGACTGTCTTTTCCCCATTTTAAGTTCTTGGCACCTTTGTTGAAGATGAGTTGGTTGCAAACGTGTGTGTTTAGAACTGAATTCTCCATTCTGTTCCATTAGTCTATGTATCTGTTTTTATCCCAGTACCATGCTGTTTCAGTTACTATAGCTTTATAATAAATTTTGAAGCCAGGTAGTGTGATGCCCCCAGCTTTGTTTGTACCTTGACAAAAGGTAGGGCTCTACGTTGTAAAATATGTTATGCATCTTACATTCATTAATTTATTATGTAGAGTTGTAAAATATGTTATACATCTTGCATTCATTATTATGCAATTCCATTGTAGCTTATTTGACATGATTTAAGTTATGGTAACTAACTTATAAAACTTGATGTGTAAATGATGATAATAATTTAGACTAAATTTAGTTTCTTCGTATGTAGAAATATCTCCCTCTGTGTGTGTGTGTGTGTGTGTGTGTCTGTATACACAACATATTGCTGAATGACCCATGTTCTAAAGTAAAAGCAAGATGAGGCTTAAATATTAGCTCTCATAACTATTAAATAGCTTTGAGTCCTAGGGAAAGTTAATCAACTGCTCTGAACTTGTTTCTTCATCTATAAAAGATGGATGGAATCCACTTTGTAGGGTGTCCTTGAGGACGAGGAATATATGTAAAGATGCTCAGTAAATAAATAATAGTTTGATGATAATATTAGCAAACTAATATATCAAGTTAAATACTTACTAGAGTATTATTTTCAGAAGATTGTATTGTTTGCTTCTTTAACACTATATTCTGAAATGAATTATCAGATAAATACCGTGACCAGAAATTCCCTACAACTCTTTGTTTTGCTAGTTAACTGTGCCTTACTTTAGGGGGGCTCCTTCTTTTTTCTTGGTAAGAGTGATTGGGTGAATGAGGTGAGGCAGGTGGTAATTTTAATCATAATCTAATAGAGATGGAGAAGAATATGTCTAAACTTTGATCCTTAATTTAGAGAGGAAATGATAAAGCAATTGCCCGTTTGCTATAAGCTGAAGGCAAGATGAGTCCTGGGATATAATGAGCACAAAGCTCCTTTTATTGAGAGAGGTAAATGTTAGCCTGCAGAAATTCAAAATCACTCTTCTCTTGATCTTCCTTTTCCGTCTTTTTCTCTTCTTTCATCTGACTGCTAAGTGTTCATATTCTTGGGCATCAAACAGCTGCAGGGATTTTCTTCCTCCTGAACTGTGGATGGTTACAGGAATGGTCATACTGAGTTTACTAATAGCAGGAGTAACTTTGAAAATAAGGCTAATGTAGAAGAAGAAAAAATATATAATAGCATAAAAGTATGAAAATGAAAGAATTATTCTAGTGGTATCTGAACATATCATATGTGCATATTAATTAGAAAAAATTTTAAATCCAATGTTCTGCCTTCTCTTTTTTTTCTCCCTTGCTTTTTGATATTTGATGACTGCAGTTATTTTCAATATGTTTGATTTTGCCATAAGATGCATAAAACAAATAAATATTCATATGTATTTTAGTAGATCCATTGAATGATTAATTTTAATGAGACACAATCTCTGGGTTTATACACTAGTTCTACAACTCAAAATATGATAATCAGAAACCAAATATACCAGTGTACTTCTTGCATGAAGTGAGGTTTTCCAAATACCCAGGAAAAAGAATTAACTGTTTGTTTTACCAGTGATATCACGTGATACTCAACGTCATCAATCTGTTTTTGTTTTCATAGATAATGCCTAGCCACAGGTTATGTTTAATTATGAATAACTACACAATACAGATATACACACTGTTACAGAGATATCACATGATACTCAATGTCATCAATCTGTTTTTGTTTTCATAAATAACACTTAGCCACAGGTTATATTTAATTATGAATAACTACACAATACAGATATACACACTGTTCCAGAAACATGATAAAATTAGTTATGCATTTAGGTTCATGTCATAGAAAACCCAGTACACTTTCAATTAACAGAATATCCCACAAGCAGTGAATTGTAGAAGTAGAGGCTTGTGAAGAAAAGTGAAGGTCAGTGGTTTGGGCTTTAGCATAGATGCATCCTTCTTTATCTTTCTGCTATATTATCCTTAGCATATCCTTAGCATATTACCCTTAGCATATGGTCTCCTTTCTTATGCTTGGAAGATGATTGGACACAGCTTGGCACCACATCCATGTTTCTGGTTGGAACACGTGCTAGCTTACTGTGTCTACTTTAGTGAAGCATATGTTAGCTTTCTTGTAAACTTCAACTAGTTCTTCCCATTTCCAGGTTATTGATCAGAAATGTCCCATCGTCATCCTTAGTTGAAAGTGAGCCTGGATCATCAAGGCTTTCATGTGCACGCACATCTTCCTGATATGTATCCTTTTGTCTCATCCATCACAACTTCCCAGGGCTCTTTTCCTTTCTCCAGAGAGGAAACTACATCTGGCAGAAGATGAAAAGCCCCAGTCAGATCATGTTGTAGTCCTCTAAAATCACATCTATGTGGAAATCATTCTGTGCTGGATCCAGGCATTCCTACCCTCCCCGAGAGGAGTCTATAGTAACACCCCTCAGTATTACCAACCTCTGGTTATGCATTTTACTTTGCTAGACCTGATCTTTGTTTTTCTGGGTTCTTCTTTTTGGCGGGGTGGGGGTGGGGTGCGGGGAGAATACAGAGACTTTTCACTGCTCTGTCTTAAGCTGATTCAGTCCCTTCAGCTACTTGGCCCTAGCTCCACTATCTTCTTTTTTCACTTTCATGAATATTCTTAGAAAGTATAAGAATGTGGCCAGGCGCAGTGGCTGACGCCTGTAATCCCAGCACTTTGAGAGGCTGAGGTGGGTGGATCACGAGGTCAGGAGTTTGAGATCAGCCTGGCCAATGTGGTGAAACCTGTCTCTACTGAAAATACAAAAATTAGCCAGGCATGGTGGCATGCGCCTCTAGTCCCAGCTACTTAGGAGACTGAGGAAGAAGAATCTCTTGAACTGGGGAGGTGGAGCTTGCAATGAGCCAAGATCGTGCCACTGCATTCCAGCCTGGGCGACAGAGCGAGACTCCATCTCGGAAAAAAAAATATAAGAATGTTTTGAGATGAAATTGGTTTGTTAATTACTAATACTTTTTTCATCTTGGGCTCTTGAAAAAATGATCAGTTTTCAGTTATTTGGAAAATAGAAAATTTGTGTGATTAAAAAGGAAAGGAGAACAAAATTAAAAATGTCCATTAATTTATGCTGAGTCTTTAAAGTAAAGCATGAATTATTTTTTACCTAACTACACACAAGCTTATGAGGCTTTAACATTATACCTTTCTGTGCTTTTCTTTTTAAAGCGTAATGTGTGTAACTATCAGTCTTCGTGGTTGTCATTTCTGTGCTTTGTATTATTATTTTGTCTTAGCTTTTCTCTTTCTGCATTAAAATACTCTGACACTTTTGTTTGCCTGTTTGTTTTTTGCTTACGCCTTGGAGTCTTCCATCCTCTTGACCATTTTGATTGGCAGTGTTATTTTTGTGGTTTAAGTTGTGCTTACTAGTGATAGGAGTGTAGTGAAACTAACAGATCTCTTTTTGCTTTACTTCTCCAAAGTGCCTTTAATTAAAAACGATATGGTACTCATGCAGTATTAGGCAAACCTCTACTCACAAATGCAACATAAACAGGAAGTACATAGATATAAGAGTACTATCAAACCTAAGGGTTGGTTTTAGCAGGTTCCAAGTACCTATAAAGTCAGAGGACATTTGAAAATATAGGGGAGATTGTTTAGACAATTGTAAATCGTGTTAGACGGTATTAAAAAAAATCATTCTGAAATAATTACAGACTCGCAGAAAGTTGCAAAAAGAGTTTAGAGGAGGCTCCTGTACCCTTCACTAAGTTTGCCCCACTGGTAATATCTTGCATAACTGCAGTGGTTGTATCAAAGCCAGGAAATTGACATTGGTACAAACTACAGACCTTATTTGTATTTCTCCAGTTTTTACATGTACTTGTGTGTGTGTCTACACTTCTAGAAATTTTATCACATGTATATAGTAATGTAGCTGACGCTGCATTGGAGATACAGAACTGTTCCATCACGACAAAGGAATGCTGTCCTGCTATTCCTTTATACTCGCAACTGCCCCTCCCCCATCCATCCCTAACTTTTGGCAACCAGTGAGTGATGTGGTTTGCATATCTGTAATTTTTTTCATTTGGGGAGTGTTCTATGAGTGAAATCATATATAAGTTTTTGACAGTGGCTTTTTTTCTTCATTCAGCATAATTCCCTTGAGATCTCTCCATGTTGCGTATATCAGTAGTTTGCTCCTTTTTGTCACTGAGTAGTATTCCATTGTGTGGGTGTACCATCCATCCAGTTTGTTTATTTATTAACCCGTTGAAGGACATTTGGAATGTTCCCAGTTTTTGGCTATTACAAATATTACAATAAACCTAATATATGAATATGTGTAGGTTTTATTTCTCTGAGATAAATGCACAGGAATGCTGTGATAGCTGGGTCACATGGCAAGCATTTGTTAGTTTTATAAGGAATTTCCAGATATTTTCTTTTTCTTTTTTTTCTTTTTTCTTTTTTTGAGACAGAGTCTTGCTCTGTCACCAGGCTGGAGTGCAGTTATGTGATCTCGGTTCACTGCAACCTCTGCCTCCCTTGTTCAAGCAATTCTCCTGTCTCAGCCTCCCGAGTAGCTGGCACTACAGGCACGCACCACCATGCCCAGCTAATTTTTGTATTTTTAGTAGAGACAGGGTTTCACCATGTTGGCCAAGATGGTCTCGATCTCTTGACCTCATGATCCACCCACCTCGGCCCCCCGAAGTGTTGGAATTACAGGCGTGAGCCACCGCACTCGGCCTCCAGATATTTTCTACAGTATCTGTACAAGTTTTCATTTCACTGGATGCAGTTGATCTGCATCCTTGCCAGTATTTGGTATTGTCACTATTTTTTTTTTTTTTTTTTTTGAGACGGAGTCTCGCTCTGTCCCCCAGTCTGATGTGCAGTGGTGCGATCTCTGCTCACTACAAGCTCCACTTCCCGGGTTCCCGCCATTCTCCTGCCTCAGCCTCCCGAGTAGCTGGGACCACAGGCGCCCGCCACTGCGCCCGGCTAATTTTTTATATTTTTAGTAGAGATGGGGTTTCACCATGTTAGCCAGAGTGGTCTCGATCTCTTGACCTCATGATCCGCCCTCCTCAGCCTCCTAAAGTGCTGGGATTACAGGCGTGAGCCACCGTGCCCGGCTGTCACTAGTTTTTATGTTAACTACTCAGATAGGTATGTAGTGCTATGTCATTGTGTTTTTAATTTGCATTTTTCTAATACCTCATTACACTGAAAAATCTTTTAAAGCATTATTTTCTATTTGTACGTTCTCTTTGGTGAAATGTTTATTCATGTCTTTTGCCTATTTTCTAATCGACTTGATTTTTCTTTTTTTACTTTTTGGTTTTTGTTTTTTGAGATGGAGTCTTGCCCTCTTGCCCAGGCTGGGAGTGCAGTGGTGTGATCTCAGCTCAGTGCAACCTCCGCCTCCCCATTTGAAGTGATTCTCCTGCCTCAGCCTCTCTAGTAGCTGGGCTTACAGGTGTGCGCCACCACGCCCCAGCTAATTTTTGTATTTTTAGTAGAGATGGGGTTTCACCACGTTGGCTAGTGTGGTCCCCAACTCCTGACCTCAAATGACCAGCCTGCCTCGGACTCCCAAAATGCTGGGATTACGGGTGTGAGCCACTGAGCCCGGCCTATTTTTGTGTTTTGAGAATTCATTATATGTTCTACACATAAATCCTTTGTTAGATGTGTGGTTTACAAATATTTTCTTTCTGTCTGTGGCCTGTCTTTCTATCTTCTAAACAGAGTCTTTCACAGAGCAAAATTTTTAAATTTTAGTGAAGTTAAAAAGTTCAATTTATTCATTAATTTATTTTAATGAATCATGTGTTTGTTGCCATGTCTAAGAGCTCTTTGCCTAGCTCTAGGACCTGAACATTTTCTCTGTTTTTTTTTTCTAAAAGTTTTATTGTTTTACATATTACATTTAAGTGTGTGTTCCATTGTGCATTAATTTTTTCTGTAATGTTTTAGGTTTAAGTCCAGGTTTATTTTATTGCTTATGTGTGTTTGCTTCCTTTTAATGATCATAAACTGACAAACTTGTACTGAGAAGTGACCTGACCAAAATTACACTCATCTTTAATCAGGCGTCACTGAAATGTACAAGCAGTGATAATTTTTACACATATTATAGGTTGTTGAAAGCATGGAAACAAACTGTCAGTTTTCTTATTTATGAGATCTCATTTTAAGCTTTGACAAACCCAAAACTTTAGGAAGCCGGGCAAAAATTTGTGATATATACAGTAATTTATTCTCAAGTAGGTGTCTCGTGTTAAGGTTTTTTTCTTTTCAGTTTTTAACTTTCATTTTTTTTCTATCATGTCACAACATTGTGGATTTATATTCCAAACGTTTCTTCATATGAATCTGTGTGAATATATACAAAGTGGTTATCGTTTTAATTTGATTTTTATTTATAAAAACTTCATTTCTTGGCCAGATGTGGTAGCTTATGTTTGTAATCCCAATACTTTGGGAGGCTGAGGTGGTTGGACTGCATGAGCCCAGGAGTTTTGAGACTAGCCTGGGCAATATAGTGAGATCCCATCTCTCCAAAAATAAATAAAAATTAGCCAGGTGTAGTTGGCAAGCACCTGTAGTCCTAGCTACTTGGGAGGCTGAGGTGGGAGGATGGCTTGAGGCCGGGAAGTCCATGCTGCAGTGAGCTCAGATTCTATCACTGCACTCTGCCTGGGTGACAGAGGAAGACCCTGTCTCAGAAAAAAAAAAAAAAAAAAGAGAAAAACCAAAAAAATTTTATGTTTTATTCTTAGAACCCTCTCATTTCACAGTATCAGTCTTCACTTCTACATTATGAAAACGATTGCCTTTTTTTATATCCACTGGAGTACAGAGGAAAAACAAACACCTATTACATTTAAAAATAAGTTTCATTCATTTTGTCTGTTTACGTGACTTAAATGACAAGTAAATCTAATATTTTGTGTTATGATTTTATTTGTAAGAATGAATTGGTTAAATCTTAACTAATGTCAGTATTTTACAAAATTAGTTTATTTTATCTAAATGAAATTGGCCTTCAGTTTATTCCAATATTAATATTTTCTTTGATGTTTATCAGGGTTCATTATCCTATAAATATATCAGAAATGATAGCATGCCACTTTCCAAATAGAAATTGATTAGTTGTTGAGAGATGGAGGTTGTTGTAGTTTATTTGGCAAAATTTAGAAAATTTATGAATAATAGAGCTAAAAATTTATCCACCTTTAAACAGAAAGGTAAAGTGGAGTAATTTTTCCACTATCCAACCTAATGTATTCAAAGTATCATTTCAACATGTAAGTTAAAAGATTACTGATGAGATATTTTACCTGTCGTTTGTGCTAAGTTTTTGAGGAAATATTTATTCTACAATTGTAACTCATTATAATGAATTTGAAGCACTGAACATCCAAAAGTGATCTCTACCAATTGTACTGATAATAATTATTATCATCATCACCATCATTACAATAATTATTATTATTACAATTTATGTATACATCATTTTGTGTGCCTAAGGGTCCGAGTCTGCCTTTCTAAGAAGCTTCCAGGTGATGCTGATGCTGCCGTTTCCCAGAGGATACTTTCAGTAGCAGGTGGTCCCATACCTCTCTTCAAAATGGAGTTAGCAAAGGGCTAAAGTTTATTCTGTAAATATGTAAGCTATAAGTAAGTATTTCAAATTTTTAAAAATAAGTAATACATGTATATACTGATGCGGTTAACCAAGTTACTTAATGTTTTGGTGGTCACAGTAAGTTTTCTAACTCTTATTATAAGTAAAAAGGGTTTTATTGTTAGTATGATCAAAGTTGCTTTTTCTTACATCTGTACCATGGGTTTTACTGTTGCAGATTTGTAAGAAATTTATTCCTAACACCCTCTTTGGCACAGACACTTTTCTATATGACAGCAGAACAAATGTGAGTAAGATAGCCTTCCTGCCTAACAGGAGCTCAGTTAGGCAAATCAACACCGAGTAGATATTTCGTCACAAAATTCAGTGTAGTACAGATGAAAGCATATCTTCTTCTGTTAAGGAAGGGGAGAATACGTATATGACAAAGAAGTTCTTTTGAATTGCTTTAAGTTCTCAAAATTATTTCTCTATTAAAATTAGAATGAGTCTTTAAGAATGTGGAAGTCTGTGAGTTTTGTAATAGCTAAGACGTTAATCTTCATTAAAACATTTAATGAAGGTATCATTTGAACTTTTATACAGCTTTGGTTACTTGAAAGTTTACTTGCAAAATTGGTTCAGTTGCAAAATGTGCTTGTGTAAGAATTGCCACATTGTGTGAGCACTGAAGCCTCTAAAATAGCTGTCAATCATATCTGAAAACACAGCAACATGTTTCTTTATAACAGATAAACCCATTTTGGAAGGGATAGTGGACTGTTTTTAATGGGAATGAGGAATTCCTGAGTAAGCTAAGTGGCTGCATTCCTGAATGAGTCAGGGGGACATTATGAGTGTTGTCTGGAGAGGAGGTTTCCAGAAAAGCGAGTGAGTACTGAAGGCTCATGTTCCTCCTGATCCCATGTTAAGTGTCCTGCCCAGACCAATGTTATCCAATAGAAATATAATGTAAATCACACAGGTAATTGAAGCTTTTCTAGTAGCCCCATTAAAAAAGGTAGAAATAAACTAATTTTTACACTATTCAACTTAATGTACTCAAAGTATCATTTCGACATGTAACTTAAAAGATTACTGATGAGGTATTTTACCTGTCGTTTGTACTAAGTCTTTGATGTGTATTTTGCAATTATAGCACATCTCAATTACGACTAGCCATATTTCAAGTGCTTAATAACAATGTTTGGCTGGTGGCTACCATATTAGACAGTGCAGGTGGGTATCTGAAATAAAAACTTTTGGAAGAAGAGTTGGTATCACTCCACAAAGAGATTCAAGGGGAAGATTAAGGAGGGAGAATGGTTCTGTCAGCCCTGTGTTCATAACAGAGGTAATTAGACCCAAAGAGATTCTGACTTAGCCTAAGATAGGGACTCAGCAATGATTGACTGGTGGCTTTTTTATGTTTGAAGGTAAATGAATAGATGATATGTTAAGTGTAAACATGGAGATGTGCTGCATACTTAACTGTGGCTAAGTAGGTAGTCATGTTTGCCCCAAGTTATTTGGCATGGCTAGTCCACATTGACCTTTTCTTTGAGGTAATTCTTATTTATATCATTTTCTAATGCTAAATGCATCATGTCCATCCTTTAAGGCAAAAACACAAACAACACAAAACAAAAACATGGGCCAAAGTAAATCTGGTCTTTCTTGATAAAAGGACTGAGGTCAGGTGACTGCTGTCTGCTTTAATAGCCCTAGACCTTTCTGGATGTTCCAACTTCACTTGGATTCAGCCCAAATTAACAGCAGTTCCTAACTTCGTTGTCCCAAGAATCTGGCTAAAGTGAGGTGACTCATTGTGACTTGCATTATTTTTGAGTTGGACTTTGCCTGTAAGAGAGGGAGGCTGGAAAGACTGATTCTCTGTTAAACTGAAAACTAGTGATAATATTGTGGGGGGCGTGTGTGTGTTCATGATTATGTGTGTGCCTTGTGTCTTTTTATATTCTTTTCTTCATGATGTGCTTTTCTTGTTTTCACTAGATGGTAGTTTCTTCAGTGTTTATACTTTTTAATTATATTTGCTTATCTCATTTTAAATACTTAATAGTTCACCTCGTACTCATAGTAAAAACATTGCCGTTTGTAAAAGTATCTGCCTTCATGAGCAATCAGTCACGTTCTTCCAGTGGAATGTTGTTTTTCTGCTCTCATCCGTGTTGTGTTTTCCACACGACGCTGTTTAGTACGTGCTGACTCACTGAGCATCTCTGGGACGCTGGCTGTGTGTTTTGAATTTAAGAAGAGAAGAATGTACTTAGGGAACACATTATTGTCTTTTGGTGTTTTCTATAGAATTTAGAATAGAGGTTTGTACTCAGGGGTGTTTTGCAAATGTGTATTGACTAGGGGTCTGGTCTAGCTTGTTCTGTAATATTAGGAATCTGGAAATATTTATTACTGTAGTTGTTAGAGGGTCCCTAGAAACGGTTGGGAGTAATTCTTTTATCATTTAGTGGCCTGTGGTGGGCAAAACCTCTCTCACATACAGCTTAACCTTTCTCATGTCTAATACTACTCGTGAAGAAGATTGTAATTTGTGCATTGTGCTTTTATCAGGTTGCTGTTCCCAATGCAGTTAGTGTAATTTTTCATTTCCTAACAGTCCTCGGGCAATTCTGTTTAACATGCTTTCTATTTCAGAACATTCTCCTGTTGAAAAAACTTCTTTTGCCTCAGGCCCAACATGCTTTTCCAGCCAGGCCAGTAGTAATTTCTATCCTTCCTGGCTTCATTCACCTTCACTGTTAAAATTCGATGTGAATTTCCTAAGAAGGTTTCCTTTTTGTGTTTATGGCATAGCAAATGATGAGGTGCCTGTGCCTTCTTTGTTATTATTTGGTTCACAAAAATATTTCATTTTTATTACTAAGGGGAAGACATGCCCAGTTTTCATATTTATTTCAAATCTGTTTCAATTTTTTATGTCCTAAACCATCCTTTTTTTAGTGAATAGAATTTTAATTGTCCACCTGAACTTTTAAAATTGTTCATAGCATTTTCCTGAACAACAGAATTCACACTAGAATAAGAGACAGATTTGCTGATTTTTTTAAAAAAATTCCAGTTCATTTAACAAGTAGCAAATTCTCTTTTGAAAATCATATTTTAAAAGTGAATGAAATAGGTTGTCTGCCTTTCCATCCCAAATGGATATGAATTAGCTATGATTTTTGGGTTGAGAGGAGACAGCATTCTAAGTAGAGGCTCTTGAAGCTACTCTTTGGGTCTGAAGTTGATTTTAATGACATCATCTAGAAGGATTTAGGTTCTTAATGGGGGGAAGTCTGGCAAACAAAAACATACAAGAGAAAACCTTTGCTGTCTTATTTTTAAGGCACTACTGGTTTATATTGAGGTATGTTTTGAAATATCTTTTTATAATATCAAGATTTTCAAGAGATTCTAGGGAATATAGATGGGAAGATGGAGGGCTAAACTAAAATTAGAACTCTGGTTATAATATATATTATATATTATATAAAATACTCTATATTATATGGAATATTATGCATTTGTATATCTCATACATGTTATGTGTGTATATTTGTGTTGTGTATATGCCACATACACATATAACTTGTGTGATGTATACATGGCTTTTATATTATGCCTTGTAGTATTTGGAATGTTTTCCCATTAACCGTGCCGATTTCTATGTACAAACATGGGAGAAAATGGGGCTTTTCCTCTCTTTGGGGATACTCATCATAACATGAAGGAGAATGGAAGAGTACTGCTTTTTTAGGTTATAGTTTGCATTTTACATTTCATTGCTGTTCCTCTCGACTTCCATCTGTGTTGACATTTGGGAATTTTGTGGTTGCTCTTTCTCAAGTGGAGTGGAAATGCTTAAAACAGAATTGACACTTTTAAATGCAACCAAGGCTGTATCACATTGTGATTCAATCCAGGTCTGAATACTTTTTCTTTGGCTTAAAAAAAAAGTCAAACGGTTTGTTGAACTAAGTATTTCTTAAGCTTGCAACCTTACTGATTATTATACATTATTAACAACCATTTTTGTATTAATGGAAAGATCTGGCTGAAAATACAATGATAAATGTTAAAGTTTTAGACACTTAATATTTTATGGCATCAAAGATGTTTTTATATAGATGTTATTGTTAGTTGTTATTTGTTAATGACATTGTGGTTTAATTTTATTTTGATTTTTAGTTAAGGTTCAGTTGTAATCCAGGAAATACTATAAATTTGAATAAGCCATATATAGCCAGATTTGGTGCTGTATCACTTATGTTGGCTCTGTGCTCTCTTTTTTCTTAACCTTTTAAATCCCTGTCAGTTGGCATTTTGTATATGGGTGTGTGTGCGAGAGAGATTTTGGGGCTGAATAATTAGTGGTCTGGACCTCAGTTCAGTTACTGAAAAGGTGAATTCCCTAAGACTCCTTTTAGCTTTTAATGTTTGTGATGGATTCTTTTAGACAAAATTTGATTTTAAACAAACTGTGTGTGTGTGCGCGTGCATGGGTGCGTGTGCGCGCTTTCCAACATCCTTAGGCAATACAGTAGGAGCTTGTTGTAATTTCCAGATTCAGCCACCAGACAGGTGATACGGAGGCACTATTCTTAGCAGTTTGTGCAGCTGGAGAAAGACAGCAAAATCTCATAATGGCTTTAACTATCTTATACTCCTCATTTTCAATTGACTGTCCTTTGCTGGTTACTGTTGCCATTTCCCTCAGTTTTAGTTCTCTTCTCCCTAGTGCATTTATGAGAAAAATAGTAATTAGAAGTTAAGTGGTCTCCAACATGTGACCATGTAGTTCATGATTGTTTTTTGTTTTGTTTTGTTTTGGCTTTTGTTAAAGGCCAGCTTTACATATGGGTAGATATCAGCTTTTTTTTTTTTTTTTTAAAAAAGGAAATCCTCTATGTATAGCTGAAAATCTTATTTTCTTGGAGCTAAGACAAAATTCAGGTGTGAGTTAGACAAAAGTGGAAAAGAACAGATTAAATAATAAATAACCAATACAATGTAATGTGTATTGGTGATCCGGCGGAGCAAGATGGCCGAATAGGAACAACTCCAGTCTCCAACTCCCAGCGCGAGCGACACAGAAGACCGGTGATTTCTGCATTTTCAACTGAGGTACTGGGGTCATCTCACTAGGGAGTGCCGGACAATCGGTGCTGGTCAGCTGCTGCAGCCTGACCAGCGAGAGCTGAAGCAGGGCGAGGCATCGCCTCACCTGGAAGCGCAAGGGGGAAGGGGATCCGTTTTCCTAGCCAGGGGAACTGAGACACACAACACCTGGAAAATCGGGTAACTCCCACCCCAATACTGCGCTGTAAGCATACAGGCACACCAGAATATATCCCACACCTGGCCGGGAGGGTCCCACGCCCACGAAGCCTCCCTCACTGCTAACACAGCAGTCTGCCGCGATCTATCCGCAAGGCAGCAGCGAGGCTGGGGGAGGGGCGCCCGCCATTGCTGAGGCTTAAGTAGGTAAACAAAGCCGCTGGGAAGCTCGAACTGGGTGGAGCTCACAGCAGCTCAAGGAAGCCTGCCTGTCTCTGTAGTCTCCACCTCTGGGGACAGCGCACAGCTGAAGACCAACAGGGGAAGTAGCGGGAGCCGGTGCAGACGCGAACGACTCTGTCTGACAGCTTTGGGGAGAGCCGCGGATCTCCCAACGCGGAGGTTGAGATCTGAGAACGGACAGACTGCCTGCTCAGGTGTGTCCCTGACCCCTGAGTAGCCTAGCTGGGAGAAATCCCCCACTAGGGGCAGTCTGACACCCCACACCTCACAGGGTGGAGTACACCCCTGAGAGGACACTTCCAAAGGAAGAATCAGACAGGTACACTCGCTGTTCAGCAATATTCTATCTTCGGCAACCTCTGCTGCTGATACCCAGGCAAACAGGGTCTGGAGTGGACCTCAAGCAATCTCCAACAGACCAACAGAGAGTCCTTCTGACTGTCAGAAGGAAAACTATCAAACAGGAAGGACACCTATACCAAAACCCCATCAGTTCGTCACCACCATCAAAGACCAGAGACAGATAAAACCACAAAGATGGGGAAGAAGCAGGGCAGAAAAGCTGGAAATTCAAAAAATAAGAGCGCATCTCCCCCTGCAAAGGAGCGCAGCCCATCACCAGCAACGGATCAAAGCTGGTCAGAGAATGACTTGGACGAGAGGAGAGAAGAAGGCTTCAGTCCATCAAACTTATCAGAGCTAAAGGAGGAATTACGTACCCAGCGCAAAGAAACTAAAAATCTTGAAAAAAGAGTGGAAGAATTGACAGCTAGACTCATTAATGCAGAGAAGATCATAAACGAAATGACAGAGATGAAAACCATGACACGAGAAATACGTGACAAATGCACAAGCTTCAGTAACCGACTCGATCAACTGGAAGAAAGAGTATCAGCGATTGAAGATCAAGTGAATGAAATGAAGCGAGAAGAGAAACCAAAAGAAAAAAGAAGAAAAAGAAATGAGCAAAGCCTGCAAGAAGTATGGGATTACGTAAAAAGACCAAATCTACGTCTGATTGGGGTGCCTGAAAGTGAGGGGGAAAATGGAACCAAGTTGGAAAACACTCTTCAGGATATCATCCAGGAGAACTTCCCCAACCTAGTAGGGCAGGCCAACATTCAAATTCAGGAAATACAGAGAACGCCACAAAGATACTCCTCCAGAAGAGCAACTCCAAGACACATAATTGCCAGATTCACCAAAGTTGAAATGAAGGAAAAAATCTTAAGGGCAGCCAGAGAGAAAGGTCGGGTCACCCACAAAGGGAAGCCCATCAGACTAACAGCAGATCTCTCGGCAGAAACTCTACAAGCCAGAAGAGAGTGGGGGCCAATATTCAACGTTCTTAAAGAAAAGAATTTTAAACCCAGAATTTCATATCCAGCCAAACTAAGTTTCATAAGTGAAGGAGAAATAAAATCCTTTACAGATAAGCAAATGCTTAGAGATTTTGTCACCACCAGGCCTGCCTTACAAGAGACCCTGAAGGAAGCCCTAAACATGGAAAGGAACAACCGGTACCAGCCATCGCAAAAACTTGGCAAAATGTAAAGACCATCGAGGCTAGGAAGAAACTGCATCAACTAACGAGCAAAATAACCAGTTAATATCATAATGGCAGGATCAAGTTCACACATAACAATATTAACCTTAAATGTTAATGGACTAAATGCTCCAATTAAAAGACACAGACTGGCAAACTGGATAAAGAGTCAAGACCCATCAGTCTGCTGTATTCAGGAGACCCATCTCACATGCAGAGACATACATAGGCTCAAAATAAAGGGATGGAGGAAGATCTACCAAGCAAATGGAGAACAAAAAAAAGCAGGGGTTGCAATCCTAGTCTCTGATAAAACAGACTTTAAACCATCAAAGATCAAAAGAGACAAAGAAGGCCATTACATAATGGTAAAGGGATCAATTCAACAGGAAGAGCTAACTCTCCTAAATATATATGCACCCAATACAGGAGCACCCAGATTCATAAAGCAAGTCCTTAGAGACTTACAAAGAGACTTAGACTCCCATACAATAATAATGGGAGACTTCAACACTCCGCTGTCAACATTAGACAGATCAACGAGACAGAAAGTTAACAAGGATATCCAGGAATTGAACTCATCTCTGCACCAAGCGGACCTAATAGACATCTATAGAACTCTCCACCCCAAATCAACAGAATATACATTCTTCTCAGCACCACATCGCACTTATTCCAAAATTGACCACATAATTGGAAGTAAAGTACTCCTCAGCAAATGTACAAGAACAGAAATTATAACAAACTGTCTCTCAGACCACAGTGCAATCAAACTAGAACTCAGGACTAAGAAACTCAATCAAAACCGCTCAACTACATGGAAACTGAACAACCTGCTCCTGAATGACTACTGGGTACATAACGAAATGAAAGCGGAAATAAAGATGTTCTTTGAAACCAATGAGAACAAAGATACAACATACCAGAATCTCTGGGACACATTTAAAGCAGTGTGTAGAGGGAAATTTATAGCACTAAATGCCCACAAGAGAAAGCAGGAAAGATCTAAAATTGACACTCTAACATCACAATTAAAAGAACTAGAGAGGCAAGAGCAATCACATTCAAAAGCTAGCAGAAGGCAAGAAATAACTAAGATCAGAGCAGAACTGAAGGAGATAGAGACACAAAAAACCCTCCAAAAAATCAATGAATCCAGGAGTTGGTTTTTTGAAAAGATCAACAAAATTGACAGACCGCTAGCAAGGCTAATAAAGAAAAAAAGAGAGAGGAATCAAATAGATGCAATAAAAAATGATAAAGGGGATATCACCACTGACCCCACAGAAATACAAACTACCATCAGAGAATACTATAAACGCCTCTACGCAAATCAACTAGAAAATCTAGAAGAAATGGATAATTTCCTGGACACTTACACTCTCCCAAGGCTAAACCAGGAAGAAGTTGAATCCCTGAATAGACCAATAGCAGGCTCTGAAATTGAGGCAACAATTAATAGCCTACCCACCAAAAAAAGTCCAGGACCAGATGGATTCACAGCTGAATTCTACCAGAGGTACAAGGAGGAGCTGGTACCATTCCTTCTGAAACTATTCCAATCAATAGAAAAAGAGGGAATCCTCCCTAACTCATTTTATGAGGCCAACATCATCCTGATACCAAAGCCTGGCAGAGACACAACAAAAAAAGAGAATTTTAGACCAATATCCCTGATGAACATTGATGCAAAAATCCTCAATAAAATACTGGCAAACCGGATTCAGCAGCACATCAAAAAGCTTATCCACCATGATCAAGTGGGCTTCATCCCTGGGATGCAAGGCTGGTTCAACATTCGCAAATCAATAAACGTAATCCAGCATATAAACAGAACCAAAGACAAGAACCACATGATTGTCTCAATAGATGCAGAAAAGGCTTTTGACAAAATTCAACAGCCCTTCATGCTAAAAACGCTCAATAAATTCGGTATTGATGGAACATACCTCAAAATAATAAGAGCTATTTATGACAAACCCACAGCTAATATCATACTGAATGGGCAAAAACTGGAAAAATTCCCTTTGAAAACTGGCACAAGACAGGGATGCCCTCTCTCACCACTCCTATTCAACATAGTGTTGGAAGTTCTGGCTAGGGCAATCAGGCAAGAGAAAGAAATCAAGGGTATCCAGTTAGGAAAAGAAGAAGTCAAATTGTCCCTGTTTGCAGATGACATGATTGTATATTTAGAAAACCCCATCGTCTCAGCCCAAAATCTCCTTAAGCTGATAAGCAACTTCAGCAAAGTCTCAGGATACAAAATTAATGTGCAAAAATCACAAGCATTCTTATACACCAGTAACAGACAAGCAGAGAGCCAAATCAGGAATGAACTTCCATTCACAATTGCTTCAAAGAGAATAAAATACCTAGGAATCCAGCTTACAAGGGATGTAAAGGACCTCTTCAAGGAGAACTACAAACCACTGCTCAGTGAAATCAAAGAGGACACAAACAAATGGAAGAACATACCATGCTCATGGATAGGAAGAATCAATATCGTGAAAATGGCCATACTCCCCAAGGTTATTTATAGATTCA
Organism: Rhinopithecus roxellana; assembly: GCF_007565055.1. NCBI lineage: Eukaryota > Metazoa > Chordata > Mammalia > Primates > Cercopithecidae > Rhinopithecus > Rhinopithecus roxellana. The sequence goes on along the minus strand of NC_044549.1, from coordinate 6,124,255 downwards.
ATGCCATCCCCATCAAGCTACCAATGACTTTCTTCACAGAATTGGAAAAAACTGCTTTAAAGTTCATATGGAACCAAAAAAGAGCCCGCATTGCCAAGACAATCCTAAGTCAAAAGGACAAAGCTGGAGGCGTCACGCTACCTGACTTCAAACTATACTACAAGGCTACAGTAACCAAAACAGCATGGTACTGGTACCAAAACAGAGATATAGACCAATGGAACAGAACAGAGTCCTCAGAAATAATACCGCACATCTACAGCCATCTGATCTTTGACAAACCTGAGAGAAACAAGAAATGGGGAAATGATTCCCTATTTAATAAATGGTGCTGGGAAAATTGGCTAGCCATAAGTAGAAAGCTGAAACTGGATCCTTTCCTTACCCCTTATACGAAGATTAATTCAAGATGGATTAGAGACTTAAATGTTAGACCTAATACCATAAAAACCCTAGAAGAAAATCTAGGTAGTACCATTCAGGACATAGGCATGGGCAAGGACTTCATGTCTAAAACACCAAAAGCAACGGCAGCAAAAGCCAAAATTGACAAATGGGATCTAATTAAACTAAAGAGCTTTTGCACAGCAAAAGAAACTACCATCAGAGTGAACAGGCAACCTACAGAATGGGAGAAAATTTTTGCAACCTACTCATCTGACAAAGGGCTAATATCCAGAATCTACAAAGAACTCAAACAAATATACGAGAAAAAAACAAACAACCCCATCAAAAAGTGGGGAAAGGATATGAACAGACATTTCTCAAAAGAAGATATTCATACAGCCAACAGACACATGAAAAAATGCTCATCATCACTGGCCATCAGAGAAATGCAAATCAAAACCACAATGAGATACCATCTCACACCAGTTAGAATGGCAATCATTAAGAAGTCAGGAAACAACAGGTGTTGGAGAGGATGTGGAGAAATAGGAACACTTTTACACTGTTGGTGGGATTGTAAACTAGTTCAACCATTATGGAAAACAGTATGGCAATTCCTCAAGGATCTAGAACTAGATGTACCATATGACCCAGCCATCCCACTACTGGGTATATACCCAAAGGATTATAAATTAGTCTACTACAAAGACACATGTACACGTATGTTTATTGCGGCACTATTCACAATAGCAAAGACTTGGAATCAACCCAAATGTCCATCTGTGACAGACTGGATTAAGAAAATGTGGCACATATACACCATGGAATACTATGCAGCCATAAAAAAGGATGAGTTTGCGTCCTTTGTAGGGACATGGATGCAGCTGGAAACCATCATTCTTAGCAAACTATCACAAGAAGAGAAAACCAAACACCACATGTTCTCACTCATAGGTGGGAACTGAACAATGAGATCACTTGGACTCGGGAAGGGGAACATCACACACTGGGGTCTATCATGGGGAGGGGGGAGGGGGGAGGAGGGAGGGATTGCATTGGGGAGTTATACATGATATAAATGATGAATTGATGGGTGCTGACGAGTTGATGGGTGCAGCACACCAACATGGCATAAGTATACATATGTAACAAACCTGCACGTTATGCACATGTACCCTAGAACTTAAAGTATAAAAAAAAAAAAAAATGTGTATTGGTTAATGTATTATTTTATTATTATTATTATTTTTCTTTTTGAGAAAGGATTTCATTCAGTTGCCCAGGCTGGTGTGCAGAGGCAAGATCATAGCTCATTGCAGCCGTGAACTCCTAGGCTCAATCAGTCCTCCTGCCTCAGCCTCCTGAGTAGCATTTGCCACCTCCCCAGGCTGAGTTTTAAATTTTTGTAGAGATGGGGTCTTGCTAGGCTGCTCAGGCTGGTCTTGAACTCCTGGGCTCAAGTGATCCTGCTGCCTCGGCCTTCCAAAGTGCTGGGATTACAGGTGTGATCATCACACCTGGCTCAATTTTTATTTTTAATTGTTTATTATGGGCTTTGGAAAGGAATTGTAGAAACTTAATCAAAAGCCATGCGTAATTTATATAATGTTTGGATATGTGTTTTTGGTTAAAAATAAATGTAAGAAAATCAGCAGAAATGCTTTCTGAAGGAATAGAATATATGTCAGTGATAAGTCAAGGTAAAAACTTAACCAGTGTTGGAAGCCTCATGAAAACCTCAAGTCAATAATGAAACCTCTCAATAAAAAAAGGTAACTGGAGAACCCGTGACCGTATTATTGTGTTACCGAAGCTGATGGACAGGGTAAGCCATTTTATTTTTCTATTAAGAAAAGATAAATTCTTAGGTCCCAATGTTCTTGAGACAGGCATGGACTCACTCAGTATTTGCCAGGCAATATGTTATGTTCTAGAAAGTGCACTCCTGTCTTTTGTTCTTGAGTAATTTACTGGCTAGTTGGAGGTAATAGGAATAATCCAGTGATAAATGATAGTATATAAAATTTACTTGATAACTAAGATGTTATACACTCAAAATAAATTTCTGGGTCTCGACGTCGCATACTTGGAAGTTTTGACGAGTCTTACCTGAAATATTTTGCTTTACACAGATCAGATCACTGATAGTGGGGCTGACAGTGTAGGCTGCAGTGATTAAAAGCTGAGACTTGGGTCAGCTGGCCTGAGTTCAAATCCCAGCTCCCAAACTATTCACTATGTGCTGTGGTCTGAATGTTTGTATGCCCTTTGCCCAAATTTGTAGATTGAAATCCTAACCCCCAAGATGATAGTATTAAGAGACAGGGCCTTTGGGCGGTGTTTAGATCCTGAGGGTTTGACCCTCATTAATGGGATTAGTACCTTCATAACAGAGGCATGAAGAAGCTCATTTACCTTTTCCACCACGTGAAGAAGCAACGACAGAGCACCAGCTATGAAATCATGAGAGATTCCTCACCAGGCATGGAACCTGCTGGCACCTTGAGCTTGGACTAACCAGCTTCCAGAACTATGAACAATAAATTTCTACCAGTCTAAGGTATTTTGTTATAGCAGCCTGAATGGACTGACACTATGGGTAATTTAACTTTCCCAACCCTTAATTTTATAATCTATAACATGAGGATAATAATACCAGCTTTATTTACATTTTATGAGGATTAAATGGAATAATCCATGTAAAGACTGGCTGGCAAGAAGTATGTGCTCTATAAGTATTATTAGTTGTGATAAGGAGATATGGACAGTAAAATGACCCAAGGAATTACATTCCAGGGTATGGAATTTTTTAAGAATTTTTCTTTAGATTTCTCTCTGCAAGTAATTACATTCATTACAATAGCTTTAAGTCAGTGCCTTCCAACTTGTGGTGAAGAGTCTTTTTTTTAAAAAAAAAAAAAGTTTTTAATCTACAAGAGACTGATACTTATATAAAATTCGACAAAAATGAGTTACTAGAAAAATTAACTTAAAAAAGAAGACATATAAAAGTACCCGTTTTTAAATTAGATTCAACAGATATAAAAATTCTCTGTAAAACTGCTATAAAAGTTTCTAAATGCTTACTCTCAATTTCAGTACTTATGTTGCCATGGACCAGTGACAAACAGTTGGCGACTCAGCAGTGGTCTGTGGTACACATTTGAGTAGTATTGCTTTAAATATCAATATGAAATATATATATTCATGTACTTCAAAATTTATATCTATACCCCAGACCATTTCTCTGGCCTTTCGATTTACATGTGGAGATGACCATCTCTCTTTTAGCTAACGGCATTATTTCTACTCAGTAGAAATCTGTTATTATTATCTCTTTTTCCTCCTCACCTGTCCATCCAATCCATTATTTATGTCCTATTGAATTTTGTCATTCTGTCCATCTTCACTGCTAGCTTCTTAGTCCAAAGCTACCATCGTCTGATATAAGTTAATACCAGCCTTCCTGCTTCCACTACTCCATCCTCTTTCTTCCATTCTGCATAGAGTTACAAGAATGAGTTTTCTAAAAATGTAAATCTGTTTATAACCTTTTATTGGCTTCATGTTTTAATTACAGTTTCCTTGGGTGAATGGTATGTAACAATTACATTTTCAAGTCGTTAAGAGGCAGTACTCCAGATGGGTGGTCTAATAGCTTAGTTGGGGTGGTGGTTGTGTAAATGTTAAAAATTCTGATTTGAGAGATTGCCAGATATTAAGATTAAGAAGGAATAAATCAGCGGCTGGAGATTATTTAGGAAGCTCTGTAGCCAAAGGGATACTATTCCCTTAGTGCTCTAACTGTACGTTTACCTCTCTTTTCCTTCTGGTTTAAAACTGAACCAGATCCCAGTCTTTCATGGGGATGATTGGCATATCGGGTAGCAGGCTAATTTGTGTTAGCAGCAATCTAGAAATAATGTGTGGGGTTGGATTCTAAGTAGACTAAGGAGGATGCAACGTACAAATATGTGTGTACTTAATTCGTATGGAGCCAAATTTATGTATAGGAGTGTTCTTAACAGGAGTCTGGATTTAATGTGTTAACTTCAGCACCTAGATATGGCTCCAGCAATTTGCCTGGTTATTTGATTCAAACTTGGGTTCAGCAATGGCTGACATTTCTCTGTGGTTGAGATCCCTTAACATCTCTAGCTGTGCAGGTAGGAGGAAGGCACAGGAAAGTGAAGTGGCAGAATACATTTACTATATGCAGTCCTCTCCTATACCTCCTCACTCCAACCCTTGTTAGATTCCAGAGGACATACCCATGATTAAGAATTGAGAAATGTATTGGTGAGGAGAGCAGACCTGTATGGTATCTCTCAGCTGGGAAATCTCATTGGGATGTGCCGCCATTGAGCTAGCATTGATTTCAGTGGGGATCATGGGGCTCTGGAGTGGCAAAGGGCTTTTTTGGCAGTGCTTTAGCTTCACGGATAAGGTAGCTATCATTTTCATAATAGGCTTAGATGTGGAGTGGCAGTCAGTGTTTTGAAATGCAGCCTTTGGTGGTTGTGGGTAATTGGTTATAATGTCCTTAAGCATACAATAAATTGGCCTTTACCAAATTTTTACTTGATCTCTGTAACTGGGGAAATCCTAGCTGTGTCGAGGAGAAACTTGACATTTGTTACTGATATAGGAGCCCTTTGGAGCCCCTTGAGTTAAGGTGAGACTAATTCCCCTTGAGAAAAGACATGAAATACTACCACTAATATAAACTTTAAATCTCCCAAGGCTTTCTTAAAGGGACTTGCTGTTTACTGGGAAATAGCCCAGACTTTTGAAAATGAATAAAAATGGGTCCTGGATTAATCCTTGGGGGACTGCAGTGCCACTGTGGCATATCAGTTCGAGTCAAGGCTTGTGGAAGTCAACTGGTAAATTGACTTTGAGCTGCATCTGCATCGCTGTGGGTCCAATGGCTTGGCTGACTAATCTGTGATTTTCCTCCCTCCTGAGTGCTTGATTTCATCAAGCCTGGAAATTGGCAGTTTTCACATTGACCCCTTGTGGAGTGAGGACTATTTAGGAAGACTACGTGGAGGCCCCTGAAACTGTCCTTCACTAACAGAAGACAAAACCCTAAGCAGTACTACATCCCTACAGACTGCACAGAGTAGGGCTGCCTTCAAAGACTTCACTCTCAGTGGAGAGTATAACATTTGTTTTTGATTTGCTGATTGGATGACTGGATCTTGGATGAATGGATCTTGGAGATCAACTATGGAGTAACGTAATCCTAATCAGAGAGTGATTCTTAGTTGCTTTACTTTCCAAAAGTTACCTCCTGTCCATGGAGGGTATGTTCCAAGGCCCCCAGGTGGATGCCTGAAACTGCAGATAGTATTGAACCCTGTATATACTGTTTATTTGATCTGATAACTGAGGTAGCTACTTACTGACTAATTGGCAGGTGGAATAGACAGTGTAGATACATCAGATAAAGGGGTGATTCAGATCCCAGGTGAGATGGAGCTGGGACAGTGTGAGATTTCATCACACTATTCTCAATGACACACAATTTAAAACTTATTAATGTTTACTTCTGGAATTTTCCATTTAATATTTTTGTACCACATTGACCTCCGGTAACTGAAACTGCAGAAAGTGGGTGACTCCTGTAGTCCTTTGCACCTGGAATGCCACAGCTGATATGGCATCTTTTTTTTTCTTGCTGTGTCAGTTAGATTAGAGGCGCATTGTCTTGAGCTAGCGGGGAGAACTGAGCACCTTCATTGTTTTAGGGCAGGGTGATAAAAGTCTTCTGATCTCTGTCATCATATGGCTCATGGAGACCTTGATCATCTGGATACGTAGAAAATATCATCTCAAACTAGTACCCTAAAGCAAACATGCTTTTGAATCTGATGATCAGGAAGCAGCAAGTAGCCTGGGTGGTTTAGTAGGACTCACACGTGCCAGATGTTGGGTGATAAACTCTATGCTTTAAAGTTGGTAATCTTGCAAAACTTAATACTGTGTTCAAATATCGGCTCAACACTATTGAGTCTATAGGTTCTTTCCCCAAAATGACGAGTGTTTAATTAAATAAAGAAAAACAAAGAACTTGATAGTAATTTGAAAAGAGGATTCTTGCTTTGAACAACTTGCACAGTATCAAACCTCTAAAATACAAATTTCTCTGTAGCGTTTTCACTGGAGCTTTATTTTTGAATGGTGATTTTTTTAATTGAAGTTTTTCAACTGGAAAATACATTTAGGAAATTTAGTGTATTTATTTTACACACATACATTCATATGTAAAAGTTAATATAAATTTAAAAATACAGCTCTGCAGTTTAATGCTTTGTATATAAAAGTAAGAACAAAAGTTATTTTGGAAAACTTTAGAGATAAACCAGAGTTTCTGCCTTCAAGTTGTTTGTGATTGATTATACCCAATGCTCTTAATCAAATAAAGTCTTGTTTATATTTAGCAAAATAACAGATGGCTTCAGAAAATAAGTACTTTAAGATAGGAGAGGCAAATTTGTACAACTCTCACCTTTTGTTCAAGTGAAGAAACAGAATTCATGCCAGCAATTTATTGAGTATCTACTATGTGCCAGGTACTGTTATAGATACTTGGAATATAGGTGTGAACGAGGAGACTATAAAGCTCATACACTTGAGGAGCTTACTTTCCAGCAGCAGGAGACAGGTGATACTCAATAAACATCACAAATATTGGATGATGAATGTTATGGCAAAAAGTAAACATAGAATATAATAAAAGTGGGAATTGAGTGTGGAGGGGCAGTTTTAAATAGGCATATTTCAGGTTAGGAACTGTTGAGAAGCTGACATTTGTGGAAAGACCTGCAGGGGAATTAGTCAGGCACTGTCTGGTAGAAGAGTGTACCAGACCTAAGAAATGGCCAGTGCAAAAGCTTCTACACAGGGGTTTGCCAAGAGCAGGGGTCCCCACACTTTTTGGCACCAGGGAGTGGTTTTGTGGAAGACAGTTTTTCCATAAATGGGGAGCAGGGGGATTGTTTTGGGATGATTCAAGTGCATTACTTTTTTTTTGTGCACTTTATTTCTATTTTATTACATTGTAATATGTAATTAAATAATTATACAACTCACCATAATGTAGAATTGGTGGGAGCCCTGAGCTTGTTTTCCTGCAACCAGATGATCCTGTCTGGGGGTGATGGGAGACGGTGACAGATCATCAGGCATTAGATTCTCATGGGAGCGCGCAACTTAGATCCCTTGCATGTGCAGTTCACAATAGGGTTCTATGCGAACCCCATTAGATTCTCCTATGAGAATCTAATGCCACCGCTGATCTGACAGGAGGTAGAGTTCAGGCAGTAATGTGAGCGGTGGGGAGTGGCTATAAATACAGATGAAGCTTCTTTGTGTTTACTTTTGCTACTCACCTCCTGCTGTGCGGCGCAGTTCCTAACGGGCACCGGTGGGGACCCCTGGCCTAGAGTATTCAAGAAACAGCAAACAGGAGAGTTTGTATGGGACAGAATGAGCTAGGGACAGAATGGTAAGAAAGGACATTAAGAAAGATAAGGGAGGAAGGATCTGATGACACAAGTACTTGTAGATTGCTGTAAAGACTTTGGTTAGCTTTTACTATGAGTGACATGGGGAGCCACTGAAGTGTTTTGAGAAGACAAACGACATGAACTTATCACATAAAATGATTACTCTGGGTGACTGTATTGAGAATAGAGTATAGGAGGCAAGGATGTAAACAGGACAGCTAGTTATGGCCATTATGTGATCCAAATGAGAGATGATGGTGGCTTGAATCAGTATCTTAGGAGCGATGGTAATAAATACAATTGAATGCCTTCTGGATCTATTATGAAAGCTGAGTCAAAAGCACTTCCTGATGGATTAGATGTGAGAGAAGCAGAAGAATCAAGAATAACTTCAAAGTTTTTGGAATGAGCAATAGGAAAAAATTTAAGTGACCTGGGCTGGGTTATCGTTTAGTTAGTTATAGGAACAGTACTATAACTTGGATCTCAATATTTATAGCTTGCAGATTTAAATGTATAAATCTCATAGATTGTAGGGACAAAGACCACACTTATTTGTAATATTTTTAATGTATTTGAATCTGGGATTTTAGTTGGATGTGGACGTGCTGCATATGTTTGCCTAATACAAAATATTATAGTATTATAGTCTAATATATCACATTTTTGAGGGACAGTCATCTTGATTAATAGCAGGCTTTCTATTTCATTTTATTTTTTGACGTGGCTTAATGTAATTCTGATAGTGTTATGTCTATTCATTGTTGTAAGAACTATATTTTAATGCTTAGTATATGTCAGATATTGTGTTAGGTGCTGGGCTATAGGAATAAATAAAGCAGACAATTGTCTTCATGGGGCTGTAATCATTGTCTGAAGTTTTTGTTTGTTATTGTTTTGATTTTTTCCCATTATGGTAGTTTTGTATAATAATTAGAAACAAAAATTAGTGTTTTTTGGGGGGATTAAGAAGAGATTTTAGACTTATATATGTAGGGCTTTGTATTAGTATGTTCTCACACTGCTATAAAGAAATACCTGAAACTGAGTAACTTATAAATCAAAGAGGTTTAATTGGCTCATGGTTCTGCAGGCTGTACAGGAAGCATGACTGGGGAAGCCTCAGGAAAGTTACAATCATGGCAGAAGGTGAAGAGGAAGGAGGCACGTGTTACATGGCTGGAGCAGAAGGAAGAGGGTGAAAGGGGAAATACTACACACTTTTAAAACAACCAGATCTCATGAGAACTCACTATCATGAGACCAAGAAGGGGGAATCTGCCCCTGTGATCCAGTCACCTCCCACCAGGCCCCTCCTCCAACCTTCGGTATTACAATTTGGCATGAGATTTGGGTGGGTACACAAATCCAAACCATATCAGGCTTCAACAGGAGGCAAAAGACAATCCAAATAGTGTCATCTAAGGAGTATTAATTTATAAAGTGAGTATTTGTAAAGATATGGTAATAGAGAAACCATGGTGGATAGTGCCAGTGGCTTAGCTTTTGAGTTGCTGATACCTGTAGGCCTGAAGGAATAAAAGAAGGAGCCATCCATCTAATGTGAAACAAGAAAATCATGTACAGTCACTGGTTTTGAGAGTAGCAGTGATCTTAGTTCAGAGGACATAGTCAACTCAATTGCAGGGAGGGACCTGGAGAATAAGTGTCCTGATCTGCTCCACTTCTCCATGATCTCTTCCTGGACCTTTCAAATGGCCAAACCCTGCTCAGGCTGGAGGTCTGTGATATAGACTGTACAGGTTGTGTTCCCAGGGCAGAAAATGGTATAGGATGATGGAAAATGGGCCTGAAGGGGTAAATTAAAGATGTCTGGTACAGCCTTTCTCTGTTGCCTCTCAGCCTATATTACCCTTTTTCAGGGTTAACAATTTGGGATCCTGACTCAGGTAATCCACAAAGTCCCGTCAGCTACCCTATTATCAAGTGATGTAAAACCAGTTATACCTTACCTGAAACGACATATTGACTACCACTAGTACTCTTCATATAAGGTAGAACAGCAGCAAAGAAAAAATAACCGACTTAAGTAATATAAACGTATTTGCCACAGACTCCATGTCTGTAGATGGTCACAAGGCTCAGTTTGTAATCACAGCTGCCTCCGTATTGGCTGCCCAGGGTTCTTTATGAAGTTAACCTTTAAGAGGTTCATTCCTACAGGATCTCAGTCTTCAGCTGTGTTTTTATTAGGTTGCTACAGTTTTCCTTTACTGAAACTAAAAGGCTTCCTGGTATATTTTCTGATTCTCAGTGGTCCTCCTGGCTTCTATTGTGAAACTGCCACCCAAGTTGCTTTTTTCTTTCCATGCTTCAGTGACATGAAGAGCACAAAATGGCCACAGAGTAGTGTTAGCTTTCAATTAATTGAAAATATGACCGTGTTCCTTGGCGGAAGAATTCTCTCCTTGAACGTGAGGACTTCCAAATTCACCAAGCCTAAAACTGGGGAGTGAAGCAAAATTCTTCCAGTAGCTTATCAGTTATAACAGTGAAAAGGGCTAGTCCCACCTCTTGTTTCATTCCTGGACCCACATTCTTCCTATGGGGAGATAACACCATATATTTGCTGCTAGTTTGAAGCATATACTGTATCTTACTCGTTCGAACCTCAACCCCTCAAGCTGTTTCCTTCCCAATATCATTATAATTGAAACTTCAGCAGACTCTTCTACCATTTTATAAAGCCAACTGTTTCTGGGTGATGGAGCACATAGCAATACCAGTGAATTACTTGAGTATAAGCTCATCATGTATGCCCTCTGGTCACAGGCACTGTTGTGTCGTGTAACACAGCAGTTAACAAAGGATAAGTGAAGTCTGTTGATGGTGTTGGAAACACTGTAGGGAACAAAGACAAATCTACACCCAGAGTAAGTATTTGTTCTTGTGAGGACACAAATATTCCCCTTCCCTTCATATGGGGTATCCAGTGGTATCAGCTTGCTCCCAGGTAGTTGACTGATAAATCCATAGAATGGTAGCATTCTGAGGGTTTATAGGGTCATCCTGCTCTTTCTTGGCTGCATACTTAGCATATATGGTAGTCAGATATGGTGAGGGGAAGACCATGAACCTGTGTATAGCATCCATTCTTGCCACCCTAGTAACTTTGTACATAAGCAAAGCATGTGTTGACTGGGGAAACTGGCTGACTGACATCCACTGAACTGACCATCAGTGTTCATCTGATGTCTAAGAGGCCACTCCTGCCTGTGTGTTCTATGATGGATAATTATATGGGCATGAATGTCATCCTACTCTGTACTTCTTCCTAGAGGTCAATATCTGTCACTGATTTTTAAATTACTTTCTTCCCAAGATTATGCTGTTTGCCAGAACTTGCACTTTCTAGCTCATAAGTCAATGCAGAACTGTACTTCTAGTTTACTTTTTATTCCAAAGTGGAAAACCACATGTACAACCTAGTTCTGCTCACTGGAGGGGCTGCCACTGAGTGGGCTTCCAATTCACTGTTAGCTTATGCGGGCAGGACCTGCCCATGACACCAAACCTGGGGGTTTAAGGGAGAGGCGGAAGCATAGTAGGAACAAATGACTTGGGAGTCCGAGTCACTTGTTTGGGTAGTTTAGCTTACTTGTGCCTTCTAAACATGCTTTGGTCTGGTCTTGTATATACTATTTCCATTTTATAGTGGAATTTCATTTTGCAAGTTCATTTTGAGGGTTTGTTTGATAGAACAGGTAATGCTGAGTTCCAAACAGGCAGTTTAAATAGTCACTTAATATTTAATGGGCAGGTAGTTAATCTCTACTAGTACCTAGTAAGCTAAAAACTGCCTTTGAGAGAGAGTACCTGTCTACAGAGAAAAGCGTGGGTACTCTAATGCAGTCCCCACATACCAGCTTCTTGAGTCAGAGAGTGGTGTGCGGAAAAAAAAAAAAGAGGGGTGAATTTGGAGGGGCCAACGGATGATACTTGATAGACTTTGAACACTGAAGCATTTTAATAAGAAGCATTTAATTAGCTTTTCTGTTATTATACATCTTTTTGTATAAGAAGGCAGCAGTAGTGATTTGATTTGGGAGTAGAATTTGATTTAATTTTATTGTGTTGATCTTTCACATTGTACTCTTTTTGGTCAGGGATATTTATTTCTTTTTCCTTTTCTTCTTGTCTTTTTTTTCCACTCTCTCTTCTCTCCTCTCTCCTCTTCCTCTCTTTCCAGTAGTAATTAGAATATATTTTTGTTGTATAATCCATTGCAATATATGGCTAAACTAAAGGTCTCAGCTCTAGACTAGACTGGTTATCCAATGCTAGCGCATTTACTGTGTCCAGTTTCTTTTCTGTTATTACCTGCCTCTCTTGCTCTTAGAGGAAAAATCGGATGATGTGATTTTGCATTATTTTTGTTATCTGTCTCTGTTAGGATAGATCTGTGGTCAGAATAACTAGAAAGTATATGACTATAATTTGATTATATCATTTTTTACATTATTAAAGTTCCTCCTCATGCCTTTCTGTAGGAGTCCTACTTCAGAAATTACTAAGTTTTTTTGTATTTTCTTTTACAGAGTTTAAATTACTTTCAATACATTTACTTATCTTTAGGATGACAGACGTTTTTGACTCTATGATATGTATATGAGGCAGATTCTTGCTCGAGACATTTTAAATTCAGGAAGTTTGACATCGTTCTTTTTTCCCCTCAGTATTATTATGTCTTTTGGTTCATTTGTCATGTTTTATAATGTTAATGATTTAACAGCAATCTGTATACAAATAAAATAGGTACTGCCAGGCAACCAATTTTTATTGCTAACTTTTTGGTAATTGGGAGGGTTAATTGATAATTCTATGTAATTATATAATTTGATTCTAAATAATATTATAGGAACAGCTTTAAAAATAATCTTTTGCCTTGATAATTCTGGCTAGGTGTCAGTTTTAGAGAAAGAAGGCTACATTTAAGAATCTGTTACTTTGGAGGCCATCAGGACAGGCTGGAATTATGAGAAACCAAATGTCACTTCAATTTATTCAGCATGAATTTATTTTCCAAAAGAAGCTTAAAAATACACTGCCTACTTTTTCTCCTATTTTTACTTGGAGTCTCATTTTATATTGACATTCATATTCTCTTTTGTACTTTAGCTTGAAATTTGTTGAAGTTTCTCCTAATTTGAAGAATTCCACTGGAGACATTTGGCTTTACATTATGCAATGAATGCTAATTGACAGCTGATTCAGAATTACTTAATTGTAAACGCTTAACTACAGAAATCTGATCGGTGCACTAAAAGCCCAGACTTCACTACTGTGCAATATGCGCATGTAAGAATCTGTACTTGTGCCTCCAAAATCTATAAAAATTCAAATAAAAAAAAGTATAGAAATTTAACAAGTCTGGATTGATAACCCTTCTTAAAAAGTAGCTGTTCTAGGAATGCTTTGGTCAAATTCCCATCTGTTGGATTAAAGATCTTCTGCTGTCATATAATTAATGATTTTTTTCCCCCTTTCTCATGGTAGGTCAGTAATTTGTGTCTCTCGTTTATTCTTCAACAGTGGTAAGATCCATGGATCTCTTTTAGGAAGTTTTACAAATATCACATCGAGTGAAGAAAATGTATAACATTTGCATGATCAAAGGACTTGTGAAGAGAATTTTGCCCAGGAATTAAGCATGTTTGCCTTTTCTTATTTTTATGAAGGAATATCAAGTATCCTGGACATTGAACTCTCTCAGTTTGGAAATTAGGTTGACTGGATGTTGCTATGGCTATCATTTCTGCCTTAGGGAAGAGAACAAAAGGAAACAGGACCCCTTACCCTCCTCCACCCCTCACTAACTTTGAATAAGTCACTATGACATAGACACATAGTCACAATGTCAGCCCCACCCAAGAACTGACACATATCCTTGGTATTAAATGAAAGTAATTTTTAAAAAGAAGTCTGCAATATCAGCCGGGCACTGTGGCTCATTCCTGTAATCCTAGCACTTTGGGAGGCTGAGGCGGGCAGATCACAAGGTCAGGAGTTCGAGAAAAAAGTCTGCAATATCAAAGATGCCATATTTAAATAAAAACTACCAAAGAAAGAAAGTACAATAAGATACACCATTTATTTTTTTCACCTTAGATTTTTTTCTTAAAAAACCAGTGAAATACATCTTAAATTACTTCACTGCCTGTTGCACAGAGAGTCCCAGTGATAGGTCTATTTTTTATTGTTTGTTTCAATAACCATTTCCTGTGTTCCCCTTACTTCCAGCAACATTCTCAAAACCACGCTCACAAACAATAAATACTAAAAGCAGTGGCACTGAAGCATGACATACTCATCTTCATTCTCTTCTAAGACTGGTTACTACCAAAGCACAGAAGTCCAGCTCTGCACCCTCTAGAGCAACATCCTGAAGGGGGATGTATTATTAGAGATTATAATCCTGAGAGGAGAAATATAGTCTTATGAAAAATAAATATATTTGAATTTTACCAAACTTGGGACACCAAGTAAAACTGAGTTATTAATGTGGTTCATATTCCTCTAAAAAACTAAAAAAAAGCCTATTGATTATCAGTTCAGGTAACCTTCATTAAGAAGCAATATGGGAGCATTTTGGGCATTACTTTGTTGGGTGCTCAAAGCCAAGAGAGCATCATCAACTCTAGGGAATGACTGCTTGGAACATTTGGAAGAATCTCTGTGTTGGTACAAGCTTGAAACACCGCTCATGTCATGCCCCAGTATTGCTTAGAATCTTCTATATGCAGTTATGACCTAGTGAAGATTTGTTAGTCAGTGATGGACCACATCTTCAGTGGTGGTTCCATAAGATTGTAATGGAGCTGAAAACATATTTATCACATAGTGACGTCACGATCATAATGCCATAGTGCAGTGCGCTAATGTGTTTTTGGAGATGCTGATGAAAACAAACTTACTGTGCTCCCAGTCATATAAAAGTAGAGCATATACAATTATATACAGTATATACTGCTTAATAATGATAATAAATGTTACCAGTTATGTATTTATTATAGTATACTTTAAATTGTTATTTTAGAGTGTACTACTACTATGTATATTAAAAAATTAGTTAACTGTAAAGCATCCTCAGGCAGGCTCTTCAGGAGGGATTCCAGAAGAAGGCATTGTTATCATAGGAGATGACAGTTCCATGTGTGTTATTGCTCCTGAAGGCCTTCCAGTGGGACAAGATATGGAGGTGGAAGACAGTGATATTGATAATCTTGACCCTGGGTAGGCCAAAAGATGTAAGGAAAGACAATAAA
This sequence comes from Rhinopithecus roxellana, assembly GCF_007565055.1. NCBI lineage: Eukaryota > Metazoa > Chordata > Mammalia > Primates > Cercopithecidae > Rhinopithecus > Rhinopithecus roxellana. The sequence continues at coordinate 6,109,068 of NC_044549.1, read as the reverse complement.
GATATAAAGAAAGAAAATATATTTGTATAGCTTTACAATGTGCTTGTGTTGTAAACTACATATTATTACAAAAGAGTCCAAAAGTTAAGAAAAAATTAAAAAGTTTATGAAATAGAAAAGTTATTGTAAGCTAAGGCTAATTTATTACTGAGGAATAAAAAATGTTTAAATATGAATTTAGTGTAGCCTAAGTGACAGTGTTTATAAAGTCTTTAGTAGGATACAGAAGCAACACGTCTACCAGCAGACATTTAAAGGAATTTAGTGTACATACTAATGATATGAAAAGGTTTTTGTTTATATGCCTATTTTTAGGCCTTATGTCCAGAAATTGAGTGTAGTAACAGGCATTTTGGCAAGCATCTCAGAAATCTTGATTTTGACAAATAGCTCAGTTGAGTGAGATGCAGATGGACAACACAGAAACACACTTTTTGAGAGTAATATGTAAGTTTAAATGCAGTTGTTAGCTTTACAGACTGTATGTGATTAGCATTTTATTTTAGAGTGTTTAGGTATGAAGACATCTTTTACTTTTTTCAAATTTTAGATTTGCATTTTTAGTAAAACTAATTTTTGCTTTTGGTGAATGAAATTTTTTTTCTTTCAATGAAAGACATCACATTTTCATGTATAAGAATGAAATCATTAAATCACTGTTTGTTAACCTAAGATGCGACTATTAAAGGGGTTTAGAATGATGTAAAGGAGCTGTGGAAACTGGAAACAGAAATTTTGGAATACTCTGTAGTAAGTTAGAGCTTTTATTTATTTATTTTTCTGCAGAAAAGATTTTTTCCTTCCTGAAAAATCTGTGATTCTTTTTATTGACTAGAAAGATCTTGGAGCAGGGGTGAATTTGATTAGAGATCATAATTTTAATACACATGTTGGTACTATAGAACTGTAGGAAATAATTAGTGAACAGTATCTTAGTGCACTTATTATCATATTGGGAAGCATTTCCATCTTTTAAATTTAGAATGTTAATAAGATAATACTTGTAAATACGATCTTTAATGTGAATTTGGAAACAAATCTAGTTCCACTTACAATGAGTTATAGAAAATATTTTAAAGATATACATATATATTTCCTATGGAATGAATCTTTTGTTGCATTTGGGCTTTTTTCAGTTATAGCCATGTTCACTGAACCAGTACAGGGACTGAGAATGGAGTCTTGTGGAGAAAAATGTCAAGTATACTTTTCTCAGCAGTTGTGGCTTAGGTGTTGATGCTAGTAGCAAGTTAAAGGGAGGGAATTTGAAACCTTGTGTTTTCCAAGGATTAGAAATAAAAACAAAGAAAGCAAAACAAGCAAACACAGGACCAAAGCTCAAGCTTTGATTTTGAAGTTGATTTTTGAGGCCGCATGACTAATGCTTTTCATAGTACTGCATACTGGCCGTGAGCAGGAAGCAAAGCAGATAGAGTGGCTGCAGATACATAATTACATGGCTGCCTCTGTCTTCTCTGGGAGTTTTTAAATAGAAATAATGTTGCTCTTGAGGGTGCAGAGCTGGACTTCTGTGCTTTGGTGGTAACCAGTCTTAGCAGAGAATGAGTATGTCATGCTTCAGTGCCACTGCTTTTAGTATTTATTGTTTGTGAGCGTGGTTTTGAGAATGTTGCTGGAAGTAAGAAGAAAGAAGGAAAATAGGTATTGAAACAAACAATAATAAAATAGATCTATCACTGGGACTCTCTGTGCAACAGGCAGTGAAGTAATTTCAGATGTATTTCACTGTTTTTTTTTTTTTTTTTTAAGAAAAAAATCTAAGGTGAAAAAATTAAATGGTTTATCTTACTATCCTTTCTGTGGTAGTTTTTATTTAAATATGGCATCTTTGATATTGCAGACTTCTTTTTAAAAATTACTTTCATTTAATACCAAGGATATATGTCAGTTTCTGGTATAGGGTGGGGTTGACATTTTGAAAATGAATGAGGAAGTATCAGAAAGCTTTAGATATGTTATATCCTTGAGGATATGATACTGTGAGCAAATAACACTAGAGAAGCCTTACCAACCTGTAATTTCTTGAAGACAGGCACCACATTTTATTCATTTTTATTTTGTTCCAGTGATATTTTATTCAGGAGTGCCTACTATTGCTAGATATCTGATTAGGTATTAGAGATTTGAATAGATTATATGTATGCAAGTATGGGATTACATATTTATATATGTACATATACATATTTACTTGTATATATGTAAACATATATTTACTTGTACCTATGTACATGTACATATATATATATATTTACTTGTACCTATGTACATGTACATATATATACACACACACATGTGTGTGTGCCCATGCACATACCCTAGAGCCTAAACATTTTTGGAATGAGTTAATAAGTGGGTTAAAGGAGGTGGGAAAACTGAATATAGACAGAATCATCAAAGCCTTAAGGGGTCTCATACATTCCATTTCAGCAGAATGGTCAGGTTTAGCTGTCCATATTTCGGATTAGGACAGTTATGACTACCATTATAGTGATTTGAACAGTAGAATTGCTAATGAGATATAAGTTTTCATTGTTTGGCTGTCTTCATCTCTTCCTCATCTACTTTTCAATAAACTTTCAAACTTTTGTTAAAGTAGACAATTTGATTAAACATGCTCTACCTTAAAACTTTTAAATTATTTTTAAACAATAAATTTTAAATTAATATTATAGATCCTTTCATAATTTACTTAATATTTTGTCTTTGCATGTTTACAGTAGGAAAAAATAGAGAAATATAGATAAAAGCAAAGAAAAATAATTGTTAACCCCATTATCAAGAGACCATAGTTACATTCTGATATACAATGTATCAGATAAATTTTCTATATATTAGTGTACATCCATAATTAAATGGGCAACAGAAAACTCTTTAAACTTGATTATTTTTTTCACTTAGTGTATTATGAACGTCTTTTTATGTCACTAAATGTAGATCCAACACTTCAATATTAAATGTATGAATGTCACATAGTCAATAATATTATATCCGTGATATGCATGGACAGTGCTTAATAATTTGAAGATATTATACATGAGTATTCTGACAGCTAAGTTTTCCCACAAGAATTTTGAGAATTCTTAAAAGGGATTTGAAATTGTGTTGAATTAGCCACTGTTACAAGTTATTACGATGATGATGATGACTGTTTTTAAGGTACTTTAAAATAAAAAGATCTTTTAAAATTCTGGTTCTGCTAATAACTTGCTGAGTGCCCTTAGTAAAGTAACTTAACTTTTCTGATTCTTGGGTTCCTCATTTGTGCAACAAGTACAGAATTCTTAACATACAGAATAGAAAGAATTAGCTATTGTTTGGGGGGCACTTAGCACGATGCTAGGTACATAGTCAATGCAATCATCGGTATCAGTTATTGAAATCACCCCAGATTGTTAAGAAATTTTCTACTCTTACAAGCATCTCATGATGAAACATGCTGAGAGAAACATTTTTTCAATCTCTGTTTCTTAATGGTTGCTGTACTAGATGCTGAGGACATAAAATTAAACAAAACATGATCCTTGGCTTTATGGCACCTATAATCTGGTAGGGAAAATATGTCAGCAGAGAAATTTATAATACTGTATAATTATACCATTGGGGCAGTTTGGCCAAAGCTCTCCGTGAACTCAGTCTTGGGAAAGGTTGACCCATAAGTAATGAGGTGCCTGTGTGAGTTCACTGTTTCACTTGGTTTAATTATGAATAGGCCAAAACAGTAATTATCTGTATCAGTATGTCTGGTCAGAGTATGTTGGGATCACAGAATTGAAAAACTGTTCCTCATAAGCAATACAAGGCTTAGGTGAATTTAAAGTTTCCATTTTACTGATGTTGAATAGGCTCCTAAATTAAGTATCAGTATGACATTATTAGCACACAGATATAGTTGTACTTACATGAAATTTAACTTTGGGTTTTCTTTTAAATATGCTTGTAGCATTATGCTCTTGGTTTTAGTAGTTTCATTTGGTGAGGAACTTGATAATATGGCAAGTGAAATTTATAAATGTTATTTTACATGCCTACATTACATCATTACAAGACGTACAGAGTAGAGTTGCTCAGTAACATTTAAATACCTTATCTCAATTTCAATTTGGGTAAATAGTTAAAAGAGTAAAATATGCAATGGAGAAGATGTAATAAATTGAGACATGCACACAATGCAGAGGACCACTGTACTTGCCAAACTGTACCTGTGCTTCCAGACCTGTTCTGTTTCATCGGTGTTAGTTATTGGCTGTAAAATCTATGGGTTTGTGTATATAAGATATATATCTCTCTATATAGATATATATACAGTGTGTGTGTATGTGTGTGTATGCATATGTTATACAATGTGATATATGTGTAGATAGATATAGATATGTCTTGAATTTTTATAAATTAAAAGAGATCTTGCCGATATGTAGGCAGTCACTGTGAAAGCTCTTATGATCTTTGTAGTTTTGTGCCTGACAGAATTTTGAAACCTTTGTCTCTCTCAGTAAAGGCAAAGAACTGTCAGACTGTTTGATAGATCTTTGGTATTTCACCACTATTTAGTCCAAAAGATGTGGATTTTTTTTGTTGGAAATCCATCTATCTCCTGAGAGTCTTTAATATATATTAATATAGTGTGTCCTATGCCCTTGTCAAAGTGATAACTTGATTCATTTATCCTGTTCCTAATATAAAAACATTCACAAGGCTAACATCCATGGCTATCTGGCTATATTTAATAAATTCATAAGTGTGATTGGGTTTGTTGATTTGCAAAGTGTCTATTTATGTAAGTTTTCTGATCTTTGATTATTGTTTTAGGTAAAAAAATTAGTGTTAGTTTTTACTTTACAGTTGATATAACCATCTTGTTTGAAACTATTATCATAAAGATATATAAATATATATCTTTATATATCATATAGAGATATATATAGAGATATAAATCTCTATATATCATAAAGATATATCTCTGTATATCATAAATATGTATCTTTATATATCATATGGAGATATATATAGAGATATAAATAAATATATAAATTCTTATATCTCTGTTATAGTTTCAAACTACCTATCAAAACAATACTTCAAACTATGTTTTGAACTATATATTGAAAAAGTATTTGTTTCCAGATCTTGCTTCAGGTCGGTTAATTCAAGTTCATTGTGACAGGAACACTCCCCAAATAAAAATTACCTGGGCAATTAAAATCATATGTGTCTCTTTCTCTTTGTTGATTTTAAAAAATAAAATAAAGCCGGGCACAGTGGCTTATGTCTATAATCCCAGCACGTTGGGAGGCCGAGGCAGGCGAATTACTTGAGGTCAGGAGTTTGAGAACAGCCTGGCCAACATGGCAAAACCCCGTCTCTACTGAAAATACAAAAATGAGCTGGGCATGGTGGCACACACCTGTAATCCCAACTACTCGGGAGAGGGTGGGAGGATCACTTGAGCCAGGGAGGAGGAGCTCGCAGTGAGCCAGGATCACACCACTGCACTCCAGCCTGCAAGACAGAATAAAACTTTGTCTCAAAAAAAAAAAAAAAAAAAAATCCCAAAAATAAAATAAGAAAAGTTAAAATAGTTGTGAATTTGTTCATGTACTGTAAATGATGTATTTTAATGTTTTTCAAGCGAGTTTTCTGCCAGCTTTATTTTTGACCAATTGTATCACACTTACCTATAGCAGAATTTTGTTTTCTTCAATGGTTCAACTTATTAAAATTATTTAAGACATGCTGAGTAACAAGTAATTTAAATTTAGTATAGAAGATTAAGTCAGCTGGGAAACTGTAAACTGCAAAACTTATTGGGGTGGGCCAGGCACGGTGGCTCATGCCTGTAATCCCAGCACTTTGGGAGGTTGAGGTGGGCAGATCACCTGAGGTTGGGAGTTCGAGACTAGCCTGACCAACATGGAGAAACCCCATCTCTACTAAAAATACAAAATTAGTTGGGTGTGGTGGTGCATGCCTGTAATCCCAGGTATTGGGGGGGCAGAGGCAGGAAAATCACTTGAACCCAGAAGGCAGAGGTTGCGGTGAGCCAAGATTTTGCCATTTCACTGCAGCCTGGGCAACAAGAGTGAAACTCCATCTCAAAAAACAAAACAATACAAAACAAAACAAAACAAACAAAAAAACATTGGGGTGATATTAAGAATGGTGAAGGACCAATGCTTTGGAGGTGAAATCTTGGATTTGTATTTCAGCTTCACACACATACTAGCTGTGTGACCTTGAGCAAGATTGTGTAATGTCTTCAGTTTTCTCATCTGTGCAATAGGAGTAATACTACTTCCTCCGATGTTGGATTATTGTGAGAGTTTAAGCTTTCATTTGTAAGTTAGAACAATGCCTGGAACATAGTAAGTACTCCATAAGGTACTGATCATTGTAATTTACAATTTGTAATATTTATAAATTATTATTATTTTTTCTGTCCATATTATATCCCTTTTTAAAATTCTCTGTGTGGGCCAGGCACAGTGGCTCACGCCTGTAATCCCACCACTTAGGAAGGCCGAGGCGGGTGGATCACCTGAGATCAGGAGTTTGAGACCAGCCTGGCCAACATGGTCACACCCCACCTCTACTAAAAAATACAAAATTAGCCAGTCGTGGTGGTGCATGCCTGTAGTCCCAGCTACATGGGAGGTTGAGTCAGGAGAGTCGCTTGAAGCCAGGAGGTGGAGGTTGCAGTGAACAGAAATTGTGCCACTGCACTCCACCCTGGGTTGGAGAGTGAGATTTCGTCTCAAAAATAAATAAATAAATAAATAAATAAATAAATAAATAAAATAAAAAATAAATAAAATTTCCTGTGTCGATTATATTTCATATGTGGTTTATACCCTGCATTTTATTTTAAGAAAAAATATAAATGTAACATTATGTTTCTTGTACATGGTAAAATATAAACCTTTTGGTTTATGTGGGAAATGTGCAAAGTAACCTTTGTGTTGGAGTGCTTTTTTTTTTCTTCCTGGGTTGGGAAAATTTAGTACCCAACTAAGAATCAAAGAAGTTTAGAGTGTGGATTATAGGATGGAACCTTTCAATTCAACTTCTTCATTTTATAGAAGAAGAACCTGAAACTTTGAATGTTTATCTTTCCACAGGTCACATCGCTAGTACCTTAATTGGGTCTAGAATGTGTATCTTTCGATTCTTTAACCTCCCTGTCTATTTTGTTTTTCCCATGGTGAGTATACAGTTTTTGACAATGTTCGAGTAACTGTAACATTCATATTGAAAGATAGAAAAGACATAAGCATCATCACTTTAAAACTATTCATGGTTACAATGAAAGTCACATTTGGAACAATATCCTAGTGATGACTTAAAAGATTGGAATTGCTTCTCAGCAAGTTAGTTGACCATACATTCTCAGGAGCATACTACTGTGCAGATGTAGTCCACTCTGCAGAGGACCTAAAGCTTCTATCTCTCTAGCCCACACCTTTGGTCTTTGCCACATAATTTTTCCGAAAAGAGAAACCTGAATACAGAAGAGCAGAGTATTATTTGAGCCAGGAGCTGTTGAAACATTAAGTCAGAATTCTTCCTAGAAATCAGTAGACTAAGACTGTGTTAGCTCATGTTTCATATTACACAAGAGAAAATAAACTGAAAGGTCAGTTGAACAGTTACAGCATTGCCCTTTTCCAAGGTAATCAGCAGAGCATGTAGCAAAGACCTGAACAGGAGCGTGACTGGAAAGCGAGTGGCTGATAAAGAGGCTGGCAGCTTAAAGTGCTTGGGACAATACTTGACACTTCCAGGCCTGACCAGATGGGCCATCTCACAGGGCTTACCTTCAGTAACTCTAATTTATTGTATTCAGATGTGTGTGTGTATATGTGTCTGTTAGGCAGTCAGGTTTTCACTTTGCCAGAAGACTCTAGAAATTTTAATATTGACCATTAATCATACCTCAGTAAACTGTAAGGGCAATATATTATTAATTTATTTGTAACCAAGAGACAAGGCACAGTGATTAAAATTAATTTCTAGTTATATTTTGTTAAATTTATTCCAATTTGTTAAGTCAAAATATGTTTATATTAATGGCCTTATAGTAGGTTCTTTAAGTTGTGTCGTTAAACGTGATAGTATTTCCATGATTCTGAATGTAGAATAATGAAGTATAAATAAATACTTTATTATTAAAATAAATGGAGAGTTTTAAGGATTTCTAAATGACATCACTAAATGGACTTTGTCCAGTTTTTTGTTAATTGAATAAGAACATTTCTTTTTCTTTTCTTGATTTTATACGATTTAGACCTAGAAAGATCTTAGCAATGATCTCCCTTGACCCCCTCACATCTATGGCCCAGTGCCAGAAATTAAGAAAGAATATTTAACAAATAATAGCCACTACTTACTTTTGGGATGCTATTTTAAATGGTAGCAACTTTTAAAATATAATAGTTTTGAATTTACCTCATACTTCCCCCCCAATACTTAATGATCTCTTTATAACCATAATTTCTCTTTATATTTTATTAATTTGAGACTGAAAGTAGCGAATTTTCATTGCACTTAACTTTAAACTAAGTAAGAACAAAACTATGACTTAATTAGCTTTTATTGCTTCACATCAGAAAATAAGAGACTAAATTTTTTCTTAAATGTGGACTGAGGATGTGTTTATTAGATTGGTCACAATGCATTTGATTGTGTTTTAGAGATGGTACAATGTGAATAAAATTTAAAAAGATTAAAATTAATCACAATGTATGCTTGTAATGGGATTAATGTTTAAATTTTATTTTTGTATGAAAATTAGCATAGCAGAACAATTCCAAATTTTTCAAGGTTTTAAGTTTTCTACTTAGAAATTGAAGACTAATGATTTGCTGAAAGTAGTTAATAATTTACAACTAAATGAGATCTTCATTTCTTATTTTTTTAAAAAGGAAATATGTAACATTTCATAAAATAATCTATTTTTTGTGAGCTAGTTATATATAAGCATAGCCACCTTGACATCAATGATATTATTCCATTTTATAAATGAGGAAGCAGAAATTCTGAGATTATTAAGTGAAAATTTAAGGTCAGTTGCTAAGGGGACTAGAAATATAACTCAGTCTTTTATTTCTGAATCTATTCTTTCTTGTGTAGTACCATGCCTGGCACGTAGTAGGTGGTATATACCATTTAGTCCTAGACATATGAAACAACTCATTTGATAGCTAGTTTCAAATCTCATGAACCTAGGCATTGATAAAGATTATAATAGTGAGAAAAGTTGCTTGAGTGAAAAACCAAAGACCGGCAGTTTGAGCAGAAGTGAAAGGGTGGAAATTAACTGTCTGAATCTCACTTTTAATCAGGAGTTGTTTGCACAGAGTAGTTTGCCGTCATTTTAAAGAACAGTGAGAGGTTTGTGTTTTCGCTTCTGGAAGCAGGTGGTCTCCATTGGGTCATCATATCCCCAGTTTATTATTCACCTGTGCAGATCTGTATACATTTGATCTTGATGTACACCCAAGCTGATGAATTGAATTCTCAAGTGAGAGAATACTATCTCCTTTTATAGCTGGTCATTTGGTCACAGGATGTTAAAGAGGAAGAGTGAGGAATTTATCTAAGGACTTCTTCCCATTTTCTGTCTCTCGTTAGTCAAAATTTGTCCTTTGAAGCCTTTATTTGTGTACACATTCATTTTATTTTGCTATGAACTAAATGTTTATATCCACTCAGAACATAAATGTTGAAACTCTGATACATAATGTGATGATATTTGGAGATGGTACCTGTGGGAGGTGATTCATTAGATCACAAGAGTAGCCCTCTCCTGACGTGATTAGTGGCTGTATAAGAAGAGATTGGGGAATGTTTAGCTTGTTTCCTCCCTTTCCTGTCTACCATGTCAGGATACAATGAGAATGTGGCCCTCGGAAAACAAGGAAGAGTGCCCTCACCAAACGCTGGATCTGCTGGTTCTCAGTCTTGGACTTCACAGCCTCTAGAAATGTAAGAAATTAATGCTTGCTGTTTAAACCACTCAGGCTATGATAATTTGTTGTAACAGTTCAAACTGATCAAGACATGCAGTATCTGGCCTCTTCAGATAGCTGCTTGCAAGCTACAACCTCTATGTACAAGGAGAGCCAGTGGGACTGAGTAAATCAGGAAGCCACCTATATTATGTCTAATATAGTTACAGGAATTATATCTTTTTTATATTCTAATAGTCTATTAATTTTTCTCTTTATCTCATTTCCATCAGTGTTATTGAATACGTTGTGTATCCATTATTTCACATGAAAGATATTATGATAAAAAGATTAGAAACATTATTACATTTGATTTTCAAAGCAGACTTATAAAGTAAGTTCCATTATTCTTATTTCAGATTAGAAAATTTAGTTACAGTTGGGGAGCAGTAGGATTAGGATTCAAATTCAAACATAGTAATTATAATCTTAAACCTAACTCTAACCATTTTATCACCATTCCCTAGAAAGAATCAGACAGATAATTGGTGCTCACTAAATATTTGTTCATTGAATACTTAACTATGTGCCAATATTTTACGTACTAGGAAGATATTAGGGTTCAAACTAGGTAATTTTCCCACTCTGTGTAATTTCAAAGCAAAGAATTCCATTTAGTTTAGTTAAAAGGAAAGAATTACTTCAGAATTACATTCTGTTTTCTGATTGTCTTTATCAATAACTTATGTAACACTTTCCTACTCCTTGCTTTCTCTTCTACGGTCTCCCATACGTAACAGAGAATATCTTCAAGTCATAGACTTTGTAATATCTTTTATCTCTATATTCTCAGTGACTAGCATAGTACTGGATGTACAGTACACTCTCTGTAATGCTTGTATAATAAATAGATGGATTTCACTATTCCTTGTCACCTTTGCTGAAACAGTTTCATTTCTAGTGTTTTCTGATAGATGAAGTGAACATTGTATGCCAAGTTGAATACAGATTGGAAATGCCACTGAAAATTTATGTAGGATTTTGAAAGTAGATGCATTTGGTTATTTGATAACATTTACATTTTAAAAATAAGAAATAGTTTTCAAAAATAAGAAACCATGTGTACCATGATGTCCTTTAAAAAAATTCTTTTCATTGCTCACTCTTGTATAACAGGAGGATCTGCCAGTATCTGTGCTTAATAGTCTACTTAATAAATACTTTATTAACTTATGGACTCTGCCTAGTAAAATTCATCCAAAATTCATCCTTCAAACTGCTCCCTGTGAAACATGTCTCTGATCACATCAGTTATCTCCTCTGTAAAGTTTTTAAGGATTTTGTTTTTTATTCCACATATTATCTGATTGCAGACACTCTTTTTCATCCCAATTGGCCACTGGAATACTCCACTTTCTCCTGCTCTGACAACACACAGCCAGTCGTCATGTCATCAAGAAGCATCCAGTTTTTACACATGTAATGCCCTTCTCTGTCTTTTCTCAAGCTGTCAAAAGATATTACTCATCCTTCAAGATACAGCACAAATGCCAGCTACTCCCTAAAGCCTTCTCCCAATCTCTTCTTCCAGTCAAAATCACTCGTTCTTTCCTGGTCTTGCTCATTCTTCTGTGAGCACTTACTTATCTCAGGCCTGTCCTGTCGTGAGTTGGACAGTGTTTCCCACTGCACAGATGAACGTCTTACAAGAAGGATCTTGTTTTATGTAACAATTATTAGCACACAATAAATATGTTTATCCTGCAATAAGTATGTTAGGGTATTTTTGTTGAATAATTGCCCTGATTGAGGAATATAAAATACTCACTTTAAAGTCTCTAATGCTTAACCCTCATTTGACAGCCTTAATGTATGAATAATTTTATAGATTTTGGTTATTTTTCACTTAAGAAAATTTCCGTGAGACACCTGCAGTATTTTCAAAGATTGAGTTGAAGACCTTTTTCATCCTTCCAAAGATTCTCAACTCTCCACTCCTTTAACCCTATTTCCCCCCCTTTGAGCTATTAAAAATTTCTCTTGAACTCTTACTTCTGTGCTTTTTCTTGCTTCTAATCCAAGTCTCCCATAGGAAGCAAATGACAAAATAAAATCTTAAAAATAAGCTATTAAGAAAGGATTTTCTTCATGGGTTTCTTGGGTTTCTGGCCCGCTCAGAAGCACTTGAGAATGGATTCTATACCCAGTACATATCCAGGGAAGGGATGATCCATCTCCACTGACATATCTCCTGTGTTCACAGTCCTGTCTGAAATTAGAGCTTCAGTACTGATCTAGGACGAACCAACTGCCTTCCAGGAGAGCAAAGATTTTAGCTTGTTTCCTTTTTTTTTCATAACTATCTAAACTGCCCCCCGCCCCTCCTCCCCACCCTGGGTAGTCTAGTCAACTTCATTTTCTTCCAAACTTTCCATAACTCATATGTTCAAATGAATTTGGAGTGTGTGATATGTATTATGTGTTGGTATATTTGTGTTTTTCTATTCCAGGAAAAAAATGGAAAGCATTCTTAAACAGTTTTGGAACTTGAGGGGAAAAATCGTAACATAGCTAATAGCTGATATGTGTTTTAAAATCTAAGCAAGTGTAATAAGTAAAAGAAAATTGATAAAGTAAAAAGTACACTATAGTGTTACCACTTCAAGGTAGAGAAAAGTTCCAGCTACCGTTTATTGAACACTGTGGGGAATGCTCCTACTGTGTTTCATTGATTCCTTACAATCCGTGAGGTTCCCTCGAGCCCCCAGTTGATGTGTTAAGAAAATCAGGAAAAAGGAGATGAAGGGACTTGTTCAGAGTCACATATGGTGTATGTGAGTCAGGACTTGAAAGTAGACTATTTCTGGAAATAAAGCTAATATCAGCTATCCCTGATTCTCTTAATTATAAGATTAAATTAATTAAACATAATTATAAGATTAAATATAATTATAAGATAAATTACCTTAAGAGTAAAACATAAATAACTTTCTTTAAAAGTGAAATATGACTTTTAATTTGAGATTTAACTTGAAATCTACCTTTTGTGATTAATGATGTGATGTCCTTATTACTTATTACCTTCTTGATCTTGGACAATTTATTTATTTATGTTTACCTCTGTCTCTTCCTATGTAACAGAGGATTTAAAACATTGATATAGAGGTCACATCTGATAATTTTTATAACAGTTCTTTATATCTATACAAAATGTTAGTTCCTATACTAATTTCATTTTATCTTCTTGGTTACCAAAAATTTGACCTAGTTTTTAAATATCCTCTAAATTCATTGCAAAATATTAAGAGAGATGACTATAGTAGGAGAGGCCACAGGCATGATGAGCTTGCTGTATCCTCAGGCATTTTCCTTTTTGAGCCACAGTGATTTCAAAGTGCAGTGTGTATTTCTGTATCAGAAGCTGTAGGGCTGACCTTGAGGGAAGTCAAGATACTTGAAGTAATATAATGCTCTAATCGTGTTTCCATTGAAATTTTACTAAATGGGACGTTTGAAAATACTTTAAGAAACTTTCTTAGAAAATGATTGTTTTTTAAACTTAAACTTTACATAAATCTAAAAGTTTATCGTAAGGTATTATACCAACATTGAAAGTAAAATGATTACATTTGTTTACCCTCCCAACGTTATACCTTTTTGGGAAATCAGTCGTTTTCCTTTTATTATGAGGGTGTATGTGTGTGTTTATCTTTTACCCTGAGTTCAATTTTTGTTTTGTTGATTGTTCCACAATGTTTGATCATTTTATTGCCTGTTATTACTTATATAATTTAATATGGATTAGCATTTCCATATTCCAAGAAGTATAGCTGACTGATATCTGGAAGAGGTTAAAAAAAAACCGCACACACACAGAACATTTTCTCGTATAATTTAAAGAGTTTGCATATGGTGTTCCATCAGGCCTGCATATCTACTTTGCTTGTCTAGGTAAGTATTTTAAGTGTTTTGAAACAGTTGCCACTGTTTACATTAGGAAGAGTTCATAGAAAAATCTGTATTTTTTAATGTTCTCGAGTAATCACATGACTGGACAAAATGTGCTACGTAACAATGAGCTGTAACTATTAAATAGAGGCTGTGCTTTTAGATGAGGCTTGTACCTTCCATCTCAACAGTTTCTGCTTTGTTTTCCTTATTTTATCATCAACTTTGCAATTTTGTGTTTCCTGTGTGTTGTCAGCTCCTCATATTTGTTACACCGGCCTGGCTGCTTTGGGTGGTTCAGTTTATGTCCCCTTGAATAAAAACTATCTTGTGAGACTGGGATTATTTCGGGCAGGATTCCGTATCAGCATATTTTGCCCTACTTCATTTTTTTAATGGTTGTCATATAATTTATCATTTGGATATTCCACAGTTCATTCACCTAATTTCCCATTGTTGCCAAGGTAGCTTATTTTCCGTGGTTTTGTATTATAAATAATGCCATAAAGAATAAATAGTATTGTATACATAGATGTCTTTGCATCTTTGTGTGACGTATATCCAAAGGACAGATTTCTAAAAATAGAGTTACTTACTTGAAGAGTGTGATTTTGAAATTTTCACAGCTGTTGTCAAATTGTTTTCTAATTGATACTTCAACCAAGAGCATTTGAAAATGTCTTTTCTCCTGAACCATATCCCATCCGTATAGACTATCATATGTTTCTGGGTCTTTTAGGTGGAAAATTGCATTTTGAAGTTTAGGTTTGCACTTCTTTAGTTATATATGAATTTGATCATTGTTTGTAATGTTTATTGGCTACCTGTGCTTCATTTTTCATGAACACTTGGACTTATTTTTAAAATATTAAAGTTTACAAGTTTGATCTCTCTGTAAGTTCTTTGGTTTTAGTGATCTACTTTTTATGACAGACTCATAGATTTCAATGTTTTATTGAATAAGCTATCCTTTTCTGACTGTTTTGAAATGCCCTTTCATCACGTATTGAAGTTTTACTTTGGCTTAATACTATTTCAGAAACTCGGTTTTGCTCCGTAGATCTATTTCAGATGATTTAAGTTCCTCAAATTTTATAAACCTAGTTTTACATACTCGGTAAAATTCCCTGTAACTATTATATAAAATTATGTTGCTGTTTTAATTATGTGAAAAATTATAGTTTTAGGAAAACTGTACTTCATTTTTCTTTAAATGGTAGTTATTTGTTATACATAAGTAGAACAGTGCAATGGAGAAAGTAAAAAGAAACGTCACCAAAATAATCCTAACTGATATTAAGGGTATATAATTCTTGATATTTTTATATGCCTATCTTTAGATGGAAGGTTAGAGAAAATGCTTGATAGAAATACTATAATGAGACGTGAGAAAATAAATGTCTGTTAACTTTAATTTAAACAATGAAATTAAAGTGAAGTGAAAAGAAATTATTGGAATTCATATACAACTTTCTTTACTGTAAAGTTTTATTTCAGTGCTCGTCTAAGATTAATAAAGACATGAAAGAGTATAATGATGACAACCTTAAATTTTACTCTGTGTTGAGTGATTCTCTGCTATAAAATTTCATCCTCCTTTCACTCATCTCTTTTTTTAAATATAATGTTTTTACTTTGTCAGCTGAGATCCCTTTTCATGATCACATTCACACAGTTCCACGATTGTCTAGCCAAGGTTCTATATTTAAGGAGTCAGTTCTTAGACACACTCCTACAATAACTGTTCGTTCTTGTGTTTGTTTTTAATTTTTAATTGCCATTTAGAAAAATGGAAAGTAGCTGATTTTTCTTCAAGAATGGTTCATTAGTGTCATTGACTAAAACTCAATTTTAAATTTGACAATATTTAAAAAAATTCCTTAGATATGAATAGAAACTTGTCTTCTAGGATATTCCTAGATTACTACTTTTCCTTCTTAGAATTGTGTGGAGTTGGTTTTATCTTTTGGTTTTTAATTGATGTTGCCTTTTTCTGCCTGGTTGTCTATAGACTCATTTCTTTTATCTTTTGAATTTCAGTTGCTTAAATTGGAATATATTTTGTGTGTGTTTGTTTCCCAAACTTTTCTTAAAAAATTGTATGCTCTTTTTAATATGCGGATTTATTTCCTTAGGAAAATCGTCCAGTTTTATATCATCTATGTTGATTTTATTTAGTTTTATTTTTCAGTCAGCAGCTATCCATATTTGGATCATATTTTTTTTTGTCTATGTTAGGTGTCTCTTAGGTTCTCTTTAATATATTCAAATTCATTGTTTTTCTTTAATTATTTCAATTCTCAATATTTATTCATTTAATAATTTGCTATTTTTGCTATACTATGTACTTTTTTTTTGCTGAGTCTAAACTTATTCATCATTATCTATTGATATACTTTATTCCTCCATTTATTTCGTTAAGTCTACAGTCTTTTACTTTTCATTCTCTTGTCATATAATCTTTCAGCTCTTATTCTTTTGAGTTTATTTTTAATTAAGTTGTATAATGTGAAACATTTGTAAAAAGGTTTCTATGTAGCTAAGTTGAGATATTGTTCATTATTCTGCATCTCAAATTTTGTATGTTCCCTGGATATCCTAGATATCCTACCTAGATTCCTGCCATCTTTCAGGGAAAGATTGCTTACCCCTGAGGGTATGGGGAGGTATAGAGAAGCCTATTGGCTTGTATAGTATTGTATACAATATTGTATACAATTTTGTATAGTTCTGGAACCTTCACTTCTGACATAGAGCACCTGCCACATGGTTTACTTCTCCAGTTTTACCAAGTTTTTCCTGGTTTGTTTCTTACTGGATATAGGGGATACTAATGAAAATAGGGTAGTAATTTTGGTGTACCAGTACCTGATCCAGGGGAACTGGGAGAGGGTCAGGAGCAGGCATGTGCTGTTCTTGGTCCTGCTTAGGAATCTGTGATTTCTTCTTGTGGCCACTGGCTTTTGTACTTTGATATGATGTATGTTCTTGCCATGCTTAGTTGCTTCAGGGAAGGAAAAGGCTGCAGGCCAAATCTGGCCCACCACCTGTTTTTGGAAATAAAGTGTTACTGGAACACAGCCACACCCACTCATTAACTTTTTGTCCATGGCCCCTTTCATACTTCAGAGACATCCTTGAGTAGCTGTGACAGAGACCATATGGCTGACAAAGCCTAAAATATTTGCCGTCTGCCCCTTAACAGGAAAAGTTTGCCAAACCCTGCAGTAGGCTAATTTTCTTTTTCTTGCTGAATTTTGACTGTGTTATTTCATTTCCTTAGGAATCAGAGGAGAGAGATGTAGAGATTCTGTTTCATTACACTGTCTTGACATGGAAGTTGCTATAATGCTAGTTTTTAAAAAATTCATGAAATAGTATAGCCATCATATTTCCTCTCTCATACCAGTGCTTGAAGTTACCAAAAATGCTACTTAGATTAGCTCAGTTTATTTTAAATAAGACTGATTTTATCCTACCAGGTAACCTATACTAATAAATGAAATTATTTATATTATTCCTCTTTAATAATGTCCTTTTTTTCCCTAAATAAGACTAAAGCAGTTACTTAATTACAGTAGCTTTTCTAGAAGACTATTTGATTTTCTAACTTATTTTCTTTCACACTTCTTCAAAGGTATAAACAGTTTAGCCAAATTTTGAACAGCATTGGAGAAAACGAAGGTGGTATTGATAAGTTTTCCAGAGGCTATGAATCATTTGGCGTCCACAGATGTGCTGATGGTGGTTTATACTGCAAAGAATGGGCCCCAGGAGCAGAAGGAGTTTTTCTTACTGGAGATTTTAGTAAGTACTTGAAAGCATTGAACTAAATCGTGATGTCTTATTAACTATTTAATACATATGTTTCTTATATTTCATGTATTTAACCATACGGACATTAATGATTACAAATAAATATCAGACTTTTCAGATAGAACCTTGTAATTTATTAAGCTCTTTGTGTGGTGCAGCTGTTTCTGTTATAATGTGATACGTGTATTCTTGACTTTCTGTTCTGTAAAATCATGTACTAGAAATAACAAGGATTTTGAGAAAAATGCTATTAGGAAGACAGCTCCAAATTTACTCAACTTTGTTAGCAAGCTATGACAAAACAAGTAGCAATCCAGGTAAAAATACTGGCATAGTTAAAGCTCCACTAGCATTCACACCTGGCTGGCTGGAATCATAGTTCTTGGATCCTCTGTATAGCCTTATACTCTTTTCGGAGACTTCAATAAAAGTAGATACCTAATCTGGAGAGTAACGTCCATCACTCATTTCTTTTTTTCCTTTACCTTGTTTTAGAACACAATGGGAAATCTCTTCTCAGCCTTGTCATTTGCAATGTTAGCTGCACTACACAGAGTTAATGCTATGGAAAGCAAAGTCAGATTTCTAGCTTAGAGTCTGGTGGGAGGAAGGACTGTAATGTAAATAACTGTAATACAATCTACTACGTTTTATTCTTGAAGGGTAAATACATTACTAGAATGATGACAAGGAAGAAAGTTCAGTTTTGAAAGTGGAATAACTGGAAAAAATAGGCCTTGGTAAATGTTCTTGATACAAGGAAAAGGAATATCAAAATGATTATAATCCTTTAATATCATAGAATGGTATAATATTTAAAATTTGATTTCACTGGGCTCAAAAGTCTATATGCTGTATTTTCAACTTTTATGGCATTTTAGAAACAGCAAAACTGTAGGGACAGAAAACAGATCATTGTTTTCAGGGGTTGGGGTGGTGGGTAAAGGTTGATTACAAAGGGACATGAGGGAACTTTTGGGGATGGTGAAAATGTTTCATATCATGATTGTGGTGCTGGTTACCTGACTGTATGAATTAATCAAAATTTATAGAACTGTACATGTATATAGAACAAATTTTGATGCAATGTAAATTATTCTTAAAGGAACTTGACTTAACAAAACTTTGGGTTTTACATTAATATGCATTGTCTAAGACAGCACTGTCCCACAGAAATAAAATGCAAGCAACTTATGTAATTCAGAAATTTTAGTAACAATATTAAAAAAGTGAAAGGAGAACAGTATAATAAAATTTAACAATAATAAATTATATTTACCTAGGATATAAAAATATTATCATTTTAACATTTAATCAATGTAAATTTTATTGATGAGATTTTTATTCTTTTATTATACCACATCTTTGAAATCTGGGTACAGCAAGTCTTAATTCAGATGGTAAGTTTTCATTGCAAATACAGTAATCTTTCAGTATCAATGGGGGACTTGTTCTACAACTTCTCGTGGATACCAAAATCCAAGGATGCTTAAATCTCTTGTATAAAATGATGTAGTATTTGCATATAACCTAGATGCATGTTCTCTTATACTTTCAATTATGTCTAGATTATTTACAGTACCTAATACGATGTAAATGCTGTATAAATACTTGTTATACTATATTGTTTATGGAATAATAACAAGAAAAAAAGGCGGTTTCAGTATTCAGTGCAGATGCAACCATCCGTTTTTCTTTTTCAAATTTTCAATCTAAGATTGGTTGAATCAGTAGATGTGCAACCTGAGGGCGGACTGCACTTAATTTAAATTTAAGTTTAATAAAATTTTCAGTTTAAAAGTATGTTCATATACCCAGTTTTTTTCCAAAAAAAATTAAGAGGTTTCCAGTAACTGACTTGAATAACACTTTTAAAATTTAAATTTAATAAATTAATTAAGATGAAATAAAATATAAAATTCAGTTTCTAAGTTGCACTAGCCTCATTTCAAGTGCTCTATCACCTCTTGTAGCTACTGGCTTCTTTACTGGAAAGTACAGGATCTAAGGACTGAAAATAGTTCATGGTGTAGTCCCAAAAATTAGAAGTGTCTGGGAAGTTGTTGTAAAATTTCATGGACACTTTTGTAAAAGACCATGAGATCTAATAATTCAGATTAGCTTGGTCTGGTGGTGATTATTCAACGTATTTTGAGGATAAGAGACTACTCACTTAAATAATGTTTGTTATTAATAATTTTTCTTTTACATAAACACAGGTATTTCCCCATCTTCTCTACGTCACTGCCTTGACTTTTTGTTACTAGACCACTTAGAAATCTGCCTATAATCAAGGCATTCTATTTTGCTAGTTTTCTTTTTTAAAATTCCAGGTAGAGGTTGAGGATATTGAGAATGTTTAAGTTAAATTTTTATGTAAAGATACCCAACTACTATAAGAACCACCATTAATATCTGATAGTTGCATTTGGTCTCCCTACCCCCACATTTATAATGAAACCCACTTAATAGTTTCTATAAATATAAAAATATAGAAAAGGGACTATATGAAAACTAGATTTGTGAACTGTCATAATGACTGTTGCTCATTATTAGAAGTTGTGCTGTATGTGTTTGTAGAATTGCATTTAAAAATTGTATGTTCTTGGACTTAATGCTTAAATGTTAAAAGTACAGTAATTTAAAAAATATTGTGTAAATAGAAAACTAAAATTACCCGGCCCATATTTTTATTGCAAAAATGTCCTCTGTTAACTTTTTTTCCCAATTTACATTGATTTTTAAAATTCCACTCTTTATAAAGATGTATTGCATCATTTAAAATTTCTCCATATCCTTGTGATAACATTCATTTAATGATTCTCAGTCAACAAATATTTAGTAACAAGCAGCAGATGTAATCAGTGGGCCTTTATTTTTATTGAAGAGATAAGCAAAGACTACAGTAAATGAAATTGTGATAGAAAATAGTTAAGGACAGGCAGTATGTTGGGAAAACTTAAATGTCTAATTTATTTTCTTTTTTAGATGAAAGGATGTCTCTTTTTATGCCCAAAGTCATAGGATCTCAAAGTCTCTTTGGGAATGGGATCTCAACTTTTTTTCACTAATGGGCTTTGACTTTCAAAAACAAACAAATCAACAAACAAGCAAACAATTTGAAAATTGTGAGTGGAGTCTGAATTCTGAGCCAGTGATGCATTTAGAAGGTTTCTTTGTAAAAAAAGATATACACATGGGTCAGTGTGACTTTAGCGAACACAGAATTTTTATTGTGATGACAACCTACATGAAAATATACTCTTAGACAACTGAATTAACCATGCCTTACACACACACACACACACACACACACACACACACACACACTCTTCAGGGATTCGTATTTCATTTTTCCCTTATTAACATAAAATCCATTTTTTCCTAATAATAGTTGAGCAAAAAGAAAGATTTTTTTCCTTTTTTTTTTTTTTGTACCTACTGACCTGAGACTATTTTAGTTACAGGTACGTAGAATAATCAAATACAAATGCTACTTAAGAAATAAATTGCTGGCTGGCCTTAGTGGCTAACATGTGTAATCTGTAATCCTAGCACTTTGGGATGCTGAGGTGGGAGGATCACTCAGGTGTTTGAGACCGTCTTGGGCAACAGAGACCCTTTACCAGAAAATAAATAAATAAATACAAATTAAAAAAATAAAGAAATCTTCATGAATTGGTGTGTAAAATAAAACATCATGGGATTTAGAGTTCGAAAACACAGTTGAGTTCTCTAAACAATGGTTCTTCCTCTGGCTCATTGGGGTTTAATGTGATGATGTTTGTTTTAACTGTCTAACTAGTTTGCTCCTAACTAGATTGTGAATGTGAGAAATTTTGTACCTTAATCAGTGCTACAGAAATGTTAATTGGCAAGATTAAAAAAAAAAAAAAACTCTTACTTGCAAAGGTCTTTTTATTTATTTCAGAAAATTACTATTAATTTCAAAAGGCAGTTGAGCCTTGCAAAAGTAAAATAGTGTGTTTTGCTAAAACTCAGGCAGATTTACCATCCACATTTTAAAACACTACTTGGAAAACAGCTTCACTTTAAATATAGTACATATATTTTTCTTTATTTGAGAGAAAATACAACAATCATTTCTTTTTCTTCCAGTCATTTTTAAACAACTACTTTTTTTTAACTAACAGCTGCCACAGCAACCTAGAAGGATGGTGTACATATATTGACATTCATCAGGATTGGACTTTTACCACTGAAAAAGTATTTCTGGTTAAACTAGAAACTTCTTTAAAGGGCTGAGATGAATTTCTAAAACTTTGAATCATCTGCAATACAGGAAAGACCCATTCTTTAGAAAATTAGATGTGCTTTAAAATATACTTGGAGTTTTGGTTCTAAATCATGTTTATTGCAGGTTGCTAAATAATTGAAAATAACTAGCTGCTTTCCAGTATCTAGATGATAATAAGAGAGAAAGGCAGTAAATTACATATGTCAATATAAAATAATTGGGTTCCTATTTGCTATAACGGAAAGCATTTCATTTAAAATTACTGAGTATGGGAGCTAGGCACCTTTCAAATAACCTAAATGTCTATCACTGATAGACTGAAAGAAAGGAAAAAAGAAACAAACCCTGATTTTTATGCCTATAGAAAAAGGAACCACTGATATTTTTGCAGAGTGGGAAAGATAGCAAGAAATTTTTACCTGTGTTTTTGGGCCAATTTTGTCTGTAATTTTTTTTTTCAGTTATATAAGTTTTCAGTGTCATAAAAGCCTTCATATTTCTTAATCCTTCTTGCTCTGAAACCGTGCTACTCAACATGTGCTCTGCGGACCAGTGGGTTCTACGAACTGTGATGTGTTTTCAGTGATATTATCAGAAATTGGGAATAAGCATTTAGGAATGTTGATAGCAAATTTGGCAGGTTCATTTTATTTCTGTAGAATCTAATAATTATAATACAAAAATTTGGGCTTGAATTTTAAGACTTTTTTCTTTCAGTTTTTGAATAATTAATTTTATTTACATAATTATTAGTGTATGGTAAAATTAAAGTGTTTTAAGAAAGTTAATTGGTACATAATCATGGTCTGAGAAACACTGATATGAAAATTAGTGATCATTATTTATTGGTTTAAAGCCATTTCTGGTTCAAGGGTGTAATTCTGATACCAGCTTCTTTTGGATTTTCTTTCTTCATCTAATCTTTTGTGTCTCTGTTAGTCAGCTTTCACTGTGGCATGACATTTTACAAACAACTCCAATGTTTTGATGGCTTACAACAACAAAGGCCTCTTTCTTGTTCATGTTGGTTGTAGTTGTCAGCTGTGCCTCTCCCACAACTCTCAAATTCACTGCAGAATACAGGTTAATGGAGTAATCCCAATATGGGGATACACTGATAACATCAGAGAGAGAGAAAGAGCAATGAAGAAACTCTGGGATGGCTCTAAAAACATCAGCTTAGAAGTAACGTATGTGATTTGCACTTACATTTCATTAGCCAAATAACATGGCCAAGCCTTATGTCAATGAGGCATGGAAGCCAAATCTTCTTTTATGGGGAGGCTTGTGATGGTTAATACTGAGTGTCAACTTGATTGGACTGAGGGATACAAAGTTTTAATCCTGGGTGTGTCTGTGTGGGTGTTGCCAAAAGAGATGAACATTTGAGTCAGTGGACTGGGTAAGGCAGATCCACCCTTAATCTAGTGGGCACAATATAATCGGCTTCCAGTGAATATAAAGCAGGCAGAAAAATGTGAAAAAGAGATGAACCTAGCCTCCCAGCCTACACATCCTTCTACCCTGCGGGATGCTTCCAGCCTTTGAACATCAGACTTCAAGTTCTTCAGTTTTGGGACTCGGACTAGCTCTCCTTTCTCCTCAGCTTGCAGATGGCCTATTGTGGGACCCTGTCATTGCGTAAGTTAATAATAAACTCCCCTTTATGTATCTACCCTATTAGTTCTGTCCCTCTAAGAGAACCCTGACTAATATAAGGCTCATGAAAAATTGGGAATAATAATGTATGACCCATCTTTGTAATATACAGTGTCAACTTCCCAGATTTTTTGATATTCTAAATATCTTACAGTCTTTGTGGGAAGAGAGTTGTTTTGGCAGGGTAGCGATCCAGACGGATTGTTGAGAAGATTTCTTGACTTGTGAACTCAGATGGATCTTCAAGGAGTGTTTTGTTGGATAGACATTTTCAACTCCCCATGGGTTCTCTGTTAATGCATTTTGGTCGTGTGGCTTCCCTTCAATTAGGTTTACTGGAAATTTTTCCTAGAAAGAAAGTTTTTGGAGGCAGTCTTGGGATTCTAGATATTGTTTCTTTTGGCAAAGTGGTAGCAAACTACAAGGTGCAAAAAGAAGGCTTTAGGTTTGTTAACCAAACCAGTACCTATGCTGAGAAGTGACCTCATTGACGTGTATGAACCTAAAGCAAGTATTCAGCAAATATTGTTTTGTAGAAGGTTTTTCAGTACTTCCTTTGGCTTTCCAGCCTGATGTTGTTGCTCTCACCACCTTAATCTGTTTTACCTAATGGATTGTTCACTTTCAATGGAGTATATGTACAACAGAGGTTTACTTAACCAATCTCAGTTTACTAGACATAGTGAACTTACTTCTGCTTAACAGATTTCACTGTAAATGCTGCTGACTGATTCCCAGAGAATACTGAGCACAGGTAGTAGACTATAGTCTACTACTACTTTCTCCCATACCATTCTGCTTCTACCAATTATATCGTGTATCAGGTTTCCCCCCAACCCCATCAATGCTATTTTTTCGCATTATAATTCTATAACATAATTTTACATAAAGTGATGATCTATGAATGTGACAGGAACGAAAGTTACTGCATATTGGGAAAATCTCAGTAAGGATACGTTGTAAAAAGTATTTTGAATTAAGTATGCTTAAGTGAACTTAAAAAAAAGATCTATAAACCTAGTTGAATTTTACATGTAGATTATTTTACATGAGTCTTTTTGTTTTCATTCATTTTTGTCCATAGGGAGTTGGGAATTATAAATGTTGCATTGGAGATGTATGTTCATACAAGAAAGATGTTCCAAAATCCTTATCAGAGGACCCAGACTTTAGTTTTATGTGACAAGATGGGTGAATGTATATTTATATTTATGTTTTAAGTTAAAATAGCATGTTTACTATTTTGTGTATGTATATACGTACTTTACTATTCCCTCTTTTAACTAATATTTTCAACATATATACCAACTTCTGGGCCCAATTGTGCTGGGTCGTGGAGCTTTGTTATAATGCCTAATGGGATTATTTTTACTGAAAGCATCTTTACCTTCTGGGATTTTAGGAGATTGCTGTTAGAGATCTGGTGGTGTTGTAAGATATATATACATATCTATGTCTATATCTCTGTATGCCTAATATATATTATATATAAAATTATATATATGTAATATATAATAGTCATATACCTAATAGATATCATACCTAAGATATAATACCTACAATATAATATATAATTATATATATTAGGTTTTTATCCATGGGTCCTGGCTCATAACTCCCGTATCTCTTGTTACAGTCTTTCGTTAAAATGCTGGGTGTGTTAGCCTTTAAGGGCAGGCTTCAGGAAACAGAATCTTTCTTCTGCCTAACCTTCCACTTAGAGTCCTCCAAGGCAGGACTCTAATCTTTCCCCACCTTTCTGATTGTGTTTGCTAAGACTCTACCCTGAGAGGGTCCTGCTTCATACCCTGGGGGAGGCATACTTCCATAAAAACCCAAGAGAACTGGATTCTAAGAGCTTCCTGAGAGCTGAACACCTTGGGGTGGCTTGCCCGGAGAGGGCGTAGAAATTGTCTGTCCTGGGCCGGGCACGGTGGCTCACGCCTGTAATCCCAGCACTTTGGGAGGATCAAGACTGGCCAAGATGAGGTCAGGAGATCAAGACCATCCTGGCTAACATGGTGAAACCCCGTCTCTACTAAAAATACAAAAAATTAGCTGGGCATTGTGGCGGGCGCTTGTAGTCCCAGCTACTCGGGAGGCTGAGGCAGGAGAATGTCGTGAACCCAGGAGGCGGAGCTTGCAGTGAGCCGAAATGGTGCCACTACACTCCAGCCTGGGCGACAGAGTGAGACTCCGTCTCAAAAAAAAAGATGTTGTCTGCCCTTTCTCCCATACCTTACCCTATGCATGTCTTTGTCTGTATCCTTTGCAATGTCCTTTATACAAAACTGGTAAACGTAAGTAAGTGCCTTCCTGAGTTCTGTGAGCCACTCCAGCAAACTAATTGAACCCAAAGAGGGGACCATGGGAATCCCAACTTGAAGTACTGGAGGCCCAGGCTTGTGACTGGTGTTTATTGGTGTGAGGGGCAGCCCTGGGGACTGAGCCCCCAACATGTGGGATCTGACCCTGTCTCCTGGTAGATTGTGTCAGGATTGAATTGAAGGATACCCAGTTGGTGTCTGCTGCTTGATGGTGGGGAGAAATTCCCATATCTTTGGTCACAGAAGTCTTCTTCTGTGGTGACGATTGTTGTGGTGTCAGAGTACAGGAAAAACATGGTTTGAGAGTTTTTCCTGGTACCTTAATGCTAGAAAGTGGATTTTGAACTGTGTACCATAAATAGAAATTTTCTAGCCGCATATTGCTTTTAAAAAATATTCTGTTCAAAATTTCTGCTCTGTAGATAATACAGGGCTTTTTGTTAGGTTTCGGTTTTGGTATTTCACTTGTAGTTAATGTCTGTAAAACTACCTTGTGTATGGTTGTTCTTTAGCAGTTGTCTTTAAATTTTCATAATTTTATCTATCAAGTTGGCTTTGTGAAGCTCACCATTTACTTACACAAAGAAAGTGCATTATTCATATTCTCTTATCAAGTTAGATGTTTTCTTAGAGAAGTGATGTTCTATTTTATAACAGTCACATCGAGCCCCAAGTGTGACTGATTACAACTTATATCAACATTTTTTGTATCTTGATCACAACAAAACTATTCATTTTAAGTTCAGATTGCATTATTCTAAGAAGCTGTCACTTATGATAGACGTTTAAGGCAGTTTCCATTTAATTTGTTGATAATTTCTTTCTTATGCCACGGGTAGCTTATCTGAGTATCATTTTGCATTGTGAAGAGGTTTACAGAAATGTGGTAAATCTGTCACAGGTGTACAGCATTGTTTGTTTTGCTCATCCAGGCAGTTGTTTCATGCAGGTGAGTTGGAATTCACTGACTAGTCTTGACGCTTGGTCTGATTTATTGTCAAGCTTTGAATCTGTAGCTCTCTCTTCATATCATTTTCCTCTTTTCCCTATTACTGTCTTGTATTCTTTATATTTTCAACCCCTGTTGAACTATTTTCTTTTGAGAGAAAAACTAGAAGTACTTTTAAGCTTGAATAGATCTTGGGGGGGCGGGGGGAAGGAAACATTTGCTTCTTTGTATTATAGCTTGCCAGTTCATCATGTAAAACTACGAAAGTATTCATTTTAATTATGACTGCCAGAGACTCCCCCCCCCCATTATGGACTCCTGAAAAAATGACTTAGCCATCTTACTCGCTTGTAAATCAGTGGCAGAATTGCTTCAAATGTGTTATTTAGCGATCAGGAAGGTGAAAATAATACCGCATTTCTTTTCAGCAATAATGAATGACCTTCAGTATGGATGCCATTGCCTTTTAACAACCATGAACACATAAGTGAGTTTTAACCCAAATCTTGCAGGACTGTTAAGACTCGCTTTTTGTATTTATTTCGTTTCTTTCTTTTTCATTTTAATATTTTAAAAGTTAAAGGATATTCATATAACATTCACTCCTTTAAAGTACACACTTCAGTGGTTTTTACTATACTTTTTATGTTGTGCAACCATTTTTACTGTCTAGTTTCAGAACACTTCCATCAGCCTAAAAGAAACCTCATACCCGTTAGTAGTTAGTTCCAATTCCCCTCTTCTTCCTACCAGCCCCTGTCAACCACTAATCTAGTTTCTGTCTCCATGGCTTTGCCTATTCTGGACATGTCATATAAATGAAATCATACATGTGGGTTTTGTGTCTGGCCTCTTTCATTTAGCATAATATTTTTAAAGTTAATCTGTTTTGTAGCATGTAACAGTACTTTTTATGGCCAAATAAAATTACACTGTATGGGTAGTCCACATTTTGTTTATTAATTCCTCAGGAGATGGTCATTTGGGTTGTTTCTATTGTTTGTTGTGAATTATACTGTTATGCAAATGTGTGCACACATTTTTGTGTGGATGTATGGTTACTGACAAGGCCAGTCCCCTCCAAAAATGGGGTCTTTCCATGTTTGGCGCTGCCAAGCCAATATGCAAACTTAATGTGGGTGTCAAGTAGTACAGGCTTTATTCAGTGGCTGTGGAATTGAGAAGAGGGAGCTTGGCTCACAAATCAACTTCTTGAGGGATGAGGGGATTAAAATGTAGTGTTTTTCTAATGAAGAGATTCGACATTAAAAGCAAAAGGAATATTCACGATTTTTCTGGAAGTGGACGGTGAACATTTCAGAACTGGAGTGCTGCCTTTTTTGTCCTTTTATGGCCTCTTCCAGTCGTTGTCGTGGCGATTGTGAACTGTCATGGCACTGATGGGGGTGCCATTTAGCATGGAAATGAGATTATAAGGAAGCCTGAGGTCTTTTTGACGTCCTTCCATTGGCTGTCTTGGTCCTAACCAGTCTCAGCTAGTCTGGCTACAAAGGAAACTGTATTGCAGGCATCCTGTTTCTTAAGGATAAGCAGAGTGAGGGTGGGGTAGAAATTCAGCTATGTCACATAGGCATTACACGGGGTAACAATATAGTTTTGATTCTCTTGGGTTGTCTTGATTATTGATGCTGTTTCCAAATTCATATATTTTGCCGTGTTGGTCATTTCCTTATTTGCACTGTGATCCTTTCACTCATCCTTCTCTGCCGTCCTCTCCACATTTCCAAGCTGCGCTCCGGTGGCTTCTGCTTCTGTTGAGTTGGTTTTGTGGGTAGCACTAGTGGAAGACTGGAGAATAGACGGAGCAGGGGAGCTGGAGGATTCTCCCCTCCTCCTTTGCTCACTCTTGCAGTCTGGAGTAAGGCTGTGCCTCTTGAAGCAGCTGTGTCAAAAGAACATAAATCACCAGAGCCATTTCTGATTTTATTAGCTTCTAAGTGACCCCTACTTTCTTTAAATAGCTACATTTGTACATACTGTTTTGTATCTTTCTCTTTAAAGAGGAAGAAAAATTTTTGGTTCATTTGTTCCTCTCTCCCACCTTCTCCCTTTCTCCCTCCCTTCCTCCTCCTTTTCCTCCTCTCTTTTTCTTCCTTCTGTACCTCCCACTCCTTTTCTCCCCCCTTCCTTCATTTCCTTCCATCCTTCCTTTTTCTTAGATATCGCTTTGATCATCTTAATCCTCAGCAAGCCTAGTAACTAGTGTTAAAAAGAGTTTCAGGCTTACAAAAAGGCTCTGGGTTCTTAGGGAAAAGAAGATGGTACTTTATTTCTTAATTCACATGAAGCAAGAAATTAACTTTGTAGCAATTAGCACAGACTTCTAAAATATCATAAAACAATTTATACATGATTACCAATACACCTAAACTCTAGACAAGTAATATCAAAGTTTTATTCTGTTATTTTTTTCCTGTAGTTACAGGATATAATCTTAAAATAAGGTGCTTACTCTGTTTAAAATTGTATTTTCCTCCAAATAGTGTTGATATTCACATCTAATTCACTATACATATAGTTTATATATATATGATATATAGGTGGTTGTGTATGTGTGTTTGTGTGTTGCAAAAATCTGTTAGGGTTCTTGGTATTAGAAGACTATATGAAAGATCCAGAATTTAAATTCAATAGCTTGTTTCTCATCTACTCCTGCTTTCCTTCTCTTAAATAACAGTATTTATTGAGTCTCTTCTGTGTGCCAAATACTGTGCTAAGTAAGTCTTGGAAATTCAAGCAATGCACAAGAGGGACAATAACCTTCTCACCTAGCAGAGGAAATGGATGGTTTCTTCCTAACCAGCAGTCATTGCCTGAGTTCATATATTAATACCATTAAATTGAAATTTTGATGTTATTATAAGTAGTTGTGGCCATTATGATTTTTTTATATAAAAATAGATACATTTTTATAAAGATATGTTAGGAAGTAATTATAAATGGATACTTTCCTAAGTACTTTCTAAAGTCAAAAAATAAATCTTGGAATATAATTTAATAATGATTATAAGCAATATACTCCTTTAGGATACTGTTTTTTGAGGATTGTGTTTGATTGCGTTTTTTTTTTTTTTTTTTTTTTTTTTTTTTTTTGGTAATATTTCATGTGTTTATTTTTAAACCAAAACTGTTGAACTGAAAGTTTGAGGTATATTTCCAGAGAATCTGTAATTGATTTAAATGATACATGAGACCTTTTTTGTCAAGCTGATCTGAGCTAGAAAAAACCTCTTAGAATAGCTGCATTTAGATTTTAATGAAACTAGGCAGAGAGGAGACTAAAGTGAATTTCCTTTTTAGTCTTTTAAATGAAAAAGTGCATCATTTGTCCTATATATCTTATTCATCATCAGTCATAGCAAAGCATTCATTCCCATGAGAGAGATAATGGAGTCAGAGCCGAGAGGAATGGAAGATTGTCATTCAATGCAGATGAGTTTTAGTAATATTCTTATCGTGAAAAATTGGGTTGCAAAACCTTAAGATTTAAAATTAAGTTGCCATAGATATATTTAATTAAAAGTAGATTGCTTTAACCTTTCTTTAAGTTAGAAATAGGTTTAAAATCTTAAATTAAATTTATAGTTTGTATTGAACTTGTATTCAGTACTTGCCTTTAATAGGAATTCTTTATAAAGTTTAGCCCAAAAAAGGCACATTTTAATTGAATTATTACAATGAACACATAAAGAAAGTTTCTGAAAGCATTTTATAACAGTATATTGGATCAAAATATGGTTCACTTTTTTCCTGATGGAGAACGTTACCAAACTTAACAAACCAAACTAAAAACTGAGAGCAAAAGGGGGCTCTGCATTCTCAACTCCTAACACCTCGTTAGCACATCTAGCTATATTTCCTGGTGTTTTAATGTTTTCACCAGATGGGGTGGGTTTTTATTCATAATACTGCCCAATGGACATTGTTCTTCTGAAGTGAAAGCATATGAAGCATAAAGTTACTGAGGTTGAAAAGCAAACATAAATGAGACTGTGTATGGTGCACATTAGTTGACCAAATTGCACACTTCCCCTTTATGTAATCATTTTAGGTTAATTAGAAGAAATTAGAGGGCTCCAGACTTATTCTGTGATCCTATCTGATTGAGCACTTTTAATCCAAGGCATTAAAAATAAAAATATGATGAATATAGAAGGATGTGTGACCAACTACCAGTCCTCACTGTACTCCTGGCTCTGCATCACCTGGTTTCAGGATGTGGGTCTCCCTTGCTGTGAGAAGATGCTGAAGTCTGGGCTGTGTGGGTCATGGCAGTTTTGCCACCCGAGTAAAGTCATAGGAGTAGGCATGGGTAATAAACTTCAGAGCAATTGCCACAGCCCCAATCTATGATCACACCCTTGGCTCCTGTCCGTCAACTCGTTATAGATCCTTTCCTCTGAGAGTTACTAAGTCAGAAGTGGGGTTTTCTCTTCTATTGGTTTACTTTTGCCTAAGATCTACCCAGATGAATAATAATATTACTTTAGGTGCTTGATTCAACTGTACTATTTTATTTACAAAATTAATTATTTATTATTTTTGAGACCTGGTCTTCCTCTGTCCCCTAGGAAGGTGTACATGATCACGGCTCAATGCGGCCTCCAACTCCTGGGCTCCAGCGATTCTTCTGCCTCAGCCTCCAGAGTGGCTGAGACTACAGGCGTGTGCTACCATACACCACTCATTTTTATTTTTTATAGGGAGGAGTGTCCTGTTATGTTGCCTAGGCTGGTCTTGAACTCCTGGGCTTAAGTGACCCTCCCTCCATGGCCTCCTCCTGCCTCGGCCTCCTTGGGCTATAGGTGTGAGCCACTGCATCCAACCAACTTTAGAATTCAAACTTTATTATTAATTTTTTAACGATTAGGTCATGCTGACTAGCATAACGTATCTCAGAGTAATTGTACATATTAAACCAAAATAAACTGTTAAAAGTTAAGTCTATTTACTATAATTTTCATTTCATTTTTAAAGGAAAAGCTTTTTTATAAAATAGTCCATTTTTATTCTCCTTTTTCTTCCTCTTCACTGGATGAGGAATCACAGCCTGAAATCTCCTGTAAATATATTATCATTAACTGGAAGGAAATTGCAATGTTATAGAGTTGTTAATCTTTTCTCATTTAAGATCAAGATTCATTCACTTTCAGAGGCTGAACAAGAAGGCATGGTCATGTTAGGCATACAGAAAACTGGAATCCATTGTTGTTGCAAGCAGATGGATTATCCTCATCTGGACTTTATTTTGTTGCCAATCTTCATCATCAGCCATATAGGAATAGCTTTCTGTGTGCAGTGCTTCATAGGAAATACAATGAAATGAAATTTTGTGTGCTAGAGCTAGCATAGTTCCTAGAATCTAGTATGTTCACATAAATGTTTCTTTACTAATTCATTTTTGCTTTGTGTTAGTAGGACTTAGTTATGCTGACAGACAATTGTAATGTCTAGCATGGGACAATAATATCGCAAGACAATAAAGAGAATCATAAATAAAATGAGACAACAATAAGGAAAACAGCAAGATGATAAAGACAATAAAAAGTGGAATAAAATAGAAACACAATAAATGGTTTCACCCTTTTATTAAACAACAAAACAGCAAAAACGAGGATTTCCATCATTTAAATTTGTGTTTCATGGTGATGAGGCTGTTATGGAATGGCTTGGAGTTATTCATTCTGTTAGGATAAGTGCTAATGATATCTCAATTAATTGATTAGCAAATGTTTCATAAATATGTTGGAAAAATTTACTATTGTAGTTTTAAACAGGCACGTACATGTAACTATAAAATAGTGAGTAGTTCTGGTAACTGTTTATTTAATGCACATTTATTGTTTGCTGTGTGCCTGACCCAGTACCAGAGCTGGAGGAGTATCTATCTGTCTTACTGCTTTTTGGTCGGTGTTTTTGTATCTAGCTCTTCCTGTCCTATTGGATTGGTAGTGTTACAACTGAGATGTAGTTTATTCATTTCTTTGGGAAGCTTAATAAGAGGAATTTAGAGACAAAGTATGCACACACAGAGTTAGCACTGAGGGGATGTACATCTGAGTTGGGTTGGTGTTGAGTGTCTAGCTGATGTCGGAGAACTGAAGTCCACGTTATTTCTGGAGGACACAGTTATTTCTGGCAGGACTTCACAGTTGTGAAGATCTTCCTGTGCTCCTTAGAAACCTGGGGTAGGCACAGAGGACGCGCAGAGTTCTCTGTCTCTAGAGCGTTCAGTTTATAACGTTTATGTAGTGGACCTCTTGTTGCATGACTTTTCCTTCTTCAGCTAAAGACAGGGCCTTGTCACACAGCCACAAAAGATTAGGCTCACAGACAATGTGAAGGGTGAGTAAGGCACAGTTTTATTGGGTAAAAAGGGAAAAAATGGGAAACAGGATCCTCCACAAAGCCAGAATCCCTGCTGGTGTGCTTTGAATTGAATCCCTGGTTCCACCCAGGAAGAGGAGGGGCCAGGCTCCTCCCCACTGCAAACAACACTAACATCCCAGCAGGAACATACCACAGTGCATACTCCTCCCAGGGCGCAGACTGGTGGGAGTTTCTCTGGGGACCCCTTCCCCGCTGGCTGCCTCAATATGGCCAGTGGTCAAGAGAGGCTGGAAGAAGCTTAGTTCAACAACTGGTAGAGTGGACTCGCCCGCCAGTGATGCGAGGCTGTGTGTGAGATGATGACGTAGGGCCTTGCAGGCTATTCTATGAAGTAGTTAAAAGTGACAAAACATTTTAATGATTTTGTTTCAAATTTAAGCGTTCTTAAAATCTAACAGTGGAGTAGTTAAGGAAAATATGACTATTTACTTAGTTCGACTTTAAACAAATGGCTATTACATTAAAGACCGAAAACATGACAATTGTTGGTGGATTAAATGTTCTTTGTTTTAACGGAATTGCCCTAATGGCAGTCAGATTTATTCTTGGATATGTTAAGCCTCCATATAACTTGCCAGTATTTTCCTAGAATCGGGTCCCTGATTTCTGAAATGAGAGTGAGGAAAGATGTGAAAATTGATGGCCTCAAGCTTTTTAAAATCCAAATTGAAACTTGTACTACAAAGAGAGAAGTTTAACCTGAGAGTTTATGCCTGTATCAGCATGACATAGAGTAGCAATTGAAGTTTTCTTACACCCTACAGATCTAATAAACACATTGGTTCATTTAAAAGTGATTCAATTTTCTTGGATTTTAGATTTCAGAAAAAAAGGAACATAGTCTAATAAATTATGTCCTATATGTCTAATAAATGTAGAAATTACATATAGAGGTTTATTTTAGATGCTGCTAATGTTTGGGCCTAGATAATTTGGCATTTTGTGAATTTTTAGATTAATAGCCTATTGAACATTTTAGAAAATTCCTCTTTTTAAATGGTGATATTTAATATGTTGAATGGGTATAGCTCATATACATAATAGTGATTGCATGTGTAATTTATATATAGTATTAGATATATATTATATATATTATTTTTGGCATTTAGGACATAAAAGAGAAAATTAAGATCTGTTTTAAAATACAAGTAAATACATTCATGTCATTCATGTTTTTTAAAATTACTGTAATTTTGCTTTTAAATCTCCGTCTACATAATTTGGTTAGTGACCCATACTAATTGAAAAGATTAACAAAAGGAACTACTTAGATGTTTTGTGCATTTTAATCATTTATATTATTTGCTAAACCCAGGTATAATTCTTATTAATGTAATCTTAGTGTATAATGGAGTCTTATTAAAAGAATACTATTTATGCTCATTTGCAGAACTGAAAAGAAATGTTTTTTTGGGGTGAATTGTATTCTTTATTACATGTTCAGTTGCCCAGTTAGCTTAATATGATCTTCATTTGGCATAAAAAGGTGAAAATTTATTTTAGTAAATACTTGTTGGGTACTTATTCTGTGGGTGATTCTGTATTAGGCTTTGGGGTGCAAAGAAGAATAAAACTTGATCCCTACCTTCAGAAAGCTGGCAGTCAAAGAAGGGAACAACAAATCAATATAGACAAATGTAGTAAGTGCTACATATAAACAAATGTATTAAGTGTAGTTAGTAAGTGCTATGGTAGGTGTAGGTGTAGGCTACTGTGGGAGTTCCGAGGGAGTTATCACTCTTAGTTGATACACGAGTCGGCGATATCCACAGTAGTGCTTAGTAGCACACTATTTCCACACTTTGTGTAACAGTAGTAAGAGTTTATTTTCCACTCATGCATCTGTGGATCTGCTAGAATGGCTCTGCTGTTTTAGAGGTTTTGATATGCTTAGGAAGAGTGATGGAGTAGCAAGCAAGGTTTTTCGGTGTGGAATGAGGCTGCTGGTGAGTGATGAGGAGAATTTTGGAAAGCATTATCAAACTTGATTGTGTGAAAGGTATAAAGATTTGCTGGGGCAGAATTGTTCTGTTTGAAACTCTGTGATGCTAAATACTCCGGACGGAATGGGGCGTCTCCATCTACGATGTTTTGTGACGTGACTACTTTTCTTTGATGCTACTCCAGACCCCTTGATCTCTTTTTGAACGTTTCATCTCTTTTGAACTTTGAGCTTCCACCATGCTCACCTTGTAAACCTATAATGTCTAATTTTTTTCTCTGCTTTTGCTTAGCTTCTGGGAACAGTGAGGGAATCACATAGAGATGTGAACTGCTGCTTCTACGGATTCATGGCCATCAACATTTCACAGAAATCATTTGCACACCCCGAGCCTGCTCTTTCTTACTTTCTGCATGGTAGCCATTTCGGTTTCACTACTCTCCTCAGAACCCCTTATTTTACTACCTCCTCATTTTTCATTCACATAATAGTTACCTTGACTTTTCAGAGAAAAGAGAAGCCACCAGAAAGGAAAATTTTTGACTTCCCAATCATTTTCTGAACAATGTCTGTGTGTCTCTATTTATCCTTTCCTTGTGCTTTCAAAAGTTGGTAGAAGAAATTACTGTCACAGATCCATACTTTGAATCCCATTTTGTTTTGTGTCCTTAATATTGTACATCTGTTTACTTCTTCTTCTCCCCTCAGCCTCTCCATCTGCTGCTTTAGTTCCCTCTGCATATAAAGTTGCTCGTCATTCTTCTTCTCTAAATATATTAGAATGAAAGACAATACCTCTTTCATTTCTCTGTCAGATTTCTAGAATGAGACCATAGACTATTGGTTACAAAACCTGTGTGTGCATAGCAAACATTTAGGGAGCTTATGAAAGTAAAGATCCACTCCGGGATCTGATTGACGGATCTATAGTAGAGTCTTTATTGTTTTCGAACTTTAAAGATAACCAGCTTGGGGAACTACTGTAATAAATGAATATGTATTAACATGGGTGACACTGACTGTGTAGTATGTGACAAAAGGTTACAAAATTGTAGGTTAAAAGAAGTATGTATATACTTTTATGTATATTTTATACTATATAGACAACATGCATATGCATATAAATATGTAATAAAAATGAGAAGATTTTATACTAAGGCATTAATAATGTAGAGGTGGATGTGGTTTGAGTATGTTTTTGTGTCTTTAAATTTTATTTTATTTTATTTTATTTTTGAGTCCGAGTTTCGCTTTTGTTGCCCAGGCTGGAGTGCAATGGTGTGATCTTGGCTCACCGCAACCTCCGCCTCCCAGGTTCAAGCTACCTCAGCCTCCAGAGTAGCTGAGATTACAGGCATACGCCACCTCACATGGGTAATTTTGTATTTTTAGTAGAGATGGGGTTTCTCCGTGTTGGCCAGGCTGGTCTCAAACTCCTGACTTCAAGTGATCCGCCCACCTCAGCCTCCCAAAGTGCTGGGATTACAGGCATGAGCCACTGCTCCCAGCCAGTGTCTTTAAAATTTATCTCTATATTTTTTTGCATGCAGAATATATCCTTCTTTTGCATTAAGAAACAAAAATAATGGTAGAGGTTAGTACCCCACGTACCTGCATTCGCTATTTTATCTTACTTCCCTCCCTCCTCCATTTGGGTATCTTTTCTTCCTTTATCTTCCTGCAGTAGTAGATGTTGTAGTAGATGCTGTGGATGACTACTTCTAGTTTCTTAAAATTCCCTTCTCTCTTACTTTGTATTCTCTGTCCCATTTAAAGAACCATTCAAGCGAAACATTATTTTTCTCTGCCACCCCTAATAACCAAACAGTCGTCTTACCAAATTTAACTGTGAAGTAGCTTTCAAATGCACTCCTTCATTTTCATCCCCATCTTTATTGTTGTTGTTTGAGAGATCCAACTGAGGTGGGTATCACTGAAGCCCGAGGAGGAGGAACCAGGAGTTTCAAATGCCAGTGAAAATGCATGCCACTTGAAGTCCGGAGAGAACTATTGGGACTGGAAATTTACAAGGCTATGGTGACCTTTGCCAGAGTATTTCAGAAACATTTTATCAGCTGAAGAGATAGGAGGAAGTAGAGATGGCAGTCAGGAAATCGGTCTGTCAGTGGTAGGATAGCCAGAGAATAACTTGAATCAAAAGGAGAGGTTTTCTTCATTGTC
The DNA here is from genome assembly GCF_007565055.1 of Rhinopithecus roxellana. NCBI lineage: Eukaryota > Metazoa > Chordata > Mammalia > Primates > Cercopithecidae > Rhinopithecus > Rhinopithecus roxellana. Next base: position 6,071,615 of record NC_044549.1, on the reverse strand, counting down.
GTTAATGTTCTTTCAGCCAAGGCATCAATGCATCATATTTGAATGCTGAGAATAAAGAAATTGAGAGCATGTTTGAAAACAACAGAACATTAGAAAAAAATTGTACAAAAGAGAAAAGGATGGAATCGGCTGGGCGCGAAGGCTCACGCTTGTAATCCCAGCACTTTGGGAAGCCGAGACAGGCGGATCACCTGAGGTCAGGAGTTCAAGACCAGCCTGGCCAACATGGTGAAACCCTGTCTCTACTAAAAATACAAAAATTCGCTGGGCATGGTGGTGGGCTCCTGTAATCCTGGCTACTTGGGACACTGGGGCAGGAGAATTGCTTGAACCTGGGAGACGGAGGTTGCAGTGAGCTGATATCCTGCCATTGCACTCCAGCCTGGGGGATGAGAGCGAAACTCTGTCTCAAAAAAAAAAAAAAAAAAAAAAAAAAAAAGAAAAGAAGAATGAATCAAATGATTAGCTTTGAACAAGAGAAAAACAAACAAACTAAAACAAAACAACAACGAGAAAAACATGTCTTTCTCACAGACTGAAGGAAAGGAGGTAAAGGAGCCTGCACTTCCCAGTTCATAGGTTTGAGAGTGGAAAGCTGAGGAAGTTCTTGTCTACTGGCTCCAGTTTTCTCTGTGAAATAGAACACCTGCTGCTGCAAGGAAGTAGAGTGTACACGTTTACTTCTCTGTGGAGATACTGGAAGCTACTTGGTAACATGAGTTATTTTTGTTATTTTCTTGCTCTGTCTGTCTCTCTGTCTTGCTGTCATTCTCTTTTATGATATTTTTGTTGTTATCCTCCACAAGGCTGTAACACCAAGATTAGTGCTAGGCATGTTGTAAACATTAACAAAAGACTTCGTTGTCATTTAAGGTGGAATATCCAGAGAGTGGCCTGAATCATGCTCTTGTCACTTACTTGGCTGGGGATGGTGACTTATCCCAGCAGTGTGGTTGAGGGGATCCTGTGTTTTGACAGACTGATGTAGCTTTCTTTCTGGTGTAGCTGCTATATTGACATGCCTGATGTTTTCAGGGCTTGCCACAATGTACTAGTGAGCTTTTCTATGAAAAAAAAATTCCATAGAAAAATTTGCATTGCTAAAGCATAAGATTCCTGGATGGCTTTAACTGAGAGGGCAAACATAAAATCTAGTTAAATTTCTGCTGTGGAGTGAACGTTTGTGTTTCCTCAAAATTCCTATGTTGAAGCCCTGATCTCCAACGTGATGAAATATGCAGGTGGGGGCTTTGGGAAGTAATTAGATCTTGATAGGAGAGCCCTCGTGAATGGGATTAGTGCCCTTATACGAGACTCCAGAGAGAGGATTCCTGCCTCCACCATGTGAGACAACGTGCAGACAGTACTCTGCAAGTTGGGAAGACAGCTATCAAGAATTGGACTGTCCTGCCACCCTGATCTTAGACTTCCAAAGCCTTCAGAACTGTGAAAAATGAATGTTTTTTGTTTAAGTGACCCAGTCTGTGGTATTTGTTATAGCAGCTTGAGTTGTCTAAGACAGGTATTATCCACATTTCTACCCAGTAGATAGATGCTGGGCTGGATCTAGATTGTTATATACGTGTCGTAGAGGATAAGAGCACATACAGACAGAAGCAGGAGTCAGACTAACATGATTCAAATACTGCCTGTCATGTAGTAGCTCTGTGATTTGGTCTTTGTTACTCTCCCTCTTGAAGCATATTTTGTCATCCATCAGATGAAAATTGTAATACTTTATGGGACATTTGAGGTAATTGAATTAGATGTTGGATGTCAAGCACTAAGGACAATCCATAACTACTGCTACTGGAATCAGTGTCACCACGTCTTCCTATTTTTTGTTGTTATAATGATTTTGTTATTTCTATCACAATAAGACTCTTCATTTCCATATCATTAGTTTTGAGATGGCCTCTGCTCAAATTTTTTTTTAAAGGGAGTATATTATTTGATATAAAGTTGTTCAAAGCTCTCTTTCCTCAAATATATATGAAATGTATATGTAAAATGAAAGAAAATTCCTTTCTCAATTCTTTGTCAGGTTTCTTAAATAATAACATAGGCCATTGGTTACCAAACCTGTGTCCGGATAGCAAAACATTTGGGTGCTATGTAAAAGTTATAGATTTGTGTTCCTTACAGGTCTTATTCAGAGTAAAAGATAAGTTCTTGCATCATCATCGTTAGCTTAAGTTGGTAATCACCTGTAAAGCTACCACCGACTAATCTGGGTTTGAGAAGAGGATACCGATTTTCGTTTGAGTAAAGAGACTGTTGTTGTTTGTAGTTTCAAATGTGATTAAGTTGTTCTACCTTGGCAAAGCATTGAAATTTTTAATCATTTTTCTTCATAGAGTCTTCAGCTATCCATCCTGAGTCTTTATTTTACTTATTGACCAAGCTAACCGTTCAGCATTAAATTTTTATCTGTCTCACTATGTGGTCTTTTCCTTTACAGTATCTCCAACAGAACCTGATTTTATTCTAGGGCAAAAGCTCAGTAGAAGTGAATGAATAAAGGCTACCTGACTTTTTAAAAAAGTTTTATTTTTTAACAGCCTTATTGAGATATAATTCATGTAGCATATAGCTCACCATTTAAAAGTGTACAATTTGGTGGCTTTTAGTATATATAATAAAAGAGTTGTGCAACCATTATTACAGTTCATTTTAGAACATTTTCAACACCCCAAAAGAAATGCCATACCCTTTAGCCATCATCCTACCATTTCCCCAGCACTAGGCAACCACTGATCTACTTTCTGTGTCTATAAATCTGCTGGTGTTCAATATCTCATGTAAATGGTCTCATATAATATGTGTTTTTTTGTGGTGTGATTCTTTCACTTAGCATGTGTACAAGGTTCCATGTTGTAGTGTGTATTAGTACTTCATTCCTATTAATGACCAAATAATATTTCATTCTATGAATAGTCAACATTTTGTTTATTCATTTATTGATGATCATTTGGATTGTTTCCACCTTTTGACTATTGTGAGTAATTCTACTGTGGACATTTGTATTGAAGTTTTTGTGTTGACCTGTGTTTTCGTTTTAGTTGGGTATCTCGGCTGGGGTGGAATTGCTGTGTCTAATGATAACTCGACCTTAGCTTTGGAGGAACCGCAGCGTTTTCAAAGGGGCTGCACCGTATTATCTTCCCACCCGTAGCACCTGAGGTTTGAAATGTTCCCGTGTCTTTGCTAGCACTTACTATCCATTAGCCATCCTAGTGTGCATGAAGTGGTATCTCGTGCTTTTGATTTGTATTTGTATTTTCCTAATCACTAATAACGTTGAATACCCTTTTTTAGAACTATGTTTATTTTTATTTATTTATTTATTTATTTTTGAGAAAGAGCCTTACTCTCCCACCCAGGCTGGAGTGCAGTGGTGTGACCATGGCTTGCTGCCACCTTGACCTTCTGGGCTCAATCGATCCTCCTGCCACAGCCTCCTGAGTAGCTAGGACTACAGGCGTGTGCCACCGTGCCCAGCTATTTTATTTTTTGTAGGGATGGGGTCTTGCTATGTTGCCCAGTGTGGTCTTGAATTCCTGGCCTCAAGCAATCCTCCTGCCTTGGCCTACAAAAGTGTTGGGATTATAGATGTGAGCCACCACACCCAGCCCTTGAATATCCTTTTGTAGGCTTATTGTCCATTTATACATCTTGTTGGTAGAAATGTCTATTCAGATCCTTTGCTCATTTTAAAAATTGGGTTGTCTTTTTTATTTAATTGTTAAATATTCTTTATGTACTCTAGATTCATGTCCCCTATCAAATATATGATTTGAAAATATTTTCTCCCATTCTGTGGACTGCCGTTTCACTTTCTTGGTAGTGTCCTTTGACATGCAAAAATTTTAATTTTGAAGATGTCAGATTATCAGTTTTTTCATTTGTTTCTTGTACTTTTTGTGTGATATTAAAGAACAGAAATTACAAAGATTGACATATGTTTTCTAGTTTTAGTTCTGACATGAGTCATTTTGAGTTAGTTTTGTATATGCTTCAAAACAGGAATCCAAATTTATTCTTTTTTTAATGTAGTGATCCAGTTGTCCCAGAACTATTGGTTTTAAAGACTATTCTTTCTCTCATTCAATGGTCTTAGTCATCCTTGTTGAAAACCAGTTGGCCAGAGACACATGAGTTTTTATCTGTTACATTGCTAGCTATATTAGAAACCATTATTTTAACGTTATTGGGTGTATTTTCATACGTGGCTATAGGGTTAGGAGGGAGATCTATGTAGGTCCCTTCTTGATTGCTGTAAACCATTGCCATGCTCCCACACCATGGACTGGGTCAGGTGGGGCATCTTAAGATAGAAGATTGTGTTTTAGGGTATAGAGGAGAGTTCCTAAACTCAAATACATGCTGAAACCAAGGAAGTGATGAATCAGTTAAGTTGCAATTGATAGTGATATGTCTGTCATCTAACAGGGAACTAAAGTGTGCTCCCTGTCTAAAAAGATTCCCCCTACTGGGTCCCAAATGTTTGGGAAAATGGAGAGATAGCTAGCTACTGAAAACATACTTGAGAGCCATTCTTGGCCCACAGGATGACTGTTGCTACCTCTGGTTATAGACCATATGGCATTCACAAGTCTCTTACCTTTCTTCTCCTTCCTACTTTATCCTTTCTGTGTTCTTTCTAAGCAAATAATGCCTCACTTTCCAGCCGTACCCATTAGTTTTCCTCTGGTTTACTGAGAAATTACAAAATGAAAGGATAGTCATGTTCAGACCCAAACCAAACCCAAGTATCTTAGTGGGTTTGGGCTGTTATAACACAGTACCATAGACTGGGTGGCATATAAACAAAAGACATTTATTTCTTGCAGTTCTGGAGGCTGGAAGCCTGCGATCAGGGTGCCATCATGGTTGGATTCTGGTGTGGGCCCTCTCCGGTGCTGCACACTGTCTTTTCACAGTGTGTTCTCACATGACCAAGCGACAGAAAGAGCTCTCTGGGTTTCCTGTAATATAGGTACTAATCCCAGTCATGAGGGCTTTCCCACATGATTTAATTCCCTCTCAAAGTCCCTATCTCCAAATATTACCACATTTGGGGTTAAGATTTTAACATGAATTTGAGGGGCATACAAATTTTCAGTCCAAAAAGTGATCAATAATGCAAGCCACAGCAAAGATAAATGTCATTATCCTTAGATCCTAAATAATGTTTATTTTTGGTCAATTATAGATGGCATGAATTGTGTGAAATTGGATAAATTTTTTTTTTTTTTTTTTTTTTTGAGATGGAGTCTCGCTCTGTCGCCCAGGCTGGAGTGAGTGGCACGATCTCCGCTCACGTCAAGCTCCGCCTCCCGGGTTCCCGCTATTCTCCTGCCTCAGCCTCCCGAGTAGCTGGGACTACAGGTGCCGCCACCACACCCGGCTAATTTTTTGTATTTTTAGTAGAGAGGAGGTTTCACCGTGTTAGCCAGGATGGTCTCGATCTCCTGACCTGGTGATCCGCCCGCCTCGGCCTCCCAAAGTGCTGGGATTACAGGCGTGAGCCACCGCGCCCAGCCGAAATTGGGTAACATTTCAAACTCACTTGTCATGGTAGTATTTAATATATTGTTAGCTTGCAGTGGATCAAGTAAACTGAAAATAAATGGAGAATTTGAATAAAATGAAATTACATACTCTCAAGGATCTGTGAAACATCTACAAAGATAGATTATACACTGGAGCACTTTTTAGAACTGAGTTCCATGTGGTGGGCTCTGGAGGGAGGGTAAGAAATGAGGAGAAAGCGCGGCCAGATAGAGGCATTTCAACCAGCTCAGCTCTGCTTTTATGTGCTTTGGGTAGTTTTAATGTTGGAGTTCTCCGTAAAATCTGTTTTGAGATAATTGAATGGTTTCTACTCCTGCAAGTAAATAGGTTGGTAAATAAGTAAATGGTTTGATTGCCCCTGTGTTGAGCTACAAAGTAAGCCTCCTGACGAACTTCATTTCAATAAAACTAGAAATTAGTGAAAAAATCTTAAGGAAAATATAATACCCACCATACAGTTTTTCACAAATAACAATAGTATTGGAGAGAATAATCAGAGTTACAATTATAGTCTGTTTTGAAAAGAAATGAAAACTGTATCGGAAGTTACTGGTTACAATTAGAACAATAATGAGAGGTTCTGCATCTGATCCACAGAACACAGAAAATTATTTGAGTGCCTATTTTCCAAATTCTCGCAATGACTATATGTAACTAATACGATTCTAGATGCACTGAAGGGGAGTTAATTTATTGCATACAATCGATTCTTAAAACATTAGGGCTTAATTCTCTTAGTGAACCCTGATTGATCAAGGCAGGTATGCCCTGTTATTAAGATGATAATTTTCAGAGTTGATGAGGTTATGGGTAGTTGAACATCCTCATATCCGGCTGATTGGTGTATTAATGGAAACTACCTATCCAGAAAGTAGTTTGTTAATCTGTATTCAGAACCGTAAGTATATTAAACCTTATGCCCTGTGCTTTATAATACCACTTTTTATAATTGATAGCAAGAAAAGAGATTTGGACACGTATTTGTGCACAGAGACCTCATAACATTCATTTTTAAGTTTTCATTACAGAAATATTGTACTCTGTGGAATAATAGAGATAAGGTTCTATATTCTTTTCACCCAGCTTTGATGCTTATCAATAGTTAGCTAGTGTTGTTTCATTGGTTCCCTTGCCTCATGTACATTAGTTGTTTTGTTTTTCATAATTTAAACCAAACTGGAGGCAGTGTACAGTTTTGTCATTAATACTTTTTTATGCAATTCTTACTATCAGTAGATGTTTTTGGTAACATAATAATGCTTATCCTTAATAAAATTATCAATACTTTCTTCAGTCTAGAGTCAGATTTGCCTGATATGCTACTATTCATATGCAATTATGTTCATTTATTTCAGTTTATTTATATTTTAAGGGCTTTTCTTATCTTTTCTTTTTTAACTTATTACGTTTTCCCATTTTATGAATTATTTACATGGTTTTGTAGTCAGAATATAATGAGTACAATCCTGGAAGACTACTAATCTGTGCGTTTTCTTCTCATATTCAGAGTAATTTCTATTCATTCTTTGGTGTATTTTATGCTTTTGGAAATTTTAAACAAGAATATCACTCTCTTTCTTACATAAGAAGAATCATAGTATAAATACTGTTTATTGATGAAACATTATTAATTTCATTTAAAATTACAAGCAATGATGTATATCCATTTATCATCCCCTTTGTTACATAGAAAGTACCATAATGTAAATACTGGTTTAGAAATAAAGAAACATGCTTTTATTTAAAACCACACTTTTTTGATAATAAAATTCTTTTCTCCCGTAAATACCTTAAATAACAATTTAGTAAGTGAAACTCTAGCTCTTAGTCATATGCTGCATGACATTTTGGTGAATGAGGGACTGCATATACAAAGGTGGTCCCATGGGATTATAATATTTTGACTGTACCTTTTTAATGTTTAGATACTCAGATATTCACCATTGCGATATAGCTGCTTACAGTATTTGTTACAATAACATGTCATACAGGTTTGTAGTCTAGGAGCAATAAGCTATACCATATAGCCTAGGTGTGTAGTAGGCTATGCCATATAGGGTGGCATAAGTGTAATCTATAATGTGTACACCATAATGATGTTACCTAATGACACATTTCTCAGAATGTATCCCCATTGTTAAGTAATGAACAAATGACTGTATTTGATTTATTTTCTAATTTCCGGAAAGCTGGATATTACGTGACTGAGCACTGTTTCTTCAAATAATGAGGTATTAGTATTCCATTGGTTCTGAATTTAGTGGCACTCTGATATACTTTAGAGATTGTTCTTGAAAACCACACCTAAGCTAAACTAATATGTGTTAAGAGTAGTTTCCCCAAAGTAATAGTGATAGGGAGGGGAAGTGTCTTATTACGGTCCTTCCCAGCGTAGTAGCTGCCAGCAGAAGTTGAAGAAGGATGACTCCTTTGCACCCAACTGAGAGGAGGAAGAATTATCTGGAGGGGAAGAGAGAAAATCAAACAGCGCAGGGCTATATGTCAGAAAGGACTACTGTCTGTCACCCACCAGACACTGTGTGGTTCCCTGATAATGCTGGGTAAGAACAATGCCATAGGAAATTCCAGCTCTGTACTTTATGACAAGATTTTCCTTGATACAAGCAAAGTCCCCAAACTTCAATCTTTATAAGCCTTTGCATTATAATTTCTTACACATTCTACCTGATACAAAGTAATTAAATGACATCATATGGTGAGGAAGGATGTTTCCTTGCTCCAAAGTGGTGATATTCCAAATATTTAACAACTGTTTTGTCCTGAGGATATCCTTTCAGATGGGATAGGATTGATATCTGCCATATGGGCTAGTACTGACTTTATATTAGCCTTTGTATATTAGCCTTGCCTGTTGCATTTACCAGGCATCTTACCTCACTGCTTGTCTGGGTGTGGCAGGGATTGGCCCAAGTGCAAACCAAACTCTTTAGCACATTGGAATCTTCCTGACAAATGGAAGACCCTACATACTAAGTTGGAACCATTTCAGTCATGTATAAGGAAAATTTATAGTAAACTCAAAAACGCAGCAGAAATGAAGTGGCTAAGTGCTGATGAAGAGTGGTACTCCACTGTGAGTCAAAGAGTTTGGGAATATTTGAAGGAAGCTGACATTTGAGAATTTTATGTGAGGATTAGTACATTTGAAAAGGAAAGGTTGTTGGGTATGAGATAAACACAGAGTTTGTGTGCCTGATACAGTGACCTTAGTTAATGTTTGATCACCTTTGCCGAATGTGTTTGCAGTTCATATTAAACTGTGCATCACACTGTTTCTTTTCCATATCTCGATTTAAATTTTGTCAGCTTGTTTTGAGTCAGTGGACAAATAGAATCTTATGTCTCATCACATATGATGAATTTAAGCCTGTTAATAATAAAATACCTATTAAAATGTTTGGTTTAGAAATATATCAGATTTTCCACCATGGCACATATACCTATGTAACAAACTTGCATGTTTTGCACATGTATCCCAGTACTTAAGTAAAATATAAAAAAAGAAAGAAAAATACAGAAGGCCAAAAAAATTAATTATTGTAAATTAGCTATATAAGACCTTCTTTAGTAAGAGAGGTTCAAATACTATGTTTGTATGTATTTTTATTTTAAAAGAGTAATTAGTACTTATTAATTGCCAAGTGATTCCTAGAAATATTTTACTTTAATTTATAATTAAAATCTACCTTTATTCCAGACTTAAGACTGCAAGTTAAAATACGCTGAACTCCAAGAATGCTACTTAGTCACTATCTCAACAAAAACATTAATATGCCACTCCAAAAGTTTCTATCAAGAGAAACTAGACAGGCATAAGAGCATCAGAATCCTTTCTACATTCTTGGAGTTCCTAAATGTTGCTCCAAGACTATACAGCTGATCTGTGAACACTGTGGGGGGCTAGGCATGCCTACTCCCCACATACTCAAAATCTGAGTATGAATTTTGACTCCCCAAAAACTTAGCTACTCATATCCTGCTGTTGACGAGAAGCCTTACCAATAATTAGCATGTATTTTGTATATTATGTGTATTATATACTGTGTTTTTACAACTAAGTAAGCTAGAGGAAAGAAAATGTTATTAAGAAAAATCATGACAAAATATATTTACTATTCATTAATGAAAGTGGATCATCATAAAGGTCTTTATATTTGTTTACATTTATCTTAATTGTAAATAGCACCTGTATGGTCTTTATTTGTGTACCTAAGTTTTAATAAATTTTAACATTTTATCATTAAAACAGAGAACTGTATCAGGTTTTCTGTACTCGATAAGCATCAAATGTTTTAGCAGATGTTATAATAAAATAATTTATGCATGTAGGAAACATGTTCTTAAAATTTCACCAAAACTGAAAAAATAAGCATACCTTGTTTTGGGGGTACCTAACTTTGAGCCTAGCAATATCTAGGTTATGGTAGATAATGAAGAGTAGACAGGAATATGAGTTAATATTGTTAATGTTTAAAAGGTTTAATATCATCACTTTTCTGTGGGAAAAATAAACCTTTAATTTTTTATTCATTTTGTTATCAGTTGCTCATACTTTTTAACCAAACTATGTTTTGGTGTGAATATTATAGAAAATATTATCTATAGACACTAATAATAGTATATTCAATAATGGCTTTAATGCATGTTGTCTTTTCATGTTCTGATTGTCATTTCTGTTCCCTCACATTAATACATTTAAATTCCTTGATCTCTGAAATTGCGTCTCTAATCTGATTCTCCCTGGTCACCCTTCCTGGGCTGTGTAACCCCAGTCAATCCTAAATCTGAAATCCTATATTTCATGTGATTAACACTTACCTCAAAGGATTACTTATGACATTTTTGATTTCAGAAGTCCCTTGAGCTGTTGATGTATTATATTATTTGATAGCCTTTTAGTTTAACTTCATCTAGAAAATTACTCATAAAAGTGTTAAGTGGATTTAACCAGGGCAATTGTTTCTAAACTGTAGTCCCTAGGCCACTGGCATCAACTTCACTTGTGACCTTTTTAGAAATGCAAATTATTAGGCCTCACCAAAGATCTCTATAAAAAAACTCTAGGACTGGGACCCAGCAATCTGTATTTTAACAAATCCATGTGATTCTCATGTGAGCTATAGTTTGAGAACCCACTGACCTAGATAGAGACCGTTCTAGTTCTATGTGTAGTTCTATGCTTGATAGAGAAGCAAATGATTGCCACACATGATGAAGTCATGTTTGTTTCTATCCTCAGGTCTGCATAGCAATGCAGACTCTTTGCATTACATAATTAATTCTCTCTCGTGTACTCAGCATAAGTCGTGTAGGATTAAATGAAAAATGTTTGAGTGACCTGATTTGTTTTATAAATGTCTTTAGATAGGCTCTGATGTGGCTTGGTACTATTTATTATTGTTATTAATATTATTACTTTATTTTCAATTATATTCTGTAGTAGAGTCACATAACTTATTTCTCAAGACATGCATTTCCCTAAAATGTGTCTACCAGCTTATATTATTTTGCCTTCTGTGTTTTTCTAAATCAAATTTTACTTAAAATCAATTTTCAGTATTTTTATACCAACAATTTGAAGTTGAATTTTATGTATTTATTTTTAACTGTGCTTCCATGATTGGTTCCTGATATCACACCTGGATACATCTTAATGATAGTTCCTTCTTTCTTAGCTAAGTGTTTAATGTTAAGTTTATAAGCACGGATCCAAATCCAGTGATTTTCCTGATTATTCTGTTTCTGGATATTGAGATATGTGTATTCTGTGGAGTAAAGCTGTTTTTATTGGGTATTTTGAGAAACTCATATTAGGCAGGAACTGGTTTTACTGGAAAAATTCCTTTATGTGATGTAGTATGGTAGAAGTGGATATTTTGGTTGGTGCCCATGTTTTTAATGGAAAGAAGAAACACTAATAAAGGAATGAGAGAGGAAAATTTAGGGCTTTGCAATGACTAGAGAAAGAGTCAAGGAGATGGAAAATCTGGTGGTGGGGTAGCTGAAGAGGGATTTCTTTGGAGAGAAAAATGAGTAATGGAAAAATCTTAAGTAATTTCATATGTATATGCTTGCAAACCTTCTTCTTTCTCTCCCATACGAAATCTTTAGAATGCTCTACATAGCTTATGATGGCTAATGTACTGGATTTTTTTTGGGTGGGGGTAAATATGTGAAGATGTTCTCAGTCTTGCTTTAAAGATTTGTGTTTGGCAGAAAAGAGTACCTGCAGTGAAAGCCAACACCGGAGTTCCCATGAGGAGAAGGGCATTACTAAAGTGAAACTCTTGAGGATGCAAAGAAAACATGTTTTTCACAGTGTATAATTACAAATAATCAGCATATGCTTTTGGAGATTTTATATCATTACACTATTATAAAAGAAAAATATGACATAGTAAAAGAATTTTTTTTTTACCAAATATTAATACTTTGCTTATTTAAATAGTCTTAAAATAATAGTTGATATCAAGCTAAATAATTAGTTCATCAATTTTCAAAAACTGATATTGGAAGCCATTTTCACAGTGGGGAAACAGCTCTTACAAATAAATCTGCATATCTTAATTTCACCTATCGTTGAATTTTCACTTTCAAAATATCCGAATCTTTAATAAATTTTTAGTGGATATACCATTGTACTTCTCATTTATATTGGTCTATTATAGCCCAATTTAACCTTTTCTTTATGAGATATGACTAATTTGGAATGCTAAATTTGGTTTGGCATTGAACAAGGCCTGCATTAAGCATGCAATACATATTTAATGAATGAATGAATGAATGAACTAATGAACTGTACCCTGTATTTTCAGATCTACCTAACCGGGAAAAGATCTGCTGTTTGTCTTAAGTTATTAGCTAAAAAGAAATGCAGTAATCATATAGTGTTCTATTACCTAGATTTTTATATTGCAAACGTTTATTTTTTTTTTCTCTGATTATGGACTAAACTCTTTGTTTTGGTAATGGAATGTCACAGCGTATTTAGGTGTGATGTATTTGAGGTTTTTAGGTGAAGAGAAGTATAACAGCACCAAACTTGTAGAGCTGCCCTTGAAGACAAACTGCTGTTAGACATTTTCAGACTGTCTTCATGATGGAGAATAGGTAACTGTTTAGAAGAACCTTTATTTAAATCTTATTTCTTAATCCTGTTTTACCCCCCGATGTTCAGACTGGCTGAGAGAGAAGAGTGGAAATGTTGGTGTGTAATGGAAGAAAACATGGCATAAGATGAGTTTCCTGATTATTCCTTTATTATGTCCTTAGTTGAGAATGTAATGTCTTAGCAACACAGTATATGCCACGAGGCTGCTTGATTTTTTTAATGCCATGAAATATTTTAGGCATAAACAAATAGCAAATTATGTAATAAACATCTGTGTGTATACAACTCACTTTAACAAAAATATTGCAGATATTATTGAAGCTTCTTGTGTTCCCTTTCTTCTACCCACAGGGAATCACTATAGAATTTGGTATTTCATATTCCTATTTCTGATTTAATATTTTTACTACATACATACGTATCAGTAAGTTTCATATAATGTTTTGATAGTTCTTGATCTTGATATAAATGCTATTCTTCTGTACCCTTTTAAAATTAACTTTTGTATGTGGGATATTTGTATATGTTGGTACTCTAATCCATTCATTTTATACCACTGTATAGCATCCAGTTGTTTAATTATATTGCAAAGTTTTACCCATATTGTGGCTCCACAAATTTTGATAGCCTCCAGTGTTTTGGCTATGGCAAAGGATTCTTCAGTGAATAATTTTGAATGCCTTCTTGTGTACATTTATAAGAATTCCTCTAAGCTGTTTCCTAGGAACAGAATTGTTGGGTTATGGGGTTAAGATGTCTTCAACTTAGCATCACATGTGATGTCAAGTTATTTTGACCAATGATACTACCTTCAGCAGCAATGTTTTATATGGTTGCTGACTAGATGATATGTTTAGACTTTTAATTTTTCCAATGCCCTGAGTGCGAAATGGCCTCTTACTGTTGTTTTAATTTGTGATTGCTTGATTAAACAGTGAGCTTGAGTGTCATTACATATGTCTATTGGCCATTCAAGTGTCCTCTCCTGAATAAATTTTTTGTCCATTTTTCTCTTGGTTTGTTTTCTTTGTCTCATTGACTTACAGTGTTCTTCATGTATTGTGGATGCTGTCTGTCTTTTGGTATATTCATTACAAATGTATTCTCCCAGTTTATAGCTTGTCTTGTCATTCTATCGATTCATCTATTTATGATGATAAGTTTACAGTTTTAATGGTCAGAATTACCAGTCTTAAAGTTTTTTTTTTTTTTTTTTTTGAGACGGAGTCTCGCTCTGTCGCCCAGGCTGGAGTGCAGTGGCCGGATCTCAGCTCACTGCAAGCTCCGCCCCCCGGGTCCACGCCATTCTCCTGCCTCAGCCTCCCGAATAGCTGGGACTACAGGCGTCCGCAACCTCGCCCGGCTAGTTTTTTGTATTTTTTAAGTGGAGACGGGGTTTCACTGTGTTCGCCAGGATGGTCTCGACCTCCTGACCTTGTGATCCGCCCGTCTCGGCCTCCCAAAGTGCTGGGATTACAGGCTTGAGCCACCGCGCCCGGCCCAGTCTTAAAGTTTTATAGTTTTAAAAAATATTTCACTTAAAAAACCTTTTATATTCCAAGATTGTAAATGCATTTCTCTGTATTTTCTTCTAAGCATTTTATGGTTCTGCCTATCATGTATAAATATTAATCTATGTTCAAATGATTTGGGGACATATTAGTTGGTGGAGATCTGTTTCATTTTATTTTCATAAGGATAACCAATTGTTCCAGCACCACTTATTTAATAGTGTGTCCTTTACTCACTGGTTTTTAAAGCCTCCCTTATGATATGTCAATTTCCGTGCATGTGGGTCTGCTCTTGTTTGTTTTACTTTCTTCCACATCCTGCATTCCACCTTTTCTTTACTTCCTACACTTTATATAACCTTCTGCCTTTCTTGCTTAAGGCATTTCTTTAGATTTTATATCAACTCTGTCACACTCTTATGAAATTCAGTAAATGTTATATGATTTTAATGGTTTTTCATTGTTTTTCTACCATGACATCTACATTTCTGTTTGTTCCTAATATGTCTTTTTGTTGATGATGTTTTCTAAAAAAAGGATCCATCATTTTCTTTTTTATTCTGTTTATTGACAGAAGCATTAGAGTTGAAACCACAACTGAAAATGTTATAGTTTTAATTTAATTATAAAATGCAAAAGCACACTTCAAAATGCATATTTTAGAAGTAAATTAAGAATAATCTGCCTTTTCTAAACCACTAGTATTTTGATGAAAACAATTTTTTAGACAATTTGATTTTTTTGTGCAAGTAAAACAGTATTTTGCTTTTCTTGAAATTCATTAATTATTAGTACTATCATGCTGTTGTTAACTGATCTTCTTTATTTTTTTAGATGGTTGGAATCCATTTTCATACCCATATAAAAAACTGGATTATGGAAAATGGGAGCTGTATATCCCACCAAAGCAGAATAAATCTGTACTCGTGCCTCATGGATCCAAATTAAAGGTAGTTTCCTCCCTCCTGTTTTTTCCTGAACTTAGCATGTTCTTTTTATCTTGTTTGCCAAGTTTGATTTAAACTATTAGAATGTGTAACTGATGAAGGATAATTGTGGGAGAAACAGTCTAAATGTACAAATAGAGGAAAATTTAGGAGAAGGTCTTGCTGAGTTGAATTGGGTTAGAGTAGAATTGTTTGACTGGTAAGGAACAAAACTTAGTTGTATTATTATCACAAGTTTAGAAACTTTATATAAAAAATGATATATTAAAAGTGATTTTGAGTAATTGTAAAACTTTAGCTTGGGAAACAGAAAGTTTAATGGAAAAATGAAACCTGTCTTCAAATCAGCCAAAGTAGAGAGGATTTTTATCTGTAAAGAAGTCGGATGAAATTGATGTGGGAAGGGATGCTGTGTTGGACGCTCATGCATTTTGGAGGCTGCTTCTTCTGGTTCTTCCTCTTTCTGGTCTCTGACATGGTGGTGGTGCGGTCTTGTTTATCATATTCTTCTGTGATAATGCCACCTGAATTAGCCCAGGGGTCTCTCTGTTGGAGGCAGGCTGAGTGTTCTCCACACTCCCTCTGCCTTGGTTGACCATGTGGTTTTGCATTCAAGGTCTGCAGAGCAGTTAGAGTTGGCTGCTCTTGTCTCATCAAGGGATGTCTGAGGGATGGGCTCCAAAGTCTGGATTACAGATTTAAGGCATTTGTTTACAAGAGAAGCGATCTAAATCTTTCCACATTTGCTTGGTTTTACTCCATGGTCATATAATTATATAATATTTCCTTGTCCCTTGTGTCTTTCTTCCTCGGACATTTACCATGATAAATCCTATGATTTGTTGTTATTTTTATTGGCATTTGTTATTTAACAGTATTAACTCAGAGTTACTTAAATATATTAAATCAAAATGCACAGTATGTTTATTTTGTAAGTTGTTAAAAATATTTTATAAATAATGAAATTATAAGTGTATATAAAATTTAGTAAGATATTGCCACACATAATAATAGTAAGCTGAGAAGAATATTGTTTGGAATAAGAAGACGTTTGACAAGAGATGGCAGTCAAGGTCCTTCTTAATCTATAGTAAAAAAGAGAAAGATACCGATAGTATATGATAAGAGGAATTAAAATGTAATAGAAAGAATCCCCTTTCCATGTCAGTGTAAGCTCCATGAGAGCATGGTCTTTGCTGTGTTTGTTGTTGTTGTTGTTGTTTTCTCCTGTATACTCTCAATTCTTTGAACAGTGCATGGCAGAGTAGGCACTCAAAAAAAAAAAAAAAATGTATTGAGTGTTAAAGCCATTTTGAGACCCAGTCTTTGAAGGAGGAAATCAAACAATTTGATTCTTCGATAGTTTGTAAGGGCTAATTTTACAGAAACTGTGGCAAGGCAACTAGTATTGTTTTCATTGCTGCTTTAGGTCTTAATGGCTGTTTTATTTTTAACCTTTAGTTTAGGTTCGGAACTTTTTTTTAAGAACTGAACTTACTACTTTTTAAAAAGTGTTGCGGAAATTTTTTCTGCCTTTTTCTTTTTTATTTTTTTGAGATAATTAGCAGATTAACTTTACTGAGTTTTTATTTATTATAATCAATTAACTAAAGGCACCAATCTAAATCGCAAACAGCTGCTTGGCACCAGCTGCAGCTGTGAAATCCCTGAACTCCTTGATTCTGTGACCCTCAGATGTTCTAGTTGAAGCACAGGAAAGTTCCCAATCATGGTGGAGCTTTGGTTGCAGGCCGTCACCTCATAAGGTTGATTTTTAGCTGCCGAGTTCTATTTATTCATATTTTCACTAGTTCAACAAATATGTATTGAGTATCTTCTATGTACCTGTCACTGTAATATGCACAGGGAATCAGAATTGTAAACATTACTTCCTGTAAGGAAATAATCTAATAAATTAGTTACTTTTAATGTTTATCTGCTCCAATAAGCCCAAGAGCTCGGACTCTACTGAGAGTCCACTCAGTAGGAGTGGCTTCCTGTGGAAGTAACTGCCAAGCTAAGGAGCTAGGTCTGTGGAAGAGGCACGATGGGCTGTTTCAAGTTTTTAAATTGGAAAAACGGATTTTCCTCCTTTGGGTGGAGAATCACTATAATAAACATAACTAAATAGACATAAAGCTCCTTTCCCTCTCAAACAGGGTTCTGTATGATTATATTATTAAACACTCATTACCTCATTACTAGACCCAGCATCATCTATTAAGAGATAAGAATAAACAGCTCACTGGTTTTCTTGCTTTGTTAACCAAAGTAGGAGGCATGAAAAATACCAACATAAGCAGCTACCACTTATTGAATGTTTCCCATTGATAGCTAAGTAATTTACATATATTTTGTCATTGACTCATTGCAAGAACTTGATACAGTACTATTATTACTGGCTCAACCTACGTTTGACTTTGCCCGAACAGTACCAGTGTAAGTATAGCTGTTATCTCAATTATTATAATTCTTGATTGATATAGCTTTATTTTTATTTTTTATTTTTATTTTACTTTAAGTTCTGGGACACATGTGCAGAATGGGCAGGTTTGTTACATAGGTATACATGTGCCGTGGTGGTTTGCTGCACCTGTTGACCCATTCTCTGAGTTCCCTCCCCTCACCCCCACCCCACAACAGGCCTTGGTGTGTGTTGTTCTCCTCCCTGTGTCCATGTGTTCTCATTGTTTAACTCCCACCTATGAGTGAGAACATGCGGTGTTTGCTTTTCTGTTCCTGTGTTAGTTTGCTGAAAATGATGGTTTCCAACTTCATCTATGTCCCTGCAAAAGATATGATCTCATTTCTTTTTATGGCTGCATAGTATTCCATGATGTATATGTACCACATTTTCTTTATCCAGTCTATCATTGATGGGCATTAGGGTTGGTGCCATGTCTTTGCTATTGTAAACAGTGCTGCAGTAAACATATGTGGGCATGTGTCTTTATAGTAGAATAATTTCCCTGATGAATATCAATGTGAAATTCCTCAATACAATACGGGCAAACCAAATCTAGCAGCACATCAAAAAAGCTTATCCATCATGGTCAAGTTAGCTTCATCCCTGGGATGCAAGCCTGGGTCAACATACGCAAATCAATTAATGTAATCCATCATGGAAACAACCAAAGACAAAAACCACATGATGATTTCAGTACATGCAGAAAAGACTTTGATAAAATTCAACATCCCTTCATGTTAAAAACTCCCAATAAAATAGGCATTGATAAAACATACCTAAAAATAATAAGAGCGATTTATGACAAACCCACAACCAATATCGTATTGAGTGGGCAAAAGCTGGAAGCATTCCCTTTGAAAACTGATACAAGACAAGTATTCCCTGTCTCACCACTCCTGTTCAACATAGCATATGACTTCTGGCCAGGGCAGTCAGACAAGAGACAGAAATAAAGGGTATTCAAAAAGGAGGAGAGGAAGTCAAATTGTCCCTGTTTGCAGACGACGTGATTCTATATTTACAAAACCCCATCGTCTCAGCCCCAAAACAACTTTAGCTGATAAGCAACTTCAGTAGAGTCTCAGGATACAAAATCGATGTGCGAAAATCACAAGCATTCCTTTACACCAACAATGGACAAGCAGAGAGCTGAATCATGAATGAACTCCCATTCACAATTGCTACAAAGAGAATAAAATACCTAGAAATACAGCTAACGGGAGGCGAAGGACCTCTTCAACGAGAGCAACAGACCACTGCTCAAGGAAAGAAAATTTTAATCATCATTGTAAGAAATGGGTAGCATTCTTTCTCTAGTTCAGAATAATACTAAATTTTAATTTTCAAATAACAATCAGGAGGTACAAATTTTAGTAACTGACATCTGTCATCTCTAAACCTATTTTTCAAAATCTAAATAGCATAAGTCTTTTTGGTCTTTTGTCATTTTTTTTTTTTTTTTTGAGACAGAGTCTCCCTCTGTCGCCCAGGCTGGAGTGCAGTGGCGCGATATTGGCTCACTGCAAGCTCCGCGTCCCGGGTTCCCGCCATTCTCCTGCCTCAGCCTCCCGCGTAGCTGGGACTACAGGCGCCACCACCACGCCCGGCTAATATTTTTGTATTTTTAGTAGAGACGGGGTTTCACCCTATTAGCCAGGATGGTCTGGATCTCCTGACCTCGTGATCTGCCCGCCTTGGCCTCCCAAAGTGCTGGGATTACAGGCTTGAGCCACTGCGCCCGGCCTTTTGTCACATTTATATTCTACTATTGAGCTCTCTGTAAAGGAGCTGGAACAGCTTTCATTTTATTATTGTAGATCATGATATTTTTCATGGATTTAACTGTGCTTTTTAGGCAATTAAAATCATAAGGCTAAAATAAACACATAATTTAGAGTTTTTCCTTAAAATTATTTTCTTGATAAGTTGTGTATTTGAATAGATCATTTATGTATCAAATTGATATGTTTGTGGCAGTGGAGTTATATCTCCCTCTTTTGGAAAGCCAAGGAATGGCATTTTGATTGAGTTTAAATTGTTCTTTTCATATTTTCAGTTTACATAATTTCCTGAACATACAGATTAAAAAATAATCTTTTTCTCTGGAATAGATTTTCCTTGGAAATTTTTTACATTAATAAAAAGTTAAACTTTCATATATATATGCACATGTATATTTCTTTAGATGTGTAGAAAACGATAGGACTTTTGACATGTGTTTCAACCCAGGAAAACTTTTTATTTTGATATTTGAAATGCCTTTATTTTTACTTGAAGAGAGTCAGTTTTACTTTTTCTGTAATTATGCAACGTGATTCATAATGTCTGTTTGAAAAATAGGACCTAATTTAAAAAAAAAGGAAAGAAAAGTAGCCCTTCTTATAATCATTAATGGCCTGGCCCTCTAGGCTAGCATCCACTCTTGATAGATTTTATGGGTATTCTTCCTAATCTGTTTTTAGGCATTTATAAACTGTCCTTGCCCTTGTCCTCTGCCTCCCTGTATTTATATACTTTTTATTATCATAAAAATGTGATTTATACTGTGCCTATTAGTCTTCAGTTTGCTGCACCCCTCCCAATATATCATGAAAATCTCAAAAGGTACATTATTATGTGAGTTACTTGGGTCAAGTCTATACACGTTATTAATAGAGTGATGTCTACAAGGTATAAATTAATATTTATTCTGGCTAAGCATTCTACTTTGATATGAATGACTATTATAAAAAGAAATAAATTTATTAATATACTTATTCTAGATCACTCAAGTCTGTTTCTTATAAAGCTAACATAATTTTATAACAATTGTATGCTTTCTTGAGGTATTAAAATCAGGGCTCCACCTTCATTACCACTGCTTAGAAGAACAAAATGTTCGTTTTCTACCCTCCCTGCTTCCTGCATTTGAGCCACAGAAGTGCTCTGAATTTAGCCTGTAAATTGTTCAACAATGTTGAGTATTTTGCTGGATATAGTTTTTGTTTTTATTGTGTACTCCTTTGTAACTTTGCCTACAGATTATAAAGGAGAAGTGCTTCAGATTTAAAATTTAAAAATTAACCATTGACATATCCCAAGAAGACCACTTACATGTAATGTGGGAAGAAAATGTTTACAAGAGCCAACAGTAGGTTATTTTACTTTAACAAGTCTCATGTCTAACATCAATCTAGTAATTTTCATTTGTTTAATTTTCATAAATTACTTAAAGAACTCATTTAATCAGCATTTTTAAGAGGTTAAAAACACTACCTCAACCTACAGAAATTAAATGGATGTGTAGTATAATAATATATGTGAATATATACATGTGTATATATAAATATGTGTTACTATTATGAAACACTGTTGCAAACTTCCTTTGAATTAAAAAATTCTCTCAGAATAGGCATTATTTCATATACAAATTAGAATGTAATGAAATAATATAAGTTGAAGAATATACAGGTGATGGTTTTTGTTTGTTGTCTTTGTAAATAACAATGCTGTTGACATTTGCATATTTATATTAAACAGGGTTTACTCTATCATTATGCTAAATATAGTTAGTTTGTGATTGCCAATTAATTCTATGTCGTTGACTTAAGAAGTCACATTTACAGTCATGTGGAGAGGTTAGAAGTGATAATAATAATGAAATAATAATCCGCAATGTTTTGCACTGGTAATTACAGTGGCTGATTTTTGCAAATATCTGTTCATGTGAATAGAACTAGAAGCAGTCTCATGAACACATTGTTCTCAGCTGAGCAGGAGCTCTTTCCACTTGATCCTGAGACATGAACTCATTTTAAAATTAATAATGAGTTATTACATAAAAATAATTTTAACATCTGAAGAAATTTTGTTGGTTTTCTTTTTCTTTTCAAAATAGGCATTTTAGGCCCAGATGCGCTCAGGTTTGGACATACCTGTACTATTTGTCTTTGTAGTGCTGGCAGTTTTTGTTTTTGTTTGTTTTTTTTTTTTTGGACACATTCAAGTTTTCTGATTTTGCCATTTAATTTTCCAGGCTCTGCCATTTCCTTACCATTCTTTATGGCTTCAGTCCAGGTTCTGCCTGCAGCTTTTGCTCATGTGAACCTTATTCCACTTCTTTTCTAACACTTACTTTGATTCCAAAGTTTCTGATATTCCAGATGTGTTGTGTTCTTCTGAAATGATGTCCTAAGTTAAGTCAAATTATGTTCTTATTTTTCATAAAAAGAGTACTGCTTCTCATCTTAGTTGAAATACAGATCCCCCCTCCTCTTCATCCTCTCTGCCCCGAGCGATCCTAGGTATTGCCAACCTCTGTTTCTTTTTGCATGATAACTGTAATAAACTGTTTATAAAAAATACATTTTAAAATTTGAATTTTGAAACCAAATGCACAGAGAAAATATTTTTTTTTCCATGCACAGCTCCTTTTTATGATTATTTCTCATGAAAAAGCTGATTACGAATGTGCACATAATTATGTGTGGGAAGGTACAAATAGAAATGATTAGTGTCATGAACTAATTAGCGGTGACATTGAAATGGGAAAGGTTCCCTTGTCCCCCTCACAGGGTGTGCGATGGGGGTGTGGCTCACTCCTTCAGTGCCCCGCTGCTCAAACCTCTATGGGAACTCACAGAGGGGCAGGCTGTGGGGCTCCAACCCCGCGGCAGTGGCTAGGGGTGGATGTTTACAGCTCATGAAGCCCCAGTGGGCGTGTGCTACCATGTGTTTTTAGTTTGCTGTCTATAGGCAGCTTGTGTTAACCAGCTCAGTTAGACCCTCTCCCTTGTCACAAGGACAGAGGGTTTTCTGTATCCCGTGTTCTTGCCTTGGTGTACTGGAAGAATCAGATCACATTTGGACTTGGAGAATGAGTGCAAGGTTTTATTGAGTGGAAGTAGCTCTCCGCTGACGGGGGAGCTAGTACGGACCTTGTCCCTCAGTATATGACTTGTGGGCATGCTGGTGTCTGTTAGGGTGCTCTGCAGCTGGCATGCCCCCTCCACGTCCTCCTGGGTTCCACCTGCTTATGCTGATGTGGTCCTCTCGACGTCTGGCCACCTGTGTGTCTGCCCGTTGGGGTCCTGGGTTTTTCTATGCCCATGATGGTTCGTGGCGGGTCAGGGTGGTATTGGAAAACGTAACATTTGGGCTGGAAGGCAGGAGTGCTCATCCTCACCTAGGTCCGTGGGGGTGGAGCCCTAGCCAGGGACCCACCTTTCTCTACCCAGCAGTTCCTTTCCTTCGTCTGTATTGTTTAAAGGGACCATACTTTTCCCTTCCTAGCACTCACTTATCAGCTCCATAGTTATCTTTGAGTTTTCCACTCTTTGTGACTATGTAGATAATGGGATTTTATTAGATTCAGCATCACTGCATTCTCAGGCATAAACGATTGATCCCTGTATGATCTACCTCATGTACTTGCTTCTTCCTTCCATTTCTTATATGAGTTCATTAATCGTACTGAAATCTAGCTGCAAGGGAGTGAGAAAAGTGTGGTTTTAAGCTTTCCATACTCTCTAATACAAAGAAAGAATGCAGAAAGGCATTCTGACTGACTAAAGAGCCAGTATCTGCTACAGTTTTAAAATAAAAATTATGTATTGAGAAGAAAAGTATCAAGTTTTAATAATGGCATTTAAAGAAACATTGAACATTGATAACTTTTTTTTTTTTTTTTTTTTTTTTACAAAACTGTTAATGTTTGGCAAAATGATTGATGTGATGCATAGTATGAAAATCGCAAAATTAAAAAAAACAAGTTAATGGGTTAGAACAACAGGGTAAGATCAGAAGCTTGAGTAAATTTACCAGGCTCTTTTCTGATGGCATTCCCAAGTATAGTGGAAACTTTCTCATAAGTAAATGATGTGAGTTTAAGGACAATCATAGGGATGCTCAGGACCACAAATGGATAAATTCTGAGCCAGCATGGAAGCCTTCAGTGATTTAAATGTGATTAACTTAAATTGATAAAGATATTTACATTTTATTTTTTGAGAATAATAAATTAGTAGGAAGGGCCGGGTGCAGTGGCTCACACGTCTAATCCCAGCACTTTGAGAAGCTGAGGCAGGTGGATCACCTGAGGTGGGGAGTTCGAGATCAGCCTGACCAACATAGAGAAATCCTGTCTCTATAAAAATACAAAAATTAGCCCGGTGTGGTGGGGCATGCCTGTAATCCCAGCTACTCAGGAGGCTGAGGCAGGAGAATCGCGTGAACCCGGGAGGTGGAGGTTGTGGTGAGCTGAGATCGTGCCATTGCACTCCAGCCTGGGCAATAAGTGAAACTTCGTCTAAAAAATAAATAAATAAAAGTAATACAATAAGTAAATTAGTAGGAAGATTAGGCAATGAAGGATTAAATATAATTGTAAATTTTTGTTAAAACATAAGAAATACATTTAAAATGCAAAGCAGAGATTGAGACAAATTTTATTGCAAAATATTTATGATTTGCAAAAGTATTATTACCAGGGTTTTAGGAAATATATTCCCTGTAACCTGATGTTTTCAAACCTCTATGATAATTTATTATTATTTTTTTAAATACAGATCTATCATTTTATTACTGGAACACTGGTACTTGCAGCTACTGTCTTTTACCTTCTCAGGTCTAGCTTTTATCTCCTGAAGCCCTAGACTGCAGATCCCAGAATCTGAATCAAGAGCAACTGGTAGGATGGTGGCAGTGGTTAGAAATCAGGCTCAGGCATCTTTCAGGTCTTCCTCAGGAGTTACTACTGCTTTTCAGGTTGAAAACTGCTGTCAAAGATACATGTAAAAGCCTAATATTTTCTTACTGAATTAAGGGGGAAATGTTTGTATTCCAGGCATGTCAGAGCATACAAATCAATCTTAACAAGTGTTTAATGCCACAGGTGGTTATGGGATACATTTTAGAAAAGTAATTATAAAAAGCATTCGTTTTCTCTATTTTATTTAATGCTTGTACAAATGAATCACGATTATCTAAAAAATTACACTGTCCATAAAGTTCTGTTTCCTGATTGATCCCTTAATGTAAACATTGATTCCATGGATACTTTAAATGTATTAGCAAACTTATTTTCCTTGTATCTATGTACTGTGAAATATGTTGTATTTTATCAACTTTTTTTCTTTCTTCCTTCAATGTGTGCATAGTATATTTTAAATATGATTATAAAGTCTGGAAAATTGAGCACTTTCTCACATTTTTCTTTAAGAATACTTTTTTTTTAAAAGTGTTTCATGCTTTTTTCTTCTAAATTATGTAAGCATCCAATTTTTTTTCAAGAGAGCTTTTGTTTAGTATGTGATCTTTTATTGCCGTGCCAGAAAAAGGAAGAAAATTACAGTTTGTGACTGTTTAGTTGGGCATTATTTTTGGTTATATTTAATAAAAGTATTTGCACCTTGGCCAAGTATGCCTTCAAACAATAATGAATAAAGGTATACCTACAGGAAATAACCATTTTCTCCTGACAAAGTGCACACTATTCAATCTCATTCATGATTTAAACATTTACATTTAAGCTGGGTTCTTTTATTGAATACCACAGTTAAGTTTATGTTAAATGTCAAAATTAATGTTTAACTTTCTTCAATTTAAAGTGTGTGGTTTCGTGTGTGTGTGTGTGTGTTTTACACTTCAGTAAGTTCATCTTTATCCATCCTAATATGTTAGTAGCATTACATTTCCCCACATGACTAGTACTCAAATGGAAAGTTATATCTTCTCATGAACATACAATTTTTTTTAAACAGTCAGCCATAGGTCACTGCGTCTCATCTTATGAATATTCCCCATGCCTCACTCTTTGGTCAGGTGAGTAATTCCCAGGCCTGTGCTTTATTGACTGAATTATATTCACTAGTTTATTCAGTAGTTTTCTCTACTTTTCCAGAGAGGTTATCACACTTAGAGATCAAGCTCAAGTTTGCTGCCTTGTGCCTTTGCTTTATCTACACAAGATAGGGACATTTATGTTTCAAGATTTAGATATACCTGAACAAGGAAGGATGAAAGTAAAAAGGTTTATTGTGTAGAACCCTATTATTTACCACTGTTTCTTCCCATCATCACTGTTTCCACCTCTAGTGCCTGAGTCCTTTATCGAAAGGTCACTCCAATTCTTGACCATCTTTTATAACCTACTGGAATGCTATTAAAAAGAAAATCAATGGACAAGAAATTATCCAAATGCATATCTAGTGCTGCTGGTAGTCATTATCTCTTTCCCATTATACAAACTATTTCATCACTTTCTTATTTCCGTATGGTTGTATTTACTTTCATCATTGTACATACATATTTCCAGTTCTTTTTCCTCTAATATCTATACTTGCAAAAGACAGATATTTTGTAGAAGAAAGGAGAGAAAAGAATGATAGTGTTCCAACCTGTGAGACCTTAATTTGTAAAGAATATTTAAAGATTCAAGAGGAATTCATCTCATCCTTAACTGTTTATTTAATAGTCATTAACTATATTCTTGGATGTAATAGTCTTAATGTTTATTAAATACGTAATTGTATGTTTTCTTAAAAGATCCTATAGTTTTTAGAATTATGTGTTCTGTGTGTAATCTTTGGAATTTCCCTAGATTTCTTTTAGGGGTTATTTCTTTTTTTTCCTCCATGCTGTATATTTTACTTAATTGCAGTGGCACTTAGAATGATTGCTTAGGGGTGGGCACGGTGGCTCATGCCTGTAATCCAGCATTTTGGGAGGCCGAGGCGGGCAGATTACGAGGTCAGGAGTTCGAGACCAACCTGCCAATATGGTGAAACCGCATCTCTACTAAAAACACACACACACACACACACACAAAATTAGCTGGGTGTGGTGACATGCACCTGTAGTCCCAGCTACTTGGGAGGCTGAGGCAGAAGAATCCCTTGAACCTGGGAGGCGGAAGTTGCAGTGAGCCGAGATCACACCCCTGCACTCCAGCCTGGGTGACAGACTGAGACTATCTCAAAAAAATAAAAAAATAAATAAAAAAGAATGATTGCTTGGGAATCATATTCTTTTCTTCAAATGATTGAATTTATCACCAGATAGACGTTTGTAATTATGCTTAATAAAATAGTTTTAAAAGAACTTAAACTCATCCTACAATAGTGCTTCCCCTATCCTATCACTTCTGAAAATACTTCTTAGATTTTTTTTATTGGCTTTATACCAAATTATAACTCTGTTTACTTAATAGAATTCTAGCCTTCACTGCACACGGATGAGTCTCTTTGAAGCACACTTTTTCAGTAATGAAAACTCACTGATTTTTTCCCCTTTTCATAGCTTTTTTCTTTTATTACGATATTGATCTTTCAATATCTTGGATGTTTAAATCCCATATTTTTGTATCATGTGTAATTCATTCGTTTTCTAGTCTGAGACACCTAATCAATCTTTACATGATTATAACATCTCAGCATTGTTCCTTTTCTTTTCACTTAGGAGTGGTTATTCTCACTTGTTCAGGGATATCGTTTTCAATGCCTGCTTCCTAAATCTCGAATAATCCCTTTGGACTTTGTCTTTTTGTAGCGACCTCACTTTGTAAGGTTTTTGTTCAGGTAATGTACTTGAAATGAAGCAAGCACTTTATCAGTCCTACTTAGTTGTTTCTTTATTTCTTTAAAGATTTGTCTCAGTAGAAAAGCAGAGAAAGAAAAACATATTACAATTGTAATACTCCTTAACTAGGCTAGAAGATAGGGGAACTAGGATATAAACCTTGGGGGATAATACTCCTTTTTATAGGTGCAGAAACTTCTGTCTCTCTAAATCGTTCTAAGTCAGGGCCTGCTTTTAGAAGTGACTACTGATCTTTATTTACTTTCACAATATTCTGCAGTTTCTACTTTCCCATGTGTAAGTATTACAGAAATGAGTTTGTAATATATTTTTAATTCTTTAATTGGTGTTGTCAGGGACAAAGAAGCTATCGTATTATACCTCAAAAATAGTCTGTTTTTGTTCTGTGCATTGGTGTCTGCTATCCCAAAGTTTCGTATAAATTGATCTGACACTCATTTGTATCACGTTACAGATTTCTTTTTCATAGCTAATATGCTCAGTCTTTTCCTTTAATGAAGTTTTAAAATTATGATTAGTAAGTTTTTATTTTTGTTAGAGAAATCCTTTAACTATCCTATTCAAGCTGTTGCTATGGATTCAGCCTTGGAAAGGTTTCTTGTTTTTTATTGAAGAAAAATAATACATTGTGATGGCATGTTTTAAAATAAGAAATCTAAAACAATGGGAGCTAATGAAATTTTATCTATAGGTTATTGCTTTAGAAGTTCAACTAATTTCGATCCTTTTTTAGTTAAGCTACTAGCAAGGATATCTTCTTTTCTCCTGGGTAGTGTCCAGTCTTGCATAACATAAGAGCTCAGGGGCTTAATCTAATCATTTCATCTCTATCCACCTCTCTCAATTCCTGAACGTTGTAGATGTAAAGAGCCTCACAAGGATGATTTTATATGCATATGTCTTGTATAAGTTTATTTGACTAATTGAAAACTATGAACTAAATTATGAGGCAAAGAAAGAGATTTCTAAAATATATGAAGTTTAGTATCCAGATAAAATTAATGGAAAATTAAAATAATTTCAAGAAAACAGTTATTTTTTTTGGTACCCATAGCAGGCTTAATATATAATGTTATTTATATATAATGTCATTGTAAATAATATATAATGTCATTTATAGCCTAAATATTACCCTCATTTATATAATCTTACCAATCAACTAATATGATTTTAGAAAAATTCACCCAGGAATTGGTCCTTTATATATCAAGGTCTATTATTTATTAGAAAACTACCTTGATAATTTTAGTGATGTCTTTAATTCTCCATTAATAGAAATATAAACTCAAAGTTCACAATGAACTAGCAGTTACTATGAAGAGTGTTTCCGATTTTCATCTTCCTAATTAGGAAATTCAGAATGCAATTTTTTCAATAAGTATATTTTTTTGTTCACTGATTATCTGTTTACTTAAATAGTTTCATCTCTGTTTAATGAAGCAAATATGTCAGGGATTGGGTAGAAAAAAATATTCCCTTTGCTTTTCCATATGGTAAATTTAGAGCCTTCATTTACATCATGTATGCAGTGATTGTTTTTGTCTAATCTTTGAAAGTACTTACGTTGGAATAAGGTTAGGTATAAAAACTGTGTATTACAAATTTACTTTTTTTTTTTTTTTTGAGATGGAATCTCATTCTGTTGCCCAGGATGGAGTGCAGTGGCGTGATCTTGGCTCACTGGACCCTCTGCCTGCCAGGTTCAAGCAATTCTCCTGTTTCAGCCTCCCAAGTAGCTGTAACTACAGGTGCCTGCTACCACGCCTGGCTAATTTTTGTGTTTTTAGTAGAGATGGGATTTCTCCATATGGATCAGCTGGTCTTGAACTCCTGACCTCAGCTGATCCACCTGCCTTGACCTCCCAAATTGCTTTGATTACAAGCGTGAGCCACACACCTGACCACAAATTCACATTTTTTTTTTTTTTTTTTTTTTAAAGGCTCTTTTATCAAGTCTGGAACTCAGCAATGTTTAGTTTGAAGGAGTTTGCTTTACCTGGGAATCGTCAAGGAGACTTACCTTGTTTAGTGAAGGTCACTGTAATGTATTAGTACGTATTTGTCTACTTTTTGGGAGTAGGAAATGAACACAAGACAAATGTATTATTTAGACTATTCATGAAGATAACTTATATCTTTTAACTCTTTCCAATACTGACAAATTTCAACTACGGTTAAGTATATTTCCATTTTATTCATAGAAAAATTATTGTTTCCAATTTTTCCCTTATTGGGTGTATTAGTTTCCTAAGGCTACTGCATAAATATGTTGGCTTTAAATAATGTAAATGTGTTCTGTCATAACTTTGAAGTCCAGATGTTAAAAATCAGTATCACCAGGCTGAAATCAAGTTGTTGGCAGGGCCATTGTCCCTCTGGAGGTTCTCGGGGAGAATCTGTTCCATGACATTTTCAGCTTCTGGTAGTGGCTGGCATTCCTTTGCTAGTATCCTCGTCACTCCACTCTCTCCCTCTCGGGCCACATTGTCTTCTCCTCTTCTATATGTAAAATCTCCTTATGTGATTGCTCCCCTGCAGAATCTGGAAATGGAGTAAGAATCTCTCCATTTCCAGATACGTACTTTAATCGCATCTGCGAAGACCTTCTTTTGTCACAGAAGGTAGCATTCACAGATTCATGGCGTAGGATGTGGATATCTTTTGGGAGGCCGTTTTCAGCCTCGCACAATGGCAAAGAGATTCTTTCCCATATAGCCTTCACAGAAGCTTAATGAATGTTAAATTGGCTCAGCAGAAATAACAAGCAGAACTGTGAATAGAATTTATACAAATAGGTCCTGTTTTAAACAAAACAAAACAAGGATAAGTAGTAAAAGATTAATTCGGTTACAATGAAATTCATGAGCTTTACTTTAAATTATATTAAGTTATTTTAAAGTTTTAGTGATTACAAATTCTATGCATTTAAAAATAATGTTTATATTTGTGATATATATATATATATATATATTTTTTTTTTTTTTTTTTTTTTTTTTTGAGGCGAAGTCTCGCTCTGTCGCCCGGACTGGAGTGCAGTGGCCGGATCTCAGCTCACTGCAAGCTCCGCCTCCCGGGTTTGCGCCATTCTCCCGCCTCAGCCTCCCGAGTAGCTGGGACTACAGGCGCCCGCCACCTCGCCCGGCTAGTTTTTTTTTTTGTATTTTTAGTAGAGACGGGGTTTCACTGTGTTAGTCAGGATGGTCTCGATCTCCTGACCTCGTGATCCGCCCGTCTCGGCCTCCCAAAGTGCTGGGATTACAGGCTTGAGCCACCGCGCCCGGCCGTGATATATATTTTTAATAAAGCACACATTTGGCCAGGTGCGGTGGCTCATCCCTGTAATCCCAGCACTTTGGGAGGTCGAGGCGGGTGGATCACCTGAGGTCAGGAGTTCAACACCAGCCTGGCCAACATGGTGAAACCCTGTCTCTACTAAAAATTATCTGGCCATGGTGGCGGGTGCCTGTAATTCCAGCTACTCAGGAGGCTGAGGCAGGAGAATTGCTTGAACCCGTGAGGCAGAGGTTGCAGTGAGCCAAGATGGCACCATTGCACTCTGGCCTGGGTGACAAGAGTGAAACTCCATCTCAAAAAACAAAAACAAAAAAACAAAAAACCCCCACACATTTATTTCTTTGGGATTCAGGTCATTGGTAGAATTGTTAGATTTTCCTCTGGAATATCACTTTTCTACTTAATTACACATTTTTAACTACTTTTTTCTTTTTTATGTTCCTTCCACCCTCTTCTATAAATTACTTAAAAAGTAATTATAGGCTGGGCGCAATTGCTCGTGCCTGCAATCCCAGTACTTTTGAAGGCTGAAGTGAGCAGATCACCTGAGGTCAGTTGTTCAAGATAAGCCTGGCCAACATGGTGAAACCCTTTCTCTACTAAGAATAACAATTAGCCAAACCTGGTGGCATATGGCTATAAATGCCAGCTACAGCAAGATAATCACTTGAACCCGGGAGGTGGAGGTTACAGTGAACCGGGATTGTGCCATTGCAGTCCAGCCTGGGTGGCAGAGCGAGACTTCATCTCAAAAAAAAAAAAAATTAATTATAATATGTATGTATGCCTGTATATTCCTGTTTCTGTCTGTGTGTGTGTGTGTGTGTGTGTTTCAGTCTCATTGTAAATACACATATACATATATATGCACACAGAATACTGATAATTAGCATTGTACACTGGTATGGCTATACTTATTAAAATAAAAATATTTTAATATTTGATATATAGGTACTGCTCAGGGACTTTGTTAGTACTACTCCTACCACCCTCATGTTTCCTACAGAACTTCCAGAACTCAAGACAACTCAGCTGCTAAAGGATTAACAGCTGGGAAATGAGGGGGCCTGCACTCTGTGGCCATCATCTCATCTGATTGGTGGAAACATACATGTTGTTAAAATATGTTGGGTTTATGTGTACATATATCAAAACATTGTTTTACACCTTGAATATATACGATTTTTGTTTATTATAACTCAATAAAGCTGAAATTTTAAAAGTCAAATAAAAAAGTGGAAGTAGTATTTTTCTATAAATTAGAAATCACTTGTTTGATAATTCACTTTGACCTGTAGCCTATCAGATAGTTATCTTGATTAATATATATATATTTTCACTCTGCTTTAAGCAAAAATTTTTTAAAGAAAAGCTTCTCCTCACAACATTAGGAGATGTTTGTAGTATAATTGGGGCAATTTGAATCATGTGATTCAGTAACTGTGCCTTTTCTGTTAGCCTGCTACACTTTCCTTCATGAAACCTAAAGCTACATTCATTACCATCGTTCAGAGTATGCTAACACTTACTTCTAACCAGCTGAACACATCTGATGTTTTTATATAAAATTGGTGGCCACCTAAGGAACATATTATCTCAGTAATTTTCCAGTACATGGAAAATTTGTTTTTTGCAAGAAGCATTTTAAAATATATTCCAAGCATGAATGAATACACACACACACACACACACACACACACACACACACTTTTTTGTCTTCATCATTCACTGTTTTTTATATTGTGTATTTGAGTTTTAAATGACATGTTCTAAATAAAATTTGACTTTAAACCATTCACTAAGTTAATTTGACTTTTGCAGAGTTAGAAGTTTCTTTTATTAAATTACTTTTGTAATCCAGTAATGTCTTTTGATGATAACCTCCTATAAGTCAAATAAATAATTTGGCTCATTAAAAAAGATTATTATGGTATTATTTGGTATTATTATGGTATTATTTTCATTATTATATTTCTTTCAAGTAATTTGATATATTTTGTTAGGTTGTATTTCTTAATGTGTTAATATACTTAAGTACACCCTAAGGAGGAGCACACTCTGCAGATGTATGTGTGATTACATGATTCAGATATCTGTAATCCTTACTAAGCCGCTGATATTTTTGGAATCTAGAATCTATACCAGTAAATGAAGTGATAATATCAAAACATATAGCTAGAAAATAAAAACTACTCACAATCCCCTTACCCATATTTAACCTTACTGATATTTTTATATCTTTTAAAATACTTTAGACTGTGAGCTTTTGTGCATTTACATTAGAAAGATACAATATATTCTTCCATATAGCTTAGAAGATTTCTTCTGCAGTCTTTAATATGCTTAAATAGTATATATTTTTTAACAACTATACATTATTCAGTCACTCTGTCTTTGCTAATAGAAGTGCACTAAGACTAATAGACAAGGACATAGTTTTTTTGGGCACATCTCTGATTGTTTCCGTGGGGCAAGCTTTTATAATTAGTATTGCTGATTCATTGAAGTTACTTTTTTCTTTTAACTTTATTTATTTATTTATTTATTTATTTATTTATTTATTTATTTATTTATAGACAGGATCTTTCTCTGTTATCCAGGCTGGAGTGCAGTGCCGTGATCATAGTTCACTGTACCCTTGAACTCTTTGGCTCAAGTGATCCTCTCATCTCACCCTCCTAATTAACTAGGACTGTATGCATGCATCATCATGCCAGTTTAATTTAAATTAATTTAATTTTATTTTATTTTTCATGAATATTTTGTAGAGACCAGGTCTCCTTATGTTGCCCAGGCTGGTCTCAAATTCCTGTCCTCAAGTGATCCTCCCATCTTAGCCTCCCAAAGTTCTGGGATTGTAGGTGTAAGCCACTGTAACTGACCTGGAATTAATTTTTCTGAGCTTTTGATGCAGATTGTCAAATTGCTGTTCAGAAATTTTATACTGCTTTATGCTCACACTAGCGGTGTACCAGACCTCCCATTTGACAGTATCAAGTGAACTCTTTTAAACATTAGCTACTAGACTTGTTGTTGAAAGATCAATCAAGCCAACTCTTTCTTTCAATTTGCTCCGTAGCATGCTGACATTTTGAGGTTGTGAGTTAAATGACTTAAAGTTTTCTCTAAAAATTTTTCCGACTGGAATTCGAACTCATTGGAGCATAACACAGATGCAGGATGCACCCTCCCCCTCACCTAAAGAATTTTGTGAGCAAAGTTTAGTGCATAAAGGGTGTAATCTTTACTCTCTGCATTGTCTCTCAAATTAAATTTACTTATTATGATACTCTTGTTTAGTTATGGAGATTACAACAATTTAGGAACAGAAAGTGAAAAGCAAGGTGAGATGGCTACTATAGACAGGTGTACTAGTAAGGAAAACCTAAGTTACTGTAAAAAAAAAAAAATGCTTGCAAAATTCAGAGGCCTAAAGAGTAGAGATATTTATTATGTAACAATCACAGGTCAATGTTCCGGATCTGGTAGAAAGTTTTGCTCTACTTAACATTTGGGTGCAATTCCATTCATAAGAGAGAAGGATAAAATGGGAAAATTAAAATGCTCCCCTCCAACAAGCAACCCTAGTAGAAATGACTCTTAGAGTAGGAGAAGACAGAACTTTTGGAAACAAAATATTGAAGTTATTCACTGAATGAGCAAATACTCCTTTGTCAGGTCAGTGATTTGATTTTACCCTGCCTACAAAATTAGAAGTTAACCTGTAATCATACCATCGATTCTGGCCCAGGACTCCTAGAACAGAAATAAATTATTTTATTACTCACGGCACAGTAGACATCATATTTTCATTGGCTCCCCTTGTCCTCCAAACCCCGTAGGGGTGACACTATATGACCCAGATGACTGCTGCTCACACATTGGCTAGATAATATTGTGCTGCTCACAACATAGCTAGATAATATTGAGCCTGGAGAATCCCTTCTTTTGTAGCAGCTCTATGCCTTCAAGGGTGTCATTATGTTATCCTTGAAGGTTGCTCGCTAGAAGGACAGCCCTAAGAAATGGCTGCCATTAACAATGGTCAGGGCCTTGCCATCTTGGTGTACCCAGCAAAAGATGTAAGAGCTTCCGAGAACCATGCAGGGACTGTTCCTTTCAACATTCAACACCCATCATTCACTAGCCTCTGGAGACATTTCTGTGTACAGCAAGATGAAGGAATTAGTGTTCCAAAGGATGTGGGAGTTAAATTCAGCTTGTAGTAAAAATTTTAATGTCTTAAAATTGCAAGTATTTTCTCTGCCTAGAGACACCTTCAGAAACGATTATTAAGTTTATGATCTGCCTTTTACAAGCCATTTACAAAACAGAGAAAGCATAGATGGATAGATTAGCCAAAGTGATAGTCACTGAAAACTGATTGATAGTATTTTGTTTCCTCATACATTGTTCTAGGTTGATGAGTGAGCAGAAGGCGCTTTCTCAAACATATTACTGTAGTACATTATACTACAGATTCATGTAGGTTAAGGGACTTTTTTTTTTTTTAGGTTAAAATAATCTAGAAGTAGGTTGGTCTTATTGCTTCATGTTTTGTGATAATCGCTTGAATAATAGCAACACTTGGTGATGATTAGCTTTAATAGGTGGGAGGCATAATGGAGGAGAAATAATTGTATTCATGTAAGTTAGATATTCCTTTCACCACTTACCCAGCCTCTCCATTGTAAGCCATAATTTATTATTTTTTGGCATCTGAAGGAAGTGCTGTGGAAGCCTGTTCAGAGAAGAAAAGTGAATATTAGAAGCTCTGTGTTGAGCTTTTGGCCCTGCCACTTGGTTATTTTGGGACTTTTGGCAGCTTACATAATCTCACTTAATATTTGGGTCACAAAGATTTTCTGGAATCAAGTGAGATAAGAATGTAAAAGTCTTTACAAACTATAAAGCATTATACAAATACTTACTAAGAATTGTGAGTACTTAAGCTTTTGTCTGTTAGAGGAGACTGAAGAGTACGCCCTCAATGATGAGGGCATCATATAGCTTTTAATCTGGATGTTAAAAATGATATTCTACCTCCTTTTAGAAAGTTTAGTAAAAAAAGACAACTTCGTGTAAAAGCTACAATTTCGGCCTGGTGCATTGGCTCATGCCTGTGATCTCAGCACTTTGGGAGGCTGAGACAGGAGGATCACTTGGGCCCAGGAGTTCAAGACCAGCCTGGACAACACAGAGAAACCCCATTTCTACAAAAAATATCCCAGCCCCCGCAAAATTAGCTGAGCATGGTGGCACATGCCTGTAGTCCCAGTTCCTCGATAGGCCGAAGTGGGAGGATCACCTGAGCCTGTGAGGTCGAGGCTGCAGTGAGCTGTGATCACACCACTGTACTCCACCTGGGTGACAAGAGTGAGACCATGTCTCAAAAATAAATAAATAAATAATAAATAAATAAATAAAAAGCTACCATTTCAATCATTTGGAAGTTCCATTTATATGGCTGGATAAATTCAAAATCATTTATTTCGTTCTAAGTCTTAATAGTAGATTCAGTAAAAAAATAAATTTTATTTATTTATTTTTTTTTATCAAAAACAGT
This sequence comes from Rhinopithecus roxellana, assembly GCF_007565055.1. Lineage (NCBI taxonomy): Eukaryota > Metazoa > Chordata > Mammalia > Primates > Cercopithecidae > Rhinopithecus > Rhinopithecus roxellana. Next base: position 6,035,545 of record NC_044549.1, on the reverse strand, counting down.
AGTGGTATTGTTGGCAAATATGTGAACAGATGATTAAAGGAGCTAATGCTTGGTTTTGTATGGTAAAGAATACAGCAAATAGGAGGTAAAAGAAGTTGAGAAGGCGTGGAAAATATTCGTATGTGTCTGTGTGTGCACTTTGTGTTAATCAAACCTGTTCTTCTTCTTAAGCTTCCTGAACATGTTTTCATTAGTTGCTATAGAAAGGAAACAAAATAGATGGTTATATAACTCACTAATTCCTTTTTTTAATGGAGTAGGATGATTTTCTCTCATTGATTGATTTATTGACAGAAGCTTCCAAATAATATTCTTGTCTTTTTAGTATCTACTGTTCGTTTAAGTAAGCACTCTCATGGCTAGTTTGCAGTGGTGGAAACTGCCAGAAAGCCATAAAACGTTCACGCTGGAGGTTACTTTAAGGATGATATAGTAACAGCAGATGAGAAAACCAACATTGATAGAATTATGTTCCTGAAGGTCACACATCCGTATGGTGGTCTAGATTCTGAAGATCATTCATCCTCTCCTACTTGTAGCAGTGCTCCTAAACCATTATGTATTATCAGAGTTTTGGACGTATTTTAAAGCAATAACATCTCATTCTCTTTTTAGGTAGTTATTACTAGTAAAAGCGGAGAGACCTTGTATCGTATTTCACCATGGGCGAAGTATGTGGTTCGTGAAGGTGCTAATGTGAATTATGATTGGCTACACTGGGATCCAGAACACTCATATGAAGTGAGAACAACAAATCTTTAAATAAATTATTGTTCCAATACTTCTAGGAAAGTTAATTTTTACTTTTATAACTTTTATAGTAATGTTCAATGCTTCTCCTCACTGACAGTTGAGTATTTCACATCATAGTATTCCTCTTACACTGTGCGTGTATCAGTCTGTCTTCTGTAGCCAATAACATATAGAAGCTAGTTTTTGTGTAGTCTGTTTTTGAGGTTAAGGAAAACAGAATACTAAATTGCTTTATGCTAATCTGTAAGGGATACTGTGTTTTTTGTTTTTTTTTAAACTACAATTTCTGATTTATCAGAGACTCTTTAGTGATTTCTCAGTGTCATGGGTTTGAATTGTCCTTAGAAACATGGAATAGGGAAGACCATCTCATGAATGTATTAACTAGGGTAATTTTTACCGCCATATTATTGACAAGTGTTCTGTGTATGTTTGAACTCACTTTCTGTCCTTTAAATCATTGGAGTTTGTTGATATATACTTTGCATTAGATAATTACGTCTGTATTTCATGGATCTTACATTTTCTCTGAGGCCTAAGCTCAAAAAAAAAAATCTTTACTCAATGATAAGGCATAAGTTATTACATGATTTATCTTTTAAAATAGGTCTACTAACAGGACTGTAAGGACTTTTTCCTAAAATAAAATTTAGTGAGTGTAGCCGGTGCCTTTTATATGTGAGAATAGTTCCAAGTGTTTAAGTATATTCACCACTTTTTAAAAATATACTTAATCAGGTAGTATCATACCTGAATTCCTGGTTTAATTCTGTATGTAATTTATATTCTGTAGTTTAAGCATTCCAGACCAAAGAAGGCACGAAGTCTAAGAATTTATGAATCTCATGTGGGAATTTCTTCCCATGAAGGAAAAGTAGCTTCTTATAAACATTTTACGTGCAATGTACTACCAAGAATCAAAGACCTTGGTAAGTAATAACTGTGATTTTTATTCAGATAAAATTTTAATGAGTCTGTTCTCTTATTAGAAAAGCTAATTACAAGTGTCTCTTTTTTGTGTTAGGAGATTAAATATGTAATAGAAATACATTTTATTTTAGGCTTCTCAAATTGCCCTGTAATAGTGATAGCATAGAAAAGAGAAATGGAATAAGATAGAGCATAAGAATTAAAGATATTATTCCAATTTCAATTTTAAGTAATGTGAACGGATGACTTCCAAAATTATAGATAAATATGTAAGCATAATTACTTTTTTACTGGAGGAAAAGTTTATCAATTTAAGTGATCATTGATTATAGCCTGTTCATTTTAGTCTGTTAAGGAAAAAAATCTTGTATTTGTAATGTGCCTGGAACTCATTTTGTATCAGAGTTATTTTATATAGCCCCTGCCTGGATGACTTATTTAACAAACATTTATAGAATATCTATGTGAGACACATTTTGCTAGATATTCATATATTGAACTGTACTGGCACAGATCCTGTCTTCATAACAAGCAGGAGAGTGAATAATATATTGCTGAATTATTGATTCAGTGTGTTTTAAATCTGTTGTTTTTATAGGTAATGCTATTTAAAATAATTTGACAGTATATTTAACACCTGCTTCAGTGGCTAGGCAGGAAGATAAAGCACATTTAATTATACTACTTCTGCTAGGGAGTCCAAATTTTGGCTAGAAGAAAGGATGTAAGCCATGGTTAAAGTTTTCAGTTATGTATGGATTATCTGTGATGGTAAAGTCAGGTTCCAGAAACCAAAATTAATTAAATATATAGAATATTTAGTATTAATTATAATTAATAGATATGCTAAATTATTATATTTGAGATATTCTTTTGTATTATGGAGTAATAAATTGCTTATGACCCAGTTCTTGCAGAACGTTCAGCAGCACAAGGATTCTCTTACTCATCTTTGTGTCTGAATTCCCTAGCCTAGTACCTGGAATAAAAGTGAATACAGGAATGATTAATGCCATTAAAATTAAGAATAAAACTATAAATTTGTGCTTGATACAAGATACCAACCCAGAAGAATGAAACTAATCTGATACCTTTGTTTATAAGTACATTTACAAGTATAGTTGCATATTTAAATGAACTGCCATTAAAAATGAACTTATATAAACCTTAAGAAAATTATAAAGCTTGTATGAATTGGACTTTGAGAGAAGAATAAGAATATTTTCCATGTATGTTACAGAACTGTAACTTCCAAAGTAATGAAATCATGTTTGATCATTTTACCAAATTATACTTCAAGAAGAAAAACCTATTTTTCTTAGCTTTTTTAAGACCAATACTTTTTCCCCTGATTACTTGCTTATGTTTAAAAATATTAGAATTTTTTTAATGTTATGTATTTTTAAAACACAATATCTACTTTTTTGAGTCACTTTATTTACTGTTAGAGCAAAACATATCCAGATGGAGAAAGTAAGGTGATGTGTGTTTGTGCACATACATGCATATTTGCACTTGGAAATAATTTTATAGGTGCAAATTATATAGTGGAAACTAGAAGCATTAATGCTAATTGCATGAAAGCTACCTTGTGGGTGGCTCATGCCTGTAATCCCAGCACTTTGGGAGGTCGAGGCGGTGTGTCACCTGAGGTCAGGAGTTCGAGACCAGCCTGGCCAGCATGGTGAAACCCCATCTCTACTAAAAACAAAAAAAAAAAAATTAGCCAGGCGTGGTGGCATGCACCTGTAGTCCCAGCCACTCGGGAGGCTGAGGCAGAAGAATTGCCTGGCAGGAGAACTTGGCAGGTGGAAGTTTCAGTGAGCCAAGATCACGCCAGTGCACTGCAGCCCAGGCGACAAAGCGAGACTCCATCTCAAAAAAAAAAAAAAAAAGAAAAAGAAAAAAAAAGCTACCGCTGAAAAATGTGGGTTTGGTGCTATTTCTTATGCTATATGGTAAAAAGGACTGAAATATATAGAAATAAATAGAAAGAGTCAAAATAAAAAGTATATGTCATGCAATTGGTTTTTTTTATTTAGGTTTCATAATCTTCAATATGAATATTACAAATGTAACTGATGTTTAGCATATAGAGATTGCCATCTTTAATATGCTAAAACCAAAATAAGCAAGTTTGCATATTATTTATTGCTTGTTAAAATGAAGGTATATCAAATAGCTAGTCAGAATACAGCTCTGAGAGACTATCCAATGTTGTTAGAAGGTCAAACAAAAAATGTTAAAGTAGTAGAACTTTTCAAGACGATCAAAGCTTCTAGATTGTAAATTTTAATGTATTTGGAATGAGGATGCTTTTTTTCCCCATTACTTTTTTTTTAAATGTGACTTTTAATTTATATTTGACCATTGCCTTACATAGGATACAACTGCATTCAGTTGATGGCAATCATGGAGCATGCTTACTATGCCAGCTTTGGTTACCAAATCACGAGCTTCTTTGCAGCTTCAAGGTAAAATCAAAGACTCATTATGTTCATTTTTATTTTGAGCAAATAATTTAAATAAACAAAATGAAATTTTACATTTTATATAACATTCTGTAACATTTTAGGGTTAACAGAGTTAATAGAAACTGAACGTTTTCTTTTACTAAGGCCATACACTCTCTTCCCATCCAGCCTTAGAAATTGTCCTTGATTTTATGTTGCTGCTCGTGGGATGATTTGTGATATAGAATGTCCAGTTACCTGCTGAAATTGTCACATATTTGGAGGCCCAAGGTTTAGTCAGAAAATCTTATCCTATGAAAGCCATTCTTGTGAGAGAGCACGTCGTTTTCCGGAAAGAGACTGACTCATCTAGGAAGGTCACTGAAGAGGCCCTTGGTAGGACAACTGCTACTCACAGAAGCACTGCCCTTCCCTCCAGGCGGAAATGGATGGAATATTGTTCTCTGGACAGGGAAGACACCACGGGCTTCCATGCAGTTAACGAGGTGCTGATCTGAATGACCACAGACTGAAGAAGTTCAACGCTCTCAGTGTTGTGGCGTTTGTGACATATGGCATATAGACATTGCTCCCATCATCATTCACACAGACTATTATTTTTTAACTGTAATAAAAGCTAACATGAAAATGACAGGGAGCTATAATCAGAAGTCTGATCAGTTTAGAATAGATCAGAACAAATACTGCAAGTGAGATCTAAAACACCGCTAAGAGTTAACTGGGGAGAGGGGTGAAGTGGGCATAAATAGGTGACATTCCAGGCATAGAAAAAAGACACTGGTTCATTTACCTGTTTCTCTTTATATTAGTTCTCCCTGAATACGTTATCTATAATACTGTCTCCAAATCCTCCACTCCAGTTCTTTCTTGAGCCCCTCCAGGTATGCTGTCTGCCTCTTCACTGCAGTTGCTTTTGTCAAGGGTATTAGTGACCTTCACATTGTTGAGGACAATGGGCAATTCTTAACTTACTTCAACCGTCAGCACCTCTTGGCACAGCTGGTTACTCTCACCTTCTTGAAACCTTTTTCTTTCCCTGGCTTCCAGAATAGCTTAACCTCCTGTTGTTGCTTTTCCCACCTCACTTCTTGCTTACTGTTAATTCCCTTTGCTCCTTCCTCTTTATCTTTATGACCATTATATATTGGACCATTAAATAATGGAACTCAGTACTCGATTCCATTCTCTTCTTCATCTGCATGAAATACGTGGGAGGATCTCATCAAGTCTCATCCAGTTTTGTAGCTTAAATATATGCTATATGTTAACTCCCAAACTTATGTCTCTCTGACCTATGTTATGAACTTCAGAAAGTATATATTTGATGTTGGGGTATCTAATACTTATATCAAACTTCATGTGTCCAAAATTAAATTTCTGATCTTAACTTCAAACTTCCTCCCCCTGCCATCTTCTCTACTGCAGTAAATGACATTTTCATCTTCTAGTTGTTCAAGCTCAAAATCTTGGCATTATACTTGACTTGTCCCTTTCTGTTCCTCCCTACACGCTAGCTATTATAAAATCTAGCCATCTGTAACTTCAAAATAGATCCCAAATCTGGCTGCTTCAGCTGCCCCCACTACCACCACCCATGTCCAACTTGTGATTATCTTCTACCTGGATTGTTTCAATAGCTCTTTGACTGGTCACTCTGTTTTCTCATGCTCTCTTTCCCCTTCTCTTACCTTTGGTCTACCAATTATGGTCAATTTTTCTGCCTGGTGGCCAGAGTAATCATTTAAAAATTAAAGTCAGATCATGTCGCTGTCTTGCTCAGAACCCCTAGTAAGTCCCTGTCTCGTTCAGAATAAAAGCAAAAGGCCTTACACTGGTCCCCAAGGCCTCATTTGATGTGCTTCTTGGCTGACTCTTAGAGCTCACCTCTTTTCTTTCTTGATCATTCCAGTTACAGTAACCTGTTTGCTTTTTTTCAAATGCTCTTAGCTCATCCCTACCCCAGTGCCCTGCACCTGTTGTTCCTTTCTGTCTGAATGCTCTTACCCTTAGATATTCTTATGCCCTGCTTCTTACTTTTTTTCTTGCTCAAATATTGCCTTTTCCATGAGCTTTAACTTATGACCCTCTTTAAAATAGCAAACCTTCCCTTCCCACCAGTGGCTTTTCTTTGTTTTCTTTAGGACACTTACTATTATCTGACATTCTATGTATTTTGCTTGTTTGTTGTCTCCCAGTGGGAATGTAAATTCCGTATGGTCAGTGGTGTTTATTTTTTTCACTAGTGTATCTCCAGAACAGAAAATGTCATGGCACATGGTAGATAACTTTAGTAAGTATTTGGCAAACAAATAAAGGAATGAATGAAGGAATGAGTGAATGGCTGAATGGAAAATCTTTAAGGCTGTTTATTATTGACCATGTTGTTCAATGAGTATGAAAATGGATAGGTGGCTGGAATAAAAAGAGGGTGTGGGAGAGTGTCATAAGATAATTAACATTATTGGAAAGAGCCAGTAGATGGTGCAGTAGGCCATGATCAGGACAGTGGTCTTCACTCTGGGATCAATGGGAGCACAAGTATGATTTTTAAGTAGGTGACATGATCTTATTTGTAGTTTAAAAAGATAGCTCTTGCTGCTCAGTGGAGTTGGCTATCAGGAGACTTGCTATATCCTTAGCACCGTACCATATCATAAGGAGCCTGATACTAACAGCTGCTGCCCTCAAGGAGTATATAGTCTAGTGAGGAAGAGAGACAGTAAACAATTGAAGGCAAGGGTGACTATTTAAAGGGCAAAGTTGATGCCATGGATGACTATAACGTCAAAATTTTACACAAGTTAAGAAAGGCCTTCTTCTGCGAGTAATTTTTGTTACCTATTTCATTCAGACTGTGGGGCTACCTTTAACACAAACACACCTGCTTGTGAGCTACCCATCTTATTTACGTGGTGACAAACGTGGCACATTGTCTTGGCCCACTGGTAACTGTGGACATTCTATTTTTGGAGTAAGTGCAGGAGGGATAGCCTCAATCAAGGCACCGTGGATATTCAAAGAAATTCTTGAAGAGTCCCTCAATCTCAGATGTACACACTGAAAGGCATGGGCAAACATGAGAGCAGGAGTGACTTACTTGCAGGTGGAAATCAGAAGCTCTGAGAATAGAGAGGCAGAGTTTTATTATTTACATTCTCAAACTGTTAATTTTGGTTGGGGTATAAATCTACATTTAATAGCCCGATTTAATAATTTGATTTAAATTATTTTCTAACTTAATGGTTTTAAATTTGCTTAATATCAAACATGAAGCAAATCTGAGTTGTATCCAAGTATCATGTCACATGCTGCTTGGATACTTAAAGTATCTAGTATTATGATGGTGAAGCAGTTGATGCACGATCGACCATGTCCTCTAAAGGTGATGTAATCTTGTTTTTGCTGTGTTCTTTATTGTTAGCCGTTATGGAACACCTGAAGAGCTGAAAGAACTGGTAGACACAGCTCATTCCATGGGTATCATAGTCCTCTTAGATGTGGTACACAGCCATGCTTCAAAAAATTCAGCAGATGGATTGAATATGTTTGATGGGACAGATTCCTGTTATTTTCATTCTGGACCTAGAGGGACTCATGATCTTTGGGATAGCAGATTGTTTGCCTACTCCAGGTAGGTACATACAATATAGAAATGTTTTCTGTTGTTGCTGTTTAAGATTAATTTTTAAGAATTTCACTAAATTCATTGTGTGTGTACTCTCTCACTGGTGCTTAATGTTCTTAATTGGATTTATTTTTATTGTACAGGGGATTTTACCTTGTTTTGTATAGCACATGTATTTGTGGTATATTGCATTAAATTTCAATTTTACATATCTTATGCCATGTAAAATATATTGGTTATATGGTCACTTAAAAATTTTACTGTGAATCATTTTTTTTAATATCTAAAAGGCAACTTTATCAAGCCAGTCTCCTTTTACTAGAGAAATACATTGTTTTAAGTAGGCTATTTTAAAAAATCATACTTCATTGCTTCATATCTTAAAATTACATGCTTTTGATTACAGCTAAATAAATTTATAACTATAAAACAACAGTTACTAGTATATAATATGTATCGTGTATGGTGCCAAGTGTTTTAAATATACTAGCTACCTATTTTATCTTATTTAATCTACACAGCAACTCTACTTACATGTAGTAAACACTATTGTTATAGCCATCTTACAGATAAATAAACTAAGGCTTAGTGTTGAAACCATTTGTTAAGATCAAACAGGTCTCTGACCTCTTCTAACATCTAAGGAGAAGGGTGTTTTAAATAGCTTATGGCAAAAATTAAAAAGAAAAATTAAAAAACCATGAACTTGTGTTTATTATTTATAGTAAGTGAAAAAATGAAAATGTCAAGCGTATTAAAAAGTAGCAAAGTATCAAGTAATGTATAATATATTTCTATAATACATATACATATTTTATAATACATATATGAAATATGTATATGTATTATATACATACTATATATAATTATATACGTATATGTATTTTTGAAAAAAATGAATTTTCTTTCCAGTGTTGCAGCCTACATAAACATAAATATACCTGGAAAATAGGCTATATAGACAAATGTCTCAGCAAATAATTTTATAAAACGAAGAAGTCTCATTTTTCAGCCTAAATTAGATGACTTGCATATGAAGGAAATTCATACGTTGTTTCTGGATATTGTGCATTATTTTATATTTCACAGCCATTCAGGAAACACTCATGCCCGATAAGGCAGTGTAGTAGGTGAGACAAGAAGCAAGATGGTAGAGGGCTCCTGGCCTAGCCTCACTGCGGCACAAACTGATCAATCATTCTTATCCTCAGGCTTTTTATTATAGAAGGAGGCAGAGTTTGGGGGCTAATATAATTTTGCTCATGAAGGTATTTTGCATTCATGTCACCTTTTGAACATTAATTTTTATGCCACAGATTTATAGCAAATAAAAAAGACTAAATCTTCATTAATTCTGTGATAGATTAGGTTGGTGCAAAAGTAATTGTGGTTTTTGTCCTTACTTTTATTGGCAGAAAACTGCAATTACATAACTCTACTAATTACATCATTGAGTAAATCTTATAGAAGTAGAAATTCAATTAATTGAACTCTCTGGTTTATATTTGGATAAATGAGGGTTGACTCTTTTGTAGAAGTGTGCCTTATGAAAGAAATATATTTATTACATAGTTAGATTTTTATGTTTTAAAATAATTATTCTGTAGAACTATACCTTAAAAAGAAATACATTAAGTGGATGGATTTTTATATTATACAACATTTTTATTTTATGCACGTGTTTATCCTAGTGTACCTTGCTGTACCAAAGTGCATTTAAACTTAGCCAATTTTCTAAACAAAAGGGATCATACATCATTGTTTTCCAAAACATTTCTATTACAGAAATTGAGACAAACTCAACATTGTTATTTAATACTTGTCTTCTTTTTTATTGAATTAGCTATTAATCTTTCTCATGTGCATGCTTTTGGTAAATAAAGCATCATATGGTTTATTTTATTTGTTTTTTTTTTCTGCTGTCATATAGGCTTAGTCCTCCGTAAATATAGTTTTATTAAATTGCATTTGTATTATCCTACATGCCATTCTATTTGACCAATATTGAACTTTTCCCATTTTATAGAATTAGTATTTTCTATATAGATTTATACTATTAATGTATTAGGGTTCTCTAGCGGGAGAGAACTAATAGGATATATATATATATATATATATATGAAGCTATATATATATCAAGGGGAGTTTATGATGAGAACTGACTCATACAATCACAAGGTAAAGTCCCACAGTAGGCCATTTGCAAGCTGAAGAGCCAGGAAGCTAGTCCAATAGTACAGCCTTTAGTCTGTGGTGAAAGTCTCAAGAGTCCAAAAGCTGAGGAACTTGGAATTTGATATTCGAGGACAGGAAGCATCCAGTACAGGAGAAAGATGGAGGCTGGAAGACTAAGCTAGTCTAGTTTTTCCACGTTCCTCTGCCTGCTTTTATTCTGGCTGTGCTGGCAGCTGATTAGATGGTGCCCACCCAGATTGAGGGTGGGTCTGCTTTTCCCAGTCACTGACTCACATGTTAATCTCCTTTGGCAACACCCTCACGGACATATCCAGAAACAATACCTTGCATCCTTCAATCCGATCAAGTTGACAGTCAGTATAAACCATCACAATTAACCATCACAATTAGTTATGACATTATTAAACAATATGGATAAAATCCTCCAAAGCCAGTGTATATAAATTCATTTAAACAAACACATCTTAGCATTCATGATCAAAGTCCTACTTTGCTCTTTTGGTTATTTATTGCTGCTTAATAAACAAGCCAAATATTTAGTGACTTAACAGCAATATTTGCTTTGTTCCCAAACTCACAATTTGGGTATACCTCAGTGTGGACTGCTCTTCTTTTCTTCACCTTGTGTCAGCTGGGGTGGCTCATGTAGGGGACAGGGCATCTGCTTTCAGGATGGTTCACTCACATGGCCTACAGTTGGTGCTGTCAGCTAGGAGCCTAGCCTTGGTTGTGAGATTGAGGACCCTAGCTCCTCTCCTCCTAGCCCACTCCACAGACAACGTGGGCTTTCTCACAAGAGTGACAGTCCCAAAAGACAGGATGTGCAAGCTGCCATTTTATATGGTCTGGGTTTAGAACCTGGCAGAGTGCCATTTCTGCTGAAAGCTACTGGTCAATCACAGTTTCAAGAAAACTTGAAAACTTGTTAGTTTATCTAATAAAACTTGTTAGATATGAACATTTTTGCACATAGCCTTAAAATCCCTTAACACCCTTCCCTTTGAAGGGGCGTTAAGTTATTTTAACCACACACAACAAATATGCCGCTTTATAAATTCAAAAGAGATGTATTGAAATACCTGTTCGTGTGGAAATATTATTTACTCAACCATATTTCTCTTATGAGAAATATCAGAGAGTTATGTCTGAAATAGGCAATTTAAAAAAAAAATACACCTTTCATTATAAAATAATGCCATTGTAGATAATTAGAAAATGTAAAAAGGCACACAAAATTCAAAATAAAAAACTATATTTAAAAAATGTGAACAGCGTACTTGTATTTAGCTATATGTGAATGCATTTAATGAATATTCCTTACATGCATATAAATACGTAACCCAATCCTTCACTTTCACCCTCTTCATAAAATAGCTACTCTGCCTGTAATTTTGAGTTTGTTCCTTATTCAGATGAAATCAGAGACTACAACTTATATTTCATATTTTAAATATGAATATTTGCACCCCTTGCATTTGTCAGGCTGATTAATTTTATAACCCATTGACAAATAGACATAAATATGGCACATGGCTTGCTTAAGACCTAAGCCTCTTCTTTGAAAACTTCTGTCATAATTTTTGAAATGATTATATTTACTGTTTGAAAAAATTGATGTTATAGAATTGCTTCTGTAGAGATACGCTACTGATGCTCATTTTATCCTATCTATATGTCACAACCTGTCACCATTTAGAATCTGTGATTCAAGTGCCATCATCAAAGTTATCAGAATTAAATCTCTTACTCTGAGTAATACCAGAGATCCTGACTGTGCTGTTTCATTACCTGCTATGAATAAATTTCCAATCAGGAGCTGCCCATGTTTTAATTTTCTGTCTACTCGGCTGAACTGCCTTCTAGTTTTGCTAAATTAGTAATGACAGTTCATAACAGAGATTGGGTTGTCCTTTATTTGGTAAAGAGAACTTTCTGACAAGTATGTCACCCATAAGTTTCAAGAGTTTCTAGAATTAGTAATAATGAATATAATGTAGTGGCCCCAGTTTTAAATTCTGTTTGCATATTCCTCTGGCACTATATAAATGCACGTTTAAGACAATGAAAATTTGTTAGGTTTAAATAACTATTATGCCATAACCATTACTAGACCTTCAAATGAATAACTTTTGTTTGTTAAATATTTCTTTCAAAGATAAAATACTGACTTCTAAAGGAGATAGCAAAGTAGATCTAATGCTCATGTTTTTCCTCTTTAAACTTATGTTTGGACAGAAAATTAATATAGTTACATTTCATCGGCTTTAGTTCATAATATGGTAACCGTTAGGCTGAAAGATATTCTCTTTTCTTGAGCAACTAGAGTTGTTTTCAGAAACAAAAATGAGTCCAGTTGGCCTTTTTAGGGTCATAAGTATGTGGAATAAAGTACCCTTAGTATAGACACTATATATAATATTTGGGGCTTCTTAACTATGGTAGGCGTTTTCTACAAGTTACAATGTGGAAGGAAATTCAGCGGGTTCTCCCTGCTCAGAGTGGATGTTTGTGTCTGAGGTAATTATTCTATGATACCTTACCATATGGCTTTTCTATGGTTAATTAGAATTGAGGTAGAATGGTAAGCCAGCCGTGCATTCCTGAGGTAAACCCTCATGGCCATAGATGCCAGTATTCTAAACAAAATTTTAGCATAATTATATGGGATGTTACATCATGACCAAATCAGTTCTCAATGACAAATATTAATTTGAGGATTATTATGCATCAGTATACTAGCAAATGAGTATATGACACCATCATGATTAGCAAGATTATTTAAAAACTAAGCAACCATGACATGAATGGAAAACTCTAAAATATTTTTAAGAAGATTTTTAAGCCATGCACTACTTTTTGATTTTGTCATTGAATTACAAAAAGAACAGTTCACCCAATGACAAAAACAAACAAACAAAATACAGAAAAAATAGCATACAAAGGAGAAATGTGTACAACCACATTTGAAAACAATTTGGCATTATTTGGTAAAGTTAGAGAGATATATATACTATGATCCATTAGTCAGTATATATGCTTGGAGCATATGTTTGTCAGAAATTTTGGAAAGATAGAGTTAAAAAAAAATCACTCCTTTCAGAGTACAGTAGGCTCCCCCATTTATCAGTGGTTTTGCTTTCTGTGATTTGAGTTACTCATAGTACTTTAGCCTGAAAATATTAAATGGAAAATTCCAGAAATAATCAGTTCATAAATTTTTGATTAGTTTTCAATGGTAGCCTAATGCTACGTCACAATGAGGTCATTCACCTCACTTCATTTTGTCATGTAGGCATTGTATCATCTTCATAGCATCGCAAGAATAAGAGTGAGTACAGTACAATATTTTGAGAGAAAGATATTCACATACATTTTATTACAGTATATTGTTATAATTGTTCTATTTTATTAGTTATTGTTAATCTCTTATTGTGCCTAATTTATACATAAAACTTTATCATAGGTATATATATGTAAAGACACCGTGTATATAGTGTTTGGTATTATCCATGGTTTCAGGCATCCACTAGCAGTCTTGGACTGTATCTACTAAAAATAAGGGAGAGCTAATGTATTTGTTTTTAATTTCACTGGATGGATTTCAAAGCACTGAATTTTTTTTTTTTATAATTGAAGTAATATAGCATCTTTTTAGGCATATAAACACCTGCCTTATATGCTTTATAGAAACAAATGATGACTGGACATGGTGGCTCACACCTGTAATCCCGGCATTTTGGGAGGCCAAGGAGGGCGGTCACCTGAGGTTGGGAGTTCGAAACCAGCCTGACCAATATGGAGAAACCCTGTCTCTACAAAATTAGCCGGGTGTGGTGGTGCATGCCTGTAATCCCACCTACTTGGGAGGCTGAGGCAGGAGAATTGCTTGAACCTGGGAGGCAGAGGTTGCAGTGAGCCAAGATTGCACCATTGCACTCCAGCCTGGACAACAACAGCAAAACTCCTTTTCAAAAAAAAAAAAAAAAAAAAAGCCGAGAAACAAATGATGAATGATTAAAAGACATTTTGGACATAGTTTAGCAAACAGCTAACTATTCCAAAGGGAGTCAGACAGTAAAAACTAAGCAGTAACTTATAGCCTGTTCTTCATTGAGAATCTTATAATCTCACAGTATGATTGTTAATAACTTTTGAGAGTATTGGGTGTCCCATTAAAAGTCTTCTTTTTTTCTTAGTAGTTTTTCTTTCCCTTTCAGCATTTATTCCTTGTTAAAACCAGAATCTTATTTCAGCTTGATTAAGGAGAACAGTTAAATCTACTACTCTTTCAAATAAAGTAGAGTTAGCTTCAAAATTCAGACAGACTAATTCTCTTCTGTAAAAGAGATTAAGAAAGTTGCTATATCAGTCTAATCTGTCTGGATTTGAGTTTGAATGGTAGAAATATAACTTCTCTCACGGGGTTTATGAGATTACTCAGTCTAGCAGAAAAGTTTCTATTGATGCAGAGTGTAGCACAGGAGTAAGGATTTACCGTCTTTGTATAAACTTGGTTCCTGGTATTATCTGCCTCGTTTATTCCCCACAAGCCTAAAATTTAGGTGCACAGGGATATTTTGAAAGTATCTTGAGTATTTATGTCTGACTCACCTATAACGTTCACCTTCTCAAATTCAGACTTATGCTGAAGTAGGACAGTTCTACTGGGTAGTTTACCTTAAGTTTAAATGCTGCTCATTGCCCTAAAACATCTCTCTGTTTTCTTCTCTTTCGCTTGAAACAGTGGTTGGTGCGTGCTTGTGAAAATGGTCTTAAGGTCCCTATTCAAGTGATTACCATTTAAGTCTGAGAATTATGTGGGATCTATAGTAATAATGGTTTTATGACCTTTTAAAATAAGCAGGTTAAAAGTGGGAAAAAATCAATTTTTCTGTTTGTGTCTGGGTATAACAAAACAGCTTGTTTAAGCATGTCTGTTTTCTACAGAATGGACTAGCAGTTTTGAAGTTATGAAGAGATATTTCATGGTTTTCTAGCTGAATGATTTCCTTAGTGTTATGCTGCAGATAAATAAGTAACTCATGTTATATTGAGCCACTTACTTTCAGAAAATATAGGTATTTCTTATAATTTTGAAAGCTTCCATATATAAGTAATACAAAATTATTCGTCTTTGAGGACCTTATTCCCATTAGCTTAGATTAGTGATCAGGCAGATTTTTATCTAACTTTTCCATTTCCCATCCACATTGTATAATGTTGAATCATCACTACTGAGTTGTAAATTGGATCTTTGCTCTTCCTTCTGTTTCTTTCACCATATGCAAGAGAAGCCAATAGCCACAGGATTTGCTTCGTTGTCTACTTCTGGGTTTAACTGTCTCCCCAAGATAAGACTTTTACCGTATACCCTTTCAAATTGTATCCATTCAACGCATCAGGAAAACTTGGGGGCAGTTACAGTTACATTTTCTCGTAGTGCTTTAGGAAACAAAACACATGGTAGCCAACTTTTCTGAGACTGGAGCTGTGTTCTTAACACCGTGTTAAGAGTAGTGAAGGAGGCCGATGAGCTGTCCAGGTGGGTTCCCCTTGTCTTTGTGAAATTATGATATTCATGATGGTTACTATCTTATGTTCATTCATGCAATTTTGAAGCATTAGGTGCTTTACATGCTTCTCAGACCACTTGATATAAAATAATTCATCCAGTCCCTCCTGTGCTTCCCTGTCACATGTTCCTTCACTAACTTTTCTCCATTGTCTTTCCCACCATGTGACATTTGGAGTAGTTGTTTATTTTTTAATTTTAGTGATATATTTGTTGTTTCCATATTAAATGTGAAAGGAAATTTAATAATTTATTGAGTCTCATGGAATATATTTTATTTGCAGTAAAATACCTGTCCTTTTTCCCTGTCTCTTGATCTCTCTTTCTCTCTCTCTCTCTCTCTCATAAACTTTTCACCATCATGCTTGCCATGGAGGCGACACTGCAAAGTGATGTGATAGATTCCTGTTCTTTAGTACTGAATACGGTGAAGAAAGCCACACCAGATGTTTTCCCCCCAAATACTAATTACAACATGAATAATAGCAATAATCATGTATACTATATAGAATTAAGATTAATTGATGATTTAATACACAATATAAAGTGGGTGGTTTTAGAATTGGATGATCTTTACCTCTCTGCTCTTGAAACAAACTGCTTACATTTGAGTTTCAGTTTCATGTAGAAAGAACTCATAATGCTATTATTTATATGCCATAGGGCAGTGGTTCAGACTGCATAAAATCACACAATTGAAAATGTGCAACAAGCTAGAATATAGAATATCATGGAAAGTTTGGAGTTATACTTTCAGAGTTTTACTAAAGGATAAAAGCAGGACTCGCAAGCGAGCGCGGTAACCGAGAGAAGCAGGCCAGGTGGTTCTTACTGGCAACCTGGCAAACGGATCTCCTCCGAGGTGGCTGCCATTCACAAACCATTTGGAATACAATTGTCAGTGGCTTTCATGTTGAGAATGTGCACCCATGGAGCCACATCTTCTAGTTATTTAAGTCAGGAACCCACATTTTATATGAAACCTCCACATGTTAAAATATCATACAATTAGTTTAAAGTGTTCATTCACTGTGCATACCAAAGCAACATACATGCAGGATGGATAAAAACCAGTCACTAAGGCTATGTCTGGGTTTCAAAATGTGCCTTAGGAGACGCACAACGAATCAGATTCTACCAAACTACCAAATAAATTAAGCTGTAAGTCAAATCTAATAAGGACAACTATAACTTCATAGCTTAAATACAGTATTAATACTCAATTTATTTTGTATTAGCAATGATAATTTTATAAGCCTCAACTATTAGTATGATATTATCGCTTAGCAAAATTGTGTAACGTCTCCTCGATTTTAAGTAGTAGAGGAATAAACAAAATAAGTGTCATTTAATATCAGGCTCAGTAAAGCAAAATATAAATTTATTAAATAAATCTACATAGTTAAAATTTGGAAACCTGGTTTCTTTTAATGCTTTGCATCTAAGTTGCCATTAATTTGTTTTTTAAAATATAAATATAGATACTGATCTTACAGGGAGTATAGAGAATCGGTATAGGCCTGGGCTCAAGTAGCAGTTCACCACTTACTAGCATGTAACCACAGCCAGATTAATCTTTCTAAGTTTAAGTTTAATTTCCCCCTGTAAAATATTAATAAGATTATAGTTTATCTACCTCATATAATTGTGAAGAGCTCGTTACACACTTCCCCTAGTGTCTCAATTAGTTGCGGTAATTGTCATTGTCACTATCATCGCAATATCCTTGTCATGATTATCGGTGGTCAGACTTCCTAGCCAGCCTCATTCTCTGAAACACAACTACAAGCATGAAAACAAGTAATAGTATTTTTTTCAGGAGCCAAAACGTGTACCATAATGTTTATGGATATTTGTTCATTGTTGTATCACACTATTTTTAAAAGGATGTCAAGCTGTTTTTTGGTAGAAGGACAAAATTAAGAATAATTGTGGAACTGACCAATTGTGATCAACATCTAACAGTATTGAGAAGTCACTGCTAAAAACAATGGAAGAAAGAGAAAATGCATCAAGGTCAGAAACCAAAATCGAATGCACAGCATTCTAAGGCCACTTAGGTGCAGCGGCAAACAGCTCCGCATAGTGTAATTGTCCCTCTGGGCATCGTTAGACTGCAGTATAGTGTAATAATTGATGATAATGAGTCTGAGTCATGAAAAAAAAACTTCATGTTCAAAATTTCTTTTAAGATGCCAGGAAAAAGCAAAATATATAATCCTTTGGGTATATACCTAGTAATGGGATCGCTGAGTCAAATGGTATTTCTAGTTCTAGATCCTTGAGGAATCGCCACACTGTCTTCCACAATGGTTGAACTAATTTACACTCCCACCAACAGTGTAAAAGCCTTCCTATTTCTCCACATCCTCTCCAGCATCTGTTGTTTCCTGGCTTTTTAATGATCACCTTTCTGACTGGTGTGAGATGGTATCTCATTGTGGTTTTGATTTGCATTTCTCTAATGACCAGTGATGAGCTTTTTTTTTTCCATCTTTATTGGCCACATAAATGTCTTCTTTTGAAAAGTGTCTGTTCCTATCCTTCACCCACTTTTTGATGGGGTTGTTTGTTTTTTTCCTGTAAATTTGTTTAAGTTCCTTGTAGATTCTGGATATTAGCTCTTTGTCAGATGGATAGATCATTCTACTATAAAGACACATGCCCACGTATGTTTATTGCAGCACTATTCACAATAGCCAACTTGGAACCAACCCAAATGTCCATCAATGTTAGACTGGATAAAGAAAATGTGGCACATACACACCATGGAATACTATGCAGCCATAAAAAAGAGTTAGTTCATATTCTTTACAGGGACGTGGATGAAGCTGGAAGCCATCATTCTCAGCAAACTAACACAGACACAGAAAACCAAACACTGCAGGTTCTCACTCATAAGTGGGAGTCAAACAAGGAGAACACATGAGGATAGAGAGGGGAACATCACACACCAGGGCCTGTTGGGGGGTGGGGGACAAGGGCAGGGATAGCATTAGGAGAAATACCTGATGTAGATGACAGGTTGATGGGTATATAAAACCACCGAGGCACATGTATACCTATGTATCAAACCTGCACATTTTGCACATGTATCCCAGAACTTAAAGTATAATTTAAAAAAGTAAAATATAATTTCAAAGTGTTTCCACTAAAAATTTTTATTTTTTATTTATTTATTTATTTTTTTGAGACAGAGCCTTGCTCTGTCGCCAGGCTATAGTGCAGTGGTGCAATCTCGGCTTACTGCAATCTCTGCCTCCCAGGTTCAAGGGATTCTCCTGCCTCAGCCTTCCGAGTACCTGCGACTACAGGTGCACACCACCACAATCGGCTATTTTTTTTTTTTTTTTTGTATTTTAGTAGAGATGGGGTTTCACCATGTTGACCAGGATAGTTTCGATCTCCTGACCTTGTGATCTGCCCACCTCGGCCTCCCAAATTGCTGGAATTACAGGTGTGAGCCACCATGCCTGGTCATTGTTAAATTTTTAAATGTTGTTTTAGGGATTAAGTTAACGTTACCTGTCTACTGTGTTTTAATGAAGGATTACTGTGTAGATTTTATGTGGACTACTTTGTTTCCCTCCAATGTCGAATAAATGAAGCATTCCTCCACTTATGTTTTAAATCTGCAGGTGCCAAAGGCATATTACTAATCAGTTACTGAATTGACTACCTTGCTTATTTTGCATTTTATATCAGGGAATATCTTTTTTTTTTTTTTTTTTTTCTTTTTAAAGACAGAGTATCCCTCTGTTGCCCAGGCTGGAGTGCAGTGGTGCACAATCATGGCTCATGACAGCCTTGACCTCCCATACCCAAGCAATCCTCCCACCTAAGCCTACTGAGTAGCTAGGACCAATGGCAAATGCCACCATGCCTGGCTAATTATTTTTATTTTTTGTAGAGATGGGGCCTTACTGTGTTCCCCAGGCTGGTCTCTACCTGCATAGCTCAAGTGATCCTCCCACTTCAGCCTCTGAAAGTGCTAGGATTATAGGCATGAGCCATCATGCACAGCCTAGGGAAAGTCTTACATATTTCTTAGGATCCTGTTTTATGATGCTCTTTTCTGAGAGGAAAACAGGATTTTATTCTCAGAACATTTACTCTGAATCAAAATTTTTTGTCTTTTTCAATAATGGAGTTAGGTGAAATTTTTTTCATGTAACGCCTAAGCTATTTTCTATAATATTGACTAGTTTAACTCGATTGTGTGTTTAAAGTATTATTTCAACACGTAATCAGTAGTAAACAAATGTAAAAATCAGTTGAGAAACAAGATATTTTACATATTTTAGAGGTATTAAGTTTTTGAAATTTGGTGTATATTTTGCACTTAGAGCACATCTCAATTTGGATGTTAAGTTTTCATCAGAAATACTTGATATGTGTATTTAATATTCATAATTTTACAGCAAAAAGTTGATTCATCTACCTGAATTATTTCAAACATACTTAAGTTTTGCAGTAATGGAAATGAGTGTCAGTTTTTGAATCTACATCAATATAAAATACAATTAAACATCCAGTTTTCCAGCCTCCCTAGCCAGGTTTCCAGGGCTCAGTAGCCCCATGTGAATTGCATTGAATGACACAAGTATAGCAAGTAGTCTGAAGGCTCTTGCTGTTATGGCTTTGTAATCATTACATTGGGTAAATCTATGTCCATTTATTGAGTTAGGTGGTTATAATAACATTTTATTTTTCAATAAACACTTTTAGTAGCAATAAACTAAAAAAGTATATGTTTTATGAAAAGTACTAGATGTCTCTTTCACAAGAAATTAGACATGTAACTTAAACAAAATAGTGACTAATTATTAATCCATTGCCAAGAATTGCTTTATACAACTCTCAGTAAAATCACCAATTTGTCAGCCAGTCAACACATGTAAGTAATTATTCTGGCTTGTTTTTACCTCTCAAATATGACTCAGGCAGAAGTGAATTAGGATGAATGAATTAGTTGTATAAAATTTAGTTATCCTGGGATTAAGATGAGATAAATAATTTAGCAACATACTCTGTTGTTCATATATACATATATATGCAATTGTTCTTTCTCCTTTATATTTTAAAGGGTAGGCTATTTGCTTAAATAATGGGTAGAATATATAAATATGTGGTGAAATAGACTGTTCAATTGAGTTTTGTCATGAATTTTCAAAGAAGTTTCATTAATTAAATTTTGTAAATATGACATGATCATTTACATAGAGAAAACAATGTTAGCAGTAATGAAGAAACTCATTACTGGCTCTTTGGCATTTTGCCTAACTCTGATCAGAATGTTTGATTTCTATCATTTGCCATTCTTCCACAGTGATCTCATTAATAAATCACTTTTCAGATTTCCCAGAGCTCTTGCTCTCACTGTTAGAGTCCACAAGATTCCATCTAGGGTCTTCTTCATGTTCTTATCTGTATGCTTTTCCTGAGTTCTCCTTCATGTCCATGATATGCATTCTTTCAAGAATTCAGTACCTTTTTGTTGTAGAGACTATGCTGCACCTGGTCACCTTGAAGAAGAGAAAGACATGGCCCCTTTTTCAGGAAATGAAAAGTCTAAAGAGGATGATACACAATATGTATGCTAATGCAACCCAGGGTGACATATTGATAGTTGAAGATACATATAGGAGGGCCGCCTGAGTCTGAAAGGGGAGTGGAATTGTCATAAAAGCCTCTGGAACAAATGGCCCCTCCCTATATCTGATTTGGAGTGGGCAAGTCACGTAAACTCTCTGTGTCGGAGATTCTTCTTTAAAATACTAATTTAAAGGGTGCCTACCTCATGGAGCTATTATAAGATTTAAAAGATTAAAAATATGTGGCCAAGCAATGTGGCTCACTCCTGTAATCCTAGCCTGTTGCCCCCATGCTTTGGAGGCTTAGGTGGGAGGATCACTGGAGGCCAAGAGTTTGAAGTTACAGTGAGGTATGATTGCACCACTGCCCACTGCGTTCCAGCCTGGGTGACAAAGTAGAAATAACAACAACAACAACAGCAAATATATATACAATATATGATTTTCTTATAACAGTTCTTGGCATATTATAAGAATTAGTACTGTTTCTTTTAACTGCCGTGGTTTATTCTAAAATTAGACTTCTCCGTTGAGCTTGAATTGATGTATCATATAAACAACATACATTCATTTAACTGTTACAATTCCTCCCCTCTTTATTTTGCTTCCACATGATTTTTCAAATCCAGGTTCTCTTTCTTACTCCCCACCCTGTGTTAAAAATTCTGTTATTATTCACCTCCACTCTTTGTTCTCTTCCATGTGAGTATGTGTTTTATTATACCAGTTATTGGATTGCGTTATTATTATGTTTAGATTGCTTTTCTCCTTTATACTAAGCCAACAATACAAGTTTCAGCAGGGCAAAGACCATGTTTATCTTGTTTCCCGCTTTATTCCTCAGGACTGGAATGGTGCGTGACACATTTAAACACAGATTTGTTGAATGAATAAATAAATGAATACATTTGTGCTAGTTCTTCCAAATTAGAATATAGATCTTACAATCCTCTTCCTTAAGCAAGTACCTCAGAACCTGCAAGAGAATAGACTGTCAAAAGTTTGTCCAGATGAGTAGAAATGAAGCCCATTATTTTTTGAAGTAACACTTTTTGAATAGTTTAGGTCCTTTTATACGCAGATATAGAAAATGGTGTTTCACTTCATTCAAGAAGTAACAGTGGCATCCAGGTTTATTATAGCTCTTTGTTCCATTTAACTTCTTTGGGAAAGTGGGAAATAATCCACTAAGGAGGAAAGCTCAGCAGGAAATCAGGAAGTGTAGTACATGAAGGTGTTCAGTGCTCAAATACAGTTGGAACACCCCACATTAAATCCAATTCAGCACCTTTCTTTAGAATCAAAATTCTTGGGATCTAATTAGCTAATATGCATTTTGAATCTCCAAGTAAGTGCTATACAGTAATACTTCATTTTTCAGATGTATTTGACCTTGAAGCACTTTAAAGGAGTCTGAACATGGCTTAAGGGGTTTTCAAGGATCTGGCTCTAGTCTCATCTTGACATCCTTTTTCTCTTGCGTACTAAGCTCTAGCCACTGTAGTGCTTTTCCGGCACTGGGGCTGTTGTGCATGCTTTTTTTTTTTGTCTGCAGTGTTTCCCTGGTATCCATCTCCGGTTTGTTTTCTGGTCCTCAGTGTAAAAGCCCCTTCTTGTCTTCGCCAGTCTAACATCAGTTTGTCGGGAGTGCTTGCTCAAGGCTTCCTCTTTTTATCCTTCACTTATTTATAATCTGTAGTTAAAAGTTGTGATTGTCTTTGCATTTTATATTCTGAAATACAACTTACCTATTTTTCTTTTGATTTTCACCTTTAGGAGCTATTCCATTGCATAAGTGTACATAAGTAAATTCTGTATTATAAACATTGTTAATGGTCATTTTACTTTTGTTTTGCAAAGAACATCCTGTTTGAACCTTATGTCCTTGAAAGAAAATGAAATGTTTTACTACTGCCTTAACCAATACAGATAGAGTGATGATAGCATGAACTCGTGAGGGGGTGAAATTAGAATAGATGCGCTTTGGCATTCAGGCTTTGCTGTTTCTGAGCTGTGAGCTGCTCCTTACTGAGCAGTGCTGGCATTGTTTTGTTGTTTACTTGATTGAAATCTTACCACCCGGAAAGTAACATCAAAATGTAGTACTATGTATTTACAACATACAAGTTAAGGAAATGAAGTCTCTTTATGGTTATTTCTCTAGCAGAAGATAATAGCGCAACCTGCTTCAGTAATTGCACTTTTTAAAATAAAACACAATTTCAGCCTTTCCTCATCAGCCCGTCAGAAGTTTCTCTGGCTGCCTTTCTTCCTCTCCTTCTCATTCTTCCTCATTCCCTTTCCCTTTCTCCCCATACTCCAATCGATACCAGCTGTACATTTGGTGATTGAGCTTTGTGATATTTGAAAGAAGATAGCCAAAAACTAAAAATTACAGTCAGGGTCACGCGTGGTGACTCTCCTGTAATCTCAGCACTTTGGGAGGCTGAGGTGGCAGAATCACTTAAGCACTGGAGTTTAAGACCACCCTAGGTAACATAGCGAAACCCTGTCTCTACAACAAACTTCAAATGAAATTACCTGAGCCTAGTGGTGCATGCCTGTAGTCTTTGATACTTGGGAGGCTGAGATGGGAGGATTGCTTGAGCCCAGGAGTCCGAGGCTGCAGTGATCTATGATCATGCCACTGCACTCCAGCCTGGGCAACAGGGTGAGACACAGTCTAAAAAAAAAAAAAAAGAAAAGAAAAAACAAAGTCCAGGATTTTATTTTTTATTGGTACTTATCAATTTGAGGAAAGATGTAAGGGAATAGTTGTCTCTATGTTCTTTCTAAAAGTCTTAATTTACCGACTCCAGGTGCCTCCAGTGATTGAAGTGTAAAATATTAAAAAAGCTTAACCAATTCAAAAGTAGGAATGTCAGAATCAAATATCCTGAGAAGAAGCTATCAGTAGTGTCTAGACTCTTAGATAGTATTCTCTTAACTGATAAAGACCCGAAAATATCTCCTATCAAGGCCGGAGTGAAGCATTCTGTTCTTGGTTTCTTTGTTTGTCTTCCCTCCGCAGCCTCCCTCCCTCTCCCTCTCCTTCTCCCTCTCCCTTTCTGTCTCCCCCTCATCCTCCTTCCCCCCCTCCCTAATAACATGAGGGCAGGCAGGGTTCTGAGGCGGGGAGGGATCTGAATCTGTGTCAGGAAAAGTGGAGCCCTGGTTGTATTTTAGGGCCCTCCTCTTTGTCTTCCCTGTGGTTGGCTCTTTTCCCTGCTGCACTGATTATTTTAGCAGGTAGAAAAAAGTGGCTGCTGCTAGAAAGTTTCCTTAAGAAATGTGAATATTTTAGGCTATTTGAGCATAAATGTAGCTAATTCAGACACACTGGGAACAAACCAGAAGGAGACTTGGTTCTTTTCCACTCTTTCTTCAGGATGCATTAACATCCCGTAGAAAGTGGAGATCTGCTTCTTGTATTGTGTGTTTTAAGTTATGTTACCTTATAGATATGAACTAGCTCATGTAAATATCCACTAGGTTATTTTCTTATTTGTTTACATGTTATGTGTGTGTGTATGCATGTGTATCACATCTAAAGTCCAAAAGTTTACAACCGTTGATCATATATTATTTAATATTTTGGTTTTTTGCTGATAACTGCAATTCATAATCTCAACATACCTAACATTTATAGACAATCGGGAAAGAATATACATTTCTAGACTGTGCAAGTGGGAGGTTTAGTTTAAAAATAGGTATGGAATACTCTGTTTCTGTATTAAATATATGAATATTACGTGTTAGGAGCAGGAGGCTTCATAAACAAATGTTGATGCCTAAGTAATATGCTTGTGAGAATCCTGGTATGCTCAGGCTGTGTCTTCACCCAAATCTCATCTTGAATTGTAATCTCCACAATCCCCATAATCTCCACATGTCAAAGGAGAGACCAGGTGGAGGTAACTGAATCTTGGGGGCAGTTTCCCCCATATTTGCTCATGACGGTGAGTGAGTTCTCACAAGATCTGATGGTTTTCTAAGGGGCTTGTCCTCCTTCGCTCGGCACTTCTGTTTCCTGCCACCTTGTGAAGAAGGTGCCTTGCTTCCTCTTCACCTTCCGCCATGATTGTAAGTTTCCTGAGGCCTCCCCAGCCATGAGGAACAGTGAGTCAATTAAACCTTTTTCCTTTATAAATTACCCAGCCTCAGGTAGTTCTTTATAGCAGCATGAAAATGGACCAATACAGATCCTATATTAAAAATAAGTCTGGGTCAGGCACTGTGGCTCATGCTTGTCATTTTCGTACTTTGGGAGGCCAAGACAGGAAGATTGCTTGAGGTCAGGAGTTCAAGAGCAGCCTGGGCAACTTAGTGAGACCCCATCTTTATAAAAGAAAATGAAAAGAAAAATAGCCAGGCACGATGGCTCTTACCTGAAGTCCCAGCTACTCAGGAGGCTGAGGCAGGAAGATTGCCTGAGCCCAGGCAACCTGGAGGCTGCAGTGAGGCCAGGAGGTTTCAGTGAGCCATGGTCGTGCCACTGTACTCCAGCCTTGGTGACAGAGTGAAACCCTGTCTCAAATAATAATAATAATGTCTGGCATACGGCAGATGCTAAATTAGCTAATTTAACAAAAGTTTGAGGACCTACTGGACAGCCAACCTTCCTGAACCCTGGGAATGAAGCAGTGAAGAAAACAGATGAGATAGCAACCCTTAGAGCCCTATACTTTGGTGAGGAAGACCAACAATGCAAAGTGCATTTCTAGGTAGCAGCAAGTACTATGAAGAAAAAGGCAACCCACCAGAAATATTCAGTGTTGTGTTGTAAAGTGGCTTCTATTAGTGTGTGGTCGAGATAAGCATTCTGAAAAGGTGATATTTAAGCAGAGACCTGAGTGAAGTGACATACAATATCATATTCTGAGAATAAGCAAACAGTGAGGAGAAAAGCAATTGTGAAGTCCCCGCAGGGGGAATGGGGGTTGGTGTGTTGAAAGGAAGGCGAGGGAGATATGGATTGGTAAGTGAGGGGAAATTTCAGGAGACTCCAGAGAATATGGCAGTTGTCAGGTCGTATAGAACCTTGTGGGCCCTTGTGAGGAGATACGATTTTCTTCTGTCTTATTCAGTTTATTCTGTGTTTGATCGGGAGCTGTTTTAACAGCTTTTTAAAGATTTGGATCAGGGAAATGGTATGACATTACTGAAAAGATCTTTTTTTTTTTTTTTTTTTTTTTTAATTCTAGAAGGAAGAGCGATGTTGGGCAGATGTAAAACTGGTGAGCAGATTTAAGATATTCGGATTGCAAAAGTCCAGTGAGAAGCTGTCTTAGATCAGTGCAGTGACATCAGGGGCTTTAATAATTAATTAAATTAAACATGGAGTGCATGTTGAAAGTATAACTTATAAAAACAAAAACAAAAACAAACAAAAACAAAACAAAAAAAACTTGCTGAGTGATTGGTTGTATATGAAGGAAATTAACTCTTAAGTTTTTGACCAAGAGGTAAATAGGCCTCTGAAAATGGGACTTCTGGCATAAGGTACACTGTAGCCATTCACAGATCCATGGAGAACTGGGAGGAGAAGGATTTGGGGGAAAATCAAGCGGTTAGTTTTGGATATCACAAGTGTGAGATGCATGTTTGCTATATAAGTGGAGATATTGAGTAGGCACTTAAAAATACAAGCCTGGAATTGGCCTTGCGCAGTGGCTCACGCCTGTAATCCCAGCACTTTGGGAGGTGGAGATGGGCGGATCACGAGGTCAGGAGATCAAGACCATCCTGGCTAACATGGTGAAACCCGTCTCTACTAAAAATACAAAAAATTAGCCGGGCATTGTGGTGGGTGCCTGTAGTACCAGCTACTTGGGAGGCTGAGGCAGGAGAATGGCGTGAACCTGGGAGGCGGAGCTTGCAGTGAACTGAGATCTGGCCACTGCACTCCAGCCTGGGGGACAGACAGAGCGAGACTCCGTCTCAAATAAATAAATAAATAAATAAATAAATAAATAAATATATAAATAAAATAATAATAATATTAATAATAATGATAATATAAGCTTGGAATTTAGTGGAGCAGTTCGGACTGGCAATTTGAGTCAGAAATCATCTGTTTTTAAAAGGCACTCAAAGCAATGAGCTTGTATCAGATCATCTGAAGAGTGTGTGTGAAGAAAGGTGTGGTTGAGCTGCTGAGCCCCAAGTTACTCTAATATAAAGAGGTCAGGAAGAAAATCAGAAGCTGGGAGCTAAGAAGATAAAGAAGGATATGCAGGTGAAATGGGAGGACCTATTTAAATAAGCATGTTTTGGAAGGAGTTAGTGCTCAAAATGCCAGCTGCATTTGCAGAGTTTAATGTAGATGAGGATTGAGAATTGACCATTGATTTAGCATGATGGTCATTTATTTGGACTCAAAATGGTTTTGTTGGAATGGTTGGACTGAAATTCTGATTCAGATGGGTTAAGAAGAAAATGGAAAGTAAGAAAGTGAAGGCAGCAAGTGTGGAAAAGTTTTATGTATAGAGAGAGGAGATTCTTTAAAAAGTAGTAGAAAAGTGGGTTTGTTAACTGGAATAAGGTCAAAAGTCAAAAAGTTTCTTTTAAGGTAGGTGATAGTTCAGCTGATGGGATGGAGCTGATAGGGTTCTTAGAAAAATGCAGGGGTAATTTATCTGATATAATAAAAAAGTAGGTGAAATATATTGGTTTTATGAAGGGAAAGAGGTAGATATGATTGGGGGTTGATGTTTTTTCATTGCTTCCATTTTCTCGTTTAAATAAAAGGCAAGGACATCCAGTGAAAGTGAAGGAGGGAGAGGTATTGGAAATTCCAGGTGAGAGGAAGTACGGTATTGTCCACTGCAAGCGTGGGAGAGTAGTTCACTAAGGCAATGTGATAGGATTCCTTAGTGATCAAATTTAACTAAAGGTGGAATTATGCTAGGACTAGGAGAGTGATCTAAAGGAATGATTAGGGTAGTAGACCATGAGAATTCTAATTTGGATAAGTATGTACAGGACCGCCGAAGGAAGGATAGTAAGTGCAAAAGATGTGGTTAGGAGTGATTTTCTGTTGGGGGGTGAGGAATTGTTGGATGAGGTCACTGAATATTTTGGCTTATGGAGCAGCCTTATAAGGAGACCAAAGCATGCTGTGACTTCCCTTAAGTCACACCCAGGGCCCTGTGAAAGCCAGAAGGAGGGCAGTCTCTTAAGATCCCCTCAAAAATGTTCGAATGACAGTGGTGTTTTGCCATTTCCTTACATTGTCATATACTTAACTTTTCCAAAATGGTAACAACAATAAAAAGTTTCACGATTTTCTAGGTCGAATCTATTAAATTATAGCATTAAATAATAAGCCACAGCAGGAGGTATGATTATAAGGCAACCTTGAGAGACAATTGATTCGAATACACTCAATCCATCACCAAATGTATTCTCCAAAGTGTTACCAGAGTAAGCTTTCTTAAATGCAAATTTGACATGTGATGCACAAATGTAAAACATTCAATGCTGTCTTTTCTGTTACTTATAATAGAATAACTGAAACTGGGTAATTTATAAAGAAAAGGAATTTATTTCTTACGCTGATAGAGACTGAGAACTCCAAGATCAGGGGCCCACCTGTGTGAGGTCCTTCTTGCTGATGGCATCTTCCTGCAGAGTTCCTACGTGTTGCTGTCCTCTCATATACTGAGTCTCTGTGACTTTACATATGACATTTCCTTTCATTTGGAATGCACTCCCTCCTCTACTTTGCTTTATGGACTATCTTATATTTTAAGACCAGATATCTTTCTTATCTTATAAGAAACTTTCATAGAAGATCTCCTGTCCTCATCCTCATTCCTGCATGGTTGACATTCATCTCTGCCACCTCATTACAACTCAGTCAGGACTTCCCCTTTTTATTTAAATACTGTTTAAGTATAATCTACTTAAACAAATCTAATATTGTATAAAGTACACTTCCCCAAAAAATCCTCCCCATTTTAGTCTTTTTGCTGGACCACATGTCATTTCAGTGACTTGCGTTTTGACTTTATTTCCGTAGCATATGCTTGCTGTCAAATAAATGCTTGTTAACTATTAGAATTATTTCTAAAATAAAAGTATTTATACAAAGTGCTCTTTAAATTTCATATATTAAAACAAGATGGTCTGCCATTAATGTTGGCTTTTGTTATTAAAAATTATTTCCATGTCTTGGGAGGCCGAAGTGGGTGGGTCACGAGGTCAGGAGTTTAAGACCAGTCTAGCCAACAGAGTGAAACCCTGTCTCTATTAAAAATATTTAAAAAAATGGCCCGGCATGGTAGCAGGTGCCTGTAATCCCAACTACTCAGGAGGTTGAGGCAGGAGAATCGCTTGAACCCAGAAGGTGGAGGGTGCAGTGAGCAGAGATCATGCCACTGCACTCCAGCCTGGACAACAGTGTGAGACTCTGTCTCAAAAAACAAAAAGACTTATTTTCATGTCAAAAAGAATTCAGTCTTCTCATGCTGTCATATATGACAGCCTTTTAAATTGCTATGTTTTATATCATTGATTTAATTTACTTTCCTGAGCAATTTATGAAAGCAATATTTTTAAATAAAAATTATGATTTATTTTTTAATATATTAACTAATTTGCAAAGTAAACTTTTTTATAGTATGGAGATATTTTAGCTTATAAATTTATATATTTTTTAATGGTGAAGACATTTTAATGGTACGCTTTTTAACTTATTATGAAAAGTTTTACTCTAAGAGATCTACAAAAAAAAGTAAAAAGAAAAACTTCATTTCAAATGTAAAATGGTGTTTTGTTTCCTCACATTAAAATGCATTTTAAAATGTCAAAATAAATGTGAAAAGCCAAAATTAAATCTCTTGGTCATATTTTTGAAAAGTGATAATTCTTTCTATTTTAATTAAGTCCCTAAAGAATTTTTGAATGTGAGTGTCTCCAACCTAGAGGATAATTTTAAAACAATTATATACATAATTATTTGCTTTATAATTTTCTTCCATCCCACATAGTCATAATTTTGAGCCTCTATTTTAATGAGCCCCCATGAAATGATGTGTTGTGTTAAATAATTTCCAACCTTTCATTTTATTTTCTCTTGATTAATGGAATCAATAAACAATTTATATTAAAATGCAAATGTAGACATATACACTCAAATGAAATAAACAATCTAAGTGTCAGTTTAAAAAAATTAGCATGATAACCTATAGTTGTACCCTTAATATATGTGAAATGTTTCTTTTTATTCTAATTTCAACATGGACAGATATAGCAGACGACCATAAAACCATTTTGTTCCATCTAAGTGAGAAAATCGTAGATTATCTTAACATATATGTATGTGTAGATATATTTTCAAGATAAACTTGGATCAAGTTCATAAAGGCTTGGATAATATGAAGGACAATTTTTTTTATAGAATGGATACTACATGCATAGTTTAGCCATGGTGCTGAGGGTCTGCAAAATATCGTTGTTAATTCTTCTTTTTACAGAGAAGAGACAAATGCTAAATATATCAATATTATTGATGATTTTATCAGAGATCCCTTTTAAAAAATAAATGAATGAAAATTACATGTTCCTTGCAGTCGATGACAAAATTATGTAGTAATTTTCTACATGTTTGCATTATTTTGATATAATTTAAAGAGTCATTTTTTAAAAAGAATCTCATATATAAGTTCAAAGATTTCCAAAAGTATATTAGGTACAGTATCTTTTCTGGGTGTGTAGCAGTTTTTCAGGCTGAGAAAATGACTGATGAGTAGATTTATGAAGAGCAAATATCGGTAAAGGAACATCAATACCTTTAGCTCTACCCTTAATTTTTCAAGTAAGTATGCAAGTAACTAAGTAATTCTCCTTTTTCAAGGACTTACTCTACATGTGTAATATGAGAGGTGGCCTAAATTCATTTCTAACCTCTTAATACAAAGGGAGATTCAGGATAGGATATGCATCCTCAATGAAATTTCTGAACTGTGAGAGAAAAGTGAAGCAAAAATGCCAAGGTCAACTGGAATGTGAGGAAACAGGTCCTGATTTAGAATGTCAAAGGCGAAAGAAACTTCTCACTGCCATTCAAAGTTGATTCCTCTTTGTCCTGCCTAAAAATTAACATGATAAATGATCCTCTTCAATGGGATCATGTAGAGTCATGGAGTGTGGAGTTGAGTTTTCTGAGGCCAACTAGGGATCACTTCTTTAGTTTTTTTCATGGTGTCTAATTTTCTGCAAGCTTTTTGGAAAACAGTTTGAGAGTACTTATGTTAATAAGTCCTAGAGCGT
This sequence comes from Rhinopithecus roxellana, assembly GCF_007565055.1. Lineage (NCBI taxonomy): Eukaryota > Metazoa > Chordata > Mammalia > Primates > Cercopithecidae > Rhinopithecus > Rhinopithecus roxellana. The sequence continues at coordinate 6,004,126 of NC_044549.1, read as the reverse complement.
GATCATTGAATTATTAAATATAAAGTAATTTACTCTAAGGCTGTAGGCCTACTGTAAGTTGAAAACACTTTGTGTATTAAGATATTTCTTACAAGTTTATTAATTAGAAAACAGTAAAGATATTCTTCTAGAATGATGGGCAAATTAAGACATTCTAAGATGAACGAAAACTAAAATAAATTGTTTCCAGCAGACTTATCCTAGAATGGTTCATTGAAATTCCATGAAATAGAAAAGGAAAAATGGAAAGAATGAAAATATGGCTAAATACAATAAAGTTTCCTTCTCTTTAATTTTTAACTTATGTCACTGTGCAGACATCAAAATAATAGTAAAAGAATACTAGGAATAACTCTACACACGTACATTTGGTAATTTAGATGAAATGGATCTATTTCTAAAAACGCACTACCACAACTCACCAAATCTGAAATATTATAATTACCCTGTAACTATTAATAAAATTTAATTTGTAATTTAAAAGCATGTAGCATAGGAAAACCTACATGTACAAGTGTTTTCAATGGACAATTTTCTGAAACATTTGAAGAATTCACACTAATTTAATACAGTTTCTTCCAGAAAAGAAAAAAAGAAGGAACACTACCCAATTCATTTTATGAAGCCAGTATTGCCCTAATATTAGAACTAGATAAAGATAGTAATAAGAAGATAACTACAGGTCAATATTCCTCATGAGGTAAAGGCAAAATTCTTAAGATATTTCAAATACAATTCAGCAATATATAAAAATTATATACTATACCAAGTAAGGTTTATTCTAGAAATGTTAAGCTTGTTTTGTATTTAAAATCCCAACATAATAACAAGCTAAAGAAGAAAAAAATTATCATAATAGTTGATGCAGAGAAAGTATTTTGCCAAATTAGGCCGGGCGCGGTGGCGCACGCCTGTAATCCCAGCACTTTGGGAGGCCGAGGCAGGCGGATCACGAGGTCAGGAGATCGAGACCATCCTGGCTAACACGGTGAAACCCCGTCTCTACTAAAAAATACAAAAAACTAGCCTGGCGAGGTGGCGGCGCCTGTAGTCCCAGCTACTCGGGAGGCTGAGTCAGGAGAATGGCGGGAACCTGGGAGGCGAAGCTTGCAGTGAGCTGAGATCGCTCCACTGCACTCCAGCCTGGGCCACAGAGCCAGACTCAGTCTCAAAAAATAAAAATAAAAATAAAAAAATAAAGTGTTTTGCCAAATTAAACACCCATTTGAAATAAAATGATTCAGAGTAATAGGAACAGAGAGGAACTATCAAGTCTCAATAAAGAAGATCTATTAAAAACTGAAATGTAACAATATACTTAGTGGCTCAAGTCTAAATTCTTTCTAACTTTGGGAACAAGACAAAGATGTGCACTATCACCATTCTTATTTAACACAGTGCTGGGAATTCTGGCTAATGAAATAAAGCCAAAAATAAATAAAAAGAAAAGGAAATAAGACATAGGGATCAAAATGGATAAATAAAACTTTCTCTTTTTAGTTGACATGATTGTATATATAGAACATAGAAAAGACCAAGGAATCTAAACAAAACCTCTCCAGAATTTAATAAATGAGATGAGCAAGGTTGCAGTACACAAGAAAACTATTTAAAAAGCAATTGTATTTCTATATACTAGTAATGAACAAGTGGTTATTAAAATTAAAAGATATACTATTTATAAACACTTGTTCTCTCCCTCCTTCTCTCTTTCCCTTCCTGCATCCCTCTCTTCATGTTTTTTCTGTCTTAAAAGAAGTAGTAAGATGTAAATCCGATAAAATATGTACAGGAATGTATAATGAAAACTATAAAAAACTGATGAAAGAAGAAAATTTTAAGTAAATGGAGATACATATTGTGTTCATAGATTGGACAACTCAAATTAATAAAGATGTCATTTTTCTCCAAATCAAAAGCTGTTTAAGACAATTCCTGTCAAAATCTTGGAAGACATTTTTATAGATGTAGCCATAGAGATTATTTCAAAATTTTATGGTAAGACAGACATTATACCACTTAAAACAACCTCGTAAAAGTGGAATAAAGTGGGAGGAATCAGTCTCCCCAATTTTTAGTCTCATATAGTTACAGTAATCAAGACTGTATGGTATCAGTGAAAGGATAGACAAATTGATGGAACAGAATAGACAACCCAGAAATAGACCTACACAAATGTCCACGACTAATTTTTGATGAAAGTACGAAAGCATTTCAGTGGAGAAATGATAGACTTTTCAACAAATGATACCAGACCTGTTGGACATCCATAGAAATAAACTTCAACCTAAATTTTCTACTTTATGCAAAAGTTTACTAAAATAGATTATGGATTAATACGTAAAATGTGAAACTGGAAAAATTTTAGAAAAATAAAACTGGAGAAAATCTTCAGCCGTAGGATTAATCAAAGAGTTCTTAGACTTGACATAAGAATACTGTCATACAAGGAAAAATTGATAAATTGGACTACTTCAAGATTGTGATTAAAGTGATTGTTAAGATGATGAAATTACAAGAAGCACAAACTCAGAGAAAATGTTTGCAAAGCGTGTACCCAAAGAGGTCTCAAATCCACAATATATAAATGTGTCAAAATGCCACAGTTAAAATAATCATAAAATGGTGAGAAAACAGAATATATAGATAGATGGCCAATAAGCAGATGGAAATATATTCAGCATCATTAGGGAAATGGATGCTACGACTACAATGAGATATCACTACGTATCTATCAGACGGCTAAACTTAAAATAGTAACTACACCAACTGCTGGGGGAGGATTCAAGAAGACTGGATCATTCTTGGCGTGCATGTAAAATACTATAATCACTCTGCAAAACAGTGTAGTCGTTTCTTGTAAAACTAAATATGCAACTGTCGTACATGCCAGCAAGCAGTTGCACTGCTGATTATGTATTCCAAATAAATTAAAACTTTTTTCACACAAAAACATACACTTAGATGTTCATTGCAACTTTATTCATCATAGCCAGTACCTGAAAACAACCCACATGTTCTTCAGTATATTAAAGAGAGTGTAGTACATCCATATCATGGAGTACTACTCAGCAATAAAAATGAGTAGACACACAACTTGAATGAATCTCCAGAGGATTATGTGGAGTAGCAAAAGCTCGTCCCCAAAGGGACATATTCCATTTTGTTTAATCCCATTTATATATCATTCTTGTAGTGACAAAGAAATGGAGAAAAAATTAGTGTTTTCCAGAGCTAAGGGTAGTGGTGAGAAAACAGGAGTGCTTAAGGACAAGAGGAGGATTCCTTCTAGTGATACAATTGTTCTGTATCTTGGCTGTATTGGTGCCAATATCCTGGCTGTGATATTGTACCATAGTTTTCCAGATGTTATTTGGGGAAAATGGGTGAAGTGAACACAGTACCCCTCTGTATCAGTTCTTATAACTGCATATACATCTACAGCTTTCTCAAGATCAAAAGTTTAAGAATTTTGGTTTGGCATACAAATTCTAAAGCAGCTGGAAGAAAATACACCCAAGATTAATAATGATTTAAGTATTCCCTCTTGACAGCATTTGGCAGTAGTCTTCATTTTCAAAAACCTATTGACATAGCTAATACGTTTTCAAATAGATTCTTTATTTTTAAAACAAAACAAAAACTTTTTTTTGAGAAAAATATCTCATTCTGTAACCTGTACTGGAGTACAGCTCACTGTAACCTTGAGCTCCTGGGCCTTGGACTCAAATGATTCTCCCACCTCAGACACCCAAATAACAGGAACACAGGCACATGCCATCACACCTAGCTGATTTTCCTTATTTATTAATTTGTTGAGATGGAACGTTACCCTGTCTTCCAGGCCGGAGTGCAATGGCACGATCTTGGCTCACTGCAACCTCCACCTCCTTGGTTCAAGCGATTCTCCTGCCTCAGCCTCCCGAGTAGCTGGGATTACAGGCATGCGCCACCGTGCCCGGCTAATTTTTTGTATCTTTAGTAGAGAAGGGTTTTCACCATGCTGGCCAGGGTGGTCTGGATCTGCTGACCTTGTGATCTGCCCGCCTCAGCCTCCCAAAGTGCTGGGATTATGGGCATGAGCCATGGCGCTGATTTTCCTTATTTTTTTGTAGAAAAGAAGTCTCGAATTCCTGGGCTCAAGCAATACTCCCCACCCCAGGCCCGCCTCGGCCTCCCACAGTGCTGGGATTGCAGGCATGAACCATTTCTGGCCTCAAATAGATTCTTAAAAAGCAACTTGTATTTTAATTGAGTCAAATCAGGGACATCTGCTGCTTATGCAGTCACTTAGAACATCAATGCCAATTAAGAATATTTTGATTCAGAACTAATCTTCAATTTCACAGTTCAGAAATTATGGTAGGGTTTTTTCCCCCTTAGATTAGATTGAACTATAGGGGACACACACTAAATTTATATAGAAAGAATTTAAAAAATTGTTGATCTAGTAATATTAGATGAGATCGATGCTTTAAAAGTAATTGTGAACCAAGAGTGGTGGTATGCACCTGTAGTCCCAACTACTTGGGAGGCTGAGGCAGGAGGATCACTTGAGCCCAGGAGTTTCAGGCTGCAGTGAGCCATGATTATACCACTGGACAACAGAGCCAGACCCTAACTCTAAAAAAACAAAAACGGTAACTCAGATTTTGTTCCAGAGTTTGTGAATGCAATCAGTAGTTTTAAGGGTTGTGTGTGTGTGCGTGTGTGTGTGTGTACACATTTAGTTTTATTGTAACAAAGCAACTTGTACACTTTCAATCTTTAAAACTGAGCACCATCTTTCCTTTCCAGTGAAACAAAGAGAAAATTTAAAAATAAACAAGAACAAAATTACAGTAGAGAATGTCAATACCAAATAAGATCCTACAGGTTCTGCTGATTCTCCCATTGAGTGGCCGGGCTCAAGTCATCATTAGGAGAGAATTTATTTTAAAAGTGTCATCTTAAACTACAAGGATGTCTGTTAAATATCACAATTAAACATGCCAAAGGAGAAGACATATTGTCAAAATGCCCACTTAACCCACCGAGACATCTCAAACTCACCCCTTGCTGACCTTCTATAAACCCATTTTTAAAGTTTGTTTTTCTTTTTTTAAACAAGAGAAAGTAGACAGATACATATTGGTATATGCTAACTGTCCATATTCACATAGAGACACAGTGTACTCTCTGATTGCAATATACAGAGAAAGAAGGACAAAAGCTAGAAATCTATGCACTGCTACCCAGGGGCTTAGCACCCTCCAGCTTCCAGCAGAGCGAAGGGAGCAGGGTTTTCTTTTTTCCCACAGAGCTCGGTGGTGTTGATTCCATACAGTTTTTGTTCAGACAGGAAGGACTAAAAATGAATTTTGAACAGAAAGGGGTAGAGACTCTTCCCGTTGTATTCCGCTCAAGGTATTTTCCCCAAAATAAGTTGAGAAACACGGTGTAGAGAAAAGAGACCTCAAGAACAGAGTGACTGAGGACAAGAGAAAAAATAAGAGAGAGAGAGAGAGAGAAATAAGACTGCAGCTTGCTCCCAGGGACTGGAGAACATTTTAAAATAGGAAGGTTGGAATCCATCAGTGTTCTATTAGTCATCTTCTCCTTCATCCTTCTCTCCTTCCTCCGTTTCATCATCTTCATCTTCTTCACCTTCATGCTCATCCCCTATTTCATCAGTATCTTCTAATCCTTCCTCCTTTGCATCATCATCATCATCATCATCATCATCATCATCATCTTTTTCTCCTTCTTCTTCATCCGTATCAGGAACCAAGTAGTACTGTCATGGGTTTGGCCAGATACCGTCTTTGAGGAACTATCCTAACTCATCCACACTACGTGCATCAGAATGGTCAGTAAAGCAGGTAAAGAAGCTCTCTGGACCGCTTCCTGCTGTGGGACCGAAGGAGACATCTGCTTCTGCAGGCTTGCTGAAGAAGGGACCAAAAAAACCCAGCAAGAAGCAATTGAACACATTGATGAAGTACAAAATGAAAGAGATTTAATGAACAAGCCAGTGAGGAGATTTTGAAAGTAGAATAGAAATGTAACAAACTCCGCTATCCACTTTTTCAGAAGAGGTCAGAATTAATCACCAAAATCCCAAATTTGGGGGTAACAATGTTTGTCAACCATCCACCAAGTGTTTGCACTGCTTGGGGAGGAGGACAAAGAAGCACTGCATTATTTGACCAGAGTTGAAGTGACAGACTTTGAAGATACTAAAACAGGATACAGAATAGATATTTATTTTGATGAAAATCCTTACTTTGAAAATAAAATTCTTCCCAAAGAATTTCATCCCAGTGAGAGTGGTGATCTGTCTTCAAAGTCCACCAAAATCAAATGGAAATCTGGAAAGGGTTTGATGAAACGTTCAAGGCAAATACAGAATAAAGCCAGCAGGAAGAGGCAATATGAGGAACCAGAGTGCTGCTTTAAGGTTGTTTTTTTTTTTTTTTTTTTTTTTTTTTTTTTTAAACGAGCATGGATTTAATACTATAAGAGTGGCATGATCTTAGTAGATACATAATCTTGATAAAGTAAATGTCTTATGAACCATTCCTGCCTAAAACGTTCTAATAGTCCTATAAGTAGAAAGTTTGCATTCTTAAACTAGTGTTTGTTTCTTCCCACCACTGCTAAATTAGTACTGATTAATGCATATTAGTAAGATTAGTAATAGTATTTACTTTTACTAGGCATGATGTCAAAAATGCTTTTTTTCCCCAATATGATTTCTCTTGAGGTTTTTCTTGTGTTTCTTCAATATTTCCTGTTTTTCACAATTCAAAAACTTGTCACGTTGCTTGTGTTTGGATATTCCCTGACTCTTCATCAAAAAAGCATTTGTAAACTATGTCTTAGTTACAGTTATTTCTTCTACTAGCTAATGCTATTCATTATATACTAGTATTTTACTTTGACGTGCCCTCTTTATCAATTTGAGAGCTGTCTAATTATAGACAATTCTCATCCTAAAAAATTCAGACTCTAGACTTGGAAAGGGCCTCAATATTATAGTTTAATCTTTAGTCTTTAGAATCCATAATTCACCTTTCCCTTGAATGTCTTCAGAAGATGAAACTGATCTTGTAAGATAGCTCATTTCGTATTTGGACGGGTCTCTCCATTAGAAAATTCTTTTTTATATTGAGTTTAGAATCTGTCTGCCAAGTTGTAACCCATGGAAGCTCACAAAGCAGATCCAGTAACTTTTCCACGTAGTGTGCCTTTGAGTATTGTACCCTGGGGCTTCCTCTATTTCCAGAATGTGTATTTTCATTTTCCCCCAATTGTTTTTCCTATTGCATTACTTGGTTTTGAATTCTTATTTATTAACAAACCTGAATTTGTCTGTATCCCTCTTAAATGTGGAATACTGAACTGAATGTACTATACCAGATGAGTTCTGACTTTTCATATTATATTTTAGTCAGAAATTTCTTAGCCATTGCCCAGTACAGGAATGCATCCATCACATCCTTGTTTGCTATTTTGTACTTGAAAAGTGCAATTGTGTCAAAATACTTTCAGTGTCTTTAGATTTGGTGCTGTTCTGTCTTCTAGACTCCTATAAATAATTTGTATACAAGGTAGGAGGGAAAAAAAAAATCACTCTTTAGTGACAATTTTTTTTTTTTGTAACCTGATTTAATCTCCATTGAGAGTACTATAGAGATTACTTTTTTTTTTTTTTTTTTTTAAACCTCAGTATATGTCTGGCAAAGTCTTAAAATCAATCATTTAATTTAAATTGGATTTCAAAAGAAGGTCACTAGATTAAATCTCCTGCTGTAGTTAGTGAATGAAGGTTTATGTGAAAGGAGGGAAAGCCGACCACTTTTATGTTTTTAACAGGCTAAATTGGGAACTTGTCAGTGCTCACGATCCAGTTCTTCAAAATTATAAAACTAAACTTGAAAGCACCCTGGTCACCTCTGACCCACTGTGGAACATGGTGCCCACCGTTGAAGAGGAAAGTGGTGCAGTTCTTTTCAGATAGAGCCACCTGCAGGCACAGGTGTTATCCGCAAGCCTTGCAGCTTCAGAGAGCTATGATATTTTTGTTTCTGCCAGCCACTGTGATGACCGTACCTCTAAAGTTCCTGGGCCATATTCAAACCTTGTCTCTCAAAAGTCACATTAGAAATATATATGCCACTCCCAATTTCTCAAAAATGTTATTCTTTTTCCTGTTTTAATAAGATCATCAACCTTCAAAGAGGTCTTTTCAAATTATGAAGTGTTTATGGATTATGAGAAACCAGTGTAGACCTTTTGTTTATGAACATGGACAAAATTGTATTCACAAGAACATATTTGTCTTCAACTACTTAGTACTCTTTCAACTTTAAAAGAGATACTTTTCGGTTTATTGTAAAACTATTGCCAAAGACTAACAGGTGTCTGTAAAACAAAGGATTCTTGAAATAATTCACTGACTAACATGCTATATCAAAGGTCAGGGGTAGTATCCTTGGATGATGATGACTTAGTACTGCTATTGCTCTAGGGAAAATCTCAAAATTTGAACCAATGGGACAGACATGTGACATCATAATAGTTGGAAAAATAAGATTATTTTGAGAAGACTTTATACTTTAGAGCAATACTAATTTTTGTGTAATCCATTATTTTGACATTTTCACATGTTTCTGTGCCTATTGCATTATTTGCTCACATTTATATATTTATTTATTTTTAGTACCCTTTTACTCTTTCTTCCTCATTTATCCCTCTTGTAACTGGCTGTCAATAAATTTCAATCACATTTTTATGTTAGTAACAAGTCTGAGTGCCACATTTGAGCTATACGAGACTCCGTTGTGAAAAATTTGTATGTTTACAATCTCTAACATCTGCACTAAAATTTTCTAATACTGCAATTCTTATAAAGTGGGTTCAACCATTAGCAACCAACAATATCAACAGGGAAACACTTTGTGAAGGTATAAATGAAAAGAGAACATTTGTGAATAAGTGGGCTCTAGAAAAGGCAAGTTTAGGAGGATTGCCATAAAGTCCATGAGCTGCTTGTGACAACATCCAAAGCTTTATTAACTTCACTAATATATCAATAACAAGCAAAATAACAAAAGAAAGCAAAAAAGCAAAAAAAAAAAAAAAAAAAAAAAAAAAAGTCCTAGAGAGCAAACATTAGAAAATAAGATTTTAGAAGTCTAGAAATATGGTAACTGTAATCATTGGTATATTTTCCATGTCTGAGAGTAAAATTCGACTTTAAAGTTTTTTTGTTTTGTTTTTTTTGGTTTTCTTTTTTTGACTTTGAGCAATGTTTTTGAGGGTGGAAAGACAGACAGATGTAGACCAGTGTTCCAGTCCTTCACTTGTTTGCCCAAGTGATTTTGGAAAATCACTTAATATCTGTTTCAGTTTCCTCATTAGTAATTAGAGGATAATAACCCCTTGATGGGGTTCAGGATGTGTCACCCCAAAATTGGCCACGTTGGCATATTGCTGGTTTTGAGTTTTCAGTAAAAGGCACTTGAAAAACAGGCACAAGAAGGACACTTTCATCCCCCCTTTTTCTTCCTGAGAGCAGATGTAACACTCATGTAAGAGCTGCCCTCCTTATACCAGGAGGAAAGAAATGTTCTTATTACCAGAGATGGGACTAGAGAATTCTGTACAAACAGACCTTGTTAAAAATAACTCTACTCTTTCTTTAGTGTCTCATTTGTTTTAGTTACTTTTCCATATTTGTGATTCTCCAGCATATAAGCATTCAGGTTTTGCTATTTCTTTGAGTCAACATTTCCTTATGAAGGCTCTTATATTACATAAATTTGTATGCTTTTCTCCTGTTAATCTGTCTTATGTCAATCTAACTCTCAGACCCAGCTGGATACCCTAAACAGGTAAAGGTAAAGATTTTGCCTCCCCTCTACCCTACCAAAAGTGTAATGAGAAAATTAAATATGATTATATGGATAAAGCACTGGACACATTATGGATTCCCAATAAAGGATAGCTTTCTCTTCTTTATCCCAGCATGCAGACTGCCAGCAGCCAAAGGGGAGAGGAAATCATCTTAAGGAGTTAACAGATATATCATAACTGACAGTTGTTATCTCATGGAATGCATTGTTTGGGGGTCATTGAATAATGTTGTGGGAAGTGTTCACAGTGACAGTTCTACATGTCAGTGAAATAGCAAATATCACAAACGTATTCCGTGACCTTTAGTGAAGGTTGAAAGAGGTTTTGAAAATGTAATATAGGAGGGCTTTTCTGAAAAGGAGAAAGATAGCGTTGCACAAATAAGCGGCTTTCCTAAATGCCTGATTTAATCAAATAATAACATTCAGAATTTATATTTCTTAAATAAAATACTTCTCAAGAAGGGTTTTCAATGGAAGAAGCACAGTGGATTTAACTAGGTGGTGTCTCCCCTTTCTTTCCTTGTGCAAAGGTACTGACATATGGCATAGCTCATAAGCAGAGATTACAGAGGAGGAGGTGGTAGGGTTGAGGTTACAAATTCCTTCTTATTGGAAATCAGTGGTTTAGCATAGGAAAGCTGAACACTGACCCAGAAAACCCTTAATGGTTATATGGATAGTGACAGGCTGACATGCTGAAATAGTGCATCAGTTTCAGTGAGTATCCAGTTTGGTGACTTTCAACAACATGAATTTTGGTATAAGAGGATTTAGTTCTAAGGACTTGTGGGGCTAATATGCAGTTAATCATAGATGAACAGGAGCATAACATTTCTTGTGTAAGCCTGGCTCTTCTTATCTATGATCTTCATTTATCTATACTTTGTATGCTGTCCTACAATAAAATTTTAAAAATAATAACAAATACAAAAAAGTAATAAATGATAAAAATTCTAACATAGAAGTTGGATTAAAATAAAGCTTAAGTGTTGGGAAATTCAATTAGAAAAGAGCTAAGAAAAAAGAATTAAATAGTTCCCAATTGCATAATAGATGACATTTTAGACTTGACTAAGGTCACATAAAATGATTTTTAAACTGAGAAACATTTTTACAAAATTACATGATGAATAGGGTAACATTATCCAAAATAAAGATAAAAATACATAAATTTTAAATAATTAAAATAATACAAGACAAAATGAATAATCAGCAGAATTCTTTGCCATATTTATTTATTTTTTGTTTTTGTTTTTATTTGTTTTTGAGACAGAGTCTCGCTTTGTTGCCAGGCTGGTGTGTAGTGGCTCAATCTTGGCTCACTGCAACCTCTGACTCCTGGGTTCAAGTGATTCTCCTGCCTCAGCCTCCCGAGTAGCTGGGATTACAGGTGTGCACCACCACGCCTGGCTAATTTTGTATTTTTAGTAGAGGTGGGGTCCTGATCTCCCCACCTCATGATCCGCCCACTTTGGCCTCCCACAGTTCTGGGATTACAGGCGTGAGCCACCACTCCTGGCCTGCCATATTTATTTTTTAAGTAAACTTTATGAAGAGATAAACAATAGTTCCCCCCCCCCCCCCATTTTTAGACAGCAGCAACTATCAGTTCTAAAAAGAAAAATAATATTTGTACTTTTTTGAATAAAATAAGGCACTGTGAATTTTAAATCAATTTCTGTGAGATTCGAAACAACTTTTTCTTTTCTGTGCATGATTCACCATAATAAAGTGAATAAAACCATAAATGGCAATATGGTGTAGCCTGCAGAACAATGATATGTGTCATTCATTTCTTCATTTTACAAATATTTACTGTGTGGTTTCTAAGCACCAGGCTAGCTGCTAGGCTCTGGGAATCCAGCAGCAACTAAATAAACGTGACATCCATACTTCTACAGCATAGATTTATTATATTGAGGAAGATTGTTAATCAGTTTAACAAATGCTACATAATAGCACATAACTTAAAGTAAATAATAATAAACCAGAAAAAGGTCACATAAATGCTAAGCAAAACATAACTGAGAGTGATTGGTTGGCAGAGTAGCTGGGTGTCCAGAGAAGTCCTCTAAGAGATCATATTTGCATGAACTCTGATTGACATTTGGGACTGGTGTCTGACTCAAGGAAACAGAATTCTAGGCAGAGAGAATAGCTGGTAAGAAGTACCTATGGCTGAAATGAGCTTATCCGTGCTTCAAGAACAGAAAAAAGGGCACTATAGCTGGTGCTTAGTGGGCAGTGGTTGAAATATTAGACTGGATCAGATTATACTGGACCTGTAACCAGGACTGTGGACTGGATTTTATTCCAAGTGAAATCGGACTTTGTTAAATAGCGCAGGGTCTTCCTGCCTGGGCAGGATTTTGACCTGAACATAAATCATTATTCTCAGTCTGGCCATAACACTGTACATTTGCAAAATCATTATTCTCAATCTGGCCATACACTGTACATTTGCAAATGGGTATGGACATTGATGACAATGTATAGCACCTGGTGCATGGTTTTAGCCATTCCTCCTGTGTCATTATATATGAAGAAGAACCCTTAAACATTCCATGGAGCTTTAAAAAGTATATAACCTTTTAAAGAAAGCTCATTTTTAAAGCATAGACTACATTCTCTAAATTTCATCAGATATCTTGATGTTTTGGGGAGCATAGACTTTTATTTCCTAGATTTTGCATGACTAGCATTGTAAATGCAAGGTTTGTGCTAATATTTTGTTTTGTCTTTTATAAGCATATCAGTTTACCTTTTACTCCGGAATATACTTGTCTTTATTTTACCATAGAATAGCTGTTTAAATTGCTGGCAAGAAGCAGATAAATGTAGTAGTTAGCAGCTTTGATTCTGCAATAAGAGACCTGAGTTCACTGGCCAGCTGTGTGGGCATGTGAGTGTTACATACTAACAGTGGTAAAATGAGAATTTTAATTGCAGGGGTCTGCAAAGGATATTGCTTGTGGGCCAAGTGTGACTGCTGCCTGTTTTTGTAAATAACGTTTTATTGAAATATAGCCACGCCCATTCCTTTACATGTTGCCTATGTCCTCTTTTTCCCTACCACAACTGAGTTGAGTCATGCAACACTGAGACCTTACATGGCCATGAAGTCTAAAATGTTTTTTTCTAGCTCTGTACAAAAAAGTGTGCCAATCTCTATTATTATGTGCACCTTTGAGGGTTATTGTGGGAATTACATGAAATAATTCATGCAAAGCACTCAGTACAAGGCCTGCCATTTATTTAGTAAGCATTCAATATATATTTGTAAGTATTAGAATTTTTACACATTCATTTTTTACTGTCAAATAATCAGGTCAAATTGACTGTCATAAATATGCACTGTTACGTGTGTATCTTTAGAGGTAAAGCACCCAAGCTTAAGGAGTATTTTTTTAAGTAGCCATATTTTGGTGACACTTGGCCATTTCTGCATTAATAACGTGCCTGGATGTTGGAACGTCTATTTTGGCCACTAGTTTATCCTTGATTCGGATATTATAAATTATATATATGTAAAAGTTTTTGGTTATATTACAGCAATATGGGTAGATTGTTAAATTAATCATTGCAAAACCCTTTGAAAATCTAGGCAGCAATGGGCAAATGCAAAATTTATAACTGGAGCAAACAAAAAGAAGCTGATGATTCCTTAAGGATACTGATGTTTTTGTGGTTTCTTCCTTTTGTTGTCGTCACCAGAGAATTATATTACATTTGGGGAAATTTTCAATATTTAATCATAAGCATTTTTATTCCAACGTAGGCCATACATTCACCAATATGAACTTAATCTCACTAGAGGCTGGCCATATTTCTTTTTTGATTTAAAAAAAAATCGAGGTATACGTTTGCGTGAATGCCCATGTGTGTTAAAACTTGTAATAAACAATGAGGAAAGGCGATCAGTGAAGAGTTTAATGATTTTACTTCTTGTAGCGTTAAACATGTTTTGAAAGGTCTAAGAGAAATTGTAAGCTGTGGGGGGAAAGGAAGAAAAGTAGAAGAAAATCTATTATTTGAACATTTCAATTAAATAATTTCTTATTTAAGTTTTCCTCATGAAAATACGACCTTTGTAGGTTTCCAAAAAGTATCATAATCTTTGCTTATGTGCCTTTATTTTAGTGAAGACTTTTGTTGTTCTTAATTTCCAGTTCCATTTCCCATGACTATGAAAACATTAACTTTATATATTACTTTTTAATTTGTTTATTTTTACTGCTTCAGAGTTAATGTTGTATTTAAAAGATAAATTAATCCCAGCAATTTGGGAAACCGAGGTAGGCAGATTGCTTCAGTCCAGGAGTTCGAGACCAGGCTAGGAAACATGACAAAACCCTGCCTCTACACAAAATACAAAAATTAGCCTGGCATCGTGGTGCACTCTTGTCATCCCGGCTACTTGGGGGCTGAGGTGAGAGGATAACTTGAGCCCAGGAGGTCCAGGATGTAGTGAGATGAGATGGTGCCACTGCACGTCAGCCTGGGCTAGAAAGTGAGATCCTTTCTCAAAAAAAAAAAAAAAAAAAGTTAATGTTTTATTATGTGGGTGTCTTAGATTTCTATGCACATTATTTAGTTCAGGTCAGTTTGTTTAAAACTAACATAAAGAAAAGGTATAAGATATGGTTCTTAACATTTAGACAATAATTTATGATTATGTTGGGGAAACAGGACTTATTTGCGTGAACCAGTTTGTCCCTTGTCTCTCACATGACATTCACGTAAGAAATAAGATTTTGCGAACCTTGTGCTGGGCTTTCAATTGAGATTGTGGGATGCAGTGCTGGTCGAATTTGGTTTTATAATATTTTTGAGTGTGTATGTCATTTTTTTTCAGGCCATTAGTCTATCATTGTCTTTTTTTTTTTTTTTTTTTTGAGATGGAGTCTCGCTCTGTCACCCAGGCTGGAGTGCGGTGGCGCGATCTCCACTCACTGCAAGTTCCGCCTCCCGGGTTCACGCCATTCTCCTGCCTCAGCCTCCCGTGTAACTGGGACTACAGGCACCCGCCACCACGCCCGGCTAATTTTTGTATTTTTAGTAGAGACAGGGTTTCACCGTGTTAGTCAGGATGGTCTCGATCTCCTGACCTCGTGATCCGCCCATCTCGGCCTCCCAAAGTGCTGGGATTACAGGAGTGAGCCACCGCGCCCGGCCTAGTCTATCATTGTCTAAGGCACATTTAGTGTCAGAAACTTTTGTGTCTGTATTCTAGTAGAATATAGTGAAATTATTCAAATTAGTCTGTATGCTAAAACTCAGAAATGTTAATATTGAATTAATTTTTCAGTTTTAATTTAAATTTATAGGCCAGACATAGTGGCACATGCCTGTAATCCCAGCACTTTGGGAGGCCAAGGTGGGTGGATCACTTGAGGTCAGAAGTTCAATACTAGCCTGGCCAATATGGTGAAACCCTGTCTCTACTAAAAATACAAAAAATTAGCTGGGCATGGTGGTTGGGCACCTGTAATCCCAGCTGTTTGGGAGGCTGAGGCAAGAGAATCGCTTGAACCTTGGAGGCAGAGGTTGCAGCCAAGATTGTGCCACCGCACTCCAGCCTGGGCGACAGAGAGAGACTGTCTCAAAATAAAATAAATTTAAATTTATAAGGCCGGGCGCGGTGGCTCAAGCCTGTAATCCCAGCACTTTGGGAGGCCGAGACGGGCGGATCACGAGGTCAGGAGATCGAGACCATCCTGGCTAACACAGTGAAACCCTGTCTGTACTAAAAATACAAAAAATTAGCCGGGCGAGGTGGCGGGCGCCTGTGGTCCCAGCTACTCGGGAGGCTGAGGCAGGAGAATGGCGTGAATCCGGGAGGCGGAGCTTGCAGTGAGCTGAGATCCGGCCACTGCACTCCAGCCTGGGCAACAGAGCAAGACTCCGTCTCAAAAAAAAAAAAAATAAATAAATAAATTAATTAATTTAATTAAATAAATTTAAATTTATAAAAATATATAAGATGGAGATCAAATAATCCAGTATCCTCTTCAAAAATTATCACACTGACATTCAGAGAGATTATCTGTTTATATACTGATTTTTGCAAAATTGGCTAAAACATAATTTTCTTGATTTCTAATTCAGTGTTATTTCATTGTGTATTAGAAATGCTTAGTTAATTTTCATTAAGTGAAGTAGAACATAATTTTCTCACGAAATTCATCAAGACAGAGTACCTGATATCTTTATTTTTGCAAAATCATATATAAATATGTATACTTAATGAATTATAAGCAATTCCTAGAATTGCTTGACAGGCTTTTACATTTGCTTGTGCAATCAAGATTAAGAAGGAAGAGAGGCTAACAAAGAGAAAAGGGAGAGAGAAGAGGTTAGAAGAGGAAAAAGGAAGGAATGAGAATAAGAGACCATATGGATAGCTAGTTCAGGAATAGAGGAACCACAGGGAGTAAGGAGGGAAGGAATGCATTCTCAAGGCAGAGAGTGAGCAGAGTCTGGGCTGAAGAGGGCAAGAATTGGGGCATGAGTCAGCCAAGAAAAGATGAGACTTGGTACGGAAGGAGTATCAAGTGGGGAGTTCCTAGATATGTTTGCTGCTGGAAAGACTGTCTCAGAAGTATTTTCTTAGAATAGAAAAATTCTGGAGAAATGTGATTAAAACAAGAAAGAATAGTTAAGCATTATGTAGGGAGTCAGTCACACAAAATTAACACATAAAGAAAAATGTCCTTTTCTTAGTTCTTCTTCCTCTCTTCCTTTTGTTTCTGAATGTTTCTGCCCCTGTGAAATTTGTATGTTGGAATTCTAATCTCTAAGGCGATGATATTAGGAGGTGGGGTCTTTGGGAGGGCTGCACGCTCTGAATGGGTTTAATGCTCTTAGAAAAGGGACCCCAGAGAGCTCCCTCACTCTCTTTCTACCATGTGAAGACACAGTGAGAAGTGGGCACTTTGCAAATCGTAAGATGATCCTCATCAGAATCTGACCATGCTGGCACCCTGATTTTGGACTTCCATCCTCCAGAACTATGAGGAATAAATTTCTGTTGTTTATAACCCACTCTGTCTTGGCAATTTGATATAGGAACTTAAACTAAGACAGATGGGTAATTTAATAGATACCTTTCCACAAAATCTGATTTTGTTGACCATGTTGAATCTATCTTTAAAGGAAGTCCTATGTTAAGGACTACAGTAGTGAACTGATAGTATATAATAAAAATATATTCCTGCTCTGCCTGTCAAAAGTGGATCGGGGGCTTTTCTGAACCAATGTAAGGTGATTTCCAATAACTTTGAATGAGTGTTATATTGTCCAATTTATCCTATGGGCTTCAACTTTCACTATCACTTTCTGAGAAGCTTAGCTTCACTTCCTCAGAATAGATTAACCGTTTCTCTCTCAATGCGGTCTCACACTGCCATGTTTATTCTTTGTGTTCTTTATCACCATTGTCATTACATGCGCTTGTGTTTGTAGTTGTAAAACGTCTGTTTCTCCTGTTAGACCCTAAACTCAGCACACATCGATACTATGTATTTGCTATTCATAGCATTGTGCCTGGTACAAGGCAGGTAGTTAAGGAAATGCATGTTGAATGTACAAATAGGTAAATACAATAAAACTCTAGGAAAAGTAAATGCTGAATTTTACAAAGGGATTATTTAGCTTTGATATTAGCTAAAACATGCTTATCTTTATGGTTTATTTCAGGATGAGAAAATCACAACTAATAGAACACATTGATATATTACAGCCATAAATGTAATTTATATATAATAAACAAATATTCAAAATTTCTTTATTATTTAATAGGAACTCTCATGGATTGGCAGTATATCAAACACTGCCATCACATTATACCCATTCCATTTAATCCCCATTCAGAAGGGTGCAGAAATTATCTTCCATTTTACTGTGTGGAAAACTGAGGCTTAGAGAAGATTAATGCAGCTGCTATGACCACATATTAAAATTATGGATATGTGGGAATTACATGGTTTTAAAAGATGTTGTACCAGGGAAATTGCCAAAAACAAGAGATAATGTTTAATATAGCCATGCTGAATGTGGAGCATAAAATTGTAGTTAAGAGGCAAGGTTTTAGATTCAAAAGGTTGAGCTGCACCTGTATCTATTACCTGAGTGACCCTGGACGTGGTTTTTTAACTTTTCTAAATCTCAGTTTCCCAAACTATAAAATACCATATCACAGCCTTGTTAAATGAGGCTGTGTAACGTGTGGAGTCTGGAAGCTAGTAGACACTTGGTGACTTTGAATTCCTTTTTTCTTTCTATATAATATCACATTTCTCCTTTCTATTCTGCTCCACTCCAGAAAGCCCACTGAAAGCTAGCTCCTTTTGCTTGTGGGAATGTATCCAAATATAATTAGAAAGATATATATTATTTAGCAAAGCTAATGCAAAATACCATTGAAGAGTGATGTTTGAAATTTAAATATAATCATTAGCAGACCCTATATATTTTCCTTGATTTCCCACTCCTAGAACACACACACATGCATGCATGTGCACACACACCATTCATTTTTTGAAGAACTAAGTGCCTTTGTATTTTCACCTTGCCCTACCTCAATTGCTGTACAGTTAGTTTTTCCCAGTTCATCTCCGCTCTAAAATGCTTATCTATTTTTTGGTCTCAAAGTACATTGTTGCATCTTTAAAATAACTTACATAGTATTATCCTAAATGTCTGCATCTTTATATGCATTATAATAGGGTTTTCTTTGAATATTGTCCTAAAATATCATTCTGAGGTGATAGTGAAGGAAAATCCTGTTGTAGTATATTTAAAGTCAGTAGTCTGTAAAATAATTATTTCAGACTGGAATAAAAATCAGTTCCCAGATACTTTATGTTTGTATAAGATCTTTATTCTAATTTATTGTTGATGCTGATTAGAGCCAAGCATCATGGCTCAGGCCTATAATCCCAGCACTTTGGGAGGCTGATACTGTCGAAATATATGTATTTCTGTAAGTTGCCTCAAGTCATCATTTAAAATAAAACTGGCTAAATATAAGTAAATAAATACATACACAAAATTGTAAATTTAAGTGAGATAATGGGAAATTATCAAATTGAGGGATGTATTTTTTCAATCATAAAATTACTTTAATGGCTTATTTATTTATTTTTGAGATGGAGTCTCGCTCTGTCACCAGGCTGAAGTGCATTGGCACAATCTCAGCTCACTGCAACCTCCACCTCCCAGGTTCAAGCGATTCTCCTGCCTCAGCCTCCGGAGTAGCTGGGAATACAGGCGTGCACCACCATGCCCAGATAAATTTTGTATCTGTGGTTTCACCATGTTGGCCAGGATGGTCTCGATCTCTTGACCTTGTGATCCTCCTGCCTTGGCCTCCCAAAGTGCTGGGATAACAGGCATGAGCCACTGGGCCCAGCCAATCGCTTATTTAAATATGACAGTTAATCTATTAGAAATAAATCAGAAGGGAAAAAATGAAAAAGGAGTCTATGAATTGTTAATGTTTCCAAACTTTTACCTTTAAAGTAAGCTCTTAAAAGCTGATTACCAGTTATGGTATTAATATGACATTTGTCATGATGTATATTACATATGTTCAAGTCACTGTCACTTGATTTGAACTAGTCATTCGCTTTATTTTATAGATAAAGTAGGATTTTTTTAAACTTGTTTGAAAAACATGAGTGTCTGTATACCTATGTCTACATGTATGTACATTCATGTACTACATAACATTTTAGCAGGCAACCACATATAAGATGGTGATCTCATAAGATTATAATACTGTGTTTTACTGTACCTTTTCTGTTTAGATATACAAATGCTTACCCTTGCATTACAATTGCCTCCAGTATTCAGTACAGTAACATGCTATACAGGTTTGCAGCCTAGGCACAATATACTATATACCATACAGCCTGTGTGTGCAGTAGTAGGCTAGCCCATCTAGATTTGCATAGGTGTGCTCTATTAGAGTGGGTTATTTGTCCTTTTACACTTGTCTTTTTCCATCATATCAGACTATTAGCCTTCACATTTGTTCTCACTACTGTCCACTGTCAGTTCCTACACACACACACACACTCTTTATGTACACACACTCACCGTCACAGACACTTCAGGTTTGCCTTTTGCTAATCTTACTTGACAGATAACCAATTTTTGAGAATACAGGTTAAATTAGAGAAGAACATGACTTGGAAATTTCTCAAGTATTTTATTATTTTAGTAAAAGTCTGATAGGAATCTTTTAGCCTATGAAAGCACCGTATCATCCTTTTCTACTTATTTCCTAGAGAATACCTGATTGGAATTATATATAATACAAATAGAGTTAATTTTAATAAAGTATTTAATATGCTAAGTACAATTTAGGCCTTATGGGAAGAAAATGCTTTATTTTGTTAATGGATATAGATAACTGGAGCTTAGTGGATGTAATCTGATTAAACAATATATTAATTTACATAAAATAAAGTTGCACAGAATAAAATCCAGAAAATTATGTGATATAGAAAAGAACTTCAAAACCATAATTTATAACTACCTACATTCTGAAATTTCCATTATTACAGATTTTTAGTAGTTGAATGAACGGTTTGTCTCACTAGAGTTTTGTGCTACTCATTATCTAATAGTATTTGAAATTAATATATACAATAGCCTCTATTCTCAGTGTCTAAAAATCCAGATATGTTTTATTTTATTATTGATGATACTGTTATCTGCTACTGGATATGAATTACTACTTTTTGATCATTTCAAGTTTTCTCTTAATTCCAGTTGGCTGAGTTTGTCATATAACTTACACAAATTATGAGCAAAACATAATATTTTTAATTGTTGGTTAATTTAATTAAAATTAAGTTGATTAATGAATTCTTTTAATTTTTTAAAGTAAACCAGGTAGTTCGATGTTACCCGTTATTATATTAAACGGTGATATTTTAGAATATCTTTCTAAAAATATGTCATTTTTATTATAATTTAAGGCTTTTTTTTGGCATTCTATACCTTTCTCATTTTTCCTCACAATCTCCTGCCTCAATTGAAATACACAGATCAAAGCCTGAGGTTTTGGATTCGTGGTTTTATGATATACTGTTTAATACACATTCAGCCTAAAAGCCTACAGAATATCTAAGAGGAACATCATTTTTTCCTTTTTTTTTTTGATATTTAGCGGCTGCTTAGTAATGTCTCTTATTTATTAATATACAATATTAGTAGGTTTAGTAACATCCAGTGAACTAAGTTGCAAATTTTGAAAATCTCAGAGGTTTTTCTGGATCACAAATAAATAGAACATTAGGCAAATAAGCTTGGATTACAAAATGTAACATTATTAAATAAATGTCATTCTATTTGATGATAGTTGCTTACTGAGAAAATTTGTCTATATTTCATTATAAAGATTATTGGCAGAATGTGAGACAATCAACAGTTTTTGATTTTAGGGATATTTCCTAAAAACCTTAATGCTGGAATTATCTGTGTGACAAAATTTCCTTAATAAATCCTCATTACTTGATTACAGGTTGAATATTTCAAACATCTAAGCCAATTAGAATCATGATTATTTTGATTGCCAGAAATCCTTAAATGTATGTATTATCCATCGATGTATTCAGTTTCTATATTAGGCACCTTTGTTTTAAACATTTTTTTAGTGGTTTATGATTCATAAGAAAGTCAGTTGCATTTCATTTTTTTTTTTCTGGGTATTAGAGATTTTGTTTTGCTCCAAAAAATAAATTGGGAGTGCTCTAATCAGTTGACTATGCACAGTATGAATAATGCAGTGCTGGTTTCTAATATATGTGTTAATTAGTTTAAGATATAAAGCTAAGAACTAAAATGGGTTACTTCTTAAACACATTCATTTTGACCAATGAGGTGTGTGTGTATGTGTGTGTGTATGTGTGTATGTGTGTATATATGTGTGTGTATATATAGATATATATTTGGCATCACCATCTAAAAGTTGGCATCTAGCTCCTCCAATTGTTCAGAAATTAGGCTTCTGGCCAGTAAGTGGTTTGTAAGGACAGGCTTTAAACTCTGTATGCCAATGGAGTAATCTAAGTCCAGGCTTGTCTGTTGGAACGCACCAAAATAAAACTGTCTTAAATTCTGCTGTATATTTTTATGAGATTCTAATCAACTGGATATATCAACTGTGTTATGGGCTTTTTGATGACACTTTGAGGTAGAAAAAGTAAATTGCCTTTTTTATTGTACTTTTTACCAGACATTGTCATACTCTGACTCAAGGCAAACCATTGGGTTGAGGTGATTCAGTTCATTTACTACTAGAGAGCACACTGAACAGTATTTCTAATTCAGTAATAGTCTGGAATACTTCGTATTCCTTTTTCTGTCAACACCCCAAAAAAGGAAAAATGGAATCTATGAGCTTGAATTTGGAAATTATGAGAGTAGAAGTAATATTGAACGTCTTTCAGAAATCAGTGTTTTGACTGGTGACTTATTCTCTAAGCTTGCTCTATTTCAAAGACAAATCTTAGATTCAGTGAACTAGTTCCTTCCTGTATGAGATTATTGTTGTCATGGTCCATGTGACTGCTGGAGGGTGAGCTGCAGAACAGGGTACCTCTGCTGGATGTCCTTCCATACTTGGATTTTTAATGTGAATTGAAGAATCTTCCACTTGATTTTGAGGTCTGGGTACCTATGAGACAAAATGATTAGGGAAGAAGTTTTTTCTGCAGTAATGTGTACTAAGTATTTTATAATTATATACAAAAAGGTTGTACTTTTGTGCGGAAAATTTAACATAGCATAACTAAGACTACTATCCTTAGAAACTGACAATTTATTTTTTCTTATACAACAAAGGCTAGTTATTTATAAAATGTTACCCTTATAAGACTGGTTATTTTTGCATAACTGATACTAATAATCTAGTTTTAGAAAGTCGACTTAGCCAGAGAATTAATGCTTTAAACTTTTGCTTTGTACTTGCTGCTACTGACTTTAAAATTTTATATTTGGCTTTTTCCTAAATCCATTTCCTGATATTTGGTTAAAAAATAAAACTTTTTGGATTTTTGTTCTTTACTATTTTGTTCTAGATAGTTTACTTTCATAAAATTTTGTCTATTGTATTTCATTAATGATTCATAAAATATAAAAGACATTAAAAGCAGTAAAAATTTGATTTATCACTTTAATCTTGTAGTAATTTTTAAAAGACTGTTTATCATTTTTAGACAATGTGAAAGAGTATTTCAGAGATCTGAAGAACAGAATGCAGTTTTTAACCCATGAGAACTTTTCAATTAGATGCTCCATGGTCACTATTGTTTCTTTTCTGATTGTCACGGGAATTTTTTTGTTGTTCATACACGCCAAGAATCTGTCTAGTGACATAGTTATCCCCAAATGTGTCTTTTTATTTTAATATTTTAAACACAGTTTATTTCCTGTTTTGATCAAGAATAGAATAGATTAAATATTGTAGTAAAAGGAATCAATAGGACTTTCATTACCTTTGACTTTAATGAAACCTGCTGTGACACTAGGCAATTCTTTCTTTTCAATGATCAAGTTCACATCGTTTCCTTCTTCTGTTTTCCATTGAATTGCAATATAATTCACTTATCTTTCCCTTTACTTAGAAGAATGTATTCTTTTCAAAAAATTATTTTCAAAGGATTATTTGTATGCAATTTTATTCAAGTCTTCTTTCTGAAATTCTCATAGCAAACTTGTTACAAAATATAGATATATGTTTGGGGACAGGGAACTCTCTGTATCTACCTTTCAATTTTTCTGTGAATCTAAAACTCTGAAAAATAAAATTTATTAATTATAAGAAAACTAGAAACAATATAGTAATGAAAATTCCTATGCAACATAGAGTGATTTTGATCTTATACAGTTCTAGTATATCTATTTGTTTCTATTCATTTCTTCTGTTAAACAGGATTTCCCCCTTAAACCGTTATGAATGTGCAATTATAGAACCATAAGCAAATACTGCCTTCAAGATTGCTTAACCTTAAAATCTTGAACCTCCTGTCTCCCTTTTATATCTATTAGATTGCTTGGATTTCTTTTCATTTTTTTTTTTTTAACTTAGTAAGTTTTCAAAACTCAAAGTAACTTATTTAAAACAGTTAATTACTAACAACACTCATTTTTCCCCAAAGTTTGGATTTACAATTCTGAAGTTAATTTTGATGACTTCATCTTCATTTATGTCAGATTGTTCTTTAATATATGCAAAGTTTTAAAAATACATAAATTTCAACTGGGGTAAAGATTCATGTACACTATTACGGAGCTTTGTCATTAAACTAAATGAGGTATTAAAGTCTTAAAACCACAGTTATAGTAAGATAGAGAACTCAACCATACTATATGACTAAAGAAAATACTAATTGATGATGCCTTCTTTTCACTTGTCCTAAACAGACTTGTTTTGTGTGGTGTTTTTAATTGAGTTATACAGTTTCTTTGTTTTCCTTCTCTTTTTATGGATGTAGGACTCTGAAACTCGTAAAACTTTGGACTTTATTAAACGTGTTTTTTGGTAATTAGGTTTTCCTTTTTTACCTCCATGAAACAACAGTCTAGTCAATGTAATGTTGCTTACCATGTGGTTGATTTTCTGTTTTTATCTTTTACTTTTTCTTCTGAATCATATCTGTTTGAAATTGTAGCAGGAGGAACTATTTTAAGCAAAAAGTCATTGAAAGTACTTTTTGTACTGATAATGAAAATGCATTTTCTGAAAGGAGAAAAATCACATAATTATGGTTATATTACGTGAAAATACTTTTTAAAAATTCAGGGACTGGTAATAGATTTTATTCCTTTGCTTTTTTTGAGCACTACTATATAGTAATGACTTTTGTGGTTGCTGAGAACACGGCATTGAATAAGACGGAGTCTCTGGTTTTGGAGTTCATGTTAAAAAAAATTTTTCCTTAAGTTTTCTTAGATATTAAGTGACTTTGTGGACTATAAAAATTAATAATTTTTCCTTTTAGAATGAGTTTCATCAGCCAACTGAGATTCTTATTAGTTTTGTGACTTTTATATATGTTATATTTCTTGAACATTATGATTCTTGAGATAGAGCCCTATAATTTTAGTTAATAGCAAACATTTATAACAATTAAGGAAAATGCTCTTTACATTTTGCTTAAATACATATTTCTCTTATATTTTAGCTGGGAAGTTTTAAGATTCCTTCTGTCAAACATAAGATGGTGGTTGGAAGAATATCGCTTTGATGGATTTCGTTTTGATGGTGTTACATCCATGCTTTATCATCACCATGGAATGGGTAGGTAACCTGATATAATCAGGTTTGGGGTTAATTGCAGAAGCTGCAATAGCCATTATGCCTTGATTTTTATTAGTTCCATTACATATGCTCTCTTCGTAGTAATTTATTACCCCATTTTGGCAATAGGTAGAGTATAAGTACATTTTATAAGTAAACAAAAGATAATCATTTCCTTTGAAATTTATCTACTGAATATGCTGTCATTATTGTGTAGCTTAAAACTTTTTTGACGAAACCATTTATTATAACACCTTCAGGATGTGAACACTACAGCACTTCCAATTAAAATAAAAAATAATGGATGAGAACAGTTGTGAATGCATAGGTTTTTACATATTACACATGGAATAAAATATGTATTTTAATTATAGATTTACCTGGTTAAAATTAAATTATAAATTAATTTGAAATTAAAAGTATTTATCACTCTCAGTTTAAAAGTTGTACAGGCTGGGCGTGGTGGCTCACGCTTGTAATCCCAGCACTTTGGGAGGCCAAGGTGGCGGATCACGAGGTCAGGAGATCGAGAGCATTCTGTCTAACACGGTGAAACCCTATCTCTACGAAAAATACAAAAAAAAAAAAAAAAAATTAGCTGGGTGTGGTGATGGCTGCCTGTAGTCCCAGCTACTCGGGAGGCTGAGGCAGGAGAATGGCGGGAACCCGGGAGGCGGAGCTTGCAGTGAACTAAGATTGGGCCACTGCACTCCAGCCTGGGCCACAGAGTGAGACTCTGTCTCAAAAAATAAAAATAAAAAATAAAAATAAAAGTTGGACAAAGAAGTGGAATCACAGAATACTAATCCCTCAATAGATGACATGGGAACAATTATTATTATTATTATTATTATTATTATTACTATTATTATTAGAGACAGAGTCTTTTTCTGTTGCCCAGGCTGGAGTGCAGTGGTGTGAACTCAGATCACTGCATACTCCACCTCTTGGGTTCAAGCGATTCTCCTGCCTCAGCCTCCTGAGTAGCTGGGATTACAGGTACCTGTTTTCATACCCGGCTCATTTTTGTATTTTTTTTAGTAGAGACGGAGTTTCACCATGTTGGCCAGGTTGCTCTCAAACTCCTGACCTCAGGTCATCTGCCCATCTTGGCCTCCCGAAGGGCTGGGATTGCAGGAGTGACCCACCGCACCCAGTCAATTATTATTATTTTTCAATGGCCAAATATTCATCAGCAATAAACAGAAAAAAGTTAAAAAAGGGTGAAAAACTTGACTAATTGACTAAATCTTGAAAACTGACTGCCAAGGAAAGAAGCTAAACATTCAAAGTGTGCTACTGCTTGATCTTACTCATGATGCTGCCCACTTGAAATGTTCCTAGGAAAGAAGTTGAATCTGTAAAACACAACAGATTTCATTGATATCCAGTTTCCAGTTTCGGGGAAGCTGACTTATGGTATGCAAAGACAAGCATGGCAAAAGTTTAGAAAAATCTTTTCCTAGATTTGAACACCTACATGCCCCTGCAGAAACTACCTCACTGAGAGAGGAGTATATTCCGGTGACTCGTGGTATTAGAGGAGTGAACCAAAGTTTATGGATATGGGATGTGCTTTTCATGGATAGAGAATCCAAGAAATGGTTAAAGAAAAATATTCTGAGTTATTTAACATTTTTTTTTCTCCCTTGGAATGAGGGAGAAAGCAGCAAACAAAATTCCTGAAACCACACAGCAAAAGATTAAATAGAATACCAGAAAAGTTGAGATAAGGCAATTAATATCAAGCACAGTATTTAATTTATAAACTCAGTAATAAAGAGAAATTTATCAAGAGGTGATGAATTTACCTGCAATTTACTTGCATGCATGAAAAAAGAAAATGGTTGGACTCATAGTATTTTATCTGCAGAAGCAATGTCTGCCAAATTCTTACAAAGTCTGACTCAAACATTTGCTAGTTTAATGATGGTTGCCAGGGGCTGAGGAGTGGAGGAAATGGAGAGATGTTGATCAAAGGGCACACTTTTGTTTTAAGGTGCATAAGCTATGTGGAATCTAATGTAACTATAGTTAATAATATTAGTTGGTATTTGATGAGCGCCAACTTTAAGTATCCTTACACACACACACACACACGCACACACACACAGTAACTATGGGTGGTGACGGATGTGTTAATTTGAGTATAGTAATCAGTGCACAATGTATACCAATATCAAATCAGTACCTTGGAAACCTTGAATATATACAATTTTTATTTGTCAATTAAACATTTTAAAATTAAAGAATGACAGCATCAAACAAAAGTGAGAAACTTGATAGTTATATTGCTGCTGAAATACAAACAGGAAAGAACTTGAAGAATAAGACTTCCATAATTATACTTGAAAATATCCCTCAGCGATAGAATCCGGCAAACAGAAAAAAAAATCAATGGAACGTAGACATAGAGAAACAGGGTAAAAGGCTGATGTTGAGCACAAATTTCATTTTATTATAACAGTAAGAGTAAATTACTGAAAGAATAGAAAGTAAATGGTATAACCCAAGTAAGCTGTGCTATAACCTACCAAGGTTAGGAGGTGGGAGAAGAGGAGGCAGGAGGAAGTTTGAGAATATATAATCTCTTTATCATAGGGAACTCCATATTGCATAAATTGAAGTACCTGTTTGAAATAATGTAAATATTGTGCTCAATTTTATGATGGTTTTCCTATTTTCTTTTCCTTACCACAAAGGGATTTAATACAAGCTAACATTAACATCTTAATGTGACAGAAAATGTATTGAAAATTATTTGATATTTAGAATTCCCTTTAGTATGATTTTACTTTTTTGCCATATAATTTAGCCAAAATTAAATTAAACCTTTAAAGTGCTTTGTTTTTCTCATGTCTGTGCATTTGTCAAACAAAATTGATTTGCAGGATTGTCTGAACTCTGAATGTTGACGTGTAGTACTTTTCTAAGTCAATATATTTGCTCATACTTATGTTATTAAACTGCTACAATAACAAAATTCATGTAAAAAACTAATTAGTGGATGTATTTGTGCAGAGTTAAGACTTGCTTTTTAACATAATATATCCGTATTGATTTTCTTTTTCTAAGGTCAAGGTTTCTCAGGTGATTACAGTGAATATTTCGGACTACAAGTAGATGAAGATGCCTTGACTTACCTCATGTTGGCAAATCATTTGGTTCACACGCTGTGTCCAGATTCTATAACAATAGCTGAGGTAAAGCCACAGTGAAGTCTTACTTTCTGACCCCCTTTAATAGAGAGCATGTTGTCAGCATACAGTATTTGACTAATCAATCTCGTGTTGTCAATACTTGCATAAATGAAATTCTACCCTGTGTATAGTGCAGCTATCTTGTATGGGTGGCACATTATTTAGAGTTCACTGTTTCCCTATTAGAAGATAATGTATACTAATTACTTGTCACCATTCTTTTGTTAAAAAAGAAAATGCCAGTGGTTAGAAAGTTAAATGTCCTAATCAGTGGACAGGCCCTTCCACTATGAGACCTTCAACAGAGAAAAGAATTGAATATTAATGTGTGTCTGTCCATTTATTATTTTTTTTTTCTTTCTTGGCTCAATCATTAGAGATAGGATGGATCACTGCCTGCAAGCTCCTCTGAAGCCTTTCTTGTTCTGATGCGATTACCTTTCTTGTTTATGTTATTGCTCTCAGATTGCCAAATGTTCACTAGTTATTCATGATTCTTGAAGGTTCATGATTAACTGTCCCAAAGCTGCACTGTAATGATATAATTCTGTATATGCATAATTGGCAATTCCCCTCTTGGTGATAAATGTGATAAATTAAGAAGTTTGTTAAATGCTTATGCTAATTTAGATTTAGTGCTAAAATCCCTCTGGTTTTCTAAGTTCTCTAACTAGGAATTATTATTAAAATTGAATTTAGTGTGTCAAAACTGTTCTATACAAAGTATAGTGGTTGGGATATAAAAATAGTAAGACTACTTTTAAAAAGAGTTAGAATTACGGTGTGTTTTTACATTGTCGGCGTTTAGTTTATTGGCATGAAATGGAATAAATAGTCTCCTTCCTGTAGTATTTATTTTTTGTATAGACTGTTTTTATATACACCATTTCTCAAAATCAGAAATCTCTAATTTTATAAATGGTATGATTTCATTGCTTGAATAGAGGAGAATAGTTTTATTCTCTTCAGGCACTTTACTTTCTAAGTATTTTCTGGGAATAGAACAGTAGCCCTAAATTCCTGAAATTGGTTTTTATGCACAATTAAAAAACAACAACCTATCATACAATTTAGACACCCAGTATTATTTCACAGTCATGACCTACCTACATTTGATCATAGCACATCTTACTAACACTTGTGCTAATTCTTTTTGCGCTGAATATCTTTACCATCATTCAGTGTATTTTAAACTTTTGTCTTCTGTATATTTGAATTTTATTTGTCAAACATCAAAAATGTAATTAGTTTGTCAGTGATATTTATGGCAATCCAAAGAGATATTACAAATGACAAATTACAATTAATTACAATTAATGACAGCACAAATCAAAAGTGGGTACTGAAGGAAAAGAAGCAATGATTTAATACATGAAAGTTAAAATTGTTACATTGATCTTTCCATTCATTTCAAGTAAAATAGTTTCATCATCTAGGGAGCTCTGGTCTGATTATCAGTGTTTCTACCAATGAAACTGAGACTTTAGCCTACTTTATATTACTTGGTTTTAGATTTTTTAAAAAACAAGATGTACTTTCAATTTATTCTACTTAAATTGAAAACGACTTCAATTTCACTACATCGCTTTTCTGTCTAGTGGGAGTCTCTTCCAAATGTAGAATTGATCCCCATGAACTTTTTTTTTTAAGAAAAGGAATGTGTTTGAATGGATAAGCAATATAAATTTATTTAAATTCCTTTAGTAGAAATATGAATTTATTTATAATGACAATAACAAAGAATTGAATTTCTTTTTGTATTTTGCTCAATGGGTCTACCATTTTACATTATTATATTTGCTATATTAAAACATTTTTGATTGATGTATCTTTCCCTCTGGAATGGTTATAAGTGTTCTTTATATAGTAAAAAATTAGAACTATTTTAATTTCATCCCAAACACAGAATCATTTTCATATGCCATATGAGTAGGCATCAATTGTTTTATATTTAGAATAGGTTTATTTTGATGATCTTTATGATTTACCTTTTTTTTCTTAAAAAATTTAAAAGAACAGTCACTAACTTTCCACTTTCAAAAGGAGGGCCAAAATAATTCATATGCATTAATGAGGCAGCTTTCTAGAAATCAGATTTAGGAGTCAAGACCATATGCTTGTTACCGAATCACCAGGGGTGCAGTCTAGGTCCTGCTGCTTGCTGCACAGAAAGCCTATCACTGAGACAATGATTATCGCCGGAGGAGACTTTGATCAGTCTCAAATCCATCTCTCTGACCAACTAAAATTAGAGGTTTATATGGTAAGAAATAAATGTAACAATGTGTAAGAAAACAGAATTAGAGAGGGGTAAGGAAGCAAGCATGAGGAATGACTGGTCTGGCATCTCGTTGCATGCCGTGATTTGGTGAACTTCAGTTCTTTGATACATTTTTTTGAGAAGCTTGAGGGACAAATACAGGTTTCAGGCTTTTCAAAAGGATTAATTTCTACGTTTATCCAAAAAATCTATCTATGGGATGATTAGGTTTCATGATGACCATATGTTTTTCTTAGCAGATGCTATTTCCTAAAACTACATTGAGACTGGATATAGAACATGCCTTAGTATTTTCTTGAGAAAATTTGTCTTGATCTTTAATACCAGCCCATCACCAGTCATTCTTGACAGTTTGGTCTTTGGAAACTCTTTTTCAGTAGGCATTGTGTCTGTAATTCTAGTTCCTAATATGGTGCCTGATATTTAATACATATTCATCCAATCCTGTCTGTGGAAATGTGACTTATATTTTGATAAATAGAATGGTTGAAATGGCTTCTTTTCTACTGATCATCTTTTTTCTACTTTATAAACCATAAAGAGCTATGCAGAAATAAGATATTACTGACAAACAATTTCTTACGGATGTATTCTACCATATAATATATTTACTTATACCTTCCTTCCATAAAAAAAGAAAAAAGAGAGAGACATTTAACCTGAGTCTCAGAGAGCTTATGGTATCTAATAGTCTTTTACAGAAGGTGAGGATCATAATCTAAGGAAGACTTTGGGCATTGACAGATAGAGAAAAGCTTGTAACAAGTACATTCAAGGGTGAATATTTCAAAGTGGCTGAAGTACTTAGTAATTAAAATGAAATAGTAGGAAATAATGGTGGAAAGATGTCTTTCCTTTCACTTTCTGCGCACTCTAGTTAATGATCACAACTACATCACATTGTCATTTCATAATTATGTTTATGTGTATTTAGGTCCCAGTTTATTAATCTATGAAAGTCAGATATTATGTCTTATCTTTTAATCCTTCAGAGCACCTCACTCATTCACTCAACAAATACTTACTGAATAACCTGCTTGTGCCAAGTATTATTAAACTATTCTAGATTCTTGGGGTATATCAGTGAACAACAACTATAAACTCTTGACCTCGTGGATCTTACACTATAACAGGGAGTAGGGGAGTAGCTAATTGGATAGTAAATCATATAGTAAATGCTTAATGTGTAATTGTTGAATTGAATCTTAAGCTAAGGAATATGAATTTTCAATTGTTGGCTATTGAAATCTATTGAAGGGCAGAATGTCTCATAAGATATGAATTTGGCAACAGTTAGTATAAAGAGAAGGTAGAGGTGGGGAATGCCATTTGAATATGGTCTAGGCAAGCAGTAATGAAGATTAAATAAGATTGTGGCTGTGGTAATGGACCAAAGGAAAGTAACTTATTTGAAAGATACTGTGGAATTAGAATTGATAATACTTAGCACATATTTTCCTAATATTGTCTTAATACTATCTTTTGTTACATGTGAGTCCCTGTACCAATCTTTGAAACCCATTTTTAAATTAATTTTATTTGATTAATTATTGGATTACTAATTGTCTAGAGTTGAAAGGACCCTCTGTCAAAAAGCCTGATATCTGAATCTGGCTCTACATTAAGAATCCTCTATCTCGACTGGGCGTGGTGGCTCATGCCTGTTGTCCCAGCACTTTGGGAGGCCGAGATGGGTGGATCATTTGAGGTCAGGAGTTCAAGACCACCCTGGCCAACATGATGAAACCCCATCTCTACCAAAAATATAAAAAATATTAGCGGGGAGTGGCAGTGCACCTGTAATCCCAGCCATTCGGGAGGCTGAGGCAGGAGAATCTCTTCAACCTGGGAGGCAGAGGTTGCAGTGAGCTCATATCATGCCACTGTATACCAGCCTGGCAACAAGAGTGAGACTCTGTCTCAAAAAAAAAAAAAAAGGATTGTCTATCTTGCGAGATCCCTTCACCTCAGTACGCCTCAGTTTCTATATCTGCTAAATGAAGATAATCCCTACCTAATCTCAAAGACCCCTTCTAAGTGCAACCTACTTTAGTAAAAGCTGCTGCACTGTTTCACTGTTAATGTACTAACTCTACATTCCATTTCATCAAAAGCTAGTGTTCACAAAAATACACTCCCTATCAGGCTATGTACAGAAAGAACAACTATAACAGATTTATGCCACATGTATTGTTGTGCTTGGTGAAAGCAACAAAACTAATAAATGTTCTACAGTAGTTCAAAAATAAGAAACTATGTTTTAGCAATAATAGTTTTACTCTTTTGTGTCCTCTAGGTGATACTAAAGAAAAGAAACAAATAGCTTCATGAGATCAAAGTTTGCCTGGAGTGAAAATATTAAGCAAAAATCTTTCTGGGAAATGAGATATGCTATCACAATTTTATCGACTTTTATGTTACCAAAGCAGCCCCAAAATATATGCCCCTATTATTGTTTTCATTTATTGACTTGGGCTTTACTGTCAGAATATTTACTAAAAGTTTGATCATGATGAACTGCCATTCTTTGTTTTAGGATGTATCAGGAATGCCGGCTCTGTGCGCTCCAATTTCCCAGGGAGGGGGTGGTTTTGACTATCGACTAGCCATGGCAATTCCAGATAAGTGGATTCAGGTAAGAGTCCATGTAAATATTTTTTGTTTCTGCGAATACTATGTTGCTTCATTTATCTTTATTTCTTAGTTGTGATCATTAGTTACAGATATTATAATTGAAGTATTAAATTATTTCATTACTCTGTCGATTCTTATGCTATTTAATAAGGTGCTTCTCAAAATGTTAAAAGTTCTGATTTAAAGTATTCATACTTATTCAGGCAAAGGGAAAATATGATTAATATAATGTTAGCTGCATAAATGGAATTTTGCATTATCAGTGCAATTATATGAAACTTCAGTGCTCTATATTTAATACACATTAGACTTCATTAAAGCATTCATTTATGCCTACAGATCATGCATTAATGTAAAAGTTACTCCTTAATTCCCAGTACTTGCTTAATAGTATGGTTTTTCCTCAACAGATTTGGATTGGATTCATCCATTCCTTTATTCAGCATTAAAAAGTCCTTACCATGTGTCAGACACTAGGAATGAATACATGGTACTTTGCACGTCATTTATCAATAAAATTTTATTAAATTTAATGACAGTTCAAGTAGTTTGGTTTTTTTTTTTTCATTTAATGTTTGCCTAAAGGACTAAAGTCATTATGTAGACTTAGGTTTGATACAGAACATTTCTTAGCAGCCATGTCGACATTCATGGGCTGAATATGTATAAGGAGTCAGATTGTATATAAATAATCATAGCTTTCTGATGAGCCCTTTACTTCAGACATGAACTGGTGCCATGAGACCACAGTTGTGGAAGGGCTTAATTTTGTGTAGAAAAACCATAGAGCCTACTCTTAAGGAAGTGCTTACTATAATCATTTCTTAGCTGTCTTTCCTGTCTCCCCAGGCAATTTGTGCAATGCATAGCTGTGACATTAAACTTTGACCAACATAACTTCTGCTCCTACATTTATAATGGTTCCTTAAACATTATCAGATCCAAAAGCAAATATTTTATAAAGATTTTTACTTAGAAAACATACAAACAAACAAAGGAGTATTCTTCTTTCATACATGGGAAGGTAGCCTTGTATTTGTTACTTTAAAAAAAAATGCTGTGGTCTTCAAGCTTCTCACCTTGGTATAAGGTTCCTTTTCGGTGCCATCTCTTACTATTTCTAGTTTTTTTCATGTAGATTTTTTTCCCTCACAAGTGACAAATCTTACTTTTTAACCTCCTGCTGAAAGCCTTAATCATTCTTTGTTCACATTCAATAATCTTTTAAGGTGTACATCAACCTAGAATTATTTTTCAGTCACTAATAGCACAAAGTGAGATATTTTCTCTCTCAGTATTCATGGCAGCTTAAAAAATTGAAATTTAACCTAATAAACATTTTATTACGTTGTATGCTGAAGGTAATGTGTTAGGCAATGTATCATACTTACTAATTATACATGATAACTATAATAATCATAGTTATCAAATAGAAAAATATTTTATCCTAAATTTAGGATATGACCATCCTGTTTTAGATTGTAAGTTCTGTAAAAGCAGTTATCATCTTTTATTTTATGTAATTATTTAAAATTCTTATTGTATCACCAAATTGGGTCCCCCCTTAGTTAATAAAACTAAAGTTAAAATAGTATTACAACAAAACCCTTAGACACAGTGATTTTCCTCTACTTTTATAAGTGGTAAAAACAATTCAGTAAGTGGCTCCCATTTTCCGTACATGTCAATAAAACACTCAAGAGTTATTAAATCAGATGACACCTGTACTCAGAATGTATATGGCCTGTGATGTTGTCTACCCATACAGTGTGAGTTAGATTAGAATGCTAGATTTTACTCATTTTTTTGTAGTTCAAAAGCAAATTATGTATCATTTCCTAGTTGTATTATTTCAAAATCATTAGTTTCAAATATCATTCTTAGTTTAATCAATTACTGAACAAATATTTGACTATCTAAATTATGCCAAATTTGTTGTATTTCCTTTCATTTTATTTGATCATTTTTGAGGTGTTTGTGTTAAGGTGATGTATGTGTCTAATGAAGTCATTCATTGATCTGTTAATTCCACCAAATATTTACTGAGCACCTAAGATAAATATAGCTTTTTAATTAAACTTTTTTGAGATATTAGGATAATTGTAGATTCACATATGGTTGTAAGGACTAATATAGTGAGATCTGGTATGCTCATTCATCAATTTTCCCCAGTGGTAACTTCTTGCAAAGCCATAGGATGATATTTTAACCAAGATACTTACATTGATATACTCAAGGTGAAAAACACATTCTTTGCCACAAGATTCCCTCATGTTACCTTTAGAGTAACACCTACTTATTTTCATCTTGCCTCCCTCTAATAACACCTTAACCCCTGG
The DNA here is from genome assembly GCF_007565055.1 of Rhinopithecus roxellana. Taxonomy (NCBI): domain Eukaryota; kingdom Metazoa; phylum Chordata; class Mammalia; order Primates; family Cercopithecidae; genus Rhinopithecus; species Rhinopithecus roxellana. The sequence continues at coordinate 5,968,457 of NC_044549.1, read as the reverse complement.
TAACCACTAATGTGATCTCCATTCCTATAATTTCATCATTTCAAAAATATTACATAAATGGAATCATGCAGTTTGTGACCTTTCTGGATTGGCATTTTCAGTTAGCAAAATTTTCTTGAGATTATCCAAGAAAACCTCCAATGTGGTTACATCCAGCATTCTTGTCGCATGTATCAGTAGCATGTTCAACAGCCCTGAAAAGGATTCCAAGGCAGGGGTATACCACGGTTTAACCATTCACCCATTGAAAAACCTCCAGGTTGCTTCCAGCTTATGGCTATTATGAATAAAGTTACTGTATGCGTATATGTACTCATTTTTTGTCAACACAAGTTTTCATGACTATGAGATAAATGCTCAAACACTACAATTACTGAACCATATAGTAATTCCCTGTTTAATTTTTTAAGAAACTGCTGAACTGTTTTCCAAAGTAGCTGTAACATTTTACATTCCGACTGGTGGTGTTTGAGAGACCCGCCTCTCTACAGCCTCACCAGCATTTGGTGTTGTCAGTGTGTTTTATTCTAGCTATTATAATCAGTGTATGTGATATCTCATTGTGGTTTCATTATTTTTTGAATGATTTGTAATGCTGGATACCAAGCATGTGCTTATTTGCCTCCTGCATGTCCTCTTTGGTGAGGTCTCTGTTCATGTCTTTTAACCATTTCCTGACTTCATTGTTTCTTTACCGTTGAGTTTTGAGAGTTATTTGTATAGTTTAGATTCAACTCCTTTGTCAGATGTATGGTTGACAAATTTTTTCTCCTAGTCGGAAGCTTGTTCTTTCATCTTTTTCATATTGGCTTTCACAGAGCAATTGTTTAAACATTTTGATGAAGGCAGTTTATCATTTTTTCCCTTGTATAGGTCTCTCTTTTGGTATCAAGTTTAAGAACTTTGACTCTCTTATGGTTTTTACTAAATGTTTTGTAGTTTTTATTTTTTGTATTTAAGTCCATGATCCATTTTGAGTTAAGTTCTGTGCAATACATATGGCGTAACTCAAGATTCTTTATCTTTCTCTTTTTACCCATGGGTATCTAACTCTTTCAGCATCATTTGTTGAAACATCTGCCCTCCTTCCATTGAATTGCTTTTGCCTTTTTGTCAAAAATAAGTCTGGCACATTTGTGTAGGTCTATACATTCGTTTGCTATTGTTCCTATATCCAATTTACCGCAAACTTAGTGGCTTAAACAGCACAAATTCACAACAGTTGTATGTGTTACAGAAATGAAATGGGTTTTACTGGGCTAAAATCAAAGCGTAAATGGGGCTGCATTTTTTCTGGAGGCTCTAACGGAGAAGCCATTTTCTTGCCTTTCTCACTTCTAAAAGCTGCCTATGTTCCTTGGCTCATGGCACCTTCCTCTCTCTTCAAAGCAGCAGTATACCATCTTTAAATCTCTCTCTTATTTTGACCCTCATGCCTGCTTTTTAGACAGATTCTCGTGGATTAGGCTGCAAACATTTATGGATGGTTGCTCTTCTGCCTTCCATGTTCTGCCCTCTGGTGCCCAAAGATTTGCACTGCAATTATGAGAACTGCTTCTGTTCTCATAATTGTATAAGTGTGTTGCATTAAAGAGGGAGAGTAAATGTAGGACATAATGCTGAGGAACATTAGCCTTTATAGGACAAACAGAGGAAGAGAATTTACAGTATGTCAGGAGTGGCAGAAAAAAACCAAACAATATAAAACCGTAGTTTCATAGAGAAGTTCATGGGCAGGAGATAGGACAGTGTCAATATGTATAGCAAGTATCTACTTCAGAGAGAGCAATTACTAACTTAAGCTTAGACCACAAGCTTAACCTCAGCAAGTTCAGTTGCATAAAAGTATAGTGTTAGAGGAACAGAGCCAGACTGAAGACTGAATAGAAATTGAAATGCAGACACAAAATGTGTGGTCTGTTAAGAGGGTAATTGTTTCATGATAATTAGCTTTAAATTTTGAAACAGTTCTTGTTTTATCATTTTGTAAAAATGAAGTGAAACCTTCTTTTTACTAATATTTTTCATATAAACAAAAAATATAACAAGTATATCTCTACCGTGTGCAAGTTATAGAAAGTCGTGCCGTGCAGTAACACATTACTGTGGGCATTAATCAAGAGGTAGCAGTTATTACAGAAAAAAAGTTGCAAAGATCCTAAAGTACAATGATTAAACTGTCTGGACAAAAGCGCGCGCGTGCACACACACACACACACACACACACACACACACACACACACACACTCTACACCACTGTCATTTGGACATTCTGTATAAAATCTGTGATTTCAGTAAAAGTTTAAACAGTGATAACTTTGCTATGTGGGTGGGCTAATATGTGTATATCGGATAGTTTGCACTGATATAATGCATCCCTTCGGATTGGGATTTAAAATAAGAAAAGTAATGATTTACTCAGAAGCTTATTTTTCTCTCTTTTGTCTAGCTACTTAAAGAGTTTAAAGATGAAGACTGGAATATGGGCGACATAGTATACACTCTCACAAACAGGCGCTACCTTGAAAAGTGCATTGCTTATGCAGAGAGCCATGATCAGGTAAATGAATATGTGCATAAATTCATTTCTTTCTTTCTCTCTCTCTCTCTTCCTCTTTCCCTCTCCTTAATAACATTTAAATATAAACATACCAAAATATAAACCTCTGTAGTTACTATAATGTATGTGTGTGTTTATATCAATATGTATCTTTACAGGACAACTAACTATATTGGAAAAAATGTTAAATTTGTAGATGGAGAAACTCCAGTTTCAAAATGCAGTGGTATGTTTGTCCTGCCAAACTATAATTAATAGATTAGACATTGTAGTTGCAAGTATTATATGTTTTCCCTTGTCAAAATGAAGAGTATTGGTGCTGGACCAGGGTTATTTGTTTCCATCTTAGGCTGCCGTCTAGAGGTATTATTTTATGCTTGTGACAAGCATTCTTCATTTTCTCCCCTCAATCACTGAAGTCTGCTGCTAATTGACCTCCCTGACCCCTGTTCCTTCCAGCCTTAGCCTGTCTTCTCGAATACAGCCTAAGGTATTTTCCAAAGAGGAAAGCTCATCTTGTCAACCCAGATATATTGTTCAAAGCCTGTAATTCAAAGCCATTCCTATTTTGGCCCAAGCCGAAGTTTCCAGCATCATTCTCTGCCCAACTCTCCAAGCCTCCTGTTCTTCAATACTCGGAAATCCCCACCCATTCCAAATAGGTCAGCTTTTTCCAATCTTGTGCTTTCCCCCCACACATCTGCATCTGGGAAGTTCCTACTCAGACCTAATTGCCTGGCTCTGACATCACATTCTATATGAACCTTCCTTGGGTCATGTAGGGAAAAGTTAAGTTGTCCCATCCTCCAAGTTTCTGTGATGTTTTAGGAACAGAATTTTTTTTTTATTGGCTTTCTATTTCCAGCCTTTAGCACTGTGACTGATCCTAGTAATCACTTAATATATATTTTTAAAATGGAGAAGGCCACTTATTCAAAGTCATATTCATCCTCATACACATCAACATAAAATTTACTTTTGTAGATTAAAATGTAGACAATAAAATGAAGTTACTTAAAGTATCTTTATTAAGAAATTGAAACTAAGTTTCTCTATCATTTTAGCCATTTAATGCAAACATTATTTTTTTAGGTGTCTCCTGTAATTGTTAAGAAAGTGTAAGCAGAGCAGGGGTTGGCTAACCAAGGCCCAGGGGCCAAGTCCTACCTGCTGCCTGTTTTTGTAAATAAGGTTACTTGGAACACAGCCATGCTCATTTGTTTACATATTCTCCTTTGTGTCAAAATGATGCATTTGAGTAGTTGAGACAGAGAAGGTGGCCCACCTTTAGAGAAACTTGATGACCTCTGAAGTAAATGCATGTTAAATTTTGCATCTTCCAAATTGGGGCTTTGCTTTCTTATCAACTTAAATTTATAGTATCCTTGCCCATAGAGCAGATAAGATAAATAGTTATCTAAAAAAGAAGAACCCAGTCTAGAAAAGAATAGTATTAGTTTAATAGATGAGTGATGGGGGTGGGGAGGGAGAAACTCACCAAATACACAACAGTTTGAAAATTAAAATGTATGTATAAATTATAGCTTTGTATTGCAAACTCCTCGAAGTTGCAGCATAGAGTGAATTCCCAGCATATGTTTATTTTGTATGAATGAGAGTGAACAAGTGAGTGGCATGAACAAATGGAAGATGAAACAGATAGATTTCTTACATAACTTTCTACCTAACCTGTAAAGAAACAGATTTACCAAGAATTATTTCATACTTTAAAAATTCAGGTAATCCTGTCTCATATTTTCAGGAATTCTCAGGATAGCAGAAATAATACAAGGTGCCTAGTTCTTTCTAAAAGCAAATGTACTTTGATTCTTAAGCCAGATAAAAAAATAAATGTATATGAATACATAAAAATAAATAAACATATAATTTATAGTAAAAATGTTTGTGGATATTATTTTAAACTTTCTAGATAATCCTTAACAATTAAATTTGTAAACTTAACTTAATTTCACCAGTATCTCAACAGGATTTTAACTTAATTTCACCAGTATCTCAACAGGATTTTGTAAGAGGGCAACTTGACGTGAGAATAAGCTTTATCTATGAATCTGATCAAAAGTTATTAAAATAATTTTATAATAGAATCAGACATTATAAAAATAAATAGTTATAGCTAAAAACATAATTAAAGAATTCAAAACAAGTAGGAAGGTGAAGTGTTTAAGAAGTAGTGATACAAATCTTACAACAATATTTAAAGAAAAGTCATTTTAATTAAAGTAGGTTAAAGATAGAAAAGATTGTAAACAAAAATATTTTCTAGAAAATGAAAAGAATTGTAATAGGGTACTGAGATTATGGGTTAATTTCTATTACACATTTTACTCTCTGTTATTTATTGTTTTGTCCATCATGAACACTGCATTAGATGTTTTTAACTGTAAATAATTCAGATTTTTAGGAGGTCTGTCTTCTGTTACTCAGGGCATTTCTGAGTTACCTGCCCCAGCTAATAATTATTACATTTTCAGGTAAAACAAACTAAATTTAGGCCGGGCGCGGTGGCTCAAGCCTGTAATCCCAGCACTTTGGGAGGCCGAGACGGGCGGATCACGAGGTCAGGAGATCGAGACCATCCTGGTCTACACGGTGAAACCCCGTCTCTACTAAAAAATACAAAAAACTAGCCGGGCGAGATGGCGGGCGCCTGTAGTCCCAGCTACTCGGGAGGCTGAGGCAGGAGAATGGCGTGAACCCGGGAGGCGGAGGTTGCAGTGAGCTGAGATCCGGCCACTGCACTCCAGCCTGGGCGACAGAGCGAGACTCCGTCTCAAAAAAAAACAAACAAACAAACAAACAAACTAAATTTAGATTAAATGGCAAATAAAATGAGAAAGCAAATTTATGCTTAAATAAAAGTTCTCAACTTATTTTCTCTGCTGAGGGCAGGAAGGGACTATTATGATATAGTTACACACATATAATATTACATTACTCATATATATGAGCAAAATAATATGTATATTATATATATCAATGTTTTTCAGAAACTTCTTTCAAAGCAAATAAAATCATATACAAATTATTTAAAAAATCTATTTAATATTCTCAACATTATAATAAATGTTTCAGAAAATGTGAGGTGTCAGCTCAAACATAACAGATATTCAGGTACCTTATCATGAATCTTTCACCAACCTATTTTAAAAATAAAAATCAGTCCTGAAAACAAATGTGTTGATTTCTAACATATTTTACCAGCTTACCTTGAGCCTAGAAAATCACCAGTGGAAAATACCTGAAATTAATCTTAATCTACACACTTCTTCTACAATGTTTCCTATCATTCATAACCATGTGTTGTTCTATTGTAAATCACAATTACTTAGCGCTTTTTTTTTTTTTTTTTTCATTTATTGCTATTACTTTTATTTCTGTAGGCATTGGTTGGGGATAAGACGGTGGCATTTTGGTTGATGGATGCTGAAATGTATACAAACATGAGTGTCCTGACTCCTTTTACTCCAGTTATTGATCGTGGAATACAGCTTCATAAAATGATTCGACTCATTACTCATGGGCTTGGTGGAGAAGGCTATCTCAATTTCATGGGTAAGTGTGAGTTAAACACATATCCAATTTGTGTTTAACATGTTAACTTATAATGAGATAAATCATGTAGAATATTTTGATTTGGCTTTTCAGGTTTAGAATATAAAATTACAACGATTTATTTCATATACTGTCATGTGTAAATTGCAAAAATAAAATTAAATCACTATAAGGTTATTGTTATATTAATATAGGATACAAAAGTATAGTCTAAAAGCTGATGTTTAATTGAATATTGCTGTCAAGTGGGCTTACCTATTGTTAACATCCAGAATTATTATTCTGAATTTAATCATTCTGAGTTAATGTTGTTAGTATAATATTTGCACATTAAATCTAAGAAATATATAATTATCATATTATAGTATAGTAAGCTAGTATTATTGGTATTCTTTGAGATAATTTTATACCAGTATACTTGTGTTATAAATGTGTAAACTTAGGTTCAGAGAGATTGTGATGGACAAAAAGAAATTTATTTTTTTTAAATAGAAAAATACCTATACTGAAAGGTCATTCTTGTCTGAAAGCTCTTGAAATGAAATATAAAAATTGTTCTGTTTGGTGAACAGCAGACATTGAAACATTTGAGTTTTAGGAAATTTTTACAGCTTTTAGACTAGAGAAAGACACAAAGACTGGGGAATACATATGAAAGGCTGATTTATTTTTCTACAATAGAAGACTCAGGGTGGGTGGTGCCTCACACCTTTAATCTGAGTCCTTTGGGAGGCTGAGGGAGGAGGATGGCTTGAGGCAAAGAGTTAGAGACCATCGTGGGCGATATGGAAAAGCCCCATCTCTACCAAAGGAGAGAAAAAGAAAATGAGCTGGGTGTGGTGACACGTGCCTGTACCCTAGCTAATCAGGAGGCTGAGGCAGAGGGATTGTTTGAGTCCAGGAGTTTGAGGTTGTAGTAAACCATAATCATGGCACTGCACTCCAACTAAGGTGACAAAGCAAGACCCTATCTCTAATTTTTAAAAAGCCCTGGATCTTTGAGTTATTCACTTCTACTTGGAAATTTTTGTAAGAAATCTCAGACTGAACTTTTAAAAGCCTTTATTGTTTACTAACTGGAGGTTAGGAAGCCAACCCCAAAAAAGCAGACACAGATTTCACCTGTGCTACCTGTGCCTTTGGGTGTATCCTCTATTGTCAGGGTCACCGAAATTTGTTACCATCCCTCGCCTTCCAGGAAATGACCTTCCTGACCTGTGAGACTGCATCGCGTCAGCCAGGTATCAGGTCAAGTTTCCTGGATGGACTTTGCAATGATTGGTTCCATGAATAAAGTCAGCCTTGGTTCCTTAAAAGCAGTGGTTCTACCTGACTCAGTATGCATCATTCTCCAATGTGGGCACCTTCATAAGGCCTTAGTTATGCAACCTACTTGTTTAACTATATCCTGATGAATAAGTAGACTCTATGAACCTATGCAAATAACCATGTCACCATGTAAAGTAAGGAAACTGAGGACCTAGTGAGATATTTTAAATGCTTTATTTCATTTACAAAAGTACAAAATGACTGTAACCTACAGAAGGAAATCCTTATATATCTGTAAACTAAAACAATTTTTCAAAGAACCAAAATAAAATGGACACCTAATTCACACAGGCATTAATCCTTGTAGCCCACTACGTATGAAAATATAGCAATCCTGACTCAGTCTTTCCCTCTAGTCTGGAAGCTGTGTAAGTGACATCAACTCAGATGCCTCTACCAGAGTCTAGAATTTATCAGGAAGTACCTAATAGATTCCTTTTCCTGATGCTGTCCTTTGTTGAAGATATCAGATCTGGCCTGTGGTGCACAGCAGAGCCTCCAAGCAAGCATCAGAGTAAAACCAAGCTATCTGCACATGACAGAGATTTAATGGTCATGGCCAATGTAAAATTGGTAACTTGTCAATGAAGAAAGGCCTAATGATATTTTATAATGTGACCTATTTTCTTGATTTTTGGGTAGTGTCTTACCTAGGATAAAGCATGTTCTGGAGAGCTAGGACATTGACAAATCTACAGAAACTTTATAAAATTTCAGAAATATTTATATTAATATCACTTTAAACTGTATCTTTTCAACTGAGGGCAGGCTGAGCGTCTATTCAGTGTTAGACACTCTTCTCATGGAACTTTCAATAGTAACAAAATACAACAAATATAGCTATTTCTACCATCTATCTTTCTATGTTTGTAAATTGACCATATTTATTACATCAAATATGATTTTGAGATTATACTTTTGTATAATCTTTTAATCTTTTGTCATTGAAACAAATACCTTCGAATATGTTAAATTCCATTATAGCAACTTAAATCTTTTTTCTTAGTATCTTACCTAAATACAGTGTTTCTCTACTAACTTTGAAATCAATAATCTTCTAATGGATGAATAATTTCTAATTACTGGTGGTGTTTTATGAAATTCAATATGTCCTCATGAGCTGTCATGATTTTAAATATATTTTTCCTTTTCTGATCATGGTCTGCTTAAAAAGCCTTCTGTGACCCTTATGCTCTCCACTTGCCCTGTGAGCCTCTGGAAGCTCTCTCATGGTCTCCCCCTTCATCACTCTGCTGCAGCTGCGGTAGCTGCCTTTCCGTTCACTGAATGGACAACCTTCTTCCACTCTGCACTCTAGACATTTTGCTGATCCCCTGCCTGGAGTCATCCCACTCAAACACTCCCTGCCATACCTGACCAAATCCTTTATTTTCAAGTGTCATTTCCTGAGGGAGCCTTCCGTAAAGCCTCAAACTAGTTTCATTTTCCCTGCAATACATGTTTATACAGTATCTCCTTACCTTTCATGGTATTTGAGAAAATTGTACTTGGAAAACTATTAAATACATGACTTTTTAAGTAAATTTAATACCCAGTGAAAACAGTTGTTATTTGTGTTTTATTTACAATTTTATATATCTGGGAATTAGCACAGTATCTAGCACATCACAAGGCTCTCACAATTTTCTTAAAAAGATACACACACACGCACACACACGAGATATATGTGATCCACTGTTGACTGAAACGTTATCCTCCATCAAATGACTCTGCATGTGTATGTGTTTGTGTGTGTATGTATACATATATAGTATATACGTGTGTGTGTGTGTGTGCATGTATATGTGTGTGTATATGGAGTATTGCCTTGTAATACTGTTTTAGCATTAGTTCATTAACTGCAATAACCAGTTTTAGTTATAAGCAAGGTAATGTTTTTGAATGGCATATAGAAATTAATATTTAAAAAGAGCAGTTTAAGAAAATTTTCCAAAACTAAGAAGCAACTTGATTGTTTACTCATCTTTTAGGCATTTCTAAACTTGTTAATTTTCTGGAATTTTATTTTTTATTTCCCTCCAGAAGAGAAACAGTGAGTCAAAAGAAATAAAACAACTATACATTTTTATAGCACGTTTTTAAAAAAACATGGTTACGTAAATTTATTTGTCAGGCATTCAGATATATGTTCTGTTTATCAAAAATCATTAAGATTAATGTAGATTTTTTCAGAATACCAGTTTGGCTGATTTGTTTTGTTTTGTTTTTGTCTTGTGTATTCGAATTTTGAATTTCAAAAAAAATGCTTTTACTCTGGTTATAGCTGTGAAATATTTACTATGCATTTTTGATTTGTTAGCTTATTTTGAATGGTTTTAGGAAGAAATAGATTTGTATTTTTTATTCATCTATCATATACTTACATGAAATAATTGAATATAGAAGGGGGATCATCAGACTAATTTATTTTTGTATTTTTATATCACTAATCATAGAAAGATAATAAATACTAATAAAAGTAAGTAACATTTACATAGCATTCTATACTTTATTTATTAATTTATTTTTTGAGACGGAGTCTGGCTCTGTCGCCCAGGCTGGAGTGAGCGGCGCCATCTTGGCTCACTGCAAGCTCCGCCCCCCGGGTTCCCGCCATTCTCCTGCCTCAGCCTCCCGAGGAGCTGGGACCACAGGCGCCGCCACCTCGCCCGGCTCATTTTTTGTATTTTTAGTAGAGACGAGGTTTCACCGTGTTAGCCGGGATGGTCTGGATCTCCTGACCTCGTGATCCGCCCTCCTCGGCCCCTCAAAGTGCTGGGATTACGGGCGTGAGCCACCGCACCCAGCCGCATACTATACTTTCTAAAACACTTCATATCTATAATCTAACTGAACATTCTATTTCTTTTTTATTTTTTATACCAGATATTTGTTCAAAAGAAACCTGGGGCCAAAAATTAAAAGAGTAATAAGGTATGCTACGTAGACATTCTAAGTGCATTTTGCTAAAACTTCGACTCAGAGACATATAGGGACATGCCTCAGTTTGCACAACCGGAAAATTTCGGCAGCTGGTCAGTTGCCTTTTTCTTCTGATTTCCAATTTGAGAAAATTGGAATGAAAATTACTCTTAGATCAGTATCTAGATTAGTTAGCCACAAATACATGGTTTGTGAATACGTTTTAGAAAAAAGGTAGAGCAGAGTGATTAAGAATACTACTGGGTTGGCATCTATGCCTTTCCCTTTTTAGCTGTGTGATCTAGGTGAGATGCATCAACTATGCCTTCATCGGCTCAGTGATAAAGTGGGTGCCTGCTTCATAAGATTGTTTTGAGGGTGAAATGACTTTCTACTGAATGATGCTGCTGAAACAGCCTTAGCTTTCATGTATGAGGAAGTCTGAGGGTTGCCTCAATTTGTTTTAATTTTTGGGATAAGCCAATATCATGTTCATCAGTTAACATTTATTATGAATTCACTGTTTGCTTTGTGTGTTTATAATTATGTGTGTATATATGCATCAAATAGAGCATCAGATGAAATTTACTGTTTTTATGGTACCTGTGCACAGAATTTCTACACACACACACACACACACAGAGAGAGAGAGAGAGAGAGAGAGAAGGCAGATTGACTCAGGGCAAATTCAATTTAAAAATTTAGTGTATTTGAGGTATATATATGAATTTAAACTATAAATTTAATATATTCATAATGCATTCTAAAATGTGTTTTAACACAGTTTATAAAATTTCTTTATGCCTAAGACATTTATATGTATCTACGATATATCAGGTATTACTAAGTTGTATATATTCAGAGATGAAAAATAGTTCTTGCCCTCAAGGCCTTAAAACCCAAAAGGCAATACAGGCAAGTAATAGACAGATATCTTTATACTAATACATGCACTAGGTCAGTGATACAAGTAAGCAGAAAATGCTGTGTAAATATGTAGGAAACTTGTTTTGGAGATTGTTGGTGAAATACATGAGATGCTTTAGCCAAACCAACTTGGAATAGGAAGCCACAAGAAAGTTATGTATGAGATCAGTAAAAATCTAAGTAAGAGTAGACTTGAAGCAATTGACTGATAATTTGAGATTACAACCAGTTAAGATTATTAAACTTCAAATCAATGAAAAAAACTGGGGCCTAAAGAAAAGAATTTACATGCCATTCTGATTGGTAAGTTTAATGAAAAGATGCGTTTCAATCACTTTAAATCACTTTAAAATATTGTTAACTCTTCAGTTAGAACTAGTATCAGTGGTTATGTGGCATTATGATTTATTTATTTTTTAAATAATCCTTGGCGGAGTATGTTTCATATTCAAAAATAAATATAAAATAAAACATGTCAACTTTATGCATAGGATGACCTCAGTGAATGTATTTTGCTTAGCTTTCTGGAGCTTATTTGGTCATCATGGAAATGCTTTCCTTTCCCAATTCAGTCAGCTGAGGCAGAGGGATTAGAGTCATATGGCCTTAATACATGACCTCAGGAATGTTGCTATGGACATGCTGGTTTAGGCAGGCAAATTGACTGCTATATCCATTGATCACACTAGGGAAGAAAACACCAACCCAGATACTGCAATATTAATTCCATGTAATATGAAAATAAGGGCATTAAAGGATTTTCATATTAAACACTACATAGAATTATAAAAAACAAGAGAAGAAACCAAATATTATATTCATTTTAAATATATAAACATGTACAGATATTTTAAAATATCAAATAAAGCATAAATTAAAATATAAGAATTAAGAACATATCTTCCTGATTTAAATATTGACAGGAAAGTTAGAATGTAATTTTAAGAATCTGCTAGCTAAACAGAATTTAAAAATTAATCATAAATTTGAAAATGGAATAATGTCTAATGGCTTTTTAAATGGGAATTTAAAAATTAACCTGCTTAAAAATCTTGCTATCATTGAGACATAAATGGTATTCTGTGAAACATTTTCTGGCTTCTCAGAAAGATCTTTATAACTTTGTACTACTTTGGGCAATACTAAGGAGAAAGTTATACTGGACAGCTAAATCCACATGTTTTCTTCATTCTTTTATTAGTCCATTTTCATACTGCTGTAAAGAACTGCCTGAGACTGGGTAATTGACAAAGGAAAGAGGTTTAATTGAGTTACAGTTAAGCATAGCTGGGGAGGCCTCAGGAAACTTAATCAAGGCAGAAGGTAAAGGGGAAGCAAGGCACCTTCACAAGGCTGCAGGAAGAAGTGCCAAGCAAAGGTGGAAGAGCCCCTTATAAAACCATCAGATCTTGTGAGAACTGACTGTCACAAGAACAGCATGTGGGAAACTGCCCCCATGATTCTGTTACCTCCACCTGGTCTCTCCCTTGATATGTGGGGATTATGGGAATTACAATTCAAGATGAGATTTGGGTGGGGATACAAAGCGTAACCGTATCAGTTCTCAAGTAATCAAGTCTCTTATCTGATTACTTTAAGAATCTTTTTAAAAAAATAACCTTTAGGTTTCTTTATGGGTACTGCAGTCTTTTTTATCAATGGCTTACTGCCAGTTTGGTTTCAAAAAAAAGTTGCTTTGTTTTCCACCCTGGTTTGACTCCTTCTTTAGTTTCATAAAGTACAGGTAAAGATTCAAACGTAGAGTGACCTGAATCACTTTTAGTACTGTCGTGTTAATATTCCACTTCTTCAGAATACCTTTGAACTAAAGTAAAAATTATTCTTGGAACAGAAGCTTTACTTTCATCAGTTGTCATTTTCTTCTTCCTCATGGGGATTATAGTGTTATAGAAGAGGACTTTTTAAATGAGTAACGCTTCACTCTGAAATTTAATGCTTTTTGTGTAACTCTCCATGTATACCTGGAAACATAAATGATTCACATTTCTTGTTTAAATAAATACTGAACTATCAGTTAAGTAAACAAAGCCAGCAACATTTCACTTCTGTAGTGTAGCTCATTGCTCCAGATAACTGAAAACCTGTGTTGTCATCATAAAACATATTCCCCGTGACATCAGATGCTAACACATGAGTTCAAATATCAGAAGAAACCTGGAATCAGCTGAGCCCATTGCTTTATTACTTTGCTCCTTCATTCCTTCATTCATTCAAATCAAACCCATTATCTCCATGCCTAACCTCTTCCCTGTCTGACGGAGAAAAGTAATAAAAGGAGGAAATAAGTAAAAAGGTATATGAGGAACTGTGTGTGCAGATAACGCTCTGGGAGGCGATGTAGGAAGTCAGACTCCTGGAATTCTGTCTCTTTTCCTATCCTTCCACCTCGAATTTACCTCCTTTTTCCCTCCTTTTTTTTTTTTTTTTTTTGGTTTGTTTCAGAGTAATGTGTTGCTTTTCCTGTGGAAGACTTTAGATCCTGAGTGTATACTGTCTTGACTTTAAAAGCCTAATTCCTACCATTAAAAGCAATCATGTTATCATTATCTTTTATACAGGGCACTTGGTAGAAAATAAAAATGGAGTTATTTTTCCACTTTCCAGCATTTATGGGAACACGTTTACAAATATAACTATGTTTATGGTTTTTTAGGCTCTTTAGAAACCCATACTTTCTTTTATTCTAACTGAATTAAGAGAATTAAGAACTAGTGGTATTCCAATTCAGACTTTTAAAGGCATACTGTGTACACATGATCAATGAACTTATAATGCAATGCCCACCCCTTTATGAAGGCCTATAACATCCTTTATGATCCAACTACTGCCTACCTTTCCACCCAGATATTTCTGCCTCCTAGTTCTTAAGTACTAAGTTACAATTACACCAGTCTCCATTTCATTTCCTGATACAAAGGAAGTAAAAAGTAGGCAGGCGTAAAATCATAAAAATCATGCACTTTTTGAAAACACATGTGGTGACTTTATGCAACTTTACTTTGTGTGAAATCCATCAGCCTTCATCTTCTCCCTCTTAAGATTTGGGAATATCTTTCATGCTTGGAGATTCATAACATCTTGCTCACGCTTATGGGAAACATCTGAAATTTTAGTACAACAATCATATCCTGGGAGCCAATAGATCAATTATAAGTTCTGAATCAGTGTTGGCAATCAGGATACTTTGAACAAATGGTACAAATTCTTAATCCCATAAATTTATGTAAAATATGTCAACTGCATGCTTTTAAGAATTTTTTTTCTAATTTAACATTCTGTTTCTTAGGTTAATTAGAAGTTATCACTGTAAAAGAAACACCTAATGACTCATATATTTTAGTCTGAAAATTAATATTGTCTTTGGCTTTATAAAAATAAGTAAGCAGGCCGGGCGTGGTGGCTTACACCTGTAATACCAGCACTTTGGGAGGCTGAGGCAGGTGGATTACCTGAGGTCAGGAGTTTGAGATCAGCCTGGCAAGTTAAATCCCATCTCTACTAAAAATACACAAAATTAGCCAGGTATAGTGGCAGGCACCTATAATCCCAGCTACTCGGGAGGCTGAGACAGAGAATCTCTTGAACCCGTGAGGCAGAGGTTGCAGTGAGCCAAGATCACGCCATTAAAATCTGGCCTGGGCAACAAGAACGAAAGTCTTGAAATTAAAAAAATAAAATATAATAAGCAAGGAAAAGTGGCAATTATTTTCTTTATTGGAATTCAATGTTTGAAACAGTTTTTCAGTTAAGTGTTTACTAATGTGTTGTATTTGTGTAATATATACTCCATCTGCTCTCTCATTCCTGTGGTCATGACTGCTAGTTTTCTCCATTAACACTTTTCCTCCAAATTTTAACCGGGTACATGGATGCCCAGAATAACAAGCACATTCCCCAGGTTGTCTGGAAGCCTGCTGAGGTCATGTGACCAGCAGTTACTGCCAGTAGGATGTTAATGGTAGTGCTGTATGTGCAACTACTGGGCCATGCTCTTAAATGGCAAGGCATCTGTCCCCTTGCCACATCTTCTTCTACTCACTGGTGGAGTACCATATCATGCACATGGCAGAACAACAAGGTCAAAAAATATTAGCTGGCCTTTACATATTGCTATGTATTACTGCTATAAGAGAAATATTTCTAAATGGCATATTTCACAGTTTCCATGTCCTATAACGTTTTTTATCTTAGCGCTGAAACCAAAGTAAAATTTAATTCCTAATGTCCTACATTTAAATTAATTTTTTAATTCCCCTATTGTTTACCCTTATTAATACGAATGTCAGTAATAACTATACTCAAAACATTAAAAAATTAGTTTTCAAATGTAATTTGGACATTTGGGAAACATTACATTTTTATCATATAAATATAAATGTTCCATAAAACAGCTGTGTCACTAATGAATTGAAGTAACATGTTAAGTATAGCTTCTTTCTAATGTTCGTCACATGCTATTCCTTCGGTATTTTTTTTAGATCTTTAAAATGTCAATTCATATTTTGGGGGGCGGTAGCTGGAATGTTATGGTATTTTTTTTTTTATTTGTTTGTTTGTTTATTTATTTCTTTATTTATTTTCGTTTTCAATTTCTTAGCCAGATTGCCTTTAATGAACATTACATTTTGGTTTGATGCTTATTTGATAATAATAATAAATTTGAACTTGTCTTTTTTTTTTTTCTCTCTCTCTTCTTTCATGGAGATGTTTTCTGGGTTGGAAGAAGCTTTTGTTTTTTTTTTTTTTTTTTTTTTATTATACTTTAAGTTCTAGGGTACATGTGCATAACGTGCAGGTTTGTTACATATGTATACTTATGCCATGTTGGTGTGCTGCACCCATCAACTCGTCAGCACCCATCAATTCATCATTTATATCATGTATAACTCCCCAATGCAATCCCTCCCTCCTCCCCCCTCCCCCCTCCCCATGATAGACCCCAGTGTGTGATGTTCCCCTTCCCGAGTCCAAGTGATCTCATTGTTCAGTTCCCACCTATGAGTGAGAACATGCGGTGTTTGGTTTTCTCTTCTTGTGATAGTTTGCTAAGAATGATGGTTTCCAGCTGCATCCATGTCCCTACAAAGGACGCAAACTCATCCTTTTTTATGGCTGCATAGTATTCCATGGTGTATATGTGCCACATTTTCTTAATCCAGTCTGTCACAGATGGACATTTGGGTTGATTCCAAGTCTTTGCTATTGTGAATAGTGCCGCAATAAACATACGTGTACATGTGTCTTTGTAGTAGACTAATTTATAATCCTTTGGGTATATACCCAGTAGTGGGATGGCTGGGTCATATGGTACATCTAGTTCTAGATCCTTGAGGAATTGCCATACTGTTTTCCATAATGGTTGAACTAGTTTACAATCCCACCAACAGTGTAAAAGTGTTCCTATTTCTCCACATCCTCTCCAACACCTGTTGTTTCCTGACTTCTTAATGATTGCCATTCTAACTGGTGTGAGATGGTATCTCATTGTGGTTTTGATTTGCATTTCTCTGATGGCCAGTGATGATGAGCATTTTTTCATGTGTCTGTTGGCTGTATGAATATCTTCTTTTGAGAAATGTCTGTTCATATCCTTTCCCCACTTTTTGATGGGGTTGTTTGTTTTTTTCTCGTATATTTGTTTGAGTTCTTTGTAGATTCTGGATATTAGCCCTTTGTCAGATGAGTAGGTTGCAAAAATTTTCTCCCATTCTGTAGGTTGCCTGTTCACTCTGATGGTAGTTTCTTTTGCTGTGCAAAAGCTCTTTAGTTTAATTAGATCCCATTTGTCAATTTTGGCTTTTGCTGCCGTTGCTTTTGGTGTTTTAGACATGAAGTCCTTGCCCATGCCTATGTCCTGAATGGTACTACCTAGATTTTCTTCTAGGGTTTTTATGGTATTAGGTCTAACATTTAAGTCTCTAATCCATCTTGAATTAATCTTCGTATAAGGGGTAAGGAAAGGATCCAGTTTCAGCTTTCTACTTATGGCTAGCCAATTTTCCCAGCACCATTTATTAAATAGGGAATCCTTTCCCCATTTCTTGTTTCTCTCAGGTTTGTCAAAGATCAGATGGCTGTAGATGTGCGGTATTATTTCTGAGGACTCTGTTCTGTTCCATTGGTCTATATCTCTGTTTTGGTACCAGTACCATGCTGTTTTGGTTACTGTAGCCTTGTAGTATAGTTTGAAGTCAGGTAGCGTGACGCCTCCAGCTTTGTCCTTTTGACTTAGGATTGTCTTGGCAATGCGGGCTCTTTTTTGGTTCCATATGAACTTTAAAGCAGTTTTTTCCAATTCTGTGAAGAAACTCATTGGTAGCTTGATGGGGATGGCATTGAATCTATAAATAACCTTGGGGAGTATGGCCATTTTCACGATATTGATTCTTCCTATCCATGAGCATGGTATGTTCTTCCATTTGTTTGTGTCCTCTTTGATTTCACTGAGCAGTGGTTTGTAGTTCTCCTTGAAGAGGTCCTTTACATCCCTTGTAAGCTGGATTCCTAGGTATTTTATTCTCTTTGAAGCAATTGTGAATGGAAGTTCATTCCTGATTTGGCTCTCTGCTTGTCTGTTGCTGGTGTATAAGAATGCTTGTGATTTTTGCACATTAATTTCGTATCCTGAGACTTTGCTGAAGTTGCTTATCAGCTTAAGGAGATTTTGGGCTGAGATGATGGGATTTTCTAAATATACAATCATGTCATCTGCAAACAGGGACAATTTGACTTCTTCTTTTCCTAACTGGATACCCTTGATTTCTTTCTCTTGCCTGATTGCCCTAGCCAGAACTTCCAACACTATGTTGAATAGGAGTGGTGAGAGAGGGCATCCCTGTCTTGTGCCAGTTTTCAAAGGGAATTTTTCCAGTTTTTGCCCATTCAGTATGATATTAGCTGTGGGTTTGTCATAAATAGCTCTTATTATTTTGAGGTACGTTCCATCAATACCGAATTTATTGAGCGTTTTTAGCATGAAGGGCTGTTGAATTTTGTCAAAAGCCTTTTCTGCATCTATTGAGATGATCATGTGGTTCTTGTCTTTGGTTCTGTTTATATGCTGGATTACGTTTATTGATTTGCGAATGTTGAACCAGCCTTGCATCCCAGGGATGAAGCCCACTTGATCATGGTGGATAAGCTTTTTGATGTGCTGCTGAATCCAGTTTGCCAGTATTTTATTGAGGATTTTTGCATCAATGTTCATCAGGGATATTGGTCTAAAATTCTCTTTTTTTGTTGTGTCTCTGCCAGGCTTTGGTATCAGGATGATGTTGGCCTCATAAAATGAGTTAGGGAGGATTCCCTCTTTTTCTATTGATTGGAATAGTTTCAGAAGGAATGGTACCAGCTCCTCCTTGTACCTCTGGTAGAATTCAGCTGTGAATCCATCTGGTCCTGGACTTTTTTTGGTGGGTAGGCTATTAATTGTTGCCTCAATTTCAGAGCCTGCTATTGGTCTATTCAGGGATTCAACTTCTTCCTGGTTTAGCCTTGGGAGAGTGTAAGTGTCCAGGAAATTATCCATTTCTTCTAGATTTTCTAGTTGATTTGCGTAGAGGCGTTTATAGTATTCTCTGATGGTAGTTTGTATTTCTGTGGGGTCAGTGGTGATATCCCCTTTATCATTTTTTATTGCATCGATTTGATTCCTCTCTCTTTTTTTCTTTATTAGCCTTGCTAGCGGTCTGTCAATTTTGTTGATCTTTTCAAAAAACCAACTCCTGGATTCATTGATTTTTTGGAGGGTTTTTTGTGTCTCTATCTCCTTCAGTTCTGCTCTGATCTTAGTTATTTCTTGCCTTCTGCTAGCTTTTGAATGTGATTGCTCTTGCCTCTCTAGTTCTTTTAATTGTGATGTTAGAGTGTCAATTTTAGATCTTTCCTGTTTTCTCTTGTGGGCATTTAGTGCTATAAATTTCCCTCTACACACTGCTTTAAATGTGTCCCAGAGATTCTGGTATGTTGTATCTTTGTTCTCATTGGTTTCAAAGAACATCTTTATTTCCGCTTTCATTTCGTTATGTACCCAGTAGTCATTCAGGAGCAGGTTGTTCAGTTTCCATGTAGTTGAGCGGTTTTGATTGAGTTTCTTAGTCCTGAGTTCTAGTTTGATTGCACTGTGGTCTGAGAGACAGTTTGTTATAATTTCTGTTCTTTTACATTTGCTGAGGAGTACTTTACTTCCAATTATGTGGTCAATTTTGGAATAAGTGCGATGTGGTGCTGAGAAGAATGTATATTCTGTTGATTTGGGGTGGAGAGTTCTATAGATGTCTATTAGGTCCGCTTGGTGCAGAGATGAGTTCAATTCCTGGATATCCTTGTTAACTTTCTGTCTCGTTGATTTGTCTAATGTTGACAGCGGAGTGTTGAAGTCTCCCATTATTATTGTATGGGAGTCTAAGTCTCTTTGTAAGTCTCTAAGGACTTGCTTTATGAATCTGGGTGCTCCTGTATTGGGTGCATATATATTTAGGAGAGTTAGCTCTTCCTGTTGAATTGATCCCTTTACCATTATGTAATGGCCTTCTTTGTCTCTTTTGATCTTTGATGGTTTAAAGTCTGTTTTATCAGAGACTAGGATTGCAACCCCTGCTTTTTTTTGTTCTCCATTTGCTTGGTAGATCTTCCTCCATCCCTTTATTTTGAGCCTATGTATGTCTCTGCATGTGAGATGGGTCTCCTGAATACAGCAGACTGATGGGTCTTGACTCTTTATCCAGTTTGCCAGTCTGTGTCTTTTAATTGGAGCATTTAGTCCATTAACATTTAAGGTTAATATTGTTATGTGTGAACTTGATCCTGCCATTATGATATTAACTGGTTATTTTGCTCGTTAGTTGATGCAGTTTCTTCCTAGCCTCGATGGTCTTTACATTTTGGCATGTTTTTGCGATGGCTGGTACCGGTTGTTCCTTTCCATGTTTAGGGCTTCCTTCAGGGTCTCTTGTAAGGCAGGCCTGGTGGTGACAAAATCTCTAAGCATTTGCTTGTCTGTAAAGGATTTTATTTCTCCTTCACTTATGAAACTTAGTTTGGCTGGATATGAAATTCTGGGTTTAAAATTCTTTTCTTTAAGAACGTTGAATATTGGCCCCCACTCTCTTCTGGCTTGTAGAGTTTCTGCCGAGAGATCTGCTGTTAGTCTGATGGGCTTCCCTTTGTGGGTGACCCGACCTTTCTCTCTGGCTGCCCTTAAGATTTTTTCCTTCATTTCAACTTTGGTGAATCTGGCAATTATGTGTCTTGGAGTTGCTCTTCTGGAGGAGTATCTTTGTGGCGTTCTCTGTATTTCCTGAATTTGAATGTTGGCCTGCCCTACTAGGTTGGGGAAGTTCTCCTGGATGATATCCTGAAGAGTGTTTTCCAACTTGGTTCCATTTTCCCCCTCACTTTCAGGCACCCCAATCAGACGTAGATTTGGTCTTTTTACATAATCCCATACTTCTTGCAGGCTTTGCTCATTTCTTTTTCTTCTTTTTTCTTTTGGTTTCTCTTCTCGCTTCATTTCATTCATTTGATCTTCAATCGCTGATACTCTTTCTTACAGATGATCGAGTCGGTTACTGAAGCTTGTGCATTTGTCACGTATTTCTCGTGTCATGGTTTTCATCTCTGTCATTTCGTTTATGATCTTCTCTGCATTAATGAGTCTAGCTGTCAATTCTTCCACTCTTTTTTCAAGATTTTTAGTTTCTTTGCGCTGGGTACGTAATTCCTCCTTTAGCTCTGATAAGTTTGATGGACTGAAGCCTTCTTCTCTCCTCTCGTCCAAGTCATTCTCTGACCAGCTTTGATCCGTTGCTGGTGATGGGCTGCGCTCCTTTGCAGGGGGAGATGCGCTCTTATTTTTTGAATTTCCAGCTTTTCTGCCCTGCTTCTTCCCCATCTTTGTGGTTTTATCTGTCTCTGGTCTTTGATGGTGGTGACGAACTGATGGGGTTTTGGTATGGGTGTCCTTCCTGTTTGATAGTTTTCCTTCTGACAGTCAGAAGGACTCTCTGTTGGTCTGTTGGAGATTGCTTGAGGTCCACTCCAGACCCTGTTTGCCTGGGTATCAGCAGCAGAGGTTGCCGAAGATAGAATATTGCTGAACAGCGAGTGTACCTGTCTGATTCTTCCTTTGGAAGTGTCCTCTCAGGGGTGTACTCCACCCTGTGAGGTGTGGGGTGTCAGACTGCCCCTAGTGGGGGATTTCTCCCAGCTAGGCTACTCAGGGGTCAGGGACACACCTGAGCAGGCAGTCTGTCCGTTCTCAGATCTCAACCTCCGCGTTGGGAGATCCGCGGCTCTCCCCAAAGCTGTCAGACAGAGTCGTTCGCGTCTGCACCGGCTCCCGCTACTTCCCCTGTTGGTCTTCAGCTGTGCGCTGTCCCCAGAGGTGGAGACTACAGAGACAGGCAGGCTTCCTTGAGCTGCTGTGAGCTCCACCCAGTTCGAGCTTCCCAGCGGCTTTGTTTACCTACTTAAGCCTCAGCAATGGCGGGCGCCCCTCCCCCAGCCTCGCTGCTGCCTTGCGGATAGATCGCCGCAGACTGCTGTGTTAGCAGTGAGGGAGGCTTCGTGGGCGTGGGACCCTCCCGGCCAGGTGTGGGATATATTCTCCTGGAATGCCTGTATGCTTACAGCGCAGTATTGGGGTGGGAGTTACCCGATTTTCCAGGTGTTGTGTGTCTCAGTTCCCCTGGCTAGGAAAACGGATCCCCTTCCCCCTTGCGCTTCCAGGTGAGGCGATGCCTCGCCCTGCTTCAGCTCTCGCTGGTCAGGCTGCAGCAGCTGACCAGCACCGATTGTCCGGCACTCCCTAGTGAGATGACCCCAGTACCTCAGTTGAAAATGCAGAAATCACCGGTCTTCTGTGTCGCTCGCGCTGGGAGTTGGAGACTGGAGCTGTTCCTATTCGGCCATCTTGCTCCCTGTTATGGTATTTTAATAGTCAATAGTTTCTTCTGGATAGCTCACAATCTGGTATAAATGTTATCTCTCCAGTTATATATGTGTATATATATATACACACATACATACTCATATATGTCTTCACATATACTCACATGCATATATATACACACACACACACACACACACACATTCATGTCTAACACAGACATAGACACACAATATTTTTAAAGTATTATTTCCTCCCTTAAGTCAATCTTTTAAACAGTCCTTAAAGCATTTGGGAACTTTTGGAATGCTTGCTTTCATTCATTCATTAATTCATTAACTCAGATAGTTACTAAGTATACATTTCGTACTCGGAATTGTTTCAGTTACTCTACTAAATGCTTGAGATGCAAAGTGGTCAGGATAAATAAAGTCTCTTTCCTCAGGAAGCTTAATTTCTGTTAGGGGCAATAGAGAGAAATGGCCAAAAAAAAAAAAAAAAAAAAACAAAAAACAAAAAACAAACAAACAAAAAACTGCAAATGATAAGCGACACAAAGAAAACAGAAATATTGTTAAAATTTAGAATACAATTTTGGGAGGCTGAGGCAGGTGGATCACTTGATGTCAGAAGTTGGTGACCAACCTGGCTAGCATGATGAAACACCATCTCGGCTGGGCGCGGTGGCTCAAGCCTGTAATCCCAGCACTTTGGGAGGCCGAGACGGGCGGATCACGAGGTCAGGAGATCGAGACCATCCTGGCTAATACAGTGAAACCCTGTCTCTACTTAAAAATACAAAAAACTAGCCGGGCGACGAGGCGGGCGCCTGTAGTCCCAGCTACTCGGGAGGCTGAGGCAGGAGAATGGCGTAAACCCGGGAGGCGGAGCTTGCAGTGAGCTGAGATAGGGCCACTGCACTCCAGCCTGGGCGACAGAGCGAGACTCCGTCTCAAAAAAAAAAAAAAAAAAAAAAAAAAAAAAAAAAAAAAAGAAACACCATCTCTACTAAAAATACAAAAATTAGCTGTGCATGGTGGCACGCACCTGTAGTCCCAGCTACTTGGGAGACTGAGGCAGTAGAATCACTTGAACCCGTGAGGCAGAGGCCTGGGAGTCAGAGCGAGACTCCATCTCAAAAAAAAAAAAAAAAAAATTGAGAATCCAAAGATGGCTGTAAACTAGATCTTTAAATATTTGAAACATATTTTGTAAAGATCACAGAAAAACACTCTCTAAAGAGAGGTTACAGAATGTTCAAAAGCTCAGAAGGGGGAAAATGCTTGGGGAATTCAAGGAAATGAAAGGAGACTAGTGTCACTGTAACTTAGTACTCAAGAAATAGGAAAGGCAGGCAGGAGTTCGATCATAAAGGTTATTGTAGGTCTTAGTGGACATTGCATTATGGCTTCAGGTGCATTTTAAAGACAGTCATATGAAGGTGCAATCTATTTGGCAAAGGTAACCTTTATTGCTTCTTAAAGATTGACTAGGCTAAGAGTGAATGCAGAGATACCACTCAGGAGGTGGTTGAAGTAATCAAAAGAGTGACAATGATAGCAGCGGAGATAGAAAGAGGCGAAAAGAATCAAGATATAATTTTGGAGGTAGACTTAATCAAGAAGTCTTAGTAATAGTCTTTGGCCATAAGACAAAGAGAGGAATCAAAGAATGGCTTCAGGTTTTTGGCTTAAGCAGCCATTACCTGTTGGTACCACCTTGTATGAAACAAATAAGTCTACAGTCAGGTTAGAAGTGAAGCTGAGGAGTTTAGTTTTAGGTATATTATCTTCATGTTTCTTTGAAATACTCAAATGAAGTGGCAAACAGTTTGAACTCAGATGAATAAAATTGGTATTTCTCAACATATGAATTTTGCTAGAGCCATGATACTAATGAGGTCAGCTCCTGGAATTGAGAACCATGAACCAGGAAGAAGAGAAAGTCCAGAGGCGATCCCAGAGGAACACTGATACCTCAACAAAGAGAAGGCATAAAAGCAGACTGAGAAGGAGTGATAGGGCAAAAAGAAGACGTATCCTGAGATTTCAACACCATGAAAACCAAAATATAGTATTTGAATAAAGAGGAGATGGCCATCCATGGTGAATGATGCTGAGCAGCTGAATGAAATGAGGACAAATAAGTTGCCAGTGGTGAACTAGACAAGAATGATTCTGAGGGGATGATGAGCGTGAGAGCCAGACTGGAGTGGGTTTAAAAGTGAAAGTCAAGTAATGCTTTTGCAAACAGCTCTTTTGAGGTGTTTGTCTAATAAAGGCAGCAGATAAATAAGATAGCAGTTGGAGTGGGATGAGGATCAAGAGAGGTTTGTTTTCTTATGAAATATAAGAACATGTTTGTGTTCAGAAAAGGCCTCTTCAGAGGGGATGATTCCGTGGTGAGAGCAAGATCAATGTAGAAGGGAAAGGGGCTGCCTAAAGGAGAACTGTAGTTCCAAAGCACAAGTGGAGAGGTAAATGTTTATCAGAAGTCCTCCTTCTCCCCAGAAAAAAGACAAAAATGAATACAGGTGCAGGTTGGTTGTAATTGAGGTTTTGTGAAGATGAAAAAGTTCATGTTTGATAACTTTTATATTCTCAGTGAGATTATCATTTGAGAGCAAAAGGAGGAAGGAATAAGAGATGTTTGAAAAAAGAATACAAGGTATGAAATAGACATCTCTAGGAGTGGAAATACGAGAGAACTATAGTAGGATGTCCAGGTGATATTGCGTGTTCATTAGATATTTGTAGTCAGGAGTACAAATTGATCCAGCTTCTTGGTTGTGTGCCTTTTTTTCCTAGAGGGCTAGTGTTGATCAAGGATTGTAGTTTTGTCAGGCACCCACCTGTCAAAAAAAAGGAAAGATTTTGAAAGTACTAGCAAATAGCTAACATATTAAAGAACCAATAGACACCTGGTTCTCAAAATTGCCTGTACATTGGAATCACCTGGGGAGTTTCAAAACCACTGACGTCTTTGACAAATACCTAGAAATTATGATTTAATTGGTCTTGGCTATGGCTCGGGCATTGAAAAAGAAGAATTTTAAATGATTCCCAGGTGATTCTTAAGGCTAGGAAGTGAAGAGAGAATTTTAAGAGGTCATGAAAGGTATAGGAAAGTTCTCCTGTTTTAGAACAGAAATTATAGTGAGATCAGCGAGAGGATTTTGGAGGAAGAGAAAAAAAGTTCAGATTGTGGTATGTGGTGAGTTCAACTATCAGTGCCTGGCCGGGAGGCTGAAGTTGGATTTCCCGTAACAAACAAAGCAAACCCCAATGGGGCTGCTGCTGGGTATTATCGAGAAGCTTTCTAAAATATATTTTCATCAGTAAATAAGGTTTAAATCAGAAGCCTTTCTGCCTTCCTTATATTTTTAGTATATACATAGATTTGTATATAAATATATACAAAATGTGTGTCAATAGATTTATGTACAAACAAAAATCATGGCTATAGAGAACAAACTATTTTTTGTTTATAATGTAGGTCATCTGACATGTGTACATATGTTTTTCCAGCTTTCTTGTTTAGGACTCTCATTATCATGATGTTATTCTAGTTTCTGTAATGAGTGATACCTGTGGAGAAAGAGGCATAATTACCAACTGGCAATTTTCTCTCTCAGCAGTATTAAGAAATTTCCATTACCAAATTTAAAGGATTTTCTCAATATAATTATATTGTATTTTGACATGTGAAAATTCTGTAGGACATTCTTTAATGAATATGTTACATTCTCCCCAAAGCCACAGGGGAAGTCAGATGGATTTTGTCCTAAGTGTCAGTCTGCATTTGTTGATCACTACATTAGACTTCAGTATAAAATGTGTGATCTTACTTCAAATCTTCCATCTGTGGTTGTTTAGTGTCAAACTTGTAAATTCTTCTATTTTTCTGATAGACAGGAATACAATAAAGATTTAAATGTCTTCCTGCTAAGTGCTGGAATTGAGGCAGTTACAGAAAGACAAAATACACTCTCCAGAACAGTGGGAGTGCTATTTTTTGGCATTTTCTTTTAGCTTGTTGAGGCAAGTTTACTGAATGTAACATGACTCATAGAAGTCTATAAAACTGAGCTGTGAAAAACTGCAAAATTCTCAATGTGAGCAGTTGTAAATGGCTTGAAGCTCTGTTAAAATGCTCAGAGATACAAATAGCATATATTCCAAATGGCACAGACTTAAAAGCAATGGCCCTAATTTGATTCATGGCACATTGTTAACCAAGGTTGGCCGACATTTAATGAGAACCTAACATGAGCATGACATTGCACTAGGAGTTAAGGAAGTGCTGCTACAATTACCTGGGGAGCTTTAACATATTGAAGCCCAAGAGCCTGACCCCAACCATTTGAGACAGAATTGCTGAGTGTAAGGCTCTGGCAGTAGTTGTTTTGAAAACTCACACCAAATGATTTTAATTCGTGAAGGTACAACATAGAGATCCACTGATGGAAGAACATGCAAAAATGAAGGTTGGGCCAGAGACAGATTGACCTGGGTTGTGCTGGAATCACTGGAAGCCAGGCGAGAGAACATCTTTAGCCCTCTTTCCCAGGTGATTTAAATGCCCACTACTGGAAAAACTCCTGCCAGGTTAGCTTTCACAAGAGCAATTTCATCTCAGATCCTTCCTGATGATCATAACCTTTGAGAAGAGTCACTTTAGAGAACATTGCTTATGTAACTTACCCACATTTTTTTCTACCCACCCACATTTACCAAACTGAATACAGAAAATCTTTTACAAATATAAAAAGATTATACTAATATTCTGGAGACAAAAAAAAGAAGCAACTGAACTGAACTATCTCTAATTCTTTCAGTCTTGGTCTCAGGATAGGATGCCATGGAAATACTGCTACATTTCTTCCTTTGGGATATTTGGGATTGTCAGTGGCTGTGGTGGTGACTCCTTTTGAATTTCTCCTCAGTTGGGCTGTATCCAGCTGAGGCCCTTTTAAAGACAGAGTGGAAGCCATAGGAATATACCCACTGCAGTGTCCAGGTGTGACCAGGTGCAGATATTTTCTGTTTTTCATCCATGTAAGCTAGGTCCACCTCTGTTCTTATGCCTCTGAGGCAATGTCCATGTGAGGATGGACATTGTATCCTCACATGGAGAAATGGACAGAGATGCAAGAAAGTGTTCCTTTAAATTTTGAGCCCTTTTATAAAGGTGTTTTTTTCCATTTGTGATGTAAGAGCCCTTAGGACTTAATCACCTCCCAAAGGCCACATCTCTTAATGCTGTTCCATTGGTGATTAAATTTCAACAGGAATTTTAGAGGGGACATTGTCATTTAAACCATAGCAATTCTCTCTCTCTCTCTCTCTCTCTCTCTCTCTCTCGATCTATCTCCCTCCCTCCCTTCCTCCCTCCCTTTTTCCTTCTCTCCCTTGCTGAATGTATTCATTATCCACACAACTCTGGCTTAGAAGGATACTTGTAGTATCTAAACCTCTCCAGCTCCATTGTTAGGTTATAGACACTTGAGTTTGCAGAGTGGAGATACGGTGTACTTTAACAATTATATAGGAGTATATATATTTTTATCAAGCATTATTTATTACTTAATTACCTAGCATTTTATAAGCACCTCAAAGTTTCATTTTCTAACCATGAGCCCCAGTGACTCACAAAAAATTCCTTTAAATACAGGGAACTGGATAGGTCACCTTTAAGGGCTGGTCAGGGGAATAGATTGCTACCCTAGGAATAAAGATACATTAATATATAATGGGCACTAATTCCAGCCTTGAGTCTGTAATTTGTTTTTACATCTTCAATTAAGCCTTCCCTTGATTTGATCCTAAAGACCCACCTGAGAGAGAGCCTCACTTTATTGCTGGACATGCAAATAAGTGAATAGCCCTCCCCTTTCCCCCACATCACTCTACAGAATACTATGGTATGGGTTTCCTTCACAGTATTTATGCCGTGTTGTTAAGTTCTTAAATCATCTCTCACCTTCACTAATTCTCGCCTTTCTAATTTTACTATATTAGTAGTGCTTGTTATTTGGCTCACAGCCACTTAGCACACTTTTTGTAAGTTTCTAGAGGTTACCAGAAAACCTACAGATCTTCTTTCCAAAAAGAATTTATCAGAGGCTTCATTTTAGCTCAAAGACTGAATACCTGACTCTGCCAGTGTTATCCATGCAGGCTGGGAGAATCCATAGGCTGAAAAATGTCATTGATGATGTATTGTGAAACTGGTGAGCTATTTGACTGTCATCTCATAGAATGTAGTGATGAGTGCTCTAAACACAGATATTTTGCTCTGGCAACCTTTCTCCGGAACAACTCAACAATAGGAGACTAGGAGTTTAAAAGATGAACTTCTCTGCCTCTAAAAGTTTAGATTATTACCTGAGTCCTTACTTCTCCATCCCAACATGGCCCACCTCCCATTAAAAAAAAAAAAAAAAGATGAAAATGACCTATACATACTGTCTCAAAATAGTAAAGAGAATCTCTCAGTTACTTGGAAAATACAGTTAGTTTTCATTTTTCCTTCTCACTAAGAGAGACAGGTTTCTCTTTGGCGATATATTTTTTTTTTTTTTTGAGAGGTTGAGGGGATACAGATTATTTCGATGACTTGTCTCAACTTGACAGTCTTTTAGCACCCTACTACTCTAAAAATGGCTATAATTTCTTGAAAATTTACTCAGAGAAAGCCAGTACACTGAGTGCTTTACATATAATATCTCATTTAAAACTTCGTCATACCCCTGAGAAGTAGGTATGATTCCCTTCTCTTCACACTTAGGGAAATGTAAGGTTAAGTGGCTTTCAGATTTATAAAGCAACCAGAATTTGAACCCAGCTGGTCTGTCTCCAAAATGTAGGCTCTGCATCACTACCCTATATAAGACAGTAGTGTTATTTTGCCTGAAATGAATGCTAATGTTAGTAGTGGTGTTGGTGCATCTCTACAGTCATTCATCCAGAGGAGATGCTACAGAGAGGAAAACAGCAGATCAAATGTTATGTTGTGCTATGGTCTATCAAACAAATCAAGGGAGAAAGTAATTTGTTTCCAAATTATGAACCAATGTTGCAAACTACTTAATGGTTCTCTTTGTTTACTTGTGATAGTTATTTCTTCATTCTACTCTAATTTGTCACCTACTGTTGAGCTGGGCACTATCCTAGGAACTGGGTAACAGAAGAGAACACTTAGTCTTAACTCAAGGAGCTCACTCTCCAGAGAGGGAACAGAGCAAGACAGATCCAAGTGTGTTAGGTAATAAATTTGACCTTCAAGATCTGCATAAAGCACTGTGAGTACTTCAAGAAGAGCATGAAACCAATACTTAGGCAAGGAAGTGGCAGGCCATGAAGAAAGGACTGGTTTGGAAGAAGAGGTTAAGTTTAAAGTATCCCTTTCACCTCCATCCTGATCCTCTGTGTAGTCCCATCATTGAAATGGTGGCTACACAACGCTAAGAAGGTGAAACAGAATGAGGGCCATACTAATTGAGATCATGAATGATGAGATAAAAGGCTGAACTTAGAAGCAGAGGCCAGGTCATAGAGGGCTTTTGAAGGGTTTTGCAGGAGATTGGCATGGTCAGATCCACAGTTTAAATATGTTACTTGATTGATAATGCAAAAGACGGATTTGAAGGGGCTGTCACCTCAAACTAAATACATAATTTTGCCACCAGAATTCTTTCATATTAGTTTAAAGTTGTGGGTCTACATTCTTTCCACACTCTTCACTTCAGTCAGTAAATTTTATATACCGCCACTCTGGATGAGTTTGAAATCACCCACTTCATTTTTTTAAAAAAATAAGATCTCGCTAAAGATTACAAAGGAAATAAAGTTTCTATTTTCCAGGGCCTCACTAATACTAGGATCCCTCTGTTGACTCAAATAAAAGAGATATTCATTAACTGTGCCTAACTTATCATGTACAAAATAAAATACCATTACATTATTTCAGGTAAATTATTTTTGCTGTATATTCGTATTCTAGGTAATCAAATACTCGAAAATTGTTTTAGTCTATGAGACAAGTTGTGTTTCTTTGTACAAGTTTGAATCATCTTCTGCATTGTATTTCACAACTCAGAACTGACACAGCTACTTGATTTAAGCAATTTTAAAAACATAAGGTAGTATAGGTATAACATGTTATGCGTTATCCTCGGTAATTTTTTTTAATTTGGTGTTTGTAAACTGAGTAACTATAGGTGCAATTGAAAAATGTGTTCATTTTTTAAGGAATTTTGTAATACAGCAAAAATTACAACCTGATGTATCTTTTGTAAAAAACATTTTATATAACTATGTTTCTTAAAGTAAGTTGTACCCATGGAAGTATAAGTTATAAATGAGAAAAAAACAATATTATAACTTTTAAAACCATAAACAGTTCTGTAGAAATGCCTATAATACTTGTCTTTCCTCTAAAAATACACTTAGGAAATATATCTACAATTAACAAAAAAGATTGTACTATTAAGCTTAAAAATATAAGCCTAATTTCAGTTTTTATAAAGGAATTTTATAGCATAAGAGAAACAACCCAGAAACAGCTTTTCAACTTTGTTTGCACACAATTGTCTAACAGACTCTTCCAAGTTAAATCTAAGAAAGCCAAATGTGATAGGTGCTTGAGCTTCACCAACACACACACAACCATCCTTCAGAGATACCATTTTGAAATATACAGAGATGACCATGTGGAGATAAAAAGATGAAATGACAAAGATGAGTTGGAGAGCCTAGGTAATGCATACCTTTTCAGTACTTGAATCTTTTATACATTATGTTTTTATTTTATGTGAGTCATAGATAAAACTTCCATGGTATACTTGATAACAAATTGATAAAACTGGCAAGTACATTTATTATGAAATTGTTACACTGAGTTATTTTTATAGTCTTTCCTTCCCAGCATAGTAGTCAGCTGTATTATCACCTATCTATAAACAAGAAGACATTCAGATAGCTTAGATTATTCCAATATGTTTTTTATAGTTTAGTAAGAAACATTATCTGATCTATGTGGTTAAAAAGGTTATTTTAAAGTACTACGACTTTCTCCACGTTTAAAATTTTATTTGCCTTTTTGTTATAATGTAGAAATGCTGTGCACTTAAAAATATTTTTTTAAGATAAGCTTATTTTATACCTACCTATAGACTAAAATTGTGGTATGATGAGAACTTAATTATTATGTGTTGAACAAATAAACATTCATAAGCCTGGTGCATTCTGAGAAATCCATTTATTGACTTTTTAGAGGACGTTTTATTTATTAAAGCAAGACTCTCATGAAAGCTATGTGAACATATGAGGATCTCTCTCTTTGTTTCTTTCTTTTAATTAGGATATTTTAAAATCCTTTGTGTATGGGCTGTACTATAAATGAGGCCAAATAGATACTAGTAGAATAAATGAAAAGTTGAACATGTTATTTTGCTTGCAACATTGGAAAGCTACTATTTTGTTATTCATTAGTCATTCCAAGTATTTTTGGAGCAGACTTTTCTGATAGCTCCTAAAGAGAGTTTGATGGTATATTCCTTTTGTATTCCCTTTGAAGAGGTATAATCAAACAATTACTTGATTACCTGATGCAGGCAGAGCACCTCCTCTACACGTAAAGCAGGGTGTATAAACCCAATTCCAGCAACGTGGTTATCTTCAAGTGTATATCATCTGTGCATCCTCAGCAGGGTGATAACCCCAATAGGGGCAAAAATTGATTTTTCTGGTAGAACAAATAAAACCTTAGATATTACAATAGTGTGTGGCTCTCCAGAGTGTCGCAGCATATACACAGATATGCAGTAGTATTTGGAGCATCAAAACTTCATGGGTTGGAAGAAAATGCCTACAGAGGCTTCTGCAGGGTCAGTGAGGGAGTAGGTAGGGAGGATACATCATGAAAAAAGGATTGAGAAACACTGCATTATTCATATTGTCATTTCTGGGCCTTCTACTCAAGGGTTGCCCACTAGAGTCTGATGACCTCAAAACAGTACTTTAATGGTAATCGTTTCAGTTTTCTAGTTTGATGTGTAAATTCTTCTTTTAGAGCAGAAGGGTAAGATTTTAGTCCCAGCCTAGGCATTCGCATTTTACTAAATGTTCTACTTTGTAAAATTAAACAAAGACTTTGTCCTCATATTGTTCCTTACATTGGCATTGAGAATACTTATTCCCTGGAAAATACTTCTCAAGTAGCTAAAAGTTAAGATATGTTTTACTAGTTTGAAAATGAAAAAAAAATCTCAATGACTGCCAGCCTACTTCCAACATAATTCCTTTATCCTTCCTTGCTTTTTCTCCTTCTCTTGCCAATATATGCTGCCCCCAACTAAATGAGGGCAAGAGTTGCCTGAGCAAATATAACATCAAAGGCCAGGCAGCTTAAGATAAAGAGCTGATACTTTCAAATTCTAATTTTCTTTCCTACAGACACCCATCATTTTTTGAGTAAAAGACAAGGACATCTGTGCATTTTAATCAGTTGACTTCAAGGTCACATGTTTAAATTATAAAAAGGTCTAATAAAAATATTACTATATGGATATAATGAAAATTATTTTTTAGTGAAGAAAATAATCATTATACACGTTAACATTTAATATATTGAAATCTGTATGTTGAAGCATGGTTTTGTTTCCTAAAATCAGTACCTTGGGTACACGCAAGACTTGTTTCCTAATGAGTCACACATACTTTCATAACTGCTGTCTTGTTTTATCATGGAAAGATCAATTGTAAGAAGCTGATATAATTATTAGGAATTAAAGTTAGAAAACTGAATTTTTGCATTTTGCTAATTAGCAGACATTTTGCTATTTTCTGACCCTTAGCAAAAAATATTTTATAACAACCAGAATTACCTTTGCAACTTGATGAGATAGATAGATAGATAGATAGATAGATAGATAGATAGATAGATAGACAGATAGATAGATAGATGATATATGTGATACCTAAGTTGTTTTTGTTTTTAAATTGTAATTAAATAAAACAGTAAATGTCTTCTTTTTTAGGGTGGCTAAAATATGCAATATTAGCAGTAAGCATTGGACTGAAGATGGTTCTTTTTAACCATGATTTTAATACTCATTTGCTTTAATTGTTTTGGTAATTATAATAAAAGAACTAGGAAATGAACCTGAGAAACTATAAAACACACACACACACACACACACACACACACACACACACGCACATTGACTTAAAATGCATACTTTACGAATTGAGAAATAGGTTACCAACCTGTAAAGCTCATAACTATTTTATCATTTTTTCTCTTACTTGCCAAACTTCATTATATAGCTATGTGTGCTGATCCTGCTTCCTCATACTCTACCCACCTCTCAAACCCTTGCACTTTCCCTGATGCCGTCGCACAATTCAGAAACGTTGGTTTCTAAGATCATCGTTGACTTGTAGATCTCTGCACCCGCTACCTGAACTCCTTTGACCTCTGGGTTCAGTTTGACTCCTCAGGTTCTCCTGGTCTTTCTTTGTTATGTTATGATTCTCCTGCTCCTTCACAGACTCCTTCTCCTCAGTTTCTTCTGTAATGTATTAATACATCTTTCTCAGGTGTCCTACTGGTTCTCTTCTGTGGCTTCCCTACCTCTCTCAGAAAGCTCATCTACTTTTATGCTTCGACCATTTCTTTAATGTAAATAACTCCTATATCATTATCTCAAAATCCAACCTTTTGTTCTGAATTACAAACATAAATTTTGAAGCTGCCTGAGATCTCTCCCTGGTTATCTTCCTGGCTCCTTTTTAAGTCACTGAATCCAAAACTGAAGTCATCCTCCCTATAAATCTTGACACCCTTTCTTCTTCTTTCTTTTTGTCCTTCTCCCTTCTCCTTTCTTTCTTCTTCTTCTTTTCCTTCCTGCTTCCCTCTTCCTCTTCCTTCCTCTTTCCTCCTCTTTCTTCTTTCTTCTTTCTCCTCATTATTCTGATAATTAACCATTGAAATCTAGGAGTCATTTTAGTTGTTCCTTTTATCTGTGTTTGTTTTTAACATCCAGCCTGTAGCTAAGTCACAGTATCCTTATTCTTCGTGACCTTTTCCCCGTACACACTTACACATAATTTTATATGTCTGTTGCATTTGTATAGACTTTTGCAGTTTATGAAGCATTTTTGCATGCATAATGTCACTTTTTACAAAAAACCTGCAAGGCCAGTGTCTTTTTTATAGTTTTTATTTTGGGACAGCAAAAATTAATGGTTAAAAGTTCAGGTTTGGAGCCGCTGCCTACATTCCAATCCTGGCTGCTTAGCTTCCTAGCTGTATCATTTTCGACTTGTTACTCAATTTTTCTGTGCCTCAACTTCATCGTTTGAGACGGGATTATAATGGTACCTATTTCACTGGGCATTTGTAAAAATTAAAATATTTAATGATGTTAAGAGTTTATGTTAATGCTTTTTATTTAATAAATGTTCTATAAACGAAAAGTTACGCAGCAGGAGGTTACACATTGTAAATGACATATTACAAATTTTAAGTAAGTCCTAAAATTTGTGTCTTTTGTATCCATATTCCATGCCTCACCCACTGTATGACACATCATTTTGCCTTTTAAAAAATTCTATAGGAGAAATTCTTTATTTAACTGGAGACTGGACTAATTTATATTCAGAAAATTATTTGAAAGTATAAAACTGCAATATAATTTGTAATTAAATAAATCATTTCACAGGGTTTGCCTTCTTGATGTTTATACCCTGTGCTCCCACCATTCCTACAAAGTATTTCTTTAATGGATCTCAGGAATAACATTGAAGTATGTATGTGTGTATTCTTGGATAGTAGTCTAGAATGTCTCCTGAGTTATGAATATTTAGATATTCATGAGTCTTGACATCTGTCACTTGGAGTGTTAAAAGTTTCTCTTTACCCCCAAATACCTGACACATTTAATGATTCTTTGTAAAGTTTCAAGAAGGAAAACTTTGTTAAAGTTTCTTTTTTATACATTCGTGTGCCAATTTATGAGACACTCCAACAACTGTTGTGCCATAATTCTGGATTCTTATTTTAATCTTTTTAGGGTAATTCAAGTCTCTTGGATATTTTTTTTACTCTCTAGGTGAGCAATTGCATTTATCTATGAATAGCTTTGTTTATCTTGTTTAAAGTTGAATATATTATGTTAATTTGACATTAGGTAAACATTAAATACATAAGATATTTGTTCTGTGGTAATAGCATATTTTAAGTCTCTTTCTGCACGACCCAGGTTTCTTACTGGAAGACTGGAAATTTACAAGTTTTGGTACAATTATGTTAACTAGACTTTACTGTATATCTACATGTACAAAACGTCTCACTGTACAAAGTAAGGCACAAAACTGAAATGTCCTTGCTACATAGTCCAGATCAAAGTTCTAAACCGTAAGGAAGAAGAGGAGCAAAAGGAGACTATTTATCATTGGACTTAGCTCCCTTTGAAATAATTTTCACATAACAACCCTGTTTGTATGTCATTGGAGAAGACAGGGAGCCATAAAGGGACATCAGGAAATGGCTATTCTCTAGAAAGCAGTTTATCCAGCTAAAAAAAATTATGTTTTTGTGACTGAAGGAAAGGTAAGTCTCAGTCAGAGGAGGGGATATTTAACTTGGTTAGTAAAGAATGGACAGAATTTCTGTAGGCAAAACCAGGCATTGCAAGTCAAAGAACTAACTGGAGAGAAGGCTTAGAAGCAGGAAACTTGGGTCCTGATCAGATTACTACATGTCATCTTTGAAGCAGGGTCTGCATATTGGGCGATAAAGTACAAAGATAGCAAAGAACCTTTACTCAGCCTGGTGTGAGTAGTAGAGATGAGCATCTCCAAATGGCATAATTTAAGTAAGGAAACGGTTAGATATGACAAAAGTTAAATGCAACACCCATTAAGTTACTAACTGTATTGCTTCACATCTGTGTTCTTTCCTTTGCTATACAATTTCTCTCATTTAGAACTTTGTCTCCTGTAGATGTACAAAGAATGAGTTAGCCATATGGAAGAGTTTATGGTTTACCTGTCTGGAGGGTGGTACTTTGTATGTTGTGGGAAAAGATTTGTGTTCAAGTGCCGTTATCTTGAAGACACTAAGATTGTTTGTTTATGTATGTTCAACCTATATATGTTTGAATTCTCCCTTTTATTGCCTTCAAAGCCATTTGATAGCCCAGTTCATAACTTTATAGTCACATTTTTCAAAAATCAAAATCAGCATTACCCAGAGCAAAGGAAGAGGGCTGAAGCAAGCCAAGTACAAACACTGAGAACCTTTTATTCTTATTGTGGGAAGGAGTTCACAGTGTTTCCCACCAGCTGTCATGCTGCTATGGAACTTTTTTCTCCTTTCTTTGGCACCAGTGGCCTGAGAGGAAGCAAGAGCTGATAGCAGGGAAGCAGACAAGTCTAACTAGCTGTTGGCAGGAACCTGGAGCAATAGAAGCATCATCCAAAGGCAAACCAATACAGGCTCTTTGATTAAGTTATAAGCAGGTAGTTAAGTCTCTCTACTTGGGGAGTTAGAGCTCTGACTACAGAAGAAAGGCTGTGGGAGATGGAAACCTAGAAAAGTAGCAGCCGGCTGTGCCTTGAACAAGCCTTGGATTCTTACAAAAACACTCCGCTAGCCTGGAATGATACCAGTGTTCAGTTAAACCAACGTCAGTTATCAAATTCTGAGTATTTAAGGAAACATGTTCTTACTAATCTTTTTTATTTTTCCCCCCCTATAGCTGTGTGCTTCCCTTTTAAATGTCTGTGCTTAGCTCTAAAAGAGTAATTGACTAGGGAAGTTTGTTAACCTCTGTCACTATGTGTATTTGCTGTGACCACAGGAACTCACTCTGACTTAGCAGTAGCATATCCTAATCGTAGGCAAACAAAGTAGCACAGTCTGTCTTCACTACTAAACTTTTGAGTCTAAACCTAAAGTTACAATAGCCACAAAGCCACATGTGTAGAATCAATTTCATAGTTGGCTAATTTATTCCTTGCTTTCATATCCAGTTTTTCTGCCTTATTTTCTACCTCTTAAAATGGTATGGAATCCTTCAGTTGGTGCCCTATTCACATATAGAACATTTATACATTTTTACAGGGTTCTCCATTAGCAAATTATTTTCGGAGTCATTTTTAACTTACTTGCAAAAAATCTGGATTCAGTTTGAATTTTGTAAAATAACATTTTTCCCCACCGTTTCCTTTGTGTGGCGAATTTTCTCCCGAAAGAGCATTTGGAGTCTTCTGTTTCATGCATTATCAAAATGGCTTCAGAATGAATGGTGAAAGTCCATTACTGTTGCTATGAAAATGTGTATTAAGAAAATAATATCTAGTTCTTACAGCACTGTTTGCAAAAGTATAACACTCATTCTTGATTTAGTCTCATTTTCTTTGTTCATTGTCTTATCCTCGGCTTTGTTACATTTTTATTATTTAAATTTAAAAATGTGCCAAAAATGGCATATAGGTCAAGGTATCAATAGCAACATGAACATTTGAAATTGTATCTGCTATTAGTGTGGCATTCAGAAAAGGAAACCTAACCTCTGATAGACAACTGAAGTGCTTTATCTGTCCTCTTCTGATTTAAATATTTCTCTCCCTGATGGTATAGATATAGATATGTTCCTCTGTATCCACCCCCTTTCTACCCCGTTGCACTTTCTGTCTGGTTTTTTTGTTGTTGGTTTTTTTTTTTTCCTTATGGCTCACATAAAAACCAATTTTGCGTCTGTAAAGAAACATTTGTTAGACACTTTTTTATCTGTCTCTATACTTCAAACTGGGTATTCAAAAAAAAAAAAAAAAAAGACATTTTCCATGAGGAATACATAGTCTACTAATGGAAGCAGACATTATTTACTTTATTTTTTTCCTTTCAACATTTATTTAATAAATCTTTGAGTGTGTACTGAGTGCTTGCTGTAGTAGAAATCACAGATGAAAATATAGGATATCTGTCCCCAGTCTAATAGAAAGATAGGCAAAAACAATGCAAGCACACACATACAAAACACAGCATAACACTATTTAAATACTTTCATTAGTAAAGAAAAAAATATATACCCAAGTTCAAGTGGAAGCACAGGAGAACACTAAAGCCTTTTTGCAGGAGTTTTAAAAAAAAAAACTCTCAAGAGACTCAACAGCTGCGACATGGAATCATAACACCAACAGTAGCAGGACATGCAAGGTACAAAGAAAGCAGAGGTCAGTAATAAATATACTTCATTTGTACACTTGATAGTGGAATTGGAAGTACACTCTTACACATCTTTTTATAGCTCTTTCATGACCTTCCCTAATGCGCGTACATTCATAATAGATTTCTAGTTAATGTTGTTCAAATTATGTACTTAGTTGCCAATACAATGAAAAATACACAGAGAGATGTAAGTTCCAATGCTATTTTGATACTTCATATGGTGTGACCTTAGAAAGTCACATTACTTTCCTGATCTATTATCTGAAAATAGAAATAATGTTCCCTCCCATATTGAAGGGTTTTTGTGAAGATTATTTTTTGAAGTAACTGTTAATAATTGTAGCACACAGCCCATGTATATAGGAGGCTCTCAGTAAATGACTTTGCTTTTATTGTAATATTGTGATTATTGTAGATTCCATTTATTTAAAATCATCTTCCATTTTCTTAATTTAAAAAAAAAGTATTAAGAGATGTATAATTACCCTTCAATATAGTAATGCTAATAAGTCTTTAGCATTTCAAATAAAACTGGTTTATAAGTGTGTTTATATTCATTCTGTCACATTTATGTGGAATATAGAAATCTGATTTTGCACTTATGGACATTGCTGATGAAGATCATTTTTTTTTTTTTTTTTTTTTTTTTTGAGATAGAGTCTTGCCTTGTCTCCCGGGCTGGAGTGCAGTGGCACAATCTCAGCTCACTGCAACCTCCACCTCCCGGGTTCAAGTGATTCTCCTGCCTCAGCCTCCCAAGCAGCTGGGATTACAGGTGCCTGCCACCGTGCTCAGCTAATTTTTGTATTTTTGGTAGAGACAGGATTTCACCATGCTGGCCAGGCTGGTCTCGAGCTCCTGAGCTCAGGCGATCCACCCGCCTCGGCCTCCCAAAGTGTGGGGATTATAGGTGTGAGCCACCGCGCTTGACCTGTTTTGACAACCTTCTTAACATTGGACCTAAACTTTTACTTTACCTGCTGTCCTTTCTTTGCCTTGTTGATAAGAACGTAACCACCCAAAGCAATTGTAATCATGTAGATAACATAAGGGATTGATGAGTTTGGCCAGATCAACCAAAGTTCAAGTTGAAAATTGTTTTCCAAGTGCCCATAGCTCATTTGACTATTGCCTCAAGATGTTACACATAATTTATCAGGAGGAGGACTGGGAGAGCAGGGGTAGAGTGAGGGTATGGACCTAGCACGCTTCCCTTGTTCTAACATTCAGCACCACATTCCTGTCCCCTTTCAGCTCTTCTGAAATTGGGGATATGGATATTTGTCACTATGACATGATTGGAGGGAACAGGAGCATTTGTTTTATATCACGGTGAACCCTGAATATCTGAGACAGGTCTCAGTTTATCTAGAAAGTTTATTTTGCCGAGGTTGAAGACGTGTGCCTGTGACACAGCCTCAGGAGGGCCTGACGACCTGTGGTCAGAGCAGTTTTGTTTTATACATTTTAGGGGGACATGAGACATCAGTCAACATATGTAAGATGAACATTGGTTCAATCCAAAACAGCGGGACAACTCGAAGCAAAGGTGGGACAACTGGAAGTGGGGAAGGGGCTTCCAGGTCCTAGGTAGATGAGAGAAAAATGGTTGCATTGAGTTTCTGACTAGCCTCTCCAAAGGAGGCAATCAGCTATGCATTTACCTCATTGAGCAGAGGTGACTTTGAATAGAATGGAGGCTGGTTTGCCCTAAGCAGTTCCCAGCTTGTCTTTTTCCTTTAGCTTAGTGGTTTGGGGGCCCCAGGATTTATTTTCCTTTACACCCTCCTACTACTTTCTTTAACTTTTACAGATCCTTTAAACCTTCTTTGGTCCCTCTCGTCTACTACCCCCAATCATGTTAAGGAAATGGATATTCTTATGGTTGTGTAAAATCTCTCCTATTAAATTGTAAGTTCTATGAGAACAGGGATGATGCTGATGTATTTTAAGCGAGTAAGCATGTTATCTGATACGCAGATACACTTAAATAGTTCTCAAGTTGTATTCTTCTGTTACAGTTAAACATATGACCACCTTAACAAACAGGGGCTTAGAACATATTCTTTGGCTTGTATCTTTTAAAGGAGGAGTGTGCCTGAGAAAGACATGAGAGAACGTGGAGACCAAAGCATTTTGCATTAAAACAATGAATCTGTTACCAGAAAATGGTCCCTATACAGACCCCAAGAGAGGGTTTTTGGATCTCAGGCAAGAAGGAATTCAGGGAGAGTCCATAGAGTAAAGTGAAAGCAAGTTTATTGAGAAAGTAGAGGAATGAATGAATGGCTACTCCATAGGCAGAGCAGCACCAAGGGCTGCTGGTTGTTCACTGTTATCGTTATTTTCTTGATTACATGCTGCACAAGGGGTGGATTATTCATGCCTCCCGCTTTTAGACCATAGAGGGTAACTTCCTGACGTTGCCATGGCATTTGTGAACTGTCATGGCACTGATGGGAGTGTAGCAGTGAGAAAGACCAGAGGCCACTCTCATTACCATGTTGGTTTTGGTGGGTTTTAGCCGGCTTCTTTACTGCAATCTGTTTTATCAGCAAGGTCTTTATGGCCTGTGTCTTGTGCCGACCTCTGTTTCATTCTGTGACTTAGAATGCCTGACCCTCTGGGAATGCAGCCCACTAGGTCTCATCCTTATTTTACCCAGCCCCTCTTCAAGATGGAGTTGCTCTGGTTCAGACACCCCTGACAAACCTGGTACAGTTAAGAGGAATGGGAGTTAGGTGTTTGATTTTGTTTTTAATATTCTCATCAGTACTGTTGCCTATAAGTGTGTATAGGTGTGTGTATTTAAAGTGAGAGTGTGAGTTTGTGTGTGTATGTGTGTGTATGTGCGTGTACAGTGGTTTCTTCTTTTCCACGGGTATGTTCTTCAGTGGATGCCTGAAACTTCATGTTGTAGAACCCTATATACACTGTTTTTTTCCTTTACATATATAACTGTAATAAAGTTTAATTTATAAATTATGTGGAGTAAGAGATTAACAACAATAATAAATATCTATAATAAATATTATATATAATATATAATTATATATAAATATATATAATTATAATATATATAATATATATAATAAATATCTAATATAAATATCTATAATAAATAAACATATATAGATATAAATATAGATATTTATCATAGAACTATTATAACAGTATGTCAGCATCACTACTTGTGCTTTGGGGCCATTCAGAATAACATAAAGGTGACTTGGACACAAGCACAGCAATACCATGGCAGTCTGTATGATAACTGAGATGGCTATTAAGTGACTAATGAACAGGTAGTGGATAGTGCAGAGATGCTGGGCAAAGTGATGATTCACATCTGGAGTGGGATGCAGGAGGACATCACAAGATTTCATCATGCTACACAGAAAGGCATGCATTAAAACCTATGAATTGTATCTGGCATTTTCCATTCAATATTTTCAGGCCACAGTTGACCATGGGTAACTGAAACAATGGAAAGCGAAACCATGGATAAGAATGGACTGGTGCTGTACAACTGGCATACGCGCGCGCGCACACACACACACACACACACACACGCTTGATATTAACAAAGAATTACATACCATTCACAGTCTGGAGGCAAAAGGGAGGCTGTGATAGACTGTAGTGATAAATCCTGTTGTCTCGAGCAGTGAGTTCTGTTTTGTTGGTCTCATCTAGCATGTCATCCTTTCTCTCATCTTCTGGATCTGATCACTATATTTTGCTTCTGTGCCTCCAGAGAAATTACGTTGGACAT
Organism: Rhinopithecus roxellana; assembly: GCF_007565055.1. Classification (NCBI taxonomy): domain Eukaryota; kingdom Metazoa; phylum Chordata; class Mammalia; order Primates; family Cercopithecidae; genus Rhinopithecus; species Rhinopithecus roxellana. The sequence goes on along the minus strand of NC_044549.1, from coordinate 5,926,223 downwards.
TTAACAATTATAGAGGAAAATATCAAACCTTAACAAATATTTAAGGAGACTCTGTTGCAGGTACAGTGCACTGGAGCTTGCTGTGGAGAATGAAAGAGAAACATTAGATGTGGCCCCTTCCCACAACCATACTGATTAGTATCAAAGGGAGCAGGGGCAGTGACTGCAAGTTAATTTTTTTTTGAAAAGAAAAATCACAGGCCCTGGTTTAAAAAATTGCTTTGTGCTGTGCCTCACACTTTGGTGAGTTAAGTACTCACTGCAATACCAGAGAAAAGCCAAAGAATGTCATTTTAATATAGATATTTTCTTTTAAAAGTTAGTCTTTAGTACAGTAAAGAGGAGTAGGAGCTAACCTTCTTATATTCTCATTAGGACTATACATTATTTTTATATACATGTAAACTTGGAAACAATAACAAATTATGTAACATCCACAGCATGGAGGCTTTGATAGACTTTAATTAATTCCTAGGTAAAATTAGTATGCATTACAGTTTAGAGAAACAAAATACACAAACCTGCTAATCAAAATGTTCAGCCAACAGAGCTGGGGCTTTTTCATTAGTTATATTGCCTTGAATTTCATCACTGTACCAGCTGGCTTCTTGTCAATTTATAGTTTGGACCTTTACATCAAACAGCAAAAAAATTAATTACAGGAGAAGAAGTCCCAATAGGAATTTTGCACTTAGAGGTTTTTCACAGTTAACTGGATATGAATGGGGCTGTGTAAAGAAGAAATGAAACTAGAGAGAAGGAACTTGGTAGACTTTTTTAGAACCATTAACTATAGCAATATTAGTCCCCTGCTTCCCTGATTTTGTTTTAAGGTTTAACCGAAGTTTTCAGACTTCTCATTTCTAGAAGCACCCAGTTCTGTTACTATATTGAATGCAATGAATCATGTCATGAATTCTGAATTCTCTTAGAAAAGGTCCCAAGTGATGGCTCAAAAAATTATTATCCTCCCTTCATTTTGAATTGAGGAACATTCTACGTATTACACTACTGATCATAATCATAATTTAATGAGCAGAACGATCATGCTTTGATGGTTAGTGCCAGATTACTTGTAATGCGTATTTTGGACTCAGAACTATTGTTCTTAAGTGTCACAGTCATTGCCTCTGTGCGCTACAGTTAGTTTAAATGTGACTTTTCTAAGCCTCTTATCTGTTGAATAAACCAGCCAAAGGTTTTAAAAATGCTTCCTTTAATTTAGCTTTCTACTTTTCTTTTTTATTTTGCTTAAAAGCCCTTACTTGTGACCCATTCTTCTAGTTGCTGACATTCTAATATAGTGAATGGTTCTTTCACAAATGCATTTAATCTTTGGATGCCTGGAGAATCCGCAGAACACATTTCTCTCCTCTGAAAAATGCATGTGAACATACATACAACATTTTGCATAAAATGTTAGAAAATCAGTAGAAATGCATGAAACCCAAGTTGTGAACACCTGTTGCATTCGTTGAGGAACATGTAAAAATATTATGTGCATATGTATACCTATCATATTCATATATAGTTTAGGAATATATAGCTTAAATTCAAATGCAGATTCAGATCATATTGTTTGCATTCTGTCAGGTTATCTATACTAAACTACATCAATTACATTATTTGCCATCAACTGAATAAATTTAGATTTCTGATCCATTTTTATACACAGCAGCCCTTATTTATAGGCTCATTTGGGTCACCATATTTCACTGTACTGTCTCAATTACTGCCATGTATCCTAAGTAATTTGTAGACCATAGCTGAGAAGAACATTCTTAACTTGTTTTAATGATAGTATTTTTCTTCATTAGGTTTGTGAGCTGTGAGCTAGTGTAGGATACTAGCAGGCATTTTCCAGTTTTCTCTCTCCAGACTTAAGAATGGTTCACTGTTATCCCAAGGTCACTTTGAAAGTCTTTCTGTGATTTGCTTCCATTTATTGTATGCTTGTGTTTATGGTTTTGAACCAAATATGAAATTTAATGTTGCGTTTGTCTGCATTAAACTTAATTTGCCCCTTGTCAGCTCGTTTACAACAGAGAAAACATTCAGAGCCACCCTGTAGAATGTTTTGTCTACAATCACTGATACAATTTTTCTGTCTCTCTTTGTTATATGCAACTTTCTATATTTTTCAGTTTAAAAAGAGGCCTCTCTGAAGGAACATTTTCAGAAAACCTAAATGTCTAATAGAAATTAATAAATGATTTTCTAATAAAATAGAATCAACCCTATTTTGAATTTTTTTAATTAAAGCTCTATTTTCTAACTTAGAAATTTAATTTCATATTACATATTATATGAATATGCTTCTTGAGATGCTCTTTAAAATAGGGAATTTATGCTTGAAAAAGATAAATGAAGTAAAAGGTAAAATATAAACAATGTCTTAAATTGAGTTACATTACTAAATATTTTGTGTGCTTTTTTTTCTTGTTCTCAGATTTTTCCAAGTACTTAAATTAACCTCGTGTAATTAAGTTTCTCCATTTAAAAATTAGTTACTTTTGGCCGGGCGCTGTGGCTCAGGCCTGTAATCCCAGCACTTTGGGAGGACGAGGTGGGCGGATCACGAGGTCAGGAGATCAAGACCATCCTGGCCAACACAGTGAAACCCCATCTCTACTAAAAATACAAAAAAAAAAATTAGCCGGGCGTGGTGGCGGCGCCTGTGGTCCCAGCTACTCGGGAGGCTGAGGCAGGAGAATGGCGGGAACCCGGGAGGCGGAGCTTGCAGGGAGCCAAGATCGTCCACTGCACTCCAGCCTGGGCGACAGAGTTAGACTCCGTCTCAAAAAAAAAAAAAAAAAGTTACTTTTTAAAAATAATTTCAGCTTTTATTGTAGATGCAGGGGGTACACGTGCAGGTTTGTTATGTGGATGTATTGCATGACACTGAGGTTTGGGATATGAATGTCCATCACCCAGGAAGTGAACATAGTACCCAATAAGTAGTTTTTCAGCACTCCCTGCTTTCACTCTCCTGCCTCTAGTAGTCCCCAGATGAATATTTTTCTTAATGCTTACTAATTTTTCAATACCATTATATGGTATTGGATGAATATTCTAAATTGATATATCTTAGAGGGCACTAAAATGAAACATTAAATATAAATGATGAAAAATACTTTTAAAGTATAATCCTAAACATATACATTAAGGAATATAATTTGTGTGTTGAAAATTATTTTCAGGAGCAATCTGCTAATTTGTGCCTGTATCTTCAAATCATGAGTAATGTTCAAAACTTGGGAAATGTTTGATCCTAGAATATCTGCTGTTTGCCTTTGAGCAGATATTATATTTATTCAGTTTCTGTTAGGGAAATATCAGACAGGTGTACAAAGATACATTTAAAAGGCTGGTGATTTTTTATAACACGGAAATATTACAAAAGTCAAAATTACTAACTTAAGGTGATTAGTTAAATAAAATTGCATTACATGGTCCACAATGGAATACTATCGTGGAGATGCTTACTTATTGATTGTGAAATGCTCATTTTAAATTTCAAAATAATATATAATATGAGTCTATCTTTGTTCAAAAACAAGTTGTCGGTAGATGGTAGATAGGTATGAATGTATGTATAGTTATCACTATAGATATAGATATAAATATACAGATGTGGATATAGACAAAAATAAATACAATGTTACCAAGAGAAAAGCAGATTATTTTGTAACATCTGTGTGTGTAATTGTGATTTTTAATAATATTTCTATGTGTTGATTACTTAATAAATTAATAAATAAAAGAAAGACAAAACATTATAATAGAAGTCAATATGTATTGAGCACATACCGTGTATCTTATATGCTTCTAAATAATTTACATGCCTTACCTATTTAATTGTAATTTTGCTACTCTTCAGTCCTTATTATCTTAGTCTGTTCATCCTACTGTAACAAACCACCATAGACTGGGTGGCTTAAACAACAAAAACTATTTCTCATAGTCTGGAGGCTGGGAAGTCCTAGATCGCGGCACTGGCAGATTTGACGTCCGCTGATGCCCTACTTCCTGGTTCACAGATGGCTGTCTTCTCACTGTATCCTCCATAGCAGAAGAAACAAGGGAGCTCTCTGGGGCCTCTTTTATAACAACATTAATCCTGTTCATGAGGCCTCAACCCTCCTGACCTAATCACCTCCCAAAGCCCCATCAACTAAATGCCATCACGTTAGGAGTTAGTATTTCAACATATGAATTTGGGTGGGGGGGAGGGGGCAACTTGCAGCCCATCACCATTATTTATGCTGTAGATTATAAGCATGTGAATTTTTCACACTGGAATGTTAGAAATAAATAATAATGTGATTTCACATTTGTATGGAGTCCATGGACCCTCTGAGGCTGTATCATGGTGTGTGTGTGTGTGTGTGTATGTGTGTTTTCCTGGGGAGCAGTTACTTAGCTTTTAATCAGATTGTGGGATGAGTTAATACCCTCCTCTGATAGTTTTAGTCAAACTCACCATTCATTTCTTTACTATTGAAAACTCCACTACCAAGGCAAGATACTAAGAGCAAGTGAAACTATACAGTGAAAATGAATTTGTTGTTTTCACCTCATTAATCAGCCCAAAGCAGTTGGTAAAGATAGCAAGCAGCAACAGCGTGACCTCAGGCCACATTTTCAAGCAGGCTAGGAAGAAACGGGAGTTGGGGAGGTCAGCAGGTGCCAGGAGTGTTCTAGCTTCCATGAGGGTGGTTATGGGATTCCTAACATAGTTATCTGATTTACCCTATCAGTCTGGGTATCTTGTAACAACGTTATTTTTATTTTCAATTCTGTCATTTAAGATCTAAAACAGTAGATGATTCAAAGCACATTAATAGTTGACTTTGGGATATGTGTTTGTATTATTAAAATATGAATAAATGCATCTGTGCAGAACTTCAGCAGTTTAAAGAAAGGAATAAGGCCATTCCATGAAAACCTACATGAAGAAGAGCCAAATAGCTAGCTACTCTTTGGATTCATCCTTGTTACCTGTATGGGCAGCTGATTCTCTCCTCAGAATGATGATTTTATAGATGAGGAAACTGAGCAGGAAACTGAGCACTGGAGAGATTAAATTGCCTATATTCACATCACTCATAAGTGGCATAGCTGTGATTTAAACTCAAGTCTTGCTGATGTGGGAATCTGCATTCATGGGCATCGTGTTGTATAACTGACTACTTTCAGAGGATTACAGAAAAGTTGATAAAATATAGATTCCAGCCTAGTAATCACTCCAGAATTAATGTATCCATATCATTGGCGGTAGGGGGTGAACATTTTTAACAGCCTTCCTTGGTGATTCTGGAATGTAATATAGATTGAAAAGCATAGCTTTACACCAGCTTATTTCTGCATCAGAGGGGAGATCATGTAGCAAGTTCTTATTTATGATCTTATTTTTTGGTAGCATTTAATGCTACTGACCACCCTCCTTGGGACTCTTCTTAGCCTTCTGTGTTTTCTTCTAATGTCCCCTTTACCCTGCTACCGTTGCTCTCAGTCTTCCCTAACACGGCTTCTCTCTGCCTTCAGTTCCTTGGTGTGCTGGCCTGGCCTTTTTTCTCTGGTAGCCCTCATTATCTTTGCTTATTGAGGCTTTATAAATTACTCTCTCTCCCCACCTACAATTCTCTCTTGAGTTTCAGTACCTTATTTTTATCATTCTTCTAAATCTACAGATGCTGATGTATCCTTCACGTCTTAAATTTAGCAGGCCTAAAATTGAACTCATTATCTTCTTACCCCAAACTTTCTGTCACCGTTTTCCTCTAGTGTAGCTAATGCTGTCACTACTCAGCCCCCTGAACTCAAAACTTCAAAACTGCATTCCGACTTTCCTTTTCCTCACTGTCTCTATTCAGTCAGTCAGTCATCAAATCTTGTTATTTCCATCTCAGAAATGCCATTTGAATCGATCATTCTTTTCTCTATTTCCACAGAATTTCATCATCTGTTTTACACTGGATTCCATACTGGTTTTCCTACCGTTCAACTTTCCCTGGTATCCAGTCTTTTTTCCACATGGTACCAGAAATATTTTAATAAGAAACACATTTGAAATTCTCATGTCCCTACTTTAAAATAGCCTTTGATTCCCTAATGCCTGCAATATAAAGTACGAAATGTATACGGTTCATCCTAATGGTCCTGCTTTATCTCCTTACCACAAGTCTTATTTTGTGGCTAAACTAAACTTTTCACTACATCTCACTTTCTCACTCTGATACATTTGTGCATGTCATTCCACTAATTTGGAATCTCTGTCCAGGTATGAGAAGTTGGTCATTCTTGGCCCTGGATTTCCATAGAATTTACTTGGGCACAACATGCTATAGTATTAATTCAGAGTCAGGGGCTGAAACCAGACTGTCTGGTTCACAAGGCCCAACTCCTTAATTACTGTGTAACATCTTTGTGCCTCCGTTTCCTTATCTGTAAAATTGAAATAATAATATTATCTACCTTAGACAATTGTCGAAGATAGGGTTAATTCATGTGCAATGCTTACAATGGTGCCTGGCACACATTAAACAGAAATTAAGCATGTGCTGCTGCTGCTACTATAATCCTGAAGACAATGGTGTGACAGTCTCCATGAAAGCGGGCTAAAGGAATTGCTTATTGTGCTGCTGCTTCTACTGTCATCTTGATGACAATGATGTAACAGTCTCCATGGAAGAGGGCTAAAGGAATTGCTTATTAATACTGGGATCAACCCAGAGATCCATGGCTGTCCCCCCAAAAAAGTATTTTGCCTATAGGAAGCCTGGATCCAGTTTGTAGGCTAACATACTATCGCTACCTCATGGCATTTCTAGTCTCTCGTAAATCACCGGCTAGTTAAAATCCCACTAGTCGTTGGATTGGCATGTGGACATATACTTGTTCCCAGACTGGAAGTCCCTTCATTATCAATAAAGATTGCTCCAGTTGCAATTCCGGAGGTACATTCTTTTGCTAGTTTCATGGTTGAAGGAGTAAGCTGTGCCATGGGTATACCTTGGGCTGGTGTGAATCAGACTTTAGACCTAGGCAGGACCTTTAAATATAGCAGAGGGACATTCCTCATGTCAATTTAAAGCATCCAGAAGTAAATATAGCCTCATAAAGTCGGCTCTCTGCTATGACATGCTGTGGACAACATCATAAGAAACATCATTTAGACTGAAATTTGAATTAAGCAAAATGTTTGTAGACCTTTAATTTTTAAGAAACTGCTATACACCTATTTATTTGGATGATATTTTTGTTTGGATGAATGTGGTCCTGAAAAGTTAAATGTAAGTTGCAGAATTTCTTAGCAAACTTCACTATTTAAAGCACCTCTGCAGTAAATTACTTTGAATTACATTCTAGCTTATTAGTTTTTATTTATTATAATATTAATATGCAGTTTATTTGAAGTAGGACACGTTTGTATTGGCTATGATACTTTCTGACTCATTGGAGAAATGTATAGAATTAATTAGAAATTTGCAGCATTAATTAGAAATTTGTAGCACTAATTAAAAAATCACAGCAATAATTAACTGTAGCACATGAAAGAAAATTTTGGAAAGTAGCATTTAATTTTTAGGGAAAGAAAAGAAGGCTTAAAGTAGAAATGGAACTTGAGGGCAACCCTAAGAACCAATTGGTTAGATGACTAATATCTAAAATTGCTTCTCAGAATGGAAACTGCATATTTGTTACTGTTTTATTTTATTCTTTAAGTTTATTGGGTTTCTGGTTCTGATCATTATAGTGAGAGATAATATTATATAGATCCCCAGCCAGGGGTCTCAGCTATGCACACAGAAGAATAAGCATAAGCATGCGGGCACACTTGAATGAAAGGTACATGTCCAGTAGTAACAAATAGGTCTGAAAAAGAAATTGGAAAATTCATAATAAAAGTAATGGCTTGAGTCTCCTTAGCAGCTGAAGTTTACAAGGTATTTGCCTAATGTGATGTGGTAGGAAAAACTGGATTTTAATGAGAGGAACTCAATTTTAATGGTTGCTTTCCCACTGTGCGAAGTTGGGCGAGTCTTTTAACTGGCCAGAGCTTTGGATTTCTCATCTGTGGAATGAATATAATAGAGAGTTCCTCTGAGGATCAAAAAATAACCTACATACAAAGCCTTTGGCAATTGTCAAGCATTGTACAGATTTCAGAGATTATAGAAATAGAGATTTCAGAAATTACTCTGAGATCTCAGAGTTTATTTCAGAAATGAAATAAGTATGGCATCAATAATTGTCTTCAGTCTGTGCTTGAGGAAACCAAGATGTGCCACAAGTAATGAGCAGCCAAACTGAAGCTGGACCCCAGGCTTCTGAGTCCAAATGTGGTGCTGTCTGTGCTAGACCATGCTATGTTTGAGCTACACCTGTACATCATTCGCAGGACACAGGTCTAGTAAATGATAGCCTAAACTGAATTTTAAAAACATTAAAAACATATAATTATTGATTTATTATTAGTAAGAAATTCTATTATTACAAGGTGACATTTACATTTGTGTTTTAATGCAGGTAATGAATTTGGGCATCCCGAATGGTTAGACTTCCCAAGAAAAGGAAATAATGAGAGTTACCATTATGCCAGACGGCAGTTTCATTTAACTGATGATGGCCTTCTTCGCTACAAGTTCCTAAATAATTTTGACAGGGATATGAATAGATTGGAAGAAAGATGTGGTTGGCTTTCAGCTCCACAGGTAAGCTCTTTACTCTGAATGCTGTGTTTTAGTCACCAATGATGAACATGCTTAGAATGGCGACCGATTTAAATCCATATGCAGGTCTTTTAAACAGCATTTGTTATTCAGTGCGTAGTGTCCTGTAACATACTTCAGGTTGTCAAAACATGCCACTGAAGTCTCTCCAATTGATAATGAAAATCTTAAACATAATGGCCTGCTTAGTTTCCTGGTTTGTTTGTTGTTACTATTTAAATTTAGTAATTTGTATTTTTATTGGTTAAAATAAACAATAAAAGTTCTGCAGGGAACCCATTTTGGAAATTGCTGTGGAAACATCTTAATTGTTTTGACCACTTTTTTATGTAAATAATTATGCTGCCATAAACTACTTTGACAACATGTAGATTTCTTTATTCCTTTTTTTTTCTCTTCTTTACTGGTCTCTAACTTGTAATTTCAATAGATGCCATTATACCTGCATGCTGTTTTGTATTTTTCATGAGACTGTCTGTCCTCTGGAATTAACGTCTCAGTTTTCAACAAATTTTAGAAAATGTAATTAACAAGTGAAAATTTTTTACAGGCTTCTTTTTTTCCTGGCAAAAATTAACATATAATACGTCTTTGTTATAATCCATTTACTTTATACTGGGGCTGTTTGAAATTACTGTTGATGTGTTTTTACTTTGGTGTCTATGATTCTTTTTTTTTTTTTAATGGCTGAGCAAAGGTATTTATATATTCAGTAAGATTTGCTCCATGACATGAATGCCCTAATCACGTTTCTTAGTAATGCTGTTTCCAGAAGAGAGAGCAAAATGATGCTCCTTTTCAATAGGAACAATGTTGAATACCAAAAGGCACCCCATTTACTCTAGAGCTTTAGTTCACATTTCTGAATTACCAAGAGTGCTGCTGATGATGATATGCATGGCAATAAGTCCTCTCAGAGCTCGGGCTGAGTGAGGATGGTGTTGGAAAAGCAAAGGCTTTTCACAGCCAACTGAAAATACATGATGATGAATAAAAGAAGAGAGTTTACAGATATAATTTCTTTTCAGACCTTATCTTTTTATTAAGAAAAAAAGTATTGTAATTGACTTTAGGTTGCCATTGAATCTGACAAAGTTGGGTAAAAATGGAAAATGGTTAAGAGAGTTATAATTTCAGAAACTACGTTAAAATAACAATGTTACATTGAATTTTGAAAAGTAATTTTATATACCTAACCGCAGTAAGCTGGAGACTAAAAGTCTTAAAGAAAATTCACTTGTAAGTAGATCTAATATATACAAACACTTTGTAGTATGTATAGGTACCATGGTTTTACTTAAAACCTGAGCCACAATACTAGTTCTCCATTTGAGCTATGAGGTCGGCAAGTGGCTGGTGAGCTTTGTATAGGCCACTAAGCAATTTTTGAGACTGTTCTTGGTTCACAGTTAGGTATAGCAAAATTGTAACATGTTCAAAAAAGTATAGTGTTCTGAAATACTCATTTTGGGTTTAATAAGCAGACTGTTGAGAAAGACGAAAACTAAGGTACTTGTAGCAGCATCTGGATATTATTTAAATGTAACACGTGTGTCAATTCTTGCAGGCCTATGTGAGTGAAAAACATGAAAGCAATAAGATCATTGCTTTTGAAAGAGCAGGTCTTCTTTTCATTTTCAACTTCCATCCAAGCAAGAGCTACACTGACTACCGAGTTGGAACAGCATTGCCAGGGAAATATCCTTTTTGTTACAAGTGAATATAACTGTCCACATTCACTTCTTTATTATATTATAGGACAAAAAAAAAAAAAAGACTAAGGTTGATCTTGATGACAGAAACATTGATTTTCCTCTTCTGAAAAATGAGGAACTTGAAACAGTTGATGGATAAATCTTTGCTCAGCTCAGTTATACTGAATTATTCCTAAGCTTCCTTTTAGCTTTAAACAGAGAGGTTAGTGCAGACGTGGTTCACATCAAAGGAAAGAGCTGTGGATCTTTCTGTCTTGAAGGTTTCAATACAGAGCCCTGCTGTCCAGGTCCCCACATCCACCAACACAGAAGACAGCAAATGTAAGTCTCCTGAGACAATAGCAGAGGCTCTGGACTTAGGGGACCAGGCTTTAAAAAGTGTAACTGAACATTTCTTAAATAACATTTCTTAAATGCTGTTTAGATCCAGTAAGCAATATGGGATACGGCTGTAGTTTTACTCTATGAAAATATTTTGTAAGTTACCTCTGAGACTTGTTTCCTTTCCTCCACTCGGTGGGAGAGAGCAAACAATAGTTGTGATGATAGCTTCCTTCCTTTTTCTGTTTCTTCCCCTAAAATTCAAGACATGGCATACCTTTGTAGGCCTGAATTGCTAAGAAGGCAAGGCAGGGGAGGTGTGAGCAATGGAAATAACCAGGGAGAATGTTGTTGATGTTCTCTGTGTATTCATTTACTCTTTCTTTCATGCATTTTGCAGATACTTACTGAGTACCTATTTACTGAACACCTCTGTGACGACTCTGAGCTAATTACTGTAAATACAGGAATTCTCCTAGCAGATACAGTCACTGCCCTCATAGAGCTTTTCAACTAGTAAAGGAGATAAACATTAGTCATTGTAAGTTTGATAATTATTACAAAGGAAATGTACAGTATATTTTAAAGACATATTACTAGATCCATGAAAAAAATGACAGATTCAAGACCTAGCAACAAATCAGCCCAATTTTTCCAGCATGCAGTAGAAATAATGTGCTTGTGCCCTGAAGCCCTAACAGTGATTAGCATCTGCTGCCTGAGCAAGGGGCCTGATGCCCACATGAAGTCCTATGTGTCAGCGTGTCTCCAGCTACAATAAAGAAAGCCTCCCACTCAGCTGGCTCAAATAATAAGGAAAATGTGTTTGTCACTTAACAAAAATCCTAAAGTCTAGTTTCCCCAGCACTGTGACAGTATCAGGTTCCCCAGTTCATTCTTTTTGCTTTCAGTTCTCAGGGTGCCAGCAATGTCCAAACGGTGGCCCCTGTTAATAATCATTAGGTAAGAGCCATGACTCCAAGTGTCACCCACCTTCAGACACAACAAAATGCAGACAGGTTTTTTTTGTGTGTATCTCTTCAACAGTGAAGTTACTTCTTTAGCAAAATTTCTTCCGTATTTTATTGACCAGAGTTGGGTCTTATATCTCCCAGAAAAATTTTCTAGGAAGAAAAATGATTATTACCATGAGTAGCTTAATCAGGAATTAGCCCCGAGCCTCAGGAAGACATCCCTTAGTAAAGTGGACACACCCAGACAGAATTTTACTCTGACAGTAAGAAGAAAAGAGCCAGGGCTTTTTAGTAAGTAGCCTGCAGCGTCTGTCACCACCTTGTGCTGCTCATGACATTGAGGGCAGAGAGAGATGGTGCCCTACTTTCTTCCCACCCAGCTCCACGTAACATCAGAGCATCTAGGAGAGGAGGCTATAGTTGTGACAGATAGCACAAATGTGCCCCAGTTAACCTACAGAATGTGCTGTGTTGTCTGTCTCTTTATGCCTACAAATAAATCAATGTGATGGGTTATCTACACTGAAGAGTACAGTACTATTCTGGGAAACAGATGTCCTCTTCGTTTCCATGAAAAAATCCAAACAAATACTAGACATGTAGCAATTTGTATGTGATCCTTCTCACCTCCAGAGTGCTAAAGTAATGCTCCTAGACTAAACCCTTCTATACTTGGTAGTGTAATATAATCAAACCAAAGTACATTTACAGAATACCTGGTGTCTACTGCAACCTTTATTATATCTTTGCAGCACTGTCCTTGACCCTTAAGTGGAGGGAAAGAGATGTATGAAACCCAAACTGTGATGTAAGTCTTAATGCAATAAATGGAAAGGGAACAAGGAGCAAGAATGTTCCATGGGAGAACAAAGGACAAGAAAAATGAAAAAATAAATGGCAGGGGAGGAGGGGAGAGATGCTGAGATTAAGACAAAGACTTTTAAGCCTAGATTTGGGAAATGGACAAGATTATAGCAGGAAAAAATGAAGAAAGCCATTTCAGCTATTAGAAATCATAGACTATTCTTAGATAATGGACAGTACAATGGATTAATTGGAGAATGATGACTATAGAAAGAAGTATTAAGAGATAAAGCTGAAAACATAGATGGAGATCACATAATAGAAGATTTTAATGCCATATTAATTAGTCTTTTTTCTATGATTTTATAGTGAGTTGCTGCAGGTTTTTGACTAGGGAGCTACTTGATAAAAATGTAGGCTTTAGTAAAAGTTCTCATGTACCAGTGTGTAAGGGAGCTTTCATGAGGAAAGAGATTGGAAGTACAGATATTAATTATGAGAAATTGCAGTACACGTAAAAGATAATTAGGGCATGAACTAAAATAATGGCAACAGAATAGAAAAAGTTTATGAAGCCCTTGTAGTAAAGGAACTCAGGATCTGTTTGAACATGGAGTAAAGAAGGGAAAATGTAAGGTTTTGCTTTGAACAATAGAAAGAATGCTGGTGGTATTATTCCTGAGGATAGCAAAGCCAGGAGAAGTAACCAGTTGGGGGGATAGAAAATATAAATTTGAGCAGGATGGTTGAATAGAACTCTCCAACGGTTGTCCTCCCTTCAGGAACACCAAATTAAACAACTATCCACATAAGAAAGTGCCTTCATAAGAACCAGAAATCAGGTTAGCAATCACAGCACTTCATTTTAACATTATTTCAAGCAAAGAGGCACAGAAGAGGGTAAGAAGGACTGTCTTGAATTCCCTATACCAACCCTCTCCCACGCCTTGGCAGCACCACGTGGGACATGGAAAGAGAGAATTTGTTTGCTTGGGGGAGGGAAAGCACAGTGATTGTGGGACTTTGCATTGGAACTCATTGCTGCCCTGTCACAGCAGAAGGCAACATGGGCAGAATTCAGCGAGCACCCACAAAGAGAGCCTTTAGCCCAGCCCTAGCCAGAGGGGTATTGTCTGTCCCAGCATTCGGAACCTAAGTTCCAGCTAGGCCCAGCACTGCACGCTAAAGTACCCTGGGGTTCCAGATAAATTTGAAAGTCTAGGCCACAAGGACTGCAGTTCCTGAGCAAGTCCTGGTGTCGTACTGGACTTAGAGCCAGTGGACATGGGGTACACAAGAAAGGAGAGGAAAGAGTGAAGAGGACTTTTTCTTATAACTTGGATACCAGCTCAGCCACAGTAAAATAAAACAGCAAGCAGAGACCTAAAGCCCCTATTTCAGGCCCCAGCTCTCAGAGGACATTTCTAGACACACCCTATGCCTTAAGGGAACTTGTTTCCCTCAAGGGAAAGACACAGCCCTGGCAGAATTCTTTACCTAATGACCGAGGTAAAGTAGCCAAGTAGCAATTGTCGCAGGCCTTTGATGAGACCCAGAACCGTGTTGGCTTCAGTTGTAACCCAGCACATTCCCAGATATGCATGCTGGCCATGAGAAGAGACTCCTTCTGCCTGAGGAAAGGAGAGGGAAGAGTGAAAAGGACTTTATCTTGCAACTTGGGGATCAGCTCTGCCACAGTAAAATAAAGCACCAAGCAGACTCCTAAAGTCTCCAGTTTTAGGCCTTAACTCCTAGATGGCATTTCTCAACCTTCCGTGAGCCAGAAGGGAACCCACTGCCCTGAAAGGAGAGACCTAGGTCTGGCACAATTCACCAACTGCTGACAAAGGAGCCCTTGGACTTTGAATAAACATCAGCAGTAGCCAGGCTGTGGTTGCCATGGCCTTGGGGTGATGGTGGCCATGGTGAGAGAGCCTCCTTCTGCTTGAGAAAAGGAAAGAGAAGAGTGAAAAGGACATTGCTTGCAATGTGGGTGCCACCTCAGCCACAGTAAAATATGGCATGAAGTAGGTTTCTAAAGTTCCTAGTGCCAGGCCATAGCTCCAGCATGGCATTCCTAGACCTACCCTGGGCCAGACGGGAACACACTGCCCTAAAGGGAAAGACCCAGGCCTGGCAGGATGCTCTCTCCCACCACTTGCTGACTAAAGAACCCTTGGCCTTTGAATAAACATCGCTGGTACCCAGGCAATAGTCACCGGAGACTTCGGGTGAGGCCTAGTGCTGTGCTGGCTTCAACTGGGACCCAGCACAGTCCCAGTGGTGTTGACAATGAACTTGCATGTTTCACCCCTTCCTCCAATTCCAGGCAGCTCCAGGATGGAGTGAGAGACGACCTTGGTTTGGGAGAAAGTAATGGAAGAGAACAAGAGATTCTGCCTGATAATCCGGTGAATTATCTCAGATCTTAACTAAGACCATCAAGGTAGTACCTCTATGAGTCAACAAGAGTGAAGCCCCTTAATATAGATACCACCGTAATGACTGAAGACTTAGATCACAACACCCAAGTCTTCAAATACTTAGGAAACCTTCCCAAGGACCAATATAAACAAGCCTGAGCTGTGAAGACTACAATAAATACCTAATTATTCAATGTCCAGACACTGGCAAACATCCACAAGCATCACTACCTTCCAGAAAATCATGACCTCACTAAACAAAGTAAATAAATCACCAGTAACCAATCCTGGAGTGACAGAGATAGGTGACCTTTCTGACAAAAAAAAAAAAAAAAGAAATAGCAGTTTTGAGGCATCTTGATGAAATGCAATGTAACAGAGAAGGAGTTCAGAATTCCATCAGATAAATTTAACAAAGAGATTGAAATACTTTTAAAAAAAACAAGCAGAAATTCTGGGGCTGACAAAGTCAGTTGACAAACTGAAGAATGCATCAGAGTTTCTCAACAGCAGAATTGATCAAGCAGAAAAATTAGGGAGCTTGAAGACAAGGTATTTGAAAATGCATAGAAAAGACAAAAAACAAAAAAGAATGAAGCATGCCTACAGGATCTAGAAAACAGCCTCAAAAAAGCAAATCTAAAAGTGATTGGCTTTAAAGCAGATGGAGAGAGAGAGAGAGAGATTGATTCAGTTAGAAGTTTATTCAAAGAGATAGTAATGGAGAACTTTCCAAGCCCAGAGAAAGATATCAATACTCAAGGACAAGAAGGTTATAGAACACAATGCAGATTTTACCCAAATAATACTACCTCAAGACATTTAAAAATCAATTTCCCAAAGGTCAAGGGTGAAGAAGGGATCCTAAAAGCAGCAAGAGAAAATAAATAACATACAAAGGAGCTCCAATACATCTAGCAGCTTACTTACCAGTGGAAACTTTACAGGCCAGGAGAGAGTGTCATGGCATACTTAAAGTGCTGAAGGAAAAAAAAAAACTTTTATCCTAGAATGTTATATCCAGCAAAAATATCCTCCAAATATGAAGGAGAAATTAAGACTTGCCCAGACAAACAAAAGCTGAGAGATTTTGTTAACACTAAAACTGACCTACAAGAAATGCTAAAGGGAGTACTTCAGTCTTAAAGAAAAGAATATTAATGAGCAATAAGAAATCACCTTGAGGCACAAAACTCACTGGTTATAATAAGTACACAGACAAATACGGAATATGATAAGGCTTCAATTGTGTTGCATGAACTAACTACAACAGCTTTTTAAGACATAGACATTATAATAAGATATAAATACAAACAAAAAGTTAAAATACTGGTGGGGGAAGTTAAAGGGTAGAGTTTGTATCAGTTTTTCTCTTTGTTTGTTTGTTTTTGCAATCAGAATTAAGTTGTCATCAGTTTAAAATAGTGGGTTATATGATGTTACTTGCAAGCCTCATGAGAATCACAAATCAAAAAGCCTTCCACACAGACAAAAAAAAAGGTGAAAAGCAAGAAATTAAAACATATCAGCAATCAGTTTCACAACAAGGAAGACAAGAAGGAAGACAAAAAAAAAAAAACAAACAAACCTGAAAACAAATAACAAAATGGCAGCAATAAATCCTTATCAGTAATAACATTAAATGTAAATGGACTGAACTTTCCAACCAAAAACATAGAGTAGCTTAATGGATAAAAATACAAGACCTAAATATCTGCTGCCTACAATAAACATGCTTCACCCATAAAAGTACTCATAGACTAATAAATAGAGAGATGGAAAAAGACATTCTGTGCAAATGAGAAGCATAAAACAGCAGGAGTAGCTGCATTGACATCAGATTATATAGATTTTGAGACAAAACCTATAAAAAGAGACAAGGTCATTATATAATGACAAAGGGTCAATTTGACAAGAGAATATAACAATTATATGTGCACCCCACACTGGAGCATCCATATATATAAAGCAAATATTATTAGAGCTAAAGAGAGAGATAGACCCCAATACAATAATAACTGGAAACTTCAATACCCTACTTTCACCTTTGGACAAATCTTTCAGACAGAAAATCAACAAAGAAACATGAGATGTAATCTGCACTATAGACCAAATGGACCTGATACATTTCATCCAATGGCTGTAAAAGGCATGTTGTCGTCAGCTCATGGAATATTCTTAAGAATAGACCATATGTTAGGCCACAAAGCAAGTCCTAAAACATTCAAAAAAAAAAATGAAATAATATCAGGCATCTTCTCTGACCAAAATGGAATAAAACCAGAAATGAATAACAAGAATAATTGTAGAAATTATGCAAACACATGCACATAAAACAATATGCTCCTGAATGGCCGTATACCAATGACCATACCAATCCATGGCTAGGTCAAGAAATAAATTACAAATCCCTATCAAAATACCAATGATATTCATCAAATAAATGGAAAAACAATCCTGAATTTTACTTGAACATAAAAGACCCAGAATAGCAAAAGTTATGTTGCACAAAAAGAAAAGAACTGGAGCGATCACATTACCTGACTTCAAATTATACTACAGAGCTATCGTGACCAAAACAGCATGGTAATGCCATAAAAACAGACACAAATACCAGTAGAACAGAATATAAAACCCAGAAGTAAATCCATGTATCTATAGTGAACTCATTTTCAACACAGGTACCAAGAACATACAATGGGGAAAGGACAGTTTCTTCAATAGATGGTGCTGGGAAAATTGGATATCCATGTGCAGAAGAATGAAAGTAGACCTCTGTCTCTCATCATATACAAAAAAAAAAAAAAAAATCAAAATGGATTAAAGGCTGAAATCTTAGACATAGTTTATGCCTAAACTAAGCATAGGCAATCAAAGCAAAAATGTACAAATGAGATGACAGCAAGTTTAAAAGTTTCTGCACAAAAAGTAAACAAAGGGAAGAGACAATCCACATTATGGGAAAAAATATTTGCAAACTATCCATCTGGCAAAGGATTAATAACCAGAATATATAAGGAGCTCAAACTATAGGAAAACATTTAATAATCTTATTTAAAAACGGGCAGAAGATCTGAATATATATATCTCTCAAAAGAAGACATACAAATTGCAAACAGGTGTATGGAAAGGTGCTCAGCATTACTGATCACGAAAGAAGTGCAAATGATACCTACAGTGAGAAATCTTCTCACCCCAGTTAAAATAACTTTTTTCCAAAAGACAGACAATAATGATCCTGGTGAGGATGTGGAGAAAGTAGAACCCGCATACACTGTTGGTGGGGTCGTCAATTAGTACAGCCAATATGGAGAACAGTATGGCGATTACTCAGGAACACTAAAAATATAACTGCCATGTGATCCAGCAATCCCTCTGCTAGGTATATACCCAAAAGTTATCAGTATATGGAGCAGATATTTGCACTCCCCTTTTATTGTAGCACTGTTCACTCTAGCCAAGATTTGGAATCAGCCTAAGTGTCCATCAATACACAAATGAATAAAGAAAATATGGTACATTTACACAACGGAATACTATTCAGCCATAAAAGGAATGAGATCCTGTTATTTGCAACAACATGGATGGAACTGGAGGTCGTTATGTTTAGTGAAATAAACCAGGCATAGAAAGACTAACTTTGCATGTTTTCACTCATTTCTGGAAGCTAAAAATTAAAACAGTTGATCTCATGGAGATAAGAGAGTAGAAGGATAGTTACCAGAGGCTGAGAAGTGTAGTGGGCTAGTGAGAGGGAAATGGAATGCTTAATGGCTGCAAAAGCATAGTTTGACAGAACGAATAAGACCTAATATTTGATAGCACAACAAGGTGACTACAGTCAACAGTAATTTATTCTACATTTTAAAACAACTAAAAGTGGAATAGGAATGTTTGTAACACAAAAAAGGATAAATGCTTGAGATGATGGATGCTCTATTTACCCTGATGTGATTATTACATATTGTATGCCTGTATCAAAATATCTCTGGCACCCCGTAAATATATATGCCTACTATATACTCATAAACATTTTAAATTTTAATTAAAAAATTATTTCATCATTGTCAACAAATGGAAATGTATAGAGTTTTCCATGATGATATTTAGGAGAAAAATCTTGGGGCAAGCTATAAGGATCTATCTAAAATATATTAATATATTAACTTTAACAAGTAGTGAATATTATGAAAGCATACATAGTAATATATGTATTATATTTATATTATATAGTATAGGGTATTACTGTGAAGCCTATAAGTCAGTAAGACCCCCAAATGTTAATTTATATATACTGACACAGAATTACACTATATTTGAAAGCCTGGTTCGGTTTTGAAAATCTTGACACAAATTCGGTCTTTTTGAAATTTAGTTATCTGCTTAAACGTCTATAGGTACTTGTTAACACGAAAATTTTCTACTTAAATAAATACTGAATGTTTTTACATAAGTCACCTCTTTTGGAAGCTGTACTCGTTATAAGTTGAAATGATACAGACATTGGAAAACTGAGCCATGTCTTTATAGAAATTATAGTTGGATCCTCAGTCATCTATTTGGTCTCCAAGAGAAACATGAAGAAACCTTGCTGACCTGTTTCCTACATTGTGCCTGCTACAGATTTGTGCCCACTTGGACCTTATTCTTACCACCCATCTCTTCCATGTCTTTCTGTTAACAAGTAGTAAATTCACGTATGTCGTTGCTTTCTCTGAGAACATTTCCATTTTAATAATTCTCTTTGAATCCTCACAAAGTATCGAAGATGTAATGGTCTATATAGGTGGTGGGAGAATTGTATATCATGTTTTTTACTTCATATATTTTAAGTTTTGGGGAGCGGGAAGGGAGCAGGAGCGCATTTCCAACGTAATTTACAACACACCTTCTAATTAAGTATATTTTAATAACGCCAGCCATAACTCTGAGATTGAAATCACAACATCTTCCTTTTGTGAGGGACTCTGCTCCACCCTCCCAGTTCAGTGCAGAAGTCCCATCTAGAAATTTCTTACAAATAATCATCTGTTATTCGAATACTTTGCAGTGCCAGGAATATCACTATTTCACAAGATAAACAGTATTATTTTTTAATAGTTAAAAATGTTACCTTAAAATCAATGCATTAATTCTGTACTCTGGGGCTAACACCTGTTCTATGTGCCAGCTATTCAAATCAGAAAGGTTTTTAACATGCTTCTTAGATTACCACCTCTCCCTGGTTTTTCCTCTTCCAGACCAGATACCACTAATTTCTTAAATAAATTCTCATGATACTTTCCAGACGTCTTACCATTGCATCTCCCTTATCAAAATGCACCCAGCATTGTTCACAATCCTCCTACACTAACAGCAGAGTATTCTAGATACGGTCTGGCAAGTATGACATACAGAGCCCCATTACTTTCCTTTATCGTGATGCTACTCTCTTATTCATATCATTAAAGTTACATCAGCTTTCCTGGCAGCCATCACATTTTCCTTTCCCATTGTATTTGTACCCAAATAAAAATCTTGAGTTTTTCTTTTGTATCCTAGTATTATGTCATATCTTCATTTTTCTTTATTCAGTTAATAATTTCAACCTAAAACCCTAAATTTAACATTAAACATGAAAAAGTACAATGTTAACTTTGACCCTCTAACATATTAGAAAAGATAAAAGAGTATTACAGGACACTTCTCTGTCATTAATCTGTTAGGATTGTAGCATCTCCAATAGATGGATCTCTCCTTTTAACTTTTTGTTGTTCCAAGCTTAGCTTTAAGGTCCCTTTTTCTTCTCTCTTGCATTTTTGTGTCTCATTTGTTTTTGGCCCTTTATCTTTCTGACTTTTTTCTTCTTCTTTTAACCTACAGTGTAGCTCACTATTATAGAATGAATTCAGATATACAAAGTATTAAAGAATAGGATTTCAATGGTATATTTTCTGTCTTTGGCAAAATATTCTATGCCATTGGTATTTCTAACTACTGAGCAAGTAAATTGAATACAGATTTTTACTGTGAAGAGTCTACAGTGACAAGATTGCATGTGTTAATCGAGTAACAAAATTCATCAAATTTTTAATTCCCTGGGAAGCAAGATGTGGTGCCAGAACAAATTTAACTTTTCTAAAGAAGCCACTTAAACTTCCTCTGTTACTAGGAAATATAGTCCTGCTATAGGTAACATGTCTGAATTTTTGAGCAGTTCCATTTTTTTGAATCTGTAGATCTTGTATGTCAACTAGCAAGACATCAACTTTCACTCAAATCTGTGGAGAATAGATGGTGACTGCCATCCCAAAAACTGTTGGAAGGGGAGCCGTTTTGGAGGTAATGCCGGGCAAGGTAGAAGAAACACTTTAATGATGCTTTTAACTATCTCTTCAAAATAAGAGGATACCTTTGGAAAACTGAGAGGCAAGACGGATTTGTATCAATAAGGCTTTGAATGTGGCCTTTATGGTGACTGCCAAAGCACATCTTATTGTTTCTGCAATAGAATCTACAGCCATATTCTAGGAAAAAACCAAAAAACAAAACAACAGCAACACCTTTTACCTATATACTCTCACATTTGTCTTTGTAGCTGCTAATCTTTAGTGTAATAATGACCAACATTCTTTAATACAATAGATAGAAATGTGGGTAATGCTGAGACCTAAATGTACTTAATAAATAGGCAGGTTTCATATTTCATGCTTAGAAAGATAAAATACATTTTCCTGATGTGTGATATTCACTGAAGTTTTCACATTGTTTAGCTGTAAAGAAAGGAACATAGTGCCTTTTATATCATCAGAATCATTATTAAATTTCTTTAGTGGCATTTCTTCACCTAGGACATTATCAAGTTGTCATTAAATCAGAAAGAAAACTATGTTCCCAAGGCCAGAGTGCTCTTTCAAATCCATTTGAATAATACAAATGATTATACCACATTTTAAATGATGTGGGGAGAATGTATTAGGACCCCTCTTTTGCGGGCCTTCTATTTGCTACTCATTTGTATAAAGTATTCATTTTAATATAGTATAGTAATAATGAAAAAGTTTGAAACATTGCTATAATTACCAAAATGTGATGCAGAGACATGAAGTGAGCATATGCTGTTGGAAAAACAGCACCGACAGAGTTGCTCAACCAGGGTTTCCACAAACTTTCAATTTGAAGAAAAACGCAGTATCTGAAAAGCACAATAAAGTGAAGTGCATAAAACAACCTGTGACTGTATTTCGGACCACACTATAAGGCAGGTTGTAGACTGAGGCCTTTAGTTAACTGAAGGCTTTCCTTCAGCCCATGGCAGGTAAAGGTTAAGCAGTGTATTCCACAGCCCATGTTCTTTCTGTTACACGCTGGTTCCTCTTTCTGTTCCCAGAGTATGTACATGTGGTTGGGGGTGGGAGCAATGGTGGTATTATTGATGATTTATTTCTCTAATGTTCAAAATAATTTTGAAAATACTTCTGGGAATATAGGTAGAAGGAGAAACTTACATACAGACTTATGGCCCAGGCAGTTTTCTTTCTAATCAACTCACTTTTCTCACTGCCCTGCCATAACCCGTGACAAATTTGTCCCCAGAAATTCTTCTTAATGATCTTTTTTTGCCATCTTCCACAAGAAGAAAAATAATTTTAAAGCAAAACATACATACGAAGGTCAATTATTGTGATTTTTTTTCTATATTCTAGAGTAGAATATGAAGGTATCATGGTTCTATTTTCAGAGTTTAAGTTAATACATGATATACAATATAAATTTAAAACCTCCCAGCTTATGTATAAGGTATTTGTGTTGGTATATCAGATAAATATCATTCTGAGACCACAAACAACACAAGAATCAAATGTTTAAGTTATTTATCAGCATACTATTGAGGTGGGAGTAGAAATGGTAGTGTAGTAACAGCCCCCTTTCCAAATGGCATTTCAAACTCTTACAATGT
Organism: Rhinopithecus roxellana; assembly: GCF_007565055.1. Classification (NCBI taxonomy): domain Eukaryota; kingdom Metazoa; phylum Chordata; class Mammalia; order Primates; family Cercopithecidae; genus Rhinopithecus; species Rhinopithecus roxellana. The sequence goes on along the minus strand of NC_044549.1, from coordinate 5,903,312 downwards.
TGACATGCTAAGAGGAGTGGTCACGAAGTATGGCTTGTGAAGAATATGTGAATCTAGGACAAAATCTTTAAACCCAAGGGAGCAGAGGTATAAATAGTTGAATTTGAGCTGAGATTGTTGAAATATTTTCATTAAGCCACTGCAAGATGCACTTTTTAAAATGTAAATTCATACTCTGACATTTGCAACCTGTACACAGAGTTTCTAATAAGCAAATAAGGTCACTTGGATGATTTACTGGAGTGTGATTGCTGAAGGCAGAGATGTTGCTGTGAGTTGCTTGGTTTACAGAAGGCTTTGAAGTGTGGTGATGTAACACTCTATGTTTATGAGAATCTATGCTTTATGCAACAAATAAAAACAAAGGACTTAATTTAGGATTCGCTAACTACCACATTCTATCCAGATTATATATGTAAAGGTTAATTTCTGGTCTGACTAAATAGAGCATCTCAACTTTCTAGTTTTCCAGGTTGTAGATACTTTGGTAAAAAGCAAATTCAAGGTTTTCTCCAAAAGTTTGACACAGTGACTTTCACCAGATACAAGCATGTTTCTTTTTCCTTTATGTTATGCTGCAATTTATTGATGATGAGCTTTATGAGAGCTGAGACAGATGATCCTACTAACAATTTTATATTTAATATAGGTCCTCCTATTTAAAAATAGCTTCGTAATGAATGTATGCTCATTGCTTAGGTTCACTTTCTTTAGTTTTGAAATGACAATACTTTTAAACATAGAGGTTCTTTTAATCATTTTTTTCACTGCTAAACACTGTCTAACAATCCCTATGATTTAATGATAATGACAGACCAGTACCCTCCCCTCCCTTGGTCATAAAAAGCCTATGATTTAGCTTCATTTCTCTACCCGGGAGTTAGGGATGAATCACCAAGTAAGAAAAATATTTTGCATGATTAAAATATTGCAACGCTGTAACACTTTTAGATTGCCCTAATGTGTATTCATAAGATTATAGGCAGTAATGAATAATGAGTAAGCCCTTACTGCACACAGATGTATTTAGTTTTGGGATTTTTTTCTTGAAGGGGGTTCAGGGTCCTGTTTTGAATAGCCATCACAGTGCTGTCCAATATTTAACAGCATTTCTGTTTTTTTTTGTTTCATAGCTCAGTTGTGCAGTGATGGTCTCTTCACTTCAGAAACCATCTAACAATAGCCCAGTCAAATTTCTGTCTTCTGTTTCTTGCCCTTCTGGAGGAAAAATAAATCAGAAATGTTATTATAACCTTTAAAGGTAGTGCATAATCACCTAGTAATAGTATCCTTCATTGGGGTGGGTAGGGGGAACATTTGTGCCCAAGGTGATCATTTTCACCAGCTTTAAAAAAGGAGATACTATTATGTGTTTGTAGACTTCAAGATGAATGATAAGACAGAGAATTACCCATATATCAACAATGATCTGTTTACTTAGAATACACTAGGCACCTGTAAACAGAGAGCTAAATCTCTGATAGGAGGATGTATAGAGGGTTGATGAACTGATAGATGGACTGACAGATGGAAGGATGGATGGATAAATGGAGTATGTAGCTACCTAGTGGTGAAATAACTCCTGAAGGTTTAAAATTATGTCATTAAAACACAAATAGTACTAAAATGATTTGCTTCTCGCTTAAAACAGTAATCAAATCATATAAAAATTGATAAGGTATTATCAATAAAATACACCATAATTTTATAGAATTCACAATTAATATATTATACTATGATGTGCTTGCTGAGCAGATGTTCATAATAAGATCTACCATCTCTTATAAATTTATATGTTAGGCTCTCTGAAAGCACTTTACAGTCATTACCACATTAGCTAACCATTTCTTTTCCTGGACTGCAAATATGGAAGAAGGCAGTCTACAGGCATACCTTGGAGATAGTGCAGGTTTGGCTCTAGACCATTGCAATAAAACAAATACTGCAATAAAGCAAGTCACATAAATTTTTTGGTTCACAATACATATAAAAGTTGTGTTTATACTATACTGTAGTCTAATAAGTGTGCGATATTATGTCTAAAAAAAGTACATGCCATAATTTACAAATACTGTATTGCTAAAGGATGCTAATGATCATCTAAGTCTTCTGTAAGTCATAATCTTTTTGCTAGTGGAGGCTCTTACCTTGATGTTAATGACTCCTGACTGATCAGCATGGGGTTTCTAAAGGTTGTGGTGGCTAAGACGATGATGAAGTTTGTCACATGGATTGCCTCTTCCTTTTATGAAAGATTTCTCTGTAACATGTGATGCTGTTTGGTAACATTTTACCCACAGTAGAACTCTTTCAAAATTAGAGTGAATCCTCTCAAACCCACCACTTAGTTGATAAAGATTACCTACATTTATATTATATTCTAAATAATTTGTTGCCATCTCTAGCACCTTCACCAGTAATAGATTCCATCTCAAGAAACCATATTCTTTGTTCATCTGTAAGAAACAATTCCTCATCCATTAAAGTTTTATCATGAGACTGCAGCAATTCAGTCACATCTTTAGGTTTCACTTCTAATTCTAGTGATCTTGCTATTTCCACTGCATCTGCAGTTAGTTCTTCCACTGAGGTCTTGAATTCCTCAAAGTCATCTATGAGAGTTGGAATTAACTTCTTCCAAACTCCTATTGTGTTGATATTTTAACCTCCTCCCATGAATCACAAATGTTCATAATGGCATCTAGAATGGTAAATCCTTTCCAGAAGATTTTCAATTTACTTTGCCGAGATTCATTAGAGGAATCACTGCTTATGACAGCTATAGTCTTACAAAATACATTTCTTAAATAATAAGAGTTGAAAGTTGAAATTACTTCTCGATCCATGGGGTACAGAGTTCATGTTGTATTAGTTGGCTTGAAAACAACGTTAATTTCCTTGTACATGTCAGTCAGAGCTCTTGGGTGACCAGGTGCTTTCATCAATGAGGTAATATTTAAAAGGAATTTTTTTTCTGGGCAATAGGTCTCAAGCTTGGGCTTATGGGCTCAGTAAACCATGCTATAAACAGACATGCTGTCATCCAGGCTTTGTGGTTACATTTATAGAGCACAAGCAGAGTAGACTTTAGTATAATTCATAAGGGCATTGGTTTTGGAAACGATAAATGAACGTTGGCTTCAACTCAGTCACCAGCTGCATTAGCCCATAACAAGAGAGTCATCCTTCTCTTTGGAGCTTTGAAACCAGGCACTGTCTTCCCAGTAGTTACAAAAGTCCCAGATGGCATCTTTCAATGGGAGCCTGCTTCATCTACATTGAAAATCTATTGTTTAGTGTAGGCACCTTTATCAATATCCTAGCTAGATCTTCTGGAGGACTTGCTACAGCTTCTAGATCAGCGCTTGCTACTTCACCTTAAACTTTTATGTTATGAAGATGTCTTTATTCCTTAAACCTTAAGAACTAGTCTCTCCTGGCTTTAAACTTTTCTTCTGCAGCTTCCTCACCTCTTCCAGCCTTCACAGAATTGAAGAGAGCTAGGGCCTTGCTGGATTAGGCTTTGACTTAAGGGAATGTTGTGGCTAGTTTGATCTTAGATCCAGACCACCATAAATTTCTTCGAATCGGCAGTAGGCTGGTGTTCACTTTCTTATCACTTATGTGTTCACTAGAGTAGCACTTCGTATTTCTTTGAAGAACTTTTCCTTTGCATTCACAGCTTGGCTAACTCTTTGGCATAAGGGACTTCGCTTTCGTCCTGTCTCAACTTTGAACATGCCTTCTTCACTAAGCTTAATCATTTCTAGTTTTTTATTTAAAGTGAGAGACATGCCACTCTTCTTTTCACTTGAACTCCTAAAGGCTATTGTAGGTTTATTAATTGGGCTAAATTCAAGAGGGTCTTAGACAATAGGGAGGCCCAAGAAAAGGGGAAGAGACAAGAGAACTGCCAGTAGGTTGGAGGAGTCAACACACACGTTTATTAAGTATTTGTTAAGTTTGTGGTTGTATATGTGCATGATTTGTGGTGCCCCAAAACAATTATAATAGTAACAACAAAAGTCACTGGTCACAGATCATCATCATAGACATAATGATGATGTAAAAATAATATAATTATGAATAAACAGACATGTATTAATACATATTAATAATGAAACAGTTTGAAATAATGAAAGAACTACCAAAACGTGACACAGAGACACAAAGCGAACACATACTATTGGAAAATGGCGCCAATACACTTGCTGGATAAAGGGTTGCCACAAATCTTCAATTTGTAAAAATGTGTATTTGTAAAGTGCAATACAGTGCCGTAAAACGAGTTATGCTGGTGCAGTAGTATCATTGGCCTGAAAGATTTCACATTGAGCCTTTCCTTTTAAAGTTAGGCTTTACTTAATTTATCCAAAATATATGTTTTTTTCTATTTAAAAAATAAATAAGTCATCTTTATACCTGATACCAGTGTTTTTTAAATAGAGCATTCTATGTCTAAACTAAATTTCTAACATGGATGTTATATTACTTTTCCTTCTGTTCAGTAAAAATTAACTTTTTCAATGAGTATCTCCTGCCTGCCTAAGTGAGATATTATTCGTGTTTCTGACATTTTCCATTAAGCTCTTCTTAATCAGAATCTCACAGGATCAAACTGAGTGGTCAGTGTTTTATTTATATAAAAGTATTACTTGAGTATCCCAGATGATTTCTGAAAATTAAGGCATGATATAATTACTGGCTTGCTAAAATTACCTAAGGGCTCCTAAGCATTTTTGAAAGCTACAACCAAAATAAGTTTCTGTTTCTCAGAGAAAATTGGAAATATTAGAGCCATAAACAGTGTGTTCTTGGAAGCAGTGGATTCAGTTGTAATCATGTGTAAGAACCATCTCTATTTCTATTAATGTAGCTCCTCTTGGCCTAATGATGGGAAAATGCATAATTAATTCCCATAAATAAGAATTAATTTGCAAGATTAATTATGGTTATTTTTTGTAGTTATGTGGTATCAGCTGTTGAATAAGGAAAGTGTTTCGATAATATCAAATAAAATTATTTAATTAACATATAACTTAATGAAGTGATTACACTCAGTACCTTTTATTGTCACACAATGATCATTTTATTTCAAGAACATTAATTAAGATGAAAAATTATATTTGTATGTAAAGTTATAAACATTACTGTGTGTGTGTGTTTTCTCATGTGTTCTTTACTATTTAGGGAGAGAGCCAATTTTCACTTTGTAGGCTTCCCTACTAACATCTTTCCTTTTTTCCAGCTAAAGAGAACAAAGGAAAAATACTCTTCTCTGGTAGTAGCATTATTTTCTAATTCTGAAACATTATTTTCTTCAGTTTGTTCTCTTATTCTAACATTTCTGTTTCCCATTGACTCATGTAACACAGGTCTCCAGAGATAATAGGTATTTCTTGTTCTTATATTTGTAAACAAAGAAATTTGCTCTCATTGCAAGGATAGTGGTTAGGAGCTTGTGCTCTAGAATATGACTATCTGAGGTTCAAGTTCCATGTCTACCACTTAGTTTTGTTTTGAAAATAACCTGTTTCTTGGTTATTCATCTCTAGAACACCTACTCATAGAATTGTTGTCAGAATTAAATTAGTTAATGTGCATGCAAGGCTTAACAACAGTGTCGCCTGCGTTTGAGCTTAGCAAGTGGTAAGGGTAATGGACATCCTTACTGTCATCTTCTTCTAAAAATGCATTAGAAATTTTACAATAAAAGGGAATTTTCATAAAAATGAAAGACAAGTAGGTACTAATCCTGTCTGTTGTCTTCACCCTCTTGTCCTACTTTTTGTTTTGTTTTTGATTTTTGTGTTTTCGCATGTCCTAGTTCCCATTTCACCACGACACGGTGATTCCTTTCAGTCCTTTCACACCACTGGAATCGAAACTCTTCTGTTCCCTATTAAACCCCTCCTCACTCTTGTACTATTTGCCCATCTTTCTTTCTTATTTCCCTTTCTCTGTATCCTGCAGCACTGTCTTGATTTCTTTTTCTTTCCACCCATTCTTTGTGTTATCTTGTGTTTTTTTTAGATCTAAATCCATGTATTCATTTTCCTTGTGCTTTTCCCTGAAAAATTCACCCACCCTTCAGCTATTAGCTCTATGAAGATGTTCCCTAATGATTCTCCCCACCTTGACCTATGCCCTATTCACCAAGCAGTGGGCAGTTTTATGATGTTTAATAACTCTTAGGCAAAACTGGGCAGCATGGAATTATAAATTTTTGAAACTGAAAAACTCTAGTATAACCTAGCTCAGCCCATTCAAATTAAACAAAATCACTTGGGTTAAGATATCTATAAGCTTATTTTAAGAGATCAAAATGAGTACCAAAAGTTAAATTTGCATGGCAATTTACAATATGTGAATACTTTGATTTACATTAACCCACCTATCCTCACATCATCTCCAGTGATACTGGTTAGGCAAGCATTTTTTGTCTGTCCTCAGTCTACATTTGGGGATCAGAAAGATTTATAATTTTCACAAGATCGTATTTCTAGTAATTGAATAAATGTGATTTAAATCTAGTTTCTGTAAATTCAGTACAGTTTGACATTTGGTCACCAGGTAATTCATCTTTTTGTTGCCCTCTAGAAATGCCATTGAAGTACATGAAGTGTGTCTCACTAATTTTAGTTTTTTTCTCGATTTATATTTGTAGAGTTTAATGATGCCTTTGACTAAATGTTTTTCTGCAGTGTAATACTATCCTGGTTTCTGACACTCAAAAGCACAGATGAATGTAAGTGGAAAAATTTTTTCAACTATATATATATTTTTTTAAGTTCTACTTTTATTTAGATTTATAGCATACATGTACACTTTTGTTACATGAGGTTCTTTGTTTGTTTTTTGTTTTTGTTTTTGTTTGCATGTTGCGAATTTTGGGTTGTAAATGATCCTATCAGCCACGTAGTGAGCATAGGTAGCTTTTCAGACACTGCCTGTGTCCCACTCTCCCGGCTCTGGTAACCCGCAGTATCTATTGTTTTCATCTTTATGTCCATATGTACCCAATGTTTAGCTCCCACGTATAAGTGAGAACATGCCGTATTTGGTTTTCTGTTCCTGTGTTAATTCACTTAGGATAATGGCCTCTAGCTACATCCATGTTGCTGCAAAGGATATGATTTCATCTTTTCACTGGCTGTGTAGCATTCCATGGTGTATGTACACCACGTTTTCTTTATCCAATCCACCAGTCATGGGTGCCTAGATTGATTCCCTGCCTTTCCTATTGTAAATTGTATTGTGTATTGTGATAAACATACAAGTGCATATGTCTTTTTTTTTTTTTTTTCTTGTAGGACAATTTATTTTCCTTTGGGTATATGGTGGGTAGTGAGATTTCTGGGTTGAGTGGTAGTTGTGTTTTAAGTTATCTGAGACATTTACAAGCTGCTTTACACAGGGGCTGAACTAATTTACTTCGCACCAAAAGTATATGTGTTCCCATTTATCTGCAGCCTTGTCAGCATCTGTTATTTTTGACATTTTAATAACAGCCATTGTATCTGGTGTAAAACGGCATCTCATTGTGGTTTTGACTTGCATTTCTCTAATAGATTCGTGATGTTGAGCGTTTTTCTTTTTTTCATGTTTTTGGTGAACGCTTGTATGTCTTCTTGTAAGAAGTGTCTGGTCATGTCTTTTGCCCATTTTTTAGGGAGGTTATTTGGGTTTTGCTTGTTGAGTGTTTAAGTTCCTTATGAATTCCATAAGACTCTAGATATTAAACATCTGTCAGATTCATAGCTTGCAAATATTTTCTTCCATTCTATATGTTGTCTGTTTACTCTGTTGATAGGTTCTTTTGCTGTGCGGAAGCTCTTTAGTTTAAGTCCCACTTGTCACTTTTTGTTTTTGTTTCAGTTGCTTGTGATGAGTTAACCATAAATTGTTTGCAACGACTGATGTCAAGAAGGGCATTTCCTAGGTTTTCTTCTAGGGTTTTTATAGTTTGAGTTCTTACATTTAAATCTTTAATCCATCTTGAGTTAATTTTTGTATATGGTGAAAGGTAGGAGTCTATTATCATTCTTCTGCATATGACTAGTCAGTTACCCAGCACCATTTATTAAATAGGGAGTCCTTTTCCCATTGTTTATATTTGTTATATTATTTTGTTATTAAAGCATAACTGATAAATAAAAATTATATATATTTAAAGTACAGTGTGACGTTTTGATATACATATACCTTGTGAAATGGTTACTACAATCAAGTTAATTAACATATTCCTCACCTCACATAGTGAACATTTTCTTGTGTGTGTGTGAGAATGCTTGCGGTCAACTCTCAGCAAATTTTAGTGTATAACACATTGTTATTAACCGTAGCCCCCATATTGTACACTACAACTTCAGAACTTATTCATCTTATAACTGAAAGTTTATACCTTTGACTAAAGTATCCCCATGGATATGTGTTTAAAACTCCCTTTCCTTATTTTTTATTTCAACAGGTTTTTGGGGAACAGGTGGTGTTTGGTTACATGAATAAGTTCTTTAGTGGTGATTAAGATTTCAGTGCACCCATCACCCAAACAGTATAAACTGTACCCAATTTTTTAAATGCATGTGGGGAAATGTTTACTTTGAATCTTTCTCCTGACAATAATTAATCTGATGTAGTTATGGGCTATGTGCCCAGAAGTGCTCAGAAAGATTGAAGTGATGGTGCAGATATGCACACCTGCAAGCTTTGCTTTACACTTTTTCATGGTACACTAGTTTAGCCCCTGTTCTTTGATTTTCTAAAGCACTGAGTGAGACCTGTACTGGGATTTTCTATCTAGTCTTAAAAGAGAAAGAGGACTATACATTAACTATATGTTACTCCAAATAAGTTGAGACTTCAAATAAAGAAAAATGATGTTTCTTCCACCACAGCTAAAATAATCAGATTTCCAAATTTGCAAGCTTTATCTGGAAGATGGTAGTAGAGTGGTAGAAACTGTTATACCTAAGAGCATATTCTGGCCCTGCCAAAGTATTGGATATATTATTTTGACAAACTCCTTTGATGTTCTGTGCTTAAGTTCAGTTGTTTTTATAGAGAAAGCTAACCAGTAAAGTAGATATGGAAAGTCTTTGAGTTTGTGCTGACTTGAATAAACCTGGAATCATGGTTCCGTGTCAACTAAGAATTATATAAAATGTTTATCTTCAAGGCTCATACCAATCAGAGTAGTTAACTTGAGAATTAATTGCTTCAAAGTGACATGCATTTATTATTAATTATCCAAAATGAAGGATTTTTTGTATTACAAATATTCTATTATAAATTCATAAAGAATATGAAATCTTTTAAAATGTCTAAGTTAAACTTTATAGGTAATGAAATGGAATCGTGATAGAAGTTATATTTATACAGATCTTACATGTTAGCTCTATGAAACAAAGGGAAAAATCAAGTTTGGTCTTTGATGACCAAAGTGGTATGAAATTATTTCTTAAAGTTTAGCAAAAACATGCATAGATTAAAAATTAAAACCCAAGGAGGAAACTGCAATCGGAAAATAATGAAAAGATGCACTCACCAAATGCCAGGTTCTAATCTAGGTCCTATATGGCAGAGAAAAAAAAAGAAATTTCTTATATAGATTGTATTTTAATAATGAGAAACAAAAATTAAACTGATGAGAACAGCTACCGCACTTGATCTTAGCCAAAAGGCCGAGAAGCAAAACTGTAATGATTAAATGTACAATAAGTTAAAAGCTGGTCATGCTGTGGTGAAAAATCAAAGCAGGTTCAGGAGAGTGTGTGGAGGTGTTTAATTTTCAGGTAGGACTGTCACCAAGAGCTCTCTCGGTATTTCTCATGAACTTGAGAAGTACCTTCTTTTGTTTTGTTTTTTGTGTTTTTTTTTTTTTTTAAAAAAAGACAAAATTTAAAAAAAGACTCTAGTCCTCAAAGAGTTCTATGTACTGTATGTTTAAACTTTAATGTAAAAAATTTTAAATAGCAAATTCTAGTGAGAACAAAGACACAGAAAAAGAGGAATAGAAATAAAGATCATAAAGGAGGAAGAGGCCAAGTCAAGTATAAAAAGTAAAATAAAGAATTAATAGAACCACTTCGATATTTTTCATCTCTTGAGACAGCAGTTTAAGTGAGCCAGGGTCTATAGTAATAATAGCCACAGCACCTAATAATTTGAGCACTTTTCCCGGTGCTAGATAGTGTTAAGCACTCAATAATAGATTGCCTCAGTTAATGTCTACACCCATCCTCTGAAGTGTTACCTCCATTTACAAATGAGAGACTGAGCCTCCAGGAAGTAAGTAGCTTGCTCAGCGACACACAGTTAGTAATTGGTAGGACTGGAATGAGAATGCAGTTTTTAGACCCTAAAGCTCATGGAGGCACTCACCATATTTTAGTGTTTTAGAATGCTATCTCCTATCCCTGCCTTTCTGCCTGAAATGGCTCGGATAATGCTTTCTTACTGCTTATGATTGTCTTTAGTTTTCAGAGACGTCCCCATTTCCAATTGCGTTTTTATTTAGATATATTGCACTTGACTACATTAAAGGCTATTCACAGAGTTAGTTTGTTTGGGGAAAGGTGTTTATAGCCTGAATCAAAATTTTTTTGAGTTTAAAAGCACAATTTTTTTTTTTTAAAGTGTTGAGTCTGCAGGGTGTAAACTCATTTTGATACTAAAAGATGTGGTTAACAAGGTGAATAAAAATCTGTTATTTTTTTCTTTTTCAGTTCTAAATAGTTGCCATCGCTTCATCAGATAATTGAATTTACAAGTTCTTTGGATAATCCTAATAGCACAGAGAGCAACAGTTTTGGGGAGAGGTTAGTGCAGAAGTGTGAGCACTATTTTTCTATTTTTCTTCCTTCTCAAATTACTGAGGAACAGTGACATTTTTTAGTTTAAGTTACATAATCTTCTAGGATACAGAAACGTTTCTAAGTAGGTTGTCAGAAGTGTTCTGTAAAGTCTTTAGAATAATTGTCCTATTTGCAGAGAGAAATATGTAGTACTCAGTATTTTGTATTACCATTTGATTTGCTATTTACTGATGTGTGACATTAAGCATGCTTAAAAATAAACTAATAATTTGCATGAAAATACATTTCAAAAAGCATGGTAATCCATTAATTAACCCGGTAGATAATGACATTTGAGCCCCTCATCCTTTGAGCTTGTTTTATTGCTATTTTTGCATTGTACAGTTTCTAAAAATGTATGGCCGAAGAAGCATACTTGCAGGGATTGGAGTTTATTTTGTAGTCTAAAATCAGAAAGCTTTTGTTGATAAAATGAGCACATCCTAGAATATAATAGAAATATGTTTCTGTTTTGCACTTAATTAAAATGTACAGTTATTATATAAACTTTTAATGAAGACAGTGTTCACAAATTTGAATGCATGAAGCTTATGCATGAAGATCTTGGTTTTTTCAAGGTCATTAAAATTTTAAGGTAAACTAATAACAACATATATATATACACATATATACACACATATATATATAAAGAAAAAAGGTGCATTTGGCTTTTGTTTTATTTTAAAATTTGCTTTGATTACATTCATTAGTAAGTTCTCTCTTTAATTCCACATTACTTTCTTATAAATTTTATTTTACAAATATTATAATATTGAGGGATTTTTTTAAAACTAAAGTCAGGGAGATTAAAAAAACTAACTGGATATTTTCCATTGAAAGAAATATAATCAGAAAGGTCACATGGCCATAAATAGTTTTGAAAAGTAATTAAAATATCAGAACTCTGATTTTTTAAAATTTATGTTTTAAGTCCATGGGTACAAGTGCAGGTTTGTTCCATAGGTAAGCTTGCATTGTTGGGGTTTATTGTACAGATTATTTCATCACCCAGGTATTAAGCCTAGTACCTATTCATTATTTTTCCTTATCCTCTCCCTCCTCCCACTCTCCACCCTCTGGAAGGCACCACTGTGTGTTGTTCCTCTTTGTGTGTCCTTGTGCTCTCATCATTTAGTTCTGCTTAAGTGAGTACGTGCAGTATTTGGTTTTCTGTTTCTGTGTTACTTTGCTAAGGATAATGGCCTCCAACTCCTTTCATGTCCCTGCAAAGAACATGATCTCATTCTTTTTAATGGCTGCATAGTATTCCATGGTGTATGTGTACCACATTTTCTTTATCTAGTCTGTCATTGGTGGACATTTAGGTTTATTACCTGATTTTTCCATTGTGATTCGTGCTGCAGTGAACATGCACCGGCATGTGTCTTTATAATAGAATGAATTATTTTCTTCTGAGTATGTATCCAGTAATAAGATTGCTAGGTTAAATCGTATTTCTGTCTTTAGGTCTTTGAGGAATTGCCACACTGTCTTCCACAGTGTTCAAACTAATATGCATTCCTACCAATGGTGTATAAGTGTTCCTTCTTCTCCATAGTCTTGCCAGCGTCTGTTATTTTTTGGCTTTTTAGTAATAGCCTTTCTGCCTGGTGTGAGATGGTATCTCTTTGTGGTTTTGATTTGCATTCCTCTAGTGATCAGTGATGTTGAGCTTTATTTCATATGATTGTTGGCTGCGTGTATATCTTGTTTTGAAAAATGTCTATTCATGTCCTTTGCCTACTTTTCAATGAATGTGTTTGTTGTTTTCCTTGTGAATTTAAGTTCCTTATAGATGCTGAATATTAGAACTTTGTCAGATGCATAGTTTGCAAAAATTTTCCCTCATTCTGTAGGTTGTGTGTTTACCCTGTTGATAGTTTCTTTTTCTGTGCAGAAGCTCCCTAGTTTAATTAGATCCCATTTGTCAGTTTTTGCTTTTGGTGTCTTCATCATGAAATCTTTCCCCTTGCCTATGTCCTGAATGGTATTGCCTAGGTTGTCTTTCAGGGTTTTTATAATTTTGGCTTTACATTTAAGTCTTTAATCCATCTTGGGTTAGTTTTTGTATATGGTGTAAGGGAGGAGTCCAGTTTCAATGTTCTACAAATGGTTACCTGGCAGAACTAACATTTTTCATGATGACTGTTTAAGTTTAATGTGTATTTTAGATCACAGAAGTAAAGATAGAATTACCTAAATAAGATACACAAATACACATACACACACACACACCCACACACACCCCTACAACACCGCTCCACCACACACTAACAGACTGGCACATTCATTATATATATATATATATATATATATATATATATATATAGCAATTTATCACAAGTCTTTGCCACTCCTGCATTTGGAAAGAGACCAGAGAGAGAAACTGAAAGTTGTAGTTTATAGCCTTTTCTGTGATTCAGGACAATAAAGTAGGCATAATTTAGCTATGTTTATAAAATAAATGGACAGATCTATTTGAGATGCTAGATAGCTATAACCTTAGATTTTGTGGATTATAACCAGCAATAAATAAAATTCAATCCATGTAACATAAAAAGGGAAGGATCATGTTAGAACATTGTGGCAAGCCCTGTGCTGTATAGATCTCTTCAGATTACTAAAATCATAAAACTCTCCTTGCTTTTCAGCAGCTGTTCTTACCCTACCAGGTATTTGTTCACATTTACATTAATTAAAACATTCCTTAGAATTTTGAACCTAATATTTTCTACTTTCAGTATAAATTCTCTTTCCTGGGGTCACTTAGCTCCTGGGCATTATTTTAATCATGGTAACATGAATGGATTGATTAAAGAATTAGATATAAAATAACTTATACTAAATTCATATTCCAAAAACCTGCATTTTTTCACATTTTAGCCTGTCTTCAGTTGGAAAGTATCTTACAATATTGATGTGGTAGTGATATTTTTTCTCTTTATTAGAGATACAGAAAATAATTCATCTTGAAATGGATGATGTCTTAGATCTGAAGATATATGGTAACTTACCCACTCTGCTATCGTTATAGTCATCTAGTCACTGCAGAACTCTTCTTTTTGTCACTCAATTTGAAACCTCAAGGGTTGTACCTTACAATAAATTTCCTTAGCTTCATCAGTGGGAGTGAAGTGAGTTTAGTGCAGAATGATATAAATGATAGTACTTCTTACATCAAAATCCTTATACTTTGAACAGACACTTTATCAAGTGGCTGAGCAAACACAGCAGCTTTTGAAGTATTTGAAGAGCCATTGAATTTAAGAGTCTTCATGCCTTCACTGTTCTTTAATCTTATTAGTACATGCCTCCTTCAGAACACTGGCTCTTCCTTGGTTCAAATTTAAGGACTTGGATTATAAAATAATGGCTGAAAACTTCTTATCTACTTCAACCTGTTGATAGATATATCAAATACTTAGGAAGCTCTTGAATTTAAAATAAGAAATCATAATATTTTAAAATGCTATCCAAATTGATAAGGACCTATTTGATGTCCTTTTTAAAAAACTATTAAAAAATTGTCATTCTTTCCCTACTGTATTTTTTTCCCGTTGAACAAGGTAAATTTTATGGCCTAGTGTTTTGTATTTACTAATAAAATGATCAAATGGATCAAATCAATAAGAAATGGACTAGAACAAGTATAGTAAATCTCAGATATTCAGACCTCAACATTACTTTTAGAAATGGCAATCTTATATATCTAATTCTGTCAGTAACTTAAATGGATATCATTTTATCTGATTTTCCTATTTGTATTCTTCTCTTGTCATATTCATTCTGTCCTCTTTATGCTTGGAATGTGATATGTTTTAGATATTTGTGCCCTCAAGATCTCGTGTTGGAATGTGATTCCCAGTGTTGGAGGTGGGGCCTGGTAGAAGTGTTTGGAACACAAGGGAGGATTCTTCATGAATGGCTTGGTGCCCTTCCCTTGGTAACAAGTGAGTTCTCACTTACATGAGAGCTGGTTGTTTAAAGGAGCTTCACTCCTCCTCCTCACTCTCCCTTGCTCCCTTTCTTGCCATGTGACATTCCTGGACACCTTCTCTTTCTGCCATGTTGTAAGCTTCTTAAGGCCCTCACCAAAAGCAGATGCCAGCATCATCCTTCCTGTATGTATGGTCTGCCGAACCATGAGCCAAAATAAACCCCTTTCCTTTATGAATTACAAAGTCTCAAATATAACAACATAAAAAATTTCAACCTGAGAAATAAACAAGAAACTGTATATGAAAACACTGCCTTATTCTTGGCGTAAAATTGGTGCCACATGCAGACAGTAAGGTAATCAGATCTACATTTGACTTACGCACACCTCCCAGCTCTACCACTTAACAAGCTGTCTGCCTTTGGGCCAACTCGTCTCCCCTTCCACTTCTGTTTCCCTAATTCAGCCTCAGTTTCCTTACTTTTGAGTACTGTCACTTGTACTTCCAAAACTCAGTCTATGTCTCTCCTTTCCCACTGTCAGAGATTACACATACATAACTATCCTTGGACTGTTGTTAGACTGCTGACTGGTTTCCCCGACTTAGTCTTTCCACTGTCTGTTTCATACTGCTTACAACCTCCAGGTTAATTTTTTTGATTGTAAAACCCTTTCTCAAGAATTTTAAACACTATCACACTTAACTAACAAAATAAGTCTTAAGACCTTAGCCCAGCCTTCAAAAGTCTTCATATACAGCTTGGCCATCATAGTTTTCTTCCTTGACTCTCCCTTTCATTGCATATTGCTTTTTGCTCTACTTGTGCAGGTTCATATGTATGCCTAATCTCCTTTTACAGGCTGTAAGCTACATGTAAATGAAGACCATATCTTAGTTATTTTTGTTTCTTGCACAATATCTTGTACATTGTATGTATTTAGTAAATGAATGGGGGAGTAAAGATAATTTACTGTACTTTCCTCAATTATAAAAAACAATATATGTAATTTGGCTTTTCTTGGTAAGTCAGAGTTGTCATTCTGAATATCAGTTTCCAAGTTTTATTGGGAACCTATTATGAGAAGGTCCTCTGCTAGGAATATGGAGGTAGCTATGGATAACAGATGACCTTTTAAGGTGTCCTGCTAAATTTATCCTGTGTGCTATGTATTGGAAACCATATAATGGTGGTAGTTGAAAATAAGTATAAATTGGCTTTGAGTCATATTTTCAGAGGTAAATTTTCACAGAAAAAGGATGATGTGGGAATTGCGGTGCTGTGTGTGTCCTGTATCATGTATGTACATATGTGTGCATCTGTGTGTATGTGCATGCACATGAGAGAGTGAGGGAGTACCCAAGAGAGAGAACATGAAAAACAAACAAATCAGTTGCTCAGATAATCTCTTTGAAAAGGCTTGTTCTGATTCTAAGCAGCATTCCTAAAACATGTAGTTTCCTGATACTTGAATAATATATGGCAGCAATTCATGATTATAAAGCTCTTTCACACGCATTACCTCTTGTTTAGTGTTTAAATTGGTAGAAATTTCTGGATTTTAAAGGCCACATTTTCTAAAGGAAGCTATTGTTTTCCCTGGGTAATGTAGACACAGAACTGAGTGATTGCACGATTGGACACAGAAAAATTTTTTCTTTAAATTATAGGCCAGAAAAACATGTTTAAACCGATGTTTTGAAACTTTCTCTATGGCTTTTATAAGCTTTTCCTGTGTGGCTACCCATTATATAAAGTAAGTAGATTCTAACATTTTCAATATGACGATCTCTTTCAGTGTCAAAGAGAAATGAATCCTTGTATAGCAATTGTTCTTTTACTGTCCTTTGATCGAAAAAAGTATACACAAAAACTATTAAATTTTGTGACTTTAAAATTGCATTTTTTGGTGTGCGAAGCTCAGCCTGTACTTTATTGTGGGAAAAGCATGTAAAATGATGGACATGTGATTTTTATTTTACTGTAACATTGAAAATAACATTTAAATATTATTTAATTCTGTTTCAGAAAAATAATTTTGTTGAGAACATTCTCCTTTATTAAGAAAAAAAAAAAAAAAAAAAAAGGCATGCCAGGCATGATAGGTCACTAATCCCAGCACTTTAAGAGGCTGAGGTGGGTAGATCGCTTGAGCTCAAGGGTTCGAGACCAGCCTGGGCAACATGGTGAAACCCCATTGCTACAAAAAATATAAAAATCAATTTGGTGGCCTGTGCCTGTGGTCTCAACTACTTGAGAGGCTGAGGTGGGACAAACTGCTTGAGCCTGGGAGGCAAAGGTTTCAGTGAGCCAAGATCGCGCCACTACACTGCAGCCTGGGTGATAGCCAGACCCTGTCTCAAAAAAAAAAAAAAAAAAAAAAAATGCCCCTAAATAAATGAGGGAATTATTATTTTTAGTTTTGCAACCTTGAATAATTTTCCTATAACATTTTAAAAATTATAATTCAGGTGACTAAAATGAAAGTGTTCATAGGAGGAAATAGTCATCTCTAGTGTTAGTGAGAAGTTGAAGTTGATTAGGAAGGGGTTCAGAACGTGCTACACCAAAATATGCCACTTTGGTTTACTGATTATTTTGAGCTGAATCTGTTTGAGAAACAACAGATGCAGAAAGAGCTCTTTGATCTCCTCCTTTCTACCAAAAAGCAAATCATAAAATTGCCCGTGAAAAAGGTGTCTTTCCTGTGCCAGGAATAGGAGGACATTCTCATCACCAGAGATTGGGAAGTCAAAATAGACCGGTACAAACAAACCTACTAAAATAACCCTGTCTTCCATCAATTTCCCCCATATATTTCCTCATTGTGTTCCCACAATTGACTGCCCCCAGCACAGGCTCTTGTGTCTTGTCACATTCCCATAATTGATCATTCATTGTGTAAAAGACACATTAAATGTTTGGACCTAATGGTTTCTTTTCTTTTTTTTTTTCTTTTTAACTTTTAGGTTCAGGGGATACACGTGCAGGTTTGTTAGTGGGTAAACTGCGTGTCGTGGGGGTTTGGTGCACAGATTATTTTGTCACCCAGGTAATAAGCATAGTACCTGATGGGTAGTTTTTCCATCCTCACCCTCCGCCCATCTTCTGCCCTCAAGTAGGCCCTGGTATCTGTTGAATAATGCAGGAATGGAAAACCAAATACCTCATGTTCTCACGAATGTGAGCTAAACATTGAGTACACATGGACACAAAGAAGGGAACAATATAATCTGCATTTTAATAGTAAAAACATGTACATTCTTTGAAACACAGTGTCAAATGTGTATAATGACATAATTTAGTCTTTAGACAACGCCTAATCGTATATAAATTCCCAGCCCCTTACAATCACATAACTACTCACTCAGTGAGAACTTACAATAACATGACTACCAGTCAGGTTGGAAACCATTGCTTTTGATGATATGCTTGCCTTATTTAGCCACTGCTATCAAAAGCCTATGTTGTCAACCAGTAATTCATTAATTGATATTTTAATTCAGTTGTTTTTAAAGTATTCTAGAACATTACTCTCTAAACTGTACTGTTTTAGTTTTCGGAAGATTTATCCCAGTATTTAGTGAACTGGAATGAAGAACAAAAGCTAAACTTCTATTTGAATAGTTTTTTTTTATTCCACAATATTCATTATTTGCCATGTCTTTGATTATTTATTTTCGTTATCCGTATTTCAGCATTAAATGTATTGGTAGGCTCAAATCATGTTCAGCTATACTGAGTGACTTTAAATGTCCCTGTGCCTAGTAATCATTTGAATCTCAGTCTTTCTTTCTCAATACAGTAATATTCTGATTATCAGTTTCAGTTTGAATTAGAGAAGGCTGGCCTGGATTCACTAAAATGGAGGCAACACTACTAGCAGAAGTTTCTGTAGCATGTCCATCTTCACTTCTGAGTTTCCGTAGCATGTCCATCTTCACTTCTGACTTAGACAAAGATTTTCAAGGGTTGACAATGATGGCTCATTGTTCCTTGCTCACAAGTTCTATTAATGTGATAATTTTTGCAGTAATGGTAATATACTAACATTTCTGAGATTAATGATATATTTTCCAGGAAATCAAAACAAAAAGCACTTAAACTATCTGCATTTCTACTAAGGCTAGAAGAAACTTAAGATTTCTAAGATACCAATGCATATATCATTGTAGATTTTTGTATCAAGTGCCATTTCTAGATACTTTGAGCCTAATAAATTTGAACATAATGATAGCTTTTAATTTTGCTGTAAATATGCTAATACCATCTAACAACTTATTGTGAAAAATCAGATGTTCAGTACAGATGCAACGAGGCATTTCCTTTTTTGAATTTTTTTTTATCTGAAGTTGATTGAATTCACAGATGCAAAATCCACAGATATGGAGGACTGACTGTATTTACTAATATATCTAGCAGACATATGGAGATAGTATAACTATTAGTAAATATTTAAAAGGCGACTACATGTTGGACTTATTATTTACGACTTGTCTTGGTAGAAGTAATATAATCTTACAGAGCAAAATTTCTATTCAATATGGAGAAGAATTTATAACAAGTGGAATAGGTTGCTTGAAGAGAAAAGTAGATTAGGTAGGTTTCGTCCCAGGCTGGGTGATCACTTGCTGAGTCGTGTTGGGAGTATAACAGGGGTCTCATGGGTGTGTGCAGTAGATAGCCGGTAAAGCCCCTTTCAAACATAAAACTGTACAAGAAGAAATGAGTGCTTAGCACAAATTATGATTTAACACTGCTCAAAAACTCACTTTTAAATTGCTGTCTCAGCACATATTTTACAATGTCTCATTCAACTCCTCAACTGTTGTGAATTCCTTAAAAGCCGTACATTCAAAATTGTGCTAGATTCAGATGCAGCGGAATACGGAGGGCATCAGAGACTGGACCACAGCACTGACTTTTTCTCTGAAGCTTTTGAACATAATGGGCGTCCCTGTTCTCTTTTGGTAAGTAAGTTTCTCAACATATTTCCTGCTATTTTAATTTACTCTCTTATTCTTCTAGTAATGTTTTTGTTCAAATAAACAACTCTTCAAATAAGCAACATGGAGTAAAAGCATGAAGGAAAGGGATTAGGGAGAGGGGACTACGCTTGACCAGATGTAATGTGTGGTACTGGACTAAATTGTGTTTTGGAAAAACTAATAGTAAAGGATATTTAGGGGACAATTGGCAAAAATTAAATATTAATAGGATTCAAAACTATTTCTCAGGAAATGAGAAGGCAGTTTTTTATTTTTCTTTCAATTATGAACATTTCTATTCTTTATGCAACAATTCACTCTCCTTCTGTTCTTGTTTTCTCCATAACATTTTGTATTAAGCAGATTTCTACATTATGGACTAGCAAATGAAGTTTAATTTAAAACACCTTAAAGGAGTCAATGAAAAATGTATCTTTCTTTTCTTTCATGTAGTAAATTGAAGACTGAATTCATTCTAGTTATAAAATTCTCTGGATTTTTTATATTACTAAAGGAAGCATTATATGACATAACTAATTTTTACATAGTGATGTTCACACAAATAGAATGTTAGAATGTTGCTTTAAACTACTATGTTTAAATTCTTTAAAATATGTAGAATTTAGTAAGTTTCTAGATTCAGAGGAATTCATTATTTAATTTATGGCCATATAGTAGGTTCAAAACCACATCTACCATTCCTAATTCTAGGAGGTACCTAACAAATACATGACTTTACCATAGCTGTTAACATTCTTATTTCATTAAATTCTCTCACTTTTCAAAAGTTTAGATAGAAGTCAGGCATGAGAATCTCTGTGGTACCCCTCGGCCTTCCATCTTTCTACTGTTTTCCCACCTCTCAGAGTGATGCCAGCACTCAGCTTTGTAAGCTGCCATATTATACATAAAAGTGATATCCCAAAGATCATAGCATAAAATCACTGAAAAGAGCAGGGATTACAAAGAGTGAGTTGTTAGATTATGGGTTGTGAGGAAAGTGCAATGGAAAGTCCTATGAGAATTAGGTGTTGCCCTAAATGTATGTGTGTGCGTATGAGTGTGTGTTGATGATGACATTGATCCAGCTTTAGATATATTTGGAGAAAGATATATATTTTTAAGAGAGAGGACTCTAAGGTGCTATCACATTATTCAAGGAATTATTACTGTAGTCTGTGAGAACATTCAATTTTGACATGTAAAATAAGATTGATAAAAATAGTTTTTTATCAAGGAAGTGAATAAGAAAATTACCATAAAGTTCTGAAATAATCAAAAGAGTTAGATGCCCTTAGGGTTTCGGAAAGATGATTCAGCTCACAAAGGGGAGTCATGGGGAAGGAGCAACTGATTGCAATAAAACTGAACTTTCACTGATGGAACTAGAATGAAAGGACTTGGAAAGACTCAGACCGCAAAATTCTTACATAGCCAGCTTTTCTAAATGTCTGTGTACCCCAACAGGGTTCTGTTATAAAAGACTTGAAGGTATAGTGAAAATATCACAAAATGCCGTGGCACAGGACCTGGGATCCTGACCCTAGTCTGCCATTTACTCACTGAGAAATTGAGTGATTTAACTTTTTTTTTGCACTGCAGTTTCCCCCACTTGTAAAATGAGGATTATTCATAGTATCTTCCCTACAGCAAGAGATTCTTAGGAAGCAGAAACTCTTTAACATGCCCAAGGTTTTTGGAAACTGTAAAATGCTGCTGCATATGTTTTTTAAAGGTGTTATTGTCATGGATAGGCAATTATTTTTTTTTTTTTTTTTTTTTTTTTTTTTGAGACGGAGTCTCGCTCTGTCGCCCAGGCTGGAGTGCAGTGGCCGGATCTCAGCTCACTGCAAGCTCCGCCTCCCGGGTTTACGCCATTCTCTCGCCTCAGCCTCCCGAGTAGCTGGGACTACAGGCGCCCGCCATCTCGCCCGGCTAATTTTTTGTATTTTTTTTAGTAGAGACGGGGTTTCACCATGTTAGCCAGGATGGTCTCGATCTCCTGACCTCGTGATCCGCCCGTCTCGGCCTCCCAAAGTGCTGGGATTACAGGCTTGAGCCACCGCGCCCGGCCGGCAATTATTATATAGTAGTTTAAGCATGTCAAAATACTAAGTGTTTTGAGGACACGTAATTAAGAATACCTTCTCCCAACTTTTGGGAAATTATAATCATAGGCGACAGCTCAGACTCTTTTGAGGTGGGCAGAAAATATCTTGACATCCTTTCAATTTTGTAAGAGTGAAGATATGCTGGCATAATTAAAACAAGCCAACCAACCAGTGACAGCAACATCAGGAGATTACTTTTCAAGCACTAATCGAATTGATCTCACCAATGTGGAAAATGCAGTTGTAAATTATCAAATAGAATAAAGAAGATCTCATAAGTATCAATAATACGTAGAGGAGGACAGCCCTGCAAGGACATGGCCAACAGAGAAGAGCTGAACACTGCCTGCAACAGAACTCTAATCCAATGCAGCCCATGAGGTGAGGGCTAGCTCTGTCTTCCCAGCAGGGGCATCTTGTTTTCCATGACTACAGTGCTTCAGGAATTACTCCTTTAAATACACCTTTAGGCTCCAGATGATAAGATCACTCGTTTTAATGTCAGATTAAGGGAGTCCACACAGACTAGTAAAATACAGAAAATCTAGGCAAACAGGTTTTCTTTTTACCTAAGTTTTTCAGCAAAGAGCCAGAGGAGAAAAAAAAAAAATCACATTAACAAATGTACCTACTGTAATAATGCTTCATTATAAGGGAACTCTTTATTAAACTGAGTCATATGTGCTGGGATCCAGTGGAGTTGCTTGAACATGATCATGAGTGCTGTAGGTCTTATACCTCTTCCAGTGAGATCACTCATACCTCCTATTCTCGCAGACTAAAAGGAGGAAGGAAGAACAAAATATAACTTTTCCTTCTTCCATGAAATTTTTGCCCATCATAACTAGTACACAGCATTTGCCAAAGCTTAATTTGCAAGCTTAATAATCCAAAGGATCGCTGAATAAGTGTCAAATCTGTTTTCAAAGATAGCAACAAACAGCTCGAAGGAATTTTGTAATAGCCATACATGCTGCAGCATCAGCAGGTACTGCTCTAGCCTTGTCTCTGTGTGCTCCCTCAGCTGAAACTGTGAAGCTGGGGATAACTGCATGTATACCGCCATTGAAACATATTTGCTAAGGTCAGAGTATGTCACAAATGTCCAAAACCGATGGGACAGAGCTCCGCCAGTCTGCTTTACTGGCAGTTATTGGAAACTCCATTTTAGCATAATCATTTCTCTATATTTTGATTCCTGATACAGGAACCTAATATGTTAACCTATATGTTAATCAGTGCACTGGAGGCAGGCGACTTCCTTTCCCTCCTCTGATTCATAAAATCAAATTCCATGGCACAAATGGGAGAAAAGAGATTATTGAGCCTTAAATGAATTTGATTTCTTTACATTAACTGAATGATGATGATGAAAATGGGAATAAAGCAATAGATGTAGCACTAATTACTTTGACAATTAGGCTTCTTATCAATAAGAAGTAGATGTATTTACTCTCATTCTAAATTTGGAGGTTCAAAAGTAGACTTGATTTAAATGTAGGATTTGGCATAGATGTATCACTTTTATTGCCCCTCACTTGTAAGTTTTAATACAGCTTAACAGTTGGAAAATATATTTTGCTCTATTCAAAATTATGAAAATAGCTTTTTAGAAGAAAGAAAATCTTGATTTTTAGTTTACTTTTTTAATGTATATAAGTTAGATGAGCTAATATACATTTCTATACAGAAACACTAGCATCACTTTTCTCCCAACCCTAATGCAAAATAATGAGAATTAGAATAAAAGAATACAATTTATTTTTTCTTAAAAAAGTATTTTATGAACTAAAGCATGTATGTGAAAACTAAAATTATTTTATATCATCTTTTATTTTTCAAAAGACTGTGTAATTTTTATTATGAAAAAAATGTGTATGTAGACTATGAAGGAATCTAATGACTTTTTCATTGAATGATGTTTTGTTTGTTTTTTTTGTGAGACGGAGTCTCACTCTGTTGCCCAGGCTGGAGTGCAGTGGCACGATCTTGGCTCACTGCAACCTCTGCCTCTCAGGTTCAAGCAGTTTTCCTGCCTCAGCCTCACAAATAGCTGGGATTACAGCTGCACACCACCATGCCCAGCTAATTTTTGTATTTTTAGTAGAGATGAGGTTTCATCATGTTGACCAGACTGGTCTCAAACTCCTGACCTCAGGTGATCCACCTGCCTCGGCCTCCCAAAGTGCTGGGATTACAGGCGTGAGCCACCATGCCCGGCCCACTGAATGCTGTTTTCATTCTTCCAAAATTATATGTGTATATGCTATTTCTAAACTTAAAAATTTCTAAGAGAATTTTTTAAATTACCCTTTAAAGTATTAAATGTTTTTTTAATTTTAAAATTTTCTTTTTTAAAATGTTTGACACTGTGTTTTCAAAAATTGTGTAATTAAATTTTGCAAGTCAATTATTAGTCCTAGAGGAAAAATATAGTCCTAGAGGAAAATAACATTTTGCCTGAATGACATAAAATAGACCATTGTGTGAACAGTTGTTTTTTTAGCCACACTCATGGTTAGTGTAATAATTAAGTCATTAAAGTCATCAAAATAACTGAGTAGATTAGCATGCATTTGACTCTCTTAATAAATGAATTGGATTGTACTGTGCTATTCTGATTCTTTGTGAAGAGCAGACTATTAATATAGCTAGAAAAAAATGAAACTCATAGCTATATACTACATTGTCTCATGTTCTTAAGGTGATTCTAGATATAAAATGTTTAGGGCTTACAGGCTAATAAATGGACATAGGAGATACGTTTATCAGCATGCATGTTATGCATAGTAAGTTCCTTCTATATATAGGTATGTCCATATACTTTTTATATTTAAATATACTTAAATGATTGTGTTTAAATCTACTTAAATGTGTTCATGCTTCTTTTCTCTTGCCATATTAATCAAAACTATTGTATGAATTAAAATGATAAAATGAGAATTACAGAGCCAATACTTAGACTAAATTTTAGGAACCCCAAATTGTTCGTGTCTGTAATTGTCTCATCATAAGGGTTATCTCTGATTGTTTTAAGTTCTTTAGTATAATTAGTAGTAATTTCCTAACCACTAAAAAAATTGATTTACATACTCAGAAGAAAACTCAAAATTCCATAAATAGCCATTGTTAAGAAAAATCACTAGCTTAGGGAAATTCTTCTGTGTTGCCTATACCACAAGGGCTCTGGAGCCATATAAACACATTCTGGTAATATATGCAGTGAAATATATGTATATTATTACAAAGTATTTCTGTTAATGATATTATACAATTGTGAACCGAAGGTTTTCTTTTTTTAGCGTATTGCATTAAGAGGTCTCTAAGTATGATGGAAGTGTCGTTATAAACCTCCTTACATGAAAAGACCAGTATCTGTTAGTGAATATTCTTGAAGCATTTTTTAACCATCAAATGCCACAATGGGAATATATTGCAGTGCATATACTACAAACCTGGAACTTTGTTATGGCATCCTTTGAAAAAAAAAACCTCTCGGCTGGGTGCGGTGGCTCACACCTATAATCCCAGCACTTTGGGAGGCCGAGGCGGGCGGAACAGCTGAGGTCGGGAGTTCGAGACCAGCCTTACCAACATGGAGAAACCCCGTCTCTACTAAAAATACAAAAAAAAATTAGCCGGGTGTGGTGGCGTATCCCTGTAATCTCAGCTACTTGGGAGACTGAGGCAGGAGAATCACTTGAACCTGGGAAGTGGAGGCTGCGGTGAGCTAAGATTGCGTCATTGAACTCCAGCCTGGGTAACAAGAGTGAAATTCTGTCTAAAAAGAAAAAAAAAAAACCTCTTAAATTTAGACAAGCGAAAATGCCAAAACATCAAAGAGTAAGACTGGTTCTAAATTATCATTATGTAATTATTATTATATTTCATTAATGATATAATGAGGTTATGAATGAAACAGTAGATATCACAATTGCTTAGGATCCAAATCTGAGATATATCACTATAACATGCACTTACAGAGACCTCTCATTATTTATCCTAGACCTGACTAATGTGTTTCATTGCAACTTTCTCAGGAACCTTGGACTTATCAGAGTCTTTTTGCCTGCATTGTAGGACAATACTCTATAAGAGAAATGTTTTCCATGTAGAGGAAACTGAAATTATTTAGTCTAGTTTCTGGCTCTACTGAAATATTTAGATTGGTTTTCAGTGTTAGATTGCTCATGGCAGAACAATTCAGAACCATTCAAATTGTAACCTTCTGTCCCACTGATTAGTTAAATCCAGTTACTGTGATCCCCAAAATGAAATATGTAGACTATGGCCAGCCACGGTGGCTCACGCCTGTAATCTCAGCAATTTGGGAGGCCAAGGCGGGCAGATCATGAGGTCAAGAGTTGAGACCATCCTGACCAACATGGAGAAACCCCATCTCTACTAAAATTACAAAAATTAGCTGAGTATGGTGTTGTGTGTCTGTAATACCAGCTACTCAGGAGGCTGAGGCAGGAGAATGGCTTGAACCCGGGAGGCAGAGATTGCAGTGAGCTGAGATCACACCACTGCATTCCAGCCTGGTGACAGAGCAAGACTCCATCTCAAAAAAAAAAAAAAAAGAAAGAAAAAAATATGTAGACTAGACTAGACCCCCTGATAAGTACATGGGAAACTCCTTTAGAAGGGTAGGTCACTTTCTCAATTTGTACCTGTTTTGATAAGATGTAGGGAGGGAATGGGTTGAATCACACTTTGTTTGTTTGTTTGTTTGTTGTTTGTTTTTATTTCTCCTTCTTTGCTTTGGGTTGTGTTCATTTTGTCTGTAGTTTCATTATGGAAATGTGCTCTTCTTTGGACTGGGTCTGTCAGGATCTTTGGTAATAGTCCTGCTTTATTTGTGGATAACTCCAGCTTCCTTTTATTGACTCACTCTCATAACATCTTGCGTATGACAAAGAGAAAACGTTGCATAGAAAGGATTGCATTAGCAGTGAAATTCTGATGTGGTATGATAGTTATAAGATATAAAATATAATGTGTAAACTATAGGGAAACAGCTTGTAGCACTGAAATACATGGTTTTCTCACACTTAGTGACTGCACGGATGTAATATTTATCTTTTTGGAAATACTGTATTGCAAAACAGACCATGAGACATTGAGCTACACAGCGACTGTTAGCATTTGTTAATCTTTTTCAGATGATCTTTATTTCCTAAATCACTATTACTTTGAATTGAAGATTAGAAAAACTGTTCTTTAGCCATTAAATCCAAAATATAAATTTCTTTAAGTGCCACCATTTTAAACCTGCTTTAACTTTTGATGTTAAAAACTAACCAACTG
Organism: Rhinopithecus roxellana; assembly: GCF_007565055.1. Lineage (NCBI taxonomy): Eukaryota > Metazoa > Chordata > Mammalia > Primates > Cercopithecidae > Rhinopithecus > Rhinopithecus roxellana. Next base: position 5,876,111 of record NC_044549.1, on the reverse strand, counting down.
TATCAATATATCTGATTTTTTTTGAGTAGTATTGGTTCTTTATTGTGAAACCTTAAGAGAAAACATTGTGTTCATTTGCAGAGTTGAGATGTATTGGACATACAAGTCTCATTAAATGAAAATCAACTGTTCTGTTTCTTTAATTTTTTTTTTTTCCTAAAGTCATGTTTGCTTTGCGCCTTCATTCTGGTTCTAACCTCTGAAAGCCTTTTTTTTTTTTTTAACCATCAGGCAAGCTTTCATTTAGAGATAAAGTGACTGAAAATAGTAAAATATCAGCAAAGTCAGAAATGAAGAGAGATTGTCACAATGACAACCATCTATAATATTATATTTACTGTTTGCTTTGTTAATACTTAGATACATTGTTTGAACTAGCATATAAATAAGCATTAAGCAGTTCAAATCACTTCTCAATTTTATAAAAAGATTTCAGATATATTAGAGAGTATCTTGTTAAATACGCATCTATTGATCCACTATTATTCCTTTGTTCATTGTTCATTTTTTTAATTCAGTCATCATCAACATCTGCCTTGTCCAATGGCACCAGCTGAGAGTTAGAAGATAAACGTATGACTTCCGCCTTTCTAAAGCTCATAGTCTAATGAGGGAAACAGATGGTAAACTTGAAAAATCATTCACAAATTCTGTTATGTGTTCAGAAAGAAACAAACAAGCTGCCATGATTAGAAAAGAAGAACTTACCATATCTAGGGTTGTCAAGGAAAGCCTCTCCATATAGCTGGGATTTTTCCAAGAGATAAGGAACCAGCAAGGCAACGAGTGTTTACAGCAGAAGGCACATCATAGGCAAAGATTCAACAAAAGGGGAGTGTTTGATGTGTCCAAGGAACTGAAAGGCTCCTGCGGCTGGAGTGTAGTGGGTGAAGATGCAAGCAAGTAGCTGAGCTGGGATACCAGATGTAGGCAGAGAGGAGCGAGTCAGGGCTGTGCACACCATGGAGAGAATCTGAATCCTAGTTTAAGTGCAATGGCAAGCTTAGTCATTGGTTTAAATTGAGAGTTAGGATTCCTTATATTACATTTCAGTTTTTGTTCTTGAAAGGAAAAAAAAGAGACAAGATTACAAATAAAAGTGTCTTGATGCAAAACAAGTGCTTTGTATATTGCTTTTCTTCATCTAACGGAAGTAGTAACACTGCAAACTGGCAGCCTTCCTTCACCACCTGATAGAGCCTCAACATGGCAGTAACAGGGCCGTTTACATCATTCCTGTGTGAGGAGCATTGGTTTTCATTAAGTCGTATGGAGCCCTCTAGTGGTGATTGCTTTATGGTAGTCATGTTGCTGCCAGAACTGTAGAAACTGCGCAATTGAGCCTTCTAAGAGCATGGAAAATTGTAAAGGTAACTGTAACTTTAGGCAGATGTGAGACTGCATCGTGCCTATATCTCTTTGACATAATGACAGGCCGTTTGGTACTCTCTTCAATTGCACTGACATAATTGTTTTGACGTAGGTGTACCTTCCAAGCAGAGTGGCGCTCATCCTTCAGAATGTGGATCTGCCGAATTGAAGAGGCCTGATTTCGGCTCCACCAGATGCAGATTTGTGTTTTGCTTTCTTGTTATCACTGTCACACAGCTTATAACATGTATGCTTTTCAGAATACAGTTGTCTAGCCAAACCGTCAGGTATCTGAAGTTCAATATTGGTTTATGCAAATACAGCAAACTTTTCTTTAAGTAGATGGGAGAATATGTTTAAAATATTAGGAATCCTAGACCATATTTTCAAGTCATCTTAGCAGCTAGGATTCTCAAATGGAAGTGTTATATATAATATGTTAAAAACATTTTGCTTTCCTGGCTAATTATTTGATCCTTTTAAATTCTAATTTGAGTCATTTGTCATGTATGATTTTTTCTGTTAAATGTACACAGTATTTAAGATGGATATTTGGTGGCTGTGTTTGTTCTGATATCTTTTGGTCTAAATTATGAGGTACCAAGATTGTTTCTTTGTTGTTTTCTTTTTAAATTGTGTTTAGAAATACTGTAATAAATTTGCAATAGTGATACAAAATAAAGAATTATATCCAAGATAATATAAAAGCCATTATGTACGAACTCATCCATGTCTCATTTTGTGTAAGTTTTATTTTGTGATCTCTTGTCCACTAAGTATCTTGTTAAATGCCATTACCCCAGTCTTTCTGAAGCCCTGAAATGGTAATTGTAGCATTTCAGAAAATGTCTTTCATTTCATTCAATAAAAAGCTTTTGTAAAATTGCCTTTGCTAATGTTTATTTTGCTATACTATTATAGGGCTTGATTATAAATGAATATTATTGTGCCTTATCTCAACTCTAATACCTTCTCCACATACGTTCACATCTACGTGATGGACTAGGAGGCATGGAGATTAATATTTTTTTTTTTAGGCACAATTTTGTAACTTGAAATCACACTAACCAATTTTGATATCTAAGCTACTCCTTCATTGTAAACCTGAACACTTTTAGAAGCTAAATTAAGTATCTCAACTCAGTAGAATACTTCTTCATGAATTTACCCCTTGGTTAATTAAATACCAAGACAGGTCTAAGATCATTGATTCATAACTGAGAGATTATATTGTACTTATGGGACATAAAGTATCTGTTACTTTTTTAAAAAGATCTAATTTTTCCCTAATATTAATACTGACTGCATGTTTTTTGTTTTTAGCCTGATTATTTGTGATTAATTAGAAATGAGTTATTTCATTAAAAACTCAGTAGGAGAGATAAGCAATAAACATTTTTACAGCCAACTCCATACTGTATATTAACCATCATCCTTAAACTGTTTTTAAATAAAGCCTTGAGCATCTAAGTGTGAAAGGTGTTATTTACTTTAACTTCTAAACAGAATAGTGGTTTGATTTCCTGAAAGAATCAGCAGTGCCGGCTGATAATGATTCGTGCTGGGGAAAATTACTGAAAGTCATCTGTAATGGTTTTCCCATTGCATAGACATTATTAATATCTTAGCACTGGTATGATCTCTGTACTGTGACTATCATTGATAAAAACACAGCATAGAACCCTGAAGCATGATATATCATGTTCTAATTTTTAGTTCCTTAATTTTGCATGTGTTATGTATGAAGAGATATACCATTTATTAGGTATAGTTTTTACATTACGATAAATTATTTAACATCTAGAACCCATTTACTTTTCATTTTGACCTCTGTGGCAGAGTGAGGAAGACCAGACTAATTATATACCATATTTGTATTATATTGATTGATTTTGCTAATAGGTTCTTTAATTTCAGGATCTAAAGTTAGGATTTAACAATGTAATGTAAGTTAACTTGCCCCTGTCAAGTGCCCTTCTCCCCCACCCAGAAGAGCAATAAATGCATGTTGCTAGGTAGGAATTACAAAAACCCATACAAACAAATAAAATATTAAGAGTCCAAAATGGAAAGCAGTTGGGTTATATCACAGCATAGATGACCTTTATGGAACATTCTAATATTCTAATACATTTTACTGTAGGACTTTTCATTTACGTATCGGTAACATTCTCATTGTTATGTCATCTTGTGGGAAGTTCTTTATTGGCTGAGTGTTTCAGCAATCAAAACAGAGTTGCAAAATTTTACTCTTTTAATATGCCTTATATTGTTTTTTCTCTGACATGTTTATTACCAACATCAGAAATGAGAGTGACCTGTCTTTGTTGACTTTTTAAAAATAAATATTTTGCTATTTCAGTTTTTTATGTTCTAGAAAACTTGAGTACAGATTTCTTGCTATCATTTTCTTTTTTTTTGAGACGGAGTCTCGCTCTGTCGCCCAGGCTGGAGTGAGTGGCGCGATCTCAGCTCACTGCAAGCTCCGCCTCCCGGGTTCACGCCATTCTCCTGCCTCAGCCTCCGGAGTAGCTGGGACTACAGGCGCCCGCCACCTCGCCTGGCTAGATTTTTGTATTTTTTAGTAGAGACGGCGTTTCACCGTGTTAGCCAGGATGGTCTCGATCTCCTGACCTCGTGATCCGCCCGTCTCGGCCTCCCAAAGTGCTGGGATTACAGGCTTGAGCCACCGCGCCGGCCAATTTTCTAATAGTAGCAAACGAGTTCTAGTAGTTGCCCTATTATCCATAATAGGATTTACACCTAATGCTAGTGATGCATAAGGTTTTCATTTAATAAATAGCCTACTCAGAAAATACCATAGCTCGTAATAGCCAAAAATTGAATTGTAAACATTCTCCTAGAATGGTTCCCACTTTCTACCACTTGAACTCTGAGGTCAACTTTTCCCATATTCTCTTTTCTGTCAGTGTAATGTTTCTCACTTTGCCCTGTTCTTAGCTGACGTGTTTATCTCTAACCTAAAGTGAGGGAGTTAGCCACCACGTTCCTCAAGTTCAAAAAGTAACCAGTGACAATAAATTGGCTTTTCTTGTAACAGCTATAAAAGAATGCAAGTTTTTGTTGTTTTTTTCTCTCTGACTGACGCACTCCCCTTAGCAATACCAATTCAATTCAACATTTATCACCCATCAGGGTTATAGCCATTGCTATGGGGATCATATAGGAGGTTGTCTGAATAAGAAGCCTGTTCTTCAAATAATACAGAAGAGAGTACAGACAGATCTGGAGGAAAGCGACGAAGGGTCATGTGTTTTCCTCTCGCATTCAGCTTTCAGTTTCTGGAAAAACACTGTTTCACTGTCTCTGGTCCTGAAGCCATTGAATCTGTTGATGAAAGCAATGTAAAATAGCTTTCTTACTGGTTTTCCTATGTAGAATGAGCTGGAACAGACAGACCTGATAGAGACCAAAACAGTGAATCAGCTTGCTGGCTGGCCTTGTGCCTCTCAGACTATTTCGTTTTGCTATTTTGAGTCATGCCCTAAGCTTGAGGTCTTCAGAGTAGTGAGTTTCATTTCTTTCTCTATTCCTTATAAGGGGACAAGCACTGAGCTATGAACTTTGCTAGGTAGAATATTCTGATGAAAGAAAATAGCATAGCAATGTCATGTCCTTTATGCAGTGGAGTTCATTTATCATTCACAATGTGTTAGAATAGAAATGTAGATAAATTTTCTAACTAAAGCCAGCCTTTAGGGGGGAAAAAATCAAATGAACTCCCTGCTAATTTTTCTGCTCTATTATCTTATTAATGGTGATTTGTAGAGAATTTCAGAGAAACATTCATATTTTAGGGCAGAGTTTCTTAACTGGTAGTGTGAGGAATTATCATACAGTAGCTGTAAGTGTTTTTGTCTCCATAAGATGTTACATCTGGATTTTAACTCTTGGCAAAAACTGTGCAGAGGAAGCAATGTTTATATACATTAAAAAATATATTTTGTGTTAGATATGCTTATGCTAATGACATGTCATTCAGAAGCTTACTTATGACTTACAGTTTTTCTTGTTATTTCTGCTGGACCAGAGAGAGGTGTTTAGCCATCATATATGCTGTGTAGACTGTTTTACCCAGAAGCCTGAACTGTATTGTAAAAGAATAGTGTGATACAGTGGACAGGAGACGTGGGCTCAAGTTACAACTCTTCATGCTCAGTGCCTCCTCATTGCTTGTTTCCTCTTGGAACATACAGATGTCCCAGTGAATTCCTTTCCCCTGCGGTCAGTGTAATGCCCCCTTAGTGTGTCAGCTACTCTCAGGCTCTGCACTAATATAGCCCAACCTTGTGAAGGGCATTTAACAGTCTCTCTACAGTAACCAAGAGAGCAATGTAAACTATATACAAAATGAAATAGTCTTAGACCCCATCATAGCAACCAAGTGTTGAGGTTCTCTATTTCTTTCCCTCTTCCCCTCCTACTCACAACCTAGCTAGACTACAGGCAGAAGGAATAATTGACAAAGAAAACAAGAATTGCGAAAGAGAGCTCATAGGTAGATACAATTTGGTTCATCTTTTTTTGTTATGAAAGTCTGTACTCGCAAGAACACATTGTTATTAATAAATGTTTATACAACTAGACGTTAATTTCTTGAAGATGGGGGAGAGATATCAACAGTTGGCCTGAAATTTCAACAGCCATCTGGTAGTAACAGTAAGGCAATACAAAACAGAAAACTGACCAAAAAAAGCTATCACACCAAATTACTTTGCCACACAAGAATTTGAATTAAATGAAGTGTTCAAATTGTTTATGCATACTTGTCTAAGGTAATGCAGGAAATAGCTGCAAATGTATGAACAAACTCATCCAACATACATATTACAACACATGTAAGTGTGTGAAAAAACACAGATATACATATATAATTTGTAAGTCAACTGAAAACACACCAAGTCCACTAATTCTAATATTTGACTTGAACAAATGAATCACTTGATCTCTGTGTGTGATACTTGTTCTCAATTTTAGGTATTTTTCTGGTTACATACAAGCATCAAACCCAAACAAATGATTTTATTTGGATTTAAAGAAGGTTCTAGATCTGTGCAATGAAATGCAATATATATGTTTCAAATCTTTAGAAATTTCTCACCTCAAACTATTTAGCTATGAGTCTTCTATTTTTCCTTTAGAAAGGAAGGAGAAGCAGTTGAAATAACTTTATCACTTCTTTATTTATATCCAATAAGGATTCTTTTTTAACTGTTTGTAGTGTCACTTTCCATTGACTCCAGTAATATACATGAAAAATGCTGTGTGCAATTTCATTACACACACACCCCAAGCCACTGCTGTCAATTATTGATTAAAACTGATCATATGATATTACACACATGCAGACACACAGTCACTCTATATTCCCTCTTGTTCTTTCTTATGGTAAGTGGGCATCACTCACTGGAACTTTTCTATGTAGAAAAAGCAGCAGAATACCTAATTCTTTACTGAAACATCTATTTCTTGAAAGACATACTGTATTGGCTACCATGTATTGAGCCCTCTCTTTTTACTGTGTCCTGTGCTGAGCACATTTTTATTCTTAAACTGCAAAATTATTATGACTGCACCCCTTTTGTCTAGATTGTGCTGATCTCACTGTTCTCAGCTGCCTTTTATGCTATTTGCACAAAGGATCACCAGAAATCTCTATATCAGGGATCAAAAGTTGGCTGTCTCTTTTGTATTCTTTTGGTTGTTTGCCTTTAATTGAATCTGAATGTCTTTGTTGGAGGACAGGGTGGCACTTGAAGCCATGTGGGAGGGTGGGATGCCCCACTTTGCTGTGAGATGGTGAGGGATGAGTCTGGAGGACTGCCCCAAAGACTGAGAGCTTGTGTCAGGGCTCATCCTCTATCTGCATTGATTCACCATTTTCAGCCCATGCTGCCACACTCTGCCTCGTTTACTTGTTGGGTATTTTGCCTCATGATGACTGTATACTGTTGTTTGACTCCTCAGCAAGTCATTATCATTTTCTTTATTGTCTCTACCATAAGAACTGGGAATTACTGTTTATGGTTCTCCTTTATCCTCATCATTTCTTTAAAAATTTTTGAGAGTGATGCTTCTATCTTATCTTTATTTCTCAACTTAAATTCCCCACTCCACTCATTTATAAAGAAACAAAATTATAAGTCAGATACCAAAAGACAAATAGTACTACATATTCTCACTTATATGTGGGATCTAAAAAGGTTGAACTCATAGAAGCAGAGTAAAATGGTAGTTTCTGGGAACTGGGGCAATGGTTGCAGGGTGGGGAGAAGTTGGTCAGAGGATATAAAGTTTCAGTTAGAAGGAATAAGTTTTGGAGATCTGTTGTATAGCATATTAACTATAGTTACTATCAGGTTGTTATATACTTGAAAATTGCTGAAAGAGTAGATCTTAAATGTTCTCACCACAAGAAAATGGTAAGTTTGTGAGATGAGGAATATGTCAATTTGCTTAGTTTAATCATCTCACAATGTATACATGTATCAAAACATCACATTGCACATCATATATATATAATTCTCATTTGTTAATTGAAGCTTAATAAAACTAGTGGGTTGATTGAATGAGGCCCCAACCACACTATCAAGGGTAATATCTTTGACTTAATACCAATTCATGGTTGATGTTAGCCACAACATCATTGGTATTAGCCTTCACAACAACCCCTAGATGGGGATATGGTTAAATACCTGGGCATGGTAGTCTACCCAAGTTGACACATAAGAGTAACTATCACAGGAATATTCTGCAGAATACCTGACCAGACAAGGAAATGCCAGACAAGGAAGTCTGAGAAACTGTCCTAGACAGTCCAGAGGGGGCTAAGGAGGCATGACAACTAAATGTAATGTGGTATCCCAGACGTGATTCTGGAACAAAAAAGGGACATTATGGAAAGTAGTGAAATCCAAATCAGATGTAGAGTTTAACTGTGTGTGTGTGTGTAAAATAAAAACAGGTACTTGAATAGATAGTTCTCCTTTACTGGAGAAGTATAGTTACAACAAATTACATCCGATGTCCCAGGGAGACAAACCAGGGCTGAAAGACACCGGGATCAGGAGCCTGAACACAGTTTTCTGAAGTGACTGGAAAAATGACAGCCAATTGTTTTTCAACATCTTCCCTGACCAACAGACAAAGCAAAGGTCTAAAATCACGATTGCATGAAAGTAAATGTCTAAAATGTAGGCCTCTTGTTGATCTGTGTTGGATTACTTCCTTTAAGATGTTGTGCTTATTATTTGGGTATTGGTTTACAGATGAATAAATAAAAACATTCTGAAACAAAACTCAGGATATTTGGTAAAATTTCTTTCACATTTAAGTTACTCTTAAGTAACTTAAATAAAGAGTAACAGCTTCTAGGGCGTATACTTTTCAGCCATGTATCTTGGAGCTACATTTCATGTTAAGAAACAAGATGTTTGTAAATGTTCAAAAATTAGGAGCTGTGACTGCAATTCTCAGCTAGGAGAAGCTAGGACGAATTTACAAGTAAATCCTAAAATCTTAACAACTGGACAAAACGAAAGTTTATTTTTCATTTATATCACATCTCATTACAGAATAGCGAGGGACTCTCATCCATCCTGTAGCTAGGCTATCTTTAATCTGTTGCCTCCAGAGTTATAATGGAAAAAGAGAAAACTGAAGAACTTCAAAAAAAAAAAAAAAATCCAGGCGTGGAAGTGGTTTGCCCTCTTCCCACTGTCCCTTGTGTCCCATCCTGTCAGTCAAAACTCGTTCATATTGTCCTGACCTAACTGCAGAGTGGACTGGGTCTTCCTGTGTCCAAGAGGGAAAGCCGCGCAGTGAAAACAGCATGCCATCTGCCGTCATTGCCGACAAAGTCTGGGAAATCTTACATATTTATTCCCCCTCACAGAATCATGATGCAAATTTAATATTAAAGGCCTTGAAAATTCCTAAAATAAGGAAATTCTTCTAGTATTGTTTAATTCAATATTTCCCAAACTCATTGAACAGTGTTCAACTCAGTCCTCATTCACAGGGAACATCAATGTCATCTTGGAGGTATAAAGCTGTATTTTCCTAAACACAGTATACAGTAACACAAAGATAAATTTCTCTCTTTTTCTAATGTGTCTATGACCAATAACTCCCTCCTTCTAACTCCGTTTTTTGTGTGTGTTGTGCATTTGCAGTCCATTTTCCTTCATGGTCACCTGATCTAGGAGTCAACATTTCTATTAGAATGATGATCTCGTGATTTAACTGTTCACGGACGATCTTATTTCTTTAGGTTCAGAAATTTCTTGATAGGTTTTTAAAAATTGATAAATAACATTGGTACACAGTATATTATAGAGTGTGTGTGATTTTTGTTACACGCATAGAATGTGCAATGATCTAGTCAGGGAATTTAGGATATCTGTCACCTTGAGCGCTTATCATGTCTATATGTTGGGAATATTTCAAGTCCTGTCTTCTGGCTATTTTGAAATACACAATGCACTGTTGTTAACTAGAGTCGCCCTACTCTGCTATAGAACATTAGAGTTTATTCCTTCTATCTAACTGTATGTATGTACCCATTAGCCAGTCTCTCTGCCCCTACCCCCAGACATTCCTCAGACATTCGTTCCCTGCCTCCGGTACCTGTCATTCTACGGTACCTGTCATTCTACTCTCTATCTCTGTGGGATCATGAGAGGTGTTTAATTGGATCCCCAAGTACTGACCTCAGCGTTCTCTTTAATGAATGTTCCTGGGTTATGAGAAATCTGAAAACCAGATTAAAGGCCATTTTCTAGAAAGAGAGTAGGATATTAGGGTAAACATTTCATTTAATTACTTAATTGCTGGATTGATCTGCTTTTTTTTCAGCCTAATGTTTTCTTGCTGATTACTGTTGCCTATATTTTAAAATTCATTTTTATATCACTTATTGCAGTATATGTATATTTGTAAACTATTTGCATTATTTTTGGAGAAAGGTAGTAAATAGATGATGGATAGATAGATCATAGATAGGTACACAGATATACAGAGAGACATATGAATAGATGTTTTAAATATGGCTTCTGTTGTGGTGATGACATAGTCCACAGCGATCTGTTTCGATATGTTGTGACTGGTTGCTGAGGAACCACTTAAAGCTAGTGAGAAGTGCAGGCGCTTCCTTTGATATTTTATTAGGATAAAACCTGGATTTTCTAAAATCATGGAGATTTCTGCTTAATGTTGTGAAAACAGGATGTGATATCTCACTCTAATGTGTAAAACGTTGGAAAGTTTATACAAAACATAATAAATGTTCTGGGTGTGGCGAAATAATAAATGCTTATATGTGCTTAATCAAACTTCCATTCCTTTATATATCTAAATCATTAAAAAATGTATTACATATCATTTACATAGATATATATGAAAAGTTCAGAGAAGCTCTTAATATGGGACAAAATAAAAAATAATATTGGATACAGGAATATATATTATACCCTGCCTTTTTTGACAGGCAGTCATAAAAATGAAGTGAATAATGTTCAGCTTTTGTTCTGTTCTTTTGAAGGATCATTCTCAAATAAAAATTATTTTTGTCTCTCCTGGACAGTTACTCCTAGTACTTCTCATAGAACTAGTACAAGCATAAACTGGATCTACTCTTGACATTCTGACTAGCTAGTCAAATGTCAGTTTAAAATAGACAATTTTGTTATTGATTCATTATTGTTCATTCATATATTGAGATACTGTGCCAGGTTCTTGGAATGTAAAGATAAATAAGATAGAATTTCACAGTTTTGTAAATTGACTAGTCACAAAGGAGCAAATAGATTTGTTATTGTGTCAGAGTCTAAGAGTTACCTATCTAATGTCCATTCTTCTATCTTCCACAATAATAGAACCATTATTCAGGTGTCAAATGACAAGTTTCATTGATGTGTCTAAATTCTAGGCAAAAGAGGAAGTTGGGTGGGACTTCTGGGATTACTGCTTAAAAGGAAAAACAGAAAACTGGAACATTTACTATTAACAAGCTTCTCCTTCAGCTGCTTGGAATGTGTATAAAATGCTGGAGATCTATATCTATCTTAGCTATGAGACAACTTTACATGCTTGGTGGCAGATGGGAAAGATAGAAGGATGCAAGATTTCCGATAATTTTAAACCAATCATATAATTATGAGCTGCCTTTACCCACTTTATACTTAAAAAAAAAAAAAAGGCCTTATGTATTTACTAATATATTTAGGATTTTCTGTTACTTGCAGTCAATACAATCCTAAATGGTTCACTTATCAAAGAAACTAAATGATCTCAATTGATAAATCAATCAAGAAGTTGACCTTGGATACATAAGATTCAAGGAGGTAGATTAGCAGGGCTCTAGGCACACAGAAAGAAGGCGCATGAGTATATTAGAACTAAGAAATTACGTTAATGCTTTCTAAACATACATTAATTCCCTCAACATGAACTAGTCCAAAATGATGGAAGCACAATGTCTGTGAAGAAAATGATTTAAAAATAAAGGTGTAGTAAGTTAGAACCAGTTTATAAATAGCCTTCAATGTCTAAGCTAAGAAGAGTGAATTTAATTTCTTATGGATTATAAAGTCCTTAAAGACTGTTTACAAAGTGAGAGAAAAATAATATTTAGAGCTGAAGAAAGCTTAAAATCCTCTAATGTAGTGATTTTCAAAATATGCTGGGGGACATCCTCATTAACACCTACATGGTTGGCAGGGAGGGGGCTGGAGCAGAGTTTGGTGCTGCTTACTGGGCATGGCTTCACGGCACGGAGAGCCCTCATTCATAGGAACTCTATTTTAATCTGTTTATAATCCCACATAGTAATGCTTCTAACAAAATATTCCGAAGTGAATAGTATTTGAAATCTACCAATCTATGCCAATGTTACAATTGTATTTATTGGAAAATTTTGACTCAGAGAAGTCTTTGCCCATCATCCCGCTGTGAGTTAAGACCTGACCACAGGTCTACAGAACACTGGCCAGTCTCTGTATGATGTTGTGGTGCGAATCAGAGATGTGCTTTAAGATCTTCTGAAATGTACTTTGAAGAAAATAAATGTCAGGGGTTGGGCTACCAATGATAACCTACGTCAGTTGCTATAACAGAGATGGTGATGGGCTGAAAGCAGAGAGGTTTCAGTGGGTCTACACAGTGACGGATGTGTATCAGTGACCCTAAACAGATTCTAAGCCGCTTTCATCAACAACGCAACCAAACCTCTGCTTTTAATTCCTTGTGCTTTAAGCTCTCAGAACAGTTTCTGTTTCTGGTTGCATCCTGACTTATTCATGGTCAATGCCCTACCTTTTACTGAAGAGAGCTGTTGAGGCTGTGAATTTAACTTGCATGGTAATTTTGCAGGCTGCAGCCTCAAAGTTTGGGTCTGATTTTTTAATACATCAGTCCTGAGGCTACAGAAGCTAAAAGATTATTCCAGTCCAGGTATAGGCATTCTAGTGTTCTGATCATGCCTTGAGCTGAGAATTTAAAATCCTGAGCATTTCATCCTTTAATCTCAGTGTAGACATCTTCTCCCACAGTCCTTGTGCTCATCGCTTCCTTGTCATTCTTTTCCAAGTCACTTGGACTCTCCAGCTTCACTTTCGTTAGGCTCTGTATGCCAGGTAACTACAAGTGACAATTTAAGTAACTGTTTTGTCTGCATTTTATGGACTTTCATCTCATTTTCCACCAATGGTAAAGTCATTACTGCCTACAAATCTCACTAAATGAAATAGCCAATAAAAAATACTGTCTTCAGGTGATTCTTTACCTAGGAAGTGCTTCTGGTGCCAAATGATTTATCAGTCAGGGGCAGACAAGAAAACAGACATCACTGAAGGTATTACAAACACAACATGATTTATTATAGGAGCATAGAGACAAATGTTGGAAGTGCTGGTAAAGCAAATGTCAAAAAGTTACTTCTGGCTTTCAGAAATTCCAGAAATGACAGAACTACAGAAAAACCATTGCTAATAAATATCTCTCTCTGAAACACTAAAGTCAGTGTGATTCTCAGGAGGATGCCCAGATACTGCTAGAAGCTGCTGCTGATTATCTCAGCTGCCTACAGCACCGAAGTGGTTAATTCTCAGGAGGATGGTTGAAAGCCAATGGCGAAACTTCCCTTCTGCCACCTGCAGATGCCCTTCCTCTAAAAAGAGTAATGAAGTTGCTGAGGAAGCGCACCCCATGCACAGTGCAGCACGTGTGCAAAGACTGTTGAAACTGAATTCAGAGTGCACCCAGGCCTTCTTGCTTTGCAGAGTAATGAGGAATTATAAAAATGACAGTATAAGCTAAAACCATGCAAAATGATCTTAATCAAAAAGAAAAAAAGACGTAATTGTTTCACAACCTTTAAAAATTTTTGTCAAACTATTAGTCTGTTATTATCAGTTAAAAATCAAATAGGAAAATGAAAAAATAGGAAAATGAGAAAATAGTAAAACTAACATTTATTTAGTACATGGTAGTTTAAACCATCAGAAACAATGACAATTAGCCTTTTTTCTTTCTTTGTATAAAATGTCAAGAAGAGGTTTTGAGGAAAATAAAAATTAACAATAACCGTTAAATTTAAAGGTGAAGAATACTGATGCCAATAATTGACATAGAGACAAGCAGTACAAAAGTCAAGGATCAGTGAGGAGTCTGATCTCAAACTTCTTAAATTTTAAGTGCATGAGGCTAATCCATGTGGAAACACCCAGCGTGCTGCTAAAGTTTCAATCTCCATCTCAAGAGAGTCAGGAACTAGAGCTACAAATGAAAATGCCATGTACAAAGAAGTGGTAAGTGAAGTTAGGAAATAAAACTGCTGAACTCAGACCCTTCCAGTAGCTCCCAAGTACATGGTATGAGGCAGATAAGCCCAGAGAATGGGTAGATGGTAGTATGAAGAGAGACATAAGGAATGGAGAAAATGCAAAGTTATGTAACAAAGGGCAGTGAATTTTAGAACAAAAGTAACAGCAACAATAACAAAGACAGGCAATGGTAAGAAATATTGCTGAAAAGTAGGATAAGTCCTAAGTAAAAACTCATTAAATCTACCATTTAGAGTGTTAATAGTGATTCTTTATAGAAAAGTGATGATAAAATGCTTGGAAATAAAGGAAGGAGGTTGAAAAGATCTGAGAAGTGAGTGAGCAGTTGATGACTGGCAAATGTGGAAAATGTGGACTATATTTTTTAATTTTTTTTTTCTTTTAGAGAGAAAGAAAGGATAGCTTTATAATACACCTTGAGAAAATTTAATATACCTTGAGATAGTAGAGAGATAAAATTTGAGGATGATAGTCCAGCAGAGGTTGAGAGAGTTAAAATGTCTTTTTTTTTTTTTTTTTTTTTTTTTTTTTTTTTTTTTTTTTTTTTTTTTCCTTTTTTAGAGATGGAGGCCTGGCTCTGCTCCTCAGGCTGGAGTGCAGTGATGCAATTATAACTCAGTGCAGCCGGGAACTCCTGGGCTCAAGTGATCCTGCCTCAGCCTCCGGAGTGGCTGGGATTGCCGGTGTGGTCCACTGAACCCAGCTAGAGGGTTGGGATTGAGAGAACGGATTGAGAGTGGCTTGGACAGGAGGAGGGCAATTCTTCCTGAGAGGGAGGTAGAAAGGAGGAAGTGTCAACTTAGATTATTGGGTGATGAAGCAGAAAACCAGTGGACCTTCATTGGCATACCACTTCACCTTAAAGCTGAATGGAGAGGTCCACTGCACCAAGAGGAAGAGGGAGGATCAAATTGAGAACTTGTGAAGAGCTGAGAATGATTTGCAATATTCACTACAGGAGTTGATAAAACATACCTAAAATAATTGTCTCGTTGTTTTATCTCAACTGGTAGGTTAAATCGCGTGAACTTGACCCATGGATAAGCCAAAATTTTATGTTTTTTTCTATTTTAGTTCTTAGCTAAGAAAATTTCTGAGAGGGGGAATGAAGGAAAAGAATCTTTTAGTGTTAGAAACAGCGTTGTTAAAAAGGGTGTCTGCATATGAGGAGTAAAACCAGTTGGAAAGAATTGAGAATATATAGTGACTGTAGTACAGAGTGATGGTAAATATCAAGTTTATTAAGGAGTGGCAAGCCATTGTTTGTTTAAAAAAGAAGTCTGTGTCTACAAGAGTTCTGTAGATATTTACCAGTGTCGAGTACTTTATCTTCAAATTCAAATACATAATTAGATTCATACTCTAGCCTGCTTCTTCAGCCCTACCTGTACTTATCTTTTTTCTGAGAATTTTGTCAGACTGTTGGATCTTCTGCTTTTTTTCTTGGGAAGGTTTTTTCCCGTGGGCTCATTTCTGACATTATTCAGTGTATAATTTCTTTTCTATCAAATTGATTTTTCCAGAGTGGAGAAAAAAATCCAACTTATTATTCTAAGAAAAGAAAGAGTTTGCCTCATTTTTTTAAAGAAATAAAATCTAATAGCTTGGTGCCTTTTGGTGAGTGAACTGGAAAAAGTTATAAGTATCTTTCTTTCTATATAATTATTTCCATTTGGGCATATGGTTCTTAATAAACAATGAACTGGCTCTCAGTCTTATTTGTTCATTGTGTGAGTTTGGTGTGGATGCACATATATCAGTTCTATCAACTAGTGTACAATTCTTGCTTTGAAACTGCCTAGAAAAAAGAAAATATTTTATTAAAAGAAGAAACCTAACTTGAATTAAGCTCTGAGCCAAGGAATATAAAGAAAACTTAATTCTTTTAAAACATCACAGTCCTAAACTGGAGACTGACCAAAAAATTATTTATAATCAGAATTAAATATTAAAGGTTAAGAACTAGAACCTTAATATATTCAAGAAAAGTGGAAATAAAGTCATGGTCAACCTAAGAACCTCATATAATTGCTGAAGCTCATACACCAGTGACTTTCATATTCAACGACTCTGTTGCCAGAATGTATTTTGCATGTGGGTAGAGAAATCCTTTTCACAGCACAATGAAATGACACTGAAAATGGGAGAGGAAAAGATGGCCATGCTCAGGCCGCAGATCAAGAGACTTGGCGTAAAAAAGAAATGGCTTAAGTGAAGGGCAATAAATAAAATTGTAAGTGAATGTGCACACACAGTAAATCTATTTAGGTGCAACCCTCAACCTCTCCCATGTTCACCGCTGTGTTACACAGCAATTCACAAGTAGTCAAAACTTTGGTTAGAAGCTGTCTTGGATGTGTCAGTTGCTATGTGTGTGCTGCATAAAGCTGCAGAGAAAGGGCACTCACTCTGTGCTGCTTTTGAAATCCAGGAAGATACCTTAAAACAGCAAAACTGATGAGCTGGTGAAGGGGCCTCAGAAGGACAATCATTTGGCTTCACTGAAGGAACTGGCAGTTTTTGCATTCACCTCCTGATTAATTTCCACACTCCCCTGATTTCCAAACTTTTCTTTTCTCTGCCTAGCCTATTTATGCTTCTGTTCTCCCTCTTGCAGACCTCAGATTTTCATTACTCCTTTTGTGCGAAAAGTCTTCCTGCTCAAAGCCCACTTTAAATTCCCTCAAAGGAGATAAGATGAGCATCGAGCACATAGACAAATACTATGTTTCAACACAATAAGTGAAATGAATTTTGTCTTTTGACCCACAGATTTCGTGTACTCATGAACTCATAGCATGTTACATTTCCCGGTGACTTATCTTTAAGCAATGTTTTTTCGCTGTTGTGATTATTTCATGTTTGTGTGTCTTCTTTCTTTAGCGCTCAAGTCTTTATATTCCATGGCTTGCTTTCATTTTTTTCCAACCACAAAGCAGTGTATCTGTATTAGTCCATTTTCACACTGCTATAAAGAAATACCCAAGACTGGGTAATTTATAAAGAAAAGAAATGTAATTGACTCACAGTTCCACACGGCTGGGAAGGCCTCAGGAAACTTAAAATCATGGCAGAAGGGGAAGGGGAAGGAAGCACCTTCTTTGCCTGGTGGCAGGACAGGGAAGTACAAGCAGGAAAAATGCCAGATGCTTATAAAACTGTCAGATCTCGTGAGAACTCACTCATTATCATGAGAACAGCATGGAGACACCACCCCCATGATCCATCACCTCCCTCCCTGATACATGGGGTTTACAATTTAAGATGAGGTTTGGGTGGGGACACAGAGCCAAACCATATCAGTGCCACGTGATTGTACAGAGAATATGCTCAATTAATTTCTGTTGTGACAAATAGTTTTTCCCATAGAAGAATTTGTACCCAAACATATAGTTTACCCCTTAGTATTTTACTTGCCTGTTTTACAAAAGATTCATGCAAGGCAGTTCACTAACTCCAACATACTGAAATGATAATCAAATTTTTGTTACGTAGTGGCTCATTGTAGAAGGGCTGATCAGATTTGACTATTTCATTTTGCAGGTGAGGACACAAGAATGCTTATTCAGATTACTCTAACTTATGGAAGGGCAATGGAGAAAAATAATGGCAACAGCCAGAGCAAACGCCACACAAAACTTAAGCAGAGTTGTCTTCTACCTCAAAATGTGTTGCCTGACTTCCCTTCTCCTGACTGTAGAAATTTAGTTTGTCTGATTTTTTTTCAATATAAGTTTGCGGCATAGGAATAATTTCATTACTTTTGAACCTAAGTCACTTTCACACTTAATTCTTCACAAAAATGTTTTCCCGGGTTTAAAGAGAATTATAATTTCTCGTGTTTGGACTGTCTTCTAGTGAAGAGGTGGAAAATAGAATTAACTGCAATGAAATGCTATGTTATGCATCGCTTTAAAATTATTCATTTTTTATTTCTTTTATTGAACCGGAGTTTTTACTCATGATTGACCTTCAGATGATTCTGAATATTACTTTCTGCCACAACACTGAGTAGCCTAGTGTCTGGCTTCTTAGGTTATGAAACTACAAATTGAATTGGCTTTCCTGAAGCTTAAGGCTGAGGTCGTTGGAGTGTCTTTTAATGGAGACTTACAAATTGAATAGTCAAACTTTTTATCTGAATGTTCACATCCATCTGTAATCAAAGTCCATTTGTGCTTTGGCTTTGGTAATTTTAGTGATGGCTTTCTTATGAGCTTATTTTAGCAGGTGACTAATTCAGAAGAGGCAGTAGTTTTTGGCAAATTCTGATATGGAAAATTATCAGGCAACATACAAATGTCATACTAAGTAGTCAACATCTGATAAAACTCATTGAAAAATATCAAGACAATTAGTCAAGAAATATGTTATGTTTTTAATGGCATACTGAGAGCACAATGATAAGAACTGAGAACATAATAACAGCTCTGTATGATTGCCTATATAGCACCAATATCATGTTCCTAAGCACAATGGCAGTAGACAAGATTGTGCCATTCAAGATGGCACTTTCCCTCACATAGCTTAAAACCTATTCTGAGAGACAAAACAAGGAAATAGCTATATGCATAAAATTGAGACAAGGTCATGGTAGGTGGGAATATCACAAATGACTTTTTTTTTTTTTAGTCAGGCCAATAATTAGGCCACAAAGCAGTGCAGAATTTGAATTCCTTGATGGGAAAAGCAAGGTGAATCGAAGGAGATGACATAGGATCAGGAAATGCACAAATGAGAGTGTAAACATTTTATGCCACAGGACAGAGAGAGCAACAGCCAAAGTAGAGTAGACCATGCTTAGTGGGGTGTGGTGGGGAATAAGGCTAAAGACATAGATTTATGAAGGACTTAATAGAAATGAATATTGTACCCAGTGGAGAATCAATACTGTGTATGTTCTTGAGCAATAAAATTAGATCATGACATCATTCTTCTGCAAAGATTAATCATACTAATGCATTAAAATGATTGAAAGGGAAGAAAGGTGAGAGTTGGAGAAAATAGTTTCAGATTTCCAACTGAACTACTCCTGAGAAAAAGAGAAAAGAGAGGAATGTATAAATATAAGAGACATTTTGAAGGAAGACACAATTGAGCATTATGACTTAGCTGAAGAAAATGGAAGTGAAAACACAGCCATATGCCAACCTTACAAATGACCAAATATCTCTAATGAGTAATAAAATGTTCAGTGTGTTTATTCTGCTTCGCCATCTTGACTGTTCAATGAATGTATTCATTAAAAGGTAATGTATCAACGTCAAGCCAGTATGTAGGAGGCTAGCAAATAATAGGAAAGTGGACTCACCTGACACTACTCTCAGACAACAGAATGCATACCCATTATGTTTTGCAGAATGCCCTTCCTGACTGCAAAACAGAGATTAAATCATTTTCATTATGATAGAAAGCATTGCAGTTTCCAAACATTTATTCTTTTACCCTTGGGCAAAGCCCCTTACTTCTTTGAGTCTCATACCATATTTTACCCCTCCTCACAGCTGTCATTTTCTAATCTTCTATTACTCTAAAAAAAGTGTTGAAGCATAGATACCACAGTCATTGCTTCCTCTACATACTGAGATCTGGGAAGAGGAGCTGCTGCTACCCTTCGGAAATCTTGAAATCCCATATACCCCTTTATGATCACAGTCTCTCATTCTTTCAGTCTCACTCACACCTATATTCCTCCTGATGCTAATAATTTCTCAGTGACTACCAGTTGCTTTTGCCTTTACCAAAAACACTCATAACTACTTTTATATTTAACTTCCTCACAAACTTCCCCTGATACCAGTGAAACAAAACTCCCATCCTGAACGTATGCCACAATCTACCATTCCTCCTTACCTCCTTGAGACACAGAATGAGAACATCCACGACTGTTAACCTCAGCGGGTTCCTCAAATTCAAAAACAGATCTAGAGGCAAAACTAAAGACACATGTCTTTCACTCTTGTTATCTCTGCCCACTGAAAAAAAGCAGCAAACTGCCAACTGGCTAAGGTTTCTATAATTACAGTGATTTCTGCGAGTTCATGTTCATGTATATAAGCGTGTGTGTACGTGTGTTTCTCGGGAAGAATAAGGATTCAATGAAAGAGAAATCAAATTGCTTATTTTACTGTCAAGTAACACTCAACATTCTGCCCTTTTCCAATTTCCTCTAATACCTTTTACTTCTCAAGTTTCTTGAGTACAACTCTAGCCTTATGTAATATCTGATCCTTTCTCTCCTGGAATAAATGTCTAGAGGCTTTCTGGATTAAGGGTCATGGTGAAATAATTACAAAGAGATTTGAGATTTGAAAACTTCACTCCTTGTTCAGAAAAATTTGGTAAATGAAAAAAATAAGGATAAGTTTAAAGATGTATATGTGTATATGTTTGTGGGTTACAGATATTTATACCTCCCCAAAATATAAAAGAAAATAATTTTAAATCGAATGTAAGGTTATATTTACACACATCTGCACCATTCTGAATATCACAATATTCTTTTACTTAAAAAAGCCACCGTCCCAACATGGTTCCTTCATTCTCTCATCAGAAGGGATTAGCATACAAGTTTTCCTGATCTGAAAAGTAGCCTTTAGCTGACAAATGCATGTTAAGGAAATGAAAACCAGCAGTGTTTCTACTCTTATCCATTTCTTCTAGTCTCTTCTGATGTAAAAATGTTTCGGCTTTCAAAACACTATTGTCTTATATCTGCATATGTTAAGAAAAGCTTTAAATAATTAAGGTGCTTTTCTGAAGTGAGCATATGTATAAATTTAAAATTTAAGGCTAAGCAATAAAGTATTCTCTTTGAATTAAAGTGAACTTGCTGAAATGATTCATTAAACCCTTAAAAATAATTCAAACTGCAAGAATATATACTAATGAATATTTCCTGTACAACTTGCAAATTAAGTTTAAAAAGTCTACAAAGACATAACTATCAATATAGGAATTCTGATAAATCATATAGAGTCATGATTTTGCTATAAAAGTTCATTAATACATGACATTTATATGGTTATATACATATTTAGTATATAATTGACAACCTCACAAAGCCAATGATTTCACACAGGTAGATTTTCCATTATTCTAAGTGTACCCTTAAATATCCAAAGATACCAATTTATTGCAACAAAGTGTTACTGAGCAAAGCAAAGAGAATATAAAGATTACATGAAAGTTACTGGTGCCAGAATGGAGTCACTTATTTCAAATTCTAACAAAATGGAGTTGAGAGGCCATGGCAGGGAGTTTTCATGCATATATGCCTATGACAGGACTTTTCACAAGACATTTCTGCACATAGAATAGCAGTAGCAGCACTTATCACAAGAAATTCCTCAAGACTGTCATATTCCAGATAAGCCACCTGCACAAGGTCACTTAACTACCAATGGCTGGGTGCACTTTTGACCAAATGCCAATAGCTGCAATGATTTCTATGACCTATGAATTTTGTTTTAAAGCAGCTTAAGTGGATTTATTCTTTTTGGCTTTACAAATCTTCCTTTTGCTCCTGTTCCCTTGAATATGCCTATTTTGGTGACAGCATGAAATCCTGGATTGCAACCCTCTGCTATTCCCAAATAAACTAATTTGTTCCGGAGAGCCTGTCTCTGAGGTTTTTTGCTGGTTGATGATTGGGAGTGGCTTTCTTGGAAATACCAAAGCCCCAGTCCGTTTTGTCACCTTGTACTTGGCTTAATGACACTAACCAAAAAAAAAAAAAAAAAAAAGTCTAACTCATGAATGGTTCAAAAAGCAATGGAATAATATCAAAAAGTACTATTATTCTCCAAATGGTAATTTTAAAGGTAAGAGCTACTTCTTTTGCATTGATACAAACTGTTCACTTAAAATTTGTTTTTCGAGCCAGTCTTATTCTGTCACTTTGGCTAGAGTGCAATGGCATGATCATAGCTCACTGCAGCCTCAAGGGATCCTCCTACCTCAGCCTCCCAAGTGGCTGGGACTATAGGTGCCCACCATCATGCTCAGCTAATTTTTAAAAATTTTTTTATAGAGATGAAGTCTCACTATGTTGCTCAGACTGGTCTCAAACTCCTGGCTTCAAGCGATCATCCCACCCTGGCCTCCCAAAATGCTGGGATTATAGGTGTGGGATTACAGGAGCCTGGTCCAATGAATCACTTTTAATTTAAGATATAACAGTGTTTTAAAAATCTTGAGATATTAAACATTATAAAAATAGGTTTTACAGAGATTTTTAAATCTCTCTGGTAAAAATTAAGATGATGTGCAGAAAGGTGAGTAACATGAACTCCCTAGATAAAAAAATCTGTGGTTAAATTAGAAATAAAACAGATCTTTACCTTCCAGGAAGAAAGGAAGAGGTGTTAATTAAATACTGCGCTTTTAACTGGATGCGGGCGAGGCATTGATATGTCCATTTTTGTAATGGAAGTGATTGAAGCTCAAGTAACTGTCCACAAATTATGTGGTTAGCAAGCAGGAGGATATGATTTTTGGATTCAGACTTGCCTGACCCTAAAGGCTATGTATATTTTGCTACAGAAGATTTCCTTCACAACCACTACTTTTCTGTAATACACGCATTTTAAAACGTATCCGGTATATAATCTTTTAAAAAATAAACCCATGCTGACTTATCATGAAATATGTCAGTAATGGTGTAAATTAGTTCAGTATTTTAGAAAAGAAAATTAGCAATATGTAGCCAATCTATAGAAGAAACAAAGGGAAAAGATTATTCTGGAAACTGCCTACCCAAATAAACTGGAAGGCTAAGAATGCTGCTGGAACAACTAGAATCAGGTGCTGCGATATCTCCAGGATTCTTTTGTTCCACCTCTTTCTGCTGCTGATCTTTGAGTTCTGGCTTTATTCTCTGAAAGCTGCTTTCTCCACAAGGCTGAAGCAATGACCACCAGCAGCTCTGGGCATGCACAGTTTTTCAAGATAAAACAAAATGGGCTTTCAATCACCCTCCCTCAAGTTTCACAATTCCTACTTATAAAACTCTTTGGAAGGCAGTCAGAACTGGCTCGGACCATGTGTATATCCCTCAATTACAATCCAGGCAGGGACAGAGGAAACTGTGATTGGCTGAGTTTGAATCAGTTGTTCCTCTTTCAACCAGTGCTTGTTACCGGAAAAGTGTAAGTGCATGTAAAAACGAAGTAAGGCTGCTCCCATGAAACATACTTTCCCTAGGAAAAGGGAAAGTATACTGTTCTGGAAAACAAGACAATGTATCTTAATTATACTCCAGTGTTTCCTCATTTGCTTAAACAATTTAAATGGATTCCAGTCATTGTGACCCAAGAAATTCCCGTTATTAAATCAAAAATATTTTTTCTTATGTAAGGCAAACCATACCAAAGAAAAAATCAAAAGGAAAGGGAAAATTCTATACATACAATGTCTATTTTATTGCAGCAATCAATGATTGTCGCTACCTAGAATTCCCCTCAAATTCACAAAAACCCAATTTTTAGACAGATGTTGACTCCTCCAGGGTCACCTCCCCTACCACAGCTTCAAAGGTTGGATCGAATGTCTCAGGCAAATCTCATGCCACATAGCACAGTGATTATGTCAACGATCCAGACCTAAGCCAATTACCGAGTGACATTCTGCCAGCCACAGGCCTCAGGTACATGGATTTCTGTAATTCATGAGAGTGCAGTTGGAGAGAGTCTTTTTGAGGATAACAGAAAAGAGGTCTTCTGAGCCTCTATGAGAGAGAATTAAGAAAAGAAAATGTTCTCTGCTCTGCGACACATCTTGGTTTGTGGACACGGGAAGCTGGAACTGCTAAAGGCATTTGCAACCATGAAGGGAGCCATTCCAAATGCCCCTGGTCTGGCACAGATGAGGAATTACAGAGAAACAAAGCCAGCACCACTGTGTTAAGAGAATGGAAACTTGTCCTTCCTTTCCACAGCTACCTAAACAAACACATGTCCTTCTGATTTATCTCTGGCCTTTTCTTCTGTATTTATTCTACAAAGCATCTTGAGATAGATAGCATAGTTTCAATTAGGACACTGTTGGAAACAACGTAAGTGATGGACCAAAGAAGAGTGCAAAATGAATGTTCAGTTATTCAAAGAAATATTTTGAAGATACTAAATCTTACAATTACGAAGACTTTGTAGCTGTATTTCACTTTTTAGTTTACGAATAAATCATCTGATTTTCCTTTTATTTCCTGAGCTATGAGTCAGCATCTGGCAGGAATATTAAGTATCTTATATTCTCCTGTAAACATAGTTGGTTCTTAGTGGTCTAACGTCATTGGGAATGAGATTTTCCACAAAATAAACCTCTTGAATTACTGATGCTTATAAAAAGTAAGCTAAGTATTTTGATAAGAATATTTCTCTGACCTGTTCAGTACTTCCTTCCTTATTGGAGCAGGGTGCATAACGTAATGCTTCTCTGACAACTCAGGGTCGTCATTGTGCATATCAATTGTATAGTATCTAGTAAAGTAATTATTCCAGGAGACATTTGTCCCAAAGGCTGTGGTTTTCAAATACTGGGGTCAGTTTGTTGTCCTTACTTTTAAAACGATTTTGTGTATATTATGGTTCCTCCGACATGCCCCTTTCTGTCAGGCTGTCAGCTGTCATTTCTTGCTGCTCTTTGATAGCCTGCCAATACGGTCATGCCCCCTTCTAATTTTCTGCTTCTAAATTATTCTAGATTAGAAAGTCAAATAAGCATGCCTTTTAGAACTGTATCTAAAAAAGTTTTTAGTAAGGACATTTGTCTAATACACTAAGTTCTGAAACAGGAACATTGAGTTATTTCAGTTGGGCTGTCCAGATACTATAGGACAGATAGAGTCTTACCATTTGTAAGTTATAAAAGAGGTCACTTGTAAAAGGAATCTTAAATCTGATTAATCTCTCAAAATAAGGTATTATTTTGAGCAGTATTTACATTGAGTTCATTTGGATTTTGCCCTGAATTAGGCTTGTTGTCAAGTGACATGTAAATTTTAGACCTATGATGAGTCTTAAAGCTAGAAAGCACATTAGCTAAGATCTCATATGATCTTTCAATTTACCGAAGGCACCGAAGTAGTTTCAATGCTGTTCACTAATTGACCCAGCTAAGGACAAAGCTGGTCTGTTTTCAGGACGATGCTTTCCACAGTGCCGAGGTCTCCCATATAAAAATATCTAAGTAAACCTGCTCCTTTTGTTTCGTTAAAACTACACATGTTTCTGCTGAATGGATGTTTTTAAAGAAAAGTGAGTTTGAATGTATAATACCATGAATTGACTTTTTTGGATTGAGATTAGTTTAAATCTTAAAGGATAGTACTTAACAGAACATCAACTCGAAGATCATAGAAGACCATATGGAAATGATGGCTAAAATGTATACAAAATGCTTTAAATACAATTATTTTTATCCTTATCTTCAATGTATCTATTTTATTTAATAACATCCTTTAGTTATTGTTCTTTGCCAGGAAGACATATAATGTGCTGTCTCATGTAATAAAGTGTCATTAGAAACAGCATCTTGTCACGTTGCTAACTGCAATTCCACAATTTCAATCTGAAATGCAGATTTGTAAATTAGATCATAGGGGAAACCTATCAGTTGAAGAAATTTTATAGGACACTTAAAAAATATATCCTTTCCCTTTTTCAAGAAGGATGAAACTTTAATTGTTTTGAGAAGTCCTATGGAGTTTGAACCTTTAAACAGACACATGGAAAAAAGGGAGTAGGAGAGTTCTAGAACTCTCTGGTTTATAAGGAAGGTATTTGCTTCATGGAAAATCTCCCTCAGACTCAGTCCTTATGGATTATCCTGTAAAATGTTTTCATCAGTGTTGTCTTGCTGCCTTCGACTGAAATGAGCCTACACCCTGAATGTTGCTGAGTTTATAGCTCTAGTAAAACAAACTCTTCTGGCGTTTCCTACACACAATTGAGTTTCTTAGCTGCTTGAAAGATTTGAACTACAGTAGTTTGCTTCATTATTAAAGACATATGATGCCTGTTGTACAGATTTCCCCTTGGGCAACAGAGCTGATGAAAGAATAAAGAATTTCAAGAATCTGTATCTCGAAAATAAGTCCCAAGGTATCTTCTTTCATTTTTTTTTTTTTTTGTAAGTTGGAGGAAAGCTTACAAAATAATTACCATTTTTATTTAGCTTTGTACTTATTGTCAAGCTGCGGGAGAACACAGCATTTACCAGATGAAATTATGTGCCATATGAAATAAACATGTCTTATTTTAACTTTTGGCCCACATTTGGTGGTGTTAATGAAACCTTCCTAAAAATGGGAATCTGAAGTCACATCCTCATCAGAAGGTGTCATCCAATTCCAAACGGAGCAGATGTGCTTTGTTCCTGAATGCTTCAGTTTCTTCACTTGAGTCCTTCTGTTATCCCAGGTAAATTTTTTGTGTGTGGTCAATTGTGAAGTGTTTGAGTCATGACATCTTACATCCATCCTAATGCTTTAATGTCACTTCTGTGGTTCTATGACCCAAAGTCATTGTATTAAACCTATCAAACTGCCTGGCCCTTCACAAGCAACTCTGAAGCAGGCGAGCAAGCTGCAATGAGGTACTACATGGGTGCATGTCGTGGGAAAAAGCAATGGTAATCCAGATGTGCTTCCATCTACTGGGCCACCTGGCTTTCCACACGTACATTAAATAGCTGAAAGGCTCCTTTTGCTAGCGGACAGGATGGCAGCTGAAGTAAAGAGGGGGGATTCGCAAAGGTAGGAAATCTATTAGAAATCAGCCCAGAAGCAGGAGCTGGCAGTTCCCAAAGTGGTTTCTCAGCTGCCACAGGGTCGGCCATTGACAGATGGACTTGGCTCCAAAATGTTACCAGGGAGAAAAGCATATTCACGAGTAGCGTTTAGTTCCCATATCAGTCTAAGTTTAAGGTACTAGGGCTATACAAATAAAGTGCTAAATCTGTGCAGATAAGGTGCTGTGCTGTGGCTATAGCTTTCCAGATAAATTACTAATAAATACAGAATCTTACTTTTACTTTACTGGAGATATGGTGCCCCAAATTTGCAGAAATCCCTTTGTGTCCCAGTTCTGAGTCTAGTCTTTTACTACATAATCTTGCTTATACTAAATGTTCAGTAAATATTTGTTAAATGTAACTCCAAGCTATTGTTTAATCTGTTCTGCCCAAGTCTATTGCATATATGGCCATGAAAAAATACATTTCTTTAACTTAGTCTTTGTCTCCAAATTTCCCTTTTAATTAGTTCGGTTTAACAAAACCTCTCTAACTGAAAAGCTATTAAAGTAATACAGTCATGGACATTTAAGGCTGAAGTAAACGTTGAGAGAAAGTATATATTAGCCCTTTAATTTTACAGATGAAGAAATTATGGCCCATAGAATCTTACCATTTTGGTAAGAGTCATAAATTTAGCTTGTTGCAGAAGGCAGGACTGAAAATTAGTTCTTCTAAATCCCAATACTGTGCTTTCCACTTTTTTATAATTGGAATGTGTCCATATTTCTTAATGTGCTATAGGATGAGAGAATAACTTTGCATAATTATTCTGAAAATAACAAGCAATATTTTTGAGCACCTGTTTGATAGGCAATATTGTTATATAAATTATTTCAATAAATCTTCACAATACTAAGAAGTAACTTGCCTCAATTTTAGACAATTTATATTACATATATGGGAAATATTTATGTTTATTGTTACATGTAAATATTTATATCCATCTACCTACATATCTCTACCTACTTACCTATTATCCATCTATCTGTTTTTGCTGGTCACAGAATGTAAGTAGATGCAGAACTGGTTAAACATGGCTACCGTATAGCCTGCGTAAGAAGACTCACTCTATTTCACTCAATAAACCAACAAAAATATGCAGAAGTTAAGTTTAAGCAAAAAAAAAAAAAAAAAAAAAAAAAAAATCAAAATCCAAACACTACACCGTCCTCAGAATGTACAACACCATAATTTCAAACACAAGCAGGCAAATAAACAATACAAATAAACACAAGTGAGTTAATACATACTTCGGTATTTTAACAAATTATTACCAGTCTTTATTGTGCTAAAAACATAGTTGCTGATTTCTCATTTGAGTCTTGAAAAGTTAAGGCAAAATATAACGAAAGGAAAGTGCAAAGCTTCATCAGATTGAGAATGTGATCATATTGGTCTATGTAGATTCACACAAGAACAATATTTACATAGGCACGATGATGTAAACAGCTAATATGTTGAGTCAGATGCTGTGGTGTACCTCCATTTGGTGACCGGGAATGAAACATGGGTGGTTGTAACAGAAGAAAAAAATGCTTATTCTTTGATCATCAGAACAGGCAGGTGGCAGAGACTGTAAGTAGATTGTTGAATAATTCGAACTCAGTGGGTGAAAGCAAGGGAGAGTAGAGGTGATTTGTTCTCTAACCACTATGTTTAAACATGATCTGTCAACTCTCCTTCCCCATCCCTTTCCAGTTACTTTCATTTAGAAGAAAAAGTTAACTATGACTATCTTTACGTATTGTGTCCAGACTACTCCAAGTTAAACCTGAATCATTTGGAATTCTCAGTTTCCCTTCTAAACAAGCTCAGGCTCTCTCAGGTTAGACTCAGAGACTTACAGTAGAGTCTGTCCTTTCCCTTCTCCTTCAACTGTCCTACCAACCCCATACTTCCTGGGTCCTGCAAAGGAGTGAGATGTTTGGGGGAAATGTAGCAAATGTCTTATATCATGGGTGCTTTTGTAATCCAGCCACTGGTGTCTTCTGTGTGGCAGATATTCACAGGCTGATTCTCTTGGGGATCACATTAAAGGCTTTGTTGAAGGGCCTGCAGTAATCTGCAATCTGCACAGTTGCCTGACATGAGAAACCTTCTTTCTGATGTCATCTCATGACACAACCCCTCCTTTAACCCAACCCCCTGGCACACACTTTTTTCGCTTTTGGAGAATCCTCTCCCACAGCCCTCATCCTGCTCAGTTGAAACTGGATGCCTTCATCTCCTGGCATACACAATGGCCATGCTGAGACTTTTCTTGTATTCTTCCCTTGATCCTGCGTGGGGTCAGAGGGGATCCTGTGTGTTCCTAAGCACATCATTTCCTTGAAGCACATTCTCAAAGAGCTTCCTAAGAAGGGGTTCTTCAGAGTTAAATTTTCATTTCTTCCATATCAGAAAATGTTTCTATTCCAGACATTCACTTTATTAATCATTGTGCTGAATATAGATGTTAGGCTGAAAGCCTTTTCATTTCGGAAATTTAAATGTGGTGCTCCACCAACTTCTCTAGTAGGAATTTTACAGAAGAATGAGAATGGAGATCCAAGCTCTGCTTTCCTTGGTTTCAACCTAATATCCTGCTTTCTCTCGGAACTAACTATATTATTCACAAAGAATTCAATGTTTCCAATCCAATAAAACTGAACATTACCTGATTTTCAGGAATCACAGATTACTGGCCACAAACAGCCACCTATGGTCTTAAGAGCTTATATTTGCTTGTTGTTCCCTACACTGAGAAAAAAATACTGTTAATGGCCACGTTCAGTGGCTCACACTTGTAATCCCAGTGCTTTGGCTGAAGTGGGAAGATTGCTTGAGCCCAGAAATTCAGGGTTATAGTGAGCTATGATTGTGCCACTTCACTTTAGCCAGGGCAACAGAGTGAGATCACCTCTGAAAAGAAAGAAAGAAAAGAGAAGAATGGAAGAAGGGAGGGAGTGAGGGAGGGAGGGAGGAGGAGGAAGGAAGGAAGGAAGGAAGGAAGGAAGGAAGGAAGGAAGGAAGGGAAGAAGGAAGGAAGGTTGTATTGTTAATCATAACAATTTTCATTTTTTAGTGAAGAAAAAATTAGATATAAGGAAATTCAAAAATCTTAGTTTTATAATTCAGTACGTTTTGAAGATATATACACTTACATATCCAACACCCTAGTCAAAGTCTAGAACCTTTGTATAACCCCAGAAAGTTACCTTGAACCATTCTCAAGTTAGTCCCTACCTAAAATAGGCAACCACTGTTCTGGTTTTATCACCATAGGTCAGTAGTTTTATTGCTTTCTGCTCCTGCTAATTTATCTAGGTCAGAAATAGTAAAGATGTAAGGATTTACTGCTGCCCACACCCCCCCAAAAACATGTCTACTTAATGTAGGGTGAAGGCTGTCCATTGCTGGCCATCTTACAAACTCTGTCATATAGGGTACACAAACCAAGGCTTCCTGTTTCCTTTTCTCCTTTCCCCTAGGGTATGATATACGGGGAAGTGGGTGGAATTGAAGCAGGAGGGAGATTTTAATTTGAGTAAAGCAGAGGAAAGTCCCTGAATGCAATTGAACCTGAAATGGAAGTAACATTTTTAGGATTAGGGTTAGGGTTAAGCTAAGTGCTTTGAGGTACGTGATTCATAGAAACAACCCTTTCCTGAACTTCATACAGATGGGAACACACAGTAGACAATCTTTGGCGTCAGGGTTTTATTGTTTGTTTAACATAATATCTTTGAGAGTAATTTACTATATTACATACATCAGTAATTCTGTATTGATACCGTCATTATTGCTGTTGAAAAGTATTCCATTGTTATGACTACACATTATTTTTCCGTATATCTGCTGAGGGGCATTTAGGCTGTTTCCTGTTTGAGGTTACCTTGGAATAAACCTGCTCTAAAATTTCATGTGCAATGTTTTGTGTTTAAAAATATTTTTTCCTTTTTATTTGGTAAATATTGAAGGGAGAAGATTCTGAACCGTAGGGTAAGCAAATGTTTGGCTTCATAAGAATGTCCAGCAGTTTTCTAAAGTGATTATACTACTTCACACTCACCAGCAACGGGTGAGTGTTCCAGTTGCCGCACATCCTTGCCAACATTTGCTATTATCAGTTCTTTCCATTGTGTTCTGCTTGGCATGATGTGATTTCAGTTGCCAATTCCTTGATGACTAATGATATTGGGTATCTTTTTATATGCTTATTAGCTACTAGAATTTTTTCTTTTGTGAGGTGTGTTTCCATGTTCTACCCATTTTTAACTGTTGTGGGTTTTTTTTTAATTAGTTGCAGTAGTTTAGATATTCTAGCTGCAAACCTATTGTCAGATATATGTATTATGAATATTGTTCCAGCCTTTTTGTTTTCTCATGGTGTCTTTTGATGAAGGTTTTATTAATTTAGATGAAATATAATGCATTATTTCTTCATCTTTTGTGGTTAGTGCTTTCTTTTTTCTTTTTGTTTTTTTTCCCAGCAATCCTTGCCTAACTCAAGTTTACAGAAATATTTGTCTATGTTGTTTTCTAGAAATGTTATAGTATATGTTTGATGTTTAGGTCTACAGTTGTCTTAAATTACATTTTTGCTATTGGGAGATAGTGGTTGAAATTGCTATTTTTTTCCATATGTTTATCCCAGTTTTCCAGACTATTTGGTGAAAGACTTAGCATCTCCACTGAATGGCCTGGGTGTGACTTTGAGGGAAAGCCAAATCTATTTCTGCACATTCTTTTCCCTTCCATTAACCTATTAGTTTATTATTCTGCCAGTATCTTTCTGACTTGATAATTGTAGCTTTATAGCAACAAACAAACAAATGACTAAATGAAAAAAATTAAAAATAACAGTATTTTCCCATCATTTCTGCTTTCAGATGTGTCAGATTTGGAGACACACCCTTGGTCTCTCTTTAAGGATGTAGGATAAAAGATGTAGCTAGCTGTCTTACTGACATTTTTATGCCTACTAACCTAAAATTCCAGTTACAGTGGGTACATCACCAGAGTCCTAAAATATAACAAAGTATATTTTAGCCCACTACTTTATTGTTGCATTACAGGTAATGTCAGTGGTCTCCCTGGTATAGACAAATTGTACCTTCCTCATATTACGCTTTGACTCAGTCAACTCAAAATTATATAATTTATCCCACCTTCAAGTATCAACTTCTGTAAACTTAAATGTTTAAGTTTTAAGTGACATGTTTCCCATTATAAATGTGCTTACAGCAATAACAATACCTACACACAAAAGGGTTATTATTAGTTCGCACAATAGAAAAATCCAGCAGTAAGAGAGACCGTGTCAGGAGGATCTATATGCAAAGAATGTCATCAGTACTTCATCAACCTTCTCCTGTCTCCACTACCCCCTCCCTCTATCCATCTCTTAGCTCTTTTGTTCTGTGTTGGCTCGATTCTTAGGTGGGCTCTAACTATACAGAGACCCATGGCAGGTCTTGACTTAGGAATTTCACTTGTCTTTCCAATGATATCTGAAAGAATCTTGGGCTTAGCTGGATGCAGTGATGTGTGCCTGTAGTTTCAGCTACTTGCGAGGCTGAGGCTTGAGGAACCCTTCAGCCTAGAAGTTTATGACCAAGTTGGTTACAACATGGTGAAACATTCATCTCTAAAAAAATTAAAACTTAAAAGAGGATTGGGATTAACTCACTGTACCCTAGTTCAGGTGCAGTCACACGCCTGTCCCTGAACCTCTCATTATAAGTCTGTTTGGATATAGATTACTTTCCATCCCTCAGAGCAAGATGGTTTGGAGTCAGATTTACCAAAATTGTTTTTGTAAAGAAAAATAGAACAGTAATGTAATAAAAAGGAAAAATCCATGCTGAACAGATAAAACATTGAATTAGATAATCATACTGAAGTACTTATTTTTAAAAGAAGTCTTATGCCAAATATTTTTTCCTGTATTCTTTGCCTTCTATCACAGAACAAGAAGATGACACGTTTCTTTTTGCAACATAATTCCATGGGTTTCTGATATAAAATGAATCCTCGGAGTTTTTCTGAAAACACTGAAATCATATCACCTTTGTCTTCTCAAAACTTCTGACATGTGGTAGAATATGAAACTGTGTGTATTTGACTGTTCAGTAATGTTTCCTGGCCATTGATGAGAGATCCACGAATGCAATACCATACTATAATCAGTTCTATTCTGAGTTTCGATAGTTTATAATATAATTTCTCTGAAAGAAATTTTAGATCAAATAATTGGCATTCTGATTGCTGTAAGTATGCTTCATTTTTATAGTGATTAAAAAAGTCCATTTAGCTGATTTGTAAGCCTTGTAAGAACTTGCTGTTAGAAACTCATCAGAATTCTTAGGAGAAGGGTCATTTTATATGTGTGGAGATTACGGAGAGTTTAAATTTTTTGAAGTTATATTTTAGTTTATGATGCAAATCACCTATGGTTCACATATAAATTAACTCCAACGTTACCTCAAGGTTAAGCAAGCATGGTCTAACATCACCTCTTGATCTCTGGATAAAATGGTTTTATATTTCAGTGGACCAATGTGACTACAGCAATACATCACTGTCCAAATAATGTATCACCACCCTCATAATCTAAGGGTGATCTTCCAACACCATTGCTTTGTAAAAACATGCTGAAAAATAAAACATTGTGTACCTCAATAACCAACTTTATTTGGTTTTAAGAAATTACCTTCCTAATTTCATAGTCAAGGCCTGAGAGTCACAAAAAAATGTGAAAATGACTCCAGAAGGTACATTAAAAAGTTCATTCTACTTGGCCAGCATTTAGCTCAGACACTAGCAAACTCAATTATTCTTTTCTTACTGGTAGGGTTATTTCACCTTAGCCTTTTCCAGCTTTATAACACAGAGCAATATAACAGAACTCTCTGGAACACTAATTTCTCTCATTGCCATTAGCATCTTTTTTCAGCTTTCCCCCTGCTTGGCCCCCATATCTGCTTTCATGGTCACCAATTATATTGAAAGAGTCCTTTGCTTCTCCATTGTTTTTAATAACATCCCTTTGACTCATTCAACCTCTCTCTCTCTTTTTTTTTTTTTTCTGCTTCTTTCCAACTTTTAGGTTCAAGACGTTCATGTGTAGGTTTGTTACATGGGTAAATTGTGTGTCATGGGGGTTTGGTGTATAGATAATTTTGTCACCCAGGTAATCGGCCTAATACGTGATAAGTAGTTTTTTGATCTTCACCCTCTTCCTGTTCACCACCCTCAAATAGGCCCCAGTGTGTATTGTTCCCTTCTTTATGTCCATGTGTACTCAGTGTTTAGCTCCCACTTGTAAGTGAAAACATGTAGCATGTGGTTTTCTGTCCTTGTATTAGTTTGCTTAGGATAATGGCCTCCAGCTCCATCCATGTGGCTGCAAAGGCCATGAACTCATTTTTTATAACTGTGTAGTATTCCATGGGGTATAAGTGCCACATTTTCTTTATCCAGACCACCACTGATGGGCATCTAGGTTGATTCCATGTCTCTGCTGTTGTGGATAGTGCTGTGACAAACATACATGTGCATGTGTCTTTATGATAGAACAATTTACATTCCTTTGGGTATATGTACCCATTAATGGGATTGCTGGGTTAAGTCTGAAGAATCTCCAGAATGCCTTCCACAGTAGTGGAGCTAAAATATTCATTCCCACTAGCAGTGTGTAAGTGTTCCTTTTTCTCCACAACCTCATCAGCATCTGCTTTTTTTTTTTTTTTTTTTTTTTTTTTTTTTTTTTTTTTTTTTTACTTTTTAATAATAACCATTCTGACTGGCATGAGATGACATTTTATTGTGGTTTTGATTTGTCTATCCTTAATGATGAGTGGTATTGAGCATTTTCTCATATGCTCATTGGCTGCATGTATGTCTTATTTTGAGAAGTGTCTGTTTATTTAAAATTACCCATTTTTTAACGGGGCTTTTGGTTTTTGCTTGTTCATTTGAGTTACTTATAGATTCTTGATATTAGACCTTTGTTGGATTCATCGTTTGCAAATATTTTCTCCCATTCTGTACGTTGTCTGTTTACTCTGTCCATAGTTTCTTTTGCTGTGCAGAAGCTCTTTAGTTTAATTAGATCCCAGTTGCCAATTTTTGTTTTTGTTGCAATGGCTTTTAGAGTTTTTTTGTCATAAAGTCTTTGCCTGGGCCAATGTCTAGAATGGCATTTCCTAGATTTTCTTCTAGGGCCTTTTTAATTTTAGGCTTTCCATTTAAGTCTTTATTTTGAGTTGATTTTTGTGTACGGTGAAAAGTAGGGATCCAGTACCAATCTTCTGCCTGTGGGAGCCAGTTAGCCCAGGAGCATTTGTGGAATAAGGAGTCCTTTCTCCAGGGCTTGTTTTTGTTGGTTTTATTGAAGATCAGATGGTTGTACTTGTGCAGCTTTACTTCTGGGTTTTCTAACCCGTTCCATGGGTCTATATTGTCTGATTGTGTAGTAGTATCATGTAATAACCTGCTTGTGTTGCTACAGCCTTGTAGTATAGTCTGAAGTCAGGTATTGTGAAGCCTCCAGCTTTGTTCTTTTCACTTAGGTTTGCTTTGGCCATTAAGACTCTCCTTTGGTTCAAAATAAATTTTAGAATATTTTATTCTAATTCTGTGAAAATGTCACTGGTAGTTTCATAGGAATAGCATTGCATCTGTAAATAGCTTTGGACAGTATGCCCATTTTAACAATATCGATGCTTTCTATCCACGAGCATGGAATGTTTTTTCTTTTGTTTGTATTTTCTCTGATTTCTTTGAGTAGTGTTTTGTCATTCTCGTTGTAGAGGTCATTCACCTCCCTGGTTAGCTGTATACCTATGTATTTTATTCCTTTTGTGGCTATTGTGAATAGGATTGCATTCTTGATTGATTTGGCTGTCAGCTTGGAAGTTACTGGTGTATAGAAATGTCACTGATTTTTGCAAATTGATTTTGTATCCCAAAACTTTGCTGAAGTTGTTTATCAGTTCTAGGAGCCTTTGGTCAGAGTCTATGGGGTTTTCTAGGTATAGTCTTACATTACCTATGAAAATAGATAGTTTGACTTCCTCTCTTCCTATTTAACTGCCTTTTATTTCCTTCTCTTGCCTGGTTGCTCTGGCTAGGTCTTCCAGTACTGTGTTAAATAGGAGTGTTGAGAGTAGGCATCCTTGTCTTGCTCTGGTTCTCAAGGGGAATCTTTCTGGTCTTTGCCCATTCAGTATGATTTTGGCTGTGGGATTGTCAGAGATGGCTCTGATTATTTTGAGGTATGTAGTTTCAATGTTTTACTTGTTGAAGCTCTTCTTTATTTTTATTATATTAAGTATATGCCTAGATATTAAAAATGACTAGAAGACATCTTTTTCGATGAGATGTTCACAAAGTGAATGGGATTGCATTCTTGTTTTGGCTGTCAGCTTGGAAGTAATTGGTGTATAGAAATGTTACTGACTTTTGCAAATTGATTTTGTATCCCAAAACTTTGCTGAAGTTGTTTATCAGTTCTAGGAGCCTTTGGTCAGAGTCTATGGGGTTTTCTATGTATAGCCTTATATTATCTATGAAATATAGATAATATACAAGCTCTTCCTGTCTCTATTTCTCCCAGTCACCTCTGTATCAGCCTCCACAGATTATGATATTTATATGCAAGGAATGAGGAGCATTCTACATTGACAGTGCTCCTTAACACAAACTCTGTTTACCAGGCAGAAGAAAATAAGAGGAAGGGCGCCCAGTAGCAAACTGGTTGTGACCCATACACTCCCAATGTGATGGGCTCCTCAAGTGGAAGATCCCTTTCTAAGTGAAGGTCACAGAGCAAGCAGAGATTCTCAAATGTCTTTTGAGACCCACAAGGACTGTGGCTCTCCTACTTCCAATGCCATGATCCCTGTCCTCGTGCCTGCTTCGGGGTTTGCCCAGGCTCTAACACAAACATTCCAAAGATATGTCTTTGGTATTGTTTCTTGTTTGACATCCTGAATTTCCCAAGCCCCGCCACTGATAAGGTACACTTTGCCCCTTTCCTTTTCTATCCAGTATTGCTTTTTTGTGCCTATAGCTCTTAGTCAACATATTAGATTGGTTGACAAATATCTGATAGGAACTATATCTGCTTGTTCATAATACTGTATTTTCTTACTGCTATTTGTAGGCATTTCCATTACCTTACTAGTTAACTTGATTGTTTCTGTACTATGTGTCATTATCCATACAAGAAGCAGTACAGAGTAGTGACTTAAGACCATAACCTTAGTGGCAAACTGACTATAATCAAGTTGTATCTTCAACCAGTATCAACTGTGTGACCTTAGAGAGACTATTTAACATCTCTGTGCTTCAATCTCCCAGCCACAAAATAAAGATAATTTTTATTGCTGAATCAAAGGATGTTGAAAAGACTCAGGCTCTACAACCCTTGTCTAAACCCTCTGAGACCAGATGTACCCTAGAATAAGAAATTTTTATTTTTTAAGGAAAGATTATATGGAGTATATATTATATATTAAACAATACCTCATAATAGAGTTTGGGAAACATCTCATAGTCAAACACATCAAAAATTCTACAGGGAGGCCGGGCGCGGTGGCTCAAGCCTGTAATCCCAGCACTTTGGGAGGCCGAGACGGGTGAATCACGAGGTCAGGAGATAGAGACCATCCTGGCTAACCCGGTGAAACCCCGTCTCTACTAAAAAATACAAAAAACTAGCCGGGCGAGGTGGCGGCGCCTGTAGTCCCAGCTACTCGGGAGGCTGAGGCAGGAGAATGGCGTAAACCTGGGAGGCGGAGGTTGCAGTGAGCTGAGATCCGGCCACTGCACTCCAGCCTGGGCGACAGAGCGAGACTCCGTCTCAAAAAAAAAAAAAAAAAAAAAAAAAAAAAAAAAAAAAAAAAAAAAAAAAAAATTCTACAGGGAAATACAGAAATATTTCCACTAAGTTGAATAAATAAACACTAGAAATAGCTGCAAAGCAGTTCAGGTCAAGTTCTGGCATCACATAAATTCAGGTAGAGTCAGGTTTTGTTGCCAAATGAGTTATGGAAAAAAATAAGTTTCAGAGCTTGAACCACATGAGTATACTGTTTAGCCAAGTGTTTGACACATGTAAGTTCCCACCAAAATGTGGTCTATTATTATTATTATCAGTGAAAACATTTCTTGAGTGCCTATCACGTGTTATTTATTTTTACATATACTATTGTTCCATGGAACTTGTTAGTTAAGGTCCGGGACTCTCATTTCTTCTCATCAGGCTCTGATTGATAATATTTTCTCTTTTTAAGACCGTGAGTGAAATCTTCAGAACTTCAGGAGACAGAATATCAGAAGAGTTTCCTAGCATCCCTTTATCTTATCCTGTAAATTACTAATATTCAGATATGGTCCATGCCCATTGCTAATCCCACAGTGGAAAAGACTGCAAGCAGAATGGGAAATACCTGCCAATCTCATCCTCACTGCTCACCCCAACCCACCCCTCCTCAGTAAAGAATGATTCATAGCCTCTCAAGTCCCTTCACCATATCTGGCTTCTGCACCTGAGGTGGTCCACCTGTCTCTGTTGTCCTTGAGATGATGGACAGTGTGGACATCCAATTACTGCCTTTTGCTTGCGATTTGAGCCACTGAAATCTGGGCATCCCATATCTTCTACTGGATATTATATAGCAGAAAGTATGCAGAAAATGTCATCTCAAGTTACAAGACATGCAAGCCACAGAATGCTCCTTGTTCTTGTTTTCTTTCTTCTTAAATAAATTTTCTCCTGGTGCTCAGGCAGATGAAGGCAAGATCCATCCTTGGCTAGTGACAGTTCACTGAATCGCTATGTTTGCAGATGAACCTTATTCTAAGCCAACGGGCCCAGGCCTTGATCTTCAAAGCACGCCTCATATATTTTAAACCCGAACTTACTAAAATCCTGTCTAAATGATAGTAGAAGTCACCATAATTTTCTGCAGGAAGATTTCTGTAAGTACTCTGAGCCCTAGTTTTCATTTTTACTGTTTGATGATTTTAGAATTAATAAAAGTAATGTTGTATAATTTTTTGTGTGAGTAGACTGGTCCCTGATTTTCAATTGTTCATTGTTATATAATCACAAATTAAATATAAGAAATTATGTATGTATACACACATATGCTATATGTACAAATATCTGTCGATAGATAGATAGAAATAGATACGGACATTTCCTATAAAAAGGCTAAGATTTGTCCACCCCCCCCCAATCTTTCTTCAGGGCACATCTCATTTATACACTCATTGAAATGTGAAATTCACTCAGGAGGCCACTTGATTTCTAGCCTAAAATTCCTAACATTCTAAACATTTGATACGGTGGTGCCCTTTAGGATCACTGTGAATTGAACCTAAATTCTGTGGCCATTACTCCACAAAGTATCAGGCTATGAAACAAGCTCTTAAAGGAAAGCAGTTTTTCAAGCTACATTATGGTGCTTTTAAAGGGAATACAATTCTTAATCAGAAAATGAGCCTCCTGAAGCTCCTGGCTCCAAGGTCAGCTCTGCATACTTGCTTTCTTGGTTGGCAGCAAATCTGTGAAGGGACATTCCTGG
The DNA here is from genome assembly GCF_007565055.1 of Rhinopithecus roxellana. NCBI lineage: Eukaryota > Metazoa > Chordata > Mammalia > Primates > Cercopithecidae > Rhinopithecus > Rhinopithecus roxellana. The sequence goes on along the minus strand of NC_044549.1, from coordinate 5,836,504 downwards.
GAGCCCATTCCATAAAAGCCCCAGGATGAAATAGGTTGGCAGGTGATTCTCTGGAGCTGCAGTTGGGCAACTTTATAATTCTCTGACAGATTTCTTCTAAAGCTGTTCCCACACAGCAATACCCTATACCTCAGCTTCTCCCCCTGCTTCCTACCAACCACACAAGGAGAAACTGGGTTGCTAAGGAACCTGTTGTAATAACACCTGACGGAACTAACACTTGTCAGCTAATAACAGTTTAGTGTGAATAAACTTATCAGAATCTTCCCAAGTGAATGAATACTTTGCCAGCTTCTGAAGGGCTTGGGCCCTATTTTTATTTATCTTTATTTCTCTTCACATCTAGCACAGTGCTAAGCAAATGTTTGCGGAGCGTCAGCTGAGGTCAGCCCACTCCACCATATTGCTCTCAGCTGGCTCTTCCAAACTGGGAATGTGGAGGAGGAAAAGGATCTTTTTCTAGTTGCTGGGACTGCTTGCTGGAGACAAAGCTGTAAGCAGTACAAAGATGTGGCAGCTTTTAGAAGAGACCTGGAGGGTGGCAGAGCCTGCCTGTTATGATTAGGTGAGAAGGGGGAGAATCAACCCTCAGATTCAGAATCACTCACCAGATGCTAAGATGGGTCTTGTGAATATTGCTGCCTAAAGCATAATGGAATAGCTCTAAAAATTACTGCCCATAAGACTTTTGGAGTCTCTCTAGGTGGTCTCCATCAGTCGATGGTGTAATTCAGGTGTGACTGCCCCACCTCTAGAAGAGTGGTTCAATGGAGCTTTGATAATAGCATATAGAAATCAAGATTAGCATCATTTTGTTCATCCCACTTCCCATGCACCCACATCGAAGGCTTCTTGGTAAGCTACAATGGACATTTCAACATTTTGAGAAATGGAGATGACACTAACATGTAATTACATGTAATTTATGGAATGCAGAATAATACCATCCTGTATACTAGGACAAGTAAGAGGAAGAGAAAATCTAATCTGGTTTACCAAGCCTCTTTCCTTGCTACCTCTTTAGCATTAACCAAGTCTCACTGTAACATGTATTATAAGGAGATGAATCCACTGGTGTTGTTTTATTTCACTTTCACCAGAAATGTAATTAAGAAGCAAATCATATTACCTTGATGACAGAGACAAAGTATGTCAGAAATGGCATTATTACTACTTAATTACAGAAAACACAGGCTTCATTCCCACTTCTAATTTATCACAATAGTGATAAAAGATCTGACCGCTCCTAAACAGTAAATTTAAATGAGAGTTATTGGCACTTTGTCAGTGATGAGCAGAACTAATTTTTTTTAACTGTTATGGAATTAATTACAGAATGTATGATGTGTCTTCACTGCCTTTGATGGTAGTAGCATGTATAACAGTAACAATCCATGGTGCCTTGTTTGGAAGAACTTTTTTTCTCAAGTTATTATTGTCCTATGATTTCACAGGAGAAACTTACAAGTCACGAAGGTGATAAGTAGCATTTTTGATTTAAGAAAATGAGACAGAGTCCAAAGATGTATGAACTTCATGCAGTTCAGATTTATACATCATTTCCCAGAAGGGAGAAAATCACCACCCACTTAATTTCACGTGCCTCCTCACCCTGACCCTATGGGGCACGATGGAATCACTAGTGTGTACTGTCACTTTCTCACTCTGATGAGATCTGCTGTAAGATGTACCCTTTATGTTCTTATTCAGGCCAGACACAGGTGCCAATATCTGTCTGGAAGAGCTTCAGACATACACTTACCACCTTGTATGCTACTTTCTCCTGTTCCAGCCCATCCAGAGGGCGCCCTTCTTATGCTCAGAGCTGTGGAAACGAACCGCAGAATCCAGCCATGACCTTCCAATTAGCCGAGGGACTTTATGATCTGATTTTAGGTGTTCTTGAGAGACCATTCTCAGCTCAGATGTTGTTGTCCCAGATGGTTTCTTGCCTCTTTAAAGACTTTCCCATGTCATTCTTCCTCCCCAACCCTTGCCCTAATACTTCAATCCAGTGACCTGGTTCTTCCAGGATCTTTGTGAGAAGAGAGGAAAAGAAAGAACCTTTCTTGTTTAGGGTAAGAGCAAGAAAAAAAAGGCTCAGAGCTGGGAGTGACATCAAGACTGACAATGTTGAATTTCACCCTAACTCAGTCCTGGAAAGGAGTGAACATTCAAGAAATCCCCCCATCCTTTGTGTTCCAGAAAATAGTCCACTGCAAAGAACCCCACATCCCCCACTTATCTTAGATACAACTCATGGATGCCCCCTTGTTTACCTATGACTAGGCCAGACACTCATAAATGATTAGTTGAACAACTTGTTACAACTGGTTAATCAGAACAAAATTCTCCCTACCCAAATGTGTGACATTTCTCTCCTTCCCTCTTCCTCGAACCTGGTCTGAAGCACCTTCTGCCTGAGCCAGCATACAACTGCTCATTTAGGACCCACCCCCCCCACGAATAGGCTGACCTCTCTGATCTCACCAGGTCCCCCTTATCCCATTTTTCCAAGCCTGGTTGTTTCTAGCCTTATTTATTCCTGTCTGTAAAAGAAAAAATGCCCTTCTGCCTGTTGTTACAGACATTTGCAGATCTCAGGATCAGAACGTTATTACTATTACAACGGTTCCCTTCCCCAAATCATACCACTGATTAGTATCTTAGGCCAAGGTAAATGCCCAGACATTGCTTTCCTAACAAGTCCGTCTCTCTCATCCTCTCTTCTCTCTCTCTCATCTCTCTGTCACACACACACACACACACACACACACACACACACACACTCTCTCTCTCTCTCTCTCTTCCAAAAAAAACTACAATATTGCAATTTATGTTTCTCTGATTTAAAAAAAAACAGATGTGGTGATTGGTGAGCTACTAAAAAACAAATTTTTCTTTATAGTTGAATTTCTATCTATCTTTATCTTTCCTCATTGCCTGGCAATTCCAAACCCCTTATTGAGATTTCTGTTTGACATAGATGTGTCTTTCAAAACCCATTGGTAAAGCCGGTTAGTTTAACTCGGAGGGAAACAAGCTTAGAAAATGTAAGCAATCCTTATTTTAATTGTTTCTTTTCCCTCTCAGTAAACAGAGTGTGCATTTGCTAAAAAATGTCAAACTGTCATATTTGACTGAATAAACTATAAGGATTTTAGATAGAATAAATAATGTTAATTCTAAGCTGGTCTTGTTGTGATATTTTCTTTTCTTATGGGGGATGATTCAGTCATGTATTTTAAGTTAAAAACAGTATTTGTTTTTCATGGCATTCATTACTAGCCAGGGCCTATGTCGACTTTCAAGGTTTAAGTCTTTTCAAATGAAATTTAAAAGACCACTATTCTTTCCTATCAGAGTAAAACACATTCTAAATCCTAAAAAATCTATTCCTTTAATATGCCACTTGAAGTACAATAGTGCAAACAAAAACACATAATGGGTTCCTCTTGAGAGAGAGGAAAATGTATTCACTTCTGATGAAAGATCTTTTGATAATTCACTCTTGGCTTCACCACTTTATTTATATCATCTTCCCACATTAATTTGTTTTTAATTTTTTTCTGCCTTCTAACGTTTTTCTCATTTCAGTGACATATACGTGACAGATGAGGTTGATAAACTACAGAAATACAGATTCTAACTCAGATGAAAAGCTTAAATTATTCTGCAGTTCCATAGACTTCAAGAAAGAAACTGAGAAGTCAGGATTTCCAAGGGCTTTGAAACAAATTTTCAAAACAAGTGATGAAATCAACAACGGTCAAAGAAACATTAAAACATGGTATGTTTCTTTAGCCAATGCCGAATGACTCCCTGGAGTGATTTTTTCCCATCTTCAGGCAATTTAGTTGTATACACTGGAAGTGATGGTAAAACTACAGAAGCACAGTAAAATTCATTCATTATTATAGATTTTAATTTAAAAAAGTTTTCCTTTTTACAAAATTTATTTTAATATAGGAAAAAGTAACTTATTTAACTATCTTCAGCTAAGGAGGGAAGCAGAATAGATGACAATGCCTCAAGGTGAAACTCATTGTTTTTAAAAGTAATACCTAATACCTCTATAAGTACAGCTTATGCAGGTTCATATAGAAGTTCAATTATTTCCATCCTGTTCTGTTTTTCACCAGTCAAGTTAGAAGCTGCTTATTGGATCATTTTTCTTTACTCTGTCTCAGTAACAGGCAATATGTTTTAGTAATCTTCTTCATGATTGGATTGCATTAATATATTTTATGTATCTTATCAATTGTCCTTAATTTCAACCTACAGCCATTGAAAAGATGATTGATTAGAGGATATGGCTCTGTTTAGAATTCTGGCATCCCACCTCTGCCTTCTGGAGTAAGAGTCATTGCGTATCAGCTTCATTCTCTTTAAAATGGAATTATGATGGATATGAAATTGAATCATGTATTTAAATAATCTAATACTTGGGAAACATTCATTCCTTCATTCATTTATTCTACATTTAGTACTTAGTTGAGGATGATGTATTCTATTTATTCAAATTTTAAATTTCTTCCCCAAAGAGCATACTAGGAAAGTATTTGTCTTGTTTCTGGAGTAAGTTCAACTCATAAAATAGGAAACCAGCGTAAATCATTTTTTTTTCTTAAAAATACATTTTTTTCTTATGCTTTCCCTTGCATATACTTCAAAGACACTTTATTCTATTCCATTACTGAGGGTGGGGTATGGGGAGAGAAGTAAATTCCTCAGGAATATATAGGAAAAGGAATAAAATCCTCAGGAACAAACCAGTTTAGTTAACTTATTACATAACATTCCTGGCATAATCCTTGTGTTCAGAGCTCTGAACTAGAAGCTTTTGGCTTATTTGCTTAAATTAAAGGAACTTTTTTTTTTTTTTTGAGAAGGAGTCTCGGTCCGTGGCCCAGGCTGGAGTGAGCGGCGCCATCTTGGCTCACTGCAAGCTCCGCCCCCTGGGTTCCCGCCATTCTCCTGCCTCCGCCTCCCGAGAAGCTGGGACCGCAGGCGCCGCCACCACGCCCGGCTCATTTTTTTTGTATTTTTTTTTAGTACAGACGGGGTTTCACCGTGTTAGCCAGGATGGTCTCGATCTCCTGACCTCGTGATCCGCCCGTTTCGGCCTCCCAAAGTGCTGGGATTACAGGCTTGAGCCACCACGCCCGGCCAATTAAAGGAACTTTAAACAGCATCTACAGCAAGATATGGTAAAGGCTATTCTATTAATAACATCCTCTCAGCCTTATCATGGGTGTCTCTATCATGCAGAAGTCATCTGGTTATTACAGCTTACCAGTGGGATATTCCGTACAATCTGTGACATTATGTAATGTCTTCAAAATGGATGCTTGTGACTGGATATGACCACTTAATTCTTAAAATTTAATTTCTGCATGGACTCATGTTTTCAAAGCTATCATATAAGTCCTTTAAACTACAGCATTCCTTAGCAACCCACCTACACAACTGACTTATTTACATGTGTTCTATGAAATTGTATGGGAGGAGATTACTTGAGAAGCCTTTTTTCCCCCTCTATTTTGTTTTTAGTCACTGAGAACTGATATTTTTTCCCACTGATAAATGGCCTAATAATTAATGATTATCAGTGTGAATTTTGGACGAAGATATTTACACATACTGTGTGAGTTTTATGCATCCATGCTTAAACAGACTATTTTAATAAGGGACACCCCCGTGTTTTACTAAGAAGTTTGTTTGTTTAAAATCTGGTTCTAATATTCTTCTAACTTATTGCTTAATCATTTGCATTTTTGAAATTAAGAATTCATTTATGTGTCCTCATTATCAGGATTCTTTTTCAAAGAAAAGTGTGATAATATATTGACCAAAGTGGAATTTTATAGTTGTCATAGTTATATGAAGTACTATTCATACATTTTCATTAATCCCCATGACAACCTCACAAATGTAACTATTTTATGGAACAAAAAATGTGAGTCAGAGAGTAGAACTTGCTCACCTCACACTACTAATCACAAGTAACACTGGAATTCTAACTCAGTCATCCTAATTTCAAAGCCCAGTCTTGACCTTTATCTTATATCCCAATGCTGTGTATATGTTCTACATACAGTTTCTGGCACAGACTTAGTCTCAAAAATTATTTGTTGAAAGATTAATGATAGGTATACATCTATTAAATTATTTCATTGTATGTTATATTTTTATATTTTCATAAAAACAAAGGCAAATTGCCAGACCTCATACATGCTCATCTTATGGTAGGAAGAATTCTTCAGAGAAGATTCACAAAGTAATAGAAGCAGCAGATGTGGGGTTTGGTGTTGTCCATTGCACTTTGGCTAGGACAGATATCTGACTTGGGAGAGAGATCTCAGCTCTTAACGCTGTGTGATTTTTAAGATGCATGATTAAGAAGCATTGATCCTCTCCCTGTCATGGTCAGGAGGCTGACCCTTATGGCTACAGCTATTTAGTGTATTAACTAATAGCATGACCTACCACTCGGCTGCCTTAGTTTAATTTTGTTTAGTTTTAAGATGCATAATTTAAAAGCACTGATCCTCTCCCTGTCATGGTCAGGAGTCTGACTCTTATGGCTGCAGCTATTTGGTGTATTAAGTAATGGCATGACCTACCACTTCTACTGCCTTAGTTTAGGGAGCACCAGGTCCTCTCCTAACTTAATCATGGACTAGAGTCCATCTGTGGTGCTACCCCCAATGAGATCCCATAGATAGGCAATCTATGTTGATGTGGCAGAGGTGATCTATTCACCACTTTAGCATTCTGCCAACATTATTTGCCTTAAGCACTTGTATATTTTAACTTTCATTAAAACTTGCAGAGAATGTTTGAATAAGTGTATGTACATTATTGTTTGTATAATTATTTTATTTTATATGTGTTCATAAAAGTTGCTGCTGCTAACATAGCTCCTTGATAGAATATGTTTAATGCTTCTTTGAGCTCATTTTACTTTTCTGTTTTCTTCTGCTTGGGGGAAAATATGTAAGATTTCAAAGAAAAAAAGATGATTCGTGAAGGAGAATAGCAATGATAATGATCATGAAGATAAGACTGAATAAGTATTGGAATTATCTCTATTTAATACTTCTTTTGCCAAGCAAGGCCTGATTTGCTAAGGAGAGTGGATAGAACAGTCACCTACCTGGTATGATGGAAGAGATTCAAGGAAACTTCTTTGTTCCTCAAACATTCCCTTTTCTATTGAGCTACTTTTTGTAAAATCCTAAAGTAAAAGATTGCTCTGTTTAATTAAAGGCTTAAAATGACAGTTCTCCTGGGAGAGCTTACAGTGAGCAACTGTCAATCCCTTTTGTGTGAAAGAATTTCTGAAAAGTTAATAAGAAAAGGAATTTAGAGGGGGCCACTGGCAAGGAGAGCCTCTATAAAGTTACTGCATAATGGAATAAGATGGTGAGGGCAGGCATTCAATGGAAAAATGTCATTGATGTCATTAAAGACATTTTGTCTCTTCAAAGATTTTTCTATTCCAAATGCTGCCCTAACCTATGACTTATTGAGTGGCAGTCTCTTATTCTATTTTTAACGTTTACTCTACATATGTTCAACATCTGGATAATTATCAAAAAATTCAATCTGACTTCCAATATATTTGGGCATTTGGAAATAAATGGCTAGCAACTACTGTTGTTTTAAACTTTCTTGCAGACTGGAAAAAAATCATCATGTCAAATGATATTCCAAGATCACCCTGAGCAATTTAAATTAATCTATTTCAAAAAAGAGTAAACATTGAAATGATAAAATGAATAACTTTTTCTCTCAACTGAATATCATGGATGAAACTATGGAGCCATCTCACTCAGCTAAATTACATATGATTTTAGTGCTCCTGTGTCCCCCAGGGGAATATGAAGGCAGCATATGAATTGGTTTATATTCTATTGTTTTTCATTCGATGGAGTCCAGAAGTAAATAAGCACTGTGATAAAGATGTACATATTGTGCTACACAACGTTTTGCCTTTTCTTACTTGGTCTTAGGCTGCCTTCTCATTTTCTTTCTTTTTTTTTTTTTTTTTTTTTTTTTTTTTTTTTTTTTTTTTTTTTTAGTACAAACGTGTTAATCATTTGCTTGGATGTAACAAAAGTCATTCATAATTATCTAGTCAGTACCTGGAGCAATCTTGGTGGATCCCATAAAATCCAAGGACAAAAAGTGCAGCCAGGCCCTGTAAGGGACTGAAATTGAGAGCACCCAAACAAGGCAATCAAGGCAACCCAGAAACCAACACAACCCAGTTATCCCAATCTCTCCCTGCCTCTCTTGGTTCCACCTGATCTTTAATCCTAATTTCTTCAGTACTTGACTCTTCTGCAGGTGAGCTTTCACTGCTTGCCTTACAACCAAGCTGATAGGTAACCATGGTTCGTCCAGTCCTATTTTACAAGTTCTTTAGAGTTCAGCACTTGGAATCTGTTGGAACTTAAAATTCTTGAGAGAGTGAATCTGATTGGTCTAATCTAGGTCAGGGTTTCATGCATTTGTAATCTCATCCCCTCAACATCACGAGCCAATTTTTGAATGATCAAGGGATTTTCTGAGTTACCTCATGTTCAGACCTGTCCAAATATTTTGAAGTAAAAAAAATTTGAATTGGTATGTGATCATTGTGGATATTTTCTTCCAAGCCAACAGGAGCAATTCTGATAATATTAGGATCGTTGGTATCTATCCATATTTATAGGCACATATTGCAATTTCCTCAAAATAAGCAACCACTGCCTGGCTTTTAAAAGTTATGTTTAAATGACTTATTTTAGTGCCCAACATATGAAATCATGAGGTAAAACCTCAAAATTAAATCTCGGATATTTTTGTGGCACCAATTTGCTCCATTCTAATATTTCTAGCAGATTCAGTCAGGCCTCTTCAGTGTAAGAAAGGAATATTTTAAAAACACACAAAATTCCTATTTATAAGTTAAGAGTGAGCCCAGTTATTACTTTGAAGCATATTCACTGTGCACTGGTTACCAAGTGGTCAGAGTCTGGTGAGACAAAACAGTCACATGCAAGTTCCATGAAGTGGGTTTATGACTCACAGATAGGCAGCAAAGATGACAGAAACCTAAGACTCAAAAGCCACCCCCCAAGCTTCAAGGAAGCTGTCTAGTACAGATGGAGTCTGACCTGCACGTGCCCCACTTGTACCGCAGCTGAGGGACCCAGGAAGGCAGCCCACCCTGGGTTTTATGTCCCGGGCCACAGGGCTCATTTAGCTATAAAGCCTAAAGGACATCCTGTTTCTAGTGGGGGAGACTGGAACGGAACCAGGGCTTGCCAGTCCCCATCTGTCTCATGATACTACATTCACAGCACATTCTACAGATATTCCTGGGAACTATAAGTGAGAAAGGAGGGAAAACAGGGACAGTCCAAGGCCACCTGGGTAACTGTCTTTTATCCCTCACAATTTCCCCCATGCAGACCCCTTGCACAACTAAAAAGACCCTCCCCGCTGCTCCTATAACATACGAAACATGCCACAGTTGGCATTGTTGTTTGTAAATGTTTAATTTTCTTTCATGAATTAGGCAACCAGCTTTGACAGGGCAAAAATTTGCCTGGTTTAGTCTGTATTCTCAGAGCCTACGTAGCTCAGTGATGAGTATATGGTAGGTAGGCATATAGTAAAAGTCAACAATCACTTAAAAATAGCTAAGCATAGCGTGACAATTATAGTATTATGGTATTACAATTCTCTGTGGCCAAATGAAGGTTATCCTATTCTTAGTTACAGATTTATCCAGAAATGACTCTGTATCTCAGACTTAGCCTTTGCTATGCATGTTTCTTTTCATATATTTTGGAGGACTCCAAGAAAAGAATAATATTTATGTAAAATAGTATGAAGAACATTTGCTTTATAAATGAGAACTGTGGCTGGCTGTGGCTGTGGTGGCTCACGTCTATCATCCCTGCACTTTGGGAGGCTGAGGCGGGTGGATCATTTGAGCTCAGGAGTTCAAGACCATCCTAGGCAACATGGTAAGACCCCCGTTACTACGAAAAATAAATAAATAAATAAATAAATAAATAAATAAATAAATAAATAAGGCCAGGCATGTTGGTGCATGCCTGTGATCCAAGCGACTTGGAAGGCTGAGGTAGAAGGATCACATGAGCCCAGGAGGGCAGAGGTTGCTGTGAGCCAAGATTGTGCCACTCCTCCAGCCTGGGTAACAAGGCTGGACCCTGCCTCAAATAAATAAATAACTGTGTGAAACTTTGTGCAACAAGTATGATATAGACATGTGGTGTATAGATTAGTCCATTATCAGCTTTAGAGAAAGGGGAAGAGTTAGTTACTTGGTTTTAAATATATTAACACAAAAATCACATAGTTTTTGACCCAAGTGTCTCACGAAAACCCACGTTATATTTTTAGAAATCACCCTATACATTTCTTAAATTATAATGACAGGTCAAAATATTTTAATGGAGAGGGAGTATATAATGAAAACAGGGCCAGGCATGGTGGCTCACGCCTGTAGTCCCAGCACTTTGGGAGGCCAAGGTGGGCATATCACAAGGTCAGGAGATTGAGACCAACCCAGCTAACATGGTGAAACCCTGTCTCTACTAAAAAATACAAAAAATTAGCCGGGCGTGGTGGCAGGCACCTGTAGTTCCAGCTACTCGGGAGGCTGAGGCAGGAGAATGGTGTGAACCCAGGAGGCGGAGCTTGCAGTGAGCCGAGTTCAGGCCGCTGCACTCTGCCTTAGTGACAAAGCGAGACTCCATCTCACACACACACACACACAAAAAAAAAAAAAAAAGAAAAAGAAACTGAAGTATAACAGTGTCACATTTTAAGTTACAAACTTGATAATTAAATATATTGCAGCCTGTTGTAGTTTAATAACAATTTCTTTTTGCCTTTCTCAATATCTTTGTGCTAAATACCTGGACTTGAGACTTTGTCTCTGCTATACCTGAGACTGGCTAATTTATAAAGGAAAGGAATTTATTTGGGTCATGATTCTGCAGGCTGTACAGGAAGCACGGTGCCACCATCTGCTCTTGGGGAAGGCCTCAGGAAGCTTATAGTCAAGGTGCAAGGTGAAGGCGAGCCAGCCAGGCACATGACAAGAAGGAGCAAGAGAGAAAAGGAGGAGGTGCCAAGCTCTTTTCAACAACCAGCTCCCCTGGGGTCTAATATAGCAAGAACTCACTCAGCACCAAGTGGACGGTGCCAAGCCATTCATGAGGGATTCACCCTCATGATCCAATACCTCCTACTAGGCCCCACCTGAAACATTTGGGAATCACATTTCAACATGGAATTTAGAGGGAACAAATATCCAAATCATATCACTCTCCATCCTCTTCTCCTACTTCTGTCTCTGGGTGATGTTTGGGTACCATGAGAACATACATAATGTTATGTTGTTCTTATTTACTGGCTTCTGGGTACCTCCAGCTGAGATGTCATCAATCTTGCTTACTTTCAGGCCTTGGCTTCTGTCCTTGCTACATCTTCTGTGTAGTGTATCAATATCCTTTGTCTGTGCAGGAAAATTTCCTTCTATTACCCAGGACACACACTTCAGTTATTGCCAGGATTCGTGACACCGGGATATCAAAGTGTCTGACTTTGAGCTATCTACCAAACACCCACTGAGTGTCATGTAAAAACTTTTGAATTTCTTTCACGTTTTCCCTGGCTGTGGAGCGTGAGAGGTCACCCATGTCAGGATCTGTTCTCTGCCTAATCACATCATGTCATCATTAATGCTTTGTGGCAGCTACCTTATGTTGTCAAGCTGTTTCTCCAAGGGTTTTTGAAATTTTATAAACTTTAACATGAAAATAAGGAATAAACTCTCCTCCATTTATAAAAGTATTTCTAACAACCTCTCCTCAAATTTTGATTCCGAGGATGAAACACTAGTTGCTACCTTTCACTTCCGCTTTCCCCAGGTCCTTTTTCCCTCCGGGACTGGAAAGCCCTTTCCATATGGAAGTATGCTGGTTTACATTATGCCATGTACTATTGTGTTCCCCCTAAAATTCATATGTTGAAGCCTTAACCCCCAATTTAATGGTATTTGGAAATGAGGCTTTGAGAAGATGAATAAGTTTAGTGACAGTCACACAAGTGGGGTGCTCAGGAGGAACTCAGCGCCCTTATAAGGAGAGACACCAGGAGGTTTTCTCTCTCTCGCTCTGTCTTTGCTGCAGGAGGACACAGTGAGAAGGAGGCCATCTGCAAGCGAGGATGAGGGCTCTCACAACCAGACCATGTTGGCACACTGATCTCAGACTCCAGCCTCCAGAAACTGTGAAAAATAAATAAATACTTGTTGTTTAAACCACCTCCTTTGTGATATTTTGTTATGGCAGTCTCAGCTGAGTAAGAAACATTATATTCTATTTTCCTGCTATATGGCTTAATCTTAATTGACCAATACAATTTACCAAGAAGGCAAAATATATTGGTGCTATTTAAAAAGCATCATTGATGTTACGGACAAAAGAACACAAAGAAGACCACAAATTCAGGGGTCAAATAATGAGAAATCAAACACATTATTTTTCAAACTGTTGCTTACAACCCACTATTGGACTGAGAAAACAGTTAAGCAGATCACAGCCAGTCCTTTTCTTAATGGTTTAGAATATAATAAAATAGAGTAGAAAATATTAGAGGTTGCTTATGACATTTTTTATTATTTAGTTGTGGATAAAAATGTTTGCTTCACATGTGTATACAAGTTAATAATATTAAATACTTTTCTTCCTGAGACATGAGCTATTGGAGTTACAACTGGCACACTCAAAGAGATGAAGATATGTAAACCCCTCATTCTCAGTCTCTATTGCCCTCCATAAAGAAACAGTGGCAACAATGCCTTCTGAAAGAGACTATAACCTTGGAAATCAGTGTGGGATTCTGGGCTCCCAGTTCGTCCCCCTCTCCGCCATACACACTTTGGGTGTATTTGTATTGAGTTTCAAAATTAATGGTGACACCTCCATAAGCACCTTTTTTTTTTTTTTTTTTTTTTTTTTTTTTTTTTTTTTTTTTTTTTTTTTTTAGTTCTTTGATATTTTATAGATTTCCTTCAACTTTACCCACACTCATTCTGATCTTGTTCTGACTCCTTTACTATCCAGCAAACAAGTCCATTTAGCTTCTGTGAGAAAACATTTTCTGTATTTGGAAAACAAGGGAGTTGGCCTTGCTTTTATTTAAAGTCCATTCCAGCCCCCAAATGCTATAATTCTTTGCCTTTGCTTTTATATTAAAGGATTGTATCTATGGCAGTGTTTCTCAACTGGGGATTTTATGACCAGCCTCTCAGGATCTAATTTATTATCAAGGAAATGAAAACTTTAAAATGTCTTTCCATAAACATTGTTTGTTTGTTGTCTTAGCCTGGGTAATCCAGGGACATTTTTCTGGATGAGTGGCTTTGCAAAGGCTCAGAAACTTCCAGTTGTTTAGCATAATGGGAGCATATTGTATTGTATATGGGGATATAAGATGAGGTAAGAGATAGAAGAGGGAGTGGATCATGAGCAGGTGTGTAATCTAAGTTGAGATTTTTTCTTTTTTTTTGGAGATGGAGTTCCCCTCTTGTTTTCCAGGCTGGAGTGCAATGGCATGGTCTCGGCTCACTACAACCTCTGCCTCCCAGGTTCAAGCAATTCTCCTGCCTCAGTCTCTCACGTAGCTGGGATTACAGGTATGCACCACCACGCCCAGCTAATTTTGTATTTTTAGTAGAGATGGGGATGTCACCATATTGGAGTCAGGCTGATCTGGAACTCCTGACCTCAAGTGATCCACCTGCCTCAGCCTCCCAAAGTGCTGGGATTACAGGCGTGAGCCACTGCGCCAGGCCTGAAATTAAGAATTTTGAACTTTATCCAGAGATCAATTTGTGTATATGTAGAGTGGGTGTGGGCTGTGGGCACATTTGTGGTAGAAGAGGATAAAAGGAATGCATTAAAAGGAAGAAACAAAATCAGATTTCTTTTTAGAGACATTGCCAAGGTACAGAATAGATTAGTGGTAACAAAAATACCTGAGTCTAGTTAGGAAGGCTTTAATATTATCTAAGTGATTAATGTTATTTGTCTGCACTAGGGTTTAAATGGACAATTAGAAAGAAGAGTGTAGAAATATTGGAGAGAGATTTTCTAGGTAGAATCAACAGAAATGGATACTGGGCTAGGTTTGGAGAATAAGGGGAAAGAAGAGGTGGGTGATGACTTTGGCATCTGTTGTGTGTAACTAGGTAACTAGAGACGAACTGGCCATCTTCTGACAGTGTGTCAAGAAATGGTGGAATAGGAAGCAGGAAGACAATGGAAAGGTATTAGTGTGAAGAGCAGGAGAGAAATCTACCTGGACAGGGACTCTGGTTTCACCCATGTGGGACTCATTTTGATCAGCACATTAGGAATCTGTACACGTTTCTGTAGACACATTCCACAGCCAGTAGAAGCTGAGCAGTTTATCCGCCTAGAATTGGAGAATGCAAAATATAGACACAAGTTTGGATGGCTTTCCACAAATGCTGACCAGCCATTAAAATGTTAGATAAATGTTTTAAACACATTGATTTGGGTCTCCCACCCACAGGATTAACACCTATAAGGAAGGGGGAGAATGGAAATAGGATTGGACAGAGAGAATTGTTGAAATGCCAAACAATGATAATAAATGGCTCAGCCAGTTTCAGCGGGAGATCTGGAGCTGAGATAGTCCTTTCGCTTTATCCTTTTGAGGCAAGGAGGCCTGGCTTATGCACCCACAGTGGATCTGAGCTGCTCCAGATGGGAGTGTCACCTTGGGTGAGCAGCTTTCTTCAGCTTAAGACCCTGGTTCCCAAAGCGTGCTTCCCAGAACAGTAGCATCGGCATTACCCTGGTGCTTGCTAGAAAGACAAAATATTGGGCTCCACCCCAGATTTACTAAATCAGAAGTCTGGGGGAACAGCCATCTGAGCTTTTAGCTCACCCAATACACTTCAAAGTTTGAGAGTCCGGGCTTCAAGACATTTTGAGGCAGACTCAGTTGAATGTTGCCAGCAGTAATTCAGCAACTGGGAAATGAGTCTCTCATTCCTGCCGGAGAAAAATAAGGGTCCCACCACTGCCTCATCAGTAGGAAAAGTCAGAAAGTCTAGGCAAGATGCAGTGTCTTCTATTTTTAGTTAGAAATACTGAGAGCAGTTTTAGTTGGAAGGACATAGAGGAAAAACTAAAGTATTCGGATATTAATTATGAAAATGGACTATGAAGCTTCTTTTACATTTATTGCCTTTTCTTTATATCAGCTACTCACCTTACACATACAATTAAGTGTTTTTAATATCAACAAATCCTCTGAAGTCAACTATGATTACAACAAATACTTACAGATCAGGAGTTTTATGTCGTGATTAAGGAATAGAAGATTTTACCAGTTCAAATAGTTAACTGTAACTCACAATATGTTTTTCCCCCTTTATTATGTACAAGCGGGTAGTGATTTAAAAAGGAGCTCTTGAAAGTGAGTTAAATTCCATTATATAGAAATATTAATCTGAAGCAAATATATCTTTCCTTGGCTATTTAGCATGTAAGTTAAATTTTTGTTATAATAAAATACCTAATAATTCATTAAAACACTCATAAGATTGTATTAAACCTCACTTTAAACCCACATTCAATCAATCCTTTTCCAAGGCCATTGGTTATATATACATTTTATTGCTGAGCTCCTTTATCTTAAATTCCTATAACACCAACCTTGACTAGAGAAATATTCATTGGCAATGCACAATTTATTAAATGCACAGAACAATTTGATGGTTCAGTTCGTCAAAATCTAGATGCTATAAGGTGGACATCTTTAAATTTTCTCACCGCTCAAGGCTGGTAGAAAATTGCAATTCATCTTGAAAGGGGATAAAATATTTACTTTTGCAAAAGCCAGTAAAGTGTCTATGCCACTTGAAATAGAATAAATGCTAGAAAACAGAAACAAATAAATATATAGCAGATCTAAAGATCCCTGGAGAAGGAGATCCAGATATTTGGTTTAGTTGCTACCAAAGGATAATTAGTAGTTTTTTAGAAAAAAAGTGAGATGTAAATCTCTCAATAGAGCCAATATAAAACAAGTTAAAACATGGAGAAAACAGCAAAAAGGCAGAGAACATTACAATGCAGAAATATATGTTTCAATTTGCGTGTGTTATTTGCTTTCTAGTTTCTAAATAACCCAATATCACAAGTGGGTTGCAAGCTCAGCACCCTGGAGCTGGGTGAGCCATTTGTTCCTTGTTGGTAATGTGTTCACGCTCTTTCTGACTCCTTATTATTCACCATATTACTATCATGGAGAAGGGCAATGACAGAAGACAGCAAACTGGAGAGTGAGTTTGTGAGTTTGTGGCTTTCTAGAAAGAAAAGCTGAACTTGGCAGTCTCAATGCTTTTGATTAGCAGTGGTACTTCGGAGATATCCTAAGGGCAAAAGGCAGTGGTTCTGGCATTCTGTTGAGGGCGAAAGCATATATTAATAATTTCAATCTAGTTAATCCTTTTATACTAGATTAATGGGATTTTTTAATTGAAAACTCTACTAAAATTTTATTTTTGGTTTGTGTATCCTATTCATATTACCTAAACATATTAACTGTGAATTGAAATTTAAAAATATTTTATTTTATTAATTGACAAATACAAATTGTATGCATTTGTTGTGTACAACATGATGTTTTGAAATATGTATACATTGTTGAATGACTCAATCTAGTAATTAACATGTGCATTACATCACAAACATCTTGTTTTAATGATGAGAAGAGAAAAATATAATTTTCAAAATGCAATATGTTGTTATTAACTATAGTCACCATGTTTTACAGTGGATCTCTTGACCTTTTTCTTCCTATCTAACCCACATTGTACTTCGATCAAAATCTTCCAAGCCGCTACACCCCTACACCAGCCTCTGGTAACCATCATTCTATGAGTTTAACTTTTTAAAATTTCACATATAAGTGAGGAAATTCAGTAATCATTTTTCTGTGTGTGGTTTATTTCACTTAATCTCCAGGATCATCCATGTTGTGAAAAATGACAAGATTTCCTTCCTTTTAAGATTGAAAAGTATTCCGTTATATTTATATATCACATTTTCTTTATTCATTCATCCATTGATGGATGCTTAGGTAGATTTCTTATCTTTGCTATTGTAAAGAATGGTGCAATAAACATGGAAGTGCAGGTATCTCTTCAACATGCTGATTTCATTTCTTTTGATATATACCCAGTAGTGGATCTGCTGGATCATACTATAGCTCTATTTTTAATTTCTTGAGGGACTTCCTTACTGTTTTCCATAATGACCATACAAATTTACATTCCCACCAACAGTGTACAAGGGTCACCTTTTCTCCAAGCCTTGACAGCACTTGCTGTCTTTCGTCTTTTTCATAACAGCCATTCAAAGAGTTGTGAAGTGATATCTCATTGCGGTTTTAATTTACATTTCTCTGATGTTAAGTAATGTCAAGAATTTTTAAATATATTTCTTGCCCATTATATTTCTTCTCTTGAGAAATATCTCTCTTTGTCCTTTGCCCATTTTTAAATCAGTTTATTTATTTTCTTTCTGTTGAGTTGTTTGAGTTTCTTATATATTTTGGATATTAATGCCTTATCAGATGTATGGTTTGCAACTACTTTCTCCCATTCCATAAGTTGTCTTTCACTCTACTGATTGTTTCCTTTGCTGCACAGAAACTATTTTTTTTCATAATCTCATTTATCTATTTTTCTTTTTGTTGCCTGTGCTTTTGGAGTCTTATCAAAAAAAAAAAAAAAAAAAAAAAATCATTGCCCAGACCAATGGAACTCTCCCCTATGTTTTCTTCTAGCACTTTTACAGTTTCAGGTTTTGTGTTTAAGTCTTTAATCCATTTTCAGTTGATTTTCATATATGGTGTGAGATAAGAGTCTAGTTTTATTCTTCTGGAAGTGGATATCCAGTTTTCCCAACACCATTTATTGAAGAGACTGTCCGTGTTTTGTGTGTGTTCTTAGTACCTTTGTTGAAAATCAACTGATCACAAATGTGTGGATTTATCTCTGGGCAGAAATATTTTTAATGCATATATTTGATATTAAAAGCAGAGTGTAAGGTCATTTATCTACCTCTAAATTTATTCCCTTTATCTTGGTACACTACTCTGATTTTAATGAACGTCTCCTTCCTGCTCCCATGACAACCATGTGCTACAAGAAACTGAACATGTTTGCGAGGAACAGTCATGGCACGTGGGCTCCCTAGCCATATTTGTTCCCAGATGGCCTGTTGTTTAGCTGGTTTGATCAGAGTGAATCTCAGAGCGTGTAGTTGGAGACTGTGGTAGAAATGTCCTTCTTTGCTTTTGCTTCATAGCAATGCAGAAGTATGATTTTGGGGGAGCCACCGTCATTCATCTTGAATCAAGAGAGAGAAGCCTCCAAGGAGTGAAGCAAACACCCAGGAAGAGAAGTTGAGAAATGCAAAAAGTATAAAGGCACGTCCTGGGAATTTCTTTTGAGCTGTCATTAAAGCACTACCTGAAATTATTCTCAATCACTAAAGCAATAAATTATCTATATTAATTAAGCTTGTTTGAGTTGTTTCTACTACTTTTAAACGAAAGCATTCTGTTAAAAATAGTAATCTTGCATCTTTCAATCCGTAACTCAGATGTAAAACACAACAAAAAACAGAAATGAAACCAAAGTAGCAATATTTCTACACAGGTGTTAACTTCTTCTGACTTTCTGCCTAACTCTTATATCGTGGGTGCATGCAATACCTAATTTTAATTGCTTATGCTGCCTCAACATAGTTAAAGCCATATACACCTAATATCAGTGTGTAATTTGGAGACTAATTATTTCCTGTCCTTAATTTGTTGCCAAAAAACAGGAATCTTGTAATCAAAGTATTATTTAGGTGTCAGAAGGGTTTCTCAACATTAACAAAAGACAGTCATCGATAAATAAAAATTCTATTTCACTCAAATATTTTGATTATGGTAATAAAGAACACAAGAAAAAATAATGGGAAATCAGAGAAAAAACGAATTCTTTTTCTGTTTCA
This sequence comes from Rhinopithecus roxellana, assembly GCF_007565055.1. Lineage (NCBI taxonomy): Eukaryota > Metazoa > Chordata > Mammalia > Primates > Cercopithecidae > Rhinopithecus > Rhinopithecus roxellana. The sequence goes on along the minus strand of NC_044549.1, from coordinate 5,817,365 downwards.
AAGATTAACTGGAGGGATCTGTTGCCCTTTACTATATAATTAGAAAGACTTGAAGTTAAAATTTCATAAGTATTAAAGGCATGTTTTCCTGGATATATTGGTCTAAAAACCTTAGAGAAAATATGTGCTTTTATTGCAGGTCAAAATTCACAAGAGGAGTACCATAGTAAATAACCAAAAATGTCTGTTTTCTTTTTTTTTTTCACTTGACTGCATATGTATGTTTATATAATTGTTGTAGACAGCTCCTTCTAGTGTCTGTGTTTTTAAGTTTTAAGGGAGTACAATAAGGAGCCCACTAGGAATATTACAATGGAGGAAATAATCACCTTTCTTGGAAATAAATGATAAAATCAATATTAGATTATAGATCAGTAGACTTAGGGCAGGCCAGATGGCTTCTGGTAGAAGTATTAACATGTTTAAAGATAAAGGGTGCCACACAGAAGGGGCATCAGTCAACCACGGAAATAAAGTAAAAGGGGCCATGTATTTGAAGAAATGGTAATGATCACGAAATAGAGAGGGTACACTTGTCATTGGACATCAAGTTATTTATGTCCCGCTGGCAAGACTAAATCTTGGATTTGGAGCCAGGAAGTCTCAAGTTTTTCTAATCTGAGTGAAAAGACCAACTCTATCGTGAGATGAAAACATCAGATATCCTCACCTGTTAACATTAAACATGTAATTTATCTACTTGTCATTATTTTGATTTCATGCTCATCAAGAAATCAGATTCCCAAGTTTGCCTCCCTTCTATTTTGTGGTTCTTGTCACTATAATATTTCACAGTAAATTAATAAAACAGGCTTTTATTATGATCACTGCATGACCACATAATTTGGCCACTGAGAGTCAATGTACCAACCTTTTTGACTCAAATATTTGTGATTTGTGTGAAAGTGATATTTTTCGGTGCATACATGTCAATCAACCCTTTGGTATATGTCTCCCATGTTATTGATTATTAAATGTGGATCAGTCTTCAGGGGTTGATGCTACTCTGAGACATAAAAAGGGAAGAGTCTTTGGGGATATAAAAATGAAGACATACTGAAGAAGGCTTTCCTTTGTATAATACCACTTACCTTCTTATTTAAGTATCCATCAGAAAATTGTCAGTCATTGTGTATACTTTTTATACAAAATTTGGTAATTTGCTTAAAATCTTTCATAGCCTCCCATTGCCTTTAGGATATATTCTGGGCTGTTTAGGGTGATATACACATCTCTTTATGGTCTGACTGTCATATCTTCATCTCTTGACATCCTGCTGCATCTAATGAATGCTTTAAGCACATTTGCTATTCTCAGTCTCTAATCTAAACCATCTACACTTCAGGATTCAGCACAAACAATGTTTTGAGGGAGTCATCCCAAACCTTTCGCTTTTCCTCAGCTGAAATACAACCTTTTTTGGACTCTGTTTTTTGCTCTTATAACGCTATTTACAATACTATGGTGTGTTGTCACTGTTGACTTGTTTATCTTACCCATAAGATTGCAAGCCTTTTTGAAGGAGCAACCCTGAATTTTATCTTGGTATGCCCAAGATGTAAAGATGGTGCTTATATATGAAACTGAAGGGAGTTTACTGAAAAAAAAAAAAAAAATGAATGGAGTAGAATACAATTTAGCTCCAACCCAATTCATTTTCCTTGTAACTAATTAAACTCAATTGAAATAATGACCCAATTCTTTACTTCTCCCTGTACTCATACTCATTGCCATATACCTTTCATAGAGCTCTTCAACTCTGACTCTTGACCTCTACCATGTGGCTTGCATTGGGCCAATGGAACGTTGGCAAACAAGATTCAAGCAAAGAATTGAGGCATATGGAGCACAACCACTCTGCGGAGGATGAATGAGCTCAGCCAAAGCCAGCCAAGCCTAGTATAGATCAGCCACGTCCCACTGATGCGTGATAAATAAATGCTCATTTTTCTTCCTTTAACCCATCCTCTAAATTCCCTCCCCCTACCCTCCACCCCCCAACAAGCCCTGGTGTATGATATTCCCCTCTCTGGGTCCATGTGTTCTCAATGTTCAACTCCCACTTATGAGTGAGAATATGTGGTGTTTGGTTTTCTGTTCTTCTGTTAGTTTGCTGAGGATTATGGCTTCCAGTTTCATCTATGTCCCTGCAAAGGACATGACCTCATTCCTTTCTATGGCTGCATAGAATTCCATGGCGTATATGTACATATTTTCTTGATCCAGTCTATCATTGATGGGCATTTAGGTTAGTTCAATGGCTTTGCTATTGTAAATAGTGCTGAAGTAAACATACATGTGCATGTGTCTTTATAGTAGAATGACTTATATTCCTTTGAGTATATACCCAGTAATAGGATTGCTGGGTCAATGGTAATTTTGGTTCTAGAGCCTTGAGGAATTCCCATACTGTCTTCCACAGTGGTTGAACTAGTTCACACTCCCACCAACAGTGTAAAAGCCTTCCTATTTCTCCACAGCCTCATCAGCATCTATTGTTTCCTGACTTTTTAATAATTGCCATTCTGATTGGCATGCGAGGGTATCTCATTATGGTTTTGACTTGTAGTTCTTTGATGATCAGTGATGTTAAGAATCAATGCTAATTTTTACATGCCACTGAAGTTTTGGGTGGTCTATTACACAGCATTATCGCCGCAGTATAGCTGGTAACACCCATGGTCACTGGTAAACTTAGTCCAGCAATACCTCTGTTAAAAGCAAAGCAGTATAACTGCTTTGACCATAGGCAGTATAAAATAATAGTTCAGGTAGCATGCTCCAAAGCTAGACTGCTTGACTTTTAACCCCATCTTTTCCATTTACTAACAGTTCGGTGTGGATCAAAATACTAACCTACAAAATCCTACAGTTTTCTTACCTATAAATGTGGAAAACAGCCTATACCTCATAAGTTTTGTTATGGGCATTAAATGTGTGAATACACGTAGAATACTTTGGACTGTGCCTGGCATGGAATAAATGCTTAAGAATTTTTACTTATTGTTTTTATGTGCAAATAAGATCTTGTTTAATAAACTTACCCATTACTCTGTCCCTTGGTGAATGTTATGCTATGTTTATGTTTACCATAATGTGTGGTTCTATATATCTATGAAGGATTGTTAAATTACTAATGTTTTATCATTTTTGTTCAATAATATGTTTCTTTTAAACTGAGAACTAGGCAGAATCCTAAATTGTTAAGCACATTTACATAACTAGAAAAGTAATGATGACAGAAATTTTCAGAGATAGACACACATAATATCCTCTACTAAAATATGAAAACGTAGGAGCTGAGAAGGTGAAGCCTATTCATGACAAAGCAAATGCCCTCACTCCGAAATCGCCTTCCCCAAGCTCACTTCCTCTCGAAGTTATCCAGAGAGCCATTCCCTACAGGCAGATCAGGCCTGACAGACCCTCAAGGGTTAAGGAACCTTAGACTAACCTTAAAACCTACTGCATTTTCATGATTTCTGGCTCTTACATATGTTCACTTGCATCTTTTGGGCTGCCATTAATTGGTACTGTGGAGCATCTTATGAATCAAGTTACAGAAAGAGCAAGCATTCTACCCCTTCAGCATGACGACCTTTGGAGAAGGATTTTTTTTTGTGGTAATAATTTATCAATCTCCTAAAAGTCTTCTACCATTATGCACGAGGCTCTCTATGATACAGAATACTCAAGAAGTTGCAAAGGATAATATTCAACTTTGACGGAATTCGACAAGGCAGGCAAAGTAAAAAATAGTGAAGCCCTTGGACTTTACCACATCCTTGCCAAGGATTCCTAAAGAAGAAAATAATTTCACAGACATCTGGAAGAATTCTTCCCATCAAGCACTGGCGATGTGCCTCGGGATGTAGGAAGACCATCATCACCATCTGTAAAGAAGAGTCAAAATGCTGACTGCAGCAGTCGTCTGGAGTTCTCATCTCTCTTCAGCACTGGCACAATCCCTGAATGAGCTGCTTTCAGTCAGTAACTGAGCACTGCTAAATTACTGTTCCAGAGTCATTTGTTGTTTTTGCCTGCTGTAAAAACATTATCCTCCTGATAGGAGAGAAGTGCAAAGAATCATGTGAATAGTCTGTACAGATCTCTCAGAACTCTTCATTGACATATTTCCAATCATTAGCAAGCCAGAATTGTGGTGCTGCTAAATGGATATGGATGTGAGTATAATTCATTATGAGTCAAAGTTAGTACATAAGGACATGGCCTTGTAGATGACAACTCAGGAGTTGTATTAGGGCCATTCTCTTTTACTAATGGTGTAGAAGTGTTGCATAACTTGTAGATTTGGCTTCAGAAACATCTTTTTCTGAAAGTCTGTTTAGGGAGATGAAAAATGATGATTATGTTATTAGATTATAAATTTAGCCTCTGGGGAAAGACCTTTCAGCTAAAAAAATTATGGGTATCTTTAACGCCTCAGGAACCACTTTTGCATACCTGATAACTCAGTGGGAGTGTGGAGCCAGCCATACACACCAGCGACATATAGGAGAGAGTCTTCACGTGGAAGAAGACTGAAATCACAGTCCCACCTTACACCATGATGACCACTCACAATACTGAAGATATTATTTTGAGATGCAGAAATGAAAGCTGTCTGTCATATGGGACATTCTGCTGCCTTGTAAGCTTTCTGACAAATAATTATTGATGGCAATAGGTGAGAGAAGAGGCTCTGGCTGTGCTTGGGAATACAAAAATAGCTTGGAAATCCATGGGGGTTATTAAACATTATTCCCTTTCCCAAGACTGCCCTTCAACGTGGTGAAAAATGAATCAATTGAACAGGTCATGGATGCCAACTTTTCACTCTGGGTACATTTGGGGAAGAATTCCTGGGTGGGACTAGTTCATTAATCTCCTTTAAGCCTTCTACCATTACTCACAAGGCTCCATTTTCCCCCCAGAAACTTCAGGGCTCTATTTACATCAGCAGGGACATCAAGTACCACAATGCTCACTAAAAATGAAATCCTACAGCTCAGCCTGTCAACTCGCATGGAGAATGTAGAGCTGTAAGTGAGCTTCACGAGGCAAGTCACGCACGAGGGAGGGAAGGCAGTGAGATGCCGAAATGGCTTATGGATAGTATGAGAGAGGGGCAGACTGGGAACGGCAGGCAACAAAACCTAAAAAAACTCACAAAAGAGAAATCTTTGGCTTAGCTCTCTAGAAGCAGACAGACAGAAAGAGAATAACAGAGAGGCTACGATGGGTTTGCAAAGGGCAGGGCCAGACCCAGAGATAAGACCTGCCCAGGAAGCCTGTAGCAGTGAACACAGGGTTATATCCATCTGAACCCAGGGTTTCGAAGGACCCTGGGTTATGTATCAAACATGACAGCTGTATTTGATATTCTCACTGTCATCTGTGTATTGTTGAATATAAAGGGCATGAAACTAAAGAGTTGCAGAGACATCTTAAATATTAAGGTTATACAAATGACATTCTCAGCATGAGATGGCAACCATTTCAGAAAAGGTTGTTTAAATGCTCTATGTATCTGTTATTTTTATATAAGCTAACACTTCCATGTAGGCCATGAAAAAAATGAGAAAATATCTTTAAGCTGAAGTCAGCATCTTCTTGTCCCTGTGTCTGTATTAGCTAGTTGGCCTGTTTCCCACATATCTGAGAGACTGAACACTTAGAAACAGTGCATATATGAAGAGTATGATGGCATGTTGATAAGCTGCACATACATGTACTCCTATTTTCTAAAATATGACCCCTTCTACACCTTGCAGGGAGTCTTGATTCTTAAAAGGTCATATAGTGCTTAATGTCTATTCATGTGAAACAAGGAACGAGCTCCTCATTTTATGCAGAAGCCATCTTTAACGGCAAAGATGAATCTGGATATGGGGAAAAATGACATTTACTTAGAATTATTATTCAATCAAAGTTCTATTTTCTTCTGATGATGATTTCATTTTTCAGAGCAGTTTTAATGCAAAGCTTGTGATCAGGATTTTTTTTCTTAAACAATTGGTGCTACCATCTGTGTCACCTGAGGCATCTTTTTGTGGACTATTATGCATTGTAGCCTCACGTTATGTGACACGATGAAATCATAAATATTTCCAGTCTTGTTTTGCTGGGAGAGAACACTCCAGACAGTTATGTGGTGCCAGAGTACTGATTCCAAAGCGGACAGGGCAAGAAATATTCTTCCCAAAAAACAAGACACTTTTTTTCTTCCATCCTCTCTTTGAAATTCTTGTTTAATTTGATTAGAGAGCCACATCAGAGACATTTTCTAGGGCATGGGACCTGTGTGTTTGGGAACTTCCCACTGTGCTGATGAAGCACCACTCACCTGGGCTGAGCCGTTGGAGTTCAGAACAACCCTAGGGCATTTTTGTTTTCTGTTTTATATCGCGTTTGTTCTTTCTCTTTGTTCTCTTCCATTCAGAGGAAGGTGTGTGCTAATGCCAATTTGTTAGAAGCATACCCAGCAGGTGAAGAATGTGAGCTGTTTGGGTTCTTTAAAATAGTTCTGGCTTATTTGTCCAGTGCTTTAAATAACAATTAGAAGGTAGACTTTCCATAGACACCAGGAGTTCACTCCGCAAGTAGTTTAGGTTAGAAATTGTGTTGCTGGGTAAAAATCTATACACTTTGATGGTTTAACCCAAACTCATAATTAGCTCTTAGCTTCCCTCCCCCATGGCCAGTAGAAATAGTTTTTGGCTATTATTTCTGTAACAAACCTGTGCTCAAGAAAACCAGACACATTGGAGAATGACTCTGAAATATCATTTGGAGATGGCTGGATTCCAGCATGAGTTGTATTTTCTGCTCTCTTAAGTTAGCAAGAACTCCATGGACTGTGCCTCTTGAAATATCCTGGAAATAAAAGGGAGTGCTCACCTACGTTAATGTTTAAGGATTATTTTTTAAACTTAGTTTTCAGAATGTATCTTCAGAAGGGGGGTGATCATAAATTAGCATCCTTGTAAAAAATTCTAAGAGCTAGGGTTTTGGATCAAAACTCACATTTAGCTTACTGACCAATACAGTTTCTAGATTAGCTGCTTTTGATTGATTAATTTTGTTGTGCTCTCTTACTAGAGCACAAAGGCGGTCTTCTGAGGCAGCAAATGTTTAGACGTGATAGGAAGTGGACCCCCCAGTGGCACCTCATGCCACAAAATCATCTCGTGTTGTCCATTCTCCTCCTTCACACATTTTCTCTTTCATATCCATAAAAGAGCCGGACCGGATTTTAAGTAGCAGGGCTTAAGACAAAGCACAGAAGGACACCAGGGATTTTGATTTTCTACATACATATTACTCAGAAAGGTTGATTAACTATGTGTTCCTCAATTAACCGCAGATGTGCCCTTGTGCACCACTAGTTTGTAATTACCCTAATTGATACCGAGGAGTGATCTTTGCTCAGAGTCAAGCCAGATGTAGGCTTTGTTAGTGATTTTGATAGAATGACCCCCAAAAGCTCCATTTTTACAGCTTTGCTATGAGAAAGTCCAAGAAGCTTGTCCAGGCCTCTCTGCTTACTTAATTATATTTTTGATAATTTATTTTACCAATTGACTTCTAGCCAGGCCAGGTTATGTTTGATCTTGATGAGGTTGCACAGACTTGCAGGAGAGGAGAAAATGTCCCAGCTCATTATCTTCTATTCTTGCTTTATCAAACCTGTTTTCTGGAAACTATATGCAAATTATGGTTCTCAGACATTCTCTTTGAAAACCATTCCTTCCTTTCTCTCCCCTTTTCTGAATCATTCCATTAGCATACGGTGAATTTTATGTTTCCTGTCTTCTAATCACTGATGTTGGAGATTTCACGCATTACTCACTTTCCTGAGCATTGTCCTTCCAAGTCTATCCAAACACCCCTATTATTTTGGTAAAGTGAGGCTTTAAATAGAATATTAGATTAAGATAAAGCTTCAGTTAGGTGTAGCAATAAGATTAACAGAGAATTCTCAATTAGCACCCAATTAGCACCCAGGTAATTTTTGTATTTTCAGTAGAGACAGAGTTTCACTATGTTGGCCAGGCTGGTCCCAAACTCCTGACCTCTGGTGATCCACCCACCTCAGCCTCCCAAAGTGCTAGGATTACAGGCATGAGCCACCACGCCTGGCCTCCTGGAACTATTTTTTAAATTAGTTTTGCATCTACAACCTCCTCTCCCCTGCTCCTGGAAGATAATAGTAGAAGGCAGAGAGTAAGCAAAAATATAGTCCGTTTTTTTGTCATGGGGCAGAATGAGGAATGAAGGTAGAAATTAAATTAAGTGATGGAAAAGAAAGTTCTTTTTGTTTTTTTAAATTTTATACCTGAGTTGGTGGTTTGTGAGATTCAGATCTACTACAGTAGTTTGTACTATATTCTGTTATAATTGTCCTTATAAACTTCTGTTGCAGGAGTGTGTCTCCCATCAGTACACATAGGCATCCACTCTTAGAGTGTAGAGAACTCTGGGAATTAAAACATAAAAATCCTTCCCCACTCCATTGCTTTTCCAGATGAAGATCTTGCAGAGAAAAAAAAATGTTGGAATTCATAAAGTATTCATAATATGTGTTGGCTACTGATGGGCAAAGATAAATATTCTGTATATGTCTTTTTTGGAGGGGAGGATGTTGATTGAGAGTGATAGGGGATGAATACGGCTTTGAAGCCAAATTTTATGTATTACATAATTTCACCTAGAGTTTCAGACTTTTCAGAATTTTCTTCAGTCAGTTTAGCAGGCAATTCATAGTTCACAGACAGGTCAGTAAATATTTTATGCAAACTTTTAAATATTTATTTTAAAAAATTTTCCATCTCAACCCTTGCTATGGTGGATTTTGTGAATGTTGTCACTAGAGTAAAATGTCTGAGTGCACAGATATGTAGCCGTTGAAAAAATATAGTAGCGGCACTTTGAAAGCTGAACATGGAGGCACTTGCCTGTTTTTCAAGCTACTAGGTAGGCTGAGGGGAAGGATCACTTGAGGCCAGGTGCTCAAGGCTACAGTGTGTTATCATCACACCTGTGAATAACCATTGCACTCCAGCCTGGGCAACATAGTGAGATCCCATGTCTAAAATAAAACAAACAAATGAGGAGCAATCTTGTCCTCTAATCGCCTCACTTGCATTAGTCATGCTTTCAGTTACAAGTTAAAGACAACTAAACTCAAACTATCTTAAACACGTAATGGGAATATAAAAGTTACCTTTGTCAGGTTTAACATTAGGTTTAATCTAGTGACTCAACCTGGTCACCAAGGACCCAGCTGCGTTCATTTCTTTACTCCGTTTCTAAGATATTAGCCCTTACTCTGCCATTGTTTCCCCCATGGTCACATAAAAACTGCCAGTAGATCTCAAGGCCAAATGCTTACAATGGGAGAAAATGAATCTTGGTCCCAGAATTCCCAGCAAAGGTCTTGACGGCCCCTTTAATTGGTCCAGAGCAACTTTCTGATTTTTGCATTAATTGGTCTAATTTGGGTATTGTGTCTGTCTCTTTAGCAATTTCTATGAGCAGGAAATTCAGTACATAAATGGGCTTAATAGAGATTGTGTCCTCTACACCTGAACAATTCCAGCCCAGGATTCACCTTCACTTGTAAAACATGGCCAAAGAATCGGGTTGGATGATTCCCTCAAATCATAATTGTTTGCTCTTGCCTAAAGAAGGGAAAGTAGTTGCTGGGGGAAAAAATGCAATCAATCATTGATTTTACCATTTTGAGAAACACTGGTTTAGAAACTATATATATACATATTACATAAATAAATTTAGATTAAATTAAAATGTATGTAAGTAACATGCGTGTATGTGCATCTATCAATAATGTATGCTGTGTGTCCTTCTATATTAAAACAAAGGTGATACAGAACTTGAAAGGGTGGGTTTTTGTCCAAAGAAAAATAGAGCTAAAGAAATATTTTTGTAAATTAGAAGGAATTCAGTCTTTGGAACAGAGTCATGGAGATGTAGTGCCATACAATCTTGAAATTGAACACTAAAAAAGTAGAAAACTCCAGTTTTTAAACGTCCTTTCTTACACAGAGCTGAAATCCTCTTTCCTTTAAATTTTGCCAAACCGTTTTCTCTGGTGTTGCCATTTGAAACTACTACTAATAAGAAATCATTTTTTTTTTTTAAATGTGACAGTCCCTCTAACATTTGGAGTTAGTTATAGATAATAACTACTGTAACTCTGTCTTATATTTGGGTAGTATTTCAAAGTTGTTAAAGTCTTGTTATATTCATCTTTTATTTCTAAAAAAAACTTATGTAAAATTAGAGAAGCTAATCAGATTAGGAGTTTTCCTGGCAGAAAGTGATAGATGCCAACTTACAAGATGAAGGAAAGAAAGTGTGCTGCCTAGTGATTTCAAGGAAAGGTTGGAAAACCAAGCAACAGGTATTGCAGATGAGCTCACAATGACTTGGATATCAGAAAGTGACTCACTGTTTCTTAACTGTATCTCTCTATCAGCATCGTTCTTATTGCAGGCTTCTTTTCTTTGTTTGATAGTAACTATCACCAAAAGCAGCTTCTTAGCTCTCATCTTCCAGCTTTGACTATTGACGACCCTCTAGCCTCTCTGGTTCATGAATTTCAGTGATGGGCCTGATAGACAGACCAGGATCATGTTTCTTTACCTGCAACAACCAAGTGGAGTTGGAATGTTGCAGATCTCATATGGTTGGTGGATAGTTTCTAGGAAAGGCTGCTGGGGAGACAGCACACAACTATCTATTATATCAATCCAATTTTAGGGATGAGGAAGCTGAGACTTAGAGATATGAGGCAATTTATCGAAGACAGTGTCTCTCGCAGTTGACAGGTCAAGAAGTTTGGTTCAGGTCTCTGGCCCATGTCTCTTTTTAAATATTTTCCAGAGGTGTCTCTTTTTCTAGCCAGTTTTTACCTAAGTATGTTTAATATAGTCTTTCAATTATACTTTTCCACAAATATTAAATTTATGAATATTTTGGTACCTAGAGTTTAGCACATTACAGAACATGGAAACTGAGGAAAAATAGTCAAAATGTTATTAATGTATACTTCAATTAAGTCGCATTAATTATACTGAACATCTCTGCTGTCATCTAAAACTCCTCTGTATTTTTCACTTGAAGATTTGTTAGGTGAGACTCTAATTTTATGTTGCAAAAGATAAATCTTCTTGAAATTTTATGTTTTAAGTTTTAATCCACTTTTTCTTTAAGTTCCTCAAGATTTCTGAAAGCTTTATTCTGTCAATCACTGTATGCCAATAACATTTTGAACACAATCATCTCTATATGCGATCTGTGAAAGTGTGTGCTGCTTCTATGTGTGTGATTCCATCCAGACATCAATATAGTAAGGTTTCCTCTACACGTCTAATGATATGGTTTGGCTCTGTCCCTCCCCCAAATCTCATCTTGAATTGTAGTTCCCATAATCCCCATGTGTGGAGGGAGGGACCAGGTGGAGATAATTGAATCATGCAGGTGGTTAACCCCATGGTGATGTTTTTGTGACGGTGAGTGAGTTCTCATGAGATCTGATGGTTTTATACAGGGCTTTTCCCTCTTTTGCTCAGCACTTCTTCTTCTTGCCGTCGTGTGAAGAGGGACGTATTTGCTTCCCCTTCTGCCATGATTGTAAGTTTCCTGAAGCTTCCTAGCCCTGTGGAACTGTGAGTCAATTAAACCTCTTTCCTTTATAAATTATCCAGTCTCAGGCAGTTCTTTATAGCAGCGTGAGGGTGGACTAATACATCTATGTTAATTGTTTGAAGACCATTTTTTCTCCTCTATTTGTGATTTCTGCCTTTTGCAACCATGAAGAATGAGATTCATTGAAAAGTATGAGTCAGATAGTAGGGTTTCACTCTGTATTTGTCAAGCCTACTTTGGTTCCTAATAAAATTGTATACAAGCTAGTTTGGGGGAAATGGAAAATGATTAGCTCACATAAACGTAAAGACAAACGGCAGGACAGGCTTCAGGCATGAGTGGATCCATGTGCTCAAGTGATATCCTCGTGACACTGCCTCTCTCTTCACCTGTTTCACGTCTCGTGAATTGACTTTTTTCTCAGGCAGGTTTTCTCTATGTTGCCGGGCTTTAGGAACTCCTAGTAAAAACCATCGGCAGTTGTTACCATCCAAAATTAAAAGAAATTTTGTGAGCATCTAAGAAGCATTTGCAAAGCAACACTCAAGGTTTTGCATTGAAAAAGAGGAAGTCTAAGGCCTGAAAAGAATGTGACTCTGAGTTATAAGGAGTTTTGAAAGAGCATCTGAGGCTTATGAATTAGAGAGCTAAACTCAAGCCAGTTTCCCTTTTATATTTCATTGTAGTTTAACCTGCACTATTTGATCAATCATTGTATATTTCTTGGATGAAAAATGCACATATTTTCCAAAAGAACAGATTTATATTTATCATTATAAATAAAAGAAAATCTCATCTCCCTTTATTTGGGTTCTGTTTACATTTCTATGGCACAATGTTGTTGTTTTTGCATGGAAGTCTCTTAAGTTAAAGGTACTGTTTTATTTATCACCCATTAATAATTAAAGTGCTTGGATTTTATAAGGAGGTATATATCTTGCATCTGTCGTATTTGTAAAAGATGTATTCACTCTCAGTATTTGTATAACTATGAATTAGAAACCTAGCAACTTAATTTAGCTCTAAAATGATTTTCCTTCAAAACACAGCTAAAAAAGAACAAAGAGCATTAGTTAAGATTCTATTGGTTTCAAGTGTTCAAAATAGAACTTGTCCAAGCTTAAGCAAATTGGTAACTTAATAAGTGGCTGCTAGACTCTCACAGTTTGGAAGATAAGAAGGCTCAGCCTCAGAAATAACTGAAATCAGGAGCCAAATTCCCAAGAAGCTCCAGCCACCCGCTTTAATATTTCTCTTTGTCTTTCACTCAGTTTCCTCAACTTCTCCAGCCCCCACAGGAGGAAAATACGGTTGCCACTAACTCATAAAATGTATATATATGACAGCCTCAGCCACTGGAGAGAGGCCTCAGCCACTGGAGAGAGGCCTCAGCCACTGGAGAGATACTTGTTCTCCTTTTCCACAGTTTTATAAATCTTTAGAAAACACTCTTATTTATCCATATTGGGTCAGGGACCTAGCCTGGTGACAAAAGTTGGAATTTGAAAAGAACTTTGTCCCAGCTTTCGTCAAATGCTTATGCCAATTGGGTCAGATACCCAGTTGTAGTCGGCAGCCAGTATTATATCACAATAAAATATTGTCCCTGTAGTTATCATGTATATGGGGGAGGAATCATCATTTAGAATAGAGGGTTCTGCAATATTCAGTCTGCTAGGAATTTCCCACAGCAGTGTTAACTTTAGGGGATTGTACAACTTTAACGTGTGTACCCAGCTATAACTGGATTTTATTCTTCAACATTAGTGCTAATAATGTTATACACAAAGTGAACTTGTCCATTTTGATGCCACTTGCACTTATTTTAATTATCACCTCCTACTAATTTTATTTCAGTTCATCCGTGACAACCCTTGAATGTAATTAGCATTGAAAATAAATATAACTAAACTTGATTAAAGGAATAGCAGTGATTATAGAATTAAACAGATATGTATAATATCTTATAAAAACACGTACTCTTTGGAAATTGGCCATGTGAGATATTTGTTTTGTAAAGGACATGTTTGAGGTGGAGAAAATTCTAATGACAGACTCACACACCTATCTTCTACTTTATGTTTCTCAAAGGACTTTTATTATTATCCTTTGAGATCTGCAAAATTCCTATAACAAAAGCTGTAACTAATCTTTATCATTATAAAGGAATAGTTCGTTTTAGAAGCCAGTTGAAATCATTAATTAGGTAAAACTTTTCCAGAACATCCAGCACACTAAAGAGACCTGCTAGAAGTCACTAGGACACCATTTTTTACAATTAGGTAATCACAAAGAAAAAGATTAAATTTTAGAAAAAAATGTAATTCACTTTTTAATGCTTTGTTCCTTAAAAGCACATATGTATCTGAGTAGCTTATTAAACTGAAAATCATTTCAATAGGTGGATTACACAGAATTGCTAAGAAACTGAATTCAGGCCAGTCATAAAAATTTACTAAAGCTTGCCATCTAGAGGTCTATAGGGGTATACTTTGGAAAGTACTTTTAGAAACATTTTCTATAACCTAATGTCCTGATATGTATATGTTTAATGTATTAAATGAAGATTAAGATAAAAGGAGAACATTTCACTTACTACTGAATCTACACTTGACATTACAAATGTTGGAACTTTAATCTTGAAAGAACACAAGTTTGCTTCTTTTTTTTCTTACTTAATCTTTTTGGTAGCTATGTTATAAGAAATCTTTTAGGCAATCCAGTTTACTTTTTTTTTTTTTTTCAGTATTTGAGAAAAAGGAAAACAATACATTAGAAGTTGATAATGTACCAGGGTGCATATGATGATTACCATTTTTTTGACTATCAAGATTGATTGTTTTAGGATTCTTTGCATTCCTGGTGAGTAGTGCTGTTTGATGGATGGAAAAATGAAATTATTCATATTAAATAATTATAACAGTATGGAAGGAAAAATTCCCTGATAATAAAAGTGAAGGGCATCAATCTAAAGCTAAGAGTAAGGCCTACTATTACATCCTTAGATACGTATGTAATCTATATATGTGTGTGTTTATGTAAACAATGTGATTTTGTGATGTTTTGGTACTTTAAGAAGTAGTTGTAATGCATAGATCATTGCCACGATAGATTACACAGTGGAAGCATTTATCAAGACTGCAATTGTGTTCTTATGAATGTTTTACAGTTGTCAGCTCATCAAGGCTAAAACAGCCTTGTTTAATGTGCTTTAAAATGTAGGTTATGGGGCCACAATAGAATTTACTTCAAATGAAAACTTTCCAATCAACTGAGTTGAAGGTTTTGAACTTTTAATTCTCACTACATCACAGGGTGATGGTTTTGGCAGCAAGACAGACAAGATGTGTGGCTGCTGCCGTTAATCATGCTTTGTCAAGAGGAGGTGGCGAGCGTTCCACGTGATCTGGGCAAACATGTTTTATCTTAACAGGACTGGGAAACACTGAAAAAGCATTTTTTAATTTTTAAAAACTACGTCTATGCCATACCAGTATTAGACTATTTCACTTCTTCCATTTTAAGAGACCTTCTTTTAAGAGGTAACTTTGAATTAAAATCAACATTTGGGGGAGGGTGTCACCTGATTAAATGTGCACATTTACATGTGATTTCAGGATGTTAAGGTGTCAGAATCCCTAAATGAGGGAAAACAGTGTTTCTTAGAAATGAGAAATTCCTATAAAATTATCTCGTAGTGATAACACGTACCTTTGTCATTAAGCATCTTACGTCATGGTATAATGTACCTGGTGTCATTACACTGACCTCCAGGAAATGAATGTCTAAATATTACAATATAATTTTAGAATTTGTTTTTGAAAGTAACCTAGTTCCTGGGAAATGCAGTGCATTGTGTTGATAAAATGCCCAAGGCAATTTACTGCCAAACGTTGTGCCAGCAGCAGTGAGGTTCCTCCTCTTCATTCCAGGGACCTCTTATATCTGGAAATCGACTTAAAAACAGTAATAAGGTTGAGAAGATAGCTCAATCTCTGTGCTCGTCAGTGTTTGGGGACTACGTGAATCGTGGCTACCGGAGGCTGTGTGTTCATTATGCACCATTCACAGCCACTAATGATAGCAACCATTTTATGTTAACAGTACCAAGATCTGATGATGAGGAAAGCTGGTTGTGAGCGTTGCCTGAAGAAAAGACACTTCTTGAACTTAAAGCAACTCCTCCACAGTCAAAACATGCAGTTTGTCATAGGAAGAGTTTCTATTTACTGGTAGGTGTTGATAAGCATCATAATGCAGTGTGAGGTTTTTCTGACTACAGGAGCACATCTTACCACTGTGATTGTAATTATCTGTGCATGCTTTTGTACACATATATGTGTGCGTATGTGTGTTTGCTGGGTGGGATGTTCTGCGGCTTTGTCTTCAAAGATAGCATTTTATATATTTTAATAGTCTTATATGTTCAAATTGTTGCCTCTGCAAGAGAAGGGAATTCGTTGTCTTTTGAAAATGGAATCCACAAATTTAAGTCTAATATGTTTAGCTGTTTATAAGTCTCAATACATTTAGATTCTTAAAAAATGTACTCAGCCTAGCATAGTGGTTAATTGCATGGCTTTGGAATTGGATCATTGAGGTTCACATTCCAGCTCCCCTACCCAACTACCTCTATAACTTTTGGCAAGTTACTTTAAACCTTTCTGTAATGCAATGATCTATGATGCAAATAGGGATAATAACTGTATATACCCTTCAGGATTATTGTGAGGAAAGAATGATTGAAACCTAGTAAGAGGCCAATAAATGTTCACTATTAGAATGATATTTATTCACCAGTCAATAGCCTTGAAACCTACCATTGTAGTTTATTTCCCCATGTCAACAAAAATCTCTATTACTCTCCCTGACAAGAGACTCTTAAGTGAAAATCAACCCCTGCATTTTACAAGATCTTGAGGCCTTTAAGTGTAAGAGGCAAGCTGAGTTTCAACATGACAGTATTCTACAGCAATTTTTGAAATGTGTGATTTTCTAAAGATCTAAATACACACTCGTAAGAAGGATAATATTGAAGAAGAATAAAACCAAGGCGGTGTTAGAATAACTGTTGTTAGCATCGTACCAAAGTTAGGATTACAGGTCCATCTCTTGGTCACTGTCTTTCAGTTTTATTCCTCATCTATAACTTAGAATAGTATTATTGTCTTGATTAGGGTTGCTGTGAGGGTTAACTGAGATGAATAATTAAATCTTACAAAAAAAGAGCCAAAAAGTAATGTTTTTGTTTTTGTTTTAACAAGGAGAAGAAGCCACAGGGGAGGAGATAGCTAAATGTGGGAATACTGCTTCTATATACCCTTAACAATTCCGATTCAGTTTTTCTCCATCTATGTCTCTACATACTGTTCCCTTTTGCTCGCTTTTACCTTTCTCTCTCACTAAATTCATCTTTTGTTCTCTTCCCATTCCCATTTCTTCTGTTATGTTTCACTAAATCTGAAATATTAGTGGGTTTTAATGAATATATATATTCATTTTATATATATACATATTCATTATATATATATATATTCATTATATATATCTAGAGAGAGAGAGAGACAGAGAGAGAGAGGGGGAGAGAGAGAGAGAGACACACACACACACAGTCGTGCTCTGTGGCCCAGGCTAGAATGCAGTGGCGCAATCTTGGCTCACTTACATGAGCCTGCCTTCTGGGCTCAAGCAATTCTTCTGCCTTAGCCTCCCATGTAGCTGGGATTACAGGTGCCTGCCACCACGCCGGGCTAGCTTTTGTATTTTTACTAGAGACAGGGTTTCACCGTGTTGGCTAGGTTGGTCTCGATTTCCCGACCTTAGGTAATCTGCTCACCTTGGCATCCCAAAGTGCTGGGATTACAGGCATGAGCCACTGCACCCGGCCTGCAAATACTTTTTCTAATTTTGCTAAAAAGAGATTCATGTTTATAATAGCTCATTATAGTAGAATGTAACATGGCTAATGTACATTACTAAATAAGGAAGAAAAAAGATATATGTATGTATTTACATATAAAAATACATTGATGGTACATGATTTATATATATATATATATATATATATATTGAATTTTAAATAAATTTTACACATCACAAAATATTATTCTTTTGACTTTTTTTTTTCTCAGCCCATAAGGACATATAAAAACAAATGATAGGCCAGATTTCGTCCACAGGCCATAGTTTCCATATCTCTGCTTTAAGTTATATGATTTATGCTGATCTTAAGGAATTATACATTCAAATCCCTAGCTATTTAAAAACAGATTAGAAGAGACTATACTATATGATTGGGTGGAAAGAGATTAAGGAAGACTTGGAATAAGAAGAGGCATTTTGATAAATGATGTTATCACTAGGTTGCTTTATTTATTCTTTTTTTTTTTTTTTTTTTTTTTTTTTTTTTTGAGACGGAGTCTGGCTCTGTGGCCCAGGCTGGAGTGAGCGGCGCCATCTTGGCTCCCTGCAAGCTCCGCCCCCCGGGTTCCCGCCATTCTCCTGCCTCCGCCTCCCGAGGAGCTGGGACCACAGGCGCCGCCACCTCGCCCGGCTCGTTTTTTGTGTTTTTAGTAGAGACGGGGTTTCACCGTGTTAGCCAGGATGGTCTCTATCTCCCGACCTTGTGATCCACCCGCCTCGGCCTCCCAAAGTGCTGGGATTACAGGCGTGAGCCACTGCGCCTGGCCACTTTATTCTTAAGCAGAAGAATGAACTGAGGAAAACAATGTATGAAAAGATTCGTCTGAAAGTGTTGTGGTGCATTGTGGATATCAAAAGGATGCAAAAGTTGAAGTAAATACTCAACATATTTTGTCCTCATCCAGGTGTCAGACAAGGAGGGCCTTGGGTGGCCTTGGGTGACTTGGGTGGTAGCTTTGAGAATTGTGAAGGAGATGAAGAAAGAACGAGTCAATGAAACTTGACAAAACAATCGTATTTAAAGCTAAAGTAGAGGAGGTGGCTAAATAAGGTGGCTATTTTATTAAGTCCACTACTGGGATAAAACAGAAGAGTAACAATGGAAGAGATAAGTCATAATTTGAATTGTATAATCTCTTTTACGCCAAATAACTGAGTATATCAGTTCTTCCAAATTTTGCACAAAGATTCATAAGAGAAAACCTTCCAAAGAATTTTCTTCATCATTTGTTTTTAATAAATTGTTATTTTAAATTTTATGTTGTAATCAAGTTAAGTCAGTAAGCCTGCTAATGATTGGGGACTAAATGGGATGATTAAGTGGTCTGGTGTGAGTAAGTAAAACATGAAAAGGTTCTCATAAAAATTCCACAGGCAAAACTGATATCATGGTAGTTTTATAAAGCATAGAGTGTATAAATACATTTGTTTTACTTTGTTTTATTAGTATATAATGGTAGAAAATGGCTTTGTTCAGAACCCATTTTCTAGGCATTTTTACAATGTATTATTCAAGGATGTACATTCCAAGTAAAAACATTTACCAGTACCCGGAATCACTGAGAATTAAATAACGCAACCTTTAAAACAGGAACTGAATTTTCAAACTTTGATATCTCATTCTTTTCCAGGGACGAGCTACCCCACTCATGACTCCCTTTTGTACTTTCTATCCATCAACTGGGGAAAAGTATTGTGCTTAAGAAGCAAGCGAAAAACAGGGCCTTAGGGCTATGAAGTTTCAAGCTCTTATTTTTATCCAGCGAAACCTGTGCTTTTAAGTGAAATATTCACCTAAGCACAGAGTTTAAATAACACATTAGGTGATCTCCAAGAGCTCGGGTGGTGTTATGTAGCACATCAAATACATTAGTTTCTATAGGATAATTGACATATGCGCATGTGTAAGGTAGTTTTGGTTCTCGTGGATTGTCTTTTTGTAATTTGGATCATCCCTTCTTATTGTCCTTTTTAAACTGAGAGGCAAAACAATCTTTTTCTGTTTCAATGTAGCAAAATGATATCCATCTATATAAGCAGTTGGTATATAACACCCTTATGCTGTTTCCCTGCATCTTTGGGATTGCGGTCTGTGGCTGGCAGAGCAAAACGCCTTCTATCCAGTGCAAGTTAGATGGCTAGTAGGTTGATTAATTTTAAAAAAAGTTGTTTTGCTGGCACTCAAAGCTCTTCACTTAGCTATGTTCTGAGACTTTTAAGAGTTATAAGGTATAACTATAAAACTAATTTTTCTTATACACGAAATGGGTGTTATTTGTTCCAAATAATGAAGTGTTACAGCTTCACGTTCATTCTGGTGGGGCGCGGCTTTTATGCAAAACATTTTTAGAACTCCACCTTTCAAATCATGTTTGACTCTAGATTCTCTTTTAAAGTCTGCCTAATGGTGGTCATATTTTTTCCTTTTAGAATATAACAAATAGTTGATTTGGGGAGGAAAACTTATTCTGAATATTAACAGTGGTGAAAAGGAGACAGATTTTACCCAAAAGTAAAACACACAAAGTAAGACTGATTTTTAAGAGTAAGTCAAAAATTTCAAACTACAAATTTGAATAGCAGCATTAGTGGTTTAAGTGTCTAGCAAAGGAAAAAATGCACCTGGCAAATAAAATGAAGGTCTGGTGTATATGCTATAAAATAATATCATACAGTCACACCTGAAATTAAGCCTTATATTAGGTTCTTCTATTTTCAGGATATAATTGTTAACTATCATTATTTACCTGATTTAATCATTAAATTTGAAATTCTGTGCCATGGCATATATGTTCAAATTCAAACTATTTAAAAATGTGACAGTTGGACTTCATGCAAGTTGGTAATGTTTCTGGTACTAAAAATTGTGGTTGTTTTTTCTGTTTATGTACCTGTTTAGTATGGACTTTCTCTGTCAAGAGGGTCTTCCTAAGAAGAGTGCTGTCATTATTTACTGGTGACATAAGATTTTTAAAGGGCTTTATGGGAACTGTGATATTGTCATTTTTCAAAGCATATTCAAAAGGGTAACAAAATTATGTGTATATGCTAAGTCTGATCAGGAAAGTAAGCCAGGAAATATTGATGGTATTCATTAGGTTTTAACTGAATAGAGCAGTTCCTTATATAATAACAATTGTATAGTACGGATAAAACACTAACTTAATGTGTATTCATTTTAAATCGTTCTGATTTTTAAATTGCTAAGAAAAATAAACAAAATTGTACATTTGAAAATTTTTTCCAACAGCTTTTCTTCTTCAATGTCTTAATGTGGAAGTTAACCTTTACCAAAGGAAGGAAGTTGGCGAAAGGAGCCTTCTAGCACACTTTTTAAAAATGAATAATGGTAGCCTAAACTTAAAATTTTCATAAAGTATTATAATATTGTCTTATGGAAAATTGAAATAGAAAATTATCATTGAATGGAACTACTAAAACAAAAGAAAAAACTGGATCTGGCATGGTGGCTCATGCCTACTAATCCCAGCACTTTGGGAGGCTGAGGCAGGTGACTCACCTGAGGTCAGGAGTTTGAGACCAGCCTGTCCAACATGGCGAAACCCTCTCTCTACTAAAAAAAAATACAAAAACATGTAGCCAGGCCAGGTGGGGGGCACCTGTAATCCCAGCTACTTGGGAGGCTAAGGAAGGCGAATCCCTTGAACCCAAGAGGTGGAGGTTTCAGTGAGCCAAGATCGCACCGCTGCACTCCAGCCTGGGTGGCAGAGTGAGACTCCGTTCAGAAAAAAAAAAAAAAAAAAAAAAAAAAGATTCTAATGAGAACTCATGTAATAATTTGTTATATGCATTCTTTAGAAATTTTCTATTAACCTAAAACCAATAATACTGCCCCTCCCCTCTTTGTTTGGGTGTAAGTCCGTAAGTTTTGGATACCAGATATGATATATGGATATCAGATATGAATAATACCATAGAGTAAATAGATGTCAAGCTAATCAGATCTTTAATTGCTGTTAAATAGCATATCATGAGAGCTTTAAGTAGTGTTAAATAGCATATGTATTGGATTTTTAAAGTCACTCTATAAATTCTCTTTGATTTTTGAAATATATACAGAATGCTAGGTTTTCAGCTCTTGAGAGCAAGGGATAAGTCTTATTTATGATTGTGTGATCAGTGCCTATCACAGTGCTTGACATGTAATAAGCATTCAATTATTTTTTAAATGGAGAAATTAGTGGATGATTGGATGAATATCTATATTCCAAAAGGAAAAGGGATAATATACTGACAGAGTATGAATCTAGATAACCAAGTTAATTCCACTATGAAAATGTATTTATTTCCATATACTATGGCAAATGTTTTCTTTTCTCATTATATAATAATAGAGAGCTAAATTTCATCTTCAGTATGCGTTTATTGTCTTTGTAAGACTAGCTCAACCAACCAGATCTCATCCTTTGTAATTACATACATTCTGCAAACTGAATCAGGCAGTTTCTCTGGGAAGCTGGTCATCCATATTCATTTCTTCATGTTTTACTTTTACCCTCCAAACCTATACATAATTTCCAAAATACAAAGATTCATACTACCCACAAGCTAATTTACCTTTGGTTAGTCTGATTCTCCTCCTACTGCATTTTGTAATACATCCACTTTTCTTCATAAAAATAGTAACCACTGATTCTAGAATAGTATGTGGGCTTCTTATTCGTGCATCAAGAATGACTTCCTGCTGTAGTTTAATTGTGGTAGTTGGTATAAATTTCCTAACTTTCAGAAATGTCAATGATAGGCTTTAAATAATTCATATTATAAAGTCATAAATAAGTGCAAAATTATTTAATGTACTATTAAAATGAGGTCGCTATGTGGAAATCACAGTAATATCTTGAAATAGCTTCAAATAAACACTTGCTTTTCGCCTTTCATACAGCCGTTGATATATCATACTACTTTGTATGGACTCTCTTCAGTGATCTGATGGTATTCATAGGCATAAGTAAGTGTATGCAACATGAAAAAAAAAAACGTTCTTCAGATAAACTGACTTCCATTCAGGTCCCAAATAATTTTTTATGGTACCCGGTGATCCCTTACGTCACAATAGATTTGTGATGTAAGATACGTTAGATACAGCTCTTTCTCAGTTTTCCTTGATCTCTCTCCTTTCTTCTCATTTTGTCCCTGGAGTCATCTGACAATAAGCTCTCCTAATTCTCTTTCTAATTTTTCTCAATTTTCTGTTCTAGCATTTCATTTGCTTCCCCAAATAGAGTTGTTCCTTAGGGCTTTTTTTGTTTTTGTTTTTTGTTTTTTGTTTATTTTTTAATTAGATCACTTCTCATCTTTTTTACACACAGTTATGACTCTTATATCTCTGTCTAAAGTCATGACCTCTTTTAAAATTCTAATCCTGTATGTGAAAACGTTGGTCAGAACCTCCTCTGCTCAGATGTTGGGTCGTCATCAAAACGAAAATCACCAGTGAGTGTTCTTCTTCCTAAACACTTAAACTACCGCTTTATTCCGGGACGCCACATTTCTGTGCTCTTTCTAGACATAAATTTAAATTCCAGCAGCAACGCTGACTTCTCATTTTTCCTCACTTCCCATATTTTAAGATGAGAACATTTTATTGAATTCTAATTTATGAGGGGAGGCACCATGTCACGTCTTAGGGAAGTAAGTCTTGCCAAGTCATTGTTCCTGATTTAGATAAACATTTAAGTAAGGCAAAAAAAAAAAAAAAAAAAAAAAAAAAAAGCAAAAAGCATCATGGAAAGACAAAAGTTAAGAGTGTGGGGGAAAATTAGAAGTCAGTTTACAATTTGTAGTAGGCCTTTAAGAACGAGTAGGATTTTGACAGATAAGGAGGGAAATAATAAACCAGACCTCATATTTCTATTCTCTGTATATTTGTTCACGTAACTTTTCTTAACAATTCCCTTCTCTTTTGTATCTACTGTCAAAATTCCCTTCTCTTTTGTATCTACTGTATCTCTTTTGTATCACTGGATTCTGTAGCTCATAATCTTGTTGAGTATTTGTTTTTCGATTGATTACAAATGTGTGTGAGAGAATATATGTGTCAATTGTAAACCCTATCTTGTTTTATTAACTGTATTGTCTCTCCTGCTAGCACTAGCACTGTGTTTGGCACATAGCATATGTGTTCAAAATACATTTGCTAAAGCAGTGACTAACTGTATAAGAAAGCAAGCTGTTTAGGATGGCAACTGATCAAGTTTTTTCTCCTACATTCACATATTAACTAGGAGCTGATCTTAGGATTCTAACTAATTGTAAAGTATAATATAAACACGTTGGTACCTTGAAACCAGAAATAACCAGTCTTTACATGTGGAGATAGGCACAACAAATATTATGACCTATTATCTTAGTATGCTGTCAATTATTAAGAAGTCCAAGTTCAATCACATATGGAAATTCAACTATAGTGAGTAACAGTATCTGGATCTTCAGTTTCTTCTCATCTTCTGTCCCATGTTTTTCAAACTGTGACTGACACATGCCTCAATGACAAATTTTAGGAAAAGTTGATTTTTGCTGATTTGTTCGCTAAAATATTTTGTGCCTGTAGAAATAAAAATATAGTGACATTTAATATTTATTGAGTGTTTGCAATGCACTAGCCACTGTACATATATTACTTTACTTAATCTTTAGAGCCACTCTATGAATTATTTATCCCATTTTACGATGGAAACTAAGGGGCAGAGTGATAAACTAATTGCCTGAACTTATAGTCCTAGGAACTGGGGGCAAAGTTTTAGGAAACTAGGTCTAACATCAAACCCAGATTTTATCACTACATACATCATCCTGAGCCACTTAAATGAACTGGCAATATAGAGGTCATAAATGCTGATGGGGCTACTGTTTGCACCTGTAAGAATGTACACAACCATTAACTGAGAAAAGTTTATATGCCTTATGCATTGTATATCATGGGCAAAAATAATTTATTTTTAAAGTTATATTTAGTTATTGTGCCCTTCTCTCAATTCTAGATTGAGATAGAGTTAGATATTATGGCACAATATGTTATCTAAATATTCGTTCAAATTCTTTCAAACAGCAGAATTCTATGAGATGAATTTCACAGGCCCTTTAAGAATCTAAATCGTCATGGTCACTAGTAAAAAGGACTATGCTAAGCAAGAGGTAGAATAAATGTTTCTTTTAAAAATCAAGGTCCATACAAGTTTGGACATTAAGAGAAGAAGAATGTTTTTCCTTTGCACATAATATTCTATCAGTTATGGCTTTGATTAGCATGACACTAACAAACCAGGTGAAAACTTGAGAATAAAAAATGTCAGCCAGTGGTTTGGGCTGAATTTTGGAAATAACTAAGAGTTTTTTGTTCTCTTCTCACTGAATTAATTTGTGGTTTTTATTTCACATAAACACGTCCTCTGAAGAGCCTAGAACTACTCAAACTTGGCAGTCATTTCTTTTTCCACACTCCCTCACACAGTGACTTGAAAGGTACTTTAAAAAAAAAAAAAAAAAAAAAACTTCCTTTTTTTCCCTCTTCCTTTTGTCTTCCTGCAGTGCTATATGTCTAAGTGACAGGAGTCTTACACATATTTTGGAAGATAAACACTGTGCCTCTGTTAGGTACAACAGAAGGATTCATACATCATTTACGCTTCCCCTTTCTCACCGGTCTGGCTCCGGGAGAACAATAACCCTGGATGGACTTCAGTGCATTATGGCAGATTGCTGTCCAGGACATCATTATTGGTAATCTTGTCTTATCTTTACTTCATGGATGTCACAGAGGTTACTGATCCCAAAGTGAGATTTCTGCAGCAAGGCTGAGACTCATTAGATTGTTGTTATTCCACTGGCGAAATGACGAGTACTACGTTAAGATTCAGTACAGCTTTTGAAAATAATTTTCAAAGAAATATGCATTTAATCATTTTGTGCATGATTTTCACTTTTAAAAATTAGAGTATCACCATTTTACAAATAATTCTTGGTATTTTAAGCCTTTTTAATGATTGAGTCTCAAAATTCTAATGAACTCTTCTTTTAACATAAAATAGAAATCTGAAAAACCTGTCTATAACAGTCCTAATTGAAATGTGAAACATCCAGAAGACGAATTGCTCCTGTTTCTGTGTGAAACCCAATTGGCTATCTTTTTTTTTTTCTTCCTCGGTGAATTGATCAAATTGGGATTAAATTATTTGCTTGATCATTGTATGTGCATAATTCACATTACCCAGGGATATTGCTCATGGCTGATTTTTCAGGAATTGAGTGGACTTGTGCTTTGTGGGCCTGCTGAAAATTTTGCAGCATGCCTCGCATTTAGTTTGACAGTAGGCTGCCATTGTCAAAATCGTCCATCTGAACGGCATTAGTTATGGAGTTGGAGAAGGACTACGGGGAAATCTTCACTTACAGTAAGGGGCCAACTCCCAGGGGACAGACTAGTAGCCTGGTCCACAATATGTATATGACTTTCTCTCAAACCTATAACCCTGACCTCCAACCATTATGATTTTTACTTAGGGAGAAATAGCATAAATCAATATCATTGGCTCCAAAGAGTAGCTATGGCATAAAGTCTTCTGACTTTAAATCGTCTGTTTTAGAGATGGGGCTATGTTCCCTGGGCCTATTTTATCCCGAAGAGATAATCTCTGTGATTCAGAGATTATTTTGTACTTACTGCACAAAGGAAGTATTCCTGCATGCTCACTAGTGCATCTCTGAGTAACAGACGATCACCTTTCTACGACAACTTTTTCACCTCAAATACATTCTATATTAAAACCCCGCTTTACACAACCTGTGCATGGCTCTGCATATAAAATACTGAAACATCATCAGTTTTAATGAAATAGTCAACCTAGTACTTG
The DNA here is from genome assembly GCF_007565055.1 of Rhinopithecus roxellana. Taxonomy (NCBI): domain Eukaryota; kingdom Metazoa; phylum Chordata; class Mammalia; order Primates; family Cercopithecidae; genus Rhinopithecus; species Rhinopithecus roxellana. The sequence goes on along the minus strand of NC_044549.1, from coordinate 5,790,897 downwards.
AAGAACTTATATTTATGGCCCACAGACTAGCAACCGTCCAACATGAGCTAGGTGATGCATTCCTAGTAACTTCAAATTAATCCTTTTCATTATAGGAGTAGGTGCACATGAAAATGAATAGAAATTGCTGATCTCATTAAAGACTGAGTTGAAATCAATTCTTATGGTGGCAGTAGCTACAACGTGTGATAATTTTCTAGCTGCTATATGAGTTAAGTCCTATAATTACTTATAAAAAATTCTAAATAGCATAATTTTAGGTTGTATTGTATTTTTTATGTGTATATTTGTATGTGTGTTGGAGGAATTGGTATAGAGATATATTTAAAAGGCTTGAATTTTAATTAGGTTGGCTTGGTTTTTATATTCATAGGGCTTTATATATGTCTTTCTGCAGACACAACTTTTTTCCTCCAATTCTTTTGATTCTCATTCTCATTTTGAGAGACTGATCCTCAGATTATGACTCTTGTTATAAATGCATACTATGCTAGAGGGCTATTTTTATGCTCGCAGACTCAAATCATTCTGAGATTTAATTTCCCTTCTATAGTGTGAAACAAATTTTTAAATTTAAAAAGATGAAAACATTTGTCCTTGCCCTAGGGCCCTGATTTAAAGTAAAGACAGAGGGTTAAATATCAGAACTTTAATATAAATCAAGTGCATGCATTTCTAAGTAAAGGTCTGGCACCATCTGCACAGGAAACTGATTCCTCTAGCTGGAGGGCTGGAGAGTCTATTTACAAAAGAATACACAATTTAAGCAGAACAAGTGCCCTTCTATCAAATAGAAGAGAAGAGTCATGTTCATTTGTCATTACAAGCACACCGTTTCCCTTTTGGTAAGTTAATGCCCTTCCTTAAAAGGAGATTAGTCCTGTAAAGTAAAGAAATTGAAGCTGGCAGACAGCATCCAGGAGTAGATACAGATTTGAAATTCTTTAAAAGCCTGTGAGTTCAGACCCTTTCAGAATCTCTTAAAACATCACCAGAGAATACTGGTATGTCCACATTCACCTACCAGGATTATTTCTGAATCATGACCACATAACTTCTCACAGTAAGAATCTGCATGTGAGTAGATATCAGTTCTCAGTCAACACTGTGGAAACTTGTTGGTTAATGTGGCAAGAAAGCAAGTGAAAAAAACCACAAGGGTGTTCATAAAGGTATTAATCTTAAAATAGGACAGGACGGGCCATACCTTGATTTTTGCTAATGTCTGTCCTCTATGAGATGGCCCCAGTTTCTTTAAAAACTTACCCTTAAAATTAGAGGCAATGGATAATTATCCTTGTAGAGAATTCAAATTCGTGCCTTGATTTCTTTCATAGATGAATCTCATACTATGAACACAAGGATAGTAACAGGCCAAGGAGCATTTAGATATTTATGCATATTCTACTTAGATTTATATTTGGAAACATTTTAACCCTGGTAGAAGAAACGCTTCTCTTCTCATGGTGTATTATATTTTCTAGGACTTTGAAAGTGGGTATGTTAGTACAGAAAAGCAGCAAAGGAGCCAATAGACCCTAGTAGCTTTGAACAAAGATAATTCTATTAAACTTTCCTTTACACATCATGATTAGGAAGTTGGCTGAGAGTAACAATATGCATCATAAATAAACTGAAAATTGTTCCAGGTATTATCACACAATAAAATATATGTAACACTGATGCTGTATTCAAGACTCCTTAATGTTTTATTGGTTTCCAAGTCACTTAGAAAACCTGCATTAGTTTAGGATGTTCATTAATAGTATTGTAATCTTGGGGAAAAAATAAGGGTTTAAGTTTTCTGACTATTTGCATTTGGGACAAAACCCTACTTGTTAGGTTAATTTGTTTTATATCAGTCAAGATTTTAGATTTTCTTTTAGTGAGTTAGTCTGAGGGATATTATGTTAACAATGATACTGCTGCCCTTGTTTTTACAGCAGTTTTGACACAAAGGAGCATGAAGTCTAGGGAGACATATTCTTATAGATAGTAAATCATTGAAAGAAAAGCAATCTGAAAGGAGGTAGTTCAATAAGAAATGTAAAAAAGAAAAAGAAAAAGAAAGCACTCTGTTAGACCTAGTTCAACCCTGGCCTTCAACTAGCTGAGTGATTTGGAGCACATACTCCTGAAAGTCACAGTTTCTTTATTCATAAAATATAAAACACAATGCGTATTGCATTTGCTTGTTGCAGAGGTTAAAGGAGAAGGTATATGTGAAGAGTATGGAGTATTGTCAGTTTCTATTCTCATTAACATTTTAGGTGATAGAAAAGTTAAGATGCACCAATTCCTCTCATCCTAGACTACTTTTAAAGGCCTCAGAAGAGATAAATCTCTCCATTTCTCATTTCTTGGGTTTTCCTTCCAGGCAGAGATGCCAACCAGTAGGTCACGAAAAACTTCATGAGTATACAACCTCATAATTTATTTTGAGTACTGATATGACCAGAGTCAGTGAGCAAAGAACATTGTGCACAGTGCCTTGGAGCTCAGTTGAACTTACAGGTGCAACTTGGCCTTCTTGTACTTTACTCAAATTCTTTTCATAATGAACTTTCATTTTTGTCTACAATGTAAATCCCTGCTATCTCATTTCAAAACCTAACCCACAGTGGTGGATCTAAATAGACCCCGTGTGATTCAACCTGTACTATGCACTGAATTTTGAAGCAATGTTAATAAAGCATTGCCACACAGATGGGTACCATTGTCACAGTTAAGGGGAGTGGAGTCTGCATTGAGAAGTCTTTACTGAAAATCTCACAAACATGTTTCAACTTCTACATTCTTTATGGTTCTCTTCATTTTTAAATTGTATGGATGTAAACATCTTATGCAGTGTCTTATTGTTTCTCTCTTGGATTTGTGTTATTTTCACAAGTTTTGTATTGTTGCCGACTTGTACAGTTTCTCATTTACGTGTTTAAATTTTTAATATCTTTTCTAACCAATTTTGGTTCTTTATTTGCTATTGCTCCAATATGATAGATTTTGGCTATGACTCTTCTCCACTAATCCCTACTACCCATCCCATACACATAATAGTATTCAATATACTGGCATTAGAAAGCAGTTGTCATATAAATAACATAGTCATGATTCAAGTAAGCAGTCTTTAGCCTTGTCATGGATAAAGAAAAACAAAGACTGGTCACTAAAAGAAAATGTCAAAATAAATCAATTTGAGGGTGTATATACCAGGGAAATTAAATCATAGGGAAGTCTACACTCTCATATTCATTGCATCACTATTCACAATGGTCAAGGTATGGGAACAAATTTAAATGTCTGTCAACAGCTGACTGCATAAAGAAATCACAGTGTACATATATGTATACATCTAAGTGTATAGATACACAACTGAATATTCAGCTTTAAAAAAAGAGATCTTGCCATTTGTGACAACATGGATAAACCTGAGGGACATTTTGCTAAGTGAAATAAACCAGACACAGAAAGAAAATACTGTATGATCTCTCTTATATGTGGAATCTTTAAAAAAGTTGAATACATAGAAATGTAATAAAATGGTGATTATCAGAGGTGAGGTGGGGAGTTGAGAAGAAAGGGGGATGAGAATTGGAAGACGTAGGTCAAACAGTAAAAATGTACAGTTATGTAGGGTGAATAAATCTAGAGATCTAAAGTGCAACATGAGGACTATAGTTAATAATATTGTATTATATACTGGAAATTTTCTAGGAGTATATTTTACGTGCTCTTGCCACAGAAAGGATGACTACATGAGATGATGGATATGTTAAATTGTTTACCTTTAGTACTTATTTTATATGTATATATATATACACACCTACATATATATGTATGTATATATGTGTGTGCATATATGTACACACTATATATACATACACTATATATACCTATATATGTGTATACATGTATATATGTATGTATACACACATATATATGTATATATGTATATATTTTGGGGGGAAAAATAAGAGTTTAAGTTTTCTGACTATTTGCATTTGGGACAAAACCCTAATTGTTAGGGTAATTTGTTTTATATCAATCAAGATTTTAGATTTTCTTTTAGTGAGTTAGTCTGGGGCATATTATGTTAACAATGATACTGCTGCCCTTGTTTTTACAACAGTATACATATACATGTATGTATATGTATATGTATACACACGTAGGTATATATAGTGTGTGTATATATATAGTGTGTATATATGTATATATGTATACACACATAAATGTATATATACACAAATATGTAGGTATATATAGTGTATGTATACATCTATTGTGTATACATATGTATATTTCAAAACATCATGTTGTACACCTTGGATTTATACAATAAAAATCATGTAAAAAAAATAAAGGCTTATGTGTTAAAAAGAAAAAGAGAAGGAGAGACAGAAAGAAAGAGAGAAATAGAGAAAAGAAGTTAGTTGATTACATGTCTCAAGCTCCATGAAGAAGATATAAGGTCCACTGTAACACTTCCTCTCCTGAATGCCTCTAGTAAGGCCAGTACCAACCCTCAACATCCAAATTTCCTGCAAAGTGTCTTCCCTAATATTTTATGCTCCAGTGCAATTTCGTTCTCTTACCTTCCCATAATTGTGTGTCACAGTAATGCAAAGATCTGCTTGGACTTGGAACATTTCGTATTGTTTGAGATAAAGGAACAAACTTGGCAGGCAGAGCCGAAAACATCTTTAGTGGGAGGGGCATAGGAAAAAACTGGAATTGTTGTTATTTTTATTTTAAAATCCACAAACTTCAGGCACCAGTATGGGTGAACAGAGTTGAAGATCGTAAGAGGTATGCAAGCCAGTGGGTATCAGCAATGGACTACTTAAGGAATTCAGTATAGGATCAGAGAGAACAAATTATTTCCGTTTTATTAACATTTGGTGACTGGAACTCAGAAAGAAATGAATTTTTAAGAATGTAAAAAAAGATATGAATCTGAGTTTGTATTCTGGTTAAGTGAAGTTCACTTTCTTTAATAGAGGACGCTAGATAACTGCTCTTTGGAGACATTGATTATCTCCCTTCTTTTCAACAGTGGCTGACTAGGAAGATCAATGAAAAGTTATAAAAATAATAAGGTTTTATTGTTTACCGCTTACGTAAATAAAAAATAACTGTTATCTGATGGCAATTTGTAAAATTGAGATTAAGTAGCTTTTCTTCAAACAAGTAGCTCCTGCAGTGGTTTAGGGTCAAGGCAAAAGTTCTGTGTAACCCACTGTGAGGCCGGCGTTCATCAGTCTTCACAGAGCACGCAATCTTGATGTAGGCGGAAGGGCTGACTGGGTAGCTTAATGCTAAGATTCTATGATCCAAATATAATAGTGAATGGATTTAAAATTCACGTTTCAAAAGATCACAATCCCCAGCCTAAACCAAATATTCAATAAGTTCCTTTTTGCTATTTTTGTTGGGTTCCCAGTTTTTTTAGTTTTCTATCTAGTGTTTGGGGTCTTAATGCTTATTTTGTCCTTGCATTTTTTTAGCATCTTCATTTTGTATATGCTAACATTTCTTTCCATACTCAACACTAAACACATTTTTTCCCAGTGAACACTTCTATTTCCCCTTCCCTACCCCACCCTCCTTCCTTCAGATCCTCCACCAAAAGGTAATAATCTCTGAATTTATAGCTCAAAAAGGTAAAACTGCCAAACAAGAAAAGCACATTGCTTGATTCATTTTAAAGTCATTTCAGAGGATGTCAAGATAAATGAGTTGGATTCCATAAACAAGGAAAGAAATATTAACAGATCAAGAAGTCATAACTGAAACACAAGAATAAATGTGTTAATCTGATAAAAATGATTTAATCATTTCATATATAAGTGAACAATTTTTATACACAACTATGGCACAATTGCATTTTATGACTTTTACAAACAATCTCACTAATATAGTTTTTTTGGGGTTTTTTTTGTTTTTTGTTTTTTTTTGAGACAGCCTCTTACTCTGTTGCCCAGGCTGGAGTGGAGTGGCATAATTTTAGCTCACTGCAACCTCTGCCTCCCGGGTTCAAGTGATTCTTCTGCCTCAGCCTCCTGAGTAGCTGGGATTACAGGTTTGTGCCACCATACCTGGCTAATTTTTGTATTTTTAGTAAAGACAGGTTTTCACCATGTTAGCCAGGCTGGTCTCGAACTCTTGACCTCAGGTAATCTGCCCACCTTGGCCTCCCAAAGTGCTGGGATTACAGTCATGAGCCATTGCGCCTGGCTAATACAGCTTTTTAAAACTTTTATTTCCATTGCTTTATGTGTTATAATAGCAACTGTAATTTGCACTCACTTTATGCTGAGATTGGTATCAGCATTAAAAATGTTGTTTCAGTATTTACATTAACCCTGTCTAACAGGTGTTGTATTAATCTCATTTTACCAATCACAAATGAGTTTTACAGAGGTTAAGTAAATTTCCCAATTCTGTATAACTAGTAAACGTCAGAGCGGGCATTCGTAGCCAAGTCCGTAGAACTCCAGAGTCCTTGGCCATTGCCTTTACACAGTTACGATCCAATAATTTCACCCTCCAACATCACTGCCTTTATTTTTTACATGTCTTTTATTGTATAAATTCAAGGTGTACAACATGATGTTTTGAAATATACATATATACACACATAGATGTATACATACACTATATATCTACATATTTGTGTATATATACATTTATGTGTGTATACATATATATACATTGGAAAATATACTGAAAATTATGATTTATTTTCTTGAAAACTTTTTAGCCCATCTCATGAAACAGATCTACTGAGAGCTTCCTTGGAATCATGGAATCTTGGAAGTTCCTTTGAGTAACAATTTTGTCTGAGTCAGGAATCCTCACTACAATATTAGTGATAGATAAATGTGTTGCTTCTTCTAAACATTTCCAATAGCAAAGAATACCTGATCTGATAAGTCACATGTGTATATATGTCAATCAAAGACCACTATAATTTTTAAGTTTTTTATCCTCTATTACTGAGCAGATATTTGCTTTCTTTAACACCCATTGATTCTAATTCTGTAATAACCAGATTGAGTCACAAAAGTGAAAGTATTTTAATATAGCATGTGAGACTGAAAAGGGAGTAGAGAAAACTCAACCTAGATGTATAGGTATTCTAAACACAAATAACAATAAATTTATGAGCCTTTTCTATTCGGGAGTGGTTGAGAAAATGATTTTATTTTCTTACCTTAAAAGATATATAATTTGGAATCCTATCTGGGGTGCATTATTAGTTTAATGCAATAGCATTGTAGCAACAGAACTATGTAATACCATGGCAATCCTATAGAAAATGCAGAGAATTTTTCTGTGTCAGATGTAGCCAAGGTTATTCGGTGAGGAAATAACTTTACATCGGATGCAGGGGTACCAAACTGAAAAAATTAGTATTTTCAAAATGTTCCATGACATTGGAGAATATAAAACAATAAAATCTATTTTTGGCATAAACAGTGTTTGACAGTGGAGGAGTGAAAAGGGTGTGATAGCTTTCCTTACCCATCGTAAGAGTCATAGTTGACACTCCTATATCAAAAGACAGATTAATAAGATTAATAAGAGCCCAGCAACTTCATTTAACTGAAGTTTTATGTAACACAGAAGCCAAATGAAGATAAAAAGATGCAGGGAAAACTATCCATTTTTATGGTTAGGTTGAATGAAGAATGGACCATATAGAAATGTGATTGGACAAAGGGTATGATTTGATACTAATAGATTGAGTGAATAAACCCAGCAACGCCTGTCTATTCAGATTCTTACTGGCCTCTCTGATGTAGCATTCCTTCTTCCCATGTATAAACGAGAACCCCTCTAAAATGAGGGTCTTATGACCTATCAAACAAGACTAATTTTTTTATAACCAGCTCCTAAACACAAAGGTAGGAAAAAGTTAACGTAAAACTTGTAATTGTTATGGTTGTCTTTGGGAAAGAGGTGCTCTTGTTTCTGTGACCCACCTTGGGAAAGGGGAGCCGGTTTCTCTGACTTGCTTCAGGGAAATTTAATCTTCCCCCTCCTAACTGCTTGTTCCTACATTCACTTGCACTTTGCCATCACCAGAATTACTCTTACCAAAATAATAGCACCCTTAGGGAGACAGTGATAGAGTTTATGAATTGGGTACAGTGTATACTGATCAGGTGATGGGAGCGCCAAAATCTCACAAATCACCACTAAAGAACTTACTCATGTCACCAAACACCACCTGTTCCTCAAAAACTTATGGAAATAATAAAAAAAGAAAACCAGTGACAGGGTTTAAGTGAAAGTACTTTGAAGTACATGTCAGAATGAAAGGATGCCAATGCTGCTGCCTCCACTACTTTGAGTATGTGATCTTGGGAAAGTAACATGCATATTTAGGATTCTATTTACTCATTTACTAAATAATATTGACCCTTACTGTCATGTAAGTTTGTTGGTTGATGATGATCAAATAATATATGTAAAATGTGATTTGCAGTGGGGGTTTGTATGGGCATATACACATATATGTGTATACACATATACACACACATATATACAAAGTATACACACATGTGCATATATACACATATACTCAAACACTGAAATATTTAGCAATACCTTTTTTTGGCAGAGATGATAGCTAATAGTTGTTGAGTTATTTCTATACATTTTTACCATTCTAAGTATTTCTATGCATCAACTAATAAGCTCATTTCACTACTGTCCCCATTTTTACAGATAAAACGAACAACTTTCCTAAGATTACATAGCTAGTAATTGCAAGAATTAGAAATTACTCCCATGAGATCTAACTCCAGAGTCCAGCACCCTTCATCACTCTGCTACATCTCCTGTGTAATATTGCCTATATGCTATCACTCTGGATCTTAATACTATTCAGCTTTATGTTTAGGAGGAATAAAATGTTGTATGTCCAAATCTAGATTTCAGGAAAATATGTAATTTCAATTAGCAAAATATTAAACTTGGTAAGAATAGTCAAACGAAAATAATAGTTAATACCTAATCTGTTTTGTTATGGTTAGTGTTCCGCTTGCAATGAGTGAATTCAGATTTTACTTTTGTTCCATTTTGCTGTTTGTTTAACAGTTGGAGTCATTCTTGGACCTTCATCTATGAATCCCACGAAATTTGTTACCCCTACTAAAGAGTATGTGAAGTAGATAATAAACAATATTAGAAGACTGTAACTCATGTTGAAAGCCCTTTGTCACATGTAATGTAATGCAATAGGTAGTAATGCAATAGGTAGTGTTTTGGACTCCTATTCAAGCATAAGATTTCATCATTTAGAGTTATTCTTAAAAGATTTGAATTACAACTGGTTTCTCTATCTCGTTAGATTTGTCCATATTATGACGTTAAATCTAACTGCAGTATACTATGAGACATATCAGAGCCTTAAGATTAATGAAACCCTTAAGGGCCACTAATATATCTCCCAGAGCCTACACTCTGTGTCGCTTAGTAACATAATGTAACCTGGCCTAAAGATTTCCAATGTTGACCCAAGGATTGTGGGCTTTCTATAACAGTGTGGTCAGTGTGACCTGATTGTATTATAGACAAGGTTACTTGAGCACAAATGCAACTTTCATGAAGCTTAAAATAAAGTTCACACTTACTAGTATAGCTTAAAGTCCTTTTGTGAAAGAAATATCTAGTAACTGACCCAGGCTGAATATAGGTGTCAGAATAGGAGAAAAATCCCCCAAATTTGATAATGGTTTCCAGACTGAGACTCTTCCGTGACTGACTGTCATCTGACCTCTGACTGCTTCCGGCCCAGTCCCCTGGTCTGTTCCCACCATATGTCTTGAAAAGGTGCTGCCAGCACAAGCAGCCTGAACACCAGACTGTGCCTAAAATTCAACTTTGAAAGTGACTCAGATGGAAGGGGAAAGTCGCCCTCTGGTGATGCTGGTTAACTAAGACCACCATAGACCCCTGAAGATGACACTAACCATGCTCCTGGATTAATCGGATTCTATTTGGTTTCTTCAATGATTTTTTTTTTGATTTCTGGATATTTAACATATCTCAAGAGAAACTTTTCAGAAAGACTTTCTAACTTTCGAGAAAGGTGGCATTCAGCTGTTATGTAACACTCATGGAAGATACTGCTAGTGGATCTTCAGATGTAGCCTTCTTTTAAAGAAACCAGTCTTTTATTTTTATGGTGGGTGGTGCTGGTACTCTGAGGAAGAACATGAGTGAAATGCTTATATGCTGTTCAAACAGGCTGCTGAAAATAACCCTAACTAGTCTCAGAATCTCCTAGAAGAAATTCCCATCCCCGTCTCTTTTTTGCTTTTTTTTTTTTTTTTTTTTTTTTTTTTAGTGTTTTTTTCAACCATGTGGTATAAACCTGTCAGGAGTTTATTTGTGATTGTGGATAGTTTAGACAATGAGATGCTATCCAGGCTATTGAAGCGATAGTCACAAATCGAAAGCACATACATTACCCAGCACTTATTGTGGTCTCACTTAGCAGGCTTTCGTGAGTGTGAAGCTTTTCTCATTTTCCCAACTGAGTCCCCAGACCTATTATTAGCATATTATGATTTACAAGAGAGTGGTTTTTAAAATAACAACACTGAGAAAGCAAAACCCATTTGTTCATCCCAAGAGGTTTGAGAACACATTATAAGCACACGGTGGTCGAATAAAAACTGATACAAGTACACAGTCCATGATTGTTCCTAATTGGGTAAAATATCCAATTACAGCCAAAAGACTGAGAAACAAATTGTTTACCACAGTAAATCATTCTCGTAAATATAATTATTTTCAACATTTGAACTCTATTTAAGGATATAAACAGTGATGTGTGTTTCCTAAGGAGCTATAGACAGCTGGCTGGCTTTAAATGTTAGTGGCAGCCACACTGGAGACTGCCGGGGGCTTCTACTGTTCCATTTTAGCTAAAGGCAGGATTACTGAAGCTGCATTATATCCTCCATCTCATTTTCAGCTCTATTGCACCAATTATGCTGCATTGAGGCTTATAAGGGCTTACATTGAGTTTCGGATAGATGGAAGAAGCCAGTCTATATTCTTTGTGATAAAAATAGGTCATTAATTACTGAGACTTATAAACGGCTTAGCATCCTTCTTAATGTGGCCCATCAGGTGCTTCTTTTCATTCTATAGCTAATCAGCAAAAGGGGAGAAAAATCCCCAGGAAGTGGATGATCTTTTTTGGCTCAAACATAAAGCCAAGGTTAAAAACAGATCTAAAATGCAGTGAATACCTAAGCCAATATGCCCTCACTGGTAAAATACTGTCTTGTTTTCTTTTCAATCAAAGTTGATTAAAGAAAAATTTAGTCTAACATTATCTCATGGGGAAATTATCAGTATAATATTTAAACGTGTCTGATACAGGACAGTGTGTTTGGATGCCTGTTAAACAATACAACACATTCTGAGGAGTTGGATGCATGAAAACACATTTACAAATAGCTCCAATGGAGTTAGATAATTATCTAATTAAAGAAATGTGAAATGTCACAGGAACCCATAAACTAATTTAGTAGAGAGGGAACCCAACTAGTAAAGGGTCTGCCGAAGGCAACAATAGATAGTTTCATCTTTGAACGGACAGTTTCTATTTTCTGGTGAGATTTCAGATTAGGCTGTTTTGGAATTGACTGCTGTATCCAATATTTGAATGTTTAACAATAACCTTATGTTTAATGGGGCAAAAATGCCCATGATGGCACTTTATTAAGGCAATCAGAGTCATGGGTCAGTAAATGCCAGTATGAGAAACTATAATAGCCCTCATTTGGTAGACAAGCTATGAATGAATGGCTTTTGTTTGTAAAAGTATCCCACAGGTTGAAAAAATAGAAAGCATGTTATATGGAATATAAACACATATTGAGGGCTTCTTTCATTAACATCAATATTTCATGAGTAAAAACCATGCTTTCAGGAATGCCGTACAACCGCATCTCATGCATTGTGATATGACAAATATTCATGAGCAGGGTGCAGTTTTTCAAAGGAATGGGCAAAGAAAATTGGAGTGATGGTTACTGGCTAAGTTGATTTTTATAAAAGCCTTGTAGAGAGCTTTAAAAATGAACAGTGTGTGCAGAAGGAAAAAAATGTGAAAGAAATTACAAGTGGGTTTCACTACATTACAAGCTTGAGATTGCTTATTAAATACATAACTTGTTTTTCTGCTATACCACTCATTTTACACAAGTGTGTGATTTGGCTTCCATTTATAATGTGTAACTGCAGCGTGCTTCAACTGATGCCACAGGGAATACTTGTTATGGTTTGAATATTTGGTTAAAATCATTGGAAAAATTCCAAAGGTATTTGCATACTCATGGTAGCTTTGGGTAAGCACATTCTTTCAGTTCACTTCTCTTCTTGGCAAGTGGGGAAAAAACAATTGCCCTCTAGACCCAGGACAGACAATATATTCCAATTTCCTTTCTTCCCATTCCAGGTTTTTAGGAATCAGTAGTAACTGTATTTGAAAGTAATTTAAATTTTCATTGCTCCTTGGGAAGAAGCTTCTTTAATATCTTTCTGTAAAATGTTGAGCTATTAATGAACATTATATGTATAGTTATTTTAATTATAATTATTATAGTTTAAACCAGCAATAAAATATTGATGACTTAGTTTAGCTTCTAAGTAAAATCCCATTGCATAGCAATTCTGAAAGGCAGGGAGGGGTGGAGAGGAAGTATTATACAAGCGGATGAATGGAAGAAATTTGCCCAAAACATAGAGAAGTGCGTCCTTCCTAAGCTAGAGTAAGTATAGATTCCAGCACAAATTTTATGATGGACACCTGGAGAATGTAAAAACCAAAAACTGTAACAGGTAGTTTTTTTCCCACTTTAAGCTTTTACTAGAAAGAATGACATATAGAGCCTTTACATGTAGTAATTGATTTATTATAAAGAGGCAGAGTCACCCCCAAAGGGAGCCAGATATGGGATTCAAGACTGAAAGAATGGAGAGGAAACATTTAAACACGTTCCAGGACCGTTTGTTTTCTAACTGCTCTGGTATTTTTGGTACAATTTGAAAGGCTTTGTAGTAACAATTTGTCAGCAAAGGGAAAACAACCTCATTTTTCACAAAAAAAGGTGCACATGGAAACAGGTAGTTGATATAAAACACTCTTTCCTTTTCACATTGTCACCTTTCCAGGGGTGCCTAGATAAGAAGCTCACTTTGAAGCCATCTCCTTCTCTCACAGCTGTTACTGTTTTCTACCTCTCCCTGCACCCGATACCCTGGTTTCTTCTACGTCTTATCCAGTGGGTTGTGTCCTCTGCACTGGAATCTTAGGGACTTGACTTCATCCTGTCTGGGAGCTTTAACGTCAAGGTCATGAAGAAAATCCTGCATAGATTCAGGTGTAACCTGAGTAGTGACAGAAACGATTCCTCGTGTCTGTGGTTAGGAGTAGGCCTGTATCTTTCGAAATAATCAAACTGCAGGATCAAAAGACCTCCTCACCATCAGGGTTGGAAGTAAAGGAAGAGGGGCAGAAGATTCCCTCCTGTTACGCTTTCCCTCTAGCGGCCTTCTTTGAGTTCTTGGAAGAGGTGGCTACTATTTAGCTCTTCAGTGAGTAGGTTTGTGTCTTTTAAAAAAAAAATGTATTAAGAGACAAGGTCTCACTACATTGCCTTGGCTTGTCTCAAACACCTGGGTTCAAGTGATCTGCCTGCCTCCGTCTCCCAAAGTGCTGGGATTACAGGTATGAGCCACTGTGTCTGGCAGACGGTTTGTGTCTTTGGAGTTGAGGGTAAGATAACTGTAAAGCCTATGTTCTAGGCAACAGTTAGTCAACTGGAAAATGTCTCCCTTGGACATTCATGCCTGATCATAAGTCAGTTATGCATAGAACTGAAAAACCAATTGATATGGTTTGACTGTATCTCCACCGGAATCTCATCTTGAATTATAGCTCCCATAATTCCCACCTGTTGTTGGGGGATTCGGTGGGAGATCATTGAATCACAGGGGATAGTTTGCCCCATACTCTTCTCGTGGTAGTGAATAAGTCTCATGAGAACTGATGGTTTCATAAGGAGTTTCCCTTTTTGTTTGGCTCTCATTTTTCTCTCTTGCCTGCTGTCATGTAAGATGTACCTTTCACCTTCCGCCATGATTGTGAGGCCTCCCCAGCCATGTAGAACTGTGAGTCCAGTAAACCTCTTTTTCTTTTAAATTACCCACTCTCGAGTATGTCTTTATCATACTCGAGACTAATATACCAATTACAACTTCAGTAAGTAAAAAAGGAACAATTTTGGCTCACATTATTGAATAGATCTGGGAACAATTTTGTCTGGGGTTGAAACTTTAATGAGGAACTCAATATTCTATGTATTTTTGACTTCCTTATCTTTGTTTTGGCTTCCTTCAGGTACAAATGTCACAATATGGCTGTCAATGCTAAAAACGTAGCCTTATAAAGTACTCCAGTCTCTGGGGTAAATATCTTCTGTCTTAAAAAGATAAAATAAAATTTAAAAAAGGGTACATCTACTAAGAGAAAACTACTACTTCTTTCTTGCTACTTGGAACTGTGAATCTTCCTTCTGAACATTTTATGCATCTACTTTCCTTATCTAGGGTAGCAAGGAGCAAAAATAAATATAGGGCTGTGAAATCATAGATTTTGTGATTTCCAGGATGAAAAAGCCCCAGGCTGCCAGACATCCCCCTTCCAATAGGGGAGAAAGCCCTCTATTTGTGGGAGATGACTGGAACCCCGTTTCCATATTTCTTATCAGTGCCTGTTGAGGCCTATGCCACAGAGTATCTGTGGTGCTAAGAGTATCTGTGGTGCTGTTGCTTAATCTTGAATGACAATGAATTATAAAATTAGTACAATGATTTATAAAACTAGTTAATGTAAAAGCTTTTCCTAGTCTTTTTCACTGGGTCCAGTTTAGCACTGATAAGGAACTAGGGAAGAATGACATTTTTAATTCACTCTTGAAAGATACTGCTATAGTTTAAATGTGTCCCCCAAAAGCATGTATTGGAAACTTAATTCCCAATGAAACAATGTTGGAAGGTGGGACCTAGCAGGAGGTGTTTAGATCATGAGGGGCCCTCCCTCATGAATGGATTAGGGCTGGTTGTAAAAGGCTGTAAGCTGTGAGTTCAATCTCTTGGGTTTATGTGTGCTCTCTCTGTTTGTCTGTCTGACTGACTCTCTCTCTCTCCTTTCTTACCCTTCCACATTCCACCATGAGAAAACACAGCAAGAATATCCTCACCAGATATGGCCTCCTTGATTTGGACTTCTAACCTCCAGAACTGTTAAAAATAAACCTCTTGTGCTTTATAAATTACTCAGTCTCAGATATTCTAGTTATAGCAACACAAAATGAGGGCAGATACTGTTTATACATACTTCTTGCTGATAAAAGCAAAGCTAAATCTCAGTTTACAAATGGGTTATCTGCCCTCACTGCCATGTGGATACTAACTAGTAAAGTTCCCAGATTTCCTGTAGAAAAGCACAGCCAACTATTCCAAGGTTCATTTACCTGAATGCCTACAGGATGTCTCTAAGAATGTGCATGTCATCTGGAGGTCTGACTCCTACTGACCCAAAGGAGCTCCAGGAAGATACCCTCTAATGCAATTGTGATAGGCGGAGGAGATCAGCATAAGCTGTGATAGATAAGCTATCATGACTACAGAACCCCAAAATATGTTTAGCTCTTAAAAATTGGTTGTTCATAGCATATTTTATTATCTAAGAGTTGTGGGGGAGAGAAGTCAGCATTCTATTTCATCCAGCTGTTGGGAAATAGTTCTGTAGAGCACGTTTGAATTAACAATACATGGGAGTCATGACGTAGTTCACAGATTCTTTATTAATCCCACAAATATGTATTAAGAGCCTACTATGTAACATACACAGTACAAACATATTTCCTGGCTTTAAGAATCATAGGAATATTTTAAGGTCTTTTGGTTTACTTAAGTGTTTTCTGGTTTTGAATCTTTCTGAAATTCAGTAAGGACTAATATTACCAGAGAAAGAGACTTGCCTGTCTATAGAATGAAGCCACCACTATTTACAAGGAAAAGTGGCTAACCTTCAGTCAGAAACAATTGCCAACATTTGCTAGCATCAGAGGACCAGGGAAAATCTTGGAAAATGAGAGCAGATCAAGTGAGGCTCATCAAACACAGGGGTCCTTGGGAAGACTGTGGATGTAGGGGCTGAGATTTTAGTCTAAATCTATACTTCTAAATTGCCACCAGAAAATCAAAGGTGCGTGTCTGAGAGTTAATTGGGGTAGGGTTGTTATGTAACTTAGGATTTTCCTTAAATGTCTTAAGAATGTATTAAGAAACATTTAAAATAAAGTAGTCTGTCTGCTAGAGGAAAAGTTAATCATTTTGCTAAAGTTGATTATTTCAGATTTTCTAAAATGTTCCCTGTTGAAAGAAAAATAGTATCATGGACTGTTTAAGAAAGACTATTGACTACCATGCCTGGCTTGTTGACCCTGATTCGGTAATGAGAGTCTGATAATAAATTTGTTTTTTAAAGTTATGGAAAGTCAGATTGTGTCCAAAATGTATACAAGACTTTGAGTAATAAAGAAAATGTTTAGAACCTTTGTCAGCGGTCAGGGTGAAAAATTTCCTTACTGAATCCAAGTAGAAGATATTTTAACTACCATATTTTTGAGTACCTGTGTTAGACATTTTATTTCCTGTTCTCAAGGAATTCATATTTTTCCAAGAAAGACTGACCTTATTCACTCATCACCAAGTATGAAACACCAGTGTCAGACACTAAACTTAGTTCTTTTGGGACTCAGCTAGTCCCAAAAGCTATAAAGCAAGAAACACAACAGGGTTCTTGGAAGAGTAACAATCTTGGGTGGGTTACGGCTGGGTGGGTTATGATGAAAATGATTGATTCAGTCCCTGCCCTTACGTAAGTTGTACTCTATTGTTGGGAAGTGGCAAGGAGTGATGTTTAATCAAAGAATCCTACAGTACAAATACAACTGGGATAGCTGGTGTCCATAAATTCTTAGTGTTCTAAAAAGAGCATACTAGGGGGATTTTATCTAGTCAGTAAGAGTGGGAAGTGATTTCTGAGGACATGATATTTGCTGATATCTGAAGGATGCTTAAGATTTAATTAGAAAACAGTACAGAGGGGACTATGAAGCAAAATGTATAGAAGCAGCGAAAGAGGCCCTGTGAAGAAAGGAATCATAGCTCCTTGCTGAAGGTGTGGATGGACTACAGATGTTATGTGAAATAAGGAGCTAAGTGAGGGATCTCAGACTACTTGGCTTAGAGGGCACCTAATGATTTTGGACACTGCCTTAGGGCCTCTGGAAGCTACTAAAGTGTTAAAAACAGGATGTGAGATGTATAAATTATCATTCCATTAAGATTGTTCTGGTGACCATATGTGAGGAATAGAATGGAAAGGAACACAAGTAATTATGAACAGAGCTATGAGGCAGCTCTTGCAGTTGCTCAGATGAGAAACAGCCAGTCATCCAGAGCAGTGATGGTGGAGGTGGGGTCCTGCAGCTGGACTAGAGAGATATTTAGAAGCTATAATCACAAAGACTTGGTGAATTTTTGGATAAAGGCAGTAGAGTAGAGGAAGGTCTTTGGATAATTCCTCGGTATTTGGTATTTGTAACTGTACTCTTTTTGATCAATTTCATCAAGAAAGGAAGCAAAGAAAAGGATTCAGTTTTGCTACCATAATGATATGCACGTGTTGCCAAAGACATTAAAGGAAGTGGTCAAAAGGTAACACAAGTGTTGGAGAGCTCACATTGAGGTTTCTCATACACACACATACACATACACACACACAGATATGTTCATGGAGAACCATGATGGAATTGCCAGAATTAGGGCCAGTCAACTATGGTCCTCTGTATCATAGTGAATGTGAAAAAGAAAGCATCTTCTCTGAGTTGGCAGTTGGCAGTGACTGTGACCGTGAAAAAATAACTAAGGTTGCCCCTTTCTGCATTCTCCTTTCCCTCCTCTTCACCTCACACATTCTAGGGTTGACCAAGTGGCCAGATCTATTCATCTTGGTTATTGCAAATACTGAATATATCACATTACAGGGGGATGTTAGGTTATTGGGTAAGGGTGGGAGTGTGAAGAGGGAGAACCTTCCTTTAGTACAGAAATACAAGCTTGTTAAAAATTCAAATAAACTTTAATAAAAGAACTTTTACACAGATTAGTTACGTCAAAATGAATTCTGAAAGGATTTCATTATGATTCAGAAAGTAAAATAAAAAATGTTTTTTGTATACTGCAGTTTTCTCTCCACAAAATAAGCATTTTCTTACAATTCAGTGTGTAACTCTCCTATAGTTACATACTTTAAACAGAAGACATTCATATCACTGTTGATTTACATATATTTCACAATACTTCCCCACCCCCTACAAAGACAATTCAAAGATATTCACCAGAACATTTACAGTTGCATATGGAATAATGTTTGTAAGAGTTTTGTTTGCTCCCATCACTTTCCTGTCAGTACAATTCTCCTCACTCTTCTGAGGAAAACACGTCTCTCTTTCTGAACACAATTTTGGTTCCCAACTGTGTTAAGTAATTTATCTCCAGTTGTTGTCCCAAATCCTGCATCGAATTACCTAAGTTGTCAGTCAGGTTTCCACATATTGATTCAGCAATCTCAGCCGCATGTCCTGACCAGCTCCAGCAGAGAGCTGATTGCTTTACTCCAAAATCCTTTGAAAAGTTAAATTGTTAACAATACAAATTCACTGGAAATTGGGATAACTCTTCGCCTTAGCTTCAATCTCTTCACCTTGAGCCTGGGCAGTTAGAACTCATCTCTGGGCAGCAGGGTGGGGAATTGGAAAGGTGAGTGGTAATGCAGTTATTGCCAGGAGCCAAAGGAATAGTTCGATGTGTACTTAATTCTGGCAGTAGGTGCTCAGGCGCCCACCTGCTCCCGAAGCAAAGAAGTACTGATAAGGATGGCCAATTAAATACCATCTGCATTCCAGGGTCCCTGCATATTCCTGGCCAAATAACCAGAGAGAGACAAAAATAAATTGACTGAAAGGGCAAAGGATCTATTTACTTTAACCTAAACCTTTGATTAGATTCAGCTCTTGACTAAAGAGAAATTTTTTTTTTTTTTCTTTTTTGAGACAGCGTTCTCCGTTGCCCAGGCTGGAGTGTAGTGGTATGATCATAGCTCACTATAACCTCAACCTCCTGGGCTCCAGTGATCCTCCTGCCTCAGCCTCCCTGAGTAGCTGAGACCACAGGTGTGCACACCATGCCCAGCTAATTTTTGTAATTTTGTAGAGAGACGGGGTTCTCACTATGTTGCTTACTCTGCTCTTGAACTCCTGGCCTCAAGCAATCCTCCCCCCTCTATCCCCCAAAATGCTCAGATTACAGAGACACATTTCCCTATAATACTAATTAGAAACATCAAATTCTGTGGTTTATTTCCTTAATAGCTAATGAAAACCATACGTGATTGCAAATATCATACCTTTATAAGAAGGCACTAAAGCCTTAAATAGCCTTGAGTACTTTCTACTTAATGTTCAATTTGTAGCTAATATACTTTACGAGTTAAGTGCTAGTGTTTAACCTGTTAAGAGATTGTTAAGTTAACTTGGGTGTTTAACAATGAGCTGTTTTGAAACTATTACAAGTGAGCAGGTGTTTAAGAGAGCAGATCATAATTTAAAGTACTTGACTGAAGAATAGGAATCTTTAAACATTACATTTATGTATTAAAGTCTTTGTTAAAATTTCTTTATTAAAAAAAATGACCTAGCAAGGCAGTATAGCACATTTGCATTGCTGTTCTTCATACGATTAGAATGCTGAATCTTGAAGTTGCAAAGGAACTTAGTTTATTTATTGCATCTTTCTGTCCATCTTTTTTAAGAAAGTGTTTTCCATTATTTTATGCTCAGCAAACTTTCCCATTTCTACGTCCTGTTTGTGTAACAAAAATCCAAAAAAGAGATGTTTATAGATGCATTAGTTTATCTTTTCTTATCTGTTCCAATTAATATGTTAATTCCACTATACCATAAAAAATGCTCTGTGAAGGCCAGCAATGACCTCCACATTGCAAAATCCAATTACCTGTTGTAATTCTTATCTTAGTTTACATCTCACAGGATTTTACATGATTGACCAGTCCTTCCTTTGTAAGTGTTTTGTTCACTTGGCTTATGACACACGTTCTCTATTGGTTCACCCTTTTTTCATTGGCTACTCATTCTCAGTTTCACGTGATCTCGGCTCACTGCAACCCCCACCTCCTGGGTTCAAGTGATTTTCCTGCCTCAGACTCCCTAGTAGCCAGGATTACAGGTACCCACCACCACACCCAGCTAATATTTGTATTTTTGGTGGATGGGGTTTCACCATGTTGGCCAGGGTGGTCTCAAACTTCTGACCTCAGGGGATTCACCTGCCTTGGCCTCCTGAAGTGCTGAGATTGCAGGCGTGAGCCACTGCGCCCGGCCTCCCTGATGTTTTAATGATGAAAAACCATAGATTTCTTCTCTTTTCATTCTATGCTTACCCCCTTTGCAATATTGTCCAACTTTATGACTTCATTTGTTGAACATCAATAAGATATTTAGAGATAATGATTATAAATAATAATTGGATGATTTAGTAAGCAAATACTGTATCTCAGTTAATTCTTATGCATTATCTACTTTATAAATATGAACTTTATTCCACTTAGCTCAGACACAACAGAGAATCAATATATTTTGCTGATTTTCAGGCTAGGAATGAACAATATATTAAGCCTGAACTAAAGACATAGAAATACACCAAAGGATAATTAAAATGGAAGATTAAAAGGCAATATTTTGTTTTAGCACTTAAAATAATTGATAATTTTTGTAGATGCCAAAAATTCCGTTTCTTAGATATGCAAGAAATCATCTCAAATACTTCCTTATCAAATATTTCATTAACTTTAATCTATAGACAACAAAACAAATACTTTCTAATTGCATTTTAATGCCTGAACTAGTTTTCTTTGTGAACTGTTTGAGTTGTAACTTGGCATCATCAGAAAAATGTATTGGCGTTTGGGATTCAATATGTGTACGGAACACCCATGAAAGCAAGAGAGGAGGCTGGTTTGGGCAAAGAAAACAGTGGAATGGACTTAACAAAGCTTCCAGCAATTCAGCAGATGGCTCTGGAGGCAAATTTGTTAGAGTGTTTTACATGAGGCTGAACTGTCTAAACTTTACACCCCCTTCTCCCTCAGTAACTGCATGTGGGCTGCCCTGGAAAGGGTGTGGTTCCAAACTAGGCTGCTTTTTACAGCTGAGACAAATATTGAAGAGACTGACAGTTGGATTGTTATGCCCAGACCGTTTGTTCCCCAAAGAAGACCACCAGAGTCCAGAGTCAAAGCCAAGCGGCAAGGATCTTTAATGCAAGTTCGAACTTGGTCCCTCCATTCTACAACATACAAGAGGGCCCGGAACAATGCGTGCAGCTCGCTTTTTATAGCTCGAGGTAAACAGGACTTGTCAGGTTACAGAGGAACAAGGCATTTCTCTAGGCTACAGCATCACAATTGGTTTACATTTTAAATTATACTTTTAGCAGCTTTCTTATCGGTTCCTGCGCTTTTACAAACGGTTGTACTCAAGGCTGTGATGTGTTTGTGTCGGGCCCAGGAAGTGGAGGCATATGGGGGGATGTGATGTGCTCAAGGCTGTGATGTGTTTGTGTTCTTTCATTTCCCCCTCTCTCAGGTACCTCTGGAGCCAATCTTGGGTCCTATAGGTCTGACTCCGTTTCAGTGTCCACAGTTTGGTATTGAGCTCTGAGGACCATGAGCTGTATGGTGTCAAACCTTTCTCTGACAAACCGCAAAATTTTGTTTATAACACAAGGTCCTACGGTAAGCAGAAACAGCAGACTTAGCAGGGGTCCAAGGAAGGGGGCTAACAGAGAAAACATAGAGGAATTCCACCATTGGTTTGCAGCTGAGGCAAACTGCTGTTTTTTCATTTCTATGCTTAACCTGCGTAACTGCTGGACCCGGTTCTCTACAAGCCCTGATTCATTGATATAAAAACAACAATCTTCCTTCAGAAACATACATGTACCACCTTTCTCAGCAGTGAGCAAGTCTAAGGCCCTCCGGTTCTGCAAGGCTACTTGAGCTAGGGATGTAAGCTGTCATTGGAGGGAGGCAAGGGACTCAGCCAACTCCTCCATAGCAACAGCAAATTGTTGGTACAACTTGTTATTTTCTATGAGGATGTGACCTAGGGCTCCCCCTGCCAGTCCGGCCACAATGAGGGATGATGTGAGGGAGATTCCTGCAATGAGGGGGAGAAATATGGCTCGTGCAGGTCTCAGTCTAGGGACTGGGTGAATAGTGGTACTAGTCCAGTTACCGGTGTACCCCAGGAACTCGCCGGCAGTTAGGAGAGTTAACTGGGGAACTAATGTAATGGGAAGACACAGTTGGTTAGTTACAGAGGGACCAGGTAGATTCTTAGATAATGTTCCATTACATCAAAAGAATATGCCCGGCGGGGCCCTTAGGTTGGTGTTGGGGGGCGTTACAGTGATGTTGCAGAGGCTAGAGTTGGTGCCTGAAAAACAGGGAAACTTCTCCTGACTGGGGTTCAGGCACATCAAGAATGGGGGCGTTTGTGAGATTCTGAAGGTTGTTAATTTGGGTAGAGGATCCCCATGGCAGAGGGACAGCGGTTAGCGGTGGGCGCCCTAGGGTGGCACATAGAAAGCAACCAGACAAGCTATGAAGTCCTGTAAGGTTAGCAAGTTCTACTCCTTCTCGTAATAATTCTAACCAGGAGAAAGGACGTAACTCTTGTGTTAGTCTGTCTTCCTGTCGTTGGATATTCCCATGGACCAGGGGCAGTAATTGAACTAGGCCCCGCCACAGATAGAGGTGACTGCTAGACCACGTGGAGGAAGAGGAATAGTATACAGCTCCATGTTGAGGCTTGGTCCAGCGGGAGTTCCAAGGGTCTTTAACTACCCAAGTATAGATGCCGCCTCTACCCTGTCGGTAGAAGTTCCCCCCGGATCGCTCGTGCCACCCTCTGACTGAATGCATTCTACAGTAATTGTAGGGGCAGCCTGCGTTTTGGTGCCACCAATAGTGTTTACAATTGTATTCAGTCTGATCAAACTCAAAACATATTATTGGCACCTTTGGTTCGGCTATTTGAAAACCAGTAAAATTCAGCAAGATTGGGGCACTGCACCCTGAGGGGGGGCAATCAGCACTGGCCAATAATTTCCCGGGCTTATGAGGTTGCCCAGGGTGGGTTCGGTTTTCATAAAGCCAGAATCTCCAGACAAAGGGATAGAAACTGGTTTTGTGTTTGCCCCAGTGGCCACTAGGGCAGCTAACGCTAGGGTTAGACTGCTTAACTGCATGTTTGCAGTGAGCTATGCTGCCGGCGCAGGGTGAGTTTTAAGGGGTTGTTCTTAGCTCTGTCCACAGTCCACGTGGTTGGTGCTTCAGTCGCTGCATGAGTGGTCCAAGAAGGTCGGAGGTTGGGTCCACCGGTTTGACGTGGGTGTAGTGGATCCACGACGCGATGCCTTCTACTTTCAGGGTGGTGGGTGTGGTTAGGAGCACCTGGAGTGGTCCTTTCCACCTGGGTTCTAAGGTCTCTTGTCGGTGTCGCTTAACCAGGACCCAGTCTCCCGGCTGGTACGGATGGGGTGTCGGTGGAGGTCCAGTCTCATACAATTCCTTCAGCTTGGGCCAGACTTCCTGATGAATTTTCTGCAAGGCTTGTAGGGAAAATAAGAGTTCAGAGACACTTTCTGTTTCAGATTTGAGCAGATCATCTTTTAGGCTGGGAACTAGGGGTGGGGGTCTGCCATACATGATTTCATAAGGGGTAAGGCCCAGTCTGTAAGGGGTATTACGGGCCCGGAACAGAGCGTAGGGGAGAAGGACCACCCAATTAGCGCCAGTCTCCATAGTCAATTTAGTTAAGGTCTCCTTTAAGGTCCGATTCATCCTCTCTACCTGTCCTGAACTCTGGGGCCTGTAAGCGCAATGTAGTTTCCAATTTGCCCCAAGGATGGAAGCCAAATCCTGACTTACCTTAGCAACGAAGGCTGGTCCATTATCTGACCCTATCTGGACGGGGAAGCCATACCTGGGAAGGATATCTTCCAGAATTTTCTTTGCTACAACCTGAGCAGTCTCCCTCTTGGTTGGGAATGCTTCAATCCACCCTGAAAAAGTATCTACAAAGACAAGTAAGTACCGATACCCGTACTTCCCTGGCTTTATCTCAGTAAAATCTACCTCCCAGTAGATGCCGGGCCTGGTTCCCCTGAGCCTTGTTCCCGTTGCAGCCTGGGTTTGAGGGTAGGTGTTGTTAAGCTGGCAGACTTTGCAATTGGTCACGATGCTGCTGGCCATCTTGGCTATATGTCTGATTTTGAGCTTGGAGCGTCTGATCAGGTCTATCATCCGCCGGGCACCCAGGTGGGTGGTTCGGTGGATGTGTTCTAACACTTGTTGTTCTAATTTTTCTGGTAGGATGGTTTGGTCATTAGTATCAGTCCACCACCCATTCTGGATCTGTTTCAGGGGAAGTTTGTCGATTCACTGGAGATCCTGTTCTGAATAATCAGGGAGATATGGCAGGTCCCGGGGACCCGGATCAGGGAGCTGGAGTGCAAGGAGTTGACTGGAAGCCTTTGCCACACTCCTTGCAGTTTGGTCTGCCAGAAAGTTGCCTTGAGAAATTGGAGTGGTTGGTTTCTGATGCCCTGGGCAATGTACAATAGCCAATTTTTCTGGTTCCCATAAGGCTGTTAACAGGGCTAGGATCTCTTGCTTATTTTTTACCTCTTTTCCTTCAGCCGTTAGTAACCCTCGCTCCCTATAAATGGCCCCATGTATGTGAGCCGTAGCAAAAGCGTATCGGCTCTCTGTATATACTGTCAGTTTCTTCCCTGCCCCTAGGGTAAGGGCTTGGGTGAGCGCTATCAGTTCGGCCTTTTGGGCCGATGTCCCCGGGGGCAAGGGTTCCGCCCAGATTACCTCAGTCTCTGAAGTCACCACTGCTCCAGCATACCTCTGGCCTTGGTGAATGAAGCTGCTTCCATCAGTGAACCAGACGAGGTCTGCGTCAGGAAGTGGGCGGTCCTGCAGGTCTTCTCGAACTCCGTGCACCTGAGCTAGTATCTCAGTGCAATCATGGAGCAGGGCGTCCAGGTCCGGGTTAGGCAGCAGCGAGGCCGGGTTTAAGGTTGTTGGGGACAGGAAAGTTATCCTGAGAGGGTTTAGTAGTAGTCCTTGGTAGTGGGTGAGCCGGGCGTTACTCATCCACCGATTAGGTGGCTGTTTGAGTACACCCTCGATGGCATGTGGGGTACCGACCCGTAATTCTTGACCCATGACAAGTTTATCAGCATCTTGTACCATCAGGGCCGTGGCTGCAATCATTCGGAGACAAGGGGGCCACCCGGTAGCCACTGGGTCTAATTTCTTTGACAGGTAGGCAACTGGCCTCCGCCAGGGGCCTACGTTCTGAGTTAGCACCGCCTTGGCGACACCCTTGCTCTCGTCCACGTATA
This sequence comes from Rhinopithecus roxellana, assembly GCF_007565055.1. Classification (NCBI taxonomy): domain Eukaryota; kingdom Metazoa; phylum Chordata; class Mammalia; order Primates; family Cercopithecidae; genus Rhinopithecus; species Rhinopithecus roxellana. The sequence goes on along the minus strand of NC_044549.1, from coordinate 5,765,238 downwards.
AGTGGAAGGGCTTAGTGACGTCAGGTAGTCCCAGTGCAGGTGCAGAGAGTAAGGCGGTTTTGATCTGTTGGAAAGCCGTCTCGGCTTCTTCTGTCCAATTAAATGGCTGCTGTCCCCGGGTTGCCTGATATAAGGGTTTAGCCAGCTCCGCGAACCCAGGTATCCATAGTCTACAAAATCCTGCTGACCCCAGGAATTCCCTTACTTGTCAGGTGGACTGTGGCCTGGGGATCTGCAGAACAGTTTGCTTCCGGGCGTCTGTTAACCAGCGCCGCCCTCCTTTGAGCAGGTACCCCAGATATGTTACTTCTGGTTTATAGATTTGAGCTTTCTTGGCCGAGGCCCGGTATCCTAGATTTCCTAAAGCTTGTAAGAGACCCTTGGTCCCTTGGAGGCAAGCTTCTTGGGTCTCGGCTGCAATCAGGAGGTCATCAACATACTGTAGTAAAGTTATTTCAGGGTGTTTGCATCGGTACTCACCCAGGTCTTCATGGAGGGCCTCATCGAACAGGGTGGGAGAGTTTTTGAATCCCTGAGGCAGTCTGGTCCATGTCAGTTGGCCACTTATGCCCCTCTCAGGGTCAGTCCACTCGAAGGCCAAGAGCTTTTGGCTCTGAGGGGCTAAAGGCAAACTGAAGAAGGCATCTTTCAAATCTAAAACAGTATACCATTGGTGTTTGGGGTTTAGAGTACTCAGGAGGGTGTACGGGTTAGGCACAGTTGGATGTATGTCCATAACCCTCTTATTGACCTCTCTTAAGTCTTGTACAGGTCTGTACTCTCCGCTATTAGGTTTACGTACCGACAACAATGGAGTGTTCCAGGGTGAATGACAGGGCTGAAGGACCCGTTGGTCGAGGAGCCGACGGATGTGGGGCGTAATTCCTACTTTGGCTTCTAGGGGCATTGGGTACTGCCGTACCCGAACAGGATCTGTCCCAGGCTTGAGTTCGACAAACAAGGCAGGACGGTGTTTCGCTAGTCCTAAGCCCCCTGTCTCTGCCCAAGCTCCTGGATATTGCTGGAGCCAGGTTGCTATGTCCTGGTCAGGGGTCACTTGCTCCTGGTGGAGCCGGTACTCATCTTCTAGGGTTATAGTCAGGATGGGCACGGGCTGATTTTGGGAATTGGTCACGATGGGCCCCTCAGGGAGGAAATGGATCTGTGCTCCCATTTTAGTCAGCAGGTCTCTCCCTAATAAGGGGCAGGGGCTCTCAGGGATGACCAGGAAAGAATGGGTTACATTCCTGGCTCCGAGGTTTACTGTCCTTTGTGTCGTCCAGGGGTACTTCTTAATTCCTGTGGCCCCTTGTACCCATGAGGACTTGGTGGATAATTTTCCGTTAGTTTTAACTAGGACCGAATGCTGTGCTCCCGTATCGACCAAGAACTGGACTGGGGACCCCTCCACTTGCAAAGTTACCCTAGGTTCGGGGAGGGGGTCCGAACCCCAGTCTTCCCTAGTCTTCAGTCTTGAGTGACTAGTACGGGTGTAGGCCTAGGAGGTCCCCGTCCTCGTTGTTTCTTCTTAGGGCAGTCTCTTACCCAGTGGCCAACTTCCTTACAGTAGGCGCATTGGTCTTTGCTCAGATTATCATGTCTGGGGCACTGCCTAGGTTGAATGTTCTCTGGCTGTAGATGCTCTTTCTGTACTACTGCTGCCAGGACCTTGGTCATTTTTTCAGTGGCCTTAAATTGCTTTTCTTCTGGAGTATCTCTATTATTGTAAACTCGCTGGGCTATCTGGAGGAGGTCCTGTATCTGTTTTCCCTCTAAGTTTTCTAATTTCTGGAGTTTCTTTTTAATATCTGAGGCTGCCTGATTTACAAAAGACATTACAATAGCTGCCTGACTTCCTGGGGCCTCTGGGTCTATGGGGGTATACTGTCTAAAGGCTTCCATTAATCTTTCTAAGTAGCCGGCTGGGCTTTCTGTCTTTCCTTGCAAAACAGAGTATACTTTAGCCAAATTAGTGGGCTTGCGAGCAGCCGCCCGGAGACCCGCCATTAGAGTCTGGCGATAAAGGTGTAGCCGTCCCCTACCTTCTGCTGTGTTGTAATCCCACGCTGGTCTGGTCAGACAAAAAGTCGCATTTATGAGGTCAGGGTTGGCAGTTGGTTGACCGTCGTCCCCTGGGACCAGCTTTCTAGCTTCTACCTGTATTCTCTCTCAGCTCCTCCGTTGTGAACAAGATCCGGAGGAGCTGCTGACAATCATCCCAAGTGGGCTGGTGGGTGAACATGACACTATCTAGTAAAGCCATTAAATCTTTGGGGTTGTCTGAAAACCGGGCACTCTGAGTCTTCCAGTTATACAGATCACTAGTGGAGAATGGCCAGTACTGAAGCCTGGAGATACCCATGTCATCTGGGGGTCCTATTTCCCGGAGGGGTAAAGCCACTGTGGAGTCAGGCAGGCTGGGGGGGCTAGCTCGCAAAGTGCGCCCTCGCGTCCGCCCCGCCGGCCCTTCAGAGTTACTTTCACTTTCAGCAGATCCGAGAGCTCCGGCCGCCTCCCGTTCGCTTGCTCCCTCCCGTGGCTCAGCCCAGGGGGCTGGGGCCTGGGGTCCGGAGGGGTACGGAGGGGGTTCTGTGGATAGTGGGTCCTCGCTCTCAGGTAAAACAGGATGGGGGGGGCCATCGGTTGCTTGGATTTTAGCGGCCGAGCAACCAGTGCCTTGCAGGGTTCCGGGGCTAATAGGAAGGGGGACAGCCAAGGGGGCGGGTTCTCAGCTAGGTCCTGCCATATAAGAATGTATGGGATATGATCCAGGTGGCCGGCACGCCCTGATAGGAAAACCTTGGACTTGACTCTAGTGATGACGGGAAGGCAGAATGTCCCTTCGGGTGGCCACCCTACATTAAAGGTAGGCCATTCGGAGCGGCATAGAGTAATTAGCCTTCCCTTCCTGATTTCCATACTAAGATCACGGCCCCTTGCTTTAACATCCTTGAAATTACTTGTAAGGAGAGATAGGGGAGTGCTCTGGGTATTTCCCATTTTAAACGGTGGTGCCCGGAGAGGCGTCTGGAACAGGTCCTGCAAGGGAACAAATTATGTCAGCTGCAGGCGCGCTCCAGGAATCTGGGGTCAGAATCAAATCAAACGAGAGCCGCCAGCGCGCACCAGAAATCTTGGGTCAGAGTCAGATCAAAGGAGAGCCGCCAGCGCGCACCAGAAATCTTGGGTCAGAGTCAGATCAAAGGAGAGCCGCCAGCGCGCACCAGAAATCTGGGTCAGATCAAACAAGAGCCGCCAGCGCGCACCAGAAACCTTGGGTCAGAGTCAGATCAAAGGAGAGCCGCCAGCGCGCACCAGAAATCTTGGGTCAGAGTCAGATCAAAGGAGAGCCGCCAGCGCGCACCAGAAATCTGGGTCAGAAGGAGAGCCACCAGCGCACACCAGAAACCTTGGGTCAGAGTCAGATCAAAGGAGAGCCGGGGGACGTCTCCCACCGGTCTCCGCTGGCCGTCCTATAGCGCGTCCGCCAGGACTGCGTCAGCTTCAGTTTCAGACCTCACGAGTTACAGATACAGGTTTAGAACAGACACAGACAGACAAACAGAGACGAGCCGGCTCACCTATTAGCAGATCGATCCTAGTAGATCCGTTGACCGGGGGTCTGGTGGGCTTGGGGGAATCCCGGGAGAGCCCCCAAATGTTATGCCCAGACCGTTTGTTCCCCGAAGAAGACCACCAGAGTCCAGAGTCAAAGCCAAGCGGCAAGGATCTTTAATGCAAGTTCGAACTTGGTCTCTCCGTTCTACAACATACAAGAGGGCCCGGAACAATGCGTGCGCTCGCTTTTTATAGCTCGAGGTAAACAGGACTTGTCAGGTTACAGAGGAACAAGGCATTTCTCTAGGCTACAGCATTACAATTGGTTTACATTTTAAATTATACTTTTAGCAGCTTTCTTATCGGTTCCTGCGCTTTTACAAACGGTTGTACTCAAGGCTGTGATGTGTTTGTGTCGGGCCCAGGAAGTGGAGGCATATGGGGCGATGTGATGTGCTCAAGGCTGTGATGTGTTTGTGTTCTTTCAGGATAATGTGCTGAGCACAGTCTTCACAGAAAGTGTTTCATTTAAGAATGATCTGAGTGGCACATCTTTGCACCTACTACAGCATACCCCTTGCCTCACTAGGTTCTGCCTCAACTCTCTTTGGATAGCTGCACCATTTCACATGTCAGAATCCAAGGTTTTCCTAATTGGAGCTCTGATGTGGCAAAACTGACTGGCCTTGGTTGGGCACTTACCCTTGCTTGATTTTGGGCATTGAACCACTTGGTCTATTAGGTCCTGTACCTGGTTTTGGCTTTTTTCTGACCTGCCACTGCAGGTAATTAGAGCTTCTTTGTAGACATCCACACCTCTGGCTCTCACACCTGGCTTTTGGTTACTTGTTATTTTAACTGCATGTTATCTTTCTAAATAGAGCATAAATGGTGTTTAGCCACAGCCATCCTATCCTGATATCTTTATACCTTCTAGATCCTTCCTAAATTGCAATGGTTGATCTTACATGTGCTAATTTATTCCCCATGTCTCTAGTATACCCTCTCAAGTTACCGCTAATACAGCATGAACTATCACCTTATTAGATAAATATTCTTGACCTACCACTGATGATAATGTTCTCATTGTCTGCTGGATGCTGAGTCATCCAGCCTGAAACTCCCATTGTATGGCCTACTTTCTTGAACCCCATGGCTGTTTTTGCAGGTCCTGAAGTGGAGCTTGGGACACAAGATGTATATTAAGGGTCAATTTGTGTGAAAAGAAGGGGGGGAGGCAAAATTTGGCCATGGAAGTAAACCACAAGGACCCAGAAAACCCCAGCCAATGTGACAGGGAGTTCTGGAGTGAGTCACGGCCATCAGACTGTGTCATATCAGAGCAGAATTCCTGGGACTTTATGCCCTCACCTTACTTAGTCATTATATTTGGGCTCAGAAACAGTGTGACTTCTGAAACTAAGATAGACACTGAAAAAGCAGAGAGCTGAGGACTATCTGCTGAATGTGCAGGAAGTCCATTCTTGAAGGGATGCATCTGGGCAGCATAGATCTGTGTTTACTACAGAACCTAAAAAAAAAAAAAAAGATACAAAAGATTTTACATGGGTACATGTGAGTATTTGTTACATGCATAGAATGCATAGAATGTGTAAAGATGAGGTCAGAGTATTTGGGGGTATTTATTCCCTTGAGTATCTATAATTTCTAAGTGATAGTAATATTTCACACCCTTTCCTCTAGCCACTTTGGAATGTACAATAGGTTGTTGCTAACCATAGTCACCCTACTCTGCTCAGTCAAATACTGGAGCTTATTTTTTCTATCTAACTGTATATTTGTACCGACTCATCAACCTCTCTTTATTTCCCCCTACCATACGCACACCCTACCTATTCTCTAGTATCTATCGTTCTAGTCTCTATATCCATGAGATTAACTTTTTGAACTCTCACGTATGGGTGAAAATATGGTGATATCTATCTTTCTCTGCCTGGCTTTTTTCACTTAACATAGCGACTTCCAGTTTCATCCACGTTGCTGAAAATGACATGATTTCATTCTTATTAATGACTGAATAGTATTTCGTAGCCAATTATGTATATATGCCGTATTTTCTTTATCCATTTGTCCATCCATGGACATTTATGTTGATTGCATACTTTTGCTACTGTGAATAGTGCTGTGATAAATACACAGGTATCTCTTTGATATGCAGATTTCTTTTCCTTTGGACAAATATTCACTAGTGGGATTGCTGGGTCATACGGTAGCTCTGTTTTAAGATTTTTGAGAAGTCTTCATATTGTTTTCCATACTAGCTGACTAACGTACATACCTACCAACAGTGCACTAATTCTCTTTTCTACATATTCTCACCAGCATGGTATTTTTTGTCTTTTTAAAATGGTCACTGTAACTGGGGTATGATGATATTGAACGTTTTCTCATATACCTGCTAACCATTTGTACATTTTCTTTTGAGAAATGTCTTATGAGAACTGTCCTTTGCCTAATTTTTTTAAGAGACAATGTCTCACTCTGTCATCCAGGCTAGAGTGCAGTGGTACAATAACAGCTCACTGAAGCCTCAGACTCCAGGATCAAGTGATCTCCCATTTTTGGCCTTGTGAGCAGCCAGGGCTACAGCAGGTATGTGCTACAATGCCTGGCTCAATATTTAACTTTTTGTAGAAATGGGATTTTGCTATGTTGCCCAGGCTGGTCTTGAACTCCTAGTCTCAAGCTGTCTTCCTGCTTCAGCTCACAATACACTGAGAAGACAGGTATGAGCTATTGTGCCTGGCTCCTTTGCTCACTTTTTAATGGATTTAATTTTTTTTTATTGTAGAGTTGTTTGAATTCCTTGCATATCATGGATATTATTATCTTGACAGATAAATAGTTTGTAAATATTTTCTCCCATTTAACAGATTGTCCCTTCATTCTACTGATTGTTTCCTTTGATGTATGGAAACTTTTCAGATTAACATAGTACCAGTTTGTTTACTTTTGTTATAGTTGTTTGTACTTTTAAAGTCCTGGTCATGAAATCTTTGCCTAGATTGATATATTTTAATGTTTCTCTTATGTTTTTTTTTTTTTCCTGGTAGTTTTAGAGTTTTAAGTCTTACATTTAAGTATTTAATTTATCTTGATTTGATTTACGGATAAGAGGAGAGTTAGAAGTCCAGTTTCATTGTTCTGTATATAGTTATTGGTTGTCCAGTTTTCCCAGAGTAATCACAGGGACTGGTCTATCACCAGTGTGTGTTCTGTCACCTTTATTGAAAATCAGTTGGCTGTCAATATGTGCACTTATTTCTAAACTCTCTTCCATTTCAATGGTCTATATGTATGTGTTTATACCAATATGCTATTTTGATTACCATAACCTTGTAACATAGTTTGAAGTCAGGTAGTGTGACCCTCTGTTTTTGTTCTATTTGCTCAGGATTCTTTGGCTATTCATGCTCTATTTTTGTTTCAAACAAAATTTAGGATTTTTTTTCTATTTCTGTGAAAGATGATGTTGATGTTTAGGGAAGGATTGTAGTGAATATGTAGGTTTCTTTGGGTAATATGGTCATCTTAACAATATTAATATGATCCATGAGCATGAGATATCTTTACATTTGTTTGGGTCCTCTTCAGTTTCTTTTGTAAGTGTTTTATAGTTTTTCTTATAGCAAACTGTATCTAATTTTTTGTAGCTATTATGAGTGGAATTGCCTTCATGGTTTCGTTTTTGGCTAGTGTGTTTTTGGTGTCTAGAATTACTACTCATTTTTGTATGCTGATTTTGTATCCTACCACTTTACTAAATTTATTTATCAAATCTAGGAATTTTTGGTGGAATCTTTTGGGTTTTCTAGATATAAGATCCTATCATCAGCAAAGAGGGATAATTTGACTTTGTCTTTTCCAATTTGGGTGCCTTTTATTTATTTCTCTTGCCTGATTGCTCTGGCTAGGACTTCTAGTGCTATATTGAATAGGAGACTTGAAAGCAGGAATCATTATCTTTTTCCAGATCTTAGTAAAAAAGTTTTTAGCTTTTTTCCATTCAGTATGATGTTAGCTGTGTGGGCTTGTCATATATGGCCTTTATTGTTTCAGGTATGTTTCTTCTTTATAGAGTTAGTTAAGAATTTTTATCATGAAGTGATGTTGAATTTTATCAAATGCTTTTCTGCATCTATTGAGATGATCGCATGGTTTTGTCCTTCATTTTGTTGATGGAGATGTTTATTGAATTGCGTATGTTTGTGATTTGTTTGTGTATATGTTTATTGATTTATGTATATTAAACTATCTTTGCATTTCTGGTATAAATTCCACTTGGTCATGGTGTATCATATTTTTAATGTGCAATTGGATTTGGTTTGCTAGTATTTTGTTGAGAATTTTTGCATGTATGTTCATGAAAAACACTGGCCCATATTTTTCTTTTTTAAAATTTTGTCCTTTTCAGGTTTTGGTATGAGAGTAATCCTTGCCTCATAGATTAAGTTACAGAGGGTTCCCTCCCATTTGGTGTTTTGAAATAATTTCAGGAGGTTTGAAATTAGTTCTTCTTTATAAGTTTGGTAGAATTAAACTGTGAATCCATACAGTCTTGGGGTTTTCTTTATTGGTAAATTTTTTATTCCTCATTGAATCTTGCTGTTTGTTATTGACCTGTTCAAGTTTTTTATTTCTTCCTGATTCAGTCTATGTAGATTGTATGTTTCTAGGAATTTAACATTTTCCTCTAAGTTTTCCAATTTGTTAGCATATAGTTACTCATGATAGTCTCTGTTGATCTTTAGTATTTCTGATATCTATTGTAATGTCTCTTGTTTCTGATTTTGTTTATTTTAGTCTTCTCTTTTCTTCATTAGTCTAATTGGTGGTTTATCAACTTTCTTTGTCTTTTCAAAGAAACCTCTTTTCATTTCACTGATCCTTTTAATTGTTTATTTAGCCTCCATTTTGTTTACTTCTGCTCTGATCTTTATTATTCCCTTTTTTCTGTTACTACTGGGTTTGTTTCATTCTTGCTTTCCATGTTCTTTGAGGTGTATCATTAGATTGTTTATTTGAAATCTTTCTACTTTTTTATGTAGGAATTTATTTTGATACCCTTCCCTCTTAGCACTGTTTTTGTGTTCCACAAATATTGGTGTGTGTGTTGCCACTTTCATTTGTTTTAGGAAATTTTTATTTCCATCTTAATTTCTTTATTGACTCAGTGGTCATTCAAGAGTATGTTGTTTAATTTCCATGAATTTGTATAGTTTTCAAAGTTCTACTTTGTATTGATTTCTAGTTTTTTTTTTATTGCCATCTGAGAAGATACTTGATATAATTCTGATTTTTGAAAATTTGTTGAGACTTGTTTTGTGGCCTAAAATATGGTCTATCCTGGGGAATGTTCCATGTGCTGATGAGAAAAATGTGTATTCTTCAGCCTTGTATAAAATGTTCTGTAAATATCTATTAGGTCCCTTTGGTCTAAAGTCCAGTTTTAAAACAGTGTGTCTTTGTTGAGTTTTTGACTAGATGATCTGTCTAAGGTTTAGAGTGGGGTGTTGAAGTTCTCTGATGTTGTTAGTTTATTGGATTCTCTCTTTAGATGTAGTAATATTTGCTTTGTAAATCTGAGTGCTCCAGGGTTGAGTGCATGTATATTTAGATTTGTTATATTCTCTTGCTGAATTTATCTCTTTATCATTCTATAATGATCTTCTTTGTCTTTTTTAAACTGTTTTTTTACATACAGTCTGTTTTATCTTATTTAAATATAGCTACTCCTGCTTGCTTTTGGTTTCCATTTGCATGGAATATATTTTTCCACCCCTTTACTTGATCTCTAAGTGTCTTCATAGTAAAATACATTTCTTGTCTGCAGCATATAGTTGGATCATTTTTTTAAATTCTATTTAGCCAGTCTATATATTTTGAGTAAAGAATTTAATTCATTTATATTAAAAATTATTATTGATTTGTGAGGTTATGTTCCTGTCATATTATGTTCCTGTCACATTTGTGAGGTTATGTCCTGACACACAAGCTAATGACTTTCTGTGTGTTTTGCATATTCTGTGTCCTTTTTTCTAAAGTTTATTATTTGTTATTGTAGTGTGATGGTTTTACACAGTGGTGCCACTAGAATTCTCTCTTTCTCATTTGTGTGTTTGATTTACTAGTGAGTTTTATGGTTTTTTGTGTGTGTGTGCTTTCATGATGATAATGTCATACTTTAGCTTCCAGGTGTAGGACTCCTTTGAGCATTTCTTGTAGGGCTAGTCTAGTGATAATATATCTTTTCAGTTTTTGTTGTGTGGCAAGGATGTAATTTCTTCTTCATTTGTAAAGAATAATTTTGCTGGATGTAGTGTCCTAGTGTGGCAATTCTTTTTTCTTTCATTACTTTCATTATGCCATCCCATTATCTCCCATACGGCCTGTAAGGTTGCTGCTGAGAAATCCATTTTTGGTCCAATGGGCAGTCCCTTTGTAGATGAGTAGATACTTACCTCTTACTGTTTTTAGAATCTTATCTTTGTCTTTGACTTTAAACAGTTTGACTATAATGTACCATGGAGAAGATCTTTTTTTGCATTCTACCTACTTAGGGGTCTCCAAGTCTCCTGTGTCTGAATGCCAAATTCTTTTGCAAGACTTACGAAGTTTTTGTTGATTATTTTATTAAATCGCTTTTGTAATCCTTTCATTCTCTCTTTGACTTAAAGGACACTGATACTTTGAATATTTTGTCACTTTATGTTGTCCCAAATGTCACTAAGGCTTTGCCCATTCTCTTTCATTTGTTTTTCCTTATTTTTAATCTGAATGTATTATCTCAAATGACCTACTTTCAAATTCTGAGTTCTTTCTTCTGCTTAATACCCTCTATTGTTAAATGTTTTAAATGAATTTTTCATTTCATTCAATGAATTCTTCAGTTCCAGAATTCCTGTGGGTGTTTTCTTTTTTAATTTAAATTTATTTCTTTGATAAAATCTCATTCATACCCTGGATGGTTTTTCTGATTGTTTTGTATAATGTTTCAGAATTATTTTATATCTTGCAGTACTTTTTAAAAGTGAGTGTTTTGAATTCTTTATCTGGGATTCTGCAAATATTTTTAATTGAGATCTGCTGCTGAAGAATTATTGTTCCTTTAGAGATGCCACATTTTCTTGCATTTTCACGTTTTCTGTGTCCTTATATTTATATCTGCACATCTGATGTAACAACCACTTCTTCCAATTTTTAAAATATTCTATCTAGGGAAGGACTTTTTCCTGAAGATGTATCTATGATGTTGATTGGATAGTGTAAACAGCGTCAGTGGTATTTGCTATTTCTTTGGTAGTTTAGGGTGCAGTTATTAGTGGAGGCTGAGAGGAAGTTTTGCTGGGGACTGGAATTCCAGATGGCCTAGTCTTTGGGCCCCTGTGGTGGCAGTGGTGAGCTCAGCATGCCTGTCTGTCAGTCCCAAGCATGAAGGACAGGATGCTTTACTGGATCCAGTGTGAATGGGTCCAGGTGCACCAATTCTTGCACCTCCAGGTGGCTTGCTTAAATACCAGTAATGGCAGCAGTGGGCTGAGCATGTGGGTGGGGGATCTTGGGCTCCTGGGCAATGTACATAATGTGGGTGATGGCAGTACCAGTGGTAGGGCAACCCACTGGAAACCAAGCTGTCCAGGCTGGTGTTGGCAGTGGCTGTATCAGATTGGGGGACCAGTCCTGTGACCTACTGGTGGCACATCTACGTGGGTGCCAACTTTGATGGTATCCACAAGTTGCATTGGCCCAAACTTATACTCTGGGAAAGTGCTCAAGTGCCAATAGTTGTGGGCTGGTCTTGGCAGTTTCCAGGTCTGTAGATGTCATGCTTATGTACTAGGGAGATGGGACCAGGCCAGTGGACTTATTGTCAGGCCCCTTGGTAGTTCATTCAGGTACTGATTGTTTAGGCAGGGGCAGGTTGGTCCCTAGGCTGCTGGTTGAGTGCTTAGGTGGGGAGAGTGGCAGCTACACTGAAGGCCTGCCATTGGTGAGGGCAGGGTCATTCTCAGTGGAAGCAGCACAGACAGGTAGCTGTGTGGCACACAGCCCGCCCATGACTCACTGGCAGAGCAGCCCACAGCACCAGCGGTGACACTTGTCCTCCGGACAGCTGAGCATGCTCAGCCTCCCTTCTCCATCCTGGCCCAGTGGAGGCAGCAGTGGTGGCAGCTGTAGCATTGGTTCTTGGGCAGGACACAATATTTTGGGGGCTGGCATCTTGGCAGGCAGCTGTACCATACAACTTTTGCATTTTGTTGGTCAATACAAGTATGTCTATAGATATAAATGGAACTCTGATTTATCATATTTGTCTTTTCAATGTTTGGAAATTCTGCTCACCCTTACTATTTTAGTCAAATGCTCAGGTTTTTCTGAACCTTCTTCAGTCTCTTAAATTAATCTAATCTCTTATTTATGTTTTCACAGCATAACATTATCTTCTTATGCCATACTTATAATAAGATCACGAGTCTAATAGGGACAATTCTTATGATAAACTTCTGTAAATATTTTGCTCACCAGAAAGAAGTGTTTTATCTCCTTGAAGCCTGTCTATAATAACCCCTAAAGTATGTGGATTTATACTCCCTGGAAGAAACGTAATAATAGTGAACATGTGGTATGTATCTGCTAACAGAAAATATAATCAGAAAGCAATTCTTTTTGTCTAGAGAAGGAGGGGGAATTACAGAACACATGAGCGAGAGAGGTAAGAGTGTTTTATTGAAGAAAAGCGAAAAAAAAAAAAGGGAAGAAATGATTTTGTTCTACTTTCTATTTGGAACTCAAAAACGAAAATTCAACATGATGTAGCTATATCTGAGTAGAAATAGACATGTGTTCTACTTAAGCAAGGAGAGAGAAAGAGACGGAAAGTGAGAGCGAGAGAAAGAGAGACAGAGAAAGTAAGAGTAAAAAATAGTGCTAGAGCTAGTGGTGGTTTTGGTACATGTGGAAAGGATAGATAGATCTTATTTCATGGTTTTGGCAGGATGCAAGTGACTGATACTGCTGGCTGATATGCTTGCCATGGAGGGAAATGAAAGGGGAGGCTTGATCTGGTGGGGCAAAGTACACACACGACCAAGGCTGTGAGAACACAGAGAGAACCCAAATGGCAGCAAGAATCGAAGTAGTGATGAAATAGCAAAGGAGAAATCAGTTTGCTGAACCTTCTGCAAGTGGAGCCAGAATCCACTGGACAGAATGCAGTTCAGAGTGTCCACATTACTGGAGTCCTCTAGAGTTAGCAATAGAGCCCATGTCTCTAAATAGGCGTTGGTTTCTTGTGGGGGCTGGGGGGGCGGTGGGGTGAGAAAGGTGGAACCAGGAGAAACAGCAATGATGGGGTTTAAACTTTGAATTAATTCCATAATGAGCAAATTTAAATGACAATGTCAAATAAACCTGGAGAACCAGACTCATCACTGCTGTGCACCAAGAAGAAAATGTAAGGCAGGATTAGATCAAATGTGAGAATAAATGTCTTCCATTTTCTTGCCATACATGAAAAGAAGGCTATAAATTGCAATGATTTATTCATACATCCTCAGATAATTTGGGGCTCCACTGGGTTATACCTGACCCCTCCTTTTTTTCCTTTTTTTCCTTTTTTTTTTTTTTTTTTTTTTTTAGACAGAGTTTGGCTCTTGTCGCCCAGGCTGGAGTGCAATGCCAGGATCTTGGCTCACTGCAACCTCTGCCTCCTTGGTTCCAGCGATTCTCCTGCCTCAGCCGCCTGAGTAGCTGGAATTACAAGCATGCACCACCATGCCAAAGTAATTTTGTATTTTTAGTAGAGACGGGTTTTTCCATGTTGGTCAGGCTGATCTCGAACTCCTGACCTCAGGTTATGCCCTCGCCTCGGCCTCCCAAAGTGCTGGGATTATAGGCATGAGTCACCATGCCTGGCCCCCTCCTCATCTTTTTAATCCCTAGGCCTAGCATTTTTAGGTCTTTAATAAATAATTGTGCCTTTAGAGAATGGAAACTTGTTTTATTTTTCTGTGTTCCTCACAGAACTGAGTTTTGCAAACAGAGGTCATTTAGAATGCTTTTTACATTTAATAATACAATTTCATAGTCATCTATAATTTCCTGTTCTGTGTGCATGTGAAACCACCATTTATGGATAAAGTGTCCTCAAAGCATTCTGACTACTTTTGAAATTAAATTTATCTGTCCTCTCTCATTTCCATGTATTATAAAGTATTTGTGTTACTACTTTCCATTTCACCTACGTTTTAATTATCACTAGGTTTTAATTTTAATAGTGAACTTTGTAGTGCTAATTGATTTTTCCTTGCTTATATACTTAAAAACATGTCTCTAAAACTGCTGAGAAAGAAAATTGGCCTAATAAGAAGTATTTATTGCTAATTCACTTTATACTTAACATTGCTTTACCAGATTTTTAAATATGAATGACACCATTTACTGGAACAGAAAATTTCACAGGGTTTTTACATTAATTCTTCCTCTAATTCTTGCCAATTTGCTGCAACAATGTAATTGCATTGCCTACATTATGGTTAACAGGAAAGATTAGGTATGTAGCATTTTGTTGTCTTTGACAGCTTGATGAATTGTGACTTGAAGTGAGCAAGTGCCTTTGTTCTAATTGTCTCTTTTTCATTAAAGCTGAGAACTATACTTCGGCATTGAGAGACTACTCTTCCTTACTGCTTTTAAGTTAGAGCTGTTCACACTGATGAATGTTCTCCACCTAAATTGTGGAGGTGGCTCTTTGTTTATGTTTCACCCTTTTTATCATTTCAAGGCTAAAATTGATAAAGATCAGTCAATACTAGAGACTGAAAAAGATTCTGAAGTAAAGTAATTTCAGGAAACAGAATGCCTTCTCCTACTTTCCAGAGAACTTGATGAATAAGATAAAATAATCCTCATGCCATTTTTGCCATGTATCCTATGCAGTGTTTTTATGTATTTGGTAGGATGAATCTTTGGTTGGTTAATTCAGTGGTCCAGCCTAATTAATCTAGGGTAACACCACAACTTTCATCCCTTCCAGTGCATATTTACATTTCTCTTTTCAGAGCTATAAGTTATTTCCAAGTGGTCACTTCATGGTCATTTATCCACTCATTTATTTGTAATTAATTAATTTCAGTCATTTGGTACATTTTCACTGAGAATCAACTTTAAGCCTGGCTCTGTCTTATAGGTAGTGTGGACAATAAAAATGAATGTAACATATCCATGTCCTAAAGGGGTTACATTCTGCTCATTGGGTGATCAGATGAGAGACTTTGACCTCAACCGTGAAAACTCTTTTTTTGGCTTCAAATGACAATATAGTAACAGTTTGTGAGAGGGAAGGCAGCTCCATTTGGAAATGGTTGGAAAAAATTTGTTGGATATATTCACTGTACAGCACAATTCTAGTGATTGCCTTTCATATGTCCGTAAGTACATGAAGCCCCCACCAGTGTGGGATTGGGAAGAAATATGTTTGAGATTTTTAAATCTTCTTTGCTAGGTTAAGGGGTTTGGTGTTGACTTTATTTTGAAGTTGAGAAGAGACACTAAAACTTTTACAGAAATGAATGATGGGAATATTTCCAAGGTTTGAAAAGCTAAATGGCAGCACTGAGAGTCAATTGAGGAGAAAGATGGGTTATTAAATATTCAGTTTTTGATAAGGTAAAACTAAATGTTTTTAATACATTTATGGCAGAAAAAATGACTACAGAGTCAGCTGATTTAACTGGTAATGATGAGTGCCATAAAAAAAGAGGTTGGCAGTTGGCGTGCCTTACTCCCTTTCTGCTTGACTTCATGTGCCCATCTGCTAATTTTGTTTTCTCAGTAATTCTGGCTACTCCATCCAAATGCCCTATTGACTTGTGCTTGACTCCTGGCTTGCCTCAGAGGAAAGCATCAGTTTCTATTACTTGGTAGCATTGGAGAAAATGTGTGAGACTCAGTAAATGGAGAACTTTGTCAGCACAAAGCAGATGAATCAGTTCCAGTGTGTTTCAAAGACGTTTTCAGGTCAAGGACATTCCAGTCAAAGGAAACGCAGCTGTTGGGTGGTGAATTATTACATCCCTGGGAAGAGAAACTACTTTGATGCCAGAGTCTTTAAACACCTGCCATTGATGAGATATCCAATGGCTGGCAGAATAATGTAGTGGCCTGAGTCAGGAAGAGGTCATATTAATATCTGGGTCCCTTGCTTGGCTCACATTCCATTTTCTGTCCAAAGAAGGTAATTTTTGGATGCCCGCTCCTTAGTTTCTTTTTTCTTTACTCATTTTCTTTCCTAGGCTTAGTGTCACTGGCTCCGTCTATGGTGTCTGTCTGAATAACAGATGTTTATTTGAATAGTTTAGAGCTGGAGCTGGTCTCCTTTCATTCATAGCTCCCCAAGTTGATGATTGTTGGGTCCAGGAAGGACACCTGGTGACCAAGAAGTCCTTAACATTTCCCTCAGCTTAATTTTAGACAAGCTTCTTCTTAACTCTAGGCCCCTACCTCCCTTTTCTTAGAGCATTTACTTTAGAAAATTGTAATTGTAATTTTTTTCCTGCTCCTTCTAGATAGAAATCTTTTTAAAGCTTCTTGCCATTTTTTATAAGCCAGGAATATCTTTCTCAAGGACGTGGGAGCCACCCTTTTGAAATGTAATCATCAGAAAAGAAAATAGAACTGCTTCTATTTTCCACTCTCTCTGGGAAAGCTGAATCCTAACTTAAGCAGAAAATACCTTGCTCCAAGTTGTAAAATTATTACCTCTTATGAAGATACAAGAAAGTTTACTTTTTCTTTAATTGGGTAAAGTCCGTTAAATACAAATGGCCTGCAATTTCTCCACCTCCTCTCTCTCCCTGCCTTCAAGTTTTCCCCAAAAGCTTTTATGTTATATTTGAGTGGTGGGTCAATGACTCTTTTGCATAACAGGCAACCATGAAGGAACATGCAACACTCTATTTTGGGCTTTATGTTCTTGGAAATAGCAGAGTTCAGCTCTATTCCTTCTCTGGGGCAGAAAAGTGGAAGGGCTGATGACTGAATATTCTGTAGACACAGATTGGATGAGTTAACTGTAGTGTGTACCAAGTGTGAAAGGCAGTAGGTTCTTTGTAGTGTCTGATCTATGCAGTGATTGGGAGGTGGCAGCAAAATCCACAGCCTGAAATCTCAGAGTGAGGATTTCCTGGGAAAGATACAACACAACATAATGACGCTGCTGTAGGTAACTAGTAGGAAGAAGGTGGGGTTAAGGAGCATTGAGATGGTCAGGAAGGGTGATAGGCTGGGAGTGGTTACTTGGGTTGTAAATGAGTTAAAGACAGATGGCTGATACAATTACAGAGAGGAGCTACACTGAGGGCAGTGGCTGAGGATGAGGGGAACTAAAAGGTATTTTTAAATGTTACAAAAACTAGCAACACTTTGGTGGAGGGAAGGTCGAGACTTTTTAGAGAGAATGAAAATACTAGGTATAAGCCAAGAACAGAAGCTGCTCAGAAATGCTTCCAGATTGATTGACCCTAATGCCTGGAAAGTATTTGGCTGCCTCTTCTGTGAAACATGCAGACAACTCAATGAATTGAAGTGAAAACCTGAACTATTTGATTTAAGGAAATGTTGATTAAATCGCATTTCAATTGGCTACTGATCATTTTGTTGGAGGAGGATCCTGGAAAGGGGAGGGACTCTGAACTGTGCTTGTTCTTCTCTGTTAATCCTGCCTTTGATCAGTATGTTTGTTCTGAGCGCATGGACCTACTGATCAGGTGCATTCATTGTGACTGGTGTTGGTGGCTTCTTTAGTAGCTGAATGCTTGGCTCAGAACTGCTTAATAGCTTAAAACTTGTCAATGGTTGTAACACTGAAACAATGTCACCTCTGACGAGATGTTTAAAAAAAAAAACAAGAAGGTACTCTCCTCATCCAAGCATCACTGGGGGCAAGGGTGCTATAAAACCAATCTCCTATTCTGGCCACTGAAAGTCATTGAAAGTCACTGGTACTGGGAGATTCACTGTGGTCTATTGAGGCTTACAAATAAGAAACTGTTATTCTTGTAATGCAGCATCTCATTACAATGACTGAACAAATAGCTGTCACCTATGATATTTTATATGTATCCTTGGGTATTGCTAATGCTCTCTTTGCCATACCCCTTTAATAAAACCCCCACATCAGTTTCTCTTTAGTTGACAAGCAACACAATATGTTGTTACTTGTCCAAGCTTCCCTGGCAAGTGAAACTGGACAAATCTGAATACATTGTGGACTAATAGATGAGGTCTAAACATTCCAGGGTATGGATATTATTTTGATAGTTGTCGCCAATGAAAAAAGAAAAACCTCTTCTCATTGCATTACATAGCATCTAAGCCCAAGTGACTAAATATGCATAGGACCTTAAATCTGGATAGACCTTAAATCTGGAAGACTGGCACACTTGGGAGCTAACTAGACTTCAATCCTTAGAGATAATTCAGTCTATTAAGTTACGTTTGATGACCTTTCTGTCTTCCCCCAGAAAGAAGGAGGCCCATCAATTGTTTGACCTCTTTGGATATTGGAGAAAATGAATTCTATACTTGTGCATGTTACTACAATCTGTATCCCAAGGCTGTAGGTACTGTCCAAACGTGATGGGCAGGCTGCAACCTTGAAAATCCTCCTTAATCAGCGAGACAAACCCTGTTCTTGGGCTATCAATTACTTCAGGGCCCAAATTGCTTATTCCTAAGACCAATCTTTAGCTATTTAGAGCCTTACCAAGAACAAACAAACGAAAACAATGATAACCTCCACCAGCGTTCAGTGGCTTCTGGGTTCTTGGATTTGAGAACTTTATTCCAATGTTTATCAACAACTGTTAGCTTGGGATGGGACCCTACTGAAGTCAAATTATTTTCACTAAAGGAAGGTTTGTGACTTTTACCTGCAAAGCATTCTTACCAAACCAAAAATGATGTAAGAATTTTAAGGTAAGGTAAGCCCAAAAATAATCTGTCGAAAAATGGACATGATACAACTGATCAATAGCTAGACTTGGTTTCTGAGTCTGAATCAGCTTTATGAACAGGCAACTCCCTACTCATTTCTCATCAATTGTCCCACCTACACCTTTACCCAAATTTGAAAGATTGTTCACTGAAACCCTTAGCACAGTAGGAGTTTTGCCAATAAGACTTTGCACCTTAGAAAAGGCATGAGTCACTGATTTACAAAAAAAAAAAAAAAAAAAAAAAAAAAAAACAAAACTTTTCTCCAAGGTGGATAAATCCTATCCAATGCCACAATCATCTGCCAAACATAGTGATGGTAAATTGTTGATAACTCACAGCATTGGTGGTTCTATACAATAAATTAAACTTTTATCATCTTGATCATGGAATAGTCCATCTGAAATTGACTGAAATACAAATTGATATAGATGCATGGTATGTTATTATACTTGACTGAAATAAAAATCTATATAGATACATGGTATAGTTATTATAGACATGGTACGTTAATATATGGTCTGGCTTTGAGTCACTCGTGACTAGACTATTAAAGGCAAGAAAGTGCTGCCTTTAGCAGCTACCTCTCATTGAAACAACTCAATCATGAACTCAATCTTAGTGTTACATGTGTACATGTCCATGTGATGTGACCACATTTAACAGAAATAACTTGAGCGTGGTGTGGTGGCTCATGCCTGTAACCCCAGCACTTTGGGAGGCTGAGGCGGTGGATCACAAGGTCAGGAGTTCAAGACCAACCTGGCCAAGATGATGAAACCCCATCTCTACGAAAAATACAAAAATTAGCCGGGTGTGGTGGCAGGCACCTGTAAACGCAGTTACTCAGGGGGCTGATGCAGAGAACTGCAGTTTGTGCTGAAAAATCCGAACAGATATATGTGGCCATCATCTCTACCCCTGCTTGTTTTACCCAGGTTTGCACTCATCATAGTAACAGAGCTACCATATTTGACTAGGATGACCAATGGAAAATATCTTGACATTAATAGAATCCTGTATTTGTCACCCATTCTAGCCTCTCGATTAATAACATCTAAAAGGTTAGCTGAACTGGCCCCCTCCTGCTCTGTAAAAATTGTATACTGCCCTATCTCCTCTGTCTTAGCTGAGCAACAGTATATCCAGGACTCATAGGGTAATAAGCCAGGACAGTTTGAGCAGAAACAGTTTGGCCATCTTCAATATTTTCAGAATTTATGTTTGCTTTTACAATGGTACATGGATGTATGGTTTATGACTTCGGAGGGTGGATGGGTAGTGTATGACCTTGGTGGGTGGATGAGTGTTTATGACCCTTGGTAGGTGGATGGGTGGTGTATGGTCTTGGTAGGTGGATGGGCAGTATATAACCTTGGTGGGTGGATGGCCGGTATATGACCTTGATGGGTGGATGCACAGCCTATGGCCTTGGTGGGTGGTTGGGTGGTGTATGACCTGAGTGGGTGAATGAGTGGTACATAATCTTGGTGGGTGGATGGGTGGTATGTAACCTTGGTGGATGGATGCATGGTATATGACCTTGGTGGGTGGATAGGTGGTATATGACCTTGGTGGGTGGATGGGTGGTATATGACCTTGGTGGGTGGATGGGTGGTATATGATCTTGGTGGGTGGTTGGGTGGTGTATGACCTGAGTGGGTGAATGAGTGGTACATAATCTTGGTGGGTGATGGCTGGTATATAATCTTGGTTGGTGGATGGGTGGTGTATGACCTTGGTGGATGGATGGGTGGTATATTATCTTGGTGGGTGGTTGGGTGCTGTATGACCTGAGTGGGTGAATGAGTGGTACATAATCTTGGTGGGTGGATGAGTGGTACATAATCTTGGTGGGTGGATGGGTGGTATATAATCTTGGTGGGTGGATGGGTAGTGTATGACCTTGGTGGGTGGATGGGTAGTGTATGACCTTTGTGGGTGGATGGGTGGTATATGACCTTGGTGAGTGGAAGGGCAGCGTATTACCTTGGTGGGTGGATGGGTGGTATATAATCTTGGTGGGTGGATGGCTGGTATATGACCTTGGTGGGTGGATGGGCGGTATATGACCTTGGTGGGTGGATGGGTGGTATGTGGTCTTAGTGGGTGGATGGGTGATATATGACCTTGGTGGGTGGATGGGTGGTGTATGACATTGGTGGGTGGATGGCTGGTGTATGACCTTGGTGAGTGGAAGGGCAGTCTATGACCTTGGTGGGTGAATGGGTAATATATGACCTTGTTGGGTGAATGGGTGGCATATATCTTGGTGGGTGGATGCATGGTATATGACCTTGGTGGGTGGATAGGTGGTATATGACCTTGGTGGGTGGAAGGGCAGCGTATGACCTTGGTGGGTGGATGGGTGGTGTATGACCTTGGTGGGTAGTGGGTATATGACCTTGGTGGGTGGACGGGTGGTGTATGACCTTGGTGGGTAGTGGGTATATGACCTTGGTGGGTGGACGGGTGGTGTATGACCTTGGTGGGTGGAAGGGCAGCATATGACCTTGGTGGGTGGATGGGTGGTGTATGTTGCTCAGTCTGGGGATACCTGAAGAGACATGGATCTAGATAGTGACATTGCCTCTTATGGTTGTACAACTATTTTTTTTTTACTCCCAGAGATTGTTTTCAATAAGAATGATTCCTGAGTCCCTGCAGGATGTTTTTTGTTTGTTTATTTCTTTAAAAGTATATATAAAGCCTGGCTTTTAATCAAAAAGGGATGACAGACCTTAGGCATTAATATCTCTGATCCCAGAAAGTGTGCAGTGGGTGTAAATTTCCCATTTCACAAATGGATGCAAAGACCAAAATGATTTTTTACAATGTTTTAAGCAGTGACTTGCTATCCAGGCAGCAGGAGACCTCCCAGACAACTATGCAAGAATGACTCTGACTCAGGATCCATTAGAGCTAGTAGGAAGGCTCACATTTAATGAACCACCAAGGGCCATGGGATAGACTGAGGAGAAAAAACTTTGGATGTTTTTGAGGCTCATCCTCCTCCCAAATCCCCCTCACAAACACCTACACACTTTTGGTGGTTTAGCAAGTGGCTGGCACAACACTTTTGAATTAGTAAAACAGTCTGATACCAGAAGCTAAGCTCAGAGCCTCTCCCGCTGTGCTGTACCCAAGCATGCCTCTCTACTTGCCATCAAGAGAATGGAAGAGTCATGCACTCTGCTGTATCTCTGCTTGTGAGTTTCCCCAATAAACCTTATTTTATTTTACATTTACACTTAGAGTGGTGTGGTATATGTGTGTCCCTGCATGACAAATGCAGAAAGAACATATAGGTAGACATTTCTAGCTATGGACCTTTGTTTAAATCCCAATGGTAGGGAAGAGGAAGATCTATTAAGAACCCAAAGGGGACTATAACATTTGTCTACATTATTTCAAGTAGATGCAGATAATTTAAAAGCTATGAATATGTAATGCATAATTTAAAAGGTTTCAAATGTAAGATGTAAATGTGTTGTAATAGGCCTATGCCTCAGAAGACAGAGGAAAATATTACAAGACCTTTAGTGCATGTTGATAACTCTGCTTCTACTACTATTAGATTATAACTGCAAAAATCTACACACGAAGTACAATAAACCACTATGCAAAGTTTTAGTTTGGTGAACAATGTTTCAAATAAAAGAATCTTACCTAATGGAAAGGGATACACATGAGTTTTCTTTCCAGTTGGATTTCAATAAATACGACATACTTACTACAGACCATCCCAGGTCACACCTACTACTACAAATCTCCTGTTGTATGGTTATTGTGAGACCAATGATGATTGATGTTTCTGTATGGCATTGAAAGGAACATTTATGACTTCAATGCAATTCTTAGTTACAAAAGTTAGATTTTTGGTTTTGAGTGACTAGCAATCACAGTAAATACAGAGTGTATTATATTGGTTCTAAACTTTTGCATATCCTGTAAGTTTGGAAACATTAAGTCCCAAGGGGCAATTCTAGAAGAATTTTGCATCAGTAGTGAAAGCTCTGCTGCAGAGAACAGGCAGGAGAAGTTAGTGGAATTGGAAGATGGAATATAGAACAATTTCCTGAAAAAAGGGAGTGTCTTGGAAGTTGCAAGTAACTGAACCTCTAGTCAGGTAAAGAACTCGAAGTCTTAGAGACAGTTGTGACAGGCATGGCCACTATTCGCTTTAGACACTTTGAAAGGATTGAAATTGTAATACTCCTCACTATTGGACTTATTAAAAATACATTGGGAGAAAAATGATTACTCCTAATATGGAAAATCAGAAATAGTTACAGTTAATGTGACTCATGAATCTTCAGGAAGAAACAGAATAAAGAAAATAGCTGGAGTTTCATCATTGTGCAGAAAAAGAGCACTTCTTCAATCTTGTGGAAATTATTAAAAATTTTAGTGGCATAACTTCTAAAATGATTAATGACAAGGGTCAGAGCACCAATGGTCATTGTCCTTTAAAAGGAACAGAATTGAACCTGAGGCAAAGTAGAAGTCTAAATATGATGATAGACTTGGCCTGTCGATTGTTAGAGATTGAGCCAACCCATTCCATTAGAAAATCATGAAATTCCTTTGACTTGATGAGCTACTTAATAATAATATTCTTGTTCAATTTTTATAATTGCTATATGTTGGGTGCACATTCTGTAAATTATAGCTATAAACTGGGAAGATGGCCAAGGTTCCCCAAAATGAAACATATCATTTGGAAAGATTTTCATATCGTAAGAAAATGGTCCCAGTAAAACAAAAAGAATATCACACGATGAAGGAAGCTTCTCTGGAAATCACTGAAGTATCTAGCAATATGACTATCCTAGATAGTTCATATAAATGGAATTATACAATATTTGTCCTTTTGTGTATGGTTTATTTTACTTAGAATAATGTTTTCAATGTTCATCTATGCTGTAGTGTGTATCGGATATTCATTTTTATTTCTGAGTAATATTTAATTGTATGTTATCTATCACATTTTGTTTATCCATCCATCTGTTGATACATACTTTGATACTTTCTATTTTTTTGGCTATTTTGAATATCTTTTCTAGGAACCAGCAAACTGTTTTCCACAGTGGCTATACCATATTACATTCTTTTTGGTTTTGAATTGTGGTAAGTACACTTAACATAAGATCTACCCTCTTAGCAAGTTTTTGTTAAGGTACTAGCAATGTACAAAGGTCCAATCCCTCTACAGTTTTACTAACACTTAGTTTTTTTTAATTATAGCTATTCTAGTAAGAATCAAATGGTATATCATTATGGTTTTGATTTACATTTCACTAATGACTAATGATGTCGAGCATCTTTTCATGTGCTTATTGGCCATTTTTATAACTTTTTTTGAGAAATGTTTATTCAAGCTCCTTGGCCATATTTTAATGGATTTTGTGTTTTTTGTTTTGTAGGAGTTCCTTAGCTATTATGAAAATGAAACTCTTATCAGATATGTAATTTGCAATTTTTTCCTCCCATTCTTTGGGTAGTATTTTTACTTCTTGATCTTTAATACAAAAACATTTTTAATTTTGATGAAGTCCAGTTTATCTATTTCTGTTGCTTTTGCTTGTGCTTTCAGTGGCATATCTAAGAATTCATGGCCCAAACCTAGGTCATGAGGATTTACTCTTATGTTTTATTCTAAGAGTTTTATGGTTTTAGTTTTTACACTTACATTAGTAATAAAATTTTAGTTAATTTTTATATATGTCGTGAGGTGAGAATCCACATTCATTCATTTACATGTGGAAATCCAGTTGGCCCTGTATCATCAATTGAAGTCACTATGCTTGCCTCATTAAATAAACTCTGAAAATTTGTTAAAAATAAATTAGCACAATAGGGAAGTTATAATTATCAATAACTTGTCGTGTATTTTAAAATGGATGAAGAGAATTGTAATATTCCCAACACAAAGAAAAATGTTTTAAGTGATGGATAACACAATTACCCTATTTGATCATTGCACATTGTATATATGTATGAAAATACTACCTGCACTTTCAAAATATGTACCGCTATTATATATCAATAAAAAATACAATATAAGCAAGCCCTAATTATCCAATATAATTAAAAATCAAAATCTGATTAAGGGAAAGAGGCATGGCAGGGTGTGGCTAAAGAGACAGGAAGGAGTCTCATCAATAAAAGGCTCCCCTGTGTCTCCTCCTCACAAGACCTAAACTACTGGTGGAAGTAAATGGAGTATAGAGGAGATTCTAGCACAGAAAAGTGGACAAAACTCTTACAAGCTTTAAGCAGATGTCCCATCTGGTCAACCCATCTTGAGAACCAACGTACCTGAAACATGGATGCATCTTCTGTCTCAACAGCGTCAGTTCACTAGAGAAAGAGCCCTGTGGGAAAGGTTTATTGTTCTTCTTTTGCACAGTGGTTTCGCAGAAAAATGACATCAGGTGCAACTGGCAGCTAGGAAAGCTGATGCCCAGTATCAAGGAAATGGAGCCCTAGCTGAAAGCTTTTCTACAGATGAACCCTAGAATGCCGAAGCTCCAAGTGGATGTGACCTTGGATGTTGGCACGGCCCATAACTTCCTTATTATTTCGGATGACCTCTGGAGCATCCCATGCAAGCATATCAAACAGAATCAGCAAGAGCTTGCGGAGAGATTCGACTTCACAGTTTGTGTCTTGGGCTCTCCTCCTTTTACTTCTGGTGACCGCGACTGGGAGGTGGGTATGGGAACAGGCAAAGAATGGGACCTGGCAATTTGCAACAAATCTCTTGATCAACAAGGAAAGATTACACTTCAGAGTGTGGATCCTGGACTGTGAGTTTGAGGGCAGGAGGCTACTTCTTTGCCAATACAAGGCCTGTCCCCCATGTGGACCCCAAGTTACAGCAAATGGGGATTTTCTTGGATATGAACATGGAAAAAATTTATTTTCCTAAATAGAAGATGGATCCCAAATCCTTACACCCACATGTTTCTGCTGAGGAGCTGCCATATCCTTTTTTTTTTTTTTTTTTTTTTTGGTCCTTCAGCTCTCCTAGATCAGCGTGTCCTGAGTGTCTGTCCTGTGATGAACCTGGGCACTGCCAATTTTCCAGTCCATCCTGGGAAGGATGAATAAACCTCCACTGCAAAGAAACATAAACAGAAAATTACTTGTTGGTTAGACCCAGAAACTTTCTGCTCGGTATTGTGAACAAAAGTTCTCTGAAAAGGAATTTGGAGGAAAGGGGTTTTATTCCATTGAAAAATTTGTAAACCAGAGAGATGCAGCCTTTGATGTCAAATGAAGATGTATGTTCCAGAGAACAAAGGGAGGATTCAGTTTTTGTAGCAAAAGTTCCTTCCTAGATTCCCAATGAGGTCTGTTTATTCAAATAAGGAATTCAAACCTGCTTAGTTCTGAATGGTTGGTTTATGCAACTAAGCCCTGATTGGTTGATAAAACTGAGGCCTGAGTGGTTGGTAAAGGTGATCTCTGAAGTTTCAAAGTTAAACAGACATGTGGATTTTCAAAGAATTCTTTTCAAAGAAAGAATACATGTGTGATGTCTAGTCAACAAATGGCCACTTGGCTCTATTTAAAATTGAGGCTCATTTGGCCACCTGGGCTCCATCTTGAATGATTGGTTCCTTTAGGTTCACATTTGTTCACAGTATAAATATTATACAAATCATAGAAGAAAAATATGGAGCATTCTATGATGCAATTAACCTAATTAGAGTCATTAGAACATAAATTGAGTTTTAAATATTAATTCTTGTCACCACCAAACTCGTTGGGTTTTGTGTTTATAGTTTGTTTCCTATAGATCTGTCTGTATTCTCAGATTAATTTCCAAATGTTTTACTTTTTATTTCTGTAAGTTCAACTTAACATATCATAGATGTTATTAAATGCACATTTTAATGTAAAAAAACTCAATTAGTCATAGATGTAAGGGGTTATTTCTGGACTCTCAAATCTATTCCATCTGTTTATATGTCTATCCTTATGCCAGTGCCATACTGTTTTCATTCTTGCAGCTTCATAGTAAGTTTTGAACTAAGGATGTGTGAGACCCCCAGCTTTGTTATTTTTCAAGATTATTTCATCTATGCCCGATTCCATATACATTGGAGGACTGGCTTGTAATAATAAATGCAAATGCTTGAAACACACCAATTAAGATACAGAGATGGTCACATCGGATAAAATGTATGCTATCACAAGAAAACAACTTCAAATTCTAAAGATAAATGATAGACCATGGGATAAGTTTCAATACTTTTTAAAAAGACTGAAATCATATACACTATGTTGTTTGACTGCAGTGGAACTAATCTAAAAATAAATAACAGGAAAAAAGCTGGAAATACACAGGTACATGGAATTAACCAACATACTTTACAACAACCAGTGGTTCAAAGAAGAAATCACAAGGCTAGAAAATAATCAGAGACAAATACAAATGAAAACACAACTGCCCAAACCTAAGGGATGCAGTAAAGGAAACCTAAGGGATGCAGTAAAGGCAATGCTAAGCAAGAAATTACCTATACATGGCTATACAGATTTTTTCCCAGAGGTTACTTTTTAAAAATTTTTTGATCTAATTGTACATTAGCATGAATGTGTAAGAAGTAATAGAGAGATTCCATACACCATTTCCTTAGTTTTTCCCCATAGTAACATCTTTCATACCTAGAGTACGTTATCACAATGAGGAAATTGAGATAATCCACCTGTCTTCTTCAGATTTCACTTGTTTTACATGCACTAATTTGTGTGTGTGCATTTCTTCTATGCAATTTTTTTCACATGTGTAGATTTGTATGACTATTATAACACTCAAGATGTAGAGCAGTTCCATCACAAGAATCTGTAATCTACCCCTTTAATAATCATAGCTACTTTTGCCAGTCCTACTGTCCCCTGCTTTCTAACCTCTATCAACTACTAATCTATTTGCTATTTCTATAATTTGTCATTGAAGAAATGTGACATAAGTGGAACCATATAGTTTGTGACAATTCGAGATTGGTTTTTTCACTCAGCATAATTCTCTTGAGATCCATCCAGCTTGTTGCATTTATTACTACCTTTTTCCTGTTTTATTGCTGAGTGGTATTCTTAGCATGGATGTACCAAACTTTTTATTTTGAAGGATATTTGAATTGTAATTTGGGCCCATTGTGAATAAAGACACTATAAATATTCCTCTACAAATTTTTGTGTAAACACATTTTCATTTCTATAGTGAAAATGTCGAGTTTTGTGGTAAGCACATATTTAATTTAATGGGAAACTGCTCTACTGCTTTCCAGAGTGTTTGTACTATTTTGCGTTTCCACCAGCAATATATGAGTGATACATTTCCCTTAAAGTTTGAGGTGTCTATGCTACTGTAACAGAACAACTGGGCTGAACTCAAAGCAGGTTTAGGGAAGAAACAAAAACCAAATAAAAGAAAGAAAAAACAACCAACCCACCAGCTTTCTTCTGCATTCTGTAGCTGAAGAATTTCCTTTTCCCATTTCCTTTGCTTTAAAAATATAATTTCTTTAAGAGAATGTGCTACCCATGCTGTCTGTGAAGTTCTTGGTCTCAGCTTACTTTCAGATCAAATGTCAGAGATAAAGGAGGAAAAAACCCTACTAACTCGCTGCCATACTGGACTTTATTCAATTTTTGACTTTCCTACTCAATCTGTCTGTTACAGCCTATTTTTTAAAGTCTTTGCATTGTTTCTCTTTGTATTCCATCAAGAGTTTTAGTTATTATCATGGCAAGCTATAAGCTGTAGTAAACTTACTTCATCTTGGACACTACTAGAATCATTTCACACAAATTTATGAATTGTCAAACTGTTGGTATAATTTCAAATGCATCGCTTCTCCAGTATTTTTTTTTTTTCTAATCTCTTAGATCTCTTTCTTTTTGGCCAGCTAGGAAAGATGTTTGTAAATGTTCTAAAGGGAACAATGGCTGAAGGATGATTGACTTCTGAGCAATAAATATTATCCAGCTGATGATCGAATAGATGAGAATACAACTTCTGACAGTGAAGAGCATGAATGATGTGAAATATATGATATGCCTTGAAACCAGGACTTATTTGTAAATCTTTGAACATGACTCCCATTGCAACACTTTACAGCTTTACGTTTGTCAATGGGAGATGATTAAGTAAAAAGCTTGCAGAGTCAATCTTTTTATTTTTTAAAAAATTGGTAAATCCAGTTTCTATTTTTGTCTCCTCTCGTGTTCTTCCATTTAGCTTATCTTTGGGTGGAGAAAATCACTGCAGTTTCAGAAGGCATGAATTTAATCCATGATATATTAGGGTTTCCAAATTCCTTCTGGGATTCTAGTCTTTCCCCAGGAGAGATAATTAACCTTTGAAAGTCGTCATTTGTATAGTTTCACCTGTGGTTTGTTTTAAGAATTGATTTACCTCCTTCACCTTTCTGTGCAATCACTTTAGACTGCAGGTCTGATTGGTGAGGAAGTAGAAAAAGGTGGCTTTTACAAGGACATGTCAGCAGTGGCAACCCCTAAGTATGACATTTTAGTATTTTAACTCTATTTCCGAAATCTTCTCAGTTGCCTCTTTGTATCAACATGTCTTTACAACTAGTAACTCTAAGATAGTTTTTCTTCACTGGTATACTGGAAAGTGCATAGAATTTCAACTGTAAAGGATTAACTTTGCATCCAGGTCTAACATTTACTAATTACATTACTTTAGACAATTTATTATTACTGAGCCTTGGATTCCTCATCTGGAGATGGGATTAATAATATCAATCACAAATAATTTTGTTCTAAATTTTGCATTTATACAGTTTCACACTTCATACCTGTGGGTTCCAGATCTGTAAAACATGACCAAAAACATTCAAAAAATTAATACAACATAATGCAACAATAAAAAAATACAAACAAAAATATAGTATAACAATTATCTAGATACCTTTTACATTGTATTAGGTATTATAGGTAATTTAGATACGATTTGAACTATGTAGGTTATATGCAAGTACTACATATGTCATTTTATGTAAAGGACATGAGCATCTGCAGATTTTTGTATCGGGGGGGGGGGTCCTGAAAGCAATTCCTTGTGGATACAGAGAAACAAGTGTGTGTGTGTGTGTGTGTGTGTGTTTGTGTGTGTAGTGTATTTTGTACAGCACACATAATACAGGAGTATTATTTTTATATACATAATTTATGCCTGAAGAGCAAAGATTGCTTCCTTAGTGGGAAAAGGCAGCTTAGAAATAGAAGTGCATTTCCAGGAGTAGTTTTTTGAATATTTACAATATCCTATACTGTATTCCTACTTAGTACTATCTCTAGGTAGATTGCAGAAACTGAGGATACTCTCTATTCCAGTTTATAATTATATTTTGCAGGCTCTCTTTGAGGTTCTGGGTCTTTGTACTCCCATTTTGGAATCTCCATATAAATTGCTGTGTACTGTCAATTTTAGTATAGTCAATACATTTCAAAGCCAAACACCATGATGTTTAAAAAGGGACAGAGAACAATTATATTTGACAAACATTTTTTACATGACCTGAAAATGTCTTGGGATTAAAAACAATCATTTTATACTTTGATTTACTTGGAAGTGTTTAGCTGAAACTGGTGAAATCATTTCACTTTATTTTACAGGCTGATTGAAAAAGTTGGGGAAGTCTCAACACAGATTTTGCATTGTGGCTTCTTGCTAACTGGGATGAGAGCTCCCAGAGGAGGAGGAATCAACAAGTTTATATTTAATATATTGGGAGTTGTTACAATGAACACTTTCATCATTTATGCAACTTTCATGAACACCCAGGAGATGGTAGTACTTTTCAATTTTGGAAGGAATATTATTTATCGCGGAAAACACTTGACATAACTGTAAGGGAATATGTGGTGTTAAAAATTGAAAGTCTGTGTTACCTTTTGTTTCATTGAGCATAAAACAGACATTCATGTTTTTCTCACAATTTCAAAGTAGGCATGTGGAAATTTGTGTCATTCAAAGGAAAAATAAAATAAATAATTCACACTGAAAAAGAACTGCCCCAGAGCTTGGGAAATTTGTTTAAATATGAGTTTCAACTGATTGTCTTTTTAAAAAAAATCTTATTTCAATTCTTTGGTTATGTTCATTTTTAAATGCAAATTTGCAAACTGATGGAAGTTAAAGGACCACATTTAGGAAGATCAGTAAAGTTTTAATTACACAATGTTTCTCATTTGTCTCCCTGAGTGTCCTATTTGAAGGGTTCCTTGATGGCCCAATGGAACTGTCACCTCATTCTCTTTTCCTTTTCAAAGAGAATATTTTAGAATTTAATTCTTTAAAGTTTTTAAAAATGATTCAGAAGATTAAAGTCATTTTGGCAGATTGGTTCTCAAAATAAAACACATAAAATAAGCACTTTTTCTGAAAGGAATTGGAGCAGTTTTGATGTTCTCTTCCTGAGAATAAATAACTTGCGAAGACAGGGCAGTGCCTTCAAAGCCTCTGGTTCTTTAACAGAGGTCCCATAACATAACAACCTTGATTCTTTCAAATGAAAGGTTTTACCAAGTTTGAATTAATTCACAAGCACTCTTGGAGATTAGTAAAAAGGCCACCTCTCACCCCTGTAAGGGAAAGAGAAAGAAACATTTTATTTCCAAGCTTAGAAAAGATGAAGAATAGGCTCTTAAATCCCTAAGTAGAGTTCAATGTTTGGTTTTATAAACCCAGTAGATAAGGGTCAGGTTATTGTAATAACACCATCACCAACACACACACACACACACACACACACACACACACACACACACACACATATTTAAACCTTCTTTTCTATGAGAAGTCATCAAACAGGAGATGTTATTGGTAGTATTTTTTATTTACTGTTTAAAAACAATGGATACAAGTTAGACAAAATAGTGGTAATATAGAGTGATGGTTAAGAGTATAGGCACGTGAAGTCATTCTTATGTACCGTAAGATCCTTAGTTTAGATGCTGGTTGTAACATTAAGTATCTATGTGACGCTGAACATCTTTCTTAACCTTTCTGTGCTTGAGTTTCCTTTTATACAAAAAAGACATAAACATTATATAATACATAACCTTTAAGGTTTGTAGGAGAAATAAATGAACTAACGTAAAATGCTGGCACAGTTGTCCCTCGGTACCTGGCAGATTGAATCTACAACTCCCTCAGATACCAAAACCTGTGGATGCTCATCTCATTAAAAACGGTGTAGCTTTTGCAAATAAACCATTCCCATCTCCCTGTATGCCTTATTTTTTAAATCTTTAATTTTTTAAAAAATATTGTAGAGACAGGTTCTCTGTCACCCATGCTAGAGTACAGTGGCATGACCATTACTCCCTGAAGCCTCAAAATTCTGGATTCCAGCAATCTCCCTTCTTTAGGCCTCCTAGGTAGCTATGACTGCAGGTATGTGCCACTACACCTGGCTAATTCTTTAAATTTTTAATTTTTTTCTAGAGGCTGGTCTCAAATTCCTGGCCTCAAGTAATTTTCTGTCATTAGCTTCCCAAAATGCTGGGATTATAGGCATAAATCATGGCCCTTGGCCCCTCCTTTATATTTTAAGTCATCTCTAGATTACTTATAATACTTAATACAATGTAAATGCCATGTGACATGGTTTGGCTCTGTGTCCCCACCCAAATCTCATATCTAATTATAATCTTCAGTGTTGAAGGAGGAGCCCGGTGGGAGGTGATGGAATCATGGGAGTGGAATTACACCCCTTACGTTCCTTGTGATAGAGTTCTCATGTTAGCTGGTTGTTTGAAAGCACGTAGCACATTCCCTTCTCTCTCTTTTCCTCCTAGGGTTCATGTGAGACTTGTCTGCTTCCCCTTCAACTTCCACCATGATTGAAAGTTTCCTGAGGTCTCCCCAGCCATGCTTCCTGTCCAGCCTATGGAACTGTGAGTCAACTAAACCTCCCTTCCTTATAAAATACCCAGTCACAGGTGTTTATAGTAGTGAGAGAATGAACTAATACATCATGTAAATAATTGTTGGACTGTATTGTTTAGGGAATAATGGCAAGAAACAAGCCTGTACACATTCAGTACAGACACGATTTAAAAAATATATTTTTGATCTGCAGTTGTTTGAATTCATGGATGCAAAACCCATGAATATGGAAAGTTGACTGTATGTGCTTAGCTTTAAACGGTTTTCAGATGGTTTTATTGTCATTCTCATCATTTTAATAATTGTTACATCATTATTACTATGAGCCTAATTATTATTATATTCCCCAAATTTGTTTTATTGGATTATACCAACATTTTCTCTAAATAGATTACTTTGGTTCCTATATTTAGTAGAGTGATGTGCACATATTTGCATATGGTGTGTTTCAGTATTTTACAGTTTGTTCTTTAGTTCCCAAAAAGTATAAACATAAGAGTAAAATAAATTAATATTTCATATTGTTCCTCTTACTAATACATATACATTTTGATATAATAATTTTATATTTTAAAAATCACTCAAAATAATTTAAGAAACATTAAAGTTTGAAGAGTTAAGTTTAAATATTCAGTAAGAAGTTCTTAGATGTTTTAAGAACCTTTTTGAATTCCAGCAGCCCAGCATATGCTGTAAAGTTTAATATATATTGAACAAAAAGTGAAGGTCTGTACCTTTTTAATACACGATCAAGTGAGGAGTTGAAAGGGAACAAGGACAAAAAAAGCGAAAACTCCAATTTTGTACCCTAATTCCATGTTTATTTCAGTACCATAAATGAAGCTATCCTACTTTTGAGAAAATGGCAATGAGATACTTATTCCTCATGTCAGGATATTAAAGCTCATATGTATCAGGTATGGTGACTTACACTTACAATCCCAACACACTGGGAGGTCAAGGTGGGAGGATCACTTGAGGCCAGGAATACCAGACCAGCCTGCACAAATCTTGAGAACCTACATCTATAAAAAAATTTGAAAATAAAAATTTTATAGATAGCCAGATATACTGTCATATACCTGTAGTTCCAGCTCCAGATTCTTCTTTCTTATTTTTGGTGCTAGGTGGTAACTAATGAATTTTTTTTTTCAATTAAGGAATAAAGTTATATACTAACTTTACATATATTTATAGTCTTCAGTAAAATATTTGGTCCACATACAAAGGAGCATGAAAGCTTAAATTTTAACATTATACAAATCATCCCCAAATTACACCAGTCTTTTTCGTGGAATTGTGTGTATAAACACTGATGTGTTTAGAGCACCTTGTATTAGTACATTCTCACATTGCTAAAAATAATACCTGAAACTGGATAATTTATAAAGAAAAGAGGTGTAATTAACTCATGACTCTATAAGCTATACAGAGCATAGCTGGGGAGGTCACAGGAAACTTACAATAATGGTGGAAGGCGAACGGGAAACCAGCACATTCTACACAGCTGGAGCAGGAAGAAGAGACAGTGAAGTGGTAGGTGCTACATGCTTTTAAACAACAAGGTACTAGCTCTTTCTGAACAATATCTCCTGGTTATGCTGTTTTTAAAAAGATGGGATCTCCCTGTGTTGCCATCCTCCTGCCTTAGCCTCCCAAGGAGCTGAAACTACAGGTATATGACACTATGCCTGGCTAGCTATAAAATTTTTATTTTCAAATTTTTTATAGAGGCAGGTTCTCACCATTTTCTGCAGGCTGGTCTGGAACTCCTGGCCACAGCTGATCCTCCCACCTTGGCCTCCCAGTGTGTTAGGATTATAAGTGTAAGCCACCATACTTCTTGTGAGAACTAAATCACAAAACAGCACTAGGGGGTTGGTGGTAAACCATTAGAAACCATCCTCATGGTGCAATCACCTCCCACTAAGCTTCACCTCTAACATCAACAATTACAATTCAACATGAGATTTGGGTGGGGACACAGAGCCAAACCATATCATTCCACCCCAGCCCCTCCAAAATCTCATATCCTTCTCACATTTCAAAACACAGTCATGTCTTCTGAACAGTCCTGCAAAATCTTGACTGATTCTTGCATTAACTCAAAAGTACAAGTTCAAAGTCTTATCAGACAAAGAAAGTCCCTTCTGCCTATGAGCAAGTAAAATAAAAAGCAAGTTAATTATTTCCAAGATTCAATAGGGGTACAGGCATTGGGTAAATGCTCTTATTCCAAGTGGGAGAAATTCATCCAAACAAAGGAACTACAGGACCCATACCAGTCTGAAACCCAATAGGGCAGTCATTAAATCTTAAAGCTCCAAAATAATCTTTTCACTCCATGTTTCACATCCTGGCCACACTGATGCAAAGGGTGGGCTCCCAAGGCCTTGGGCAACTCTGACCCTTGTCAATAGAAGGGTTTGAAGGGTACAGCCCCCTTGGCTGCTTTCATGGGCTGGTGTTGAGTGCCTGTGACCATTACAAGTGCATAGTGTAAGCTGTAAGTGGATCTTACAGCTTCATTCTAGGGTCTGGAGAATGGTGGCCCTCTTCTCATAGCTTCACTAGGCAGTGCCCCAGCAGGTACTAAGTGTGGGTACTCTAACCTCACATTTCCTCTCTACACTGCCTTAGAGGAGGTTCTCCATGAGGGCTTTACCCCTGCAGCAGACTTCTGACTGAACATCCAGATGTTTCCATACATCCTCTGAAATCTAGGTGGAGGTTCCCAAGCCTCAACTCTTGTCATCTGTGTATCCACAGGCTTAACACCATGTGGAAGCCTTGGCAGCTTGTGGCTTGTACTCTCTGGAGCAGCAGCCTGAGCTGTACCTTGGTCTCTTTTAACCACAGCTGAACCTGGAGAGGCTGGACACAGGACATCATGTCCCAAGGCTGCACAGAGTAGCAGAGCCCTGGGCCTGGCCTATGAAACCATTTTCCCTTCTAGGCCTCCAGTCCTGTGATGGGAGGGGCTACTACAAAAGTCTGAAATGCCTTGGAGGCATTTTTCCTCCAGTGTCTTGTCTATTGAAATTCAGCTCCTCTTTAATCATGTAAATTTCTGCAGCAGGTTTGAATTCTTCCCCAGAAAATGAGTTTTTGTTTTCTACCACATGGTCAAGGCTAAACATTTTCCAAATTTTTCCTCTGCTTCTCTTATAAATATAAGTTCCAGTTTCAAACCATCTCTTTGTGAGCATGTATATCTGTATGCTTTAAAAACAAGCCAGGTCACCTCTTGAACACTTTACTGCTTAGACATTTCTTCTGCCAGGTAAAAATACCAAAATAATCTATCTCAAGTTGAAAGTTCCACAGATTTCTAGAGAAAAGGCACAGTGCAAAAGTAAGAGTGTTCTTCAGTTCTCAATGATTTCCTCATCTCCAACTGAGACAACCTCAGCCTGGACTTCACTGTCCATATTACTATCAACATTTTGGTCACAACCAAGTGTAATTTTGGTTACAAGTGTCTAGGAAGTTCTAAACTTTTCCTCTTCTTCTTGTCTTCTAAGCCCTCCAAACTTTTCCCTCCTCTGCTTGTTACCTAGTTCCAAAGTTGCTTTTACATTTTTCAGGTACGTTTACAGCAATATCACACTCATGGTACCAATTTTCTATTATAGTCAATTCTCACATTGCTATAAAAAACTGCCTGCAAGAAATAATAGAGGTATATCTTCATGACTACTTGGTAGGCAATACTTTCTTAAATCGGGCGATAAAATTACCATCCATAAAAGAAAATTAGACCTCATTAAAATTAAAAACATCTATTCTTACAAAGAAACTATTGAAAGAGTGAAATAGCATACCAAAATTGCCTAACACAGTAATGAAAGCTAAGAAGTCTCAATGATCTGCTGTCTTCAAGGTGGATAACCAAGAAAGGTATTGGTGTAATTTAGTCTGGGTACGAAGGCCTGAGAATTAGAGGGCCTGTGGTGTAAGTCACAGCCTTAGTCCAGAAGCTTAAGAAACAGAAGCACCAATGTCTAAGGGAATGAGAAGATGGTTATATCATCTCAAGAACAGAGTAAATTGGCCCATCCTCAGCCTTCTATTAATAGTTTAACTTAGGCCTTCAATGGATGATGGGGAGCATGCCTACCCACACTGGGGAGGGCCATCTGCTTTCCTCATTTCACCAGGTCAAAAGGTAGTCTCTTCCAGAAATACTCTAGCAGACACACCCAGAAATAATGTTTGACCTATTGTCTGGGCATCCCTTAGCCAAGTCAAGATAAACAAATCATAAAAAGAGATGGACAATAC
This sequence comes from Rhinopithecus roxellana, assembly GCF_007565055.1. NCBI lineage: Eukaryota > Metazoa > Chordata > Mammalia > Primates > Cercopithecidae > Rhinopithecus > Rhinopithecus roxellana. The sequence goes on along the minus strand of NC_044549.1, from coordinate 5,728,445 downwards.
ACTTAAAAATGAGCAAATATTATGTACAGGCACCACATGAAAGAGATATCAAATAGCCACCAGCGTGGTGGCTCACGCTTCTAGTCCCAGCACTTTGGGAGGCTGAAGTGAGTGGATGACTTGAGGCCAGGAGTTTCAGACCAGTCTGGCCAATATAGTGAAACCCCGTGGCTACTGAAAATACAAAAAAAAAAAAAAAAAAACCTTAGCTAGGCAGGGTGACACATGTCTGTAATCCCAGCTACTCCAGAGGCTGAGACATGAGAATCACTTAAACCTGGGAGGCGGTGGTTGCAGTGAGCTGAGATCACGCCACTGCACTGCAGCAGCCTGGGTGACAGAGCGAGACTCTGTCTCAAAAACAAACAAACAACAACAACGAAAAAGTCAGTAAACATGAGAATGCGGTTAATATCATTAGTCACAAGGGAAATTCAAATCATGAACACGAAGTTATACCACTTAAATCCATAAGAATGGTTAAAAAACTTGGAGAGAAATACCAGTGCCAAAAACAAAGTGTACTATTTGAACACTGATACTTTGCTGGTGGAAGTAGAGATGAAAGTAGCCCCTTTGGAAACCTGTTTGTCTGTATCTAAAAATCCAAGTTTCATGCCCTCTGTTTTGCCAGTCTTACTCCTGATTATACCATACAGAACTGAGTCTTATGTATACGAATAGGCATTTACAAAAATATTTATTGCAGCAGTCTTCATATTAGCCCCCCAAAAGAGACAATTTGTAATTTCTTCCTAATTAAAATGGTTAAAATGTGGTATATCCACACAATTTAACACACATTGCAATAAAAAATAATACATTTCTGGTACATGCTGCAACATGGATGATTTTAAATATATAATCCTGGGTTATAAAAAGCCCGACCCAAATAATACGTACTGTATGCTTCAAGTTACAAGTAGTTAAAAAGGAGCAAAACTTATGTATGGTGATAGAGATCAGAATAATCATTACATCTGGAGAAATTTACTGGGTGTCTGGATGCTGAAAATGGGGTGTGTGTGTGTGTGTGTGTGTGTAGAAATTCAATTGTTGAGCTGTATGCTAAAAGTTAGTGCACTTAGTATACTTTATTGTATGTAGTTAATTCCTCATTAGGAAAGAGAAAGGAAGAAGAAGGGGAAAGAGAGAAAAAAGAATAAATAAATGTCTCTTTATAGTATAACTAAATTTCTATTTGCTGTTTCTCTTATTTCAAACTCTCTCATTGTTTCCTAGGTCATTAATGTTTCTTTAATTTTACCTTTGTGAACCTGAGACTGAGTTTTCCTGATTTGTTTGACTTCCCTGATTAGTCTTGCTATATCCTGAATTCTTTTGAAAAGGAGTGAAATCTGATTTTCATTTTCATTTTTTTTTTTTTGCCAAAGATGAAACTGTAAATACATATTATTTACCTTATGTAGGGTAAAATCTGGCAGAAAGAAAACCATTTGATGTTGTAACACATCATTCTTGGCATTCATTGTGTATCTAACTTCTTAGAATGTAATTTTAAGCTAACTGAGATTTATTTTCAGGTAAATACACTTTCTGGATATGACTGATGTTTCATTACCTGACATAAACACGGATACTGGTGCTCTCTAATTCTTAACTATCCCTACCTAGTCATATTAAACTATGCTGAAGTTATCCTGCTTGTCCTTATATTTCATTTATGAGAGAGTAAAATTCAGATCTTTCATATCATAATTTTATCAGCTGCCAAATTTCTTTTTAGCTGCAGCCTTTTACAAAACCTTGTTTCCCTGCTATTATTCTCTGGCTCAGCAGTTTATTGTCTACTCTTTTACTTTCATTGTTTACACCTTTGTCAGAGGATTGACATGATTAAGATTCAGGCTGCGTAGAATCAAAGAGAAATGTTCTGAACCAAAATTGGAAAACATACCTAAATATTTGTGTTCAGCCTGGAGTCTCAAACAAATACATAAGGTGAGATGGTTAAGAAAAAGAGGCCCAAGAGGTCCCTGGAAAACCCCACCACCTTTATAGCCTCCAATTATTATACTTAAACAGAACTTAATGTAATATCTGAGTTTCATGATTCACTCTGTTTCTTCAGAACATGGCTGTTTGTTTTGTAAGAAAGGGGTCTTGACTTAGAGAGTGCCATGGTACTGCTAAATCCATCTCCGATCATCACGATTTTACACTGTGCCTGATCTTTTGATAAGTTATTTTTTCTATGTTGTTCAGAATAGTTCTGACAAGCATCTGAAATAAAGACACCAAGAAAGACAGAAGAATTACTTTCTTTTGCTAAGTAGCACACACTGTTCTTCTGCTCAATTGCCCTTAGCCAATTACTGAATTTACGAGATTATGACAGCCTAGCTCACGATTAATATGCCAGAATTCTGTGGTAGCAGGCCGATGTTACCCTTCTGGGATATTGTCTGCAACAGCACCATTTGTTAGCTTCTTCTCTGTCCTATGTTTCTTCGAATTCCATCATCCCTACATCGCCATTCTTAGTCATCTTCTGGAGATACATTTTTACTACATCACTAGCAAAAGAATCCTCTTCTTAGAATCTGCTTCTGGGGAAACTGGTCTAATAAAAACTATGAGCCAAATTGCAACTGCTTCTGGTCCATATCCACAATGAATTTCTAGATAATTTAGTCCTCTTTAGTAAAATTCCATGACATTTATAAGACTGTATAAGTGTTTACAGTACTAATATTATTTTAGATTGTTACCTTCTGAAAACCATAACTGATATTTTACATATTGAGAATAATGTTACTTTCTTTCGACTATAGTAAATGAACTTACATTCTCCTGAAAAAAAAAAAAAAAAGTCAGAGTGGATGTAGCTCCCTTAATTTGCTTATTATTTGATAGAGCAGTTATACTGTCCACTATGAAGTTTATTTTTGAAACTTTAGAAAGCATATATGAATTGTTAACTTTTATGTGTTTTTTCTATGTAATAGTTGACTGCTAGTCAAACAGGATCAAAATGATATGATAGTACTTATTGCTTATTGTGTAACTTAGTTAATATAAACACTAAAAGCTGGAGTTGGTTCACAGAAAGCAGCCAGCTGGGAGCAGAGGGACTGGCTGCGGAGTCAGCAGACTGAGCTGACCCACAGGATCAGGTACAACACTGTGGCATTCACTGTGTGTCCTACCTCTGTGGTCTAGGAACTAACCAGGCACTGATTGCGCTGGCTCAATTATGTACCCGAGTACTGAGAGCTGTACCAAGAACCTTTTTTTTTGTTTTTTCTTTTTTTTTCCAGACAGAATCTTGCTCTGTTGCCCAGGCTAGAATGCAGTGGTGGGATCTCAGCTCACTGCAACCTCTGCCTCACAGGTTCATGTGCTTCTCCTGCCTCAGCCTCCTAAGTAGCTGGGATGACAGGTGTGCACCACCACGCCTAACTCATTTTTTTAGTTTTAGTAGACACAGGGTTTCACCATGTTAGCCAGACGGGTCTCGTATTCCTGACCTCAGGTGATCTGCCAGCCTCGGCCTCCCAAAGTTCTGGGATGACAGGCCTGAGCCATGGCACCCGGCCAGATGAAACTTCTGAACCAGGAGGAGAAGCTCCTTCCTCTGTTTTGTCTTTCATCATCCCGCCAGCACCCTCTATTGACAAAGCCTAACACTGTGTCAGCTACCTTGAGGAAATTGACATTAGAGTCCGGCTTCAACAGCACAAAGAGTCAAGACACGCAAATTTGGAGCTGAGAGGAAATAAATTGACAATACACACAAAATTTATGTTTATCTTGCATTTAAAGCAAAGCATCTATTAAATTTAGTTGTTGTGATTAACTCTACTTTAGAAAGCATAAAGTAACTGTATTAGTCAAGGTTTTCTAAAGGGACAGAACACATATATATGAGGAGTTTATTAAGTATGAACTTACATGATCACAAGATTCCACAATAGGCTATCTGTAGGCTGAGGAGCAAGAAGAGCCAGTCCGCGTCTCGAAACGGGAGAACTTGGAGTCCGATGTTTGAGGGCAGGAGGCATCCAGCATGGGACACTAGGCAAGTCTCTCCTTTTCACGTTGATCAGTCTGCTTTATATTCGCTGGCAGCTGAGTAGGTGGTGCCCGCCCAGTTAAAGGTGGGTCTACCTTCCCCAGCCCACTGAGTCAAGTGTTGATCTCCTTTGGCAACACCCTCACAGACACACACAGAATCAGTGCTTTGTATCCTTCAATCAAGTCGACACTCCGTATTAACTATCACAGTAACTTACTAGAATTTTTAAACACAAAGAAAAAGTTGTTAAATTTATATTATATAGAAACAGAGACTACAGTGCTCTGTGTGTGTGTGTTTTAATTAGGGGTTAGTAATGGGGCTCGATGTTTGATCATTCAAACACTCCTTTTTCTATTGTTTACTGTTTATTTTTGTTAGTATACCACATCCTTCAGTTTTGTTCGCTGTGGTGGTATATAATGAGAAAAGCAAGTGTGAAATAAATGTATATATTCAGCTCAGAGATTAATTTCATTTTAAAAGTTGCTAAAATTTGCTCATCCAGTTAAATAAGAAGTAGTAATCTTTGGTGCACGTACCAGCCATGCTCTATTTTTAAAGAAAAGGATATTTTAAAATCCTTTTTTCTTTGTATTCTTAGAGTCATGGAGCTAATGTGGTGTTGTAAATCACATGGTAGTACCTTCATTTTTAATATATATATTTTAGAGATGGGGTCTCACTATGTTGCCCAGGCTGGTCTTAAAGTCCTGGCCTCAAATGTTTATCCTATTTTGGCCTCCCAAAGCACTGAGATTATGACATGAGCAATTGCACCCAGCAAACACCTTCTTTTTTTTTTTTTTTTTTTTTTTTTTTTTTAACAGATGAACAGTTTGAGAGCTAAACTAGCAAAGGTTACCAACTTGCTTGTGAAAAACTTCTGTGAATGCAAGAAGTAGGTATGCAAGGATCCAGAGATGCAAACTTTTCTTGTGGAGTAATATGATAGCGATGCAAATGTTATATTATTTATCTGTGGGTGTGCAATATCACCTCAATATTTAGTAAATTACAGCAGTAAGAATTTAATTCATAATTCTGCAGTTTGACAATTTAGATGAGACTTAGCTTGGCAGTTCTTCTGGTTATGACTGGGTTCCATCATTCATCTGTGTCTTTCCCTGATGGGCAGGCAGCTTTACTGATCTCAACTGGATGCCTTCATCTGTGGGCCTTAGCTATGACTTTTAGATTGGCTAAAAACCATTATTCTACCTACTGAAGATAGTCTAACTTCTTTTGTAAAATATTAGCATTCCCCCTCTTTACCATCCCTTCTACCAGTACATATTGCTTGTCTTTGCCAGTTTCATGGGAGAAAAAAAGTTTTAAAATTGGGGAATGATATAGAGGAAGGAACACATTGGAGTTGAAAGGGGTGATAAATGCTGTTGGCACACCCTACGTCTCCTTGGCTTACTATAGATGTTATCGGCAGGCAGAACACAGGAGAACCGAAGTTCAGTTTGCAAGTGAGAGTAACCTCAAACAGAAGAAGTTTGACTTTCTTCCTTTCTTTTTTTTTTTAGGGGAATGTCTATGGAAAAAGACTGGATCCAATGGAAAGGATTTATGCCAGTGCTTACAAACATGATACAAGCAAATACAAGAGGTGGAGGTAAAAAAAAAAAAAAAAAAAAAAAAAAAAAAGCCTTAAAGAAATATGTGTGTGTGGGCAGTGAAGACAGGTCATGATAAGGCAAGAAGAGGCTGTTAGCTTGTAGGAGTGATGGAGAAGATGTTCAAGAATGACAGTCTGAGTTTGTGGGCATGGAAAGAACTATACCCCAAGTTAAAAAAAAAAAAAAAAAAAAAAAAGATCTGCAATTTGGGTATAATTAATGGAAGAGAAAGTTAACCATAGTAACCTTTATTTATACAACTATTATAAATACTGATTTGTTCCCTAACTCACCAACCATAATGTTTCAATTTGTTCTCCTGTAAGCCCTTTAATGCTGACATTTAGTTGTAGTACAGCTGGAAATACATACTTTTCTTCATACGAGCTTGCTGGCATAGATTTTATTTCACTTTCACCTGGCTTAAGCATTGGTTCAGTGACATTCAAGTGAGTGACCATTTCTTCCTGCCAATTTATAAACTAGAATGAATGGTTTGTAAGAAACATGAAAGCTTTTTTTCCCAAAAAAAAACAACACTAATAACTATATTTCACCTGTATATTTACCTCAGGGATACCTTTTAACTTTTTTTCATACCAGTTTAGAAACAGAATATAATTGTAAAATGAAAACCAAGCTTATTTGATAGTGTTGTTGGGAAGTAAATAAAACCTAAGTATTTGGGAAATGAAAAAACTTGGAATTTGATTAAGAAGTGCAGAGCTTTAAGTGACACTCCAGTGCCTTGGGCTGGAGTTTCAAAAAGTTGGCAAGGGAATTGAATCCCCCAGTGCTCAGGCTTATGACGGCAAGAATAAAGCTATTTTTATTCTCTAGGCAACAGTTTTCCTCTGCCAAATTTCCCAAGACTCATACAATGAAAGCATCCATCCCAAAACGATTAATGCAAATTTAGTAATTGTGCACATGGATCATTTCTCTGTCACCCATTTTATCCATAAAACGTGGCTTTCTCTCCATGCACGCATTGCTCATGTTTTGTGCCATTCACCTGTTGCTGGGGGCATGGAACAAATTACCTATTTGCGTGAGGCTGCAGGAAGAAGAAATTATCACATTTGTGGCTGGCATCCCCTACTAAACCAAGCATGTAATTATTTGAATCAGAATGATTGTACGCACAAAGTCAGATTTATCTTGGATATCAGAAGAAGAGCATATGAGGTCTGATCCACAGCTGGACAGTTTCCCAAAGGGAGGATGGGTGGGAGGAAATAGGCTTCTGTTAAAGAAGATAAATTTTTGGCAGAAAAGACAAATTTCAGTAGAAGGCAATGAGACCTCAGGGGTTCTGGCTTTTGTAAAATTTTAAGTGAAGTGAGTGCAAGTGCAAGGTTTTGAGTTGAAAGCCCTGGGGAAGTTAATCACAAAAAGAAGTATTGTGTTGCCAGCCTCACAGTGCGGACTGCCCCAAAGCACTTCACACAAGAACCTCAGACTTAATCAACCAAGAAGGCTCAGAGGAGTAAGCTAGAAGGACCCTCAGGCTTGTGGTATCCCTTTCAAGTTTCCAGGAGGGATTGATGCCTGCTTAATAGGGCCTTTCTCGAAATGAGTAGCTCCTTTTCAGAGGGCACCAATCACTTTTTTTTGTTTTTTTGAGACGGAGTCTCGCTCTGTCACCCAGGCTGGAGTGAGCGGCGCCATCTTGGCTCCCTGCAAGCTCCGCCCCCCGGGTTCCCGCCATTCTCCTGCCTCCGCCTCCCGAGGAGCTGGGACCACAGGCGCCGCCACCTCGCCCGGCTAGTTTTTTTCGTATTTTTACTAGAGACGGGGTTTCACCGTGTTAGCCAGGATGGTCTCGATCTCCTGACCTCGTGATCTGCCCGCCTCGGCCTCCCAAAGTGCTGGGATTACAGGCGTGAGCCACCGCGCCCGGCCCAATCACCTTTAAGTTGTGCTCGGGCAGAGCTTTAAATTGACAGTATAAGATAGAGTAGCCACAGTAAGGTATGGGCCACCGCCACAGAAGCCATTTGCTGGTTTAACATCCCACTGCTTTCTAGCACTCCCATGTACTGAAAGGCTAGATGCTCACTCAGTCCCTAATCTGAAAGGCTATATGCTTACTCTACACTCTGCTTGTGGAGCAAAGTGTCTATGGAATTTTTCTTCCGCACCATAGACTGTCAAGTAGATTTCCTGAAACAAGCATGCTCTTTTAAGCACCAATTAATGATAGTGGATCAAAAACAAATGCATTTTTTTCATATGGAGAATGCAAAGAAAGCTATACATAGAGCACACGGCTGCTTATACATGTCATCAAAATAGGCACAGAGTCAGGTGACCTGATGGTTCCCCTTCTCAAATGCCTTGCATCTAAGCTTTTTGAAAATCAGTTGTATGGACATTTCACTTTTAAGGAAGCTTAACCATCTGTCTCTTCTGGTGTTAGGATACACTGGGAAAAGAATACCAACAAGAACAGCAGTAGCACACAATATACAAAAATAGAAGGCTCCAGTTGACAGCATTGTAGGGAAAAATTTGTGAAGGGCATAGAAATGGACAAAACCCAAAAGATATTGAGTGTCCCGTGTAACACACCTTTCCTGGTGATCTGGTTCTATTTGGCCTTGTACCTTACATCTTTGAGCTATTTAGTAACACAAATCATTCTTGTTTATACAAATTATTAAATTTTGTCCAGTAGAATGCAACTGATTATTGCCATGTGGATATTACATTCATTTGCAAATTTATTTCAGCATTCTTGATTGTCTGTATACACGTAAACAATTTGAATTCTATGAACCCATAGTAACATCTTATTGGTGCTGTCACTAATGAGTTCAATACAATATTTGCCACGTATTCATTTTATGTTTTTATACAAGTTATCATGTCAACTTTTAAAAAATGTGTCTTTTATTAGCATCAATACAGAAGTATTTTTGGTTTTGTTTTTGCAGTTTTTCAAAATAATATCTGTGCTGAATCTCTTCCAAATTCATTTTCAGCTGAAGGCACGACTTTTGAGATTATAATTAAAACCATTGGTTAGCAAAGATATAGGATTAGATTTTTTGTTTCCCCTTTAATCCTTCACAATATAAGGAGTTACTCAGGTAGGAAACTTCATGATTGCTTCTAAAGAAGTCTTCTATTTGTATCCTTTGATGCAACATCACTGTAATGAATGTTATCACAGTTAGAACCAAAGAAAAATAAATGAATGTTGGAGATTATTGAATTAGTTCTTTAAAATACATCTGCTTCATTACAGCTTACATATTCTCCAATAGGTATTTTTGACTAAGAGTAAAGGAAAGATCTGAGTTCAGCTAATACATCATAGAACATATTTTTGAAGTTTACATCATACCAAACTATTCACTTGAATGAGATTTATGCTAAGGGCTTCAATTGATAAATCATGAGTGTTTAGGAATCTGGCTTCCTGAAACGTTTTTTCTCCTTCCTTCTTGGTAGTTCTTTTTCCCCGCCATCAGTCAAATATAGCACATCTTAATAAACCAGAATAAATCCTCCCAGGACAAGATTATAAGCCTTCTTTTTTCCAAATTTAATATTAATAAGTTGTTTTTCAGCAATAAGGAAGAGGAATGGGAGTCAATGTTTCTCTGGTATGAAAAAGTAATGGGATGACTTGAACTTATATTTAATACCTGATGGGGAGCTATTAAAAACCTCATTTTCTGAGATGTTTGGTGAAACTTGGGTTTGAAGTAATAATTTTTTTACAACTCGTTGGCTATATAGGGAAATGTACCAGAATATAACATACTATTTGTTATTGGTTGTTCCTTCAGGCTTTGTGTTGTTGGTAGGAGAGTGAGAGAGAAGAAAGGAAAGATCACCAGTTAGAATTGTGTCTTCACAAAAAATTTGCAACTAGAACTAGCATATTTAACTACATTATGGTCTTATTTTCAGTAATAACCTTTTCTTGCCTAAAGATTAGGAAAGATTTCTGGGACTACTTACTAATTAAACTACAGCACTCAAGACTTCCTAAGTTATAACCTAAAGTTAATTTACACCTCTCTCTTTAAACGTTTACATACATTATACTTCAATGAAACTAGACTTTGAGTTTCTACAACCTGTACAATGCTTTGCTTTGCAAAAACCTTGGAATGCCCCCCATGTTTAAATGCACACGTTATTTTATTTGTTTGTTTATTTGTTTATTGAGATGGAGTTTTGCTTTTGTCGTCCAGGCTGGAGTGCGATGGCGTGATCTCGGCTCACCATAACCTCTGTGTTCCAGGTTCAAGTGATTCTCCTGCCTCAGCCTCTCGAGTAGCTGGGATTACAGGCATGCTCCATCACACCTGGCTAATTTTGTATTTTTAGTAGAGACGGGGTTTCTCCATGTTGGTCAGGCTGGTCTTGAACTCCCGACCTCAGGTGACCCACGTGCCTCGGCCTCCCAAAGTGCTGGGATTACAGGTGTGAGCCACCATGGCTGCCTAGACATGTTATTTGTCTTCTAACAGTGCTTCTAAAAAGACTTCCTGTAGTGGAAGACTGTTTTTGCAAGTTTCTATTTAGCGGTAATCCAACATTGCAAAACAAAAAACAAACAAACAAAAAGCAACAACAATACTGCAAATATAAACTTACACAACTCCAGTTTGTTATTGCTTCCAGAACACATTTTCAAATTGTTGTAAATGTTTCTAAATCCTTTGAATCTCCACACTTAGGTGTTCACAAGCCTGAGACAAGCTTTTCAGCTGACTTAAGGCAGTGGACTTACATTGGGTAAGGAGCAGAGCATAATTTTCCTCATAAATGCCATTTCTTCCAATTATTTTTCTTCTATATATCTCTAAATAAAAGTGTTGTAACCTTATTTGAAAGCCGTGGTTCAATGTTGTACTTTCCTTACAATAATCGGCTTCATCTCTACTGTCTTAGGGTTCTTGAATAATTATAATTCCCCTTGAGAGAAACTCCAGCTCAAATCTAGGACTAAATCATCAAGTAATTATTTGCTGAACAAAAGTTACTTAAGTATCTTTTTTTTTTTTGAACCAGATTTTAAAAATTGATGCTAAATACTTATTTCCACCTCCTGGGTTCAAGCGATTCTCCTGCCCCAGCCTCCCAAGTAGCAGGATTACAGGTGCGCACCACCGTGCCCAGATAATTTTGTGTTTTTAGTAGAGATGGGGTTTCACCATGTTGGCCAGGCTGGTCACGAATCCCTGACTTCAAGTATTTGCCCACCTCAGCCTCCCAAAGTGGTGGGATTACAGGCATGAGCCACCATGCCCAGCCTGCCACCATTGCTAATTCTAACACAAGGGTGCGTCTCAAAGCAGGAATCTGTAAGTTGCCTTCTGTAAGAATGATAATTTTCTCTTTATTCCAAGTAAATCCAACATAAGAGTTCAAATGTCTGTAACTGACAATATTCTCAACTTTACTGAACCACTGACTTAGTCCTGCTGCCCTTGCCTACTTTACGTTGAACTTAGGTAGATGTGGCTTTTATTTTCATTCATTAAATGTTTATTTTTCATTTCCCCACTATCTAACTTGGCTCAAACCTAAGTCCTCATAATCTTCCTTGACCTCTTCCTATTATCATTACTCATATCCAGTAAGTCATATATCATTATGGGTTCTATTGCTCAGTGTCTCTCACATCTATCCTTTTCCGTCCATCTTCATCCACCTTACCCTTATTCTGGGTGTCAACTGAAAATCAGAGTAAGATCAATAGAGATGGAACTCTATTGGTTGTGCAATAGTTTTCATCTATTTTTCTTCATTACCTAACACATACTACGGTTGGCTCATCTTTGATAATAAAAATTATCACCAAGAGATAATTTTTAATTATTTATTTATGAAAGTTCTAAAATAACCTCAACACAAGTACAGTTCATATAGTAATAAACTCAACACATCAAAGCCGAAATGATTGTGGAGACTAGGCAGATTCACTCAAGCATGAAGAGATCCAACTCTCTATTGTTTTATATGTTTTTTAATAAACAGAAAAAGTTTTCATAATTATGTCAGTTTATGGTAAAATTGATGACAAAATAAGAGTAGCAATGGCTCATGGAGAAAAAATTACTTCCAGATATAGTATCCTGCACCAATAAACACATTTAAAATGTAGGATTAGTGCCTAGTGTAAGGGAGAAATTTCTTGTCCATTGCAAGGTTCATGGCAGAGGCCTCTATAACAAAATACAGATTAACAAAAGAAAAGCATACACACCATCCACATTTATACACATTTATTTAATCATAAGTTTTATGTAACATGAGAGCCTTCCACAATAAAGACTCAAGGAAACAGAAAAAAAAATTGTATTTTTATGCTTAGCTTTGATGAAAATTAGGAAGTCATACAGAAATATGATTGCACAAAAGGAAGTGTGATCTAATGGTAATAAACTGGGGTAACTCAGGCCTTTTTGTTTAGATTCTTCTTGGAATCTTTGTGTATTTTCCTCTTGATATAGGCATGGTATTTCTGGCATGCGTATTTTCTTCAAGCAATATTCAGAGAATTCTGCTATGACACTCTGCATGACAGCAGTGTGGGAGAAAATGAGAGTAGGCTCCTTGCTTCTGCTGTTTACTCAAAAGCCAAGGTGCCATAGTTCGAGGTAGCATGTCCTTAACCCTATTATTAGCAATGGTGTATCTGGTTACACATTACTGAGTTTCAGAAACAGTCAGTTGTCTGTTTCTTAATGCTAGTGTTGAAAACTCTGAAGTCACTGTACAGAATAAGTTTCAAGATAAAAAGTATTTTCTCTTTTGGAACAATTGGATAGAAATAAATCATATCACACTAATCATTTTGATAGTGATGCTAGCTATGAGTCCTTGTGCAGTGCCTGATCATGAAAGTGATTGATAAGCCATGCGAGTTTCCTGCAAATTAAAAGTTTTATAGATTTTTGGACCATAATTGTTAGAAACCTTTTTCAAATTATAAATGTCAATTTTTGAATACAGCTAGTTTTGTTTGCAGTATGCTTTGTGAAAGTTGTTAGAGTATTTTGGGGAAGGTGCTAAAGGTTACTGTACTGACAGCTATCAGTAAGATATGTTAGCCTCAGGATGACATTTTTCTTTCAAGAATAAAGGAAAGCTAATCAGATACCCAAGTCCATTATCTGATGAGAAGTAAACAAGTGACAGTATCATAGCTGTCAAAATGAAGTATAGTCTGTGAGAGGGTTGTCTAGGAAAATGAAGAAAAGTGAATATAAAAAAAAATCTCTGAAACAAGATGAAAAGAACTGGCTTTTTCCTTTGGACATAACAACGGGTCTTTTTTTTTTTTTTTTTTTTCACACAAGTGTGTTAAGAAATCTTTGGATTTATAGATTAAAAGTTAGAAATATCAACTGGTAAATTACTACACCTTTCTAAAATGAAAGTTGTAAATGCTATTGAAATATCAGCAGTGAATGAGTAAGTAATGATATTTATACATTATCTTACTTTCAATATACTTGTTTACTTGATCTTGAATTTTAAAAATATAAATTATATTTAAAATAGAATATATGCTCTCATTGTTAGGGTATAGGGCAAGCTGCCATAAAAAGATCTCAAAATTCAGGAGCTTACATGAAATAGGTATTTATCTTTCAGAGAACAATTTTAAGGTTAGGAGATAGAAAATAGCTCAGATCGGGTGCAGTGGCTCCCGCCTGTAATCCCAGCTACTCGGGAGGCTGAGTGAGACAGGAGAATCACTTGAACCTGGGAATTGGAGGTTGCAGTGTGGCGAGATCGCATCACTGTTGTCCAGCCTGGGCAACACAGTGAGACTGCGTCTAAAAAAAAAGAAGAAAAACATGTAGATAGCTCAACTCTAGAATGCACTGTCACCTAGGTGCTGTTCTCATTTGCATGGCCAAAGCTGGCTAACGTCCATCCTACAGCCTGTTGGAAGGAAAGATAAAGATAAGGAGGTACAAGGCAAGCAATTTTATTATAAGAAAAATGCCCATGAAATTGCATACTTTGCTTTTGACTCACTTTGCACTGTAAGAATTTAGTTGAATAGTTCTTCCTAATTGCAAGACAGGCTGAGAAATACAGTCTCTAGATGGGAAGCTATGAGCCTTGTTAGAAATGGCCAAATTGGCAGAAAGAAGGGGAAAGTAGGTACTGGGGGATAATCATCAGCTTCATATAGATAAGATTAAAATTAAATAGAGGAGCTTAAAATGAAAGAAATAATTTCATTTTCTCTTTTCCATTCCTTTAGTCCTCCTGTTAATATTTGTGTGATTTCAGATATTTTTATACTCATGAAAAATATATGTTATGGTATTTTCTCCTTTTAGAAAGTGTACCTTAACCTGCATACTGTTTTGTGCTCTGTTTTGTTACTTTCACATCTTAAAAATATTTCTTTATCTGCACACATATATGTTCTTTCTCTTTCTTACCACAGCTGTGCATTGTTGAATTGCATGACTAAATAATAACTTATTCAGTGTGTTGATTTGGGATATTTTGGTGTCTTCACAATTTTTCTTTTTCTGCCCTCTCTTATGATCAATTTTACAATGAAATTCCAATATGTACAACTTTGCATAAGTATATACACATATCTACATACATTTCTTTTCTTAATCTTTATTGGATGCAGATACATTCCATAAAATACACTCATTCTAAGTATACAATCTAATGAGTTTTAGTAACATGCAATGATTATGACAACACAGGTTTTGAACATTTTTTGTCATCAATAAGAAGTTCCCCTGTGCCCCTTGCAGTGAATTTCTGATTGTATTCAGCCTCAGATAACCATCTATTTGGTTTTTGTTGCTATAGATTTTACTTTTTATAAGTTTCACATAAATGGATTATATAGCATAATACTTTTTTATTCTGGCTTCTTTAATTCAGCATAATTATTATTTATTAAACTTTTAATTTTGACTTTTTTATTTTTAGAATTTTGACAATTTTAGACTCACAGAAATGTTGTGAAATAATGTAGAATTTACATGCCTCTAATATTAACAACTTCATGCCATCGTACAGTTATCAAAACCGGGAAATTCACAATATTGTAATGGTTTAATTTCATGCATCTTGTATTTAATAGAATGAATCAAAGCTATGGCAACATTCAAATGGTTTTATTTCAGTAATTACAGCATATGATCTTACAGAAAAGTAATAAATTACTGTTTTAACAGCAGAATAATAAACAGAATGTTAATTCACTAATTCTACTTGTCATTTTTTTCCTTCCGATATAATGCTCAGTCTTGAACCATAGCATACACCATTTTGAAGAGACTGAAGATGTCTTTAGATAATAGCAGTACTCATGTTGATTCTAAAGAACATGTCCATTTTGTTCCAGGTCTCTCAGTGTAGCTCAGCAGTACATAACATTGTATTCCCATCATGCAAAAAACTGTGTAATTAGATGGCTTATTTCTAAAGATGGGAAATTAATTATTTTTTACCTTCACTAAAACTCCTGGATGACACACTTTTTAGATAAATATTTGGTTACTGATTTGTAGATGGACAATTCAGGCTGACTAGAATAACGGTGAGTATAATTATTTTGAGATTCATTCATATTGTTGTATATATTCTTAGTTCCTTACTACTGCTGAGTAGCATTTCATTGTATGGATATACCACAGTTTTGTCTACATAACAAGTAATAAAGAAGAAACAAAACTTGACTTGAAATCATTTTATCAAGAAATAATGATGACTACCATTTTGCAGTATATCTCTTGAGACAATTTTCTATGTCTACGTATCTACTTATGAATATTTAGTACTTTCCCTCCAAACACAATGATATCATACATGGAGTTTGTAATCTACTTTTTAGTTTAACAAAATATAATGAAAACTTTTCCATTTAAATGAGTTTAGACCTTTTTTCATATTTTAAATATTTAAGAGATGCTTAGTAATCATTATCAATTCATTACTATTATATAAATATCCTGATGAAAATCTTTGTAATATTGCAAGGTCTCAGTATTATTGTCTTAATGTGAATTTGTGCTTCACGCTTATAGTAGTATATGTTAGGCTTTATTAAATATCAAAAAAAAAGAGTAAGTCTTATTGCTGGCCAACTGGGTAATCCAAGGCTAATGAAAATATTGAAGTGCCTGTCACTATCTTATGTCTATTTTTGCCAGTAGAGGTTAAAGAAGAAAACAACATGTGTTAACCCATGTGTACATGCACATGAGCCTATACACATATTCACCCACCTGAAAAACCTTTATAAATAATTAAAAATTCAATTCCTTTACTTTCCATTTTTAGAAAAAAAAAAATTAGGCTATTTAAATCTACTCCTAGTTAACCATAGCTAATGGAACATGACAACTGTGAAGCCTGGGACGAGTCCCTTGGGCAAGAAGCTACAGATATATGGAACATGAAGAAACTAAGTCACTTCTCAGTCAGGGACAATTACACTAACACCTAAGAAAAATAGCATTAGAGTTGCTTGACAGTTGGAATCTAGTAAAGAATCATCAAAAATGCTGTACGCTAGGTTCATGCCTGAGGCAGATGACCTGGTTGACAAGCTTGCCCAAGCTAACTATATTTATGCTTCAGATCAGTGTAAGTGGAACTAGCAGCAGTTCTCCTTAACTAGGCATGTTAAAATTGTTGACAGATGTTATTCCTGTTTTTCAGCTGCATAACTATTCATCAGTGGGATGAAGAGAGAAGTTCACGTAAATTGATTAGAATATGGGCATCTTCCTTCGTGTGGAATTGTAAGGATATGTGAGCTTTCTTTTCTTTTTTTAAATTTGCTAGTTGTTTCTCCAGTAAGTAAAACTTCCCAACAAGAGCTAATCTTTTTTGTTTAAAAAGAGAAATTAAACTGCATAGTGTGTCTGTCAGTTCTAAGGATTATGCTATGTGAGTTGTAAGCTATATATCTAGGTCACATACTTCTGTCAGGAAAAACAAGTTTCAGTCAAAATTTGGAGAGTCAAGTTCTATAAAAATATACTCAATAAAAATATAACCTTAACCAATAGTTGGCCTTGAAGTTTAAAACTGTGACTATCAATTAAGTTTATGTTTGACATTAATTAAGTAGCTTCTCATCTCTTGTAGAAAAGTATTTCAATCATTTTTTTCCTGAGAGTAATTAGATTTTTGAATAATCTATAAATTACCTTACAAGCTGGCTTTCAAAACCCTTCAAACACATGTCTGGTCATGATTTTGCTATATTAGGATTTGGCTTTACTTCCTCATTTCTGAGGGAAATATTAATTCTTTACCTGTTGAAAGTGAAAATGATAGTCCTATCAGTTATATCAACTCATACATAGAAAGAAGTTTGAAGTAGCTTGCGTGATATGTGCCAGTAGTATCTATACCATATTTCTCTTTGGAAAGGACTTGGATTGGCTCTTAAGAAAAACAAACAAAATCCTCCTTATGTCTTATCACCAGATCCTCAACTTTTCTCTCACTTCTGGAGATAACTTTATGTTTAAATTATGACCCCCTTCTCCTGAGAACCAGAAGTCACTATATCTATTATCCAATTGCTTCTACAATTTTTCTAGTCAGGTACTGCAAACTCAAGAAATACTTTAAGATCTGACTGCTGCCCCCAAATATATAGGGTGTAGTCTTGCTATTTTCTTTTTATTCACTAGGTGACATAATAGATGCAGCCTTTCAATATCTGTTAAGGTGTAGGTGTCTGTGTAACATATTTTATAATGTGTGATACTCTGAGTTATGTTTGCTAATGAAACTTCAAGTGCAAATATGCTGATGGAGCAATGGCTCCTGAGGGTTTATTCCTAACTGCCCACTTCAGTGTTTGTGCTTTGCGTCTTGGAGCTTGTATAGAAATATAATGATTGACCAAGAAAATACTAGTTTTCATTTTGCTACACAATTTCACAGTGATTCAAATGAGAAAAAAAATACAAAAAAAACACAAGGGATATTGACCAAAAATGAGTTTTTGTGAGTGACTAATCTGCTTTGCCAAATTTGATTGAAACATAAAAGCAAAAAATGAGGAGATACCAGTAAATGTTACCATAGATTTTATCAGGGTTTCCTTGGGGATGGGACTGAAATCACTCTTAATCTCTTGCTACTCATAAAGCTCATTCTTTAAAATCAGTGTAATGTGATTGCAGAAACACTTGTTACTCTTTACTAGTTCCTATTATTTTTAATTATAGCTCAATAAGGTTATGATTTAAAGCAGGCTTACAATTATGGTGGAAGCAGAAGGAAAAGAAAGCACCTTCTTTCACAGTGGTAGGAGAGAGGGTGAGTGCAGGGAAACGCTCACTTTTAAGCCATCAGATCTCAAGAGAACTCACTCCTTATCACAAGAACAGCATGGGGGAAATCACCCCCATGATCCAATCACCTCCCACCAGGTCCCTCCCTGGAGATGTGGGGATTCCAATTTGAAATGAGATTTGGGTGGGGATGCAGAGCAGAACCATATCAGCCCAAATGCTTCCCACTTCACTAAGATTAAAAGTCAACGCCCTTAGAATGGTCTGCAGGGTTTTACAAGATGCTGCAAATTTCTGTAAGCCTATAAGGTACTCCACCATCAGTATACTCCCTCCAACACAGGTCTTTATCTGTCTCAGCTCTTCTCTTGCTATGATTCTTCCTGAGTACTAATTCTAAGCATGCTTGCTTTCGTACTATTTTTGGAACAAGCAAGGTATCAGTGTTTTGCCCCATGGTGATTCTCAGCCCTGGCTATGTCACCTCATTCAGGACTTTGCTCACCTGATTGAGAGAGAGTAATTTCTTGACTATCTGAATTTAAATGGAAACCTGACACTCCCATCCCCATTGGTTTGGCATTCTCTGTGCGCTCTCCTTGGTTATTTTCTCACTACAGTACTTATTAGCATCTAACATACTTTGTGTTTTACCTGCTTATTTGATTTATTTTCTATCCTCTACCATTAGAATGTAAATGCATGAGGACTGAGGTCTTTCTGTTTATTCACAACTACTGGAACAGTGCCCGGTATTTTACAGACGTTTAGTAAATATTTGATGACTGGGATAATGTAGAAACTGTACACTGACTAATTGAGACTAAGGAAGCTAAAAGTATCTTGTTTATTTTCTTATAATTTTTATTCCCGCCACCCCACAGTATTATTGCTGAATAAGAGCAGGGATCTTCTTTTATGTTCTCTGATATGTACCCAGAAAATGGAGAACACCTAGTATGTGGCAGCTGCATGCATGGCACATTCAGCTTTGTTAGTTATGAGACTCAAAGATCACAATAGTCATTTTCATATTTTTGAAATAATCTTTATTAACTAATGTCAATTTTAAAAGAACACATTTAATTGTCTGTGATTTAATTAGAGATTGGAGCATGTTGAAGAAGGAATTTACCTCTCCTATCCTGTTGCTAATCCGTAAGATTGAGGACTTAAGAGACCTGAAGCTTTCTAAATCTTGCCTGCATTTTATTCTATAAAGAAGAGACACATGCCGAGTAGACAAGTATCAGTATCCAGGAGCTGTTCTTTTACGGAAAATACTTTTTCTTTACACTGAATACTGTGGGTGGTAATGAGAAATTTATGCATGCATGTGGTGGCAGATACAGGGGTGATCAAGTGGATGAGGAAGAAAGAGATGGGGGCTATTGAAAGATACGAACTTCGTCACTGGGAGGCAGATTCAGGTTATCTAATTCACTTTTCCACTCTGGCTGGTAATACTATGAAACGAACTGCATTTTCTTTCTTATTGTTGGTAAAGTATTTACCTAGAGGTCAGAGAAAAAACATTGACGTCATTTGGGAGTGTGTGTGTATATTTGCACATTGCACTGTACGAATGTCTCTTATTGATGCTTTATACTTTTTTTTATTTTTAATTCATTATAATTCAGTTCCCTTGTCCATTTCTTATATTCCTTTGAAATATATTTATTTAATGATAACATATATCTAAATGATAAAGAACAAACCCTGGTATAAATTTTGTTTTGACGTAAAATAAAATTGATGTAGGTCCAAAGTTTAAAATGAAGAACTAAAGCTTTAATCTTTAGGGGAATTTAAGGTGGCCACATATTTTTAATGTATTTAATACTATAAACGGTGGCCTACAACTGAAAAACATTGATTTGGAACTGTGCCTTAATTCACAATATGTTTCCTGAAACTTTTCAAACTGTTTTTCTTTCAGTTAACTAGATTAATTTATTATATTATAACCTCTCTACCATTCTCATATTAGAAGATTGATCAGAAAAAAATTGATTTATTAAAACAATGATGAGGAAATAGAACCTACTAATACAAGGAATTAGGTTGCATTTTTCACATCTATAAGACTCCACCAAACACTGCCTAAAATAGATGTGTATGGAAAAGAATATCTCTATTTATTTTGATTACTAGTACTATATATAATGTATATTTATATAAGAAGTTTTATACATATATACATACACACACATGTATGTCTATCTATCTATATCTGTCATCTGTCTATATTTTGTGGACTAAAATGTTTACACCTTTACATCCATTACAGTTTCCCCAGAAGCAAACAGATAAATAATTGGAAATCAGTTTAAAAATATTCTAACTTCATACAAAACTCAAATGAGCAGAGGAAAAAGCAAATGCAGATTTGATAAATAAATAATTTTTTTAAATAATAGAAGTACCAGTACTCCAGCTACCTACATTTAAGTGAACTGTTAAAGTGTACCAGGACATTTAAGGTGTATCTCATTCTTTGTGGGAAAGTAGAATTAAATTTGAAAAAATAAAAATTTAAAAATTCAAGTAAAAAATTGATATGTGGAAATAACATTTTTTGTAACCTAAACTTTGATGAAAGTGGACATTTTTAAATTCTTTATATTACTATTATTTCAATTTTTTTAAAATTATACTTTTCTGGTGGCCTTTAAGAGTTATAGTTTGCCCATTGCACTTCAAGTAAAATGTAGTTTTTATCAGTGCAATAAAGCATTTTCAAAGCAATTAATTTGCATTAATCCATTTCTATTTTTGATGCTGCTAGTGAAATCTTATTTGGCAGAGTGTCAGCCAATTCACTCCAATATTCATAATTTTCTTGGGACATGAGTTATAGATATGAGCTTACCTAAAATAAATGTATGGTTTCTCATGATAGCTGGGTAGTATCTCCACTGAAAACCATGTTTACTAAGTAAGCTGTTATTTGAAATAACATTTCCTCGTTATCTCAGGATAACACTGTAAATTATATGTATTATTCAGAATACTAAACAAATATTTTCAGGAGCTCATCAAGCACCTGACTTACAGCTCTGAAATTGTCGCAGTGTTACTCCGAGAACAAATCTTGTTTGTGTATATATTATGAAATTAGACTACACCAAGCCCACAGGCAGATACAATCATTCTTTCAACTGTACAATAAATCCTGCTGCTCTGAAAAGATTGAAAGCCTATTTGCATTTGTCAGAGGTAATGAAATGCATCTTAATAGATTCAAATATGCAGCTTTAATAAGTATCAGCCAAATATAATCATTTGCTGGGTGTGATCAGGTGGGCTCCTAACATGAAGCTTTGTTTCTCCAGTTGGCTCTTGTTTAGTTTTCCTGTTTGCACAGCAGAAATGTGAAGCATTACACTTGCGGGTGGATTGAGCTTCAAAATTATTATCAGGTAGAAATAAACAGGAATCACTTGTTTTGTCAGCAAATAAATGCTTCAGAAAAAAAGCCTATATTATGCTAAGGCTTTTGGATCTACTGTTAGCTTAATAAGTAAAAATGCCTTTTTTGCCAAGTCTCTGTAATCACAGGAACAACAACAACAACAACAAAATAAATGGAATATGTGTTCCAAGAAAGTTTGCATGATTACTTTTAATTATGCAAAGTTCTTGACATACAACTCTATGGACAGACATCTGGCTTGGAAAGTTTTTCTTTAACAGAAGTTGACATTGGGAAATTTATATTTTCTTTTTTCTCAGATTTCTCTAAAGAGTTTTAAAATTTCAGATAGATCCACTATATAATACACACTTTTTTTTTTTTTTTTTTTTTTTTTTTGAGACGGAGTCTGGCTCTGTTGCCCAGGCTGGAGTGCAGTGGCCGGATCTCAGCTCACTGCAAGCTCCGCCTCCCGGGTTTACGCCATTCTCCTGCCTCAGCCTCCTGAGTAGCTGGGACTACAGGCGCCCGCCACCTCGCCCGGCTAGTTTTTTGTATTTTTTAGTAGAGACGGGGTTTCACCGGGGTAGCCAGGATGGTCTCGATCTCCTGACCTTGTGATCCGCCCATCTCGGCCTCCCAAAGTGCTGGGATTACAGGCTTGAGCCACCGCGCCCGGCCAATACACACTTTTTTTATACCACAGTACACTAAGGACAATTTCAGAATTAGTATCCTAGCATCACTCATAAAATACCAGTTGGAAATGTATATCCAAAAGAGAAGAGAACCTACATCCACTCCAAAAGTGCAGCTAGCATAAGATTTGACTTGGAAGCTTTGCATGCCTATTTGTTCTAAACAGTGCTTGAGCAGCCTAAACACAATGGCATAAATAAAAATAAACGTCCTTCAGAATAACAAGAACATCATGTTCATCACACCTGGATTCATCCTCATCATAGCTGATGTGTACAGGAATGATTAGAAATCATATAGATACTGATGAGGAGTAAGAGGAAGTTATTTAAAATTCGTCTGCACCTTGTGCTCAAAATATCTCCATCAGCTTGTAGTCACTCTTACAAACAAAATAGGAAACCATTTTTTTATACTGAAAAAGCTTAATTTTATGAATATTTTAGATACATTTATCCAGATTGAAATTTTTGAAAATGCAAGCATAACATTTTCTTCTCTATTTCATAACAGGTGTAACTAAAAAGTGAACACAAAAAAATCCAACACATGTTACTTAGAAAGTATAGATTTTCTCTATGAAGATAACTCTCATGTTGGTTCATCATCTTTTCAGAACATCATACTAATAATTAGGACATGAATCTGTTTTTTAATAACATAACTTGATCATATCTACCATATTCCAAACCTATAAAACCAAAAATCAGCAAAAAGAACCCAGCTTGCAAATACTTTGAATCCTATCCTTTATTGATGATGAATCAACATCACTGTCTGTTTGATGGTACCGTATGAAACACAAATATCTAAGTAAACGCTGATTATCTGGTAAGCTGTCATCTCTTAGACACAAAGGTAGTTTATGTTTAGGCACCAAAATCATAACACTGACTTCACTCAAGTTTAAACATGTCCATTTAAACATCAGTCGAAATGATAATTACATCAGAATTATATATTATTGGTCAATAAATAATAAACGAATGAATGAGAATGATCTATGAATTAGCTAAACAATACAAGTTTGCAAATAATTTACATGTACACATAATACTGATTTGACTCCTATTTAATCACCAGTTTTTTTCATGTTTACTAGATAGATTTACTGTTTGATATACAGGTTCTTAAAACTTTTTTTTCTATTTTTAGTACAAGTATCTTTTAATATTCTTATGACTGGCTATCTTCTGCTGCTGGTAGAAATGTGTCTGATTGCTGTGGTGTGTGCTGTAAAATCCTTTTTGAGTGGAATGTTGGCTTCTATCAGTCTTTTCCTTAAGTGTCTATTCTATTTTTCTTTTTCTAATAAAAGGCCTAGCTGGGCTGATGATGTTGCTATTACATTGCTCTTTTCACCATCCTGTTTCTGACGTTTCCGTTAGCACAGATACACCTTCTGTAACATTGCTGAGTAAAGGCATGCTCCTCTGTCTCACCCGGAATATGTAATTTGTCTTTTTGTCTATTGACCTTTGTGTTTTGAACACTGGAGTAGTATCTCCTGACTTTGGTTTCTCTGATATACACTGACTTCTGAGTTACTCTGTGACCCGCGTTTCCATCTGCCTAAATACAGTTTTCATGTCTCTCCTCCTGAGTTGTATGGTTCCTGGGTCAATCATTTATTATTTTTCCAGTCTTGAAGACCATTTTATGGGATCTTTCAATAGCTCCACTGATGAATGATGCAGTTGAAAAAGACTGCATCATGTTGTCTGCAGGCTTTCCTTTTCTCTCGTTTAAATACTTTGAAATAAAATAACTTGGGATTTCTCAAATTGTGTTCCAAAGATTACTCATTTCAAGCCATCATAACCATATAATAACATAGATCATATTGGTAGATATGATTGCATAAATTTTTCTGGGTCGTGAAGCAATTTTGTGAAAGGCTACATTAAACCAAATTAATCGGGTCCTTTTAACGTAGAATTTCTCATTATCTTCAAGATTCGTTAAGTTTTTTTTGTGACTACGTATGAACTTTTCCAGGAAGAGCACAATGCATTCTGTGGAACAGACTTTGAGAAGTGCTTGGGTAGTTTTTTTACTCCTTGCTTTCACTCAGGATTAATACAGAGTGGACTTAAATACAATCTGTTCTCCCCAGCTTGTTCTTCTATCGGATGATGAAAGAGGACATTCTAGCAATGAGACACAATGAAAGAGCAATTTCATTACATATAAACATTCCATTCTATTTGGGAGCTTAGGTTTCATGTCTTTCTTCGTCAGCTACCACCTCTTACTTCATATCTTTTCCTCTCCTGTTGCTTACTTATACCAGTTGTGTGTACCTGTTCTTTAAACATAGGCCATACGCATCTTTGAGAAGACCCTGAAATACACTTCCTTCTCTGTTCTGTGGCATTTCACAAGAGCAAAATAAATGTTAAAGTCAAAAGTGCAATAGTATTAAATATTAATTACATTTTAAATAATGATAATTAAGATTGAAACAAAATAATTATTGGATTACACTTTTCTTTATATAAAAATTCACAGTGAAATCCCGTCTCTACTAAAAGTACAAAAAATTAGCTGGGCATGCTGGCAGACGCCTGTGGTCCCAGCTACTCAGGAGGTTGAGGCAGGAGAATGGCATGAACCAGGGAGGCGGAGGTTGCAGTGAGCCAAGATCACATCACTGCACTCCAGCCTGGGTGACAGAGCGAGACAAAAAAAAAAAAAAATTCTATTTCTTTCTTGCATTTTAAAAACTGTTTTCACATATTATCTAAATCCCTAGTGAGCATTTAGGGAAGGTAATTGAGTGGTAGCTGTTAAAATTTTTGTCATGTTTGATTCTAGAAATGACCAAATAGAAGGTTTACTCTATTCCACAAAGATTATGAAACTAGACACATTATATAAAGCAAGTATTTTAGACATCAGACAACATTCCAAGACAGTACTGTGATTCTTAAAGATAACTCAGGAAGTTAGCTTCACATTCACTGCATTCTGCCTGGAGCCACTTTTCAAATTGTGGTTTAAAAAGTGAAGCCTTAGTAGAGGTCAGTAGTCTCTTTGCATGGAGAAAAGCACAGATCAGCTTGAGGCTGCCCAGGCAGCTGCACTTATCAGCACATGTTACCGTAGAGAATAGTCCAGGAACTAGCACGGAGGTAGCCTCCAACACTGAAATGTCATACATGTTTTAAGAATCTAAAAGTCTTGGAAGAGAACAACTACTGGTGGCTGCGAGAGGAGCCAAGATTCTGGAAGCTGAATGATGATGGGAGATGCTGGAGATTTAAATGGGCAAGAAGAGAGGTCTCAATGAACATACTGATTATTCAGTTGAGACTCCAGAAAGACTACTGTGGGAAAGAGAGTTTCTGGGGTGCCAGTTGAGTTGGTCTCCCCTGTGTGAGACACCCATGG
Organism: Rhinopithecus roxellana; assembly: GCF_007565055.1. Classification (NCBI taxonomy): domain Eukaryota; kingdom Metazoa; phylum Chordata; class Mammalia; order Primates; family Cercopithecidae; genus Rhinopithecus; species Rhinopithecus roxellana. The sequence goes on along the minus strand of NC_044549.1, from coordinate 5,702,993 downwards.
GAAGCCATGGGTGGCCTCTCAGGAGAAAAGTCTTCTTGCCTTCATGTCTTTATGCCCTGAGAGCATTATCCCTCAGCGGCATTCCACAGGTTGCTCAGGGAGATAACACTCCCCTGAAGCAGTGGAGCATAACCAAACATCTTGGCTCCTTCTGAAACCTGCTCCCACCCGTTTCAGTCCCGATAAGTTAAAGATCTTAAGTAGTTTAGACGCACGCCTTTGCTCAAGGAAATTCACAGAAACCGTCGCTGCTGTACCTCTTATCGAATGACTCACGAGTTCTCCTTCACTGATTAATCCTTTTCCTCATCCCTTCTTCCCCTTCCCATCTGCCCTAACAACAAAGATCCTGTAAACCAATAAATTGGGTGGAGTCCAAGAGCTCTGGGCCGTGAGCAAGGCTCTGACGCTCCGGTCCCCTGGACCCGGCTTTTAAACGCTTATTCTGTCTCTTTCTAGCTCCTTTGTCTCCGCCGGACTCTGGGTACCCGCTGGGTGGTGTGGGGCTTGTTTCTCCAACAACTACAGCTTAGGATTGTTCTTGGCCATGCTGTTGGCTGACTCTTTCAAGGTCCCTAACTGAGGTCCCAAAGGCAACATCCTACCAGCATAGCCAATCACCTTCATGCTGCGAATGTACATGTCAATTATACAGGCTGACAAAATAACAGCAAACTACCTACCAACCAACCAACCAACTCACCCACAAACGAACAGGAATAATAGCTATGGAAGCTCTGACCTAAATAGCAAACCCAGGAGCATTTGCTTCTCCCGCTTTGAAGAGCAGGATTCCTGGCCCCATGGTCAGTTTTTATTTCTGTTCATCCCTTCCTTGACACTTCTAAATCCAGCCTAGGTTTTCCTTCGGCCTATTGACTAACTGGCTAGTCTTTCCATTCCACCGGAAAACACCTCTGGAAAGGCTCCCCGCTTCCATATCTGCCCCATAGGCATGGTCCCTGGGACCTCTAGCATGGGTTTAGCTCTATAATATCCTTAGGTACCTTTCAGGCTCCTGCCTTATTGGAACAGCCACTGTCCACAGCATGTCTTGCTTCTGAAACTTTAGCTGGCCCATCAGCAACCAGAATCACAGCAAACATAGCTGTTCACATTTGCATTGGTGGGTTCTTCTAAGGAATTATTGAGCCAGGCTTCCTTCTCTTTGACTATTGGAAGACTTAACAACACATCCGATGCTCTTTGGATTTTGACTCATTATTATGTTGTGCCCTGGTCTATTCAAGGTCCTGATAGACCATGGCCACCGTGTTGTTGGCCCTCCAAATGCTGTGCTGCTCCTCCCAGAAGGAAAAATTTCCTCCTGTCCTGATGGCCTAGGTCAATTGTGTTCGTTTCAAAATATCATAGCACTAGAGTAAGTGAAATATTTTAATTGTGGTCATCAATAATTTGCAAAGGGAAGGAGACACACACCACTGGTGCCTCACCATACCATGTAATGAAAAGTTCATTATATGAATTTACAAGCAAAGCAGCCTTACAGCACAGGGAAGCACATGTCAAAGAGTTCCAGAGAGAGATGATGTTCTCATTCAGCTTTGCATAGTTGTATGAAATTGTACACACGAAAAAGTTGATTAGATATGTGAGAATGAGAATTTCCTGGCATCATAAGAAAGGAAAAACCTCTGGAGCTCAGCAGGTTGTGTTAAAAACCTTGTGTGAGCTTTCTTTGAGATCACTGGGATCATTCAAAACTACAATGTTTCTAAAAGGTGGGTGGGTAATGAGCCTCCAGAACCCTGTGCTGGCCGTGGCTCAGCCTTCTACCAACTGCCAATTCCCTCAGACTTCTTGAAAGAGAAATATAAACTCATTGTCTCCACTTTTAAATGTCTCATGTATTTTTAAACTCTCTATTCTGGCTTGTGTATAAAAACTTCTTAGGTTAAAGACTGGAAATAGCCCCCTTGTTTGTAAATCCAAAGCACTTTTAATTTTCCTTATTTTGTTTGCTCTTTCTTGGAAATTGGTCTATTTTCTCTTTTTCAAAGTTCATTGTTTCTTTGGTTTTAAATTTTCTTTTAATTTCTATTTTTTGTGGGCACATGGCAGGTGCATATGTTTATGAGGTACATAAGATGTTTTGATACAGGCATGCAATCCTTTGGCTTCTATGATCTAAGTCTTTCTGTCATTCTCTCCTCTCTCCCTCAGTTATTCCCCTATATTCTCAGTATGTCTTTTAGTCTCAAATTCTTTTCTTTTATACTTCTCTTTGTTTGTATTTTGGAATAATGGTATTCATTAAAGTTCAGGAGATAGATCTCTTCCTTTTCTTTTAAGTGATAACATTTACTCTGATGGATTAATAACTCTCTATATACGTGTAAATCTCACACGTGTACACCCATGTCCAGCCTACCTCATAGTCTCCGGACATATACCTATCTATCTCATGTGTCTAAAACTTGGATGCACCACTTATTTCTTCTACATTAAACCTGTAACTTTCTTGGTGTTCTTTTGCCCTACAATTTGCTCTTCTACTTAGTAACAAAAATAAACTTCTTTTCAATTATATGTCCCTTCTCCCTCTCCACCATGTGAAATGATTACTAAGTCCTATTGATTTCAATTCCTATATTTCAAGTCTGTCACTTTTTCTGCACCTGCCTGAATCAGGTTCTCATTAATATCTTGTTTATGGAAAAGAACCTTATAATGGAATTCCCTAATTTCAGAATTATTCCCTTCTAAACCATTTTCAGTGGTTTAGCTGGAAAGATTATTTTAGAAATAAAAATATTCTTGTTTAAAATCCTTGAATGTAGGCCGCGTGCGGTGGCTTACACCTGTTATCCCAGCACTTTGGGAGGCCGAAGCGGGCAGATCACCTGAGGTCAGGAGTTCAAGACCAGCTTGAACAACATGGAGAAACCCTGTCTCTATTAAGGATACAAAATTAACTGGGCATGGTAGCACATGCCTGTAATCCCAGCTAGTTGGGAGGCTGAGGCAGGAGAATCACTTGAACCCGGGAAGTGCAGGTTGCGGTGAGCCGAGATCGCACCATTGCACTCCAGCCTGAGTAACAAGAGCGAAACTCCATCTCAAAAAAAAAAAAAAAAAATCCTTGCATGTTTCCTCAGTGGTCTGCTAGGGAAGTGACACATTTCCAAGCATGACCATGATACTTCATGACACAGATCCAGCCTGTCTCTCCGTGCTGCTTCTCTTGCTGTGACTTAATATTTGTTCTCCAACAACATTTCAACCTCTGATCTATATCATCACACACACACCCCCACACCACACACTCCCGTATGTTCTGTGCAAAAGACTATAAACAGCTCCATCTGCCTAGAAAGGCTTTCTCCTGCCCTGTCCCTTGGGCTAGGTTAACTCTTACATGATTTTCAACATTCAGTTCATGTTTTACCTTCTCTGGAATGCCTTTCTCTTTTTTCCTATGTTAAAATGTATTTATTTATTCATTTTTCTATTTTTACAGATTGTTTTGGTTACATAGTAGGTGTACATATTTATGGGGTACATGAGACGCTGTGATACAAGCATGCAATGTGAAATAATCACATCGTGAAGAATGGGGTATCCCCTCAAATATTTATATTTTGTGTTAAAAACAATCCAGTTACATCCTTTCAGTTATTTTAAAATGTACAATTAAGTTATTATTGAATAGAATCACCCTATTCTGTTATCAAATAGTAGATCTTATTCATTCTTTCTATTTTTTGTACGCATTAACCATCCCCACCTCCCCCCAGGCTCCCACTACCCTTCTCAGCCTCTGTTAACCGCCCTACTCTCTATGCTCATGAGCTCACTTGTTTTGAGTTTTAGATCTAACAAACAAGTGAGAACATGCAATGCTTGTCTTTCTGTGCCTGGCTTGTTTCACTTAACATAATGATTTCTAGTTCCATCCATGTTGTTGCGAATGACAGGAATGCCCTTCCTTCCTTCCTTCCTTCCTTCCTTCCTTCCTTCCTTCCTTCCTTCCTTCCTTCCTTCCTTCCTTCTTTCCTTCCTTCTTTCCTTCCTTCCTCTCTCTCTGTCTCTTTCTTTTTGACAGAGTCTCACTCTGTCACCAGATTGGAGTGCAGTGGTGCCATCTTGAGTCACTGCAACCTCCGCCTCCTGGGTTCAAGCAATTCTCCTGCCTCAGCCGCCTGAGTAGCTGGAATTACAGTCATGCCCCACCACGCCCAAGTAATTTTGTATTTTCAGTAGAGACGGGGTTTCTCCATGTTGGTCAGGCTGGTCTCGAACTCCCGACCTCCTGTGACCCACCTGTCTCGGCCTCCCAAAGTACTGAGATTACAGGCATGAGCCACCGCGCCTGGCCTGGAATGCCTTTCTTTTGACATCACATATACCGTATGCTGTATTAAATAAGTGAAGTGAAATTTTTGGCTTAGTTTCCTAATACATAAAGTGGGAGTGGCAGTGTACTAATGAGGATATATTAATAAATTGATAAATATAAGGTATGTAACTTGAGTAAATAACTTTGCCTACTTTTAATAAGTTTTTCACATGCTACAAATAGTAATACATTTTGTATGGGAATTCAATGAAAAAAATCTTTGCTAGTTTAGTGAAAAGATCAACACATAGGCCAAGTGTGAAAGTTTAGCTTAAATGGTTTTTCATGAGGTAATATTATGTACTCCATCCACATTTTCTCAGAATCTGGCAGAATCAAGGGTAAAATTTATGTATTACTTTGATAATTAGTTACCTTTTGCTATTAAAATTATTCTAAATTTGCACATTTCTCTTTCTAATTTCATATATCTCCCATCACAATTGCAATTATTTTGTGTTATCGGGATTTATTCTGTTATTATGTTTATCATTCTGCTATTTTGTGTATCCTATTTCTTGGGTCTCACATCTCTAGGGCAGCCTTGTAATTTCTATTATTGGTATATAACAGAAGTGGGTTTTTTATGACCTCTCATTTTGAGGTTTCTAATATTGCCAAAGGAGTGTTTTATTTTTACCTTTCTAGGAAAAACTGTGTTGCAATGTGTTGATCTTTTTTGAAATTATGTCTTTTGCAGTAACATAGATGGAACTGGAGGCCATTATCATAAGTGAAATAATTCAAAAAGTCAAATACTGGATGCTCTCATTTTTATGTAGGAGATAATGTATACACAAGAACATAAAGAGTGCAATAATAGACACTGGAGAATAAGAAGGGTGGGAAGTTGGGAAGGATGTGAGGAGTGAAGAATTACTGAATAGGTACAATGTACCTTATTGGGGTGATTGTTTACACTAAAAGCCCAGACTTCACCACTACACAATATGTCATTGTAACAAAACTGCACTGTACCTCCGAAATCTATAAAAATAATAGTGAATCTTGTAGGTAGTCTCATTGCTTATACAGCCATTAACCCTAACACCTAAGTCTTTGTTTTTGCACAGGGAAAATATGGAACTCTAATTTCAGATGAAGGGATTTCAGCTGGTTAGTAACTCTGTGACCCACTCAGAAGAGAGAACACCCTCTCCTCTCCCTCCTGACAAACCCGATGAGGTGACTCTGTGTGAGGGATATATTTGACTCGGCTTCTAGAAAGAGATGTTGACCTCATCTGCAAGCGACTGTGGGCTTTTGCTTTTAAGCCTCATTTACTATTTTCTCTGTTCTTTCTTCCTTGTCATAAGGCTTGACTCCTGAATCACAGGCCCCATATTCATTGCTTGGTATAAACAACAGATCTCATCAGGACTGTGTTTCAACAGGGAGCTGTTCCTACTTATTTTATTGTCTGTCATCAGTCAAATGGAAAGAAAGAGTTTCTTATTGTCAAAAATGCAACATTTTGTGGTAACAAAGTTGAAAGGAATTTTAGCACCTGCAAATGGCTTCTAGTTACCTTAGGGTCTCTACAGAATGAAAGTAACAATTCTAATACCTCTGTTTGTGTGTGCACCTGTGTGTGCACATACATACGTATATTGTCATGTTTTGTTTCCAGAAAGTGTTATGTGAATAAATTAACATTACCAATCTGGTTCATTTTACCTATGAACAAACAGGTTGGTTTATGGCATACTGGAGCATAGATCCATGTCTCTGTTCTCCTCGCCCAACACGTCTTCCGCCACACTATGTTGTCTCTGATAGCTGTATCCTTTGCAAGAAGGTCCAACTTACATTTATGTGATGTCAATTATCGTGGCAGCTTCTCTGCAATGGGCAGCCTGGCGTCTGTTCCTTGACGATATGTTGAGTGATATTTGCCAGAAAGGAGCTTTATCAGAAACAAAAAGGCAAGGGATGTGCTAATTCACCAGTTACCATAATCCACATTCCCATAATGTACCTCGAGGACTTTGTCACGTATTTTTACCTAGAAACCTTTGGCACACATATCAACTCTGGGTCAATGTACCTGCTCCACTGACATCCCTGCATCACCTTGGATTGCACAAAGGTACAATTAGCCTATAGGCTGCATGTGTTCTAATTTTGAATTATGAATCTCAAGTGGAGCTTATTTTGCCAAATTTGACTCTGTGCTCAGATTCTGTCTTGACGGTTTCTAGGAACCTTCATGGTTTCCCTTACTGTGAAAGAAAATTATATGAGATTTGAGGAATTTCTGCATATGATCCAGACAAAATTGAGGTTTCAGACCTCTATATGGGTGAGCCTTTTGGTGAGCCAGGTTTTACTGAAGCAAGGGTATCTTCTATTCTAAATTTCACGTTTAGGATTTAGGGTTATAACTTAATACTTGTCACTGAACTAAAGACATTGTCTCTGATTCATGGTCACCAGTGTAAAATTCCAAGAGGTTTTCTTTCAAGCTGTCTGAATCGAGGTTGATGACACTGTGCATATCCAGGTGCTGATGGATCTTTCCAGTCACTTGCCAGTATACTCCCATTAAGCACTGTTAGCACTTGGAAAACTGAGTATTATTAAGGATAAAAACTTCGAGGGTCCACCTTACCCAAACACAGTTGAAAGAATGACTTTCCTGAGGGATAGTGCTGTTCTTTATTAACGGGGGTTATATTTGTATTAACCATTGACATTAATTCATCTCCTGAGGTTTTCTGGAACGTGAACTATTTCATAAATTAAATACTAGATTTCAAGACTAATATGATCAATATGTATGTTTTCTTCTCCCTGAAAAAACCTTCCCTCCCTCCCTTCCTCCCTCCCTCCTTCCTTCCCTTTTCCTTCCCTCCCTCCCTCCCTCCCTCCCTCCCTTCCTTCTCCCTCCCTCCCTCCCTCCCTCCCTCCCTCCCTTCCTTCCTTCCTTCCTTCCTTCCTTCCTTCCTTCCTTCCTTCCTTCCTTCCTTCCTTCCTTCTTTCCTTCCTTCCTTCCTTCCTTCTTTCCTTCCTTCTTTCCTTCCTTCCTTCCTTTCTTCTTCCTTCCTTCCTTCTTTCCTTTTAAAGGATTTTGCAATCAGTTTGTATTTCAAAGGATTAGCTATGGTATCTGTACATATTTCTACCAGAGCCTGAGCCAACCTTGAGTGTTTTCAAGAGTGAACGTGTTTTGTTGTTACAAATCAAATAATGGTAAGCTTTTGTCTTATTGAGTGAAATTTATGTAATCTGTTCTAATAGATGACAGGGATTATATGGTCCAATGAACTCTTTTTGATCCTTAACCCTTAGCTTAGTCCTGCTTTGTAACTAGAGGTTTGAGATACTACATCTTAAGCAGGGAAATTATTTCTTCACTAGAATTCTATTAAAGTTACAAAATGAAACAAAACTTGAGTTTAAAATTAATAAATAACTCCAACCATGCATGGTGGGACTGGAAATAGGGAAGGAATGAGTTTGTGCCTATGGTGTTTATGGGGTAAAAAGAGCATGCATATTTTTAAATTTTAAAAATGTGGGTTTGAATTTCAATCAGGATAATCTTTGAGAGTTGATAAACCTTTTGGAGCTTTAAATTCCTCATCAGAAAAAATGGATTTGACAGTCCCTATGTATTAGAGTTATTTTAAAGATTTACTATTGTATGTTGCATAGTGCCTTTAGAAGATAATTAATACTAGCTTCCATCTCTTTCCTTTTCCACAAAATTTCTTCCTTTACATAAGACATGCATTTTACTCATGCTACTAAAACATGAATCCATGAGATAATACTGCCTAGGGAAGGTAGGTTTTGTAGATTGACTTAGACCTATATCAGAACCAAAGAGACATTTGGAAAGCCAAGATTTTATTTTTGAAGAATAAATATGTGTTATTACTAATTGCAGCACGATTGCTCCAGCCAGCAGGCTCTCATCTGAGTTCCTACAGCATACTTCTGGATAGACTACAAGGTTTTAAATCCACATTGCACCACTTTCTAGCATATGATCTTAAAAAGGTAATTTATCCTTTCTCTGCCTCAGTTTTCTTACTGTAAAATATCATTTAATGACAGTACCTTTCTCAGTAGAGTTAGTATGAGGATAAAGTGTGCCTAGCTCTTTGAAAATGGTAAAAAGGTGATTTGTTATATTTTGTGTTATGGTAATATCAACTTGGCCGTGTGTCTGTTTTTCCAATAGATGCAGATGGATGTCCTCTTGTTTGGGCCACCTCTGTATCAGCAGCCTTGCTGAATATGTGATGCAGTGAGTAGTAGAGGGAGGTTTAGGACAGTTCATGGCCACTCCCTTGAGATTTCATACTTCAGAAAACAAGTAACAATAAAAGAAGGGGTGCTACTGACATATTAGATGTGTTTTATTGAGAATCAATGATAAACAAGAAGGTATCTCGTCCACCTTATCTACATTCCCTCTTTCTACAATTTCCATCTTTTGTTAGTTTGCTCTAGGACATCTATTGACAGGAGCAATGGCTGACATGACTCATGTTAGTATAAATTGCAGGGTCAGAGAAGTGAAGCAATCCCTCACGTTCCCCACATGGGATTAAAAAGTAACCATGCAAGAATGGGATGATTACAACTTGCCTAATGGTTATGTTCAGCCCCCAGTGGTCTTTCTGTACTAATCATTAGTATACCGGGAAATGTGACTAGTAGAATGTCAAAATACAATTAAACTTTTTGTGCCATTTCTAGTATAAATACACAAGCAATATAATGTTTACAATGGTGAAGAAAGAGGATTGTTATCTTTCATCAGCAGCCAGGGATTTAGAAAGGTGATGTGTGAAAGGTAAAAAGATAAAAAGTAAATTCTCATGTATCAATAACTTAAATTAAACATATATGTACAGAGAAGATACCTATGTAAAAATATAAGTACATGGACACATATAGAAACACACACATATTTGAATAAATGTTTAACTGCTAACAGGGTGGGTTTTGGCAGACAGTACTTCAGATGTTACTGACTAGAAGTAATGAGGCTGGAACTAGTAAGAATTGAAGTGACTCCTAAAGTTTATATAACCTGTTAGTGGCAGACCAGGTTTTAAAATTCACTCCTTGATTCCATTAAGTCCTAGAGTTTAGTCCATTAAGCCATGCTACCTCCATTTAAAACCTATTACCAGATCTTTTACATGCTTAGCATTCAGTGTTTGAAGTAACTAAATGCAATACAACTGAAGTGGCATATTCCTGGATAGATGCACACATATTTGCATATATATCTCTACTCTTTTATTTGCCATAAGTTTTAAGCTTATAAATTAATAATGGTCCTATAAAGCTAAGGATTTCTTTTTATGTTGTTAAATGCTGTCTTCCGTGATTATTTCCAGAGTGACTGATGTTAATTTTGCAGCCTGTGTAGGCTGAACTGATATCTCTTAAATCACAGTGCTTGATAAAGGGAGGAGGTTAATAAGGCACGGGTCATTACATTTGCAGACCCATTCTAATTTATACTAATGACTAACGGGACTCATAGCAAATAAGAGTCTGTGAATTGGAAAGTGAAATGGCTTGATTAAAAACAATGAGTTTTATGTGTTTTGGAACCACACAAAGAGAATGATAATTTTGATGTCATCTATCCCTGATAGAGAAACTGTCAATACAGAAAACAGAGGATTGTTTATGAATAGCTTTTGTGAATAAGGATATTCACAGACTCCTAATAAATCAGGTTCTAGTGCGGTGAACTCTCCAAGAGTGTGGCTGTGGGCTTTATCCCACAGTTTTGATGAACTATTTTCTGAAATAAAGGATAATCAGGTGGGGTATTTTTGTTATATGGAAAATGTTAGTTTTTGTCACAATAGGATTTGACCTATAGATGAAGTACAGTTTAGTTACATTTTTTTGTGAATCAGCCCATATATATTATTAGAGTTTCTCTTTTATTAAGAAACACTGGGAACAGCAGAAGCCATGTAATTCAAGGGAACGTGAGGATTCAAAGCACCTACTGAGAATTATCCTTCCCCCACAAGCGCCAAGGAAAAGTAGAACTGTTGTCCCTGAGAACCATTTAGAAAAAGGTGGGGAAAATCCGTGCTTCTGTAACCCCCAAACGAGTGGATTTACTCTGTTGACTTTTCCTGACTCCAGGAGCTTTTGATATTATCCACTGATGCTAACTTGTAACTCTGTGTGTGTGTGTGTGTGTGTGTGTGTGTGTGTGTGTGTGTACATGCACATGAATATGTGTTTGTGTGTTGGGGGTTGGGATTGGATACACACAAGGCGGATCTTAAGAAATTAATTTTGTGCTCTTCACTAAAATAAGCCTATCTTGTGGCCACATAACATACAACACACTTAAAGAGGATGCTTTGGCTGGGCGCGGTGGCTCACGCCTGTAATCCCAGCATTGTGGGAGGCTGAGGCGGGTGGATCACCTGAGGTCTGGAGTTTGAGACCACCCTGGCCACTAAAACTGCAAAAATTAGCCAGGCGTGGTGGTGCACAACTGTAGTCCTGGCTAATCAGGAGGCTGAGGCAGGAGAATCGCTTGAACCCAGGAGGCGGAGGTTGCAGTGAGCCGAGATGGCGCCAGTGCGCTCCAGCCTGGGCCACAGAGCGAGACTCCATGTCAAACAAAAAACGAACAAACAAAAAGAAGAATATGCTTTAGTGCTAACATTAGTAATGCTGAATAAGTGCAAAAAGAATGAAGAAAAAACACACTTTTAGGTGTGGAATGATAATCGTTTCTTAGTGTCCTCACAGTGTCAGATTAGTTTTTGTGAGGCTGTGCTGAGAAGCCCTTGCAGTCTCTAATTACAGCGTTTATCATCAGTCTTGGCTCAGCACAGAGGCACCAAAATTGTATTGCTTTGGTGTTAATTGCAGGTCTGTGATACCATCTCTGGAGAGTTTGTGCAGACCATTTAGGAGACAAGAAGGACTGGGGTCCTGGGTGGGTGGTGTGGGCAGCTGTGTATTATTTAAACCTAAAACCATCCCTTCTATCACAGATGGTAGGAAAAGATCCACGATGGGAAAATTCAGAACTATAAACCACAGTGTTGAGAAGTGAGTCCTTTCAAAGAGGTGGACTGAATGAAGCCTTTTCTAAAGAATGAGTCATCCGTTCTTGGGGGAGCAAAACAATGACTAATGAATGAAGAACTGAGTGTGTGTGTACCTATAGGTATAGATGTAGGTGCACACACAGAGAGGGACAGAGAGAGGGGAAAGTGAGCACAGGATCCCACCATGTATGCAGCGTCAGTTAGTTCTGCCTGAGAAATCATACCAGTTGTGTTGAGAGTGATGCAGGATAATTAGGGAGTAAGTGTGGATAAGCTGGATATATAGTTCTTAGGGTATTCAAGTAGATAGTTCCTCTGGCCCACCATTGTGGAGGGTATTTAGACAAAAAGTAACATATTCAGTTGAAAATGTTTCCCACACAGGCTGCCTATCTGAAGATGATGTACACCAAAACACAAAACAAAACAAATCAATCCCCCAGTCCTTGCCTAGAATCACATTGCTTGACTTGGAACTATTCAAATCTTAGCGGTATTCGAGTAGGGATGAACCTCTGGAAATGTCACATCTGGGTAGTTACCAGTGGCAAAAATCTCTCAAGACATGATTTGATTTGAAAAGTAGACTTCTCCTTCCGCTCACCTCCTCTCTCTTCTTCTCATCCTCTTCTTCCTCCTCATCTTCTTCTTCAAATAAGTTCTTTTGTTTAGATTTCCTTTAATCAAAATATAAATATTGAGAATTGATTACTTGGTAATCATACTACTTTATGAAGACTAAAACACGTGGTACAATTCCCCTTTACCTTCCAGAGGAATCCCAACTAGAACACTTTAATTTACCAGTTATTTCTTAATTCAAAATAGTTCACTACATAAGGTAATATTGCAAGGAGCACTTTATAAAAGTAAGTATCTTTCCTACACCATCTACCAATTCGTTTCTTTACAGAAATCCATTTTGTAGCAGTTTTCTCATAAGTACATATATGTATTTGTCTCTTTTTAAAATTTTACTTTTCTCACTAGAAATATATGTTAATGAATGTAACATTTGAACACTTAAAAGACATACAATCATTATAAAAGATGAAGAGATATCCTTAATCTGATGTCAAGCTCCATCACCCCTACTTGCCCCAGGTACCCTTTGGGTACTTATTTTATATATTTCTAGGTTCTTAGAGTGGGTCTTTATGCCTTGAAATTAACACATTGATAGCTCCAGTAATTTATTTATCAACCTCAAGAAGGTTCTCTTTAACCTATCTTTCTCCTATCACTGGTTATATTACGATTTGCATGTTGTCTTTGTTTTTAGCATATAAATTATTTCACCATTACCATAATTGTTTAGCCTTAGTTCCATATTTTAAAGGTTTTTAAGGCTCATCATCACATTTTTATTATTTTTCAAGTATTTTTAAATTTTAACTTTTAATTTCAGAAGGTACAAGTGCAGGTTTGGTACCAATAACGAGTTCTGAAATTGAGGCGGTAATAAATAGCTGACCAAACAAAAATAGCCCAAGACCAGATGAATTCACAGCTAAATTCCACCAGATTTACAACGAAGTGCTGGTACAACTCCTACTGAAATTATTCCAAGGAATTGAGGATGAGAAACTCTTTCCTAACTCATTGTATGAGGCAAGCATCATCCTGATACCAAAACCTGGCAGAGATTCAACACGAAAACAAAACTTCAGGCCAATATCCTTGATGAACATCGATGCAAAAATCCTCAACAAAATTTTGGCGAACTGAATCCAGCAGCACATCAAAAAGCGTATCCACCCATTATCAAGTGGGTTTCATACCCAGGATGCAAGGTTGGTTCAACATACACAAATCAAATGTGATTCATCACATAAACAGAACTAAGACAAAACCACATTATTATCTCAACAGATGCAGAAAAGTCTTTCAACAAAATTTGACATCCATTCATGTTAAAAAATAATCTCAATAAAATTGGTATTGAAGGAACATACCTTGGTACTTTCAATAGCTTCAAGATGGCCAAAGTGATGCCCTCAGGTGGCTAATTTCAAACTGGAGTGATGGAATAGTCGTATACCCAATTCCTTCTCTGCCAACTGAGGGAAGAAGAGGAAGAGCTGCAATCATTTTTGATGCTTCAAAGCATTTGGCTAAAATGACATTCACTCTTCAATGAAGTAGTCATCCCATCTCATCCCCACTACTCTGTCTCTGCTGCTACCCTGCCTAGGTCTGATATATACCTACCTAAAATCAAATAAGGTAGCCTTTGTTGATTAATGTATTCTATCTTTTAAGTGAGCTTCTGAGGTAGCTATGTCACCTGTTGGCTCATTTGGAGTTTGTAATCAAGCTTCCTATCCCTCCCTGCACCACCCCTCAAAACACACTCTATGTGTGATGCGACTTTGGCCAAATCACCTCTCAGGCTCTTCTTTCTTATGTGTAAAATGAGAAGATTGTAGGCAGATGCTCTGAATTTCTTTCTATCCTAACTTTTTTTTAATCCTAGGAGAGTTCACTTGGTATTTTCATGTAGAATCTCTTATCTGCAGCAATGTAGGAGTGTAGATCTGCCCAGAAACATTAAGCTGATTCAACAACATAAATTGTATAGATAATTTATTTCAGTTCTACAAAGCCTATATTCACAGATGCCTGAATACTGTGTGGCTTGTGTGTGTGTGTGTGTGTGTGTGTGTCTGTGTGTCTGTGTGTCTGTGTAGATATATTCAATTGACTATGCTGGCTTGTGATGGTCCAGGAGGGAGAAAACAAGTTATAAACAGAAAACACCAGTGGGCATGTGAGTGAGGGAAATCAGGTGTGGATTTCTAGGCAAAAACTGTCTATTTCTCTCTCTCTCTCTCTCTCTCTCTCTCTCTCTTTACTCTCAGGAACAGGCATTTAATTCAGTACTATATCTGGTTTGAGGTGCTGTCAACCTCTCATCTAATAGGTTCATACACAGGGAAGAGAAAGAGAAATTTTTAGGGCAAATAGATCACAGGCTATGTATAACACTAAAGGAAAGTCTAAAGTGGGTTTTAACCATGTGAAAGCACTAATTATTCTGTAATATATATCCCTCTGTCATATATCAACACATCTCTTAGAGTTTGAAATCCCTTCTCTGGTCTTCATCTTACACCCAAACTCTTTCCCAGTTTCCATCTAGCTCCAAATTTATATAAACAGGATTAAAAGGTGATTATAAATGACAAAGATGCAACATGCGGAGGCCGATTACTAAAGAGTGTCTGAGAAGGGAGAGAAGAGAAGTGACAAGAGAGACAGTTTACTCCAGTGACCACGGGTTGGGTGGACACATGCATACCTCCAGAATCTAGAATGCATTTCTATGATTTTTAAGGAAAGTGAATAAGAATAGAGGATCTTCTGATGTCCTTCTTTGTCTTTGGTTATTTATTGGTCAGAATATGGACTCATATGCAGTACTATGTAAAGAATGGCTTAGTACGTACTTCTGTTTAACACGCCGTAGACTTGCTCAGAGAAAGTTTTTGTTACAGACTGTACTGTGTCTATATTCTCTACTTGAACTTACATGGAAATTATATTAAGAAAAAGCAAAAATAACCAAAAAGGACATGTTTTAGATATTCCTAAAAACAAAAATTATACAAATGCTAAGAACATTATTATAACTAGCATATTAAAAGTATGAGGATATTGTCCATCTGACACTCTAAAAAAAATTGTTACTCTCTATATTTTTAAAATGTATTATTCCTACAAAAATTTTATTGTAAAATATCACAATCCTGAACAAAACATCTCGTGGGATTTTATGAAATCCCAGTTGTTTTGAAGGTAAATGACAGTTTAAGTGGAATTATCAAGGTGACTTCCACTATTACTGTTATTTTTGTCTGCAGTAACTAATGACAACCTTTTCCCACAGAACTGAACATAAATTAAATGAAAGCAATGCCACTGACTTCCAGTAATAAATAGAAAGGAGACAGTAATGGGGGCTCCCTACTGTTTTTCTTTGCTAGTGCGTCCTAGGAATGAAGAAGAAAGAATATCTAGTTCATCACTCAAATTTTTATGAAATGTTCCAATTCTCACACCACCCTGAAGATAGAGCATTGGTACATTTGAAAAATGAGCTATCCTCACATATAATGTGACAATTGACAACATAAAACTTAAGGGAAAAAATCTGCATTTTTGTACAACTTAGACGCTGGTGAAAGGGATATCAGCTTTATAACTTCAATGAATGAAATATATCTTCCTAAAATAATCATCGGTTTCATCTATATTTGAATTTTGAAGGCTAATTCTTTAGTTCGGTTTAAAATATGTGAAGGTGAGGCAATATATCAGTTTAGTCAGGTGGTGAAGATGTCAGACTTTGAATGTGGAATCAGAAGCAATTGTTCTGATTCCATTTAATGGCTTTGTGCCCTTGGAGAAATCAGTCTCCGTTTTCTAAAATATCAGATAAGAATGATAAGCCTGACCTCTCTGGTTTGTTCAGAGGTTGTGGTGGACATCTTATTTGGACTATCCACTCATGGTATGGCCTAAGCCATTTTGTATGTCTGCCCCTTACTGCACCATCCCTCAGCCATGATTCACTGGACTAAGGTGAGCCGATGACCCTAGCTAAGCCAACTGGGCCTCTATTATTGGATAACTGAAATTGAGGGTGAAAGAGTGACAGATAGTTTTGCTGTCTCCAAATACTTATACCTGGACTTATAGAACTCCAAACACAACCCCAAACCCACCATATGGAGCAGAGAAAAAGAGGACAATACGATTTAAGAAGAAACAGAATTAATCAAATTTAGAGAGATGAGGCATGAATGAGATTTCAGATAGTTTTCCATACCTTTCTGATGCTTAGAAATCCCACTGTCTTTGGATTTCACGTGAAACTTCTGTATAGTAATCTCTTTCTGGCCAATGTCAGCTTGAATCAGATTCTTTGTTTGCAACCTGATATGGTTTGGCTGTGTCCCCACCCAAATCTCATCTTGAATTACAGTTCCTATAATCCCCACATGCTATGGGAGGAACCCAGTGGGAGGTAACTGAATCATGGGGTCAGTTACCTCCATGCTGTTCTCAAGATAGGAGGGAGTTTTCATGAGATCTGATGGTTTTATAAGGGGATTTTGCTGTTTTACTCAGCACTTCTCCTTGCTGCTGCCATGAGAAGAAGAACATGTTTGCTTCCCCTTCTGCCATGATTGTAAGTTTCCTGAGGCCTCCTCAGTCATGTGGAACTGTGAGTCAGTTAAAACTCTTTCCTTTATAAATTACCCAGTTTCGAGTATGTCTTTATTAGCAGCATGAGACTGGACTAACATACAACCCAAGAAGCCTTACCTAATAATAGATGAAGTGAGAATGCTCACGGATATCATTTTTAAAACTATAGAGCAGCTTAGGAGGGTTGTCACAAAATTCCAGCAAATGTAGGAAAAAAGCCCAGACTCCTTAGTATAAGTAAACGACTTAGACCAGCAGGCAGTGACACAGAGCATAAGCTATAGCAGCAATTCCCTCTGGAGCCTTCTGACCTTCAACCTGACTGTGCCCTGCTGCCAGCGAGATCACCTGATTCAGGTCACGATTCTAGAGGGTCTTTTGACAAGTTCCATTGGCTTTCTAAACCATTACATTTTCCTAATACTCCTCCCTCACTTTTATTTTTTCTAATAGCGCTGGCTTTTTATCTGCTGGCTCAACAGGCAAGAGTGACTGGTAACAGTTCTAATGTGTTCATTTTTGAGTGAAACTGTATCTTTAGGATCAATTTCCTAGATATACCATTCTGTTAGCAATCCCAGGTTTAAGCCTGTTTATATCTATTCCTGTCCTCATATAAAGGGAAGGTATTACCAAGATATTCATTCAGTTGTGGTGATTAAGAGCTTCTCCTTGGAGTCAATCACCCCTGTCGGTGCTAGTACCTATTATTATTTTTGTTTCTTCAGAAAATGTAGTGGGCTTGAAATAACATGTGTTATTTCTATAAATAGCATTGGCAGAAAACTTGGGAAAATGTCAATCTAACATTTCTTTTTTTTTTTTTTTGAGATGGAGTCTTGCTCTGTTGCCCAGGCTGGAGTGCAGTGGTGTAATCTCGGCTCACTGCAATCTCCACCTCCCATGTTCAAGTGATTCTCCTGCCTCAGCCTCCTGAGTAGCTGGGATTACAGGCACCTGACACCACGCCGGGTACTTTTTGTATTTTTAGTAGAGACAGGGTTTCACCATGTTGGTCAGGCTGGTCTTGAACTCCTGACCTTGTGATCCACCTGCCTCGGCCTCCCAAAGTGCTGGTATTACAGGCATGACCCACCACGCCCTGCCCAATGTAGCATTTCTATAAGTCCTGCCTCGGATCATATTCTTCCAAGGTAAGACATAATACGATGCAACTAATACATTGCAGGAAACTATTAAAATGAGCAGAATCCTGCCCATGAACTCTGTCTTCTACCTTCAGAAATCAGAAGAAAACAAAGGAAATTTTCTGCTTCAGGAGTTAGCTAGGAGTCCCAGATAAGTTTGGATAAGTTGTCTTCTTTTCTAGCTTTCTCCTCAGCATCAAGCTCAGGGGAAGAAGGACCTTGAAATTCTGAACTTAACTGTCAATACTCTCCCTTCTTCCTCTACCCCTACCCCAGGGCTCCTACCTTTACCATCACTCTCTGCATGGTAACCAGGGCAAATTTTCATTTTATTCTTGGTTTTACTGGCCACCCCTGCACACACGAAACTCTCGGGTCGTCCTCATCACGCAGAGTTGTATTCTCATATAGCTCTGCTCATCCTCTTTGCTTACCCATCTGCCACCTTTCTTAAGACCTGAAAATCCTCCTGTGTGTCCTCTGGCACTCACAGGCACTCATCAGCAAAATGCCCTGTTTTCTCCTCCACTTTTTTTTTTTTTTGGAATGTTTCTTCTTTTTATGGAACAGAAGTCTGACTTTTCTCCCTGATGACATTATTTCTTCAGAAATTCTGAATTGGTGGTTTCCTGGAAGCTGATTTCTCCACCTCAACCCTTATGTAATTGATAGCCCTGGATCTTTACTGTCACATATGGTGGCCACTAGCTGCATGTGTCTATCACACACTTGAAATGTGGCTAATGTGAATTAAGGTATGCTATCTGGGAAAAATAATAGATGAAGTGAGATTCACTGGAGACACACTGGATTTCAAAGATTGCGCAAAATCAAATGTAATATGTTTCATTAATATGTTTTCATATTGACTGCATGTTTAATTGGATAAATTGGGTTAAATAAAATATATATTTTAAAGTTAATTTTACTTTTTTTACCCTCTATTCATGTGACTACTGCAAATTTTAAAATTATGTTGTATATATCCCACACTATTTTTCCATTGGGACATTTGCTCTTACTCTTTCCTTTACAAATTTTCTAGTATTTAATCTCATGACATAAAACACCTTCTATCACACTCCTCCTACTGTCTGCATCAACTTTAATCCCCCAAACACTCCAACACTCTTCCCATCCCTCCCTTCTGTCCTATCTTCCACTTCCCTCCCTCTCTTTTTCTTTTTTCTTTTCCCTTCTTCTCCTCCTTCTGCTTCCTTCCTTCCTTCCTTCCTTCCTTCCTTCCTTCCTTCCTTCCTTCCTTCCCTCCCTCCTTTCTTTCCTTTCCTTTCCCTTCCTTTCCTTTCCTTTCCCTTCCTTTCCTTTCCCTTCCTTTCCTTTCCCTTCCTTTCCTTTCCCTTCCTTCCTCCCTTCCCTTCCCTTCCCTTCCCTTCCCTTCCCTTCCTTTCCTTCCCTTCCCTTCCCTTCCCTTCCCTTCCCTTCCCTTCCCTTCCCTTCCCTTCCCTTCCCTTCCCTTCCCTTTCCTTCCCTTCCCTTCCCTTCCATTCCTCCTTTTCTTTCTCCTCCCCTTTCTTTTTCCTTTTCTTCCGTTGGGTCACATGTCATTCTTTCCAATATACATAAATCATAAAGTCTTTGTGATTCCACTATACACATAGATACTATTTCAATGATGTAGACCTTCATTTGAATTCTTTTCCAGTGATTTATTTTCCTCTACTTTTCCTCATGCACTCATTACCATGGCCATATGCTAGAACGTGTCACTATGAAAACTTCCAACCCCCCTGTAATTCCGGTTTTCAAGTGGTGTACCGCATCTTATTTTTCTATTTTTTGTCTGTTTATCTGCAATAGTCTTTCCACGTATATTTTCTTATGTAATTTAAATCTCATTATCCCTTGTCATAATCACTCCCTTTGCATACATTTTCAACTCTCTTGCCTCTCTCTCACTTTGTCATAATATCAGACAAAATTTCCATTCTGTTTAATTATCTACCTTCTTCATTCCTAAACCCTTGAGGCTGAATAGATTGTATGAAAACCCCCAGCAATCTACCTGGCCCCCTTTTAGTTCTCTGACCACAAACCTGAAGTGAGTCCCTAGTACTGTTGAACAAATATTTATTCTCTCATGCGACTATTTTTTGCCCTTTCCTCTTTTTATAAACCTCAACACCTACTCTCCTCTCTTTAAGCACATGATCTTACTTCCTAGTTCACTGGGGAAATAGAAACAATTGCAAGAGTATTATAATAAATCTTTACCATTCTTCTGCCTATCGAATACACATTAATTCACACATATTCCGCTTTGCCACTGTTATGATGAAGTCCTTATGTTTTAATTCCTATCCCTTCATCTGAACACTAGATTTTATTTGCTCTCACATATCTAAGTTCATTACTCCAGAAATCCTCCTACCTTATGATTTTTCTTTTTGTTGGATCTTTCCCATTAGTATACAGATATACTATAATTTCTATTATCTTAAAAATCTTCCCCTATTTACTGCTCCATATTTATCTGTTTTTCTTTGCAGCAAAATTCGACTAAGGCTTTTATTTTTTTTTTTTTAACATGGTCTTTCTATAAGTCCTCTGTTACCATGTTCTCTTAAATCCCTCTAATCTGTCTTTTGTCCCTACCACTTTACCAGAATCATTGCTGCAAGATTGACAATGACTTTCATATCTAAATACATGTCCAATTTTCATCCTACTTTAAACACAGTTGGCCACTCTTCCTTGTAACATCTTTAAGTTGCCTTATCTCTACCTCACATGCTGCTCTTTCTTAGTTTCCTTTGCTCATTTTTTTCCTATCATTCTAACTTGTAAGAATTGAATTGCCCCAGAGATCAGATTTTTGGACTTCTTCTCATCTGTGTCTATATTCGCTTCCTTGGTGGTATCATTCAATTTCATGGCATTAAATGTAGTTTCATATTTATAATTCTAGTTTTTTCCCTACACTTTGAAATAAGACATTAAGTGTCTATCAATAGTTCCAATTAAGTATCTAATAGGCATAAGATCTAATAGATATCTCCGATATAATATGTCCAATATTTGATCTTCCTTCCAAATGTATTCTTGACATTATCTGCACTATGTCAATCAGTAAATGGCAACTAAATGCTTCTAATTCTTCAGGCCAAACAACTCAGAGTCATCCGTAATTCGTCTTTCTCGCCCAAGCACCACATCCAATCCATTAGCAAATTCTGCATTTCTAACTCAAAACTATCTCCCAAATCTGACCATTTCTAATTGTCTCATTTACCACTACTTTGACCAATCCACCACCACCACCACCATCTCCCTTGTAGATTTACAATAATTCCTACTAAGTTCCCACTTTCCACTCTTGTTCCTCTATCCCTCTGCCCTCTTCTCCTCCCCACCTGATTTCTACTTGCCATACAACAGTTAAGGTGATCCTGTCAAGTCAAATTGCTCCTTAGTCAAATATCTAAAATGACTTCCCGCTACACTCACACTAACACTATACCTTCCTATGGCCTTCGGTGACATACATGTTCTACTCTTTCACCTATTTGACATTATTTCTTATGTCATTTATCTTCATTCACTCAGTTTGTGGTTTCCTTTCTGTTATTAAAATATGACAAGCTCACTCCTAATCAGAGATTTTTAGTGGATAAGAATAAGAAATAAAACTAAAAGTCCAATGGTAATTTAGACGTTATCCTGTAAGAATTGGAGAATCATTTTCAGTGAAGCAGCAGGCAAAATATGCATTTTGGAAAGTGAACTATAAGCTAAAATCATTTAAGATCAATTAGGAATGGGAGAGACAGTATAGCTTACTAAAATTTGGTGGTTATTTTTTGAGGTTACTAACTAGGCTTTGGAAGAGAGGCACAATGAATTTGAACAGCATTAAAAAAAATGGAATTGAAAGGATTATCTCATTTAATATGCTAGATTGAGGGATAGGAGAGTCAAAGATGGCTGAGGCATTCAGTGTGCTCTGAGTACCTTGCTGAGTGGGAAAAGCGGACCAGCTGTTTGTCTTAGTCAGTTTGGGTTTCTATAACAAACTACCATAACTGAGTGGCTTATAATATATATAAATGTATTTCTCACAGTTCTAAGGGCTAGGAGTTTGATATCAGCATGGCAATGTGTAGCAATCTGCTGAAGAATTTCTCCTAAGTTATAAACTGCTGACTTCTGTATCCTCACAGTGTGGGAAAAGAGTGAGTTAACTCTCTGGTATTTTCTTATAATTGTACTAACCCTACTCATGAAGATTCCCCACTTATGACTTAATTACCTTTCCAAAGCCCCATTTCCTAATACCATCACATTGGGGCTTAGGATTTCAAAATATGAATCTTTTGAGGAGATACAATGTTTAGTTTGTAACAAGATTTTTAAAAATCTATTCTTGATATTGGTTTAATAATACATGTCATGATATTCTGGTTCTAGTCTGTTCCCAAGTCTTGCCCTAATATTGGTAGATCAAGATCTTGTGAAAATGATCTCCATTTCATCAATAGGTTCTTTGTTTAAGACCTAAAACCTATAAAAAGGAAATTTTATGCTCCATGAAATTGTATTTCACAAACATCAAATGTTGATGGAATAAGATAATACTGTGACCCAGTCAACTGAATACAAATACCAGTAGTCCAGGCACTCTAGAATACAACATGTTCGATGTAAAATGAGGTACAAAAATTAGCTTGGTGTGTTGACTGTAATCTCAGCTACTCAGGTGGCTGAGGCAGGAGAATTACTTGAACCCAGGAGGCGGAGTTTGCAGTGAGCCAAGATGGCGCCACTGCAGTCCAGCCTGGGCAATAGAGTGAGACTGTCTCAACAAATACAAATAAATAAATACAATGAGGGACTTTTCCAAAATTTAAGTTTTGCCTAATTTTTAAGAAATAGTCAAGTACTAATGTCCTGTCTTTTGGATAACTCACTCAGTACCCTGTCCCTTCGCAATTGTTACTGGCTTTAATGTTTCTATGTCCAACTCTGTGCACTGCTGAAAGGGTTTGGTTTCACTCTGTCTCATGCTCTTTATGATCGAGTTATCTTTTTAAGTATGGGGCTCTGATCTTGAATCCCAGCTGCCAAGTCCACACCCTCTCAGGAGAAATCTAGCAAAAGGTTCATTTATATATCACTTGCGAGAACCACTTTACAAAACCCTGCCATGCATATCAAATATCCGCCTACTTCCTAAAAGGCCAAGGGTCTTTAGACAGGGACTCAGAATTGTTTCATCTGTAGAAGCTGTCATTTCTGAAGCAAACACTTTTGAAGCTTTGAACACTAATATTTATATCTAATGCCCTTGGTCCCTAAGGACCTAAAGAATCAATGATGTTACCTAGGTAGTTTAAAGACAGATTTATGGTTGCTGTGCAACCATCATGCCTTAGTGCATGACAGATCATTTTATTTTTTATAACACATCACATGAGTTGTCTCTTTCTCTCTGCGTTTCTGTGCACATGAACACATAGAAGGGACATATTTTGTGATTCAATTTAACATTTCAAAAAATTTATCAGCTAATATAGGAATGTAAGCAGGGGAAAGACAGGACTTTTTAATTTAGACTTAATGTCTGTATTGCTGATAGTTAGCAGGGTTATTATTATATTATTGGGTTTAGTAATAACTTTTATTGTTCATTTGTATTATAATGCATGGCTCAGATGGGAAGATGGAAAACACAGAAAGTAAAATTATCAGGAGTCCCAAGAACCAAAACCAACATAGGTTCTAATTACACACACATGCAAGTATATTTTTCAAAATAGAATAATACACTGTTTTGTAATCTGAAATAAGAATGATCTAAGCAAATTTATTACTTAATCTAGGGATAGACTTATGTTCTTCCAGTAAACCAAAGGAGAAGAATGAGACATTGTGGTGATAAGAACTAGGCATACAGCATTGTGACACTGGGTTCTAGGTGTTAAGGTTCAGACATACATCTGTGTCTAGAAAGATACCATGTAGGTTAAACTTTTGAGGGGTTTCAGGGTGAATCTCAATGTTATATGTTGACCATATTTAAAAACTACACTAATCCTTGGAAAATCCTACACAAGTAGGATTGATACAATATCTGTAGTTAAAAATTTGTGGCTTGTGTAACATTGTCCTTTTGGCTTACTATATTATTCATAAATTTCTAAATATTGATTTTTAAAAAATAGTTTATGTACATGCTTACAAATTATCAACTGATGCTGTACAACTGTACAGTTCCCCGAGGTAGTCTTTGCAAGTCTAGCCTTAAAAATTGCAATAATTATTATGATCCTATGGATAGGTGAGAAGCTGGAAGACATACATGACTGTACTTTTATATAATTTGTTAGCAATACGGTGTAAGCTGGCCAGCCCCAGAAAAGACAGAACAAACTAGATTTGTTTCTACCTGCATGGTTTTGTATGACTGTCGCTTTCTATATATGACTGTCGCTTTCTATATATGACTGTCGCTTTCTATACTGTGTGTGTAAAACTGAGTACACGGTTTGCTAACCTTTCTTTTGCTTCCCGCTGAACTTCCAGCTCATGTGAAATGTTTTACCACATCACTTATAATGGTTAGAAGGGATTACTTTGTTTAAGCCTGATTATTTTCCCATGTAATCAATACAAAATATTGGATTTGAAAATAGCTTATGCATTAAGAATATTACTTGCCTCCAAACGCAACCCAAATAGGAGGACTGTTTAGTGAATGAAAATACTTTGAAAAATGAGGCCTTTATTTGCAATGTAGCACTTCTAAAAGTAAAAATGCTGCTGGAAATTTCCTTATATTGCTTAAATATATAGAACTACAAGGCAGCTGGATATTGCAAATAGCATTGCATAAATTATATAAACTTGAATAGAGCAGATTTGAAACGAGAAGGAAGAGCAACTATCATTGAATTTTCAAAGGAAATATTGCTGTTTGACAAAACACCACACATTCCCCAAAAACATATGTTAATTAGCAAACTTTGAATCTATTCCTCATGGATCACATTTCCACAGGGGAATTAAAGACAGTTATCCGTTGAAATTTTAGTGGCATATCAGCATCTAGCACAATTTTGAGTTAGGGATAAGTAAATCAATGAACTATGATTAAAGTTTCTAGTAACAAATAGTAGAGTGAAATATACATTCAAGGAATAAAGTAACCTTGGATTTCAAGCTTAAGAGATATCTTCAGATATTAATACGTAAAATGGTATTTAACAAAATTAAGTTCAAACTCTTCTGATTTTGAGATATTTACAAAACAAATTCAACCATAAGCATTATTTTAATGTTCTTTCTCATTAGAACATTTTCTTCAGTTTTATTAAAAATGTGTGCCAATTAAAATAGTTATATGCTTTTCCTAATATTAAACTGACAAATACTGTGTATGCTTGATTTCTTAAAATATTGATTACTTTAATGAACATGAATGACTTGAAATATGTAATCATTTTGAGTAGACACAATCTTTGGGGTATATACATATATGTAAACTCTTAAAAGCTTTTTAAAAATTTGATAACTTGTGAAAAGTTGTCTAAAATATTATAATAAATTATAATGATTAATAGTGAATTTTTTCTTTTTTTTTTTGAGACGGAGTCTCACTCTGTCGCCCAGGCTGGAGTGAGCGGCGCCATCTTGGCTCCCTGCAAGCTCCGCCCCCCCCCCCCCCCCCCCCCCCCCCCGTTCCCGCCATGCTCCTGTCTCAGCCTCCCGAGGAGCTGGGACCACAGGCGCCGCCACCATGCCCGGCTCATTTTTTGTATTTTTAGTAGAGACGGGGTTTCACTGTGTTAGCCAGGATGGTCTCCATCTCCTGACCTCGTGATCCTCCCTCCTCGGCCTCCCAAAGTGCTGGGATTACAGGCATGAGCCACTGCGCCCGGCCATGATTTTTAATACAGTAGAAAAATCAGTGGTCTCAAAACTACTTGTTGGACCTCATTGTAAACTAAATTAATTTTCCAGGTTGTAAACCAATAGTCTTTTTTTTTTTTTTTTATTATTATACTTTAAGTTCTAGGGTACATGTGCATAACGTGCAGGTTTGTTACATATGTATACTTATGCCATGTTGGTGTGCTGCACCCATCAACTCGTCAGCACCCATCAATTCATCATTTATATCATGTATAACTCCCCAATGCAATCCCTCCCTCCTCCCCCCTCCCCCCTCCCCATGATAGACCCCAGTGTGTGATGTTCCCCTTCCCGAGTCCAAGTGATCTCATTGTTCAGTTCCCACCTGTGAGTGAGAACATGCGGTGTTTGGTTTTCTCTTCTTGTGATAGTTTGCTAAGAATGATGGTTTCCAGCTGCATCCATGTCCCTACAAAGGACGCAAACTCATCCTTTTTTATGGCTGCATAGTATTCCATGGTGTATATGTGCCACATTTTCTTAATCCAGGCTGTCACAGATGGACATTTGGGTTGATTCCAAGTCTTTGCTATTGTGAATAGTGCCGCAATAAACATACGTGTACATGTGTCTTTGTAGTAGACTAATTTATAATCCTTTGTAAACCAATAGTCTTACTAAAAGTTATTAGTTTTACATTTTCCTAAAAATAAAACTTTAGTTATGTTAAGTAAGACTTTAAATATATTAAAATCATTCTTCAATTTTTTTACAGTCAGTGAAAACTTCAGCTTGAATATATCTTTATGTAAAAGAGCTTCTGACTGCATAACTGTATTTACTGGAATCCATAAATCTCTACTAAACTACAGAGAAGAGTAAGTGAAAGTATTTGGGCTATTTTTTCCTTTTCTCTCATAATGTCATCTTACTGTGAACATGTTTTTGTTGCTTTAGATACACATACCTTAAATATTCTTCTGATGTTATGGACTCAAATTAAGATACAAAAAGGTAAGAGCAAATAGAAACAACAGACTATCTTTGTTTTGTAATGAGAATGATGAAAAGCTGCTCTTAGTTCAAAAAATCTAATCAAAATGAGATTGTAGAAGCTATAGCTTCTTGCATGAAGCACATGCAAAAAGACTCAGGATTTCAATTTGAGTGTAAGCTTATTATGACTCAGGTGTCATGTGCCTGTTTTTAAAAGCTAATACATCTGAAGGCCTTACTAGATTTCAAAGGTGACTGAGGTTAGATGGAGGTTGAGGGTAAGGGAACCATATATTAAAAACAGTAGACAGAAACTAGGGATATTTAGCTTGGAGGAGAGAAAACTCTAAGGGCAGGTATGGTGGCTATTTAAAAATAGTTGAAGAACTTAAATATGGAAGGAAGATTAAACTGCAGCAAACACTTTAGACTATTTTACACCTGAAGACTTTTCAACTCTAAGATTACATGATTTTGTGAACAATACTAACATTTTCAGAAAATGATGATTGTGATCACTAATAAATTATAAGTAACAATATTTAATTAACTGTTTTTCAAAAATTCCCATCACCAGTGACCCCCGTGTTATCTGTGTTCACCAGCAGTGGTGAAAACATCTGAAAAGTGATGCTAAAGCAAAGAAATATAATTGGGCCTTGGGGATTTGGAAAGCTCAGTAGGGTTAGCCCTTTTTTAGAAATTGTGTTAAGTATAATCTTAGAATCCTCCAAATCTTGGTATATATTCTCTTTATGGCTGTTCCTGAGATCTAAAGGGTAGTATCTTGGGCTTATATCATTCAGTTAAAGGCTCTGAAGGATGGATGACAGGCCAATTCTTAAGCCTATTAAGTGAAAATTATGGTACTGCTGACTACAGACTCTAAAAGTCTCAGTAATTGCCACTGTGATTTAAGATCATCTCCAGATGCAACATTGTGAAACTCATCGCAATTGCAACAAGCAAAAGTGTAGCCTTTAAATACAGAAGACAATATTTACACAGCTATATTTTTCCATTCATGATTTATCAATTGAATGATTGCTCAGTACCTCCAGATTAGGCCTATTATAAATATTTACAATGGCCATGCATTTCCCTTAGCCCTCGTGAATGGGCATACGTTACCCTGGTGTTAATAACGTTCCTCAAAGGCCGTTACCAATGGCATTCAGCATAAGATTCAGTTGTTAGGGACAAATTCCAATTAACAGTTAGTCACTTTTCATGGATTTAGAATACCAGAAGAGACAGAAGCTAAATATATGAAGTAAAATCATCATTTGAGTTGTTCCTGAGACAGCGCTAAGGTTACATAGAAACAAAAAAATTGTCTTTAAATAAACCACGTAGGTAACATCATTGATTCTTCAGTTCAAAGAAATTATGATCCTTGGGGACTGGAGCAACAGATACAAATGCTGGTTTTGAGAGCATCAGAACTGTTTGCTTCAAAGAGGACAGCTTAAGGGGATGAAACAATTCTGAGCCCCTGTCAAAGGACCTTTTGGCCTCTTAAGAAGTCGATGGAATTGGACATGCATTGCAAGGATTTGTAAAGTAGCTCCCTTGAGATTTCTTTAACAAGAGTTTTTGACTGATGGTAGTTGTTCTAAATCATCTTTTTCCTTAAATCTGTAAGAATTTACTTATTTTAAAAAAGAAGAAAATAAAAACAAAGACCTGCCCTGGAAAAAGGGTATTTATTTGATAACATAGGGTATCAATGGCTCTGTTTTTCTGGAAACAAATCAAACAAACAAAAGTAAAATAAACTGGAAAACACTATGACACTGCAGGAATAGCTGATTCAGTTTGTTTTTGGGGGACCTTCAGGGGAGAGCTACATAAGAACTTTGAAAGAAACATATATTTACAATAAAAGTAAGTGATAATTAAAGGCCATTCTATGGTTGTAGTCTGGTTTTAACTTTCCTGTCAATTTTCTCTCTGTTTTTAATAATGGGGAGCTTACACTTACCATTTAAGTAGCCATCTGAAAAGTCCAATCAATAAGGCTGTCCATTGTTTATTTTCATTTCCAAAAAGTGAACTGACCTTGCCAAGTTTCTTCTCTAGATAGAGGTAAATAACTTATTGTAAAGAGGGGACATGTTTTCATCATGTGGGCAGTGGAGGCAGTGAGCTGCTCAGGGAATTGTGTCCAGAGCACACAACTGTGCACAGGTGCCCTCTGCTGGAAAGCACAAGTAGGACAATTTTAGGAAAGCAATTTTTCTTTTCTTTTCTTTTCTTTTCTTTTCTTTTCTTTTCTTTTCTTTTCTTTTCTTTTCTTTTCTTTTCTTTTCTTTCTTTTTTTTTTTTTTTTTTCTTTCTGAGACCGAGTCTTGCTCTGCAGCCTAGGCTGGAGTGCAGTGGCATGATCTTGGCTCACTGCAACCTCTGCCTCCCAGGTTCAAGCCATTCTCCTGGCTCAGCCTCCTGAGTAGCTGGGATTACTGGTGCCTGCCACCCTCCCCAGCTAATTTGTGTGTTTTTAGTAGAGACAGGATTTCACCATGTTGGCCAGGCTGATCTCGAACTCCTGACCTCAGGTGATCCACCCACTTTGTCCTCCCAAAGTGCTGGGATTACAGGCATGAGCCTCTGCACCCAGGCGGGAAGCAATTTCTAAGCTGTGTTCTTTTCTACCCATGGCATTTGTCAAATCCAATATATATATAACATCAACAGATTTTTGTTTTGTGCCTACTTCGTGTAAAGTCAGGTGTTAGAATCTATATGAAATAAAAGGAAACACAAGTCATTGCCACTGTTTCAAAGAGGCAACAGTCAAATCTCATATCTTCTCCATTCCTATGTCAGTTTAACTGGGAACAGGGGGAGACAGATAGCCAGGACACTGAGTGGGCTGACTACTGCATACTCCTACTGCACTGTCTAATGTGGTAGCTACTACCTAGATTTAGGTGTGGCAACTCAATTTTAAATTAATTAAGATTAAAAATAATTAAATTTTCCATTTTAATTCAATCACATTAACCACATTTCAATTGCCCAGGGAATACATGTGGCCTGTGGATATCATATTGAATAGTGTTGAGATAGGATATGACCTCCATCACATCAAGTTCCAGCAGAGAGCATTGCAAGATATCCTAAAATAATAGAAAGAGCAGTGGCCTGAGTGTCAAAAGTCCAAGGTTTGAGTCAGGCTTATTATTATTTTGTGTGACCTAGAAGAAGTTACTTCCCTTTTCTTGAATTCAATTACCATCTTTTCCAAATGAGGGTTTTGTTTGAAAACCCATGAGAAATATTACAGTAGTGATTCAAAGATGCCGTAAGGGCTCCTTTACAGAACAGAGCTAAGAGTCACCTTGAGTCTCCTGAAAGTGTACTCTTGTTTTAAAAGTTTCCGGATACATAATTATATCCCAAACTGAAATTTGATTTTGGTTTCTCTCAAGGGTTGGGCCCGTTTGACTTTCAGTAAGCAAATAAACACAACTTTTCACAGTGTGGCTGCTGCCAGACTACTGCCCAATATATAAAAACATAATGCTAAAGGAGTTTTCATCATCTGTATTATCAGCCAATCTACCAGTGTCATTCAAACTGTAAATGTGAAGCTTGTTTTGGTAGCCATGGCTGACACGAAAGTTGAAAAGAATGCTGGAGCTACATTTGTGATTTTATTGAGAATTGTTTTCACTAGGGAACTCTCAGCCTGTTGGATTAAAATGGTAAAGAGACCTTTTACGGCAAGAGCTCTGCCGTTATCCCCTTAGCAAAGTTTGCTTTTGTGATAATTACACCTATCCTTGTTTACCAAATGAATCACTTTTCAGTGCTGCTTTTAACCTTGACTGGTTTCCCTTTGATGATTACTCTTTGCTCTGATGAGACGTTGAGAAATAGCCTGCACATTTCACACCGCACATTTTCAAGTGATGTTTACTCTTGGTTTCCTTTAAAGCACGTTTCCGAGGTCCATTTGAGGGGCAGTTAACTTGGGGGAGGATGTCAACAATATGTTTTTCATTTGCAAGAGGATAAATGACTGTGCGCTGGTTAGTTAGGAATAATGATACCTAATTTCTGTGCCTCCCTTGGATGCAATTAAGTATCAACAGACCCACTCCTGATCATGAGAGGAAAGGTTAAGGGAATTTAGAAAGTGGTAGGTGAAGATGAGGCCAATGGTTCCTGTAAGTTAGCACGGGTTTGGTCAGGTACATTTCTTCATAGAGCAAGAAAAGTTTCCACAAGGTAGAAGAATGCTGAGATGTTGAAATCATGTGCTGGACTTCAGGTTCACACTTTGTAGCACCAGTAATTTTAAGTATAAAGCTTGATAATTAAACATTATAAGTTCCAAAACAGAATTTCTATAACAAACTCAAGAGCCTATCTCTAGTTTTTGTGCGTTGGGGGAGGGTACTAAAAGACTGCTAAAACCTTCTTTATGATAGTGGTGGCAGTAGCAAAGAAGGCAGAAGAGAAATATCAGCAAGTATCAAGAAGTCTGGGTGGTATAGAAATGGCCGAAACTGATACATGTGGCAACCCAGGAAATAACAATGGAAGGTGCAGGCATTACAAAAATCTACTCGACCAGGAACATTGGTTTCAGAGGCTGTGGAGATCTGGAACCAAAGTTGAAAGCAAAAGAAACATGGGAGAGGAGAGTCGTGTCCTAGTAATTTGATATTGCTACTCCAAGGAAAAAATGTCTGGCTCACGCTTGTTATCCCAGCACTTTGGGAGGCCTAGACAGGCAGATTACCTGAGGTCAGTAATTCGAGACCAGCCTGGTCAACATGGCAAAATCCTGTCTCTACTAAAAATACAAAAAAAATTAGTTGGGCATGGTGGCGGACACCTGTAATCCCAGCTACCAGGAACGCTGAGGCATGAGAATCACTTGAACCAGGAAGTTGCAGGTTGCAGTGAGCTGAGATTGCACCACTGCACTCCAGCCTGGGCAACAGAACAAGAGTCCGTCAGAAAAAACAAAAAAAAGAAAAAAAGTCATGAGGAAGCAAAGGCAAGCGTATGGCCCTGGAGACACAAATATAGCATTGTGTCTCATAAACCTTCCTCATCTTCCATGCCACCCTGCCCTATTGCCTTATCTCTTGTCTCCTTGTCACAGGCAAATTTTCAAGTCACCTTCTGTCCCTTTTGCAATTTTTGGCTTCCGTGTCAACCTTTATTGACACTTTTATTGTGTATTGTGACCTCTCCCCCTCTACTGAAGCCAATCTCATTGAAATTACAATACACTAGGTAGACAATGAAACTACACATAATGGGTTCTGAGAATTCATAATTTTCTTAACCACAATGATTAATTTTTCATCTTTAAAATACATAATTTACTTAGCTTTTGTGGTCCTATGTTCCTCTCATTTTCCTACGTTTTCACCTTCTTTGCAGGCTCCTTCCCTTGGAGTTACTTCTTAATTGTGGGTGTTTCCACTTAGGAACTATTTTCTCACTCCATGCACTCTCATGGGGCAATTGCATCTACTCTCGAGATCCAAATACCATCGATATACTTGTAGTACCCAGATATATACTTGCAGGGCAAATTTTCCCTTTAGGCTCATGGAGCACGTCTATAAGTTGAATTCATTTTTTTTTTCCTTTTTACCTTCTATTTATTCCTTTTCCATGATTTCCCCTTTCATTAAATTGCTTCATTCTTCCAGTAACTCAAACAAACATACCTGAGGGTAATTGATGATTCCACCGAAGGTCTTAACTCCCTATTCACTAATGACAATCAGTGAATTGCCAAGACCTATTGAGTCTTCCATCTACAAGGCCACTCTCTTCTAACCCCATTTCTCCTGTCCTTGATCAGACTGGGTTTTTTAATTTCTGTAATAGCTTCTAAATGTCTTACATACTATAGTATTTTGTATCTGCAATTCATCTACTATAAAGACAGTGATCTTTTAGAAGCATATTGTGATGTAGACAATCCCTTCCTTAAGATCTCTCAATAATTTTTTATTGCCATCAGGATAAAGTTTCAACGCCTTACAGTCACTAGCAAGACTGTCTGCGACCTTTGTCCTACTTGTATCTTCTTACCACATCCCCGGGAACATTTCCCCTCAACTCAGAGTTTCAAATTCTGATTTCTTGTAGTTCTTTGAATTTTTACATCGTCTCTTACTTCACCACCTTCATACATGTTGTTTGTCTTTCACCATTACTTCATTCTTCTGAAGACCTCCCCACATTTCAGATCTTATCATAAATACTGTTTTCTTCAGGAGAATCTTCCCGACCACTAGAACAGGTTAGGTCCCCTGAAGAGCAGCTCTCCAGAAAATCTCCAACTTCCACTATTATACAAATAGGATTGTATTTACTTTCAATGGTATGTCTCTCTTTCAAACTGTAAGTTCTATTAAAGCAGTTTTAGTAGACTATGCTTTAATAGAACTTACACTTTGTCGATTTTACTTTACTTTTACTTTGTCTACTTTACAATTTAATTTTGATTAGCTATTCTTTAGAACTTTCCTTTGTCAGTTTTACTTTGACAAGTGTCAATTTTCACGTTCACTTTGTTAACTTTACTCAAGTTATGGAAAAAACATTTTTTCCACAATTTGAGGCAAAGATTCACACACATAAGAGGCATTTAAATCAATACATAAGATAAACATATACATAGACATATGTATAACATAATACTCGTAAAAGCACATGATTTTATCAATTGTGTTAACAAATATCAATATTAATGTCCTGTCGACTCATATAAAGAGATAAGGGCATGCCTAGATATTTCTAGCGTAACAATGTGTGGGTTCTTAGATAATCTTTTCTTCTTCAGAATTGCACACCAAAAATAACATGACTTGTTGGAAATACAAATGGGCAGAGATTCAAAACCTATGTAACTTTGTTACTAGAGTTTTAACTAAAATATTAATTTGTATATGGGAATATAACACATAACAAGGCAGGCAGCTCAGTGTGATTGGTGATGGCCACAGAGGATACTTTTTAAAAAATTGTCAGAACAATAGGTTGTATAACCTGGCTTGCGGGTACTGGGATGATGCAGAGCGAGTTGCGCTCTGAGCCAGCGGAGCTCCCATTTAGGGGTCACAAGATCAAGAGCAACGTGCCACAAGCTGGAGACTCTGCAAAACTGGTAGCAAACATCTCGGGGGAGAGCCCTGCACACAGGTACTCATTTTTACTTTTGTGAAGTACAGCTGAAAGTGCTTCTATCCGTATAGCAGCCGAACTAAGGGCTTTTTCCTCTTCTGATGAAACTTTCAATTGCACCTTGGCTATTCCGCCTCCTTTCCCTAGAAAAACCTGCATGTGAACTTCCATTGTTTTCTAGTCTTGATTATGTATAAGGTAATCAGTGTTAGAGAAGTGTACATGTGGGAGCAGAACAGACTGTATTTGCTCACTAGGCAAGTGGTACTGGAATTGCATTCCCTACATGACTACCAATTTCCACAGTCACATTTAGAAGGGAAAAAAAGAAGTCAAAAGTTAATAAAATGTTAACCTTTTCTCACTCACAGGGCAAGAATATGTGCTTCAATAGAAGTGTACATACAAGTGTTTTAGAAGTAAGTGTGTGTGTGTGTGTGTGAAAGAGAGAGAGACAGAGATAGAGAGAGAATGAGAGAGAGAGATAGGAGAGAGAGAGAGAGACTGAATGAGTCTGCATTTAATAAAGATGGTAAATCACTGAGTAGCTGAGTATTATGGAATAAGGGATTTATTATAGGAAAAAGACCTTACCCAACCACAGGAGGAAGGAAAGGTATGAAAAGGGGAGATGTAGAATCAGAAAAATGTCAATTCCTAAGACTTCTGAATCACTGATGTGGGTGGCAAATTATAACTTGCAAAAGGATCTGGAAAAGCAAGTCCCTCCAACTGATGCTGTGGCACTGTGCAGGAGAGCTGGTGAAGTGGGTGGCCTTTATGTATCATGAGGGCTTGGAGATTCCATCAGCAGAGCCAGCAGTTGGGAAAAAGCTATCTGTGGAACACAAAGATCAAGGATAAGGTGGAGCCTGCCAGCACTTCTGTATCTGTGTGTTCTCATATCGTACTGCCATGATCTTTGGAGAAGAATGACTGTATCTTTACTTTGCCTTCCAAATGATGAATAGAATTCTCCTGTGGCAAATTGTAACTTGGAGTCATACCGGCAAGGAGATTCTTGAAAACGGGATATAGTCACTGCTTAGACAAGTTGACACTTCAAATATATGTCAGTAGTTTAGCCTGCAGAGGGAGGCAAGTGCCAAATTATGGAGTGCTTCTAAGGCCAGAACTCAGAAGTAGCATTGTGTTCTGGACAGTACCTTTCTACCATCTTTGTTTTTGTAAGATAATTTTAGTAACAATAGAATGGACTGGATTGGAGAATGACTGGGAGTTTTGGAGTCCAATAATGAACTCTAGCATACCCTGGAGACCCTCCTTTGTAAGATGTTATAAAGAACTGAGCTATGAGCATGCCATTGGAAGGAAAGAAGGAAAAATCTATTTTTTTAAATAAAATTTCGTAGAAAATTATGGTGAAACAAATTGGATTCTGTCTAAGTGTCACAAAGTCCCAAATAACTAAGGATGAGAGTAAGTTCTGATAGCGCTGTTCCCATATGGCGCATATATCTCTGGGTCTTTGTTCTTGCAGATCTTTCTTCCTAGAACATTTTTCCAGATATTTGAATGTCTCATTTCACCCAAGCTTGGGCTCACATATCACATCCCCAGAGATATTAAAACAGTGCATCGATGCGTGTTCTCTTTTCTTATCCAATATTATATTTCTTCATAACATTCATTACCATAATACCTTAAATATATATATATATACATTTTTTAAAAAAAATTATTCTAGTGTCTCTTTTTGTCAAAAGCATGTACTCCATGAGGGCTGATATGTGTATTACTTTGTTTATTATGTATTCGTGCTCCTTGAATAGAGAATAAATAGTCCATATGGCCTTGGCCATGAAAAATGTGGGAACATCAGTAACAGCCTTTAAAATATGGTCAGACTGGAAGAGGCTGTAATTAGAGGCACTGACCTGACAGTGGAGGTAGAAGTGTACCCTTTCTAATGGGATTACTTTTTGATATTCATACATTAGAGGTCAACTTTGTTGAGATTCTTAGAAATAGTGATATTTAGTGAATGTTTCTATCTGAATCAATAGATGACCACATTTATTTATTTATATGCCTGACAATGAGAATGACAGAGACCAGCCAAGTTCAATTTCAGCTGAATGCTTGCTGGATCTGGAAATTCACTCAGTCATTATCCTAAATGGGTGCAGCACTAAAGTATGTTCAACCTCTACCCATGAGGGATAGATGCCTAACTCCTTGCCAGGCATTACATTAACTGAAGCTGATGGTGCTGGTAGAGAACCTCCCACACGTATTGTTGGGCAGGTATGGAGCAGTTGGGAAATGACGAAATGGCATGAAGCGACTACTTGAAAAGTTAGAATTATTCTGTAATCATTCTTTACCTAGGTTTGGCGTCTGTCAATCAGTGCACTGCTTTCAGATAGACGGCCATAACTGCATACCGCTGTGTGTTCTACATAGTTAGACTATAGGATTTGGCTTGTGGATGGGGAATTCAGGTACTATGAATGTACTGAGTGGAAGTTTGAAAACATTTACTGGGCAGAACAAGGAAATGGAACCCAGTGAAAGATGATATGTTGCCGGAGAAATTGGGAGGATTCTCAAAGAAGCCTCAGAATTTCCGTTTGTAGTTAAACCTGAAAATAACATGAAATAGCAGTAGTATATGTGTTCCTTTCCAGGGTCAGGGAGTTGGAATGGGATTGCATCCTCTAAACAGGAGATTGCCCTGGGCACTGAAAGCCAGATGGAAAAAGAAAAAAGATCCCTTGGCTGGAATGCTAAGAGGACCTTATCAAATGCCAGCTTTGATGCCCCGAGTTAAGAGTCACAAATCAGTGTTGGGAAGTATTGATCAGAATGAAAACTGTTTGAGTATGAATAAAGGCATCAAGGTGATTGATGTGAACAAAACTCTGGAGTGCCGGCTGTGTGTCTTCATGTCCTGGCCAGTTTGTGGTGTTTTGGTGTGTATATGTGTATTTGCGTGAATTGTTTTAAGACTCAAGAAAAGCCTGTAACACTTTAGTGTAGGCTGTGAAATCAGTTACGTTGCAGAATGCTGTTTAATATATTACTTATCTTTCAGAAAACATAGCCTAGTGCTGCAGAATTGTACCTATGTTAAGGTACATTACCTGATTCATCACAAAAAATTACATATGCATGCATGTATGAATGTATATGTGTATATATTTACATGTATATGTGTCCATAAGGAATGTGAACCTCAGAGGAGTCCAGCTTTGAAGAAGGCTCCTCTGGTTCTATATTCTCTGCATCTCCTCTCATCTGGAAGGTGCTTCATGTCTCCAGGATACCTTTGAGGTTATAATGATGAGCCGCAGTAGCTTTAGTAGTTCATTTGTAGTTGTCAGAACCAGGGCCCTGAGAATTATAATAAGCAAAGTTTTCTGACCAGATAACTATGCTAGTATGTTCATTAGTCTTCTAGTGAGCGGGTAAATTTTTATGATCAAGATGTGTATCAATTCTGCTGTCCTGTTTAATTATAGAGACAAGAAATAGGCAGACACACTGATGCAGCATTCAAGTTTGGGGAAAAAAAAGAGGGAAATTATTACAGACGTCTGGATGGTGTCCTCAGTTCCCCCTTTAGCTATTGAATCTCAGCTGTCTGCAATCAAGAACTGAGTCACAAAATGGCTTGCATTGTGTTGCTATTTCAGTTTGACAGACGGTCTTTTAGCATGAAAATTGTGAACAATTCACCAGGTTTTAAAATTTCTATAAAAATAGTTAAATGCTGCTAGAACTTTAGCTATAAGGCAACTAAGTACAAGTCTATGAGAATATTTTAATAATTGTGTGAATATTCACTAAAACCTCATTAAATTGAAAAGTAAGATGCACAGTTGCCTACCACAAGCATATTTTAAAGTAACTGTATTCAGATAAACCAATAATTTTATCAAAGGAAAGCAGGGCAATTACTCTGCATAATATACCATTTGAAAAAAAGATTCCTCATTAATTAGGCATTTCTGAAAACAGCAGGTATTTTGAACCACTTCCTTTGCTGAAATATTTTACTGAGTTCTCATTTTCCTGATACAAATATTCAAATCTGCAACTGTTTATGTTTTCCAGTGTGCGTGTTTGCATAGGGTTTCATCTCTGTATTTGTATATTTCTCTGTTTGGTGCACACAGGTATGCAATACATATTGGCTGGGTGCACAGGAATATTTATCATAGTTGATTCATTTTGGTCAGTTTTAGAATGTTCCCGTCTCTCCTCTCGTAAGAGTAATTCGGGGAAAACGCAAGAAAGGAAGCCAAATCGGTTGGGGAATGCAGGCTCCTTCCCCATCATGTCACTCAAATACAATGTTTCATTTATAAAACATATTTTAAAAGATTATGAATGCCATTTAAAAGAACACTAAAGGCTGGGCACAGTGACTCACTCTTGTAATTCCAGCACTTTGGGAGGCTGAGGTGGGCAGATGACTTGAGCTCAAGTGTTTGAGACCAGCCTGGGCAACATGGCGAGACCCTGTGTCTACCAAAAACACACACACACAAAAGAAGCCAATCATGGTGGTATGCGCCTGTGATCCCCACTACATGAAAGGCTGAAGTGGGAAGATCACTTGAGCCCAGTAGCTGGAGGTTGCAGTGAGCCAATATATATAAAAGTACATAAAATAAATATAAAATATATAAATATATACATTATATATGTATAAAAAAGGCGATCAACCAAATAACAACCATAAAACACTCAAGTGACATGCTGACTCCTTGAAAAGGTGGTAAGCTCTTCAGGCTTCCTAACCAGAGAAGGCAGATAGAAAGAGTCATTTAACATCATTCTAATCTGCCCCTGATGGAATTTGCAGTGATTTTCTTTCTATTTCTTCTCATTGTTTTTCAACCTAATCACTAATAGGTAGCTGAAATGGAGTCTCTTAATGCTTTTTGCTTTTTAAGAATTCCAAACTCACAGTTTGAAAATTATAGTTCTTGCATTTGAAGTTTTTCTTCATCATGCTCGGCCTGCCTAGTGGCATTTTTTTTTTTTTTTAATTTTGGTTTGTGGTCTCTTTCATCTACCCAAAAGCAGGTGAAATCAATCAAAAGTTGTCTCACTCAGGAATTGTCTAAAGTAAATAAATGAAAAAAAAAATAACAAGACTAATAATTAGGCAACTCATTGAGTAGGCTGTTGAACCAGCTAAAATGGGAAAGAAATTATTCAGGCTCTAAACCTTTCTACTTGCAAATTCGCCAAAATCAATTGCATTTTAAGCATTGCATCACCTTGATTGATTTTTAAAATGGATAGCACTTTGCTGTTCACATTTATGGTGAGACGTGAAGGACTTGGCAATGGGCATCTTTTCTACTGTGTTTTGCATTAAACTCTTTAAATAGCTTCTGCTTCTTAATGTTGAATGAACTTTACTGCAGACTGAGTCTGAGTTTTTTCTTAAGGTTGAAATACATTCTTCAGACTTTACTTTTTGCATGTAGCATTCTTCTTCCTTAGAATACCTAAGAGTTCCTAACTAATTTCTTTCAGCCACAGGAAATATTTCTATAATTTTGGGGTTAAAATGGAGAACTATAGGATGAAAATATAATACAAGAAAATGAGTTGAAGCCTAAAATGTATTAGATTATATGTGGGTAAAAGTAGAGGGGGAAATCACTGGTTTTGAAATTAAAAGGTGAAAATTGTGAACACTTGCATGGAGACCCTATTGAAATTAAAAGATGAAAAGTGTGAACACTTGCATGGAGACCCTATTCGTGAACTTGGAAGAGCTTCAGTGCCCTCTCTCTGCCATTTTCTTTCATTATCATTTTTCCTCAAGGCATTGTTTTGAGGATTAAATTAGAAAATGTGAACTAGCTTGAGAGTACAGTCAGCACTTGAACAGCATGAGTTGGAACTGTAAGAGTCCACTTATACACACATTGTTTTCAAACAAACTCTGATCTAAAATACAATATTTGTAGGATCTAAAACTCGTGTATATGGAGGGCCGACTTTTCGCATATGAAGGTTCTGCAGGGCCAGCTGCAGGACTTGAATGTGCCTGGATTTGGGTATAAACAGGTAGTCCTGGAACCAATACACCAAGTATACTGAGGGACAATTGTAATAGGCACAAAAATGTAATCGATAAATTTTGTTCTTTTTCCTTAAATGCAAACCAGGACACTTAAAAAACTAAATGAATAATTAATTATACATTTAGTGTCTCTGTGCTTTTCTCTTTTACCTTTTCCTACTTCTTCTGTATACTCAATTTGTTAAGGAAGCATGGAATTTATCTCCAGCTACAGGCATTCCTCATTTGATTGCCCTTAGCTTTAGTGAACTTCATAGGTGTTGCCTTTTTTTTTTTTTTTTTTTTCCAATTCAAGTTTGCGGAAATCCTGTATGGAGCAGGTCTATTGGTGCCATTTTTCCAACAGTAGATCATGTGCTCACTTCATGTCTCTGTGTCACATTTTGATACTTCTTTCAATATTTCAAACTCTTTTTATTATTATTACATCTGTTATAGTGATCTGTGGTCATGATTTTTTTCACTTGCTAACTAATGAATTTATTTATTAATTAATTTTGCAATAATTTACCTCTCAATCATTTCCTTGTTTCCACAATCACTAGTCAATAATTTACTGACTCATTAATTTGACGTGATCAGTGATGTTCGATGTTACTACTGTAATTGTTTTGGGGCACTGCACCGAAAACCACTCCTATAAGACTGATAACTTAATCAATAAATGTGTGTGTGCTAAGTGCTCCACTGACTGGCTGTTCTACCCTCTCTCTCCTTTTCCTCAGGCTTCCCTATTCCCTGAAACACAACAATATTGAAATTAGGCCAACTCGTATAACCCTACAATGGGCTCTAAGTATTTACACGAAACAGAATCATATGTCTCTCACTTTAAATCAAAAGCTAGAAATGATTAAGCTTAGTGAGAAAGGCATGTTGAAAGCTGAGACAGGCAAAAAGCGAGGCATTTTGAGCCAGTCAGCCAAGTTGGGAATGCAAAGGAAAAGTTCTTTAAGGAAATGAAAAGTGCTACTCCAGTGAACACACAGATGATAAGAATGTGAAACAGTCTTGTTGCTGATACAGAGAGAGTTTTAGTGCTGTGGATAGATCAAACTGACCACAACATTCCTTACGCCAAAGCATAATCCAGAGCCAGGCCCTAACTCTCTCTAATTCTGTGAAGGTTGAGAGAGATAAAGAAGCTACAGAAGAAAAGTTTGACGTTAGCCGAGGTTAGTTCATGAGATCTAAGGGAAGAAGCCATCTTCATAATGTAAAGGTGCAAAGTGAAGCTGCGTGTACTGATTCAGAAGCTGTAGAAAGCTATCCAGAAGATCTAGCTAAGGTAATTGATGAAGTGGCTTCACTGAGCAACAGATTTTTCGATGTAGATGAAACAATCATATATTGGAAGAAGATGCCATCTAGAATTTTCATATCTAGAGAGGAGGAGTCAATGCCTGGCTTCAAAGGTTCAAAGAACAGGCTGACTGTCGTGTTAGGGGTTAAAACAGTTGGTGACTGTAAGTTGAAGCCAATACTCATTTACCATTCTGAAAATTTAGGGCTTTTAAGAGTTAGGGTAAATCTACTCTGCCTAAGCTCTGTAAATGGAACAACAAAACCTGGATGACAGAACATCTTTTTTACAGCATGGTTTACTAATTATTTTAGTCCACTATTGAGATATGCTGCTAAAAAGAATTTCCTTAAAAATATTGTTGCTCATTGACAATGTACCTGATCGCCCAGGAGTCTGGAGTTGTACAAGGAGAATAATGGTTTTGTGCCTGTTTACATTTCTGCAGCCCATGAATTAGGCCTAATTTTGACTCTAAAGTTTATTTAAAAAAAAATACATTTTGTAAGGCTATAGCTATCACAGATAGTGATTCCTTTGCATCTGAGCAAAGTAAATTGAAAACCTTTGAATTCAGTTTTAGATGCCATTAAAAATACTTGTCATTCATGGGAGAAGGTAAAAACAAAACAAAACAAAACCTGAGTTGCCTCCTCTGGACGAGCAAAGAAATGGTTTCTGGAGATGTACTCTCTTCTTGGTGAAGATGTTATGAACATTGTTGAACTTACAACAAATAATTTAATCTATTACATACATGTAGTTGACAAAGTAGTGGCACAGTTTGAGAGCGTTGATTCCAATTATTGAAAGAAGTTCTACAATGGGCAAAATGCTGTCAAACAGTGTGACATGCCACAGAGAAATATTTAGTGAAATGAAGACTCAATCAATGCCACTAACTTCATCGTTGTCTTATTTTTAAAAATTGCCACAGCCACCCCAACCTCTGGCACCACCACTCTGATCAGTCAGCAGCCATCAACATTCTCCACTAGCAAAGAGATTGTGACTCGCGGAAGGCTCAGAAGATCATTAATAGTTTTTAGAAATAAAGTGCTTTTAAATTCAAGTATGTATATTGTTTTTTAGACATAATACTATTGCATACTTAATAGACTACATTACAGTGTAAACATAACTTTTATGTGTACTGGAGAACTAAAACATTTGTGTGACTTACTTTATTGTAATATGCACTTTATTGCAGTGGTCTGGAGCCAAACCTGCCATTTCTCTGAGGTGTGCCCGTATACTGCCATGGATCTATATTGAAAACAAAAAGTTAGCGATTATACATGAAATAAGTGGTAATTACTATAGTTATAATTGATAGAAATGATATGATGATATAGACTAGGAGAACAAATATTTTGTGGTTTTGGCCATGTAAAATACTTAAATATATGTTGATTCTCCAGAATTAGGGATGTTTGTAGAGTTAAGGACATTTGTGGCTATTTTGCTAGAATGTTTCATGAATAATGTACATTTTGTACAAATAAAAGTGGGGGAAATTTAGGTGAGTTACAGTTTAAGTATGTAATATCATTTCTAATGATTAGTCACTTATAACTATTGATAACCCAGCTTATTTTTAAAAACACTCTCTTGGTTGAGCTAGAATTTTAATTTGCAAAAATTGGCTGGAAACAAACATTGGTAATTAGTTTCTAGTTTGCATAAGCCTTTCTTCACAAATATTTGCTTTTTTGAAGAGTTAGCAGTGGATGTTTGCATATGTACAAGGATTTGTAGGCAGTAACAGTGAAACTCGTTATGACTTTCGTAACTGACATCATATATTTTACATGGGCTTCACGTTTAATAAGACCTACTTGCTTCTTCACATCACATAGTAATCCAAATTTGACATTTTTGAGAGCCAGTTAATTTTCTTTAAGGAATATGTTCTCACCAGATTTTATATGTCCCAAGAAGCTCATTTTTTTTTTCTTGCCATCTTACCTTGTAAAGAAGAAAGTTTCAGTTGCAGTTGAAACTTTGAATAAAGATTTTTTTCTGTACAGTCATTCCTATTAATTTATTAATAGAAATAATGGCAACTGGAAATGGTTTCTCTTTTAAAGGCAGAGGTAAAAAATTCTTTTTAAAGTCTAGGGGTGAGGCCCCAGTCAGCACTTTAAAAATAAGCACTTTGGTGGATTCTGACTGGCTCAGATGATCTCACTTCCATACAAATTAATCTGTATAACAAGATTGTCCCAAATTAGGCATGTTTAACACAGGGGACCTGCACCAGAAGGACAAATTAGAACTTATATTGCGATACAATTTTATTTTATCGTTATTTATTGATGTTACCAGAAAGGGACCCAGATCCAGATCCCAAGAGGCTTCTTAGATCTCACGCAAGAAAGAATTCAGGGCGAGTCCATAGAGTAAAGTGAAAAAAAGTTTATTAGGAAAATAAAGGAATAAGAAAATGACTACTTCATAGACAGAGCAGCCCCAAGGGCTTCTGGCTGCCCATTTTAATGGTTATTTCTTGATGATATGCTAAACAAGTGATAGATTATTCATGCCTTTCTCTTTTAGATCATAAAGGGTAACTTCCTGACATTCCCATGGCATTTGTAAACCTTCCTGGCACTGGTAGGAGTGTAGCAGTGAGGACGACCAGAGGGCACTCTCGTGGCCATCTTGGTGTTGGTGGGTTTGGGCCGGCTTCTTTACTGCAGCCTGTTTTATCAGCAAGGTCTTTTTGACCAAGTGTCTTGTGCCATTCTCCTAACGCATCCTGTGACTCAGAATGCCTCAGCCGTCTGGGACTGCAGCCCAGTGGGTCTCAGCCTCACTTTACCCCACCCCTATTCAAAATGGAGTTGCTCTTGAAAGTTCAAATGCCACTGACATTGACATCTTTAAATCTGTGTCTGTTTATAAAAAATATTAAGACTGTTGCATTTATGCAATTTATTTAAAATAACTGAATGAATATTTGTGATTGTGATTTTTTATAACTGATAGATATGCAAAATTAGAAAAATCAAAAGGTCTGATCCAGAGTTTCTCTCCTGAATTTCTTTATAACACATCTCTGGAGTACTTTTTGGTGCACTGAAATCCTCTATC
The DNA here is from genome assembly GCF_007565055.1 of Rhinopithecus roxellana. NCBI lineage: Eukaryota > Metazoa > Chordata > Mammalia > Primates > Cercopithecidae > Rhinopithecus > Rhinopithecus roxellana. Next base: position 5,658,712 of record NC_044549.1, on the reverse strand, counting down.
GGATAGCTCAAACTGCGTTCAGGTATTTTATATTCCTCCCCTTCAAAAAGGTCTGATATAAAAATAGTGTGAAAGCAAAGGTGACAGTGGGGTGAAATAGGTTTTTTCCAGTCTAAACACCCTATGTACACACAGTCTTTTCTACTGAGCATAGCTGTGTTTCATCAGATCATCCAAGATTATAGTTTTGCCTCAATGGCTACTATATGTCCTAGAAATCGGGGTTCATAAGGTCAGAGGAGCATGACGCGGTGAATAATACAGTTTGATTGCTGACATTTGTTTGTTATATTTTGGCTAGCTTTGCTGTATTAATTCAACTGCAGACTCTACTGTATGAGAATATTTTGCTTTCTCAGCCAGGAATGCCCGTCTTTGCAGTCTGGCGAAAAAAGGTTTCTATGACCTTACAAGCCTGAATGCATGCCACCTTTATGTAGTCACATAATACTCTCAACTTACTTCCATAATATGGAATTCTTCTTTTAACTTTTTGCTTTACATCTTCTTCTTTAGTTTGCATTTAGGAGGTTTTTGATACATTTGGAATTTGTGTTGAATAGGCTTATTGAGGTAGAATAGACACACAATAAAGTGCCCACATTTAACGGATAAATGCTTGAGGGGATGAATAACCCATTCTCAGTGAAGTGTGCATTTCATATCGTGTGCCTGTATCAAAACATCTATGTACCCCGTAAATATATACGCCTACTATGTACCCATAAATAGGCTAAAAAATACATTTAAAAAATTAAAAATGAAACAAATGCATAATTTGGTAAGTTTTGACATACATATGTATGTATACTCATGAAACCGTGGTGTGATCTCAGCTCACTGCAACCTCTGCCTCCCAGATTCAAGTGATTCTCCTGGCTTGGCCTCCCAAGTAGCTGAAATTACAGGCATGTGCCAATATGCTCACTAATTTTTGTATTTTGAGTAGAGACAGGATTTCACCATGTTAGCCAGGCTGCTCTCGAACTCCTGGCCTTAAGCAATCCGCCCGCCTTGGCCTCATTAAGTGCTGGGATTGTAGGTGTGAGCCACTGTGCCCAGCCAAAATCCTTTTTATTCTGGATGTGAGAATAATTCTATTTTATTGTATTTATACTGTAAAGCATCCATTATTTTTTTCTGGATGTAAAAGACTTCCTCAGTAATTTTTTTGCAGAATATATGTGCTGGTGATAAATTCTTTCATGTTTTATGTGTCTAGAAAAAACCACTTACCTTTATTTTCTATAGATATATTTGCCGAGACTAAATTTTAGGCTGCCTGGGTTTTGTTTGTTACTTTTTTCATTATTTTATTACTTCACAGATATTTCTCTGTTTTTTTTGACTTGAATCGTTTTGACTGTCATCTTTAATTTCCCTGTACACAATATGCCTCTTTTCTCTTGCTGCTTTTTGTTTTGTTTTTTTTGTTTTTTGGCCAGGGGAAGAGGTGTCTCATTCTGTGGCCAGACTGGAGTTCAGTGGTGTGATCTTGGCTCACTGCAACCTCTGTCTCCCAGGTTCCAGCGATTCTCCTGCTTCAGACTCCTGAGTAGCTGGGACTACAGGCGTGCACCACCACGCCCAGTTAATTTTTGTATTTTTAGTAGAGACGAGGTTTCACCATGTTGGCCAGGATGGTCTAGATCTCTTGATCTCATGATCTGCCTGCCTCGGCCTCCCAAAGTGCTGGGATTACAGGCGTGAGTCACCGCGCCCGGCCCTCGTGCTGCTTTTAAGGCTTTCTCTTTATCACTAGTTAAGAAACTGGTTATGATGTGCCTTCTTGTAGGTTTTGAGAATTTAATTATTTTATTTTATGCTTTTTTGCATTTGGAGTTTATTGAATTTTCTGCTTCTGTAGTTGTATAGTTTTCAGGAAAAATTGGCTGTTATTTTTCCAAATATATTGTTGGTCTCCTCACTTCCCCTCCCTCCTCACTGACTCCAATTCTGCATACATTAGGTTTCTTGAAGCTGCCCCATATCTCACTGATGCTCAGCTAAAATTTTTTAGTTATTTTTCTTTCTGTATTTCATTGGGGTAATTACTATTGACATATTTTTCATTTTACTAATTTTCTCTTTTGCCATGTATAATCTACTGTTAATCCTCTCCAGCATATTTTGTTTACCCAGACATTTCTAAAGGTTTGATCTGATATTTTTTGTAGCTTCCATGTCTCTAATTTATGCAATCAATCTTTCCTTCAGCAGCTTCCAAATACAGAATGTAACTGAACTGTTTTATTGGATTTGTTTAATAATTGTGTTATCTATAGCGTTTCTAGATCAGTGTGTATTGATTGATTTTTCTTATCACCAGTTACATTTAACTGATTGTCTGAACATTTTTGAAAAAGTGTCAGCTGTTTTAAGTTTTATGCTTTGGGGATGCTATATGCTTTTTTCTGTAAATATTTTTTACCTTTATCCTGGAATGTGGTTAAGTGACGTGTGGAATCATTTGATCTTTTAAGTTCTTGCTCTTAATATCTGTTAGTTGGAACCAGAGTATTTACAAAACCCATCTGAGATTTCAACCTGATGCTTCAGGAATTACGGAATATTTTACTGTGGATGGTGGGAATAGAACTATTTCTGGCCCTGTTTGTGTTCCGGATATTGCTTCTTCTAATATTCCCGCATGATTTCTTCCCTGGTCTTGGGTAGTTTCCTCACATGCGTCAATACTCATTGACAACTAGAAGGCAACCCTCTGAGCACTTTTTCTGTGCAGCTCTTTGGTATAGCGCTCTGTAAACTCTAGCCAACTTGACCTCTCCTTACTCCAAATTCTTTCTTCAGCTCACTGTGCACCTCCCACTACCCCTGCAAAACCTTGCTGAGGTTGTTCCTCCCTGCCCCGCAGCCAGGAAGTTTTGTCCACGCAGTAGGCTGGGACAATCCTGGGACTCACCTCCTTGATCTCAACATCGTTGTACGTTGAGTTTGTATCTGAGATTTTTCCTTCATTGCCTAGTGTCCGAAGTCCTAAAAACGATTTTTAATATATTTTGTTGTCAAAGGGCAAAAAACACAACAAATTTAGTTTGAAGATCTAGTTTGCTCTTTTTTTGCTTTCCAGTGTTGGGAAATATCTCATTCTAAAATGAGTATTTTGATGAACTGAACAGAGGAGGTTGACTTTGTAGGTAGAAAAAAGCTGAAGACAACAGAAATGAGGAATGAAAAAAGGATTGGTCATTTCAAAGTGACTTTCCTTATGAAGGTTAAAACAGAAAATGTTCCTATCACGCCAGCTCAGGAAAACTGGGCCTCTTTTGGGTGGTTGCTGTGAATCTCCTGGTTTTGTTTTTGTTTTTGTTTTTTGTTGTTGTTTTGGAAAATTGGCAAGTTTCAGAGTTCATTTTGGTTATGTGGCTATCAGCATGAGGGACTCCATTCTGGTTAGTTCCAGTTGGCTAGGGCCTAGGTTGGAAGCTTAGTCCAAAATAATGGCCGCCCATGAATTTATTTAGCATTATCTGTATTTTTTGTTTTGGGGACTTTTTTTCATGTTAGGGTAAATCTGATCCCTGTAACTCAATATTGATTGAAATGGAAATCTATGTGACTTAATTCTTAACACACATTTGTAGTTCCTGCCCGTCCCCCACTTTTTTTTATCTTACTACTTCAAGAAACTTTAAGCTTCTAAGAACTGAAAACCTGTCGTTTATCATTGTGTGCCCATTTCTTGGCATAATATCTGGAATATACCAATGTTGAATGATTCTTTAATGATGGACTCACATGCAGACATAATTACAAAAAGAAACCAACCTCCTTATAGCGTGACCTTGTTCCTGTTTACTCTCTATCTTAATGGTTTTCAAACTTTCTCCTAGTGATCATTGACACTTTATAGAAGCGCCTTAGAGGCCACATGGATTGGGGTTGAAACACAAAAGAAAGAAATACAAAGTTTTAATCCCGTTTGTTCAATCGTATTTATGTGTTGAGTTTCTATATAAAATTTAAGGGTAATTTCAGTGACTTCTACAAAAAGCATTTTAAAATTTGACTTAATGTATTGCGTTACCCTAGGTCATTTATATTACCAAACTTACTGAACAGATTAAGAGTCCCTTCGAAGATTTAAAATACACAATAGCTAGTTGTGAAATGACTCAGTGTTTTACTGGAGACTTGGATGTTTTTTGGGGATAAAGGCTTGCTGGTGGCATTTGAATCATACCACAGAGGTAAATCCCTTTTCTAGTAGTCAAAAATCAATTATGTTTGTTTTTTTTCCCCCCTAAACAAAAAGGGAAAGCATGCCTGGATTTTCTGTGACTAAATATCATTCTGATTAAGAAACAGAAGTTCAACTTTGTTCTGGTTTTCTCTTCGAAACAATGATAACTGACAGATGAATTTGCCATTCTCCGTTCAATACGAGATTGCAGTGACTAAGATAAGGAAAAAATTCAATAAGAAATCAGTTAAAAAATCAGTTACAAAATTGCTGTACCACTTCTCTCTTGTAGGGAACTGGAAAATGGGAGAGAAAAAAGCCATTTCTGGAGAAACAATTTACATATCAAAAGGAAGATTATTTAAATTGTGTGAGGGAAAAGAATGAGCACAAAACCAAGGCTACATTCTTGACCATCCAAGTCTTGCTTGATGTCAGACATCAACTAGAATTCTGGGCTCTAGTTATTTGTTTTGTTTTAACTGTTGCTGATTTCAACTACTTATTTTTTACATTTTTGCCTGTTATGCAGTGAAATGTGATCCCTGGAAAATATGGCTGCTCTGTTTTTCCTATTTAATAATGAAAGATCTGATACAAGAAAAGGTCTTTGAATGTCAGTAGCATTTCAAAACTTCCTCAGAAAGACACTAGCACTTAGGATGTTTGTTTTTTCTTGCTCGACATCATTGACCTACATAGGCCACTGACCTGGGCTTAAGGAAAAAAAAAAAGTGTTTTATCACAAAAGCCAATGATAGCTTTTGACATCTGTGCTGGATCCATTTTCTACCTGCTGTGCTTAATTTCAGAATTCAGTTCTATCATTAAAATAAAAACCTTCTTGGCCCTTCCATCGATGTGCCACATTACATCAATTTTCTCCAAGAATCATGTACAATTTCTAGGTACCAGTGCCCCCTGGATTTCCTTGAAATTTCAGCTCTTGCTACCCTGCTGTATGAATTGATCTTGTGCCCTGTGGGATGACATGTGACCTGTGGAAATACATTATTTCTTCATTCCTTTTCACAATCTCACATCCTGGAATGACCTATTTCACATCTTTGATGGTCTTACTTGTGCAATTCCTCTCTCATCCCACAACGACTATCCTTCCACTAGGAGAGGACTGATCGTTTGGATTGTTTGCAAGAAATAACTTCTCCATCTCAGCCTTCTGTCATAGGCAAAGTGGGTCTGGGCATGCAGGCTGTGCTCACATTCCAGTGTCATTCTCCATCCTATGCTGTCTCTTGAATTTCAGTTTTAAACATAAGCTGAGCGTATTAACTCAGAGCTTCATTACCGAGTGGCTGAATTACTAAAATACTCTTTATATCAGTGTCTTAGGAGTCTGTTGCTAGTGGAATTACTGATGATAGAGTTTTGACATTAATGAGAGGCATGGGATAGATGCTTCTGTGCTCTATATGCTATCTGATCTTGAAGAAGAGTAACTGGTAGATTCTGGCTACAGTAAAGAAGAGATGCATATTCCCTTAAAAGAGGCAGAAGGAATATCCCTTTTTGTTCAGTCTGTGTTGCAGCTATTACTAATAAGTGTGCTTCTGAGTACATTTTCACTAATTCACTAGTTATGAAAAAGACAGGTGCCATATATTCTTTCCATCTCTAATTCCCTCATGGCCAATGGTAGCTCTATCCATTCTGGTTCCTATGGCAGAGACATGAGTGTTGTCTTATGCTTACCTGGTGACTAAACACTCTCCTTTTTGCTTTCATCAACATATTCATGTCCATCTTACCTTTTCCTATTCCTGTGGCTATAGCTTTCTTTCAGAGCATTGTCTGAATTTCTTCAATAAGTTCCCAATTTGTTTCTTTTCTCCTCCTCCATAGTGCCCTCAGAGGGATATTTTTGTAAAAGACAAATATGTCTCTTCCCTGACAAAAAAATCTTTGAGATTCCCATCACATAATACAGTATTTGTGAGCGGGAAAGGCTAAGTGGAATGTGTGCAAGCCTTTCCAAGTGACTCAGACGTATTTCCCTCTTCCCAGATTGAGAATCACAGACCTACAAGACAATAACAGCTAATATTTATATCAGCAAGTATTTTAATTGCTTCACATGTAAATACATGTTCACAAATTAATGTTCACATTTAGTGCTCACAAATATGGCATAGGCCCTCTTTTTTTCTTTCTTTTTTTTTTTTTTTTTTTTTTGAGACGGAATTTGGCTCTGTCACCCAGGCTGGAGTGCAGTGGCGTGATCTCAGTGGAATGACCTCTGTCTCTTGGGTTCAAGTGATTCTCCTGTCTCAGTCTCCTGGGTAGCTGGGACTACAGGTGCATGTCACCACGCCAAACTAATTTTTTTTGTATTTTAGTAGGGACAGGGTTTCACCATGTTGGCCAGGCTGTTCCCATACTCCTAACCTCAGGTGATCTGCCTGTCTTGGCCTCCCAAAGTGCCGGGATTACAGGCGTGAGCCACCGCACCCGGCCATAGGTACTCTTTTTAGGTCCATTTTTTGGGTGAGGAAACTGAAGCACAGGAAGAATAATTAATTTGTCCAAGACCACAAAATGCATTGTGGCAGAAGCAAGAAGCAAATTGGGAATATTCTAGATCCAGGCCAATGCTCCTAAACCCTAACCATGCTTGTTCCCTTAAGATGGAGTTCTAGTCTCTTGTTCCTATGTCTATGTAGATATCGATGATTTGTGTTGAATATTTGCTATATTCTCTACCTCCAGTCCTTCAGTCTTTTAAAACCCCTTTGTCTTTGGAATTCCTTCAGACTAATTTAGTTGTAAGATAAACATACAGATTTTTAAATGTAGAATGATTTACTGAAGTAGGTAGCAAAAATCCTAATAACATCCAAATTACGTATTTTCTCATTTACCCGGATGTTTTAAGTGTGAACCTAATAAGGTAGGAGGATCATTAAGGAATATCACAATGGGAAATGAGTTTGCAAAATATACAGAAAAAAACCGTATAATATGAAATTTTGTGGAGAGGCAAGTTGCCTCAAATTTCTTTCTCCAGTAAAGTATTAGCCATACCTAGAGAGTAAAATAAATACCTTTCTAGAAGAAGTAACTCTGATTTAGGTTTTGTGAAAGGTAAATTACCTATAATGAGAGAAGTAGTGAACACATGAAATAAATCACAGAAGCCAGGTAATTAATCGTCTGAAAAAAAAAAGAATCAGGACATTTGACATACTTGAAACTGCAATTCTAACACGGGCAAAAGTGCTAAAAAGGGACATTTCAATGTTATAGTATAACATAATATGAAGAAACATGTTCAGAAGGGATTGATATATTTGTTAGCTTTTTAATCATTGTACTGGCCATGTGGCAATCCCTTCAATGTTACAGCAATTTTGTTCAAGCATCCAGACTTTTACAATTACAAATCACTAACTGGCCACTTGAGCTACAACATTTAGAAGAAGGACCACACACACAAAGGATGACTTTTGTTGTGCATATTGTCTAAAGCAACACAAAATACATTTATAAATTTCAGGTAGAAAGTGAGAGAAGAATATTTCTAGGGAATAGGAAGTGGTAAATACAAAATATTGGTAAAGTAGGGAACTATGTATTATGTATTAAAACATACTATATAATATGGCGTTGATATTCTCTAAAACACACACAGACACACACATACCCCACATTTTCTTTGTGATAGCTTCTCAATTGCTTACTAATTAAGAACAAATAAAATAATGATAAGGCATCCTTGTATGACAGTCATAGTTCCTTCCCCAAACTCTCCTCAGTCAGGATTAAAATTTTTTTCCCTATGATGAGATGTTTTCAAGAACATCACCCTTAGGACTGGGAAAGAATCACTGTGCTACATTCTCCTGCAGAGCGGCTGAAATGACATGTGCTCTTTTTTTTTTGTTCGTTTGAAAAAAAAACTTTTTTGAAATATGTCTTATATACTACAAAATGTGCCTGTTTTAAGTGTACATTTAAATAAATTTTAGTATATTTATATTTACAGAGTTATGCATTCACCATTGCAATCTAATTTAGAACCATTTAATCGCCTTAGAAATGAACCTTGTGTCTTTTTATAGTCACTCCCGATGCCCGTCTCCAAGCTTGGACAACATCTCATCTACTTTCTGTCTCAATGTATTTGTCTCCCCATATTTACTTTTTTTTTTTTTGGATATTTTGTATAAGTGAACCCATACTATGTGTTCTTCATAACGCACTGTTAGAGGAATTGAGAGAGAAAGTTTGGAACTCTTCGTTACCTTTGCACTCATGCAAATAATATATAGAAGACTCTTTCTCTATAGTGGAATATCCCACCCAGTTCTAGAGGAATGGTATTCTATATTCTAGTAAGGGGGAGAATTTCTGTATCATTTGTACTTTTTATTTTCTTTGGGCCTTTGGCCAAGTTGCTTAACATTTTTTTTTTTTTTTTTTTTTTTTTAGTTTTGTTGTCTGAAAAATAGGGATAATAATAGTACTTATCTTACAGTTTTATGGAAATTAAATGTTAATACATAAAAAGTTCTTAAAATAAGGCCTGGAAAATAGGAACATTACATAATTTTTAAAAATGATTGCTAATTTTGGTTATCATCATTCTACTCTTGAAGAAATATAATAAATAGCACTGGGCAGATTTGTGAGTTTTTTGTTGTTGTTGTTGTTTGAGATGGAGTTTCACTCTGTCACCCAGGCTGGAGTGCAGTGGTGAACCCCAGTTCACTGCAACCTCTGACTCCTGGATTCAAATAATTGTCTTGCCTCAGCCTCCTGAGCAGCTAGGATTACAGGCACCCACCACCATGCCCGGCTAATTTTTTTTTTTTTTTTTTTTTGTATTTTTAGTAGAGACGGAGTTTCACCATGTTGGCCAGGCTCGTCTCAAACTCCTGACCTCAGGTGACTGGCCCACCTTGGCCTCCCAAAGTGCTGGGATTACAGGCGTGAGCCACCGCGCCCGGCCAGGTTTGTGAGTTTTGGTCAGTTGGTACTCGGAAGTGACCAGTGAAATGAAACTCCCTGGGGCAGGAAACTGATGGCTAAATCTGCTCCTATAGGCATAAATTTACCACATTTGTCACTGGCAGCTTCCTAAATCACAAAATTGAACCATATTTTCCTTTATCACAAAAAGGATGAAGAATGCCCCGTTCTTCCTGTGAATCAGCTGACTTTTCATTTTTTGCTGTGAATCACAAATGTGATTCCCTTCTCGGGAAACTCCATCTTGATAACAGAGGAAAGGAATCAAGTGGTTATAGGAAAATTGCCCAATTTTATCCATTCTAACAACACAAAGGAAGAATGTCCTTTAAAGAAAAAAAGTCCCGTACCAAGGCCAATTTCTGTTGCACACTTCCAAATATTCTCTATTCATCAACCATTCTGTCACTTCCAATAGGTTTTTATTTTATTTTTTTCAAAGTTAATGGAATGGCTTATTTACTTCATACTTGCTCTGTGAAATTTGAGCTGGCTGACCAAGCTGCATGTCTCACAACCTTCGCAGGTGGAAAAACTTTGGAACAGTAGGTGTTATATTTCTCAAGTGGTGACAAAATAGAGGTACCCTTGAAAGACGAGCATTCGCTCTGCTTGTCTTTTTCCTGGAACAACTCTGACAGTCTGGTGTGTAGCCTTGGTAAAATTCTCTAACATTTTTCCGACTACGGAAATACGTAATAAGAGAAATATATCATTTCTAACAAATGACATTTACTAGGGAGCTGCATTATCTGGGAGTCCCAAAGTGTATGTGTGTTCGCTGGTAAACAAGGGAATGTCTGGAGGAGCCGTTTGTAGCCCGGCCCTACCCACTCAGTTACTTGCATAGGTAGTGAACTGCTTCTGATATAGCTTTATGTTAAAACAAAAAATGAATCAACCACAAAAATACAAAGACAGAATGTAATAGAAGGTATATTTTAAGTGAATCAGTTACTTGAATAGGTAGCTAGCTGCTTCTGGTAAAGTTTTATGTTAAAACAGAAAACAAAATAACCACAAAAAAAGACAGGATGTAATAAAATATAGATATAAAACTTTTTATTTATTTATTTGTTTGTTTGTTTGTTTGTTTGTTTTGAGATGGAGTCTTGCTCTGTCACCCAGGCTGGAGTGCAGTGGCATGATCTTGACTCACTGCAAATTCTGCCCCGTGGGTTCAAGCAATTCTTCTGCCTCAGCCTCCCTAGTAGCTGGGATTACAGGTGTAAGCTAACACACCCAGTTAATTTCTGTATTTTTAACAGAGACGGGGTTTTTACATGTTGGCCAGTCTGGTCTGGAACTCCTGACCTCAAGTGATCCACCTGCCTCGACCTCCCAAAGTGCTGGGATTACAGGACTGAGCCACTGCATCCAGCCTAAAAGATACATTTTAAGTGAATCCTTACATTGTCCCCTTGATTTCAATAAAATTCTTACACCTTTAATAAAGGCTCAAAACTTTGAGTTGCATAGTACATTAATTTTCTCGAGGTGAGCCTAATTACATATAGCCAGTTTCTTTTATTTAATGGTGCCCATAGTCTACTTGTTATTATTAGTAATGGTAGTGACAGTAGCACAGTGGTTTAAGTTAAACATTTGATGTATTTCATACAGACCTTCAGAGATAATTCCAAAACATCTCTTTGGGATGATTTTTACATATGTGATTACTCTGTACATTTAAAATAAAAGTACTTACAATATGATCATCCAACTAATAGACCAGGCTATCTTATCTGTTTTCATTTCTTTCATTTTCATCTAACACTTTTAAAATATCTCAATATTGAGGTCATTCCTTTTGAATTCGTTGGGTTGGACATTGATAAGCTCCTTATTCTTTTAATATTTTTCATCTTTTTACACATTCTGACCAAGAATTTCTAATTTCTAATTCATTCAAAATAAGAAGCCGGATGACCAAGAAAGCTTTACGAAACAACATCAATATGGATGGTTTTTTAGTAGTCAGTAAAATCATCTATGCAACTGATCAAAGGAAAACGCCAGAAAGGTCAGAATCAGACCCCCAGATGTATAACAATTCTGTAATTGATAGAAGTGACACCTCCAATTAGTAAACAAATGTTAGGTAATTCAGTGAACAATTTTGGATCAAGTTATTCATGATTTAAGGTGAGAATTAAATATCTACTTCATACCATGTAACATAATTTCCATGTGTTAATATTTTAAACATTAAAAAACAAGGAATCTTAGAAAAAGGGTACATTTATCTGATATTTCTGTAGTAATGCCTTCCAACCATAAAAGGCATAACTACAAACCATAAAAAAAAAAAAAAAGGATTGTGAGATTTAAGCGTAAAATACTAAAATTTACCATGGCAAAACCATCCCAACCAAAATTAAGTACAAATCGTGAAATGGGAAAGACAGCTGTAATACATGTGGTAAACAGTGATATTCTTGAAGATGAAGAGATATTTCAAGTTAATGGAAAAGAGAATATCTTAATAATAGGCAAAATGTTGGCAATGCACTCTCCAAAATATAAAAGATCAATGAACATTAAAAAATATTCTAGTCTGGGCACAGTGGCTTACGTCTGTAATCCCAGCACTTTGGGAGGCTGAGGCGGGTGGATCACAAAGTCGAGAGATCGAGACCATCCTGACCAACATGGTGAAACCCCGTCTCTACTAAAAATACAAAAATTAGCTGGGCATGGTGGTGCACACCTGTAGTCTCAGCTACTTGGAAGGCTGAGTGAGGCAGGAGAATCACTTGGACCCAGGAGGCGGAAGTTGCAGTGAGCCAAGATAACGCCACTGCACTCCAGCCTGGCAGCAGAATGACACACCATCTAAAAAGAAAAAATTCTAAATTACTTATTATTAAAGAATTAAAATTAAAATAGTATTGAAATACCATCTTTATCTCATCAATTGGAAAGCTATTTGTTGTTCTAAAATGAAAATATCCTCAGTTGGTCAGTGTGGAGATAGACAGGTGTTGTTACATATAGTTCGTGATTGTAAATTGGTATAGCTTTTAAGAGGTCAACTTAGCAAGTTGTAAGAAGTATTCAAAATAGTAGGGAAATAAGCATGATTCTAAATGTTTAGTGATACGGATGTTTGTAGGATTGTTTTATTGACAGTAAAGACAAAAATTGGAAACATTAAAAATATGAGATTTATTGGGTAAGATGTTATGCATAGAAAGTGCATATATGCAAGTACTTGAATTAAATTAAAGAAGTGTTAAATTTAAGTGGAAAATGTTAAGCAATAAAGATTGTTTGCAAACAACATAAAAATTATCTAATAGAAATTATTCAATAGAAAAAAATACTTGAAAATATCTCCAAAATATTTGTGGTAGTTTTCTCTGTAATGAGATTATGGATGATTTTAGTCTTCTTTTTTGGGCTTATTTATTCTTAATTTTTTACAGAATAATTTATTATTTAATAATGAAACAAATAAACACTATAATCTGCTTTAGTTTAGTAATTTATATTATGGTTAAGCCTTGTATAATCATGTTTTCTGGATTCCAATCCTGTCTCCACCACTTACTAACTGGATGTGATGTCAGCCAAAGTGCTTACTCGCTCATTTTAAGTTTTCTCTTTGTAAAATGGATAAAATAAATGTACCTTCTCCATAAAGTTAGTTTTGTGAAAGAAAATGAAATTTCAGGACTCTAAATTTATTATGCCAATGAGGAAGTTAAGCCCTAGAGACTGAGTCACATAGCATGTTTCCAACCTCTGTTTCTTAGATTATGCATTAACTTTACTCCCCATCGTCCTTTTTCTGTAAATGACTAGGAGAAACCAGAGACCAGACCTGCCTGCTTTTCAATCACTGATCTTTGTTATAGATCAAATGTGTATTTATTGTCCTGTATCTGACTCAGACCAGATGTTACTCAAAACCCCATGGCTGCTACATCTTTGGTGTAGAATGTTAAATATACCTTTCCTGAAAGAAAAAGACCAGTTCAGTTAATCAGATTGTTATAACTATCCATTAAGCCTTATATAGAAAGATGTTGAAATTCCGTTCGGCTTCCCGAAATTGTATCTATGTCAGTGAGCCCAACTTTCCGCACTTCAGAACATTGGCCTCCGTTCTTCGTTCGGCCTTTGTGTTTCCAGAGTGACCATCCTCAAACTTTCAGCTTGAATCTACTCTTTTTAATCTAAATTCTAACTCTTTTGATTATTTTAGGTCGACAGTTTAAAAATTAATTGAGAGTTGGCAAAGCTTGTATCATTATGCCTGTTCTTTATTAATTTTGCTGTAAGCATTTTCCATTGTTACATAAATAAAAGGTTGTATCATAGTTATAAACTTCAAACTTTGCTCAGAATAGATGATGAAACTGATTGTCCAGTTTGCTCATGTTTTTATATTTTTTATAAGAACTTTTTCTGGCGTTCAGGTACAGTTGTACATTTGTGCATTGCACAAAGGCACCAGGGAGAGGAGGTGAGCAGGGTTAAAACCAGCTTTCATTCTACTACCCTGGCCATGTGGTATTCTGTTGAAAGAGGCACGCAATAGCTGGTGGAAGCACCATGATTTTCATTGTTCTGTAAAATCCAGTGTCTACCTACAATGATAATGGCTAATAATCTTCATATATTAAGTTTTATGTCTTATGATGTTAATTTTATCTTCCTTCCCACAAAGAAATAACGCTTTCTTCTTACTATCCTTAAATACGACAGACCTCTCAAAACTTTGCCAGTTAGTGAAATTCAATCAGGTCACCTACTTCAGTTATGTTACCTTAACCTTAAAAAAAGTTTTAACTTTACCATTATTTTCCATGGCCTAAATCACCTGCTTCAAAATGTTTCAGAGGAAATGCTGAATTTTGCACAGTAGCCATTTCAAATAACAGAATAATGTATCTATCAGTACTCTGTTCTCTCTCATATTCTGTGCTATTGAAATCTACCTGCTGTTTAAATTCCATAGTCTGGCACTCTGATATTAACCTTGAGCCCCAAACTCCACAGGGTTTACCAAACATACAGACAATGTCCTATTAACTTACTCTTTGCCTTCCTTTCTCTGTATCTCTCAGATATGAGCTTGTAATTTTCTGTGGTAGGGCACTTGTATGTAATAGCTCGTGCCATCTAATTGAATGAGGGGTTTAAAGAACATTAAGCGCTTCGAGGGAAATTGTGCTGGAATATAATGCCCTTTCGGGGCTGTTGGCTAGCTTTTTGGTTCCTAATCAATAGGCTGATCAACAGCTGTGGGAGAGAGACAAGGGTGATAGAAAAACTGTACTCTAATAAGTAGAGAATCAGAGAGAAAGCTGGATCCTTTTACAAGAGGAATAGAAATAAAATTAAAGAGCTGAGACAGAAGTAATTGATTTCATTTTCTACAAACATTTACAAAACACCTACTGTGTGCGTAGCACTAAGCTATGTATCAAGGGAAACTTGAAAAAGCGTTATTTTAATGTTGGCAAATCCTGGGAAGAATAGACTACTTTGGATTAAAACTATCAATGCTTGAGATAGCAGCATTGATATCACCATAGCAGTACAAAAATAATATCTCCTTTAGTGCCACCAAAGGTGTTTTTCTATTTTCTTCTAACAAATGAATGGAGGTAAGCCAGAATATTTATTAATTAAAATAAAAATAGAAGAGAAATCTGCCATGTGGGCTAGGCAATGGAGGAGGGCAGCTATAAGGAACTAGCTAGTTTTCTTCTAACTTCATGTCGTCTCCTTAAAAAAATCTATACCCATCTCAAGGCCGCCAGAGTAATTAATGATATTGCAGCCCATTTATTTATAGCCTCGTAGCATATGAAATCTTTAATTCTAAGCCCTAGTTAGTAACCAAAACCTATTGTTTGATTGTTCTGCTGGTAATGAAAAGGAGAAAGAAAAGAATGATGAAAAATATAAAATACGAAGAAAGAAGAAGAAATTTCAATCCTTCTCATACATGGTAAGGAAAATAAAAATACATTTCTTCTTCTTTACAACAGCCAAGCCTATAGCATGTGTCAGTGGCAGATCAAATATTTAAAGCAAATTTTAATAAGTGAGACTCAAAAAGGGATTTATAAAGCTCAGGGGATTTGGAGAAGAGCGTTCAGATCAGGGAATTCCACAGCTGTGGGGCATAACAGGTGAATGCTCTGTTGCCCATGGATGAGATACCTGACAAGGGGGTTGATGAATTTGAGATTTATTATTAGAAAGTGAGGACTGAGGGCACTTATAAATGGAGGCCAATTCTGATAGGAATGAAAGAGAAGTTCCACAGAGGTAATGAAAAACTCTGAGCCAAATTTGAAAGTCAATGTACTGACTGATAGCGATTGAGTGTAAATCTGCCATAACTGAAGTAATGTGATTGAATTTATTGCTATGAGTAAATGCATGGGTTGTGGCAGGTTGAACAATGGTGTGCTTCGCAAGTGTTAGACTTTGGAGAGTTTCCCTATTAACATAATCTAGAAGTCATAACGGTACACATTATAACAGTAAAAGCAGCACAAGTACTTTAAAAAATAGTGGATTAACTGCTTGAAATGCTTGGACTAGCTCAGTGAAAGAGTTTTCCTTTGATAAAAGCTTTTAGACCGTTAACTATAGATGATTTGGGAAACAAAGAGTAATATGAAAATAAAAGTTTTATAAAGCAATAGCAGGACCTTCATAAATTCTATTTAAAGTGAAATTGGCGAATGTGGTAAATAACTAGAGACACACAGTCACAGGAGAAGGTAAAGGGGAATATGATATCAGAAATCCATGATTCTAGAGAAATAATTGTTTCTTATAATAAAGAGAGAATCGCAGTTCTAAATAAAAGCTATTCTTACGAACTGAAAATTGGGCAGCACTGCACTGGATATTAGGACTGCTAATATCCTTTCATCTCATCTTCTGTTCTGCCCCCACAGTTTCTTAAATCATCATTTACTGCCAATGGGTTTTAAGAGGGCCACTTCACAGCTCTAGCATTCCAAGTTGGAATCCAAAGGCTTGGTAGAACCACATTCAGCCTTTTCCTTGTATTTAGTCCTTCTTCATGTCCCCTTGAATAATATGTGTAGACTTATTTTTAGCCCATGTTTTGTATCTGTTCTATTAGGGAGTTTTAAAAAAATCCTCGAAGGCAGGAACATGGCATTCTTTTGTTGCCACCCATGTCTATTACAATGTATTACACAAAGAAAAAAATTTATATATGTAAAATTCTTTTGTTGAATAAATAGATTCTGCATTTATGTTAATGATTTGGGAATACTTTTCAAAAATGTTGAAATTGATTCCCATGAATATTTTTTCATTGTCATCATCCACAGCTATAGTAAATGGACATGATTAAGGTGTATATTTTGGGTATACTAAAAGAGGAAATGAGAAAAAAGATCTACTAATTCAGCCATTTATTTCATGCTTTAAATTTATTCAACAAATATTGAGTATCTCCTTTGTGCCAGGCACTCTTAACAGCCTGAAATACCTCAGTGACCTAAACTGACAAAATTTCCTGCTTTTATGAAGCTTAAATTCTGGTGGGGAAAGGCAGATAATAAACAACATAAAAATAAGTATATATGTAGGATATTACAAGGTGGTGACTGCTATGGCAGAAAGGCCCGGAGAAGGGTGATCAGGATTGGGAACGTGACAGGGGTGTTGGGTAGAAGCTAAAATTTAAACTAAGTTGTTGAGGATAGGTGAAAGTTGAGCAAAACATTGAAGGAAGTGAAGTTAGCCATGTGGATTTCTAGGGGAACAACTGGTCCAAGGCACCCAAGGCAATGATGTGCCAGGAGGATTGGATTGGAGCAGAATGAATGAAGAAGAGAGTAGTTGGGGAGAGGTTTTTATGGCCTTGTCAACTACACTCTAGCCATACTGGAAGCACATTAGCGTTTATTCTAAATGGGACATCTGTGTAGGATTCTAAGTAGAGGAATGGTTTGGTATAACTTTATATTTTTAAAGAATGACTCTGGTTGATGAGTTAATAATACAGTTTAGGGTGCAAGGTTGGACTGAATATTTGTTGAGGTCTCATTGCTAATTGCTGTGGATAGAAAAAGATGATAGTACGAGGATGAATAACATATGGAGGGCAGGACCAAATGAGCTGCTCTTTTGCTTTAAAGTTGACCTGTTGAGTAAGATTTCTTTTAACAAACTGTATCAAACATACAGAGTAAAATGATAAAATATACAGAGGTATGATATTAAATGATTATATAAAGCCTTTACCCACTGACCTTTACTAAGCATTTTAAGTCATGGAGTTTTTTCGTTTGTTTGTTTTGTTTTTTTTTGAGACAAAGTCTGGCTTTGTCGCCCAGGCTGGAGTGAGCGGCGCCATCTTGGCTCCCTGCAAGCTCCGCCCCCCAGGTTCCCGCCATTCTCCTGCCTCAGCCTCCCCAGTAGCTGAGACCACAGGCGCCGCCATTGCGCCCGGCTCATTTTTTGTATTTTTAGTAGAGACGGGGTTTCACCATGTTATTCAGGATGGTCTAGATCTCCTGACCTCGTGATCCGCCCGTCTGGGCCTCCCAAAGTGCTGGGATTACAGGGGTGAGCCACCGCGCCCGGCCTCATGGAGATTTTAAAGCTGGCGGAGACTCTGGAGATCATCTGGTAACTTGACTCCTTCTTAGGTACATCAGAGTTCTGAGCCCAGAGAAGAGTCACATAAGAAATTCTTCTGGCCTAAATGCTGGACCTGGACTTCACAAAGGATATTCAGATCCCAAGTCTAGAGCTTTCTCTGGTAGGGCACCTTGGCTCTGTTTATAACAGTGTTGATGTCTGTTAAACCAATTTTTAGGACGTAAAAAAAAAGAAAAAGATTATTTTCTCTAGGCAAAACTATTGGCACAGTTCTTGCATAAAAGAAGAGAAAAAATGCATTCTGAAACAGCTCTTCAGAGCCATTATCTGGTGCTCCCTCAGAAGAGGTAAGCATTGAAATGCATTGTCATTGATGAAAACTAGTTTAAAAATTAATTGGGAAAGACTATCTCTTTGGATTATGAAGAAGAAATCTAAAGTTTTTTTTTTCTTTGAAATTCTAAAAGCCAATGAGTTGCAATAAAACAGAGAAACAACCTGAATGATCAAAGTCATTATTTTTCAGCTTCGAAATGACAAATACCAGGAAATACTGCTTTCTGGGAGCAAGTAGTTCATTTTTTAATAAAAAGATGTTAAAATTAACTTATGTACTGACAACAAAACAGATGACATTGAAACAATAAAACAATAAAATAATAAGAAACTGGAAAAAATATTACTCATATATGTTAAAATACTTGTTTGTTAATTCCACATGAAAAGAGCAAAAAAGATCAACAAAAAGGAATCATAACAGCAAAAGAACAAATAAAAACCAGCAGCTAAATTGGTAGAAATGTATTTTTTTTTTTAAAAAAAGTCTAGCCACTCTAATCTGATGCCTTGCTTTTTGTAAAATTTTATTTATTATTTTTTTTAAGCTCATTCAGGGATCTAGTTGTTCTAGAGAAAGGGTTAGCACTGTTTTTGTTGTTGTTTGTTTGTTTTTGGTAAAGGACTTCATAGGAGAGCTTTTAGGCTTTAGGACCATGTTATGTCTGACTCAACCATTCAACTCTGCCATTGTAGTGTAAAAGCCATAGGCAATATGTAAACAAAGGGTGCATCTGTGTTCCAAAGACATTTAATTCACAAAACAGGCACTGGATCACTGGATTTCAGACCACAGGTTGCAAGCCTCTTTTCGAGGTTACTGTCTGAGTCTGCATGGTTGAACATGGGTCATTGCATTCCATCTGCATTATAGCTCAAAATAAAGAGAAAAAGAAGCTAGAGAAATGTATTGGAGTGTTACAAGTCCAAAGTGACATTTTTAATTTCCACCCCAGTATCATTAACCCAAAGCTAATAATGTTTCCATACTTAGTTGCAGGGGATGTCGAGAAATGTGCCAAACTTAAAGAAAAGAATGAAGAGATAAAGGACACTGAGAAACAAAATCAAAAAAGTGCTTCAATAGCTTCATACCAAAATTTAGCCATTTATTACCCACCCAAAGAATGATGAATGTGCTGATAGTCACAACTGATTAGATGCCTATTAGGATTTTAGAAATCTCTCTATTACTTCATTATTGATTATGACAACATTGAAGTATTTAAAAATATTAAAAGAATTATACAGTAAACAATATTCATCACTTAGATTTCATAATATATACATTTATATGTTTTATCAAATACCTATGCATCCATATATCATACTATCAAACAATAACTTCATCTTATTTCTGCCTTCAAAGTAAGTCTCTGACCTCAGCATACCTGACTAGCAGGCACATCCTCAAGAATGTCATTAGAGTTCAGTATTTGATTATAGCCAGTTAGGGTTTTTTGAGGTTGAATTCACATACAATGAAATGTATAAATATGAAATGTGCCATTCGGTGGGAAAATACTAGGAAAAGAATTGTAGAATTACTGGGTCAGAAAGTTAGAAGATAAGTATATATTACATTTTATAAGAAAATTCTAGAAGCTTTTGTCATGTGGTGTAACCATTTTATACTTCTGTCATCAGTACATGAGAATTGCAGTTGCTTTACTTCCTCAACAACATTTGAAGTTGTTGGTCTTTTTAATTTTAGCTGTTCTAATGGTGAAGTCGTGGGCCTATGCTTTTTTTGTTTGTTTGTTTGTTTTGAGACGGAGTCTTGCTCTGTTGCCAGGCTGGGGTGCAGTGGCATGATCTCAACTCACTGCAACGTCTGCCTCCCGGGTTCAAGCAATTCCCCTACCCTTCAGACTCTCAAGTAGCTGGGACTACAGGCGCCCTCCACCACACCTGGCTGATTTTTTGCATTTTAGTAGAGACAGAGTTTCACCATGTTGGCCAGGATGGTCTCGATCTCCTGACCTCATGATCCGCCAGCCTCAGCCTCCCAAAGTGCTGGGATTACATGCATGAGCCACCATGCCTGGCCGGGACTATGCTATTTCTATGGAAGATTGTCTACAGGGAAAATATTATCTTCAAAATCTGTTAATTAATTTGTGGTAGAGATGAAATAATTTTCTCACTGAGCTGAGTTAGAATCTCTAAAATGATTCCATGAGAGTGGATCTACTTGTATTGATAAAATTCAAGGGGAATGTGGTACTTGATGTAAATGGATCTATATTTCAACTGGAGAATGACGGGGATATTGGGTGGTGATTTACATAGGTTAAAATGTGAATATTACCCCTTGATAACCATCCTAAGTGATTGAAACTGTTTAAATAGGCATACAAATCAGGAGAGTACTTTAAAAATAACTTCATTTTAATTTCTGTTTTCTAAAGTTTTACAATTAAAACAATCTTCGTCTTAAATGTTCTCACCATACACACACACACACACACACGCATGTGTAACTATGAAAGGTGATGAATGTGTTAACCAAATTTACTATGGTAATCATTCCACAGTATATATGTGCACCAAAGCATCACATTGTACATCTTAAATATATGTAATTTTGTGAAATATACCTTAATAAAGCTAAAAAAATTTCATAAACAATTTAAAAAAGAAAAAGGAAGATAAAAGCAAATAAAACTTCTCCTATTTCCTTGAGAGACAAATGGATGCACCTTTTGATAGAAACTTGTATATCTCATGAGCAATTCCTGAGTTAATTTTTGTAGGTATGTACTCACAGTTTCAAGGGTCAGAAATAAGGTTTTTGATCTTCCGTTGTAAAATCAAAAGGTTGGGCTTCTTATCAGGCCTGTGATATTTTCAAGGAAACACTCAAAGAGGAGGAGAGTAAGGGGCCCTTTCCCCCTTTATCTAACAAAGAAAATTTCATTATTTTACCCTTACATAGGGTATCAAAAAATCCAGTGTAAGTTTAAGTCCAACTAGTATAAGAAAGATCAAGAACCAGAGCTTGATACACTATTATTTTATGAAAACAACAAAATATGCAACTCTTTTTATTTTTGCTGTGTACATACTAAACCATACCATTTTAAGCATTTGTACCTAATGTGATTATTTTGTGATTAATTTTAATATCTAGTCTTAGTTGACTTATTTATTATCTTAGTAAAGATCATGCTATGCTCATACTTCACCTGTTTTAGGCAAACAACATCTCAATATTTTTATCCGTTTCAGTTTAGTCAGTGGATAAATAAGGGTAAACGGCAGGAAGATTTACATTTTATTTTTAACTGATTTTGCCACCATAAGATTCTTAACTTCTAGGGTAAAATTATTAATATTTTTACTCTTGTAATTTCCTTCTTGTATATTTACACTTTGGCAGTAGTTTTCTTTTGAAATAAAATTTAATAGTTTCCCCTTCCCACCACATCTACTATTGTCTAAAGCCTAATAAAAACGTAATTTTGTAATGAGCTTTTAACTATGGCAATGAACAATAAATTTAGACAAACAGAAGATGCTGTGCTGGGTGAACAACATGGCCCCTGAGATATTTCCATTTAAATGATCAGTGTAGGAGACAGTTTGTGAAGTTGCCATTTACAGTGGAGTGCTGTATAGATGCAATCCAGCGAAATGTCAATTAGATTTTCTACTCATGTTAGTGAAATGTGAACTCTAACGATCCCTGTCCAGTTTCAGTGTGAAATGATATTCTTTATGCAATGGTAAAGAGCGAGTTCATTGTGGCGTCAAACCACACAGAGTCTGTCATGATACCATCAAATCTAACATTTGCAAATTGTCTTAAGTGACTAATTATTATAGTTCTTTCTTTTGTCAATTCTAAAGAAAACTTACTTAAAAAAAGTGTTAAGTAAATATTCCTTAAATACCTTGGTAATGTAATGTCTTGCTAAACATATTAATAAAGCTCTTTACTGTTTTAGTCTTACAGAACAGTTAATTTCCAATTATTTCAATCTTGGCCTTCTCAGACAAATTCTGAAGCTCTTTTACATTTAGGATAGTTAGGGGAATTAAGCTTAATTCAGAAAACTCCAAGGAACCGTTGATTTAATATTTTGAAATTGTAAATATATTGTACCTAATTTCTCACATTTATTAAAAATGCATCTGTGATCATTTCAACAAAACATTTATTTTCACCCCAGTACAAACAATGTCATCTGAAAAGCTGAAGTGAGAACCTCTATGTAAGTATGCCTTCAGGTTGTTGTGCAGTCAAATAATTGTCTGCCTCTCCATAGAGGAAAGGGTCTTGCTGGTTTTCAATTGGTTTTAAAACAACAAAAGTTAATTTTCCCCACTGGAACAAAGCAATAAGAGATGATTAGGAAATTGTTATTGCTTGAATACCACATTTTTCAATTGGCATATTGTTAGCATTTACTCATAAAACTAAAACAACTTGTGAAACCATTATTTAAGTCCCTGTACCACATTTTATCACTAAAATTTAACAATATTATTATTTCCTTATATCGTTTTCATTTTATCCATAATCTAAAATTACAATATATAACTTTTAACAAATATCTGTAAACCAGTCCCTGAGGTTATTCCCTAGAATAAATTTCTATGAATTAGAATTACTTGGCCACAAATAATGAATATTTAAAGTCATTTAATAAAGTCATTAAATAATTTAAAGTCATATATGCTACATTATAGTTTCTGGTAATATTTATAAATCCACCATTGGCAACATTGAGTATGGTCTCCTTAATCTTTTTCATTTGAGTAAGTATAAACTACAGCTTCTTAATAAATATATATTTCTTAGATTACTAGTGAAGTTGGCTATTTTTATAAGATTATCAGTTATCTGCAGTTCTCATTCTTGGAGAATATGATTTAATATCAGTTCACCATTTTTCTTTCATCTTTTTTATTTTTTGATTGCTAACATTAGTAATGTTAAATATTTTTCCCCAATATTTGTTGCAAAATTTTTCCCAGTCCACAGTTTGCCTGTTGGTTGTTAGGTCCATTTTGCCCATGTCCAACACATCTGACACCTGTTTTCAATATTTACCCACTTGTGTAGAGCTTTCTCTTTCTGTGGATGATTCTATCTGTGTTCTGTCTCTATAGTTCCCCAATACCCCCTCATCTTTTCCAAGAAGTGTCTCCTAACTTTCAGCTCAGGCAGATCTGGAGATAGCTCTGTTGGCTTGGATATTTATTTTTCAACTTACATATACTTAGAAGTTTGAGGAATTCTCTGTCTCTTAGTTGTACTGTAGGTATGGGTTGTGAGTGGTTTTACTTATTCTCATACATCTGCATAAAGGAAGTATGAACAGATTCAATCTTAGGCAGCTGCCATTATGCAGAGAGAATCCTCCCTTATGATTTTTAAAGCAAAGAAAGGTCAAGTAGTAAAGACAACTGCTAAGAATTCAATAGCTTAAATCTTGTATCTTAGGAATATGTCTGATATCTTTACTAGTTTGATCTTTAAAACTACAATATTAATATTGGTTGTTGGGAAACTTGACTGCAATTGGTAAAAGCAGTTTTTTGTTCAGAATTTTACTCTTTCTCAGCCCTTGATCATATTATTCGCTACTTTCAAAAATGACTTTGTTTTAGTATATCCTCTGCTTTATTCCTTAACTTCCAAGCAGTGTCCTTATTAAGCCTATATTTTTCTATTATGTTAGACTGCATACCTGGTCTTTGTTAAAGAATGATTTTTGATATTTGTTTTGATTTTCATAACTGTATGCAGTTATTATTTAGACATCTCTGTCTGTCTTTACAGACTGCCCCTTTTAGTTTTAATTAGACTTAGTGTATGTTACATATTTCTAAAAATATTCTATATAATTTTAGGATCATTGTTATATGAAATTATCTGTATGTTTTATTCACTAATTAAAATGATTTAGCAGGGCACAAAATGTTGACATCCACAAAATGTTTAGAGTTTTCCTCTGAAAACTCTAAACATTGTTCCTGTATCTTTTCCATCTAATCTTGCAGTGGACAAACATGAACTGGTTGGAGTTTGCTATTTGTAGATAGCTATTTCTTTTCTTTTCCTAACAAGTTATTTGTATATATTTTTACTTTATTATTATGTTTCTCAAATTGTAGATGAGATAATTAGATTTGCCTGTCATTCTTCTTTCATTAGTACTATCTGAAACAGCTTAACCCTTCCATCCCCAACAGTCGGTGCAATTTTCTTTAGATCTATCTCTCTCAATATATTTTCCTCTTTCAATGTTTTAATTTTTCTTATAATCATCTTTAATTTTGAGTTTTAATTTTTACTTCATATTCCATATCTATTACATTTTCTTTTGTCATTTTTTAATCACTTTGCCTTTGAGGTACATATTCTAAAATTTTTGTTCATTTATTTAGTAAATCTATTTTAATGCTCATTGCTAGTTTTCAAGCCCAAAAGTGTGAACTTTGAGTTTGCTGTTTAACTTTTAGCTTCCTGGCAATTTTTGTTTCCATCACTCAGAACTTTTTAGCTTTTCCCATTTATCTTTATTATACCCTGCTGTCTTTCATTTCACCTTGTTTTCTTCCTGTAGATTTCTGCACATTTCATGGAAACTATCTCTACTTGTACTACTTTAAACACATGTAACCATTTTTAGGTTTTTTTCCTTCTCATTGCAGAAATAAATTATTTTCAGAGTTTGTTATTCCTTCTTGGAGTCCACAAAATAATGTCCACTTCATCTTTGAATGCTGAAATAGCTTTATTCAGGATTCACTACCTTCCTTCCTATATATTCATACTTCAATAATGAGACATTTATCAAATCCAAGTCAAAATTTGACAACAAAGTTGGTTTGTAAACTTGTGTTGACTTCATGTTCATTTGAGTGCTATGAAATGTTTTTCTTGAATATACAACTGAAAAAGTATCATTAGGCATCATTATCATTTAGGTATCATTAATGATACCTCCAGTAATTACTGTTAACTAGTAGAATTTATTAAATGCTCTGCTTAACTTAGATGGAAATGTTTCCTAAGCCATCTCATGTTTCTTGAAGCTCTAAACTGAGGCGCTATTTGAAAAATTAGAGTCCTTATAATGTACTTCTACCTGTGATATTATACTATGTATATCAGCTTACACAAGTAAACTATTTCTTCCTAAGTATCGTAACCTGTATTTCCTTCCCTGCCTAAATCATCAAAATCAGCCTTTCCCTGGTTTTGTGTAGAATGAAATTTAACTGATCTTGAGGGAAGGACTATAGAGTCAGACTTCTATGATAGAAAAAGTTCTCATCAGTATAGATAGAAAAGCCTACCTTGGTTCTTGAAAGAATCAAGAGGAAGGTAAAATCTCTTCTTACTTTTTCTTACCTTGATTTCTAAGTTCGAAGGTTTTCTCTGTTATAGAGGGTACATAGCACATTAACTGAGTCTCTCATGGAAGTCTTATATTTTTAAGTTGGTAGTGAACATTTCAGATTCTGATTACTGGTTGATTTTCACTTAAAATCTCAGTGCTATTATGCATAACTTTTCAATCCTTCCCCTTTAATTTTTATGGTACTGTATGTGACATTAAACTGATAAGTTTATTGTTTATTATTAGGTATAATATTAAACCACACATTTTTAGCATGCAAATGTAAGAATGGGGTTTTCTTTTTTTAATCAGAAAGATTGAGGATTGTATTCAAACAGCGAATAGATATTATATAACACTGTTCAGATTTAGTAGTGGAGATTTTTGTATATGATAATGGTTGTACTAAATCAACCAGTCTTCTAAGGGGAAAATATTGAGAGGGAAAGAGTATACAACTGAGATAAACCTATATTTACAATTCTGTATAACAGATTTTTTTCAGGTGCAATTTAATATAACCTCTCTAAATAACAGTTTTAATAACTGTAAAATTAGAAAATACGATTTCATAAGGTGATATTGAGATTGAAATGAGACAAAATTTTTAACTGCTTTTATTGAGGTATATTTGATATGTAACAAACTGTACATAGGATAAGGTGTACAATTTGATAAATTTCAATATAGGTATATACCTGTAAAACCATCGCTATAGCCTACTATACTTTTCGCTATAGTAATAGTGAATACGTATGACAACCTCCGAGTTTTCCTTGTTCTCTTCCATAGTCTTTCCACTGATGTTTCCCTTCACTGTACCCTGGGTTACCACTGATCTGCTTCCTGTAAACCATAAATTAGTTGGCATTTTCTAGCACCTTGTAAACATAAAATCATGGAGCATGCACACGCTTTTGCCTAACTTCTTTAACTCAGCATAATTATTTTGAGATTCACCCATATTGTAGCATGTATTCATGGTACATTTATTCATATTGCTAAGTAGTATTCCACTGTTTAGATATACTACATTTTATTGATTCATACACTTGATGATGGACATTGAGCTCTTTCTAATATTTGGTGATTATGAGAAGAGCTGAGAACAGTCATGTAAAAGTGTTTGTATGGATATATAATATCTTCTTCCCAGCAAAAGGAGAAGATATAAGTTTAACATTTTAAGAAATAAGCAATCTGTATTAAAGTTTATAGGACATTATAAAGTACAACCTAAATGCGTGTTATTATTATGTTTAGAAATATGCTCATTTTGTCTGGTCACTGTGGTATGACTCAAAATATCCTATTCAAATTTAATAAGAAGTAAATTATTAAATCAAAGTGAGCGTATTATGGTACATGATTCCCAAGAATCTTGGACAAGTCTTAAAAGACCTAGATTTAAAAATGGATTGGAGTCTCTACTAAGAAGAAAAAACTTATAAAATAAGTGTCAACAAATAACGAGAAAATATGTGGAAATATATGCTGTGACTAAACTTAACTAGGTGGCATCATATATAAAGAAGATAATTTTGTTTATCATAAGGAGATGCAAACTTTATTATTTAAACTATCGCTCAGTTTTCACAAGACACCACTTACATTGTCTCAGCTAATATATTTCTGAGACAGAAAATTCAGTGTTAGTGTATTTTCTATCTAACAGACAGAAATAAAGAAATTGAGATTCATAGAAAAACTGGAACTAAATAGAAAAGATTTAAATGTAAAGATAAAAACATGGAGTCACATTAAGGCTCGAGAGTGGTCTTTAGTCTATGTGTACAATTAACTTTTTGCTCAGTTTCTTATGTTCTTCCTAGGTTAGGTCCAAGCAGATGAGATATTAGAAACATAAGTGTGTTATGATTTCCAAGAAGGAAATTACGAAGTGAGAGGTAAGGAGGGGAAAGAAAACACAGTGGGGGAAACATCAAATCATTTGTAGTGTGGGCTAATTCAGAATAGCAGCAAAGGCCTGGATGCTTAAGCAATCTTGCTTGCTTTAAAATTATTTGAAGTAATGACAATGATACCCTAAGAGTTTGTTAAAATTTCATGTTAAAAAGCTAGAGTGGTTTGGTCCATCCTTTAATCATTTACTTTATAAAATTTAAAATATTCTGAATAGAAAAAGACTTATATTATCTAAACAATGTCTAGTTGACTTCTTAATGTTTGGTACTATCAGGTAAAAGAGAGTTTAGGCTAAAATTTCAGAGCATGTAGCATGACAGACAAATACAGATGAGATGGATAGGAAGAAACAAACATTTTAATTTAAAAATATTTCATATCTAATACATTATTATGGTGCATGGCATTCAGGCCATTGAATATGTTTTAGTGGTCTAGGAATAAAAAAGGCTGACTTCTGACTGAAAAGTATGATTAAGACTAATTATTCTGCATTAAAAATGTTAACTTTGTTAGAGCAAGTTTTTCCTTTTAAAATGTCAGAAACTTCTATCATTATTTTAATTATTGTTCTACATTATACTTAGTGTTTTAAAATATGATTTTTAAAATTTTGTAAATTTATGAACATTAAAAAATGTTACATTTTCATATTATTGCAATTAGTCATATTTGCACTTCCAGCCTCATATTTTTATTCTATATATACTACTGTAGCAATTTACTTTGTTAATAACCTTGAACCAAGATTAGTATCCCAGTTTTAAGATTTGAATTGGAACACTTTAAAAGAAGCACTTTCTAGTCTTGATCAAATAGTACACCTTTTCTCAGGGATTTTCAATTTTGTTCCTACTTTGCAATAATTAACCACTCAAATAGTTGCTATAGCTATGCTCAGTTATCAAGGAAACAGTTTATCCTACATTAATAGAGAAGAGATACATATGAAGTGTAGCAAACATTTCAGAAATTCATGGAGTTTAAAGCCATCAAGATGTGGGGCCACTTAGTGGCCTTAACTATATGAAATGCTTTTTGTTATTCATCTGTTTATGTACCACAAGCTATCCCTTCTGTGATGATCCTTATGGAGCCCTTTCAAATCAACCATGGTTCATTAGTAAATAAACTATCCAAAACTGATCATTGGAAGATGACTTTCTTTTAAAGATGCAAATACAAAATGTTGTTTATATAATTATGTAGTGGAAAGATCAACTGGTTATTCATTCGTCATTTTAAAATACTGCTATGTATGATAGGAATATCAGCGTGGTATCTAAAATCAGGAAAACCATTGAGGTATCTACTGATTATAAATGAAATTATAGTCATATGATATTGTAAATGAATTGGGTTAGCTTTTATATTTTGTTAAAATATAAATATTTTTGTAAGTAATAGATTAGATGAATTCAAACTAAGGACTTAATATAACTGATTTTCTTTGATCAAGTCACATTGAAATATTGTTCTTTAATAAGCCTAGGCAAAACTTTACTTTTTAGAGTTGTTTTTGACCAATATTAAACCAGATTATTTATAAAAAGAAGAATTAAAAGTAGTTGTATAAATTAAATAATTTCAAAAAAAGCAAATTTTTGAACAAAATCACAAATCAAAATAGGCCATCATGGTCTTTCTCTAGGTTGTTGACAGCAAAGCGTTATTAATCTACATCCTAAAAGCTTGATTCACATGTTTCAACAAGATTGAAAGATGACCTGGTCAGCATGGCATATGACCTTTACAAAACATCTATGATTAAAACAAATGTGGCAATTCTGGTGACAATAAAACAAGGAAACATTTGTCTTTATAAAGGGCATAAAGCCATAATAATAAGCAATATTGATCAAGAATCCAGATGCCAATAATTTAGATTAAATTTTATTTAATTCTTAATAACTGTATGCAGTAGGTTCTAATACTATCTCCTTTTTCTGAACCCAAACTCTTTACATATATTTTAACTAAAAAAAAAATCGACTCTGTATGAATATTGGTGAGTTCAATACCTAAGTTTATATGCATATATATAATATATATAACTAAGATTTTATATATTTATAAATACATAAGTACATATATGTATAGATACATAATAGTACTAGGTATACGTGCAAAGCAGTAAAAAATGTGACTTATCTGGTAATGAAATATGTGGATATGTGGTAAAATGAGTTTCCTTCTTTCTAAAGCTGTTAACTTACACACGTAATACCTAGCTGCTTTTCAAATAGAATTTTTTATTCTTTTATCAGCAACTCCTCCTCCTCGGCAATATCTTTCTAAAGAACTATTTGGAAAAGGTCCTTCCTAAAAGTCTTCACTTAGTTAATGAAAATCTACTGGGAGATAGAGGGTGGTGGGCAGAGTCTGTTGAAATTGTAGTCCCTTGCTTTTTCTAAGACTCTACCTTATAAGGTTTTAAAATAAGTTTCATTTTTAAAGATGCTTTCTCATTTTTGTTTGCAAAATTAACTAGCAGAACTGTTTGGAGTTCCTTTGGTTGTTACATATCTATACTCTCATAATAATTTGAAATTATTTGTTTATTGAAACACTTATTTGGAAGTATTTTTCAGACACAATATTGATTTGTGAGGTGAGGGAATACTAAAACTTACTTTTTTTTTTTTTTTTTTTAGATGGAGTCTTGCTCTGTTGCCCAGGCTGGAGTGCAATCTCAGTTCACTGCAACCTCCACCTCCTGGGTTCAAGCGATTCTCCTGCCTCAGACTCCTGAGTAGCTGGGATTGCAGGCATGCACCACCACGCCCACCTAATTTCTGTAATTTTAGTAGAGATGGGGTTTCACCGTGTTGACCAGGCTGGTCTCAAACGCCTGACCTAGTGATCTGCTCACCTCGGCCTCCCAAAGTGCTGGGATTACAGGTATGAGCCTCTGTGCTCGGCCAAAACTGACACTTTTTTATACTATAGGACTACGATTTCATTTTCTAATGCTTTTCCAGGACAGAGCTGTTCAGTGCTGACTGTGTGTCAGGTACTCAGATAGGTGACTATACTTTAAATTTGGACTCAAAAAAATCTCTGCCTTAATGAACCCTAAGTGCGGTAAGAGAAAAAGACAGTTAATTCAAACTTACTTGAGAATTCTGAAAATGTCTTCTAGAAGTTGAGATCTATCCGGCAGGTCTTAAATAAATAATAGAATATTTTTAGTAGGTGTGGAGCAGAGAAGGGGATGTGGGAATAGGATAGATAAGGATGTGGAGGCTTAAGAGTGCATTTGGTAAAGACGCGTGTGTGTGTGTGCGTGTGTGTGTGTGTGTGAATAAGGTATGGAATGTGGTCTTACATTCAGTGCCCTGAAATCTGACCCGTTGATTCCTATCAAACTGATCTGTTTGAAACATATAGATATCTTAGCTTTTTCTTTTTAATCTCTTCACTAAATCTGTGGTTCTTAGTCTACTCAGTGGGGACTTTTCAGAAGAAGTGTTTCCAAGAAAACCTGGTACAGGAGTGGGGACATGGAAAAAAAGAGAAAATGAGGAGGCTACACTCGTCAGGGTTATCCATAGGACTGTACACAAATCACAGAAGGTAATTCCAAAATCTGCAGGCTAGGCTGGCAGGCTGGAGACCCGGGGAAGAGCTCATGCTGAAGCTCCTTCAGTGTGAAGGGAGTCTGTTGGCAGAATTCCCTCTTTTCAGGGGACCTCAGTCTTTTTCTCTTCAGGCCTACAACGGATTAAATGAGGCCCATCCATTTTATGAAAGGCAACCTGCTTTACTCAGAGTCACTGATTTTAACATTCGTCACATCTAAAACAATGCTTTCACAGCAACGTCCATACCTGTGTTTGACCAAATATCTGGGAAGAGTGGTCTAGTCAAGTTGACACGTGAAATTAGCCATCACTGAGGCCATACAACAGCACAGTGTCAGGTAAATCCCCATGGCGAATAACTTTGGCTCAATCCCACTTGGTAGTTTTGAATGCAGTCTAGGTCACATTTTAACAGTTATCTCGATCAGGGGACAGTGAGCTGGTAAATATATCTATTCTTTCTCTCCTGCAATCATTGGTTAATGGTGGCTCCTTAGGGGACATAATTCTCAGGTTTTTGTGTGAGCAGACAAAGCTGTCTCAGTAGCCTAAGGACATTTCTTTAACAAAGAAGTATATAGGTGCTGGCTGTTGGAATGACAGTATGCCTATATCCATTATAGACAATATGTCTCTAGAAGTAAAGAGATTAATGGGGATCATCAAAAGCATTTGCATGTACATAAGGAGTTGGGGAAAAGAACTGAGGTTTACAAAGTATACCAGTACTAAACCATGAAGGGTTTTTCAGTACACATCCAAGAATGTAGATTTCATATAACAATAAGTTAGTGTCAGGCTTTACCAGTACCGTCCTGCAGGGAAATTATCATTTGAAATCATTATATATTATCCCCAGGGTCTCTCATTAAGGAGGTCTAAAATTAGGCCCTGGAATCTGATTTAGGATCAATGTATCAGGCTTTGGAGAGCCCCGAAAGAGTTGCACAGGTGCAGAACATGATCATATTTACACTTTACAAAAAGCACACTTGTAATAACTGGAAGGAAGGCAAAACTGAAAGAAATGATCCTTCTTTACTGCATTAAAACACCAGGTGTGAAGACATTATGCGAGAGGAAAGTTAAGAATATATTTAGATGGCAAATTTGACAAAAGTATTTAAAGAGGGACAAGGAAGAAAATGATTAGTGAAAATTTCCAATTCTCAGGCTTGGGAGATGGAAATGATCATAGTGCCAAACCCTGAAATACAGAACACGGAAGCAGGATTTGCTGGGGAAAATAGTGAATGAGGTTTGAATGGTCAGTGGGACATCGAGGAAGAAACAGCTGGGAGTCAGAAAGAAAGTGTCAGAATAGAAGACTGTAGACTGAAGATAAAACTTTTTGAGTTATTAGTATAGCTCAGATATTGACAAACTATGACAAGCAGGCCAAATCCGCCCTTGCAAGTGTTATGTAAATAAACTTTTTTGGAACACAGCCACACTCATTTGTTTACATATGATCTATAAGAGTTTTTTCTAAATGACAGAGCAGAGTACAAATACTTTGTTATGACAGAGAGTATAAGGCCCACACAGCAAACAGTACTTCCTATCTGGCTCTCTTTATAAAATGTTTTCAAACTCCTGGTGTAGATGGGTAGTGATTGAACTTTTGGGAATGCATAGATTGCCAAGGGGATGTGTATATTGCAAAGACAATTGAATGGAGCACAAACATTTAAAGACAAAGGAGAAGAAAAAGAACAGAGGAGATGTCATGTGCGTCCATGTGAAGAGACCACCAAACAGGCTTTGTGTGAGCAACATGGCTGTTTATTTCACCTGGGTGCAGGCTGAGTCTAAGAAAAGCGCCAGGGAAGGGAGATAAGTTGTGGGGCTGTTTTATAGGATTTGGGTAGGTAAAGGAAAATTACCGTCAAAGGGGGGTTGTTCTCTGGCTGGCAGGAGTGGGGGTCACAAGGTGCTCAGTGGGGGAGCTTTTGTTATGCCCAGACCTTTTCCCCTAAGAAGACCACCAGAGACCAGAGTCAAAGCCAAGCGGCAAGGATCTTTAATGCAAGTTCGAACTTGGTCCCTCCGTTTTACTACATACAAGAGGGCCCTGAACAATGTGTGCGCTTGCCTTTTATAGCCTAATGTAAACAGGACTTGTAAAGTTGCAGAGGAATGAGGGAATTCTCTAGGTTACAGCATTACAATTGGTTAACATTTTAAGTCTATACATTTAGCAGTTTTTTTATTGGTTCCCGCGCTCTCACAAACGACTGTGCTCTTATCGGGGACTTTCCAGGTGGTGTCTTTCTAAAGTTGAGATATATAGTAGTCTTTGAATTGAGAGATATATGGTGGGGAGACATGTAGTGGGATGAGCCCAGTAAGTTGAGAGATATATGGAGGGATATGTTTATACTGGGCTCAGGAAGTTTGAGAGATATATGGCAAGCACTAGTAATTTAGAACAGAAAAAGAACAAGACAGGGACTTTCACAATGCTTGTCTATACAACATCTGAAATCTATAGATAACATTATCGGTTGGGTCTGGGGTCAACTTGTTAACTAGGCTCAAGGCGCCGCCCGTGCTGTCTGCCTTTAGGGTCAACTTTTAGCTAGGCTCAAGGCGCCGCCCGGGCTGTCTGCCTGTGGATTTCATTATTTCATTTGATCTCTCTCATTTCTCCCTTTCTCAAGTACCTCTGGAGCCAATCTTGGGTCTTATAAGTCTGATTCTGTTTCAGCGTCTACAGGTTGGTATTGGGCTCTGAGGACCATGAGCTGTATGGTGTCAAACCTTTCCCTGACAAATTGCAAAATCCTGTTAACAACACAAGGTCCTACGGTAAACAGAAATAGCAGACTTAGTAGGGGTCCAAGCAAGGGGGCCAGCAGAGAGAACATATAGGAATTCCACCATTGATTTGCAGCTGAGGCAAACTGCTGTTTTCTCATTTCTGTGCTTAACTTGCGTAGCTGTTGGACCCGGTTTTCTACAAGCCCTGATTCATTTACGTAGAAGCAACAATCCTCTTTCAGGAACATACATGTACCACCTTTTTCAGCAGTGAGTAGGTCTAGGGCCCTTCGGTTCTGCAAGGTCACCTGAGCTAGGGATGTGAGCTGTCGTTGAAGGGAGGCAAGGGACTCAGCTGACTCCTCCATAGCTACGGCAAATTGTTGGTACAATTTGTTACTTTCTATGAGGGTGTGACCTAGGGCTCCCCCTGCCAGTCCGGCTGCAATAAGGGATGATGTGAGGGAAATTCCCGCAATGAGGGGGAGAAATATTGCTCTTGTAAGTCTCGGTCCAGGGGCTGGGTGACTGGCAGTACTAGTCCAGTTACCGGTGTACCCCAGGAACTCGCCGGCAGTTAGTAGAGTTAGCCGGGGAACTAATGTGACAGGAAGACACAGTAGGTTGGTAACAGAGGGGCCAGGTAAATGCTTAGATAATGTTCCATTGCACCAAAAGAATATGCCTGGCGGGGCTCTTAGGGAGGTACTAGGGGGCGTTACAGTGATGCTACAGAGGCTAGAGTTAGTGCCTGAAAAACGGTAGGGAAACTTTTCCTGACTAGGGTTCAGGTACAGTGGCACATTAAGAATGGGGGCGTCCGTGAGATTCTGAAAGTCGCTAGCTTGGGTGGAGGATTCCCAGGGCAGAGGGACAGCGGTTACTGGTGGATGCCCTAGGGTGGCACACAGAAAGCAACCAGACAAGCTGTGAAGTCCTGTAAGGTTGGCAAGTTCTAATCCTTCTTGTAATACTTCTAGCCAGGAGAAAGGGCGTAATTCTTGTCCTAGTCTGTCTTCCTGTCGCTGGATATCCCCATGGACCAGGGGCAGTACTTGAACTAGGCCACACCACAGATAGAGGTGACTACTAGGCCACGTGGAGGAAGAGGAATAGTATACAGCCCCATGTTGAGGCGTGGTCCAGCGGGGGTCCCAAGGGTCCTTAACTATCTAAGTATAGATACCGCCTCTACCCTGCTGGTAGAAGTTCCACCCGGATTGCTCGTTCCACCCTCTGACTGAGTGCATTTTACAGTAATTGTAGGGGCAGCCTGCGTTTTGGTGCCACCAATAGTGTTTACAATTGTACTTAGTCTGATCAAACTCAAAACATATCATTGGTGCCACTGGTTTGGCTATCTGAAAACCAGTAAAATTCAGCAAAATTGGGGCGCTGCACCCTGAGGAGGGACAATCAGCACTGGCCAATAATTTCCCAGGCTTATGAGGTTGTCCAGGGTGGGTTTGGTTTTCATAAAGCCAGAATCTCCAGACAAAGGGATTAGAAACTGGTTTTGTGTTTGTCCCCAAGGCCACTAGGGCGACTAACATTAGGGTTAGACTACCTAGCTGCATGTTTGCAGTGAGCTAGGCTGCTGGCGCAGGGTGAGTTTTAAGGGGTTGTTCTTAGCTTTGTCCACAGTCCACGTGGTCGGTGCTTCAGTCGCTATCGTGACGGGTCCGAGAAGGTCGGAGGCTGGGTCCACCGGCTTGACGTGGGTGTAGTGGATCCACGACGCGATGCCTTCTACCTTCAGGGCAGTGGGTGTGGTTAGGAGTACTTGAAGTGGTCCCTTCCACCAGGGCTCTAAGGTCTCTTGCCGGTGTCGCTTGACCAGGACCCAGTCTCCCGGCTGGTACGGGTGGGGTGTCGGTGGAGGTCCGGTCTCATATAATTCCTGCAGCTTAGGCCAGATTTCCTGATGAATTTTCTGCAAGGCTTGTAGGGAAAACAAGAGTTCAGAGACATTTTCTGTTTCAGATTTGAGCAGATCATCTTTTAGGCTGGGAACTAGGGGTGGGGGTCTGCCATACATGATTTCATAAGGGGTAAGGCCCAGTCTGTAGGGGGTATTACAGGCCCGGAACAGAGCGTAGGGGAGAAGGACCACCCAATTAGCGCCAGTCTCCATAGTTAATTTAGTTAAGGTCTCCTTTAAGGTCCGATTCATCCTCTCTACCTGTCCTGAACTCTGGGGCCTGTAAGTGCAATGTAGTTTCCAATTAGCCCCAAGAATGGAAGCCAAATCCTGACTCACCTTAGCAACGAAGGCCGGCCCATTATCTGACCCTATCTGGATGGGAAAGCCATACCTGGGGAGGATGTCTTCCAGAATTTTCTTTGCTACAACCTGAGCGGTTTCTCTTTTGGTTGGAAATGCTTCAGTCCACCCTGAAAAGGTATCTACAAAGACAAGTAAGTACCGATATCCGTATTTTCCTGGCTTTACCTCAGTGAAATCTACTTCCCAGTAGATACCGGGCCTGGTTCCCCTGAGCCTTGTACCCACAGCAGCCTGGGGTTGGGGATAGGCGTTGCTAAGCTGGCAGACTTTGCAAATCATCACGATGTTGCTGGCCGTCTCCACTATGCGTCTGATCTTGAGCTTGGAGCGTCTGATCAGGTCTATCATCCGCCGGGCACCCAGATGGGTGGATCGGTGGATGTGTTCTAACACTTGCCGTCCTAATTTTTCTGGTAGGATAATTTGATCATTAGTATCAGTCCACCACCCATTCTGGATCTGTTTCAGGGGAAGTTTGTCGATCCACTGGAGATCTTGTTCTGAATAATCAGGGTGATACGGCAGGTCCCGGGGGCCCGGATCAGGGAGCTGGAGTGCAAGGAGTTGACTGGGAGCCTTCGCTACACTCCTTGCAGTTTGGTCTGCCAGAAAGTTGCCTTGAGCAGTTGGAGTGGTTGGCTTCTGGTGCCCTGGGCAATGTACAATAGCCAGCTTTTCTGGTTTCCACAGGGCTGTTAGCAGGGCTAGGATCTCTTGCTTATTTTTTATTTCTTTTCCTTCAGCCGTTAGCAACCCTCGCTCCCTGTAAATGGCCCCATGTATGTGTGCCGTAGCAAAAGCGTATCGGCTGTCTGTGTATACTGTCAGTTTCCTCCCTGCCCCCAAGGTAAGAGCTTGGGTGAGTGCTATCAGTTCGGCCCTCTGGGCCGATGTCCCCGGGGGCAAGGGTTCCGCCCAGATTACCTCAGTCTCTGAAGTCACTGCTGCTCCAGCATATCTCTGGCCTTGGTGTACGAAGCTACTCCCATCGGTGAACCAAACAAGGTCAGCGTCAGGAAGTGGGCGGTCCTGCAGGTCCTCTCGAACTCCGTGCACCTGAGCTAATATCTCGGTGCAATTATGGAGCGGCGCGTCCAGGTCCAGGTTGGGCAACAGCGAGGCAGGGTTTAAGGTTGTTGGGGGCAGGAAAGTTATTCTAAGGGGATTTAATAGTAGTCCTTGGTAGTGGGTAAGCCGGGCGTTGCTTATCCATCGGTTAGGCGGCTGTTTGAGTACACCTTTGATGGCATGTGAGGTAACAACCCATAATTCTTGTCCCAAGACAAGTTTATCAGCATCTTGTACCATTAGGGCCGTGGCTGCGATCACTCAGAGGCAGGGGGGCCACCTGGCAGCCACTGGGTCTAACTTTTTTGACAGGTAGGCGACTGGCCTCCGCCAGGGGCCTAAGTTCTGAGTTAACACCGCCTTGGCGACGCCCTTACTCTCGTCCACGTATAAGTGGAAGGGCTTAGTGACGTCAGGCAGTCCCAGTGCAGGCGCAGAGAGTAGGGCGGTTTTAATCTGTTGGAAAGCCGATCGGCTTCTTCTGTCCAATTAAATGGCTGCTGTCCCCGTGTTGCCTGATATAGGGGCTTAGCCAGCTCTGCAAACCCAGGTGTCCATAGTCTACAAAATCCTGCCGACCCCAGGAATTCCCTTACTTGTCGGGTGGATTGTGGCCTGGGGATCTGCAGAACTGTCTGCTTCCGGGCGTCTGTTAACCAGCGCTGCCCTCCTTTTAGCAGGTATCCCAAATATGTTACTTCTGGTTTACAGATTTGAGCTTTCTTTGCCGAGGCTCGATAGCCTAGACTCCCTAGAGCTTGTAAGAGACTCTTGGTCCCTTGGATGCAAGCTTCTCGGGTCTCGGCAGCAATCAGGAGGTCATCAACATACTGTAG
The DNA here is from genome assembly GCF_007565055.1 of Rhinopithecus roxellana. Classification (NCBI taxonomy): domain Eukaryota; kingdom Metazoa; phylum Chordata; class Mammalia; order Primates; family Cercopithecidae; genus Rhinopithecus; species Rhinopithecus roxellana. The sequence continues at coordinate 5,620,748 of NC_044549.1, read as the reverse complement.
TAAGGTTATGTTAGGGTGTTTGCGTCGGTACTCACCCAGGTCTTCATGGAGGGCCTCATCGAACAGGGTAGGAGAGTTTTTGAATCCCTGCGGCAGTCTGGTCCATGTCAGTTGGCCGCTTATGCCCCTTTCAGGGTCAGTCCACTCGAAGGCAAAAAGCTTTTGACTCTGAGGGGCTAAAGGCAGACTGAAGAAGGCATCCTTCAAATCTAAAACAGTGTACCATTGGTGTTTAGGGTTTAGAGTACTCAGGAGGGTATATGGGTTAGGCACAGTTGGATGTATGTCCATAACCCTCTTATAGACTTCTCTTAAGTCTTGTACAGGTCTGTACTCCCCGCTGTTAGGTTTCTGTATCGGCAACAGGGGAGTGTTCCAGGGTGAGTGGCAGGGCCGAAGGACCCCTTGGTCGAGGAGCCGACGGATGTGGGGCGTAATTCCTTCCTTGGCCTCTAGGGGCAGTGGGTATTGACGCACCCGAACGGGGTCTGCCCCAGGCTTGAGTTCCACAAACAAGGCAGGACGGTGCTTTGCTAGTCCTAAACCTCCCGTTTCTGCCAGGCTCCTGGATATTGTTGAAGCCAGGTTGCTATGTCCTGGTCAGGGGCCGCCTGCTCCTGGTGGAGCCGGTACTCATCTTCTAAGGTTATGGTCAGGACGGGCACGGGCTGATTTTGGGAATCGGTCACGATGGGCCCCTCAGGGAGGAAATGGATCTGTGCTCCCATTTTAGTCAGCAGGTCTCTCCCCAGTAGAGGACAGGGGCTCTCAGTGATAACCAAGAAGGAGTGGGTTACATTCTTGGCTCCAAGATTTACTGTTCTTTGTGTTGTCCAGGGGTACTTTTTAATTCCTGTGGCCCCTTGTACCCACGAGGACTTGGAGGATAATTTTCCTTCAGTTTCAACTAGGACTGAGTGCTGTGCTCCCGTATCGACCAAGAACTGAACTGGGGACCCCTCCACTTGCAAAGTTACCCTGGGTTCGGGGAGGGGGACCGAACCCCGTCTTCCCTAGTCCTCATTTTGAGTGACTAGTACGGGTGTAGACCTAGGGGGTCCCCATCCTTGTTGTTTCTTTTTGGGGCAGTCTCTTGCCCAGTGGCCAGCTTTTTTACAGTAGGCACATTGGTCTTTGCTCAGGTTGTTATATCTGGGGGACCGCTTAGATTGGGTGTTCTCTGGCTGTAGATGCTCTTTTTGTACAACCGCTGCCAGGACCTTAGTCATTTTTTCATCTGGAGTATCTCTATTATTATAAACCCGCTGGGCTATCTGAAGAAAGTCCTGAAGCTGTTTTCCCTCTAAGCCCTCTAATTTCTGGAGCTTCTTTCTAATGTCTGGGGTTGCCTGATTTACAAAAGACATTACAACAGCTGCTTGGCTTCCCAGGGCCTCTGGGTCCATAGGGGTATACTGCCTAAAGGCCTCCATTAATCTTTCTAAGTAGCTAGCCAGGCTTTCTGTCTTTCCCTGCAGAAGAGAGTATACTTTAGCCAAATTGGTGGGCTTGCGAGCAGCCGCCCGGAGACCTGCCATTAGAGTCTGGCGATAAAGGTGTAGCCGTCCCCTACCTTCTGCCGTGTTGTAGTCCCACGCTGGTCTGGACAGAGGAAAAGTTGCATTTATAAGGTCGGGGTTGGCAGTCGGTTGACCGTCGTCCCCTGGGACCAGCTTTCTCGCTTCTACCTGTATTCTCTCTCGCTCCTCCGTTGTGAACAAGATTTGGAGGAGCTGCTGACAATCATCCCAAGTGGGCTGGTGGGTGAACATAATACTATCCAGTAAAGCCATTAAATCCTTGGGATTGTCTGAAAACCGAGCACTCTGAGTCTTCCAATTATATAGATCACTGGTGGAGAATGGCCAGTACTGGAGCCTAGGACTTCCCGTGTCATCTGGGGGCCCTATTTCCCGAAGGGGTAACGCCACTGTGGAGTCAGGCGGCTGGGGAGGGGGAACCCGCAAAGTACGCCCTCGCGTCCGCCCCGCCGGCCCCTCGGAGTTGCTTTCACTTTCAGCGGGTATAGGCACGCCGGCCGCTTCCCGTTCGCCTGCTCCCTCCTGCGGTTCCTCCCGGGGGGCGGGGACCCGAGGACTGGAGGGGTATGGAGGGGGTTCTGTGGACAGAAGGTCCTCGCTATCTGGTAGAACAGGATGGGGGGACAGTTGGTTGCTTGGATTTTAGCGGCCGAGCAACCAGTGCCTTACAGGGTTCAGAGGCTAATTGGAAAGGGGACAGCCAAGGGGGCGGGTTCCCGGCTATATCCTGCCATATGAGGATATATGGGATATGATCCGGGTGGTTATCACGCCCAGGCTGGAAAACCTTGGACTTTACTTTAGTGATGACAGGGAGACGGAATGTCCCTTCGGGTGGCCACCCTACGTTAAGGGCGGGCCACTCGGAGCGGCACAGAGTAATTAGCTTTCCCTTCCTGATGTCCATACCAAGATCATGGCCCCTTGCCCTAACATCCTTGAAATTACTTGTAAGGAGAGATAGGGGAGTGCTCTGGGTATTACCCATCTTGAAAAGTAGCGCCCAGAGTGGCGCCTGGAACAGGTCCTGCAAGGGAAAAGTGAGTTGCTGGAACAGGTCCTGCAAGGGAAAAGTGAGTTGCTGGAATATCAACAACAAGTTTACGTCAGTCGCAGGCGCGCACCAGAAATCTGGGTCAGAGTTCAGGCAAGAACCAGATGAGAGCCGGGGGACGTCTCCCACCGGTCTCCGCTGGCTGTCCTATAGCACGTCCGCCAGGACCTATGCCAGCTTTCAGCTTCAGACCTCGGGAGTCACAGATTGATTCAGAGCGGACTTAGAGAGCCGCGAATTCAGACAGGCTAACAGCCTCAGGCGGACTTAGAGAGCCGCGAATTCAGACAGGACACAGACAGACAAACATAGACGAGCCGGCTCACCTATTAGCAGATCGATTCTAGTAGATCCATTGACCGGGGGTCTGGTGGGCTTGGGGGAATCCTGGACGAGCCCCCAGATGTTATGCCCAGACCTTTTATTCCCCGAAGAAGACCACCAGAGACCAGAGTCAAAGCCAAGCGGCAAGGATCTTTAATGCAAGTTCAAACTTGGTCCCTCCATTTTACAACATACAAGAGGGCCCTGAACAATGCGTGCGCTTGCCTTTTATAGCCTAATGTAAACAGGACTTGTAAAGTTGCAGAGGAACGAGGGAATTCTCTAGGTTACAGCATTACAATTGGTTAACATTTTAAGTCTATACATTTAGCAGTTTTTTTATTGGTTCCCGCGCTCTCACAAACGACTGTGCTCTTATCGGGGACTTTCCAGGTGGTGTCTTTCTAAAGTTGAGATATATGGTAGTCTTTGAATTGAGAGATATATGGTGGGGAGACATGTAGTGGGATGAGCCCAGTAAGTTGAGAGATATATGGAGGGATATGTTTATACTGGGCTCAGGAAGTTTGAGAGATACATGGCAAGCACTAGTAATTTAGAACAGAAAAAGAACAAGACAGGGACTTTCACAATCCTTGTCTATACAACATCTGAAATCTATAGATAACATTATCGGTTGGGTCTGGGGTCAACTTGTTAACTAGGCTTAAGGCGCCGCCCGGGCTATCTGCCTTTAGGGTCAACTTTTAGCTAGGCTCAAGGTGCCGCCCGGGCTGTCTGCCTGTGGATTTCATTATTTCATTTGATCTCTTTCACTTTTTGAGCCAGGATGAGCCAGGAAAAGGAATTTCACAAGATAATATCATCGCTTAAGGCAAGGACTGGCCATTTTTACTTCTTTTGTGATGGAATGTCATCAGTTAAGTCGAGGCAGGGCATTTACACTTCTTTTGTGATTCTTCAGTTACTTCAGGCCATCTGGGCCTATATATACGTGCAAGTCACAGGGGATGCGATGGCTTGGCTTGGACTCAGAGGCCTGGCAGGAGGTAGACTGCAAACAACAGACCTAGTGAAGAGAGGAAAAAAAGTTATAATTTTAAATCTATATTTATTTAGTACTATTCCATCTACATTTTTTCGATTCACCAAATAAGCCAGATGCTGACAGAAAAACAGGCAGAGTACTTGTTCTCATTTTCTTTCCTTTCTGATCTCTGTCTTGTCTTTTCTTCAACATGTGTATTAGCCTATTTTCACACTGCTATAAAGAACTGCCCAAGACTGGGTAATTTACAAAGAAAAAAGATTTAATTGACTCACAGTTCTGCAAGGCCAGGGAGGCCTCAGGAAACTTACAGTCATGGTGGAAGGGGAAGCAAATGTGTCTTACATGGCAGCAGGAACAAGAGAGCATGCGAAGGAGGAACTGACAAGCCCTTATAAAACCATCAAATATCCTCATAACTCCCTCACTATTACAATAACAGCACAGGGGAAATTGCTCCTATGATCCAGCCATCTCCCACAAGTTCCTTCCCTTGACACGTGGGGATTATGGGGATTACAATTCAAAATGAGAATTGTAATCTGGTTGGGGACACAGAGAAAAACCATATCAACATGCATTCAAGAAAGAAGATAGTTGGTGGAGGAAATAACAAAGATCATTCTGGAAGTCATGTTTTATTTAAAGATGAAGAAATGTTCCGAGAAACGCGTTGTTAGGTGATTTCATCATTGTGCGAACATCATAGAGTGTACTTACATAAACTGAGATGGGATAGCCTACTACATGCCTAGGCTATATGGTATGGCCTGTTGCTCTTAGGTTACAGATCTGTACGGCACGTTACTGTTCTGAATAGTGTAAGGAAATAGTAACACAATATTAAGTATTTGTGTATCTACACACACGTAGGTATAGAAAAGATATGGTAAAAGATTTTAAAAATGGCACATCTGTATAGGACACTTAGCATAGATGGAGCTTACAGGACTGGAGGTTGTTATGAGTGAATCAGTGAGTGAGTGGTGAGTGAATGTGAAGGCCTAGGATGGACACTACTGTACACTACTGTAGACATTACAAACACTGCATATTTAGGCTACACTAAATTTATAAAAAATAGTTTTCTTCCTTCAATAATAAATTAATCTTACTATAATGTTTTTACTTTAAAACTTTTAATGTTTTTAAACTTTTTAATTCTTTCATGATAGCACTTAAAACAAATATGCGTTGTACAGCTATACAAAAATATTTTCTTCATAGATTTCTGCTAAAGGCTGTATTTTCAAAATTTTTTATTTTTCTGTTTACTTTGAAAACTGTTTTTGTTAAACACTAAGATAAAAATGCATACATTAGCGTAGGCCCACACACATTCGTGGGGTGTTCCACCTCCACGTCTTGTTGTTCTAGAATGTCTTCAGGGTCAATTACATGCATGGAGCTGTCATTTCCTATGATAATAATGCCTTCTTCTGGATACCTTCTGAAGGACTGGCCTGAGGATGTTTTACAGTTAATAATTTCTATCTAAGTAGGAGTACACTCAAAATGATGAAGTATAGTAAATACACAAACCAGTAACATAGTTGTTTATCAGCAAGTATTATGTACCATACATAATTGTATGTATGAAGACTTTTAAATGACAGTCTTAGGTTTGATTAACCAGCATTGCCACAAATATGAGAATAATATGTTGCATGGTAACTATCACAACTACAATGCCACCAGGTGATTGGAATTTTTTAGCTTCATTAAAATCTTATGAGACCATCATTGAATATGTGGTCCGTCATTGACCAAAACATCATGATGTGGCTCATGACTGTAGCTCTAACTGCCTCAGAAGATCCAGGAAAAAGTAGGTTCCTCTGAGGCCAGGAGCCCATTCAGTATCTTAGCCAATGGCATGCCTTATAGGTATGTGTCAATCACACGTCCTGTTTTGCTTTCACATTTCTTTTATCCTCCACCAGTTCCCTTTTATTTGGTTGATATGTTTTTTTCTTTTTTTCCCAGATAGATACAAATAGCGCAGCCTTTTGCCAAAGAAATGATACCTTGTTTCCTTTGCCAGGAGCTGTGTACTTGCAACAGTAATATAAATGTGCGGCCCACATTAGGTAGGTACTCAAGCAACTTGTCATTTGTTTGAAAAGCAGCCCTCTATTTGACTAGAAGAAACAGGAGCCAAATGAGCTGGATTCCCTCCTATACCAGCCAGCAATGCAATTACAAGAACGGGGACTGGGGAAGGACAATGAGATCTGTCACCCATGCACACAGGTGCAGGGGCTATGTCCTTGAAGTGGGTGGTTGTGCTTGGGACTCTGCTTTGGTCTGTTAATTACATATTGTAACATGGGATTTCATAAGTGACTGTAATTCATTGGTAATTTCTTGAGAAATTACAATTTTTGAAAGGAAAGTTTTTTTCTTTGTGTCACCTGATGGATTCTCATGGTTTGTAAAATCTTTAGAATTCATAATCCTTAGGTAATACACTTTGTAGAAACAGGAGGAGTGTGAAGATTTGCAAACCTTATTTTCTTCACTGATGAGTATTAAAATGCTGTGGTTTACTTCAACTGTCGAAAGTGGGACTTTCTTCATATTTAAGCAGTGGTGTTCTCTTTTCATGCTGAAAAGCATGAATTGTCAAAAATGGACATCTTGCCATGAATAAAGATGAAAACTGAGTAGGTGACTCACAAATGTGCTTGACAAGAGAGAAATGGTTTGAATATAGAGTGTATATATACTCTTCTGCTAAAAACTTGGGAGACCAAACAAGTCTGATTGCAATGGGTAACAAGCAAACAGGTACAGGGACATCAGTGTGTTCTCATGATACCCACATCGCCAACCAAACCTCTTCTGTGTGCTCTTGTTTGTGAGACTAAGATTCAGCTCTCTTCAGACTAGGATCACAGCTTGGGTGTGATTTGATCCTGCTTCAAGCTGGCAAAGCCTCAGAAGCCCTCTATCATCAGAATCGTGCTCAGAGGAAATAGCTGGAGACCATTCTTGAAGAACTGTTATCTTTAGTACTGGAGTTCAGTGTCCTGTTTGGGTCTCACTGACGTGCTATTCCAGGGACACTCACTGGCATCTGAAACCTCCTTCTGGGATCTGGGAATGAAACAGAATTCAGGCAGGAAGCCTTAGAAGTGCCTTATGTTCAGAAAGGCCCTGTGTCCTCTTAAGGGAGCATCGTTGGTAAACTTCCTACTTCTCAATTTCCTTATCTTTAAAAGTCGCTGAATGAATTAAATTATGTGATGCGGAATTCATAAAGAACTCAAGAGTACCTGCTATTACTGTATAATATATTGTTTCTATTTACAGCACATACAAAGTACCAGTTTTTCCATTGTTAATGTGGATGTGAATGTTGTCCTAAAATAATTTTGCCTTTTGGTTTGTTTGTTATTCTTCATCTATCCTTGCTTCTATCATTATTAAAAATTGATCTATGAATAAATTTAGAGAGGAAATTGAAGTCATTATAAAGTTGCATATCCAAGCACGGCAATGATTTGCAATTGTCCCAACAGTTAAGAGTATATCAGTACAGCCCTAGCCATACTCACTAAGGGCTTTTACACTGATTACAGAGATTGTGGGTGCTGAGTTTTCCCCATGTGTTGCCATAAATCTGCTTTTCCTTTCACTTAAGAAGGTACTTAGAATCACAAGAGTGTAAGACGGATGTTATCATAGACTAACCTTATAATCCTTTTATTTTATGGAAAAAACCATTATTTGCGAATTTCTGCCATTCTTAACAGCTGGCGATGGGTCATGAGAGCTCGCTGCCAGACGCCAAGAGCCTGGCTAAGACACACGAGAGAAGAGAACTCCTAAGCACGGTGATGGCAGAAGCGTGTGCCAATTTGAGTAATGCTTTTTCTCACATACTTTCTATTTTTCCTCTGTCTGGGAACTAGTGCAAGAAATCTAAAAGAGGAAAACCAGCCTGTTTTCTCTCACTTATTTGAATTTACTAGTGTTTGCAATAGTGTTAATTTCTGGCTTTAACTGAAGTATGTTTTTTTGCAGTTTATTCTCTCATTTTTCATTCATGTATTCATTTATCCTTTTATCAACCAATATTTCCCTTCCTTTTTTGACAGGGTTCCTGCATTACATGCTGCAGATTACCAGGACAATGCCTGTTCCCCCAGGAGTTTGCAATCTTCATGTAATTTATACAAACGTGTCCATCCACGTTAATCTAAACAAATAGTTCTCAATGGTGCTAGTGGTGGGAGTAAAGGGCTGCTCCCGGAAGACATTCTTTGGCAATGTCCGAAGACATTTGTAACGACTGAGGGACTGAGTGCTCCTGGCATGCCAAGTAGTGAAGAAATGCTGCTAGATATTCTGCAATGCACAGGAGAGCTCTGGGATAACATAAAGTATTATCCAGTCCCAAATGAGAAACGCTGTTCTAAACTTTTGCTTGAAACAGGTTTTATCCTTTACTTAGCACAATTCTTTATGTATAATAAAGGGATTTGCTACTTTGTTCATCAACTAACAGAGGTTCCGAACAGATTGTATACCATTTCATAAATATTTGTCAAAAGGATTAATAAATATTAAACTGGATTAAATTTAATAATGCAATATAAAGAATAATGATGTGGGGAGTAGAACTGGGTTTGTATTTTTACTCCATAATTTAATATTCTGTAGTTTTGATCAAGTTACTTAACATTTCAGAATCTTAGTTGTGTACTAATATAGGATATTGGTACTCACTACTGTACTTAGATTTCAATAAAATATAATGTGTGTACATAATAGTTTCTTATAGGATGCATTTCTTGTCTCTTCTGTGGCTAAATAAATTTTGAAAGGGTGAATGCATAACTTTTTAAATTAATAATCCTACATTAGATATCCCACAATGTATTATTTTGGGGTTATGTGTTCAATTTTCTTTTGAATGACATCTTTTGTGAAATCAAGGTTATTCTGGCTACTGTTTTCTTTTGATTGTTGTTGCAGCCTTACAGTAGAAGGATTGAGTTTGTATTTGGGTCTATATGCTGTTACCTGTTCTTTGTGTGCAAAAATGTAAGCACTAAATGCTCCAGATGGTACCACAGATGCAGAAAGGTTAAGAGATGTAATCAATTGTCATACCAGGGAGGATTCAATGTGATTTTGAGTTTATTGTGAGTCCCTACTGACTGAATTAGAATGTCATGTTCTGTGACAGGATCATAATAGATTAGATGCTTGCTCCTCTCTGCTCTTCGGATAAATAAAGGGGAAATGCAGTTGTGAATTGCCTCACTCAGTGGTGAGGACTTCCATGATTGTCTGAGAATGTCCACTCACACTCTCTACCTCACAGTTCAAACTATTTAAGCTCAAACTTTGACACCTCCTCTGCTGTGGAACAAATGAATCATAGTATTATCGGAATATCCCAGAAAATGCTGTGCCTACTGAAGGAATAAAGGGAGGGAGAAGACTCCAATTCTGAAGGGGCAAGCTCGATGTTTGCCTTCAGTTAGAGGAAGAAAGCAGCACCTGAGGTGGTATTGTTTGGTAATAGAGTAATAGAAGGTTGCTTGATAATAGGTTTCTTTCTTACATAAATTGGGAAACCCATAATTTGAGAAGTTATTTTCCACAGGTAAGAAAGAATAGCACGTATTACATAGGTAGGCTAATGCCCATAAATCACCTAAAGCCCTTTGACAATTATTAATTTTTGGCCGGGCGCGGTGGCTCAAGCCTGTAATCCCAGCACTTTGGGAGGCCGAGACGGGCAGATCACGAGGTCAGGAGATCGAGACCATCCTGGCTAACACGGTGAAACCCCGTCTCTACTAAAAAAAATACAAAAAACTAGCCGGGCGAGGTGGCGGCCCCTGTGGTCCCAGCTCCTTCGGAGGCTGAGGCAGGAGAATGGCGTGAACTCGAGAGGCAGAGCTTGCAGTGAGTCGAGATCGCGCCACTCACTCCAGCCTGGGTGACAGAGCGAGACTCCATCTCAAAAAATAAAATAAAATAAATAAAATAAAATAAAATAAAATAAAATAAAATAATTAATTTTTTTTAGCAAGTCTAGGTCATGTAATTTCCTTCTTGACAGCAATACTTTTCACCATGTAATATTGTAAGCCATCATAATATGGTGGCTCAGCCATTCAGTGGTATTAGAAAATGTGAAAAAAAAATAAAGTTTTGAAATAGAAGCTATGATAAGCTATTGCTCTTAAAACTATATGAGAGGTAATTTCATTTTAAAATTGGTTTGATAAAGTATCTCACTTGACATCACACTGTGGCATCTGAAAGTAAAAGTTCTGGACTAGAAAATCTTCAGTCTTCAATACAGCTCTCATGAGTTTCTATGGCAATTACACTCAGCTATGATACTCAAATGTGATGAACTCATGCAAGTTTTAAGCATAACCTAACATTAAGTGACAGTTAGTGAAAAAAATTACTATACTAATGTTTTAACGGATATTTCTCATTGATAATGGGTTAAATCTTCCAAGATGAAGTCAATAAAATATGTAAACTAGCTTGAGAAATTATAATTATCACACTAACAGGTAAGTACAAATGTTTTTTGTCACAATTCCCTTAGAATATCATTGTTAATAAAATTGTAAGAAGTTTTAGAGTGAGAAGCATGAGGACTTAGAATTGTCTTCCTTGGTTTTCTTGAGTTTATGGAATATATTTTCATCTTTTAGTCGTAGTTATGTTTTTAAATAACTCTGTTCTGCTCCATGAGAGACATTTCAGTTCTAAATGTATGCAACCAAATTATCTCTTAACCCTCATTTGCAAACTGCAGTTCAATCAGCATACTCCAGATGGCACACAATGATGATAAAATTATGCATATGTTACATTGAGGGACTGAATATGCAAACAGAAGGAGCTGGTTAACTAAGGCTTTTAAATTGCCTTCAGGACTTTACCATTCTCCGACATAATGAAAAAAACCACAGATAATGTTTTGCTTAGTTTTAGGATTTGACACTTTTTAATATAGCAAAATGAAATGCAATTGTAATCCATAATAGTCCACATGAAATTTTGCCAATGTCAATATAAAAGCAAATGTTTTCCTACAGAAGTCTGTACATAGTGATGCATTTTTACCTTAGTTTATTACCAATGATTTTCAGATTATACTTTCCTCTTGAGAAAATAAGTCAGGGGAAAACCAATCTCAATTAATATATTTCACAAATTAATAGGCATTTTTCTTTTTCTAACTACATGATTGGGGAGCCAGGTCATCCTCTTTTGTTTGCATAATCTTAGAAAAACATAATATTTGGGGGAATATATAGGGAAGAAAAGCAAACAAAAGTCATTTATCTCTAATTACCAAAGGATTATCAACTGTTCTATTATTGAATAATGTTTTCACAGATCTATGGCTCTTTAGTGTGAAAGCTACTAATCAGATCCTTACAGTCACATACAAAAATAGTTTAAAAAATCATGTATTTTTTCAATGTACTGTTACACTATTGTCTTCAGTAAATCTACTCAATTCCAAGGACAATTGTTTGTTTCAGTAAAAAGCATGTCCATATAGTTTAGATAACTGTTAGTATAGTTTTCAAAGATTAAAGAAAATCGATGGTAGCTTAGCAGTAAAGTCTTCTATATGACAACATTGGATTATACGTGTATATATGTGTATATATATATATATATATATATATATATATATATAAAATTTTCTACCTATCAACATCCAACCAAAAATTATTATTTTGAAATGTTTAGTCTTACTGCCTAAGGTGGGTTTGTGTAAATTGGTGATACTTTTTTTTTTAATAGACTTTCTTAGTTGGGAAGTCCTTTATTCATATGGGAAACTGGGTGTTTTTTTTTTTTTTGGTTTTTTTTTTTTTTTTTTTTTTTTGTATTTTTTAGTAGAGACGGGGTTTCACCATGTTAGCCAGGATGGTCTCGATCTCCTGACCTCGTGATCCGCCCGTCTCGGCCTCCCAAAGTGCTGGGATTACAGGCTTGAGCCACCGCGCCCGGCCTGTTTTTTGTTTTTTTGGTTTTTTTTTTTTCTGTAGTTTCATGCATTGATTTTGATGAACATTTCATGCTAAAGGAGTTTCTAAAGTAGAACAATTCAGAATCCATGAATAGTAATTGAGCCCTTTAGTTCTGCTCTAAACTTAAAACCATTATTCTCCATTTAAAGCAGACAAATCATGTTGCTCTACAGAACACTGCTCTGTCATTTTAGTGTTTTGTGGTGGTTGCTTCCAGTGAGCTGGGCTGGAATATTAAACTCTCTTTGCTTCCTATGCTCTCTCTTGCTGTGCTGGGCACATTTAGGGTTCTGTTTGAAATGGGCAAAAAGCAATTCTGTTGTTCATAAAGAATAACTTGTAAGCTGGTGTGGGTTCCTGTACATTATTTTGTGAAGAGAATGTGCTATTTGTCAGGCTTTGAATCTCTGGCAACCGGCTTGCTGAAACTCAGTTTAAATGTACTGTCGTGCATAAACAATCAAATGTAAAACATAATAAAAGTCTCTTCTTCTGACTGTATTTCTCACAACAAACACATTGGCTCAATACACTATTCTATGTATGGGGAGTTGTATCTGTCAGAAACTAATTTTAAGTGTCATGTAAAAACAAAAAGATAATAGAATAGTGAAATATTGCTTTTAATATTAAAAACGAACTCTAGCATTTGAGAAAAAGTAGCTATTATGGTGCTTGCAGAGTGATGTAGCCAAAAGCCTCTGTGCTGAGAGCTCATTTCATAGCAGGGCAATCATTTTCTAACATGAACTGTCCTGTTACAAAAGTTGTCCGAATACATGTTTGGATTCTCATGATCTGTTTTGTTTGCCTGATGGAGAAAAACTTCGAGTAGCTCTTAAAAAACAAACATACTTCTTTAACCAAAAAAATAAAATTTGTACTGGAAGCACTATGGTAGAATGATTTTTTAGGCCTGTCTTCATTTAAAAAAATGCATTCATCTAAATTTTGTGCACTACATTTGTGTACTCTCACATTTAAGATGCCATATATTAATATTCACTAAATATGATATGTGTTTGATGATCTTTTGATTCTTATTTAAAGATGGCTTATACATGAGTTTTCATTCTGTATCGTTGTCTTTCTTGGATACTATGTAGAAAATGCTAGTTCTGAATACTACAAATATGAAAGCTCTTTTCTCTTTTCTCCTTTCTTTCCTTCTTCCTTCTTCTCTCTCCTCTTTCCCTCTCTTTGCCTCTTTCTCCCTCTCTTTCTTTTTTCTCTTCTCTTTTTCGTTTCCTCCATCCCCTCCTCTCCCCTCCCCTCCCTCCTTTCCTTGCTTCTCTATCTTTCCTCTTTCCTTCCTTCTCTTCCGTTCCTTCCTTCCTTCCTTCCTTTCTTCCTTCCTTCCTTCTTTCCTCCCTTACTTCCTCCCCTTCCCTCCTTTCCTCCCTCTCTGCCTTGCTTCCTTCTTTCCCTCCCTCCCTCCTTCCTCCCTCCTCCCTCCCTTCCTTCCTTCCTTCCCTACTTCTTTCCTCCCATCCTTCCTGACTTTTCTTAGAAATATAAAATGAAATAAAATAATATTTCTGACAACAGATCAAATTCTATTATAAAAACTATATAAACAAACATTTTTAGGTTACCATCAGGAGTCAAAGACTAATCATGTATTTCTCATACAACACGGTGCCAATCCCAAGCCACCTGATTCATCTGGTGCTCAGTAACAACTACGTCATCAACAACATAATAGCAGCATCTTCTAATGCTGGAAGAAAAGCAACATAATGCGTTTGCTGAGAGATTTTGTGAGAGCCTACAAGATGACATCCTAATAAATATTTAAGGGTATGTTTGACCATTAAGGAATTCTATCTCAGTTGGTGAATGCAGACTCTAACTCCCTCTAGCAGTATATGGCTTTGCAGTAGAAATAGAAGGATGGCCAATGTATCTTGTTATTTACATCTAAGGCATAATCAGAAGTATAAAAAGGAGGTACAAACTACACTGGGGACTTATTCAGTCATTCTATATAAGTGAGGAGGATAATGGGCAAAAGTTTAAAAGAAATGTTTATGCAAGAGATTCTTTGGATAAAGTGGCCAGATAAAATACAGGGTACTCAGTTAAATTTAAATTTTAGCTAAACAACAAACAACTTCTATTATGTCACAAGTATTGTGTGGGACATATTTATACTAAAAATTCAGTGTTTATCTGAAATTCAAATTTACTTGGATGTCATATAGTTTCCATTGTTAAATCTGGCAGTCCTGGTGTGAAGAAAGCATTGGAAGGGTAATGGAAGCAGGAGCGGATAAACTCCAGACTGATCCTGGGCCTCCCCTGCATAACTTTTCTTCTTTTTTCCATCCTGTGAAATTAAAGAAGTGGAAGTGGGGGTCATACGTGATTGTATCTAGGAAGGACAGACTGAGGGTTCTTGTATCTAGAAGCATCAATATGTAGGACTTAGAAAAGGAGAGAGGGTCAACAAGATGCAGCATTAGCACCTCACTTATTAAATCATCAAGGCCGTTGATACAAAATGCAGGTTTCATCCTCAAAGAATTGTCCTATATCAATCAAATGTGCACCTAAATTAGGAGGTAGTATGGATTGAATTTTGAATAAAAATGGAAGAATCTAGAAGAAACAGGACCTCTAACTCAATCACCATTTTGGCGATACTTCGTATTTTCTTCTGCTGCTTACTTACAGGCATATTTTAGAGAGGGCAAAGGAGGACACTTCCATTTTGACCTGTTGTCATTTCTCTTGAAGACTACATCACAGAAAAAGTTATATTACTAGTCTTTGTGGTAAGTTACAAGGTACTCAAATCAAGCAATTTTATACTAAAACATAACTATTTTTGAGTGTCAGACATACATCCAGGTGCCTTATACATCTTCTAAACTAGGCACCTCCATTTTCCATGTACAAAAACAATACAAAACAAGAAAGATTAAAATTAAGTTCAAGGTTACAAATCCAGAAAGTGAAGAAGCTGAGATTAGAATTCAGTATAATAAGACAACCGTTATTGTTGTTTAGCTGCCTAAGAAAAAAATCAAAATTACTCCATGACAGCTTGAACTGCAGTGTTTGAAGTGTTGTTCTGGCCACTTTTCGTTACTCATTGAAGTAACCCAAACATGAGTTCTAAACCTTAAGTATAAGGTCTAGAATTTAAATGAAAACAAGAACCTGAGATAAGTTCCGGAAAGACATTCTGGTTTAGATGCTAAGTTTGAACATTATTAGCTATCATAATTCATATTCTACTTATCAGTTACTCTATTTAAACAATGCAGGTGTCAATGCTTACTACCCCGCTGTGATACTGTAGGAAGAACAATGACAACAAAAGGCATACCCAAAATAATGCAGAGCTTTTTTAGTGTGTACCAACTGTGGGGCGCTATATGAAGATAAAATGACAATAATAGCTCTCTGATAGACATAAGTATAGATGTTTCCATCCATTCACCCACTCTGCAGATAATTACCAGGAAAAAAGTGGCTTTTATCCTAAGTGAGAGGGCATATATATTCAAAACAGGCAGATGCGATTTTTTTAAAAAAGAAAATTACCAAATTCATACATTTTTTAGCAACAGAGAAGTTAGATGAAGTTACTTTAAAAATTAGTTAAAATGCAAACCTTGGCCCGCCTTACAATCAATTTTTCAAAGAGGTAAGAACGGGACTTTAGAATTGAAAGATTGTAATTTGAATGAATATTAATGCTCAAGTGTGTGGAGCACAGGGGTAACTGACCTCAGACCTCACACAGTGTACAAAGTAGCTGCTTAGCTGGGAAAACCAATTTTTCACCTTTTTTTTTTTTTGTCAGAAATAGGAGACACTCCACTATAGGCTGGATTTTGTTCCTTGTAGAGGTCAAATCAGTGGCTGCTTGAAAAATTCATGATCCAGAAAAGGTAATTTTTAATGAATATTTATGAGCGGTGTCCTTTCTTATCAGAGCTGTGCAAGTTTTCTGAAGCTTGCCACTAAGACTGGCTTCTGATTTTTAGCAAAAAACTTCTGAATCAAAACGAGGAAAATGGACTTGATATACTCTCGTCTGACTCATTTTGGCTTCTCCTGTTATGCACCATCATTGCATATAAAACAACATTGTTCGATGCTGTTCATATCACCACGGCTGCAGCATTCTTTCCATTACTTTTAGGATCCAAACGCCAACATAAAAGAACATTTAAAGGACATTATACTCTTTCTATATATTTTAACCCTAAACATACTTTGCCCATAAGGCTGCTCATGACTCAGACCAAGTGACAATGGAAATATAGAGTTTTCCTCCACGAGCAGTGGCTCTCTTAGTCCATATGTAAAAACAATAAACTCAGAAGACTAAAAAGTTTATAGCTAAATCATGATGTTTTAGATTTCCTGCACTGTCTCTTAACATCAGTATAAACCAGAAGATGATAGGGTTCTAGCAAAACATCTGTTGACATTTTCCAGTAAATACATACAAAATCCCTGAGAAAACTATTAGATATTAATTTGTACGTCTAAAATAATGTGCTATATTCATACTTTTTCAGAATATTACATACAATCAAATGTCTTTGTAAGTTATTCTAAATCTAAGGGATTGTAAAAATAAAACTGCATCACGAAAATAATTCACCCTGCCTACAAACTGGTAAACATTTTAACTTTCAGCCTCTGCCATTTGATAATATGAAATGTCTTCATGACACAAAATTACTACTTTACTACTTACAGATTTTCCCCTCAAGGTAGTGTATAATAGATACACATTATCATAGTGTTAGTCTTCATGTGGTTTCATAAAATGGTTCTCTGATGAATTAGGATGACAACCTTTATATCATTATAAACATTAGAGGAAGGCATAGTGAAATGGAATATTGTACCTTATGGAATCAAAATCTTTGTTCATAAGGATTCTGTCTTTAGCTTTTGTGAAGATCAAGGTGTTTGTTGTATATGTCTAATACCAAATTTAAATCATGTTTATTATTTTCATTGTCTATTGCTTTCTAGTATTCTGAAGGATTGGAAGTTGAAACTTACAAAATATTAAAAATATACCTACATCAAGGGACTTTGGTAAACCAAGTGCTGTTTGCCTAATTCTCTCTTGATTCCAGACCTTTTCATCAGTTGTAACGCTTCACCTGGAATGCTGTTTCCTGTGTCACCACAAACCTAGTCACACCCCGTAAATAGCCTCTTTTACTGCTACTCATTTTCCAGGTCTTTGATGAAGACCTTAGTAGTGGAATCGAACATTCATATGAGGCCAAGCATGGATGCTCCTTATGGCGGTCTTATTTTGCAGTCCCAAGCCTTAGCAGCTACCTGTAGTAGCCCCAATTATATTGTGCTTGGCTGTAGTATTACACTGTGATTACATGGTAACATGACACTCTTCCATACTGAAAACTGTTCCACAAGGACCAGAACTGAGGCTTGCTGAGCACTGTACTCTCAGATCATGACACATGCTCTCATTCATTTGGTCCATCTTTATTTACAGAAGGCCTACCAACAGCCAGGCTGTGTTTGAGGCTATGGTGACAGGAATATGTGCCAGACAGATCACATACAAGATGGATTAACAAAAAAAGGAAAAGCCTGAGCTCAGATTCTGCAATAAAAGAACTCTGTAATACAGAACGACTAGGTGAGAATGTGATGCCAAATTTACATTTCCTTGTCCAGAATATGTCTTAAATGTTTTGCTGATTGTTATCTTTCTCCTACCCCAAATAATTTGAATATCTACTGAATGTAAAATTATTTTCAAACTTATGATTCTATATTGAATAAATCCTTCAAAATGCTTGGAGTTTTGAGATGTAAACTTAAAAATCATTAATGAAACAAAGTTCCTGATATTTTGTTTATTTCTTCTTTCTTTTTGTTTGTTTTAAAATAGATTATTAGTGGAATCAAACATTTATATGAGGCCGAGCGTGGTGGTTCACGCCTATAATCCCAGCACTTTTGGGGGCTGAGGTGGGCGGATCACAAGGTCCAGTAGATCGAAACCATCCTGGCTAACACGGTGAAACCCTGTCTCCATTAAAAAATACAAAAAATTAGCCAGGTGTGGTGGCAGATGCCTGTAGTCCCAGCTACTCGGGAGGCTGAGGCAGGAGAATGGCGGGAACCCGGGAGGCGGGGCTTGCAGTGAGCCTGAGATTGCGCCACTCACTCCAGCCTGGGCGACAGAGTGAGACTCCATCTCAATAATAATAATAATAATAATAATAATAATAATGTACTAATGCAATTATGTACCAATGACATTCTAAAATTTCTAAATAATGCAAAGGTAGTGATCCTTATCTTACCTCCATGTAATTTACTAACCTATTACAAAAGAAGGACAGATCTTAAAGGGTAATTAAACTCCTGCAAATTGAAATAAGTATTTGCCCCTATTGCAGCTGTTGTCCTACATATGGTATCTTGACTAAAAAAGATTAACAAGGACTCCAGTACTTGATGTGTGTCCATTGGTCAGATAAATGTATTTTTTTCTATCACTGTCTGTAAGGAGGACCAGAAGTAGTCCACACTGCACACGTGGCAGAGAACAGGATGCCTCTGCAGTCTTGACCCAGGTAGGTGTTTACTCTCTCTCATCCTATCATAGTCTAGTTTGGGCCATCAGGATATTCCGCAGAACATCACATTGCCCTGTCATTGATTATATAATGTAATCAGACAAGATGGGCAAGAATTTCCAAATGCAATGAAGGCATTTTCAATCATATGCACTCAATAAGATGGGGAAAAACTTACCGAGATTCAGAAGCCAATTTCATTAGTGCTCTGTGACATGCTGGGGCATTTCCTATAAAACAAAGGACATGTAGCTCATCTCACACTTCCTACAACTATGAAGGAAGTACAAAACTTTGTAAGCCTCTTTGGATTTGGGATTGAAAAATTCTACACTTACAAAAGCTTCTCTAATCCATTTACTGAGTAACACGGAAAACCGCCAGGTTTGAAAGGGCTCCAGAGAAGAGCTGTGTAGTAGGTCTGAGCCATGCTGCAAATAGTACTTTTGCTTGGGCCATATCACCCAGAAGGCCCTAGAGTATCAGACATATCTGTGACAGGCAATGTTGCCGAGTAGAGCTGATGGCAAGCCCTAACAGGCGAATAACAACTTGGAGCCATAGGAGTCTGAAGCAAGGCCATGTGATCCGCAAAAGAAAATTGTACACCACTTGAAAATAGCTTCTTGCATGTTACTTAGGTCTGGCACAGACAAAGTGCCTAACCATGGGACACTGAGTAATCATGCAACTAAACGTACACATTATGAGGTGAATTCTGTCACACATAACACTGGGTGGCACTCCCTTATAAGAAGGAAAGAATATACTTAGTGTGATGGTTAATTGTATGTGTCAACTTGACTGGGCTAAGGGATGCTCTTCTAACTGGTAAAACATTATTTTAGTGTGTGTCTTTAAGTGCATTTCCAGAAGATATTAGCATTAAAATTGTTACCCACAGTAAGGAAAACACCCTCACCAAGGTAGGGGGGCATAATCCTATCCACTGAGGGTAGGAATAGAACAAAAAGACAGAGGAAGGGCGTATTAGTCTGTTCTCATGCTGCTAATAAGGACATACTCAAGACTGGGTAATTTATAAAGGAAAGAGGTTTAATGAACTCACAGTTCCACATGGCTGGGAGGTCTCACAATCATGGTGGAAGGCAAAGGAGAAGCAAAGACATGTATTACATTGTGGCAGGTAAGACAGCTGTGCAGAGGAACTCCCATCAGCTCTCATGGGACTTACTCACCACCATGAGAACAGCTTGGGGGAAACCTACCCCATGATTCATTACCTCCACCTGGCTCCACCCTTGACATGCAGGGATTATTATAATTCAAGGTGAGATTTCAGTGGGGACACAGCCAAACTATAGCAAAGGGTGCATTTGCTCTCTGTGCTTGAGCTGGCACATCTATTCTCTTCTGCCCTCAGACATTGGTTCTCCTGGTTCTTGTGTATTTGAACACAGACCAGAACTTTTGACTGAATGACACCACCGGCTTTCCTGGTTCTCCAGCTTGCAGATAGATGGTAGACTGTGAAACTTCTCAGTTTCTGTAATTGCATGAGCCAAATCCTATAATAAATCTATATCTATCTATCTATCTATCTATCTATCTATCTATCTATCTATCTATCTATCTATCTGTCTATCTCTTATTGGTTATATTTCCCTGAAGAACCCTCGGACTTAGCACCAGCAGGATCAGAGTTCATTCGTAAGCAGGTGTCACTATCACTGCTACACTTTTGTTCTTTCTTAGCTTGCACCTACATACCCATGGGGGATTCCCTGTGATCAACTGATGGAAGAGGAGAAAAGCTGAGCTTGGGTCACACATATGTGACCTCAGTGTGTATATGCAAGGTCTACTTTTGCTCTCGAACCCAAATCAGGAATGATTTTAAAGCACGACTGTGAAAGTAGATTCTCTCAATGAGCAGAGCTTCATGAAGTATACCTGATAATCCACTCTGAGTAGAAAGAGTTGTTTGAGGTAAGGCTACATACTAAATCATATTTTTGGTGAATAGCCTGGCTTATTGGTCAGGTGCACAGAAGAAAATAGATAAGGAATCTCGCGTCTGAGTAAGAGGCATGTAGGTGGACCTATGGCAATGTGTTAACATTTGCATGTGATATTAACTCTCATCCGAGGTTATCTACCATGGAAGAGCCACTAAATAACCAGCTAGACAAGAGTGATTCAGCCCATGGTTGTCAACCAGCCTCTGACATTGGCCAACCTAATTCTGGCACAATGGGTCCACCAATAGGGTAGCCATGGTGACAGGGCTGCAAGCTATGTATAGACCCAACAGCATAAGCTCCATACACCAAGGGTAATCTGGCATTGCTGAATATCCAATCTTAGCAAAAGAAACCACATTGCGCCACCAACAGTACTATCCCCTGAGATCAGTCATTTTGCAGCAAATTGATTACATTGAGCCCATTGCTCCCTGGAAAAGGTAGTGATTTTTTTTTGGCCTAGAATCAACACACACTCCATTTGTTATTTATGCCTATTATTAATGGCTAATTTTGTTGTTATTTATGCCTATATTTAATGGCTAATTTTGTTGGCATATGACCTGTGTAGCCACATGAACAAGGGACCCCACATTTTTATTTTTATGGGAACAACAAATTATGTAGCCAGTCCTACCACGGCCTGGGTCAGTCCTTTTATCTGTAGATATACAAAGTGTTTAATACATTAATATGAATCCTACACAACATCAGGACAGACCAAATCACCCACTGCACAGCAAAGGAAGCAGCATCCACTGGTTTTATCACACACCTCACCATCCAGAAGCTGCTAGCGTAATAGAACAACAGAGGGCCTGTGGTTAGCATCGTTGAGGTGCCAGCTTAGAAGGAGCACCAATTTTCAGGACAGACCTGTATTTTAAAAAGGAGATAGAGGTAAAAATGCCCCTACTTACCGTTACTCCCATTGACTGACTTGGAGAAGTTGCGTCTTCTATCTCTGCAATGTTAGACTTGTAAGCTTAGGGATCATAATGCTCAGAAGTGGAATCTTCTGCTAGGGGACATAAAAAGAGCCCCATTTCAGTTTTAAGCTTTGTTTGCCACGAGATCATTAAAGACTCCTTTCAGGAAGAGGCCAACAAGCAAGAAACGGAATCACCACGTTGGTTCAGATAATTCACCGTGACCTCAGGAGGCGTGAGAACTGTTATTATACGACAGGGAAAGGCAAGGATAGGTATGGCTCCCAGGTGATCAGTTTGGGTGTCTCTTGCTATTCCTGACCCAATTTTGACAGTAGAAGGGCAGTGCTGAAGCTATGGCTGGAGAAAGAGATGGTGGCCAGGGACTCAGAGCCCTCAGCAAGGAAGGTCTGGGCTATCCCCAAGTAAACCATTTAGGCCTACAGAGGTGCTAGTGGAGGGTAAGGGAAATCCTGGATAGTTAATAGAGGAAAGGAATTATAAATAAATATCAGCTGTTACCCTGATAGCAGCTGCAGCAATAAAACGATGCTTTTTTTCACTAATCACCTTCATATAAGTTTTACCGAGAAAAGATACGGTCCAGAATCCTAGAGGCGATGTCTCCAGATATGGTGAACATCTAAAACCAAGCCGGGGGGTGCAGCAGCACTAGAGGTGGATTATAGGGGATGCTATGGTCCACTGCTCAGATTCTTTCATGCGGAACCAAGGTATTCATTTCTCAACTACTCTTGAGGGTTGCCACCTGACAGCTCACAGCCATTCCTCAGTAGCCAGTTTCAATGATTATTAAATATGAGGGCTTAAAGCCTAATTTGCTTTAATTAGAAAAAGCTCTAATAGGTCATCCTAGTTCCAGGACTTGTCAAATTTCGGGCGTTTGCTTTAATTACAAAACAAATTCTATTTCGTCCTCTATCTAATTCTGTTTCTCTAATTTCCTCACAGGCATTGTTGGTGAGAACACTCTCGAATAAGCGTCCTGCAGACCGTTCTTTGTATCAAAGTCTTTCTTGGAGGACAACCTGACCTAAGACATTATCAGTGATTGCACCCACAGAGTATCTGTATTAAGCCCATCTAGAGCTTTGCTTAGTTCAAAGTCAAGCATTGGACTTGATACTAACACACAATTACTGCTATGAAAGTTATTGTAATCTAACCGGGAATATGAAATAACACAGATATATGGACTAGATGAACATACAATGATTCAAGATATCAATGTCAGCAAAGGAAGAGGCATCACTGTGTATAGAGAACGAGCTTCAGCAAAATGAAAAACACAGGAAAACAATGAAGAGGGTGATCAGAGACAGATGGCAGTCATTAAATGCTAGGGATTGAGTAAATCCCACAGAAGTAAGAATCTGCTTGGTTTATTTGTGTACTTCAAGTGTGTAGAACACTGCCTGGCATGTAATGGGCACCCTATAAATATTTGTTAAATGGGCCAGGCACGGTGGCTCACGCCTGTAATCCCTGCACTTTGGGAGGCCGAGGCGGGCGGACCACGAAGTCAGGAGATCAAGACCATTCTGGCTGACACAGTGAAACCTCGTCTCTACTAAAAATACAATTAGCTGGGCATGGTGGCGGGCGCCTGTAGTCCCAGCTACTCGGGAGGCTGAGACAGAAGAATGGCGTGAACCTGGGAGGTGGAGCTTGCAGTGAGCCAAGATGGAGCCCACTGCACTCCAGCCTGGGTGACAGAGCAAGACTCTGTCTCAAAAAAACTAAACAAAACAAAACAAAACCAAAAAGCTGTTAAATGTGTCCATCTTAGGATAAACTAAAGTATTCAGAAGCAGGCCAGGCGCAGTGGATCACACCTGTAATCCCAGCACTTTGGGAGGCTGAAGAGAGCAGATCACAAGGTCAGGAGTTCGAGACCAGCCTGGCCAATATGGTGAAACCCCATCTCTACTAAAAACACAAAAATTAGCCGGGCGTGGTTGGCAGGTACCTGTAGTCCCAGCTACTCAGGAGGCTGAGGCAGGAGAATCACTTGAACCCGGGAGGTGAAGGTTGCGGTGAGCTGAAATTGCGCCACTGCACTCCAGCCTGGGCACAGAGCAAGACTCCATCTGAAAAAACAAAGCAAAACAAAAAAAGAATTAAGAAGCAAATAACACAGTGAACAAATGCGTGTCACATTTAGGGAGAAACAACTTAGGCATACATTCAATCACATCATAACACTTTACTTTGCACTGACTATGTGACTGGCAATTGCTCAGTGCCAGAAAAACCAACATTGAGAGGACATGACTCCTGGCCCACAAAGGATCATGGCGAGTGAGGACTTCCTGCTAATGTCCTCTAGAGAGGCCAGTTTTCTTCACAAACATGTCCTGACTTAATGGCTTCCGCTTGATAAGGATTGTTTTGCTTCAGTGTCTGATCCCTAGTTTTGTACTTTCCAAAGCAATTTTCTGTGAACTCACTTAAAGCTGATGTTGCACAGACAGGGGCTGACACATATTTATACAATGTACGAAGATCAATGTATGAATCAGGCTTATCCCATATTAACTTATAAGAACCTTTCCAATTCCAAGAATATTTGCCTCCACCAGTCTGTGGAAGCCCTCCTCAGTATCAGGATGCTTTGGAACTGCTAAATGGATACATTTGGAATCGGAATAAAATGGAGGTGAGTATTAGAGAGGAATATCTCACTCACAGAGAGTAAAGTCTAGGGAAACATCCACAACTGTAACAGAAAATGCCTTTTAAATGATTTAAATGCTCATTCTCCCCTAGTGTAACATGTTTCTCCTATTTTATGAATGAGATAAACACAAACATCTTGCGATCCCACTTACCTGTTTTTCTAAGGTTTATGTTGACCACCAATTTCCTCAATTAGAATCACGCTCCAGCCGTGCAGTCTTTTGGCTGTTCACTGATCTGATTTTTACGAAGAACTCTTTATCACCCTGGTAAGGCTTGGATTTCTCTATATCTTCTCAGCTACACTTTTAGCAGCCTTCCTTTCAGTTATTTTTCCAAATGTGTTTTTGTTATAAATATTCTAGAACTTGTAAAAATATTATCATTATTGACTTGGAGAATAAGAGCGTGCTGTGAGGGCAAAAGGTTAGGCATCATTTAATATGTGATTTGAAAATCTAAGAATTGATATTTACATATCAACATTATGAAGAAACACTATCTCATGTAGGGCAGAGATCATGTGAGCATTCCGCATAGCGCAGGCTTGATAAATATCAAATGACTACATTCAAATTAAAATAGCATTTGCTCACATCCCGAGTCTATATAGATAGGTGTGTTTTGTTCTTGCAGATGAGGGGTTGACTCATGATTCTGAACTTTGACATCTCTCTGGCTGTTTGAAAATAAATTGTGCATGCCAAATAAGCCCTTATGTAAGTATGATTTTTGGCAGTTTCCTGTCACAGACTGGCCATGGAAGATACACACACACACACATACACACACATATATATATACACACACATATATATATTATATATATACACACATATATATACACACATATGTTGTTCATCTAGAAACTGTGGTATTATGAGTGTACTAAAAACTAGTCACTACTAAACCAACGAAGCCCCTAGAGACTTTTGCAGCTGGGGAAAGGGAAGCAATGGTATAAACAGAAAGCCCAATTCATTTTTCATTAGAAGGAAATCACCACACTGTATATGGAAATTATGGTTCCTTTATTAAGTAGTGGAAGTGGAAAAATGTTTAGATTCTATAGATAATTCAGGTATTGCCTAAGGAGATAAAGTAGAAAATGGTTAATTACCTACTTTGACTTCTGGGCAGGACATGAATAGAAAATTTTGCTTTTGGCTTAATGGAAAGATAATATTTTGCAGAAAATATTTTCAAGGAACAATAGATATATAATCAGGAAAACAACCACATTTAATATTTTCAGATGCTGTTCAAACAAACAAACAACTCAGAATGCTTCCCAGTCTACAGGAATTAATCTTGTAATCATTATGGGTTTTGATATGCAGAGTATTTGATATTCATTTTAAGTTTAGTTTTCAATTAACTCTATTAATCATTTTTTCTCTGATGAAAATTTAGCTGTGTCTAGTTACTGAAATAATGTATACCTTTATGTAATAGAATAAAGAATAAGAAAGGAGGTTATATTTCCCAGGAGTAAACAGGCTAAGAATAACTTGCTCACCCATATAATCCTTACATCATGATGAGGACTTTGAGTTTACTCACTGCTGTCCTGAAAGTGTTAATTCAGTTACCAACAGGCAAGTAGTATATAGTGAAGTTGACTTACCAAGGTCTAACAGCCCTGTCTTCAATATGACATCTATCAAGGGGGAAAAAAAAATTTCTGAGGGTTTCTTAAAGCTGCACTCTTCCAAGGTGGTAACTAGTCTGACATTAAAAAAAAAAAATTAGGGGCAAATAGCCTCAATAGAATGAGCTTTACAGGTCTTTGAGACCATTATCATTTCTTTGCTGTAACAAAACAAAACTAAAAAACTATTGAATCTGATTTTAAATGTTGAAATAAAAATAATCGATCCAAATGTCATCTTAATTATAAATAGGACACATTTGTATGTACATTCATAATATGTAAAATCCTGAAAACTTTTCAACATTTTCATAGCTTCTCAGCTCCTAAACATACTATCGTTGTTGTAAAATTGAAATTATCAGGATTCCTGAGAATATCAATACAGTGATATTGTGAAAATAGATAGTCCTATGAAAGTCAGGGAGACAGTATTCTGCATTTTGTATTAGAAAAAACAGCATATTTAAAATAGTTGGTGACCCTGAAAGGAAATATTTTTCTGAAAAATGTTTTTTAAAGTAATTGTTAGACAGTTCTGATATTTTAAATTTCCCAAAGACAATCATCTCTACTACTTAAATATTATGAAACTAACCCAGTGAACATGCCTCAAATATTTTATATTTCATTTGTAGAAAATGTAAATTACAAGTATATAGTGTATATATGTTTGTGCACATATACAAACCCACAATTTTATGTGATATGATAATAAAACTCTTTGCCACTTCAGGCAGATTTTCTACCCTTCCAAGTATTTCTTTCCATTCCCTTTTTAAAATTACACTTCATTTCCTTTTTTCACTATTTTGTCATTAAATCCAATAAAATTATAATTATTAACTAAGCCATTTGTGAAATGTTAATATTTAAGAAAAACATGGAAAATGTAAAGCAAATATTAAAACTGATGCTCTCTCTCTCTCTTTTTTCTCTCTCTTTGAGGCAGGAAGGGCTGTGAAAAATTGAGAGAGAGAGTGAAACATCAATTCCCCAAAGAGTTACTTTCTCAAAGTGTTGAAAGTCAATTCAACAAGTATTTACTGAGTTTCTACCCCTGCCCTTGGGGACACTGGTGATATAAAATCAAGAATCTTCCTCTACACTTGATTCATTGTGATTTAAAACCAGGAGCCTGGGGAGCCTACTCAAGGTTGCAGTTGCTCTTCATATATAAATATTTTTCTACAGTTTGAGCTTCTACGTATACCAATGCTTGAGTCTTAGAACTCTGTTTTTTTCCCCCCATAGATCACTGTACAAAAAAGTTTGAAAATGATAGTGATTGAAAGGTTATCTACGTTAAAATTAGTCAATTCTTTTTAATAGAGGAAGAAGAATTTTAACTTTGAGAAAAGGTAGAAACTTGTATTTTCAATATATGAATATTTGGTTATGTTTTTTCTCTTTTGTTTGTATCTTATTAACACAGTATACTTTTGCTAACTGAATGGTGCTTTTTGTTTTTATTTCTTTTATTTTGCTGTATCAATATAGCAATAATAAAGAGAATATTTAATTTGCTTAATCACTTCATAAACATCTAGAAAGCACTTACAGTTTTCCAGGCATTGAACTGAGTGCAAAATTTGGATTTCTCCTTTGATGTAAACCTGAACCTTAGCTAAATTTCTTTTGAACCAAAAGGATTCATCCACGTGGGAAGAAAAACATCTGATAAACAAAATTGGATTTTCATCATCATTTCTTGTCAAAGGAGTCCGGAAAAAGAGGAAGATTCAGAAATGTTCTCTGTTTTGTTCAAGTGAAATCAGCAAGAGAGAGTCACTAAAAAGAAATAAAGAGGATTAGGACTAATCGTGTTTGAATAAAGGCACAGATTAGAAATTGACTACGCTTATTATTAAAAACAAAAATAAAAATAAAGTACGAAAGGGAAGTGTGTTCTTTATTCAGCTTCATTAGGGACAATTGAGAAATAGCACATTTTCTGAAATGGGCTTAAAAGGAAAAGCTTCTGTTTAAGCTCCAGTTTAAAAGGAGAGCTGGAGTTGAGAGCGGAGTGTGCCTAAGAAACCTAAATCACCAAAAGTAGAAGAGGTGAAACTGGAATACAGGGATCCCACCCACACTACCAAGTGCAGATTCCATAGTTTTAACAGCAGTGAGAAATTTGTAACAGGGAAAAATAATCACTTCTAACTCTGTAAAATAGTGTGTGATATTTATGTTTACTTACATACCTCAATGGCTTTATCACAATCTCAGGGAACTTTATTCAATTCAAAGAAGGATCCCACAGATTCAGGTAGCCTGGGAAAGAAGAGCTAGGAGGACATGTGAATTATTGAAAAGTGGCTAAATGGTGTGTTTTGAAGTAGATAAATTGAGGTTTTATGACTACTGAGGCATTGCCTTATTTCAATTCACATTATTGGAAATTTTCTTAAACTCTTCAAACAGACCTTTTATTTAGAAGCCTTTATATTCATGTGTGAGTAGTATTAAAGAATACTTTGGGGTTCATAGAGGTGCAACTACAACAAGGAGTACTAGTGTTTTGGATTTAAAAATCTGGGGAAGTAAAATGATAAGTAGTAATAGCAACAATGGAAACTATTAATGTATTCAAGTACAAATATTACTTTTAAATAAACAGAATTAATGACTGGAAGGAAACAAGCTTTTGGAAAAAAATTAAGTAGACCTAAATATATGAGTTTTGATAAAAATAAGCCAGTTTATTATCAACCAATGTCTCTAATATAACAGAAAATAAAATCCTGGTTCAAACATAGTTTTGATTCACAAAAGTATACTGTGGTTTACGTACATTTAGAAGAAAAACAATTGATTTTGGGATTACCTGCAAGAAAGGATTGTGATGGTGGCAACAGGGAGCCAAGGACCTCAAGCCATTTCCTGTAACTGATATGTAAGCTAAATTGGGTATGAATATGGGACAGTGCTTTGGGACTTTCCTGCGGGACAGTGTGAACTAGAACGCTCAGAGAGGCATTAAATGCAAACATAGATGGAATAAAAAACACACAAAGGAAGGAGGCGGTTTGATTTGTCCAGTCATGCGTGTTTGAGGATTGCTGATGTACTACAGGGCTGTTAGTTTTCTTTCCGCCTATTGGTCATTGCAAGTAAATGAGTTTTAGCAGGCTCAAAGTGTTGGCCTCCTAACTTATCAATATTGGTACAATAAATGGATATTCAATTTCTGAGCTCAATTCCTTGGTAGTACTTGCAAATCGAACTAGGATCGCAATAATGTGTTGCTGTAATCAAACTGCTCTCCTTTTCTACCAATAGATAAACGTGAAAACTCCCAGGGTAGAGAGGAAATTACCAGGAAAATGGACATGCTGTTTCTAACACTTGCCAGTTTTTATAAAAAACTCATACTTCCTCCTTGGTCTTCCTTGATATCTGCCCCAAGCCCTTTGTGTGAACGTGTCTGAAGGAAGGACAGATACACCCACATACAGGAATGCCTTGCAATCCGTTTGTAATGGGAGGCAGTGATTTACTTCCATCTGGTCACAACAACAAATTTCTGCTGTTTTTCAGAGTCGATAATGAGTAATTTCATGCATTTCAAGTCCTGGTGAGGGAACAGGAACAGTTACTTTGTTACCATTTCAGAGATACCTGGGCTAAAGCTCCCGACATATAGATACTGGGATGTGGCACGATGCACGTCACCCAAGTAGAAATTCCTGGTGCATATCACCTTCCCATTCTTAGGAAGGGAATATCTGATTGGTACTGTTCAGTCAGTTTCAGCACAAGCTTGCAAAAGCGTAAGAAATCCTGCTCACTTGTTCTTGAGCCACCTACAACAATCTTACAGAATCATGAAGGAAACCCTGGGGCAGAAAGTGGGGCAGTTTGAATCTCCCACTGTTCTAAGCCTAGAAACAGATAACCAACTCCCCTTCTGATGATTTTCCTCTATCTTCCACTAAACCCGAAAAGAGCTCCCACTTGCTCTGCTGGTGGGAGTTTTACTGGGCTAATAAACATGAGGTGCACCATTCGATTTATCTAGGCCCCATTATGTTGGAAGGCAGCTAAAGTTGAAAGTGAGCCCTGTAAACTAAACAGCATTGGAGTCCCTGCAATCTGGAAGGGGAAACATTCAAAGGGCACTGTGAAGTTCAATTTACAGAAATAGACTGAAAATTGCTGCCAAGTGGCCCAGCAGACAATGCTTATGTGCAGCCCTCACAGATAAGGTTGCTCAATGTGAGAAAAAATGTTGTATAGCACCAGGCAGTGATGGCTTTTGTGCCATCATCTCTGAATACAGAGAATAGTGACCCAGGCATTAACACCTGTCTTGATTAACCTGGTGCCAATCTATGAGTTTTAAACATTTTCTCTCTCCTGATCATTTCTACATGTATCGGAAAATATCATCCTTGCTCAGCCTGGCATAATCTACCCTACTGTCAATTTAGAATTGATTCCTGTTTATAAATATCCTGGCTAGACATCCTGGAATAAAATTCCTTAGACTCTTTGCTCATACGCTATGTCAGTATTCTGCTAGAATCCTTGTCAAGCTCTTGGCTTTTGAAATAAGTTATTTTCATCTACGATACTGTGAAAGGTTACATGCCACATTACACCAACACCTTCTGGCCATGCAACTTATCTCTTTACCCCTAATAAAAATGTCTTAGTCTTACATCCCAAGGAATGGTTTCAGAGCTCTTTACGATGACCTTCAGTCAAATAAGTCAACCCTTATTTGAGATTTCACAATTAATGCTTTCCCGAGATGTCTTGTTTTGGAAATGACTTTTGCCATTCTGATAGAATTTAGCTTTGCTATTCAAGCTGATTTGCCCTCCTCCAGTTTTCTCAGCTACCAGATACTTGAACTTGTATTCACATTTTTCTGCTAAGCTTCTGCTGGCGGGCCTCTCTAGATACCATTCAGTAGGCTGACTGAAATATAACCTCACTCCAGGTCAAATGCCTTTAAGCTGAAAACCATTTCCAAGAAGGATGGAAATCTTAGATATTTCAACTTTGTCTATGTGACAGTGTTGAGATAAGAACAATGATGGTCTTGTGGTGTTGTTTTATTTTCCTTTTCTTTTTAGCTGTTCCGTAGCAGCTGGAGAGGATGAAGAGTTCAAATATATAGTAATTCTCACTGCTATAAATGCATGAAGCATAGAATGGAAAATAAGAATGGAACAAATCGAGTAGTCATTGTAATAATAGGTAAAATGTAATGATAACAGGTTGAAGGTTCAAGGCATACTTAATGTTTTATTTTAATAAAAAGAATGTAATTTGACTTCAAATTGAATCAATTTTGCAAATATAAACTCTCATTGATTTAGTAACTTTATGTATGCTATAGTTTTTAAAAATTACAGCAATGGGTAATAACAAATCAGATTAATTTATTCCCAGTGAATTTTCAGAAGACTTCCTACTACATGGTTTTCCCTTACCATATTGTCTCAAAATTTCAACAGTATAGTCTCTGTTCTGTTTAATCAGATGTAGTGATCAAAAAGTCTACCTAAAATTATACATATATATGTACACACACACACACATTTTATAGAGGAAAAGAGAAAGGAGAGGCCATCACTTTTCCCTTTCTGTCCTATTTGATCTATTTGGCTACAAAGCATAGAGACAGTTTCTTGCAAAATTATGCTGACATTTATACTATATACAGACAGGTTTTCAAAACATAAGACTCAGGCATTTTTACTACATAGAGATAATTTATTGGGCTGTAAGAGTCACTCAGGAAATTTTGCTAAGGGTAAAGAGAGAAGACGAATGGCCAGAGGGCAGGGCTGGAGTAGGATGACACATGCCCTCTTCCTGCACAGTTGAGGAAAATAACTTGGTTCAAAATCTGGGAGTCTGACAAAGCCTCTAATAGAATCCTTAGAAACTGAGTGATTGGCAACCACCAGAGGCTAGTCAGGCAATGGCTGGGCTGGTTGCCTTTGCTGCACAGATGTCGTCTTGGTGAGGGTGAGAAACAGGAAGTCTTGTCATTTATTTTAGCTTTCTCTGTCTTTACAATAGCCCTTTCTGCACTGTCAACACCCTGTTTTGCTTATTCTCTGTATTGACTTCTCAAACGATCAGTTTTTACAAACTTGAAGCGGCGGTAGCTTATTTCAACTTTAAAGTCACGGATATTTTTGGTTCACAAGAAGGAAAAAGTGGCATACACAAATCTGAGACCTAAAACATCTAGCTTAAATGGTTTAGTCATGAATTGAAACCCACAGTATTATTATATGTAGTTGAAAATCTAAGTTTAAGATACAACTATTTCATATATTAGAAGGAGTCAGGTATGACCCTCGTTTTTAAGAAATAAAAGTGTCTTAAGACATTGTATTGAATGAGTTACAATGGGGAGCCAAGTATTCTTTAAATTACTTTAAATTGGGGTCTTTTTACTTTTGATTTCATTCATACACTGCTTGCTATCTAATTTTATTAAGTAATTATTAAATAATTTGTATTTATTCTAGGTATCTTCTGGATATGACATTTATTCCCAGAGAAGAAAAGAACTAAATTTCTTTTCACTTTAAAATATTAAACATTTCACTTTATCTTTAGACTAAAGCATGCTGCCTGCCCTCAGGTTCTCTTATTCAGTAGGAAAAACAGTCTTCTCAATTCTCTTCCAAGATTTTGACTGCCTTTTCGTGCTTCATTATTTTGGAGTTTCTCTCACTCCACCAATTAAACTTCCCCTTATTCCTTCTGGTCAGCACAATAACCAGTCATAAAAACAGAGTGAATTAATGCATTTAAACATAGTTACAACATATTTTTGTGTGTGGTCTAATTCAGTTATAGGCTAAGATAGAGGGGCTAAAAATGTGGCACCTCAGACAAGTTAAAACTGTACTTTCTTCTCATCCGTCTGGTAAGTCCCAAGATTTCTTCTATTACATTATTGTGCTTCCTCTAGAGTGTTATACTTCATCAAGACTGAGGCTGGGTCACCACTGTGCTAGCAATTTAACTTCCTAGAGAAGAAAATAAAAATAAAAAGGGAAAGGAATTTCCTTTTACGAAAATGATATATGTGCAATCTCATATTCCAATGGAGAGAGCTCGGTCACTTGGCCACACCTAGCCACCAGGCAAGTTGGGAACTGTAGCCTTCTAGCTGGCTGGCTTGTGCCCCTGCTACAACCTGAAGGTGGCTTCTAACTCTAAAATGGAGAGGAGACTAGAAAGGGTCACAGCCTTAAATTTTTAGCTTGGCCATGTCTGCACTACACCTTGATGCCTTCTTTCCTTCCAATCTTTTATATCCCTTCTCCTCTGGTTGAGGCTATTTATGCATTCATTGCACCTCTTTCGGAGGACATGGAGGTCGTGCGGCACCAGAGTGTAGTTGGATATTAAATGATTTTACTTTAAACACTAAATTGAAGGTTATTTAATTTACAAAAATGTGCTTTACCCTAAATGCTTAGAGAATATAGCTATGGCCTTAGGGAAGTATGCAGTGTGTGCTTAATTAACCTCCTAATTCACCAAATGGTTACCCTATACCTACTACTTGAATAGAGCTGAGTAGTTTAGACACGCAAAGAATTGGAACACAAAGAAACTTTCCTCAAGTAATTTACTAACAACTTATTGAAACCTTAGTAAACAGGACAATGATTCCAAAGCTGACACAGGACAGAAGAAATGTGGAGACCTTTTTTGGATGTTGTTATTGTGGCCAATGAATGCACACATTTAGTGAGAACCTCTTTCACCCTACATGTTTTTAAAAGATCTCTTTCCTGAATTAGTGTTTATATTCCATGTGGTTTATGAAATATCTCATTATAAATATATAATTATATGAGGAAATGAATATTAATATAAAGCTACCTTCTATTCTGAGCTGTTCATCTAAATCATAAAACCCTTGTCGTTTGACTTCATTGACCATGAAAATGATGTAATTATAACATTTGTAATGTCATATATTCATTTCTTCTCTTCTTTAATGAACAGAAAGAGTGACTCTCAAAGTTTAATCCTCCTAATCATGTCAAGTTTATTGAAAATAAGTATTTAGATCCTTATTCGCTAGGTCTTATATAAAGGCTAGAAACTGTCATTTTTCACAAGTACCTGTATTGATTATGTGGCTACTCTTCCTCTGATTTCAAAAACATTTGGATTAAAGAACACGTTGAGAAGTTTATGTGAATAGATACCATGATTGATAAGCTTTCTTTGGATAGTATAACGTTTGGACATACATCTCTTTCTTGTGAAATTGTTTCTGCCACTGTGATTGCCTCTTTCAAGAGAAGACAATTATTCTCATTTGCCATATTAAGGAAAAAATCAGTGTATTTAAAATGCTTACCTCTGAATGAAAATAGAATCCCACACAAGAGACATGATTGTAGTGATTTCTTTACTTATTTACCTATTTTTAATCAGAAAATTTTCAATAATGAGACAAATGTTTATTGCTTAATGATATAGGTATAGCATTAATTATATTCTCTTTCCTGATTATGCATTTACCACATTGCTTTTGGATTACAGCTTATGCCTGAGGTTAAGAAAAACAGAAAGCAAGGAAGCAAGAAGTTAAAAAGAAAGAAAGAAGGGAAAGAAGTAGAGAAGATAGAGATAATGCAAGAAAGAATGACCGTGAAAAGCAATAGCATTTAATCTGGAAAACTCATGTGAAGGCAGACTCCATAGTTGAGCTAGTTTTGTAGAAATGATACATAAAACACCACTGATACTCAGCTTCCCCACCTACCCCATGACACTCTCACTGTGATCCCTGGAAAACACCAGTGTCCATTTTTCAAATTGATTATTGACTCAACTTGGAAAGCATCCGATTTTATTGAAGGTGCAATTGAAGTACTATTTCATGTTTTCTTAAGAAGTATCATTTTCCAAATGTAGAAGATCATCTTCAGAAACAGTCACTGTTCTTGCCTTTCAAAACCTGTCTCTGCATTTTGCCAAAGCCCAATCGTTCTAATTTTAACCTTTAATTTCTTCGAGTAGGTAATCATCTTACAACCACAAGCAGCAGGCTGATCTCTTGCCAACTCTTCCCATCTTTAACACCCACCATCATTGATGTTTATTGATTTGAGGCTTCTGCCTCACAGTACTTAATTAATTTCAAACACAGCAGAATATTTGGGGATTTTATATTCAGGATCCCATTGATTTCTTGTCTTGCCAGTTTTAATCAGATTTGGGAAAAGGGAAGATTATGTCAAGGCTGTCTACTCATCTACTGCTTAAAAATGATATAAGCTCAATCATTAGAAAACACTTCATTTGAATAATGTATCTAAGCCTTGAAGTGATCCATTATACACACTAGGCATTAACATAATAATATTTAGTTTAAACATCTGAACGAATGTGTTCTTTAATTAACAGATGTAGTATGTATCTCACATGACCATTTAAAAACAGAGTATTCATTTAAATATGCAATGAAATCTTTATTTCATATTTCAATATCATTCATATAGAACTACTTTTCTGTCAAACTCCCACATCAAAATGTCTAATACTAGACTGAAATCTGTGGAGCCTCGCAGGTTTGTGTGCTCAGTTTTAATGATAAACCAAATAGTCAAATACATCATTTCAAACTGTTCTCAAAAGGCAGTCTTTTGAAAGAATATACGTGCAATTGCTGTTTTGTGGTACAACAGTGACAACCAGTGGCTGCTGGATTTCACTTTAGGCTCACCATTTATTGCAGACTTTATGAAGATGAACCCGTATCTAGCTTTAATAACCAACAGTCAGAAACAACTTGCTTCTTGTTTATTTTCATCTCATTTTTCTACTAAAAAAGGTTAATATCTACCACCTGTCTATTTGAGACATCTTTGTTTTGTTGACTAAATACACGGAATGTAGATTAAAATGGTTTTACTATGAAGTCACTGCCAATGCAGGTGACAAGGATTCTTGATGGGTTCACCCTCTGTAATACATGAATCAGATAACCTATTACTGTTTCTCTTACCTTCAGAGGAAAGAAAACAAATCTGCTAGGTATATGTAAAAATAAATAAGTGAATAAATAAAACAGGTCAAGGCACTCCATGGCCAGACAGTTGGGGACTGTATAATTATTTACGACGTGAACATCCCAGGTTGGTCTTGTTTTCCTTCTTAAAAGGTTCATTATTCCATTCAAATGGAAGCCTTAATGGCGTGAGGATTTGCTAGATATAATAAGATGAATAATGTAAAGTTCAACTCTGGATTATAGACTTGTGGAGACTCCAAACAGTTAAAGGTAATGATTTGATTCTTGCATTTATTTCAAATTTCTTCAGAACAGGTCTATTTATAATTTACTGAAAGTCTCTCTGAGACACAGCAATCTGGAAATACCTTTTTTTATTCTCTCTCTGTCTCTAACATCTATGACACTCCTACTCTGTCTCAAACTGTCTTTCTTTTTTCTGTCTTTTTTTTTCTCCTGAGTGCTGCTCTAGACCTTCATTTCCTCCTCCCTGGCACTGCTCTAAGAGTGCTTATGGCAAATTTGCTTCTGTAATCATAACTTGAACCCATCTGGGGATGAGATTGGCTACAAGCTTAGTATTTCCACTTAACATATTCATGATTAGCATGCACAGAAGGAGTAGAATTAGGATGAATGTTTTTGGAACAGTACAGATAAATCCTCATAAATGTAGTACAACAGCTCTGGAAATGCACACTGTGGAAATGTAATGAAGCTGAACTCTGGAGAGTTTGGTATTCTCAGTACCATGCCTCTCCTAATGAACTCATTTAGATTAGAAAATGGATTTAATATTTTATTGGAATTAACCTGAGCCAGTAAAGAGGATTACACTTTCTTTCCATAAATATAGTGATATTACAGGGTGAGGTAGCATGTTACATGAATATTAAGCACTTTATGAACACTGTCATGAAGCCAAAAGGAGTAAGGTGATTATATTTTAATATAGTGGTACTGTTCTTATAATAATTAAATTTCAATAGCAGGAAAGGGATATTTTTCAATGATTTAAATAAAAGTTTTTGGTGCATTTTCAGACTTAAAATGCCATGTGATTAAAATTAAACTCAAGATAGAATATTTAAGTAACCAGCTCCAGCAGAAGTTATATTTTACCAAGTGGAAAATAAAAAACAAATAAACTTGGTGAAAAAAGAAAACTAAGACTCTGAGTTTGACTAAAGACAAGGATGATCTCCTCGCTAATATGAAGAAAACTGTGTATTTACTCACCTCTGACTATTCCAGTGGATAAGACTGTCAAACAATAGAATTTTGCTGCATCATTGGCTAGGTTCTTTTTCCTTTTTGTCATCTTTTTTTCAGTGCAAACTCATTCGTGTTCCTTTTGTATGATGAGTGGATGCTTTTCTCATTTTTCATAAGAAATTCATATAAGGTTAAAATGTGACCTATAAAGGAAGAAACTCATGAGTCATCATGTCATCTGATGACTCAAAGGACATGAATTATAGGCAAAGGAACTAATATCACACTTTTGTAATCTTAAAAACAATAAACTGTAGGATGAATCTGATCCATCCTTAAACAAAGGGCAAGCTCTGGCCCTGGAGTGCCATTTCTCCCCATTGTGTAGAGTCAGCTACTGTGCATATGTGCACCCGAGCATTCACTGATTTTACAGTGAGCGCTGCGTGCTGGAAACTGAGGTTAGGTCTTGGGGCTGTGCAGAGATCTGATTAAAGCTGAACATGCACTGTCAAGTTGTTCAAGCATGTACACAGAGTTGGTTTAAGGAAAGCCTTTCACTTCTCCTCCATCCCACCTATGCTGGGGAAACTTTTTTCCCCCTTTATATGGGTGAAGGCATGTAAGGGGCTCCTTCATCACTGTGTGTTTTTTAGATTTCTCTCCATTCCATATATGCAAAGAGTTCCCTGATGGACGCTCTTTTAAGTTTCTGTCACACTGGGGCTTTGAGCTAATGCTGTTAAACTGGAGCTAAAGGAAATCAGCTGCTTGCTGAGTATGGAAGCGGGGTCGGGGTGGGGGCATTAAAAAAAAAAAACGCAGGCCCTAAATAGGAGATGCCAGTATCAGTGCTGAGCAGCTGGTGAAATTGGCAAGAAGGCTATTCGCCTTAGCACAGGAAGATCTTCTAGAAGGAACTGCTGGAGTACTGATGAAGAAAAGCAAGCTGGGGAGCCCTCATGGAAACAAGAAGAAAAGAAAACAGGACAGAAATAGGGAAACAAGGCAGGTGAGGGGAAATTGCTAGAAGCTTGGAAGCTGCTGGCTTCACAAAGATACCTGATGAGGCCTTTTGCTCCACTTCATCTTCATTTCTGTGCTTTTTCTTACTAATTGTGATCTTCTGGTTGCCTTTTTCATTTTCGTGCCTCTTATTTTATTATCAAAAAGGTTAAGATATAGAGTACAAGATTTTTACCATATTTAGCCAAAATATGCATTTCTCATGCCCAGGACCTGAACAGGGTTAGGGTAAATCGGAGTGGGATGGGAAATTATTAATGTTGCTGAAATAATCAAAATGAGACACCCAGAAAATCTTCAACTTTTTATGTTTTCTACAAGGATCTGGCAGTGAGCTGTATGAGGCTTTCAATCAGGCAACTTAGACTGAAAAAGGAATTTGTAAATTTCTTTATCAACTTCTTTAATATATCAATGGTTAGTCTGGCTGACTTAATTCAGAAAGCTCATTTGAGGTTTAGAGACTATATTTTTTGTTTCTACAGCTTTTCATTTTGGAGGAAGAAAAGAAGATATGGGAAAAAGAAATGGTGTGGTGGCAATTTTCATAACACTGGGGATGGTCAATGAGAAGCAGAGAAAGGAAACGAAGAGAGTGTCCTTATTCTCTAGAAGCTAGAATAGTGTCTCTGTTTTCTCCTCTTTGGGCTAAAGTCCTAATTGGAGAGATCTGAATTATATAAGTATGTGGCCTCTATTCCCTGCCACTTTTTAGATTCTAGGATGAGATGATTTGCAGACTCTCTTCTTTCAGCCTATGAATCAGCTCCCACAAAGTAAACTTAGCAGCTCACAGTAAACAGAACACACAGCAGATGATTGTGGGGTAAGCAGCCATGAGGTAACCAAAGTGTTGACCAAGAACTAGAGGAAAGA
Source organism: Rhinopithecus roxellana (assembly GCF_007565055.1). Taxonomy (NCBI): domain Eukaryota; kingdom Metazoa; phylum Chordata; class Mammalia; order Primates; family Cercopithecidae; genus Rhinopithecus; species Rhinopithecus roxellana. Next base: position 5,581,791 of record NC_044549.1, on the reverse strand, counting down.
GAGGCAGCAATGCATAAAGACCCTGCCCCCCCTCTTTTAATGCCATGTTGCTTTGCATCACTTTAAGGAGTGGGTTCTCTCTCTTGCCCTTCTGTCTTTCACCATGAGATGATCCAGCTAGAAGGCCCTCACCGGATGCCAGACCCTCAGTCTTAAACTTCCCAGCTTCCAGAACTGACAGAAGTAAATCTCTGCTATTTATAAATTACCTAGTCTCAGGTCTTCTGTTATGGAAGCATAAAGCAGTCTAAGACAAAAGATCTATTGAAACCATGATTTTGGATTTCTGGCCTATAGAACTGTAAGATAATAAATTTCTGTTGTTTTAAGGCACCAAGTTTGTGGCAATTTATTAAGGCAGTCACAGAAAACTAATACATACCCAGAGACCATTCTGGAGATGTTGGCTAGTGGGGAGTTGAGACAAAATTGGAAGACAAAAATATGAACAAGTGGATATTTTTAAAAAATTCAATGTCTAAGCATTAAGTGAAGAATTAGTAAATGACCATCTCGTAAGTGTTCACAGAGGTTAGACATTTAACATTTCCCTTGCTAATCAAACAAAGAACAGTTCAAGAAAGAAGAGCACTAGGCTTATTACCTGGGTGATGAAATAATCTTCACAGCAAACCCCATGACACAAGTTTAGCTGTGTAATAAACCTACACATGTGCCCCTGAACTTAAAATAAAAGTTAGATCAAAAACAAAAAAAAAGAAAGAAGGAAAGAAGGAACAGCTCAGCCTCATAGTAAATTAAAAAAAAAAAAAAATCATTTCCTTTGCCTATTCCTTGTGTAATAGGGTGAACCTTTTGAATAAATATATGAATTGAATGGTGAAATATGTTTTGAGATAGCAAGTGCAGAGGAGAAATTTACATAAAGTAAAAGCTCTGTGTCTGTTCCATTTCTCAGGTTTTATAAGTCATATTGTTTAAAAGTGAGAAAGAACAATGGTAAAATAACTTTGATGACTAATTCTCTAATTTATACAGTATTCCTTTGAACTTGGTTGAAGTATTGGATTCAGAATAAGAATATGTAGATAGGTGAATAATACTTTACAGTTTACAATGTGCACTATTACTATCTCAATTATTTTTCACAGTAAAATTTTGATGTAAATATTATTTCCTAATTTTACAGCTGAGAAAATAGAGGCTCAGAAAAGTTAAATGATATTCCCAAAGTCAGTTCAGAGGTGGAGTCAGGGGCCGGGCGTGGTGGTTCACGCCTGTAATCCCAGCACTTTGGGAGGTCGAGGAGGGCAGATCATGAGGTCAAGACATGGAGTCCATTCTGGCTAACACAGTGAAACCCCATCTCTACTAAAAAGACAAAAATTAGCCGGGAGTAGTGGCGAGTGCCTGTAGTCCCAGATACTCGGGAGGCTGAGGCAGGAGAATTGCTTGAACCCGGGAGGCGGAGGTTGCAGGGAGCCGAGATCCCACCACTGCACTCCAGCCTGGGCCACAGAGCGAGACTCCATCTGAAAAACAAACGAACAAAAAAACAAAGAGGTGGAGTCAGAACAAAAATCCAGAACCCATTTTCCTAGCTTGCTGCTTGTTAGGTTTTGTTTTTGTGAAAATCTTACTTAGTTACTCTCAAGATAGTCTCATTTGCTTGGAGACTGGGTTCTCATTAAAATTAATGGCTTCAGAGTGGTAAATTATTTTAGTTCAATTTTTATGAGGTAAACAGAAGTCCTTTTTATAGGCGTATTATTGTTTGTACTTAAAAACGCATTGCATGGAAACTATGAGAGCCAGGGGTGTACTTTTGTATCCAAGTAATGTTGAGAATAAATGCTGACCATCTTATTAGATTCTGGTTTATCCTGCAGTTGAATCATCAGGCTAAATGTACCCTTTCTTTTTTGTCCAAGTTGGTTCTAGTTAATTGGTGGAAACAGTCTTCTCTGTAAAGACTTTTGCCATCTAAAGGAGTTTACTAGTGACAGCTCTTGACTGATTATCGTGTGGGGGTGATCGCCTCTTTGGATGGAGGTGGGAGTGTGCTGGCCTGGAGTCAATGAGACACCGAGCTTTTGAAACTCTGTCTCATGCTCCCTCTGTGGAGCTCAGCCACACCTTTCTCTAGCACTTCACTAACACCTTGATACATGAACCTCCAACTTGATATCTCAAGGTATACCTTAGATGGGGACTACTTTGAAATCAGCCATTTATTTTAGTTTTTGAAATATTTTTATCATTTAAACCTTTTTTTAAGGAGGGGATGAGATTAGCAATTTCAAAAGTACACAGAACAATACAGAGAGAACATCCATGTTTCCACCATCTGTCACCCGGTCTCCACAAGTATCAACTCCTGACTAATCTTGTTCGACCTTAAGTGATTGCAGCATTCAGTCAATTCTTCAGTTTCCTATTTGTGTGCCTCCATACCTTCATTTCCAAGACAGAAGTGTTTGGCAATTTACTAGCCCCTGGGCAGCCCTCAGACAGTCATTGGCAGACGTAGGGTATAGCTCCTTTGCATTGAATCGATTTACTAGCCCCTGGGCAGCCCTCAAACAGTCATTGGCAGATGTAGTCATTGGCTCCTTTGCCAATATTGAATCAGGAAGTCTCAAAGATTTGTGTATACTCTTGACTTCCACTGCAGGATTTTGCTAATGCTACCTTCTGCAGGACTTTGCATAAAATCTTACTTCTTTTCACCTACTCTTGTTCTGTTCTCTGTAGCAGTGCATATACTCATGTAACAAAATGTGCCCATGAATTCTTAACTCGAGGTCTCCTTCTGGGGAACCTGAGCTAACACACTCACCTACGAAGACCATACAATGTTAGAGTTAAATAACCTTGAAAAAACATTTAATCTGGACTTCAATATATATCTCTATTAAAAATTCCTGAAAAAAATTAAAAAGCATTACCATGATCACATCTACCTAAGACAAAATTTCTTAATATACAAAATAGCAATCAGGATTCTAATTTATAATTTATCATAAATATATATATATATATATATATATATATTTTTTTTTTTTTTTTTTTTTTTTTTTTTTTTTGAGACGGAGTCTTGCTCTGCCGCCCAGGCTGGAGTGCAGTGGCCGGCTCTCAGCTCACTGCAAGCTCCGCCTCCTGGGTTCACGCCATTCTCCTGTCTCAGCCTCCCGAGTAGCTGGGACTATAGGTGCCTGCCTCGTCGCCCGGCTAGTTTTTTGTATTTTTTAGTGGAGACGGGGTTTCACCGTGTTAGCCAGGATGGTCTCGATCTCCTGACCTCGTGATCCGCCCGTCTCGGCCTCCCAAAGTGCTGGGATTACAGGCTTGAGCCACCGCGCCCGGCCCATAAATATATTTTTAATAGTTTAATTCACTAGGTATCCAAATAAAGTTTTCACAGTGCATTTGTTTTGAAATGTGCTGCCGACCTCTCTTTTGACGGACATTTTCCTTTCATCTTTCTTTGTTTTTCTTTGATGTTTGTGTGTTGGAAAAATATTATACTCTTTCCTTTAGAGTTTCCCACAGTCCAAACTTAGCCTACTGAATCTTCATAGCATCTTTTAGCATATTTGTCTTGTCAATGTATAGCCTATTCATTGGTGGTTGAATTTAGAAGCTTGATCAGATTCAGGTGTGATATTTTTGCTGAATCTCCTTCATTGGTGGTGATATATTCTTTAATTAGTAGGCACATAGTTTTATCTTTCTTTCTGTTATTTGACAGCTATTAGTAATAGATCTATTTTGATTATTTGAATTCTTTATTCATTTATAACATGCAATATTTCCAGAAATACAAAATTCCCATCATCCTCTGTTTCCCACTGGGCAAAATGCACATAGAAAAGATGAATAAATGATTGAATTTTCTCTTTTACTCAACATTTTTTAAACTAACATGTCTGTTATCTAGTATAGTTCAAGCAAATAAGATTTTTTGGTGTGTTTTAATATAATTGCAAAATCATTACTTCAAATATATTTGATATTTTCCCTACATTGCAGCAATTATCCATCTTGTCCCTTCCTTGGCCAATGGAAGCCTCTTCCAATTTACTTACACTCCCTTTGGCATGACTAAGGTGGCATTTGATGTCTCTATTACTAAGAGGTACAAACTTCTAGTCTCATCTTGTGTGTATCAGCTCCATATCTGTAATGGCCATTTTTCCAAGGAGCCTTAATTCCTGTTAGCTTATAGGCAATTTTAGGTCATTAATTTTAACTCTTTTCAGTGAGTGGAGGTAGGGTTACTTTTTAAAAAAGCTTAAATATACTGTGAGTTCAACTGATTCTTCCAATTACAGTTTAAAACCACTTGAATTTTTATTTGATCAACTCTAATTTAAATCTCCTTTCTGCCACATGGCAAATACCGGTTCACAGCAATACCAGCAATGACAGAACGAATATATCACATAATCGCTTCCATAAAAGTCCTAAGAGACAATGCCAATTTTCACCAACAATTTGATTAGTGAAATCAATTTAAGAATTTTTTAAAAACAATTTTTGCAGTTATTTTTTTTTTTCCCTCTGGCACATCTCACATCAGGGATAAACTGCTAAATGATGTATTACAGGTTCTTGAAATAACCACTTTCTGGGTAGCTATGTCACAAACAGATTACAGACTTTGCTTTATTTGTTTTATTTTCTTTTTTATTTGGGAGGGTTGCTTTTTTAAGTATATGAAAACAGGTGTATTCAAAGATGTCTGGCTCCTATCCCTGTGCCATTGATCCTACACCTTCACTCTGCCTGTAGGTAAGTTTTCAAAACAACACACTTTATTTTTTCATTCCATTGTTTGTCAAATATAGGCATATATATTCACATTCCTTCCTTTCTTAAACGGTGACAAATTACATTTATTATTTATCTTGCTTTTTTCCCCCAATAATGAAAAATCTGAATTTCACTTCATAGTAACATATAGAAGCCTCCTCATTTATTCTTACAGCAGCAGAGGGCTCTCTATTTTATGCAGCCTGCCGTTATTTCTTTTTTTTTTTTTTTTTTTTTTTTTTTTTTTTGAGACGGAGTCTCGCTCACTCGCCCAGGCTGGAGTGAGTGGCGCCATCTTGACTCACTGCAAGCTCCGCCTCCCGGGTTCCCGCCATTCTCCTGCCTCAGCCTCCCAAGCAGCTGGGACCACAGGCGCCTGCCACCTCGCCCGGCTAATTTTTTTGCATTTTTAGTAGAGACGGGGTTTCACCATGTTAGCCAGGATGGTCTCGATCTACCTGACCTTGTGATCCGCCCATCTCGGCCTCCCAAAGTGCTGGGATTACAGGCACGAGCCACCGCACCCAGCCGCGTTATTTCTTAAGTAAGTCCCATATTGATAGATATTTGGGTTGTTTCCGCTCTTTCACTTATACAAAAACCATCCTTTGATGTATAGCTTTGTGCCTATAGCTTTTTATATTTTTTCTAATGTATCTTTGGGATACATTCCTAGATATGAGATTTTCAGGGACAAAAGCCAAATGCATCTGTAACTTTACTAGATATTGTTAAATGTTTCCATTGTACCACTTTTAGGCATGCTCACCTGCAATATATTTTTCTATTTCCCTTTGTTCTAGAACAAAGCATACTTTGATACATTTTCAAATATTTTGCTATTGTGTAAGAAATAATGTCACAGTGAAATTTTAATTTGCAATGTATGTATTTGTCAATTTCTAGGCTTTTTTCCTTTTATAAATGACAATCATGCTGTTTGTGTTATTTCCATGCAAAGATTCTTTGAATTCAATGTGTTAAGACAAGTTGTTTCTATTGTATCCTAAAAAAGTTTTATAGAAAATAGACTCTACGTGTCATTCCTAGCATTTTCACCAAATTTTATGATAGTATCTGCATGTAGGTATATAGCTTATATTAATTAGAAAATTTAAATCCATATTTTTTTCTATAATATCATTGTGTTATCTCACCGCTTAGAAAACCTAATATGTAGACTTTTGGGGAAAACCAACTTTTAATGCAGGGATAAATACAATGAGTGAGATAAACGGAAACACTATTTTTAAAAAAAGTTTTAGGTTAGTATAATGATTAAAAGTGACAAAAATAAAACGTGTCTGCACAAGATAACTTCAATATTGCTGTGGGTTAAAAAAGAGACTCTTTAATGAGTATGTCTTTTGGATATTCTTGTTGATAGGATGGCCTCTCTATAGGCAGGATGACTTCATGAATGAATATGCTAACATTTTATGGAGTTTGAGGTTAGAAATGGATGAGAGTGATAAAGTAAGGATACAGAGTAATTGATAAGTGGCATTAGAACTTACCTCTACAACTGGTGACATCACTTCACTCTTGAGAGCAGAGAAAGGTGGGGAGCAGAGAGACAGAATTAGGGGGGTAATTGTGTATACATTTGTAGTTTCTAACATTTTGGTGAGATGGGAGCTCAGTTGTTTACATGACCCAATCCATAAACATTTTGCTATAGCAATAAATGAAGAAGATACTGTTTGTTTTATTTTCTATTTAATATTATTGTTACTTCACACTAGAATTAGAATCACACTGTAGCACAGAATCTTGGCCAAGATAGAAATCTTCAAAGTCATCTATGTTTCCTGAAAAAGGGGACAACTATTCGCCATGGCACTAATATCTGTGATCTTTGTGAATGTGATCTAGAAGAAAAAGCACAATTATTTAAATGTGGCCCATTTTGGTTTCTGATAGATTTAATCGTTTGACACCTTTTCTATTTTGAGGTGTAGTATGCGTCCATGTACCTTTCCAATATAAATTCAGGTCCTACCATCTAGAGTGACTCAAAGTGAAATTGGACTTCTTTTGGAAGACACAACAAACAAACAACAACAACAAAAACAATTATTCAAATATTTGAAAATATTGCTGTGAAACGCCATCATGGGTACGCAGTCTTTTTGTTGTTGTTGTTGTTGTAGTTGTTGTTGTCGTTGAGATGGATTCTTGCTCTGTTGCCCAGGCTGGAGTGCAGTGGCCAGATCTCAGCTCACTGCAAGCTCCGTCCCCCGGATTCCTGCCATTCTCCTGCCTCAGCCTCCTGTGTAGCTGGGACTACAGGCGGCCGCCACCTCACCTGGCTAGCTTTTTGTATTTTTTTTAGTAGAGATGGGGTTTCACCGTGTTAGCCAGGATGGTCTCGATCTCCTGACCTCGTGATCTGCCCGTCTCAGCCTCCCAAAGTGGGGTATGCAGTCTTTTAATCCTTGTATGGTTGGCTAAGAATGTGCTTTGGGTCTGGAACCAGTTCTTTAAAAAAGATAGACAACTTTCATAGCCTGTGCTGGGTGTATTTCTTTATTTGGGAATATTTTTCCTGTTCCAGAAGAGATGTGTATTCTTTTGTTCTCCTTAAGCATGTTCATCACATGGCATCCCCTGTTATGTCTCTCCCTGGTTGGGAGGAAATGAGGTCCTTCACCTGCTGCCCAAGATGGGTGCATGCAGGTCATCTCTGTGTCAACTGTGAGACGAGACCCACTGGTCATAAGAAACTGAACTGATACTCACTGTTGAAACTGGGCTTTCTCTGTCTCTTCCATATGATAGTTAAGCATTATTCCATCCTGTACTCGTTTGAGTCTTTCTTGGAGATCCCAACACCTGCAAACCATGCAGTGGGTTAACATTCCATGACTGCTGCTCCAGTGGTAGGCACTGCTATCCTCTTTACTATTCTCCCCTCACTGGACTCCTCCCTGGGAGATGGTAACAATTGTCACTTGCTTGACAAATATTGAATGAACGCTAATTGCTTCCCCCCTCATTCTGTCTCTGTAGGCCAAATATTGTTCCGGAAAAATTCTGTCTTTATGAAAAAACCTAAGCTTTTAAAGTATGACATCTCAAACTGGATATAATACTTAACGTGTATAATGGCAAATAAATCTACTTTAAGTTTGGATCCATTAATTAATCATTTGCTATTTTTAGCACTGCATCATATTGTTAATTACTTTTATAATTTTAGTCAACAAAAGCGTTTAAAGCTTTTAAAAAATATAAACTAATTTTTGTCAAGGTTCCTCATGCATACAGTTAGAAAATTGATTTTTTTTATTTGTCTACAAGCAAAATATTTATTTTGGTTAAGTTGAGTCGTTTTAGTGAGGGCCCTAATTATTTACCCTGCCATTTTTATTTTTGAACCTTGATACTGTCATTAATTTCTTTGATTTTTTTTTTTTTAGATGTGGGTCAGCTGAAAATTTAATCAGTATTATTTCTTTTTCTTTTCTTTTCTTTTCTTTTTTTTTTTTTTTTTTTTTTTTTTTTTTTTTTTTTTTTTTTTTTTTTTTTGAGTCAGAGTCTCACTCTCTTGTCCAGGCTCCAATGCAGTGGTGCGAACTGGGCTCGCTGCAAGATCTGCCTCCTGGGTTCCCACCATTCTCCTGACTCAGCCTCCCGAGTAGCTGGGACTACAAGCACCCGCCACCACGTTCAGGTTATTTTTTGTATTTTTAGTACAGACGGGGTTTCACCGTGTTCACCAGGATGGTCTGGATCTCCTGACCTCGTGATCCGCCTGCCTCAGCCTCCCAAAGTGCTGGAATAACAGGCGTGAGCCACCACACCTGGCCTATTATTTCTCTTTCTATAGCTAAGACTTTAATAAAAATGTTGACGGGTCTCCAGGTCAATGACAGAGTATTAAACTATGCCATTATGAGCATCTTTCTAGTTACATATCGATCCATGGCTCAATGCTTTTGTGTATTTATTCAACAAATATCTATTGAGTTTTTACTATGCATCAGGAACTAATTTAGGTCCTGAAATAGAACAGTAAGACATTTAAAATGTCTGTCTTCATAGAGTCAACAGACAGAGCTGCTGATGGCCTGTATGATGTCTTTGTGCAAATTACATAAAAGCATACCATTAAGTAAATTTGAGCTTTTTATTTTTTTATTAAAAAAATAAAACGTGCCTCTTTTGGGGGTGCAACAGGCAAGTACTAGGGTGAATAGTTTGCTAAGAAGAGCTGGCCAGACTTCAGCTTCCAAGGAGCTCTGTGGCTGTCAACTTTATTCAATGTACAACCTGTACAACTTTCTATGGTAAATGCTGCACAGTGTGATGTATCTATCTCTTTAAGGACCTGAATAATTTTTACTCAGTTTCTTGGGCTTGCTCATCTTGCTTTTGGAAAATGGCTATGTTATTCAAAGAAGAATGATTCATCTACCTTATGAGGGGGCATACAGAAAACTCAACTCAGGAATTTTCTTCCAAATAATTTAAATATCTTTCCCAGAGAATAATTACTGTTACATTGAACATTATGGAATTGACAGTTGTCTGTCTACCAAAGATTTGTTCTCCTCATGTCAGAGCATCAAACTGCAGCTCTGGAGAGACTGCCTGATAGGGCTTTTGTTTCCGAGAGCCTCCGCCCTTCTTTACCATGGGCCACATGCTCGTTCTTACCAATGGATAGCATCAGAATTGATATATTCCACTTTCATGCCAAGGAGCTTAAGATGTGGTTATATCTTCCCCACTCTCTTTCCTTTAACACAACCAGAAAAGAAAATATCTATTACCGTCTCATAGCAGCTCTCAAAATTTTTGGTCTCAAGATCCCATTACACCCTTAAAGAATACTGAAGATCTCAAGAGCTTTTTTATTTCTGGATTGTAATTCATCAGTACTTATGGTATCCAAAATGACAATTGAGAAATTTTTAAGAAAGTATTTTAACACTTTTATCATAAAACAAATACCCATTATGTAAACATAATGCATATTTATGAGGAATAACTATATTTCATAAAAATAGAAAACTGACATTGCTTTACATTTTGAAAATCGGATTACTGTCTTTCTTAATTCTTCATTCAAGTGACTATGTTATCACAGATACAGTTCTGGAGAATGTGACAGTTAACTCATTGGGGGTGAGAATAAAAAAGACAGATAACATTTCAGTATTATTACAAAAATTACCTCATGAAACCACTAAAAGAGTCTTGAAGATTTTTGGTGGTACTGGATTACTGCTGCCCTGGGGGAAGATCAGGCCACTTATTAGAAAGAGTTGTGGGGGACTGAGGGGTGGAGTCTGTGAATCACCATGTGGGAATTTGGTTCTGCAAGAACACCAATAGTGGACTGTCTCATGGGAAAGATGTGAGCTTCTATTGTGTAACCCACTAATGTTTGGGAGTTTATATATTAGACGACCTAGAATTGCCCTATCTCGAACAGAAATCTACAGAAAAACATACATTTTATATAGAAAATTTAACTTTCCAATGATACTTCTTAAGAATTAATCTTATTTTAAATTTCTAGTGAGCATGCCCAGCAAGATGCATCCGTTGAAAACTGACAAAATCCATAAGAGGCTCAAGAAATAATGGGACTTATACTGTTAGGAAAATGATTTCCACAGAAAAACTAAAGCCATTGAATGCGTTTTAGAAATGAGAAGGCCACGGGGCTATTGCTTTCTAAGTGTATGAAAGCTTAATATAGAAATTACTTCAAAATGCTGTGTATGTACGTGTGTGTGTGTGTGTGTGTGTGTGTGTGTGTGTGTGTGTTTATGCATGATGGATGGTGTTGGTAGAATGACAGAGCAGATATTTAAATTACTATGCATCGAATTTGGATTAATTAGTAGAAATTATGACATGATCATTATTGCTTTGAGATAAGAAACCAAGCTATTATGAGCTTTGAAAAATATTATTCTTCAGAAAGATGAGTAAAGCTGTGCTAATGCAGCCTTCTACAGACTAGTTAATACTTACAGAATGAGCACTGAGAATGCGTGTACATGCATATGTAATAATGATGTTAGCTGTTTAAAAATAACAATGCTGGTTAGCTGGCAATTTTCCTTATAACCCTGCCCAAGGTGAGGTTTAGAGAAGAGGGAATTGGAGCCCTAATTTATTTACCTCTGGATTTTATCAGCTATGATGAAGAACTTATGATTTGAAGTCTTTGCTAGACAATGATGTCTTGAACTCATTTGGCATAAGAACTAGATAAATGCGGCCGGGCGTGGTGGCTCAAGCCTGTAATCCCAGCACTTTGGGAGGCCGAGACGGGCGGATCACGAGGTCAGGAGATCGAGACCATCCTGGCTAACACGGTGAAACCCCGTCTCTACTAAAAATACAAAAATTAGCCAGGCGCGGTGGCGGCGCCTGTGTTCTCGGCTCCTCGGGAGGCTGAGGCAGGAGAATGGCGGGAACCCGGGGGGCGGAGCTTGCAGTGAGCCAAGATGGCGCCGCTCACTCCAGCCTGGGCGACTGAGCGAGACTCCGTCTCAAAAAAAAAAAAAAAATAATAATAAACAAAATAAAATAAAATAACTAGATAAATGCCTGCAAAATTTTGTGTAAACTTGACCACCATCTGTTGTTAAAAAAAGAAGTTCTGTTTCCAATAGCTAGATTAACAGTGTGAAAGATTTCCTTTCCTCTCACTTAATCAGTAACTGTACTTATTGAGTAACATATCAAGGTGCTGCGGTAAAAAAAAAAAAAAAAAAAGAAGAAGAAGAAAACTGTCAAAGATTACAAGTCTTGGATTAAAAAAATAAAAAGAAGAGAAATTTGAATGCAGGGTTTGACAATTCTTAGAAGGCTATATAATTTCATTTTCATCATTCATTATGTGACATGGGAATAAAACTACTGATTGATATCTTTTGAAATATTATGCATCAAGCTTGCTTGTGTCATGAATGCCCATAACTCCCATATGGTTCTCCAAGGGTAAAACCCAGAGCAGCTGCAGCAGCATCAGCTGGGAATGTGCACTTAAGCCCCATTTCAGACCTGGCCAATCAGAAACTTTGGAGGGGGGTCAGCCATCTGTGGTTTGAACTGGTGTATTCTTATTTGGTCAAGTAGTGAGGATGATGAGAACAGGTGAGCTAATTACTTACAGGGGAAGGAACTCACCTCACTACCTTATTGTGAACCCACTTCACAACCCCATTGTTGACATGCAAGTTCTCCAGCCAGTGAGCAAAGTAGAACAGGATTTGGGGTCTCCTAACCTCTACTGAAATAATCTGGAAAGAAAGCGTTATGACGAGAAAAGGTCTTAATTGGTATACTTTTTTTTATCTATTAAACAGCCAAACATCTGTTACCTTTAGGACATATGCAATAAAAAAGTGAGAGCTCTGAATATTAAAGATCTTATGTCAGAAAGATTTTGTCTGTGAAACTTACTTGTGTTCTAAAAATGAATGCTTCGGGCCGGGCACGGTGGCTCAGGCAGGTGGATCACCTGAGGTTAGGAGTTCAAGACCAGCTTGGCCAACATGACAAGACCCCATGTCTACTAAATAATACAAAAAATTAGCTGGGCATGGTGACAGGCACCTGTAATGCCAGCTACTCAGGAGGCTGAGGCAGGAGAATCATTTGAACCTGGGAGGCAGAAGTTGCAGTGAGCCGAGATCACACCACTGCACTCCAGCCTGGGTGACAGAGTGAGACTCAGTCTCAAAATTAACTAACTAGCTAGCTAACTAACTAACTAAATAAGAATGTTTCTTGCTTGAATGAATATTTCTCCCCCTATCTTCCTAGAGTGCTATTTATTATTTGTTATAATTTCAGGCATCAGAAAAGTGACTAAGTTCCTAAGTTCACATCACAACAAAATGAAGATACATGTTTAACTCCATCTCTAGGAGCTCCTATTTGAGATACATATAGAGATGTAGGTCCTACTGCTCACCTTTTCAGGAAACAAATAGAATGACAAATACAGGGTGGTCATGCAATGCTGTCACATTCTGGTTCAAAAGAATAGAGCAGAACACACAAATGGTTTAGATTAATGTTGGAATATAGTTGATTTTTTTTTGACTTTTGGATGTCAATATACTGTTTTCCACAAACACTGCTTTTAGTTAAGTTTCTTCAAAAGCCATGTTTCAGTAGCAAAACAAACACTCATGTAACCAAATACCACAAGTTCCCTAAAAACTTATGAAATAAAAAAATAAAATATGGGTAAAGTCTTTCTTTCTCTTCTTCCCTCTCTCCCTCTTTGCTGGCTCCCTCCATTCCTCACTCCCAGTTTCCCTCCTTCTCTTTCTTCCTTCCCTCCTCTAATAGGTCCTGGTAACTTCATATTTGCTATTTTGTTAATTGCATGCATCAGAGGAGAATATAGGGGATACAATGCTTGACCAATTTTTTGTTTATAGATTTCAGTACAACACTGTAGGAAATAATATGAGTAACACACATTAGTGACAAAGAACCCTTGTAGTTCTGTGTGTCCATATCTGCATCCTAGATACAGAAATGTTTACATCTTAATGTTCATTTGGTTGCATACATTATATCCATTTTGCTTTATTTCAGTGAGCGTAATCTAAAACTAAACAGTTAAAAGACAGCAACTTTAAGAACAAGAAACATTTTGTGGTTTTACATAGTTTATTAGCTCCTTGGGACAGTTAGGGTTCAGGGTCTTGGGAAGAACACTCTCCAGGAATTCTGCGACATCAGCACACATTAGCACACAGTGTAGCCGATAATCGGGCTAGAATCCTCACAATACCATTAGACAATGGGAGACTTGGGAAGGCCTTGTGGAATGTGCAGTCACGTAGAGCTGGGATTGAATCCTGGCTCAGCCATTTTCAGGCTCTACAAGCTTCTACTTGTTACCCAGCTTCTTAAATCTATTATTCCACCTCTGAAAATGAGGTAAAACCTGCCTTGTGAAGTGGTCATGGTGTTCGTATATACATATATATGGTGTGTATTCGCTATGTATGTGTGTATATATATGTACAGACAGAGAGAGAGAGAGAGAGAGAGAATTACATCATGCCCAGATCAGAGTAAGGACTTTAAGCATAGTGTTCTATATTACAGAACTGTTCTCTAGAATTTGGCTTATAGCTTTGAAAAACCATGGAAAAACAGAATTGTTTATTTAAAAAGAGGCTAAGGTTTGTCTTTCCTTGAAGCCACTCCTCTCCCTATATTCTGCACATGCACTATTATCTCTGAGAGTTAAGAAGTATACTTACATACTCCGCTGAACACAAAATTAACTACAGAGAAAAGAAAATGGCTTATTTACCCCAAGCACGTGCAGACGGAAATAGAACATGAAAATGAGAAAAGAGAGTGTATTTGATTTATTGATCCTAGTTCTTTCTTGTTATTCAGTTCCGCCAATACTTCCCCTGTTCCTCTGTCCTTTCAGCACCAAAGACTTGGGATGTATCTCTCGAATTTCTGTGTGCTCACTTTTAAGACCTGTTCATGACCCCTGCCCCTTCTCTCTCCACTGAATTCCACTTTTCTCGGTGGTTCTCAAAGCTTCAGCTAGGATACTTGGTGTGAGGTTTCACATGGAAACAAGTGAGAATAACGGAAAGAATGCGAAGGGACCCAATCATCGAATGCAATATTTGTAGTGAAACAGAGTTGACAGGCACGTAAGCGGAGGGGTCTTAATAGAGCACACAGTACTATTTAAGGAGATGTGGGACACGTCTTTAAATAATATTTAGTTCTGTCCAAACCTGTTCCCTGGTTCATAGAGAAATCTTCAAAGTACTCAAATACTTAATCTAGAGGCAGGAGGAAGGTAGACAAAGGGTCTTCCTTCTACTTCCAATTAGCCAGACTGTAGATAGCTTAGCATGAACAGCTGATAGATGTATATTCAAAATGTCTATACTAAGTAGGCCAGGTGCAATGGCTCGCTCCTGTAATCCCAGCACTTTGGGAGGCTGAGGCGGACAGACTGTCTGAGCTTAGGAGTTTGAGACTGCCCTGAGCAACATGGTGAAACCCCTTCTCTACTAAAATACAAAAAATTAGCCAGGCATGGTGGCCCATGCCTGTAGTCGTATCTACTCAGAAAGGCTGAGGCACCCGAGAACTGCTTGAACCGAGGAGGCAGAGATTGCAGTGAGCCAACATCATGCTACTGCACTCCAGCCTGGGCAACAGAGAGAAACTCTGTCTCCAAAAAACAAAAATTAAATTAAAAAGCAGAATGTATACACTAAATAGTTTCTACAAACTTTTTGTCAGTGGAAATTCCTATGAACTGGAACTAGATTGACCGGGTCTGGGTACGGTGGCTCACGCCTGTAATCCCAGCACTTTGGGAGGCCAAGGCAGGCGGATCACGAGGTTAGGAGATTGAGATCGGGGTGAAACCCCGTTTCTACTGAAAATACAAAAAAAAAAAAAAAAAAAAGAAGAATTAGCCTGGCGTGGTGGTGGCGGGCGCTTGTAGTCCCAGCTACTAGGGAGGCTGAGGCAGGAGAATAACTTGAACCCGGGAGGCGGAGCTTGCAGTGAGCCGAGATCGCGTCACCCACTTCAGCCTGGGCCACAGACCGAGACTCTGGCTCAAAAAACAAAAAGAAAAAAGGAACTAGATTGACCAAAAGTCAAAAGTTCCGGTATATGCTATTGTGTATAGCATATGTATGATATGTATGTTCTGGTATATGCTATTTTGGGTGTGCATGTTTTTATATACACTCTAGTAATAAGTTGGAGGATATTTTGGTCATGGGCTCGGTGACAGATGCCATTTTCAAAGAGAAGCTTCTCCTCAGTTTCTTTTGATCTGTTGGCATACAGGTTTGGTGCAGTCTTGTTTGCTAATGGCACTTTGATTTGGGCCTAGTAAATTTTTAAGATTGTTTCTACTATGGAAAACTTTCCAAGTAATCAGTAGTAAAAGGGATAATTGAGGATGGTTGGCATATGGCTTAAGGGACGGTTGAGGTTAATATGATGATTTGTAAACACTGTGGTTTTTCTCTTAAAGTACACATATAATTTAATATAAATAATAATCATGTTTTTTGTTGTGTACTCAGTGAAACTTCGTTTGGTTAAAAGATTGCCCAGTTCAGACACCCAAACAAGATCTGTAATTACGAGCCCAAGTCCAACAATTATTCTGAGCTTCTTTCCCAATTTTGGCAGCTCCAGGGAAAAGGAAGAAATTCAACTTTAACGACTCAAGAGGAATCCAGTACTTTTTCAATCACTGGCATTTCCTGGGGATGAATCTGAGCCTAGCTTGAAGGACCAAAAGGTTCTACACTATTCATTATTCCACTGTTCTGCTTCTGCAAATCAGATGTGCTGTTTCAGTTTTGACTGTGAAGTTTTTCCAGTGTCTGAGCTTATTACCATACATCGGTTTAAGCAGACTCTCATTTTCTTATATTCTGCTCCTTTTCCTTTCTTTCGGTTCTTCTGCATGATTTCCCTATCCACACTGTCTGCCTGCTTTGTGTTTCCTTGCTCATCTTAGAGCGAGCTGGCCTGCTTGCAGCATATCTGTTCTCCTTGGGAGGCATTCAAATGGCTTGTTGTTTGCAGCCCACTGCATTCTAGGGCTGTGAATGGAAATAAGAGGAGCGCTTGTGGACATTTTCCATTGTCCTTAAATATCTAGGGAGCTACACTGTGATGAATTAACTGCAGATTGTAAGAAACATAAAGACGAACAGATATGGTCTCCTTTTCTAATCCACGTTACACAGTTTTGTTTTGTTTTTTGTTTTTTTTTTTTTGATGGATTTTTTTTCTGTGATTCATCTAGTTCTCTTTTTGCTCAGTTTTGTGAAGCAGAGACTGAAACACATTTTATTTTCCTGCTGCGAAGCAGCTTGCCAATATCATTTGCCTTCTCTCACACCAAAATACTAGAATTACACATATATAATCATTTAGTTAAGACTTATTCAATTCTGCCCCTCTCTTATTTATTCTATTTCTAAAGGAAGGTCATAAAAGCGACTATAAATCTTAGTTCTTGTTTCTTTCTGTTTTTTTTTCTCTCTCTCTCAGGTATGTAATAGTGTATTAATTTCCATAGTACCTTGAATACTCCAAGTGCTATCAACAACATCACTTTCAATCTTAGAGACTGGTCAAATGGGACACACCTCTTATAGGACCTCATCTCGCTCCTTTTAATCCTATGAGTTAACTGATTGACGTAAGTGAGCATTTCTTAACGGCACTTCCAAGATGCGATTTCCAGCCTATCTGCCTTTGCTTGCCTAGTGCACACTGTAAAAAAATATAAAAGCCCCCTTTCTTTTCCCACTCTGGTTCACACAGTTTTTCAGATGACCGTAATCAAAATTCTGCAGCTTCCTCTCAGATGTTATGTTCTTTACATGACATCTAGAGGCCAAAATTGATGGGAACCGTAATTAATCTTTCCACGTGGCTATGCAGACCCTTGGTATATCTGGGATAAAAACCACACTGTCTGCATACTTAAACTTGCAGAACAATCTAGCACAAATCTATATTCTGTGCAGTGCACAGTTTGATCCCATTATCCCACGGCTATAAAAGATATGGGAAAAGAAAGCAGCCTTATGAGGAAGGAAAAGATTTAAGAGAACAGAACTCCTTTTGTCTGAGTTTGCATTTTATGTACCATAATGCCTGCTGTTAATTTTCACACGAATTGTGAAATAATCTAATTAGTGTTCTTGATATTTACCCACGACAATCAAAATCCTGCTGGTAATCAATAATGTAAATGTAAAGTGGCTGATTAAATTTCCTTTTCTATTCTGTCAAAAATTTTAAGGACAAAATTCATTTTACTATCCCTTATATGTTGTTGGAACCCTCTTCTAACTCCTACTTTAATCTGCAAATTCACAGAAGGCACAGAAAAGAATTTAACTCATGTGAAGGATAATTGATAATAATTGATACCGTCACCACTTGGCTATGAAGCAGTTCTCTGCATTTCTTCAATAGACCTGATAAAGTAAATTATCAGAACCACAGAATCAGTACAACTGTAATTAAGAAAATATTCCAAGCTCTCCTTCTAGATATTTGAATATCAGAAGATTTAAATCCCACCATTTTATAAATGAATCATGAGACTACCATAAATATATGTTAAATCCTTATATATTGTGATGATAACTTTATGCTTTTTATACATATGTTTTATACACACATAAACATACGCACATGTACACATATGAGCATGTGTATATACATTATATTATATCTCTCTAAATATATATATAATGTATATATAGTTGATTAAGTCTTCCATAGATATTTAAAAATATTTATTGTTAAGCATATCAGGTCTAGTGTCATTCTAACCAATTCAAACTAGGAATAAATAGTTAATTGTGTGTGTTTGTGTGTGTGTGTGCATACATACTGCATAAACATGTTATGTGTGGTGGTAATTTAAATAAACGGTAGCTTACTATAAACCTTGGTTAATTTGTCTATGTTGCCATTTGTACTTACAGCTTGCTGCATCTTACTGCTTCTGTACTGTTCATGTCCACCATATTTTACAAACCCGTTCCCTGATGATAGACAACTAGAATGCCATCATTTTTATTACCATTACAAATGCCGAAACGAGTATCTTTATAAATGTCCCACACTGATATGTACATGTATTTTCTGGAATATATATTAAGACTGGAATGTCTATGTCATAGGAAACATGCATACGTAATTTTGCTAAATACTGCCAGATGGCTTTCCAGAATGGCTGCTGCAGTATATGCTGCCAGCAGGGCATGAAAGTTGCTGTCTACCCACATCCTTGCCAATAACTGGAATTATCCCATTTTCTGATTTTCACCATTCTGATGAATTATGAAGTTCTATCTCATTGTTGTTATAATTTCAAATTATTTGACTAATATTAAGTTTAAACAACTCTTCACATGCTTGTCAGACATATGAATTTCTTTTCTATGAATTGCCTTTTAAAGTCTTTTGTTCATTTTTCTATCAAGCTTTTTGTCGTTGTCTTTGTGATTTGCAATTATTTGGATATTCTCTTTCTTAATCCTTTATCATCAACTTTAGATATTGCAAATAAACTCTTCCAATTAACCCAGTGTCTGTTAAGTGATCTCTAATTTTGATGTGGTGAAATCCACCACATTGTCTGTTTATGATTTGTATATTTTAGATATTTTAAATATTCTTTCGTATATCTGGATCACAAATATACTCTTCAATAGTTTCTTTTATTAGCTTTATATTTTGCTTCTCTATAACTGAATTTTTAATCTAAAGGAAACTTTAATCTGTTGTGTAAAGTGAAAGAAAAGGGACTCAGACTTTATACAGTCAGGCAAATTTGCGTAAAATATCATTAAAACAATTTATCTTTTCTTCATGGTTTTGAGATGTCATTGTGTATCAAGTACACATACATATATATTTATATATCATCTTTTCCATGTTATTAATATATTTATCTGTTCGTCACCAGTACTATCCCCAAGACTTGTGTGATGCTGGTTAGCTGTGTACTCTATGTGGCTAGGTGACTCACAGGTAAGTGCTTTCATGCATGAACACAGAGTATTTTCCCATATATTTAAATCTCCTTTTGTGGCTTATAATAGAATTTTAAAAACTTCTCCAGAATTTTTGTTTGTGTATGTGTTTGACAGTATTTGATTCCAAAATGCTTACTCATTTTGTTGATAATGAAAATGGTATCTTACTTTCAACTTCTAGTTTGTTGTTTGTGGTAAGAGATCTATCAGTTGATCATGATTTCAAGTTTATTGCGTATCTAGAAAACTTGCTCAACTATCTAAATAGTTCTATACTTTGCTGTTTCTGTCGAGGTTTCTTATGGTTTGTCACATCATCTGAGGCTAGATTCATGGGCTTGAGGAGATATAGTGGACATTCATCAGATGCCCCTTCAGACTCACGGTTCATCATTCACCGTCTTTAATGTGTGGGCTGTGAGCTAACTTGTATAAATAACACTCCTAGAATTGTGCAGTGCACAACCTGTATAACTGTACATGGGTGTCCTCGACTTATGGATACTTAAACTTGAAAGAGACAATAGCTCTCTGAGGTTATTACAAGGCTTATTATTATAAATTTTAAAATATAAATGTTTATCCTATATTTGTATTTGTTTTTAGTCACTTCAGCTGCAAATAACTTCACAGGCAGTTCATCTGTTTTTCAGCTGAGACATTAAATATATGTAAACATGAGTCATTTGGAGGGTAAGAGATAAGGTCTAAAAGGGGGCATGGATTTGTGACAGCTTAACTTCAGATATGGCATATATAATTCAAACTGTCCATATAAGCTTTATAAAATTAATCAGAAAAGAAGAGAAGGCAGAAACAAAAGTAAACTAAGCTTGCAGCATATTCAGTATTAATTATTAGGTCAGCTTGCTCCCTGACCTGCTTTCTCATAATCATTTGGTCTCTATTGTCCTAAAATGATGTAGACCCCGGATTACAGTTCCCTTAACTGCTCTGTACATAACAACCTGAACATTATGAAACATCAAGTTCTTCCTTTGGGATATTCCTTTAGGTCCACTGTACTGATGAAACTACTGACTCAGCTGGTCTGAAGGACCCCATGAGGTGCTGATTCACCAAATAATGTATTTTTCACATACTGAAGATTTCATTCTCCTTCCCTAGCCAACAAATGACCCCAACTTTCCAGCCCTTCACTTTTCATAATTCACCCCAGAACTCCTTGAGGAGATGGATTTGAGGGTTTTCTTCCATCCCCTCACTCCACACCCTGCAATAATTAAAGTCTTTCTCTGCTGTATTCCTGCTGTTTTGGTGTAATTGGTATGTTACTGCACAGCAGGTACACAGATATGTTGGTCCTATAACATGATGATTTAATGTGTGATGAAAAGTGAAATGCTGAGAATTTAAAATACATATATTTTTGGATATAACAGAGTAAATAAGGCAGTGAGACTAGATATTAAAAGAAAATATTGAGAATTTCAGTGAGTAGGTCAGTAGCCAGGGAGTAGATTATAATAGATATTCAAATAAAACAAATGTAATGGTGAATATAGACTCACTGAAGAGGATGTTTTTGTTCCTTTTCTATTGATTTCTTTTGTTATGTTTTAATTTCTTCAAGTTTGGGGATTGTATATATATATATGTATATAAATACACACACACATTTATACACAATATGTATATAATGTATATATAACTCTAAGCTTAGACTTGGATAGTACCAATGGAATTGCAGAATATTAAATGAATTTCAGAGAATTCTTTCAAAGGTAGCATAGAAAAAAAACTTGGTTATTGATTGGGTGTTAGGGTGTGTTGTGGTCTGAATATTTCTTTCACTACCAAATTTGTATGTTGAAACCTAGCTGCCAAGGTGATGGTATTAAAAGGTAGGGGTCTTTAGAAAGTGATTCAATTATAGGAGCTTTGCCCTCATGAATAAATGAAATTAGTACTGTTATAAAAGAGGCCTAAGCGAGCTTTTCTGCTCCTACTATAATTGGAGGACCAGCTAGAAAGCATCATATTTGAAGAAGAAAGCAAACCCTTAATTAAGAATATACTTGAACTTCCCACCTTCTAAAACTAAAACTATGAGCAGTAAATTTAGGATACTTCTAAATTGCCCAGTCTAAGGTATTTTGTTACAGTAGCCCAAATATCCTAATACAGAAATTGTTACTGAGAGTGGGCTTGTTGCTATAATAAATTCCTAAAAATGTGCAAGCAGCTTTGGAACTGAGTAACGGTTAGAGGCTGAAAGATTTGAAGGTGCCTGCTAGAAAAAGCCTGCATTTCAATAAATGAAGCATTAAGGGTGATTCTGTTGAAAGATCAGAAAAGAGGAGTTACAGGGAGACCTAATCTTCTTAGAGGGAGGGAAATTTGCCTCAGAATGAGTCAGATGTTCTTGAGTCCCATTTGTATCCAATTTAGATGATACTTAGATGAGATTTTAGTCTTAAGACTTTTGAGTTGATGCTAGAACAAGTTAAGAGTTTTGGGGCTATTAGGATGAAATGAATGTATTTTGCATGGGACAAGAACATGAATTTCAGAAAACTAGGGGAAAAATGTTGCTGTCTGAATATTTGTGTGCCCCAAAATTCATATATTGAAACTTATCCCCTAAGGTAATTATATTCAGAAAGTGATTGGATTATGAGTGATGAACCCTTATGAATGGGATTAGCGCCTTTATAAAGGAGGCCAGAGGGGGCTTGTTTGCTTTCCACCACATGAAGACACAGCCAGAAGGTGCTATCTTTGAAATAGAGAGTGAATTCTAAGCAGACAATAAATCTGCTGGTGACTTGGTCTTGAACTTCCTACCTTCAGAACTATGAGCAATCAATGTATGCTTTTATAAATGACTCTGTCTAATGTCCTTTTGAAGAACAACCTAAAAAGCCTAAGACAGGGAGAGAGGATAGCAGAATCAAAGTTGATATTCAAATGTCCTGTTCAATAGCTGGATCTCTAGAATATAAGTTCCATGGAGACAGTGACTTTCTTCCATTTTGTTCACTGATGTATTACAAGTGCCGACAACAATAACTAGCAAACCATATGTGATCCATTAATATGTATTGATAAACAACACTGAAAGAACAATAGGTTGGGGGTCATAAGGGGTACTTGGGCTCTTTTATCTTGACTTTGAAATGCTGTAAGCATCAGGTCAAAATATGTGGTAGGCATATAAACTTGCAATCTATAAAATAAGCCTCAGCTAAAGACATTTGTGTTGTATAATTAATACTCAAAATATTTTAGATCATTAACAATGGCTCACAATTAAGTATTAGAAAGTAAATATTACATTCATCTGTTTAATCAAAGCAGACAACACGAAGTCTATTACATTAAGGATACTTGGTACGAGGTCCAATTACCAATGGTGGATTACTTGGTAATTTGTAAACTCTATATGGTTTATCACAGAATTGCTACCATGCTATAGTAGTTTTAAATGTTCTTTTTTAAAAATAAAAACGAGTTTTATTCCATAACCTTTTTTTTTTTTTTACCAGTTCCTGTGGAGATTCAGTTAATGCCTTAAAATGTATGTTTTAAAGTTTTGATCAGTCATACATATTCATGAAATCAAATATCTAAAATTGCAGAAGCTGTGACATTACTCTTACCTGTGAGAGTACATGTTTTGTCGATGTATTAGTTTTGATTAGAAAGTCCAAAAATTGACTGAAGGCTTTACTGAATCTTGGAATATAAATCTACATTTTCTTTGTTATAAAAGATTAAAATGAAGTAGAATTTTATGTACTAATTTGGAGTTTTCTAAGAATTCCATATGCACTTTATATTCTTTAAAAATAGTGTAGAATATTATAATACTTCTATTCAATTGTCCTAGATTTAAAACTATAAAGGTAGACATTTTTGGCAAAAAAATCTTTTGGATAACCTTAATATTCACTAAAAGGGTGTGTATTTGTGTGTGTGTGTGTGTGTGTGCATGTTTGTATGGCATATGTGTATGTGTGTGCAGTTTGTGTATGTGTGTGTATGTATGTGTGTGTGTGAGAAAGATTTATTTTAATAGTAATATTATCCAATTGTGTTGATTATTTAAATATGATAGTGAGCATTGAACTTTGTTTTGGACAAAGAAAAGAAAAGAATTATGGAATAATATTGTCTACTGTTTTCATAGCTCTCTTATTTAAGTAATGCAGGTTTATTTTTAATACAAAATGCACATTACAATTTTATTTGTAGTTGTTGATATTATCCTCTAATAGATATCCATTGCCACTACGCAATTCAATTGCAAGATAAATTAAATTTATCTGGTGAAGTAAAAATGTTTGACATTATATCTCTAGTAATGAGCAAAAGTAAGTTGCACAAAATGCACTAGGATTTTCACATAGGTTAATAAAACTTGAGTACACCAAGTATTCTTTTAAATGTCTTTATTTTACATCACAAATATTTTGTCTTATTTAATTGAATGGCTTATAAAATATAATAAATGTATGTCATTCATCAACACAATTCTTGTAAACCTGTGGTGTCCTTATCAGTGCTTGAAATACTTGCTGATTTATTTTGTGCTTTCTTGCCTCATTTACAGGCGTCTTTGTAGATCGCTCCCAGTTGGAAATATCAAGAGCTTATGTTCGTTTCCGTTCCATGAAATATCAAGTTTGACAGTGATAAGTTGACTACCTTATGGATTCTAAGTACCACTATTTAGAACCTGCTCTCCCATGTAACTGTTTATTTCCCTCACTAACTGAACAATCTGCCTTTTATTTCATTTAATTTTTTTCTCACTAACCTTAACCATATTATTTTAAAGGTAGAATTTTGGAGGGGTTTGGTGCTAATAACAAAAATGTGGCACTTCACTTTTATATTAGAGTAAACTAAAAGTAATAATTACCCTTTCTTTTTTATTATTCAGGAAGTATTATGTATTTTAATAGGTTTGACTTTATTATTATTTGTCCGAGATTTCCATTATGGAAAATGCTACCTACAGCCTCATTACATTCTATCTGGAGAGACAGAACAAGACGAATGAATCATCTATGGAGTATTTTGGAGTATGATCAAGGCTACGAAGAAACACAAATCAGAAAATAGCACTGGAGATACGTGTGTGGGTAGGGGGAGGGTTGGAACTTTCGAAATGTATTAGAAATTTACTACTGTAAGAAATTCTCACAGACATGGGGGGTTAAAATACAAGAAAGAGTATTATTCCCCAGTTCTGGAGGCCAGAGGGCTGAAATCCAGGTGTCAGTGGGAGTATGCTTTCTTCATGGGCTCTAGAGGAGATTCCATTCCTTGCCTTTCATCTTCTGGTATCCATTGGCCTTCCTGTGGTCTCACCAATCCAATCTCGCCTGTTTTGCATAGCTTTTTCTTTTCTGTTGTCTCCTCTTCTGACTTAAACCTTCTTTGCCTTTCTTTCTTGAAGACACTTATCATTGGATTTAGGACCCACCTGTATAATTAAGAATTATCTCATCTGGAGATGCTTAATCACATCTGCAAAGACCTTTCTTTTCAAATAAAGTAAAAGTCACAGATTCCAGAGTTTTGATATGAAAGTGCTTTGGGAGTGAGAGGACACTTTTCAGACTACTGCAATGATAAAACCCAGTTAGATTTATTGATTTTGAAATGGAGGAAAGCAATACTTGCATTGAGAAATAGAAATAAATCAATATTGAGATATACTATTTTACAGAATTCTGCAGAAATAAAGTTTATGTCTTTGTTATTTAATTAATTGGGTGACTAGAAATAATTATGAAAAACTTGCATGTCAATGTATATACTGAGAAATGAGCTTTCAAGTCACCATTACTAATTATTATAGCTTTTTAGGTAAACAGCTAGCCAGGAATAATTAGCACCATAGACTAGCAAACCACACTTCACCGCACCACGACATAAACAACCAGGCTAAATTTACCAGAAACTCTTCAAATAAGGTTGAAGGTAAAGGCATTTTGAGATATTCTATGGCGACTAGACTTCTTTCCTGTTGCAATTGCATGTGAAGCACTTTTAACAGAAGTACAACACAAATGGAACCCACACTCCAGGGAAGAGACAGACCCTAAGTAATTATGTATAATTAAATTACAACATGGATAGTGCTACATTTAAGGTAACCAGAAATGTGGGTTAACCTCAAGAGCTTTTCAAGCAAAGGCAACACAACACAAAAGTCAAGCTGCAACAAAGAGCATAACATTTGTTGGTAGCAGAGATTATGTCTGAAATAGTGTGAATGCAGTAGAAATGACTGAGGAAACAAAGGTGGTATAATAGAATTACGAAAGACTGAATTTCAGGCCAGTGATTTTTGGATCTTTTTCTAAAGATCAGTGGTTTTCATAGCACATTTTCTTACAAATAACAGATTCAGCAGAGGACTGCACCAAGGCTTTAACCCTTCAGGAAAGCCTTCTCAGATAAGCATAAGTGATCAAACTGTGCTTGATATGCAAATGGAGCTTCAAACAAAGTACCATAGGTGCACTCTCACCTTCCTTTACAACCAGAGAGAAATGACAGTGAGCCCCTTTGCTGCTGATCGAAATTCTTGGTCCTGATCCTCTTTCATATAAATTCCGGAAAGCTCCTCATTAGCAAATCAGGTGCCAGAACTGTGCAGCTCCAGATAGTAAAAATATTTGCCATTAAAGTAATGGCAAAAACTGACATTACTTTCAAACCAACCTAATAATTTCTGGCCCAAGATTTTTGACAGTGTCAGAATAGTAACAGGATACAATGAAGTTTTTAAAGAGATTTTAAATATTGCTTTCAAAACTTACAAATTTCTATCAATAAAACAATTTGTGATGGGAAAAATTTTCCATATTTAGATTCTCTATTTCTCACACCCCCTCACTTCCTCCCAAGCTTCTACATGTACAGATATGTCAACAATAACTTTTCAGGTTTGTTGATCAGAGAAGTGAAATGAGAAAAATATAAATTAAATTTACACAATAAAGTGATTGGATGACTCCAAGACAGGTTCATTTAGAGTAGAGGAAGTGAAAGGGTAAGAAAGAGCTATAAAGAATTGCTGAGAGTGACATATCTGTAACTTTAGAAAAGAGGAGCTTTGAGAAATTTTCTTATGCCATATGCAATGTATTTCTATGCCAATATCCCATCCACACTAACACATCATCTCCCAATCACACAGACACATCACATCATCACATCAACAGAAAAATTCAGTAGAGATCTACATTGCTCTTTGGTGATTTTGGAGTCAGGTGTGTTCTTTTCAATATGAAAACAAATTTTAAATTTGTCATTCTTTTTGTCCTTCCTGTCTTTTTTTGTTTCGTTTTTTGAGATGGAGTCTGGCTTTGTCACCAGGCTGGAGTGCGATGACACAATCTCGGCTCACTGCAACCTCCACTTCCCAGGTTCAAGAGATTCTCCTGCCTCAGCCTCCTGAGTAGCTGGGATTACAGGCACATGCCACCATGCCCAGTTAATTTTTGTATTTTTTAGTAGAGATGGAGTTTCACCATGTTGGCCAGGATGGTATTGATCTCCTGATCTCTTGATCCACCCACCTCAGCCTCCGAAAGTGCTGGGATTACAGGTGTGAGCCACTGTGTCCGGCCTGTCCTTCCTGTCTTCTCTCTGTTTCTATTTTCTGTCTTTCTGTTTCTATACATATCTCTGAAAGTATATTGTGTTTTCACTTGGAGAATGTTCTATATTCTGAGATCTTCTTATCTCTACTTTGATTTAACAATTTATTTAACAAAATGATGTACAATAGTGAAAGGAAGTGTTTACATTTTACATTACAATTGCCAAAATAATATGTTAACATGCATGTTTATATACAAAATGTCATATTTTAAGTTGTTTTATGAGGCTTCCAAATTGTTCCAGATGATGTAAAAACATCAATAAAAACTTTAGAAAAAAAGGTTTGATCAGATTTGCCTTTTACAGAGAGAACTAAGATTGTAGTGTGGACAAAGCATAGGAGGAAGCACAGGAGGTGATGGGAAAATATAGATCAGCAAATGAGTTCAGAGTTTAGATTATAGTTCAGGAAAATGATGATGTGGAGCTGAACTCTAATGACATAAAAAGCGTGCAGAGGAAAATGTGTCTTTGTGGGTGAGGTTGCTGATGATATTTAGAAGCATAAACAATGCTCTGTAATCAATTAGATATGAATGATAAGGAGAGGGAAGAGTTAAGAGACTGTTTTCCATGTTACACGCATAGGTAGATAGAATCACCACAATCTGAAAGAGGAAGTAGAGTAGGAAAAAATGTTTTGGAAAGGAGAGAAAGTAATGGCTATTTTGAAAGATTATAGCTGGTCAGTAAAACTACTCAGAAAACACTTCGAGATTAGGCCAAAGCTGTCAATTACAGAAAACACTAATAAATAAATAAATAGATAAGAAAAATTAGGAAACTCTCCCAGAAAAGCCTTTTATCTAATTTTGACACTGAACAGTGTTGAATAGTCTCTATATATTTTTTTGCTTTATTAAAAGTAGATTTTCACTCTTAACTATAAGTCTATATTTTTCAAGTGGATGCTGTTATTTCCTATGAATGTGTATGTGCTGCACATATATGTGTGTATGTGTGTGTATATACTACATACGTATACACATCATATGGACATATATATATATAGTCCCATTTGCGTTATTATAAAGAAGTACCTGAGATTGAGTAATTTATAAAGAAAACAGATTTATTTGCCTTATGGGCCTGTGGGCTTTACACAAAGCCTAGTTCCAGCATCTGCTTCTTGTGGGGGTGTCGAGAAGCTTACAATCATGGTGGAAGGCAAAGAGGAACCAGCGTGTCACACGGTGAGAGAGGGAGCAAGAGA
This sequence comes from Rhinopithecus roxellana, assembly GCF_007565055.1. Classification (NCBI taxonomy): domain Eukaryota; kingdom Metazoa; phylum Chordata; class Mammalia; order Primates; family Cercopithecidae; genus Rhinopithecus; species Rhinopithecus roxellana. Next base: position 5,553,585 of record NC_044549.1, on the reverse strand, counting down.
GAGAGGGAGGAGGTTGAAGGTTCCTTTAAACCATCAGAACTTGTATGAACTCGAAGAGGGAGATCTCACTTATTACTGTGAAGGCATCGCCAAGCCTTTCATGAGGGATCTGCCCCCATGACCCAAACATCTCCCACTAGGCCTACCTCCAACACTAGAGGTCACATGTCAACAGGAGATTTGGAGAAGACAAAACATCCAAACCATATCTTTTAGCCCCTAACCCCCCAAATCTCATATCCTTCTCACGTTCAAAATACAATCATCCCTTCACAACAGTCTCCCAAAGTCTTAACCCATTTCAGCACTACACAGAATTTCACAGATCAAAGTTTCCTCTGAGACACAAAGCAAGTTCTTTCCACCTATGAACCTACAAAATAAAAAAACAAGCTATTTACATCAGGATACAATGGTGGTACAGGCTTTGGGTAAACATTCTCTTTCTGAAAGAGAGAAATAAGCCCAAAGAAAAGGACAATAGGCGCCATGCAAATCTGAAACCCAGCAGGGCAATCATTACATCTTAAAGCTCAAAGTAATTTCCTTTGACTCCTTGTCCCACATCCAGAACACATTGGTACAAGGAGTGAGCTCACAATACTTTGGGCAGCTTCAATCTTGTGCATCGCAGGGTAAAGGACCTGTGGCTGTTCCCATGGGTTGGAGTTAAGTGCCTGGGGCTCAGCATGCAGGCTACTGATGGCTGCACCATTCTGGGGTCTGGAGAGTGGCAGCCTCCTTCCCACAGCTTCACTAAGTAGTGTTGTGGTAGAGACTTTGTGTGAGGGCACCAACCCCACATTTCCCCTTGGCACTGTCCTAGTAGACTCTCTGCAAGGGCTCTGCTCCTGTGACAGTCTTCTGCCTAGGGACTCAGGCTTTGAAATTCATCTCTGAAATCTGGGTAAAAGCTGCTAAGCTTCTTTCACCCTTGTGTTCTGTGTACCTGAAGGCTTAACACCATGTGGAAACCCGCATGGATTATAGCTTGCGCCCTCTGAAACAGTGGCCCAAGCTGTACTTGGGGCTCTTTGATCCATGGCTGGAGCTGGAGCAGTGGGCGTGTAGGAAGCAGAGTTCAAAGGCTTTGCAGGGCAGCAGGGCCCCGGGCCTGGCTCTTAAAGCCATTCATTGCTCCTAGGCCCCTGGGCCTGTAATGGGAGGGACTACCTTAAACATTTTGTAAATGCCTTCAAGGCCTTTTCCCCATTTTCTTGGATATTAACACTTGGTTCCCTTTTAGTAATGCAAATCTCTCTAACAAGTAGTTGCTCCAGAGCCCTCTTGGATTTTCCTGAAAGTGTTTTTTCCTTCTCTACTGTGGGGCCAGGCTACAAATTTTTATGCTTTGATTCCCTTTAAATTATAAATTCCAACTTTAAGTAATTCTTTGCTCCCATATCTAATTTAGGCTGTTAGAAGCAACCATGGCATATCTTGAATGCTTTGCAGCTTAAGAATTTCCTCTGCCAGATACCCTAAATCAGCACTCTCAAGTTTCACAAAGCCCTAAGATGTGGACACAATGTATCCAAGTTATTTGCTAAGATGTTACAAGGGCAACCTTTGCTCCAGTTGCCAATACATTTCTCATTTCCATTTGAGACTTCATCAGTCTCGTATTTACTGTTCATGTTTCTATTAGCATTTTGCTCACCACCATTTATCCATTCTCTAAGATGTTCTAAACTTCCTCTTATTTTCTTGTATTCTTTTGAGACCCCAAACTCTTCCAACCTCTGCCTGTTACACACTTCCAATGCTTCCACATTTTCAAGTATCGTTATGGCAATACTGAAAGAGATCAAATGAAAAAAAACTAAAAGGCAGAAATGAAGTCCACAGGCAGACAGCCCGGGCGGCGCCCTGAGCCTAGTTAAAGATCGACCCCGGACCTAACCGATTAGGTTATCTATAGACTCCAGACATTGTAAGGACAAACGTTGTGAAAGTCTCTGTCCTGCTCTAATTACCGGTGTCCGCCACATATCTTAGTCCTGGGCCCAGCACAAACACAATCCTCTATTTTGTCCCAACTTCCTGAGCCCAACACAAACACATCCCCCCCTCACACATCTCAGAAACACCACCTAGAGAGCCCCTGATAAGGTCACAACCTGTTTGTAGTTTTACTAAATGCGTGGGAACAAATAGAAAACTGTTAATTGTATTAACCAATTACCAGTTGTAATGCTGCAACCAAAAGAATTCCTTTGTACCTCTGTAACCTTACATATCCTGTATGCATCGGGCTATAAAAAGCGGGCACATGCATCATTCGGGGCCCTCTTGTATGTTGTAGAACGGAGGGACCAAGTTCGAACTTGCATTAAAGATCCTTGCCGCTTGGCTTTGACTCTGGACTCTGGTGGTCTTCTTCAGGGAACAAACGGTCTGGGCATAACAATACCATACTTCTTGATACCAGTTTTCTGTATTAGTTTGCATGTCTATAAAGGAGTACCTAAGACTAGGTAATTTACTAATAAAAGAGGTTTATTTGGCTCATGGTTCTGCAGGCTGTCAACAAAGCAGAGTGCCAGAATCTGCTTCTTGTGTGGGCATCAGAAAGCTTACACTGATGGCAGAAGGTAAAGGGGAGAGGGTGTGTCACATGGTAAGAGAGGGAGCAAGACAGAGAAGGAGGAGGTATCAGGCTGTTATAAACAACTACATCTCATGTGAATTCGTAGTGTGAGAACTTACTCATTACTGTGACATAGCACCAAACCATTTATGAAGGATCCATCCCAATGCCCCAAACACCTCCCACTAGTCCCTTCTACAACATTGGAGGTCACATTTCAATATGAGATTAGAAGTGGACAAAATATCCAAACCATATCCATCTATCTACCTATCTATCTAATGTTTATGTATGTGAGAGTCCATCTCATTGTGTTGATGAAATAAGATTTGCTGCAGTATTAAAAAAAAATTCCCTACTCTTCCATGTTTTCAGTATTATTGTTAAACACCTTAATCATCTTTTACTATACACTCATCTTCTAAATGCACAAGCCAATTTGAACTTTATAGATTTTTAGTTTTCTTTTCTCTAAGTAGAGCACATAACTAAATATAAACTGTACGAGTTTTCTATGTTGTGATCACAAATGACCACAAATTTAGTGGCTTCAAATACTTCAAATGGAGGAAGTATTCTTACTTTGTAGAACAAAAAACTTAGGCCGGGCGCGGTGGCTCAAGCCTGTAATCCCAGCACTTTGGGAGGCCGAGACGGGCGGATCACGAGGTCAGGAGATCGAGACCATCCTGGCTAATACGGTGAAACCCTGTCTCTACTTAAAAATACGAAAAACTAGCCAGGTGACGAGGCGGGCACCTGTAGTCCCAGCTACTTGGGAGGCTGAGACAGGAGAATGGCAGTGAACCCGGGAGGCGGAGCTTGCAGTGAGCTGAGATCCAGCCACTGCACTCCAGCCTGGGTGGCAGAGCAAGACTCCGTCTCAAAAACAAAAAAAAAAAACAAACAAACAAAAAAAACAAAACTTAGCACCACTATTGTCTACAATAATGTGGACAGGAGAGAATGTAACTAAAGAATTTGTTGTGATAGTTAAGATACTTATAAACAAAGTTTTTATGGTGTAGCCTAGTTTATTCTTACTGCTTTTAGTAAAATGTGAGAAGAGACAGATAAATTGAGTAAAGGACTTTAAAAAAAGATACAACTTTATGGTTTTAAAAATTCTCAGAATTTCCAAATGGCAAAGACGATAAAATTAAGAAATGCCTTCTGAACTAATTTCAAACTTAGGGCACTGCCAGAAAGTCTGGTCTAGAGATGAAGCCAAATTTCTGACTCATATATTCCCTCAGGCAATGTGGACTGTAAGGAGCTAAAAGCTAATTGTGAAAAGATTTGTGGTTATAGCTTTTGTCTAATGGGATAACTCCTGTGATATACACAGGAAGTTCATAAAGTTTTGAGAAAATTACATTGGAAGAAACACTGTCAGCTTGGACTGATAAGGGAAGATATAGTACAAAATGAAATGAAAAAAAAAAAAAAGCAGAAGTTATCTCCAACTTCTATTGGTGCCAAGCAAACTGAGAAAACTACTCATTTGCAAACCAGAGCTACCTTTCTCGAAAAAGGAAGTTTTGCTCAGAGGGTGAAATCAAGAGAGAGAGAGTAGCTGAGAGCCATGGAAAATAACTTCTTGATAAAGAGATCTAATCAGAAAAATTCCAACTTTCTGTTTTGCCTGAATTTAAAAATTGATATGGACCAGTGATGTTTTTATGACCCTCATTTAATGTTTAGAACCAGTCAACATGTTCTTTATTTCACAGTTGCACAGATTTAAAGGAACACTATACAAAAAGCAATAATTATGGATTTTATCTGAGGAAACTCATTCACTCTCGAACATGATGTAAATAATGACATGCTGGACGGTGAGCAAAATCTCTATTGGGACAAGACTTTTGGGGGTGTTTCTGACCTTTACAATTATGAAAAAATAAATATTTGTTATTGTAATCTGCTAAATCTCACACTATATTGAAGTCCAGTAGAAAAATCATCAATAATATAAAAGGTTTTCATACTTTTAATATCTACCAATTATCTTGGCATCAAGAGGCCTTTTCCAGTCAGTTTAAAGAACAGTTACCAAACTTCTAAATCCCAAAAGTTATATTTTTTGCTGACACTGGACTGGTTCTAATTTTCAAAATACCTCTCACAATTTTTTTTTAATTATATATTTTTCTCCATCCTGAACTCTATTACTTGTTAGGCTATGAGTCCTTGACCATATATATTTTGTGTTCCATCTCTGTGACCTGATCATCAAGCAATACTAACAATGGATAGTGCTCAATAAATACATATTAAATACATTAGTGAGAGAACAGGTAAGCATACACCCTGTTATTAGAAACAAATATAAATAACCCCAAACATTTCTTGATCTTAATGAAACTCCCTTCATCTTTTCTTCTAAATAATAAACATGTTTATATCTTTTATAATTAGTGTATTATTATTTCATTTTCACAAGGGTTTTTTGATAATTTTTTGATAATAATGGGTATTCCTCTTTTGGTTTATTTCTTTGCTGTGTCTTTCCTATACTTCTAATAGAAAATACCAAAGAATTTTACCTCTTTGAATTACTTTTATTTTTAAAGCATACTTTTGGGAAAATTGTCTTTATTATTATTTTATAGATGATATCCAATTTCAAGTTTAATTCATTGTTAGAAATCATTTTGGCTTATTGAATTATTTATTAGCCTATTTTAAAGTTTTGATTTGTCTATACATTTTAAACTCAGTAATCCTACGTGAATGTCTGATAAACCTGTCATTTTAAAATTATATTTTTTCTGTCCTTCAGTTATATATCCTGGGTACCAAGTGGGGTGATGGAGAATTACTACTTTGATGACTCCCTTATTTACTATCTTTCATGTAGCCACTAGTTTCCATTCTGAACTTTAAGTCTGTTCTGTGTAACATTTCTCTATGATTTATTATTTAGAGTGATTTTTAGAAATAAAAACTGTGCATTTTAACCTTTTTCTCAGGAAATCATGTTTATTTTTATTAAAATATCTTTAAAACTACTTTTTAAAGCATAATCATTAATCCTCATACTATATTGTCATAAGATGTTGTCTTACTCTGTTAAGGTGGCTATAACACAATAAATACCTTAGACTGGATCAAGGACCAGCAGATTTGGTCTCTGATGATATCTATTTTCCAGGTTCATACGTAGTGCCTTCTTGCTATGCCTATCCCATAGTGGGAAGGGGCAAAGCAGCCCTCTGGGGCTTCTTTCATAAGGGTACTAATCTCATTCATGTGGGCTCCACCTATGACCTCATCACTTCCCAATGACCCACGTCCGAACCATCACATTGGTCATTAGGTGTCCACCTATGAATCTGGGGAGATGCAAACATTCAGACTACAACAGCAAATGTGAATAATATACATATACAATAATACACGCTTCTTAGGTGTGTCTATTCTTCACAGTTTCTAACGTATTATAGCAGAAGCATTTATATGAGAGAAATCTGTTGACCACTTCTGAAAAACTAACACTTTAATTCTTGTTATTTTGTAATTAGCTTATTACTTTTTACAGCGCTGGTGATCCTCTTCTATGTCTGATAGATATATTCCATCAATTAAGGATATGGCTGGTATTCTTAATGTGTTATGTATTCTAATATTAAAGATAAAATAACATCTCCTACTCTTCTCCCTTAATATTAAGATCTTAATAACCCTTTAAAATTTGCACATATTCCACATATTACCAATATAAATAATTAAATTTAAAAAGTATGGATCCATTGAATTATAATATATCCAATCTCTATTTCCCTCATGTACCCATTTTTAAGTGGGCATTTATGAAATTGAGAAGTTATACAGAGACTAAGAGTCTTTTCTTTCTAATTTTAGAGAGTGATTAAATTGACTAATAAATATTAGGATAGGGCAAACATAGTGTTTAATAAGCTTAATTTATGAAACACAATTTATTAGAATTTTATTTATAGGGTCACAAAATCACAGCTAATTGTCAATTAAATTTAGAATTGTATACCCTGTAGATACTCTATATTTATCATGTATTTGAATGCTAATTGCAAGTACTTTTATTTCTTGATAAAGGAAGTTTCTGAGGCTTATTCTTTTCTGCTTCCATGAAATTGTTGGTGCAATTATAATAATCATAATTCAGGGCCAGCTATTCTCCCAAAGAAAAATCCTGAGGACTATGGCCTTATATACAAGGCTAGTTACTCAGATAAACCAGGAAGTATAGTTATGGCTTCAGTAAGAATGGCGTAATGGAATATGTGTAGAATTGCAATAAAGCTAGTATAATTGGAGTATACTGAGTGAAGAGATGAGTGGAACTAGATAAGTCTAGAGGTAGGCAGGGACCAGATATGTAAGACTTTTAAGCCTAGTAGAAATTGAGAAAAGAAATCTTACACTAATGAAAATGTGGAACTATCAAACAATTTAAACAAGAGAATGCTTTCTGTATAAGGAAAGGATTAGAGAAAAGTAACAGTGGAATCAAGAAAAATAGATAAGAGGCTAAAGAGATAATTGCTAGAATTGCAGGGAGAAGGAGATGACTCAAAATATATTTTGGTTTAGAATCAAGAGGATGTTTTAACAGGTGGGAGGAGAAAAACAAGGGAGAAGGAGATGTCAAGGGACAGTTTTCTATAGAATTTGGGTGAATTGAGGTGACAGTAAATGAGATGGGAAATATTAGAGATAAAATGGATTTAAATGGTGAGCCGAGATCATGAATTAAACTTTGAAAATACATTTAAGATATCTGAAAGAGACGGATGGGATGTTGTTAAATTACCTTAGAAAAGAGGTCTGTATAGAACATTTACATTAAGAAGTTGGAAATTTGGTGGTATTGCATGTCATCAGAAGTAAGTGAATCTAGTAAGATGTACCGAGATGGTGAAAAGAAGAGAGTCCAGGACTAATTTTTAAGTAACTCCAACATTTATAGGTTGGGTAGCGCTAAACAAATCAGTGAAGTATATTAAAAAATTTCCCAAACTCGAAATACACTAAGCAAATGAGAAGAAATTATAGAGTATAATTTCTAGAGGGCTCTGAAATCAAACCACTTAGGTACAGATAATGGGTTTCACACTTACTGACTTCAGGCTTAAAATGAAGTAGGTTACTTAGTCCCTTTATTCAGCAGTTTCCCGCTGGTAAACAGTGACATCCACATTGCCTGTCACAGAAAATTATTGATAGGACTAGAAGGAGTATATTTTTATAATTTTTGTTTTCCCAACGATCTTGATGTATAGAATAGACTGGGCATATAATAATAGATGGTAAAGTTACTATTATATTAATAATGACTGAAACTTATATACTGGGGCTTATTGATGACTTCAGTCAGAAAGAATACAGTGGAATTGGGAGGGAGAGTTGAGAATAAAAGTGCTTGAAGAATCAGTGAGAATGGGAATATTAAAGAGTGTACAGTTATTGGAAGAAAGTTATCTATTTAAGGAGCGTAGGGAACTAGGAAAACAGCCAGAGATGAATGTGGGGCAAGAACATGTTATTAAATCATGGAATAAAGTAAAGGATGTTGTCATCTTGAAAGACATGTTTTAGTAGATGCAAAATGTGGATACATGAAATCAAGTCTTTGGAGAGACAGTGCGAGGGGTTCAAAGTGCTTGTAGAGGCATATCTTTTGATAGAAGATAAGATAGCTTTTCTTTGTGAGAACAAGAAAGTAAAAGTGGATGGTATCAGATGAAAGCAAATGGTCAGATTTGAGGACAGAAGAATAACATAATGATTATTTTGTTTGATTGCTTTTATCCTTGTGTTCACTGAACAACTTTTATTCAATGCTTATCATGTACCAGCACCACATTAAATGCTCAGGATAGAGGAACGTAAAAAGTAATCCACTAGAAACATCCTATTTAATTATTGACTGTGATGGCTAATACTGAGTGCAAACTTCATTGGATTGAAGGATACAAAATATACATCCAGGGTGTGTCTGTGAGGATGTTGCCAAAGGATTAATATTTGAGTCAATGGGCTGGGAAAGGCAGACCCACCCTTAAATCTGGGTGGACACCATCTAATCAGCTGCCAGTGTGGCTAGAATATAAGCAGGCAAAAAAATGTGAAAAGAGGGACTGGCCTAGCCTCCCAGCTGACACTTTCTCCTGTGCTAGATGCTTCCTGCCCTTGAACACCCAACTCCAAGTTCTTCAGTTCTGGAACTCAGACTGGCTCTCCATACTCCTTAGCCTGCAGATGGCCTATTGTGGGACCTTGTGATCATGTGAGTTAATACTTAATAAACTCCCCTTTATATATATATATTAATTGGATATGTATATAAATTAATTGGATATATCTCTAATTATATATTATATATAATATATACTATATAATACATATTATATATATCCAAAAATATATATCCAATTAATTTATATATAATATATATAAAGAAATATATATATATTCAAATTAATTCTGTCCTTCCAGAGAACCCTAATACATTGACCTTAAATTTTACTAGAAGGTAGGAAGACACATAGGCCTCCAAATAAATACGTACTATTTTAGATGATAAGGTCTATGGAAAGAAGTAAAGTCAAGAACGGAGGTAGATAATTTTGGAGATTCACTTTTAAATAGGATGATAAGAGTCGGTCTCACAGAGAATGTGAGATTTGAGGGAGATGAAGAGTAATGGTAATACCTGGAGGATGGACATTCTAGACCAAAGTAAGTATAAAAATATCTAATGTGAGACTATGTCTGAAGTATTCAACAAGGAGACAGGAGGTTTCCGCAGTTCCAGCATGGAGAGTAGTTTTCACTCTGACTGACACACACACACAGACAGTAGAAGTTTATGAAGAGAGAGGAACAACATGATTTTGATCATATTTGGCACAAGCCCTCTGGCTGCCATATTAAAAATACACTGAAGTAGGCAAGAATTGAATCAAGAGACTACTTAAAGAAGAACTAGAAAAGTTTTGGGATTGGAGGTACTAATGAATTTAAAAAATTGAAATAATCCAAGCTTGCTACGGGGTGAAGGTAGTAAATTTAATACAAATAGAATTCTGGATATGTTTTTAGAGTGTATGAAATGACATTATGGGTATGTTTTAACAACAAAGTATATAAAATTTAGCAAATAATTGAATGAAGATAGTGAGAAAAAATAGGATTGAAGATGACTGATATTTTAGGCTGAATAACAAGCATGGAAACTTCATTATTTAGATGAAGGAATTTGAAGATGCAGGTGGAGAGAGAATGTGAAGATTGTGGATTCTCATGTTAAGTATAAAATACCAGTTAGATATTTGGGTCAATATATAAAGTATCAAGTTATATATATTAGTCAAGAGTTTAAAGGAGAGTTTAGTCTGAAAAGTATAAATGTTATAAGGCATCGTGCAGAAGGCATTTAGAGTCATAAGACTGGAAGAGATCACTGAGAAATTGTGTGTAGACAGAACAAATTCAAGGACTGACATCTGGGGCATTTGAAGTTTTTGAGGTCAAGAACATGAGTACCAAGCAGTCTAAGTGACTGAACAGGAGCAGAGATTTCAAAAAAGGAAGCAAATCAGTTCAGTGTAGCGCCCTTGAAATCAAATACAAAGTGTTTTTAGAAGGAAGAAGTGAACCAACAATGTCAAACATTGCTGATAGATGAAGTAAGATGCTGAGAACTATATCCTTGGATTTAATAAAGTGAACGTAATTGGTGAAAACCTGAATGGTTTGGGCTCAAGAGAGAATAAAGCTGAAGAAATTAAAAACAGTTGTCTGAAGAGTTTATCTTTAAAAGGACAGGTAAATGGAAAGGGAAATGGAGTCGCCGTATTTATGCTAATAAAAATGTCCAGTTCAGAGGGGACAACTGATGATGTGGAGAGAGGGGAGAAAAGTCAGTGCACATATTATTTCTGACATGCGAGGCCAAGTTATCTTCTGAGATGGACAGGGAGGGAGGGAAGATTAAAGTTGAAAAATCATCTTGATCTCATGACCCATATGTTACAGAGAATGGGAGAAAAATATTACCAGAGCAATCTGGTAAAACACTGTTGAAATCCTGGATCTGGTTAGAGATTGTGAAGTGTAGTGATACCAGTACCATTGATTATGCGAGTCTTCTCCAGTAATGTTTACCTTTTGCAGTAAGTCATGAAGAAAACAGATTGTGGTGTTAATTCGAGAGTTATTTTTGGTAATTGGAAGGGAAAAGAGTGTTGGGAAGGTGAGGGTATATGTTAGGTAATGATTGTACAGATTTATTATGCTGTTATAGCTGGACATGAACGAAGGTGAAGACAGTAATGAGATGATGGGTAGAGTAAAAATGAGGGGTTCACTGGAGTATACAAAATGGTGAAGTTAAAAAATTCTTGCAGTGGAGCTTGAGAAAGTAGAAAGGCCAGGTTTCCTCTAGAGACTAGGATTGTTGAATTCGTCATTCCAGAGGTGAAACACGTTATGACAGCACAGCTCGAGAGGGTGGCCGTGAGACCAGGGGAAGGGAAAGAGGACTTGTGATAAAAACCAAAAAAACAAAACTCAAGGAATTTGAGACCAATAAATTCTGGCATTTTTGTTTAGAACTGTAACAGAATAAAGGATGGGAAGAAAGATGATTATTTCGGTTCTAAAGTTTTCAGTTGAATGACAGGAAATATGGTTTAACAGTATTATACTGGTGAAGAAGAAATGACGAGATGGCTTAACAACATAAATTAAATTTTCTTCTCTTTATAAAGATGGCTACTGTAGGCCAAACAAGACTCAGTAGCAGGAATGCTTGAAATTTAAACTTCATTTTGTGGGCAGTTGGTGGTGTTTTCTACACTGAATGTAGTTGGTGTTTCCCAGCAATGAGTACATACTTGAATCAACTAGAGCATTTTAAAAAGATGCCTAAACCAGTTCTTATCACCAAAAATCTTCATTCAATTGGTCTGAAGTGGGGCTTAAAGTCAAGTGATTTTAACCTACAGCTAATGAGAGAACCACTTTGTACCTCATTCTGCCAGGCATTGCTACGTTTCCTCCCGCAGATACTTTGTGGTCACCCTGTTAGAAATGTCACCTGAGGGCCATAAGTACAATTGATTAGACGTCAGACAGGACTTGTTCAGGCCGTTTACTCCTCCTGCATTGCCTTTCCAATCATTTCTTATGTCTGAAATCTAAACCTACATCCTGGAAATTCTCTCTGTTTCCAATGGATTTCCAAAGTACTTTACAGACATTACCACAAAGTGCATTTTTTTCTATGTTAAATAGCAGTTTTAATGTACACATAAATAGACTTAATGAAAATCTACACCGAGGATATTACATTTTATTGTTGCATCTCCTAAACTCCTAACATAGTATTTTGCACTTAGAAAGTGCTCATTAAATATTTGCTGAATGAGAGTCTAATAAGTGGCATTTCCCTGTGTTAAAAGTAGTTGGCTTTTTGGATGAAAATTCATGTATTTTTAAATTGTATCAAGACCTAACTTAGAGTAGCTATTTAATATATTTTCAGCTATTGTGAAACAAAATGGTAGCCAATAAATGCTTGAATTACCTATTTTACAACTGCAATAAATTTTGGAGAACCTTATTACATAGATTTAGATTACAAAAAATATGCCTTTAACTGACTAAGCAGTATCTGCTTGAAGACTGTGAAAACTAATAAGCCTAAAAACCAGTCCTATCTGTGAAATTATTTAACTTTTAAATTTTGGCTCAAGAATTGAAAGCTAGCTCATTCCAGTATCCCAAGTTAAGCATCCTGAGATAACAGTTAAATATTAAGATGTCATAACTTTGGTCTTTGATGTAACGTGCTGGTATACGTTGCATAGGCTTGTCTGGTAATATTAGCAATATAAAATTAATATTCTATTCTATTTATAGCATCTCTTTTGTAAGTTTCTAATGCAATTTAAAAGAATAAATGTAAAGTGTTTATTTCTGATCAGAATTTTTTACATTTAATTTTACCTCTAGCCCAAATATCTCTATATCTTTTATATACAGTGAAGGGCAATGCCATGGTGGCACCGTCAGAAAAGCAGTAGAGATGAAACTAAATTCACTAGCTTTTTCTTTTTAATCCTGTTTTCAAAACTGCTTAGAGGCCCTTCAGAAACACTGCTGTTTACAAGATTACCAAATTGGTGGAAAACATTGAAACATTAAAATGTTGAACTGCTATAGTGTCTCATAAACACATTCATAAAGAAAAGCAGAGCCAATTAAAAAAATAAATTCCTCATGTACTATAAGATAAATCGCTGCAAGCCAACCAGTAAAAATAATACAGCTGTCAAAACAGCATAATTTCTGTGCACAAACCAAAGCATACCCAATATAATAATAGAACGAAGATCTCCTGAATAAATACCTCGTCAGAAATTAACTGTAGGGGAAAATACATTTATTTAGAGCTCAGTTGGCTCATGGAAACAAATGTCTTCTTCTAAGTTTGTAATATTTGACAAGGGAAAGATTACAGCTCAGCCATGGCCTCCAATAACTTAAAATATTTGAAGCTTTAGACCTTGCTCAGTTAAATGAGTTACCCAAATGTTCACCTTTCACAGATTGATAACCTGGCTATAGGCTAGGGCACTTGACTATCTGTAAACTGATGAATGATCAAGCATTTAACTTGATAGATCAGGGTCTTTTGCTAAATAAATTAAAGCAAATAGGAGTTACTGAGCAAGCTATTGGCTGGTTTAATGGGTATTTGTCAAATTAATCTCAGTCAGTGATTGGGAAGAGATGTGTTCCAATTTCATTTTGTTCATTGAGGGACAAAGTGCGTTCTTGAATTCTGAATGGTTGCAGAGCATTCACTTAGATAAATGAAATATAAGATCACCCAAAAGAAGAAGGTAGAGCTGCCTTTTAACCATGTAGAACTGTAAACATGGGCTCAAATAATATGTACCAATTTCTATTACAGGACATCACATGTGGAGGCAAAGTAACAGAAGCATCCATGCAAATCTTTTGATTTGTGAAACCAAGGAGCAGAAGTTCACCTGGTTGAGGAAGACAAGAAGTTAGGATTTGGGAGGAATCACTTTTTCTTGAAGCAAAGATTACAGAGACGCTTAGAGGAGGTTGTGCCTTAACTTCAAATCGGCAGAAATATGTAGGAGGATCACAATTATTTAGAAGGAAGATTATGGGAATCAATCACGTCACAGGGATTCTTTCTGGAACACAGGGGGCTTCAGATGGACCAGGCGTGATGCAGTAATGCACGAGGAATGCTCATAGAAACTACAGGTTATTTTGTTAGTTTATTTTCTGGAACTGAAACATAAATGGGAAAATAAACATGAGTAGAGGCCTTTATTGGGGATAATTTAGTATGAACTAGGTAATCCAAGGTAGTTCTCTGACTCTCATTTCCCATGATTAGAAAAAACCTGCAATGCTGTTTCTCGCTGCAGCTAAACCTTGCGTGTCTTCTATTCAATGTGTCATTAACTCACTAGTATTATCTCACTTTGCCTCTTTATATGATCAAGTGACTGATCCCAGTGTTAAATATTTTCCTCACATGCCAGCAGCCAAAACTACAAAACTGCCATTCTCCTGAAACTCACGCAATTCTAAATGTTATGGCTCTGGTTTCTGCCACAAAAGGCTTTTTAAAAATTTTATTTTATTTTTTTTATTTTTAGGAAAGCTAATCTAAGACACTTAACCATCTTCTTGCTCACCTACCCAGTATGATAGTTGAAAGTGGGTTAAATGTATCTATTTCTGGCCAGTTTTTAATCAATGGCCCCATGCTAGAGATTTAAAACTCACTGATTATTTAATAAGGGAGATATTTGGAGTGACTAAGATATTTGGTCTTAGTATTACAAACATTTGACCTGCTATCTACTCTGTCTACTTTTATGCCCTTTTAATATTAATTCAAACTATAGAAAGAAGTCAGAGGGGGAACTGCTGCCTCAGGAGAGACGTAGAATTCTACGCAATGTATGTCATTTCCTCTGCTCAGCATCTCCTTCTAATCAGCTCCATGCTGGGATGGACATTACCATCTCTGAGACTGATAAAGGACAGCCCACCTCCTGCTGTCTGCTTCCTCTTCATCTCCTTTTCCATAATCAGAGAGCCTATAGAAAACATAGTGAATGGCCTACAGGTGTCTGCAGACCAAACTGCTCTCCAGAGAGAAACATCGTAATGGCTGAACCCATTCCATCATGTGCTCCTAATTGGCTCCAGTATGCCTGTTATAGTCTTTTTGCCTATTTTTTTTTCCTAACCTTTTGTGAGTAAATTTGTTTTGGTCAGATGATGGAATGCAGGACACGCTATCCCAAAATGCAGCTCCTTGGCATTTGAGAAACAGCAGAAAGCCTCTCCTACCTTCCTCTCTCCTTCTCCCCTGAAGCAAGCCATAAAATCATTTTCTGACCTTCCTCTAAAGTAGGTTGTAGAGTTTAATTCTGGAGGCACTCTTTTTATAACGCAGAGGAAAAGAACTTCCTTATTTTCTAAGACATAGAGATGCCAAAAAGAATCTGACAAACAGACCTTGCTTAGTTTCCACCAGTTTATTCCCATTACCATTAAATCATATCCTTTATTCTCCAATCATAACTTCCCCAGTGACTGTTCATAAAAACACATAGGTTTCAGCCTGGGACGTTGACTTACGCCTGTAATCCCAGTACTTTGGGAGGCCGAGGGGGGCAGATCACAAGGTCAGGAGATCGAGACCATCCTGGCTAACACGGTGAAACCCCATCTCTACTAAAAACACAAAAAATGAGCCGGGCGTGGTGGCGGCGCCTGTGGTCCCAGCTACTCGGGAGGCTGAGGCAGGAGAATGGCGGGAACCCGGGGGGCGGGGCTTGCAGGGAGCCAAGATGGCGCCACTCACTCCAGCCTGGGCGACAGAGCGAGACTCCATCTCAAAAAAACAAAAACAAAAACAAAAAACATACGTTTCACTGTTTCTTTGGGTCTTCTTTTCTGAAGGTGAAACTACCTTTGCAAAAACTATAATTGTAAGAAAATTATGACAGTGAAAGAGATCTGACCTAACAGAAACTTTAACCTCCAAATCTTTCTTTCAGCCTCCAAACCGCCCTTGTTCATTCCTCGGTGGAACCCAAGCTAGCTCTAGGAGGAATTTAGCTTATAATTTAACTTTCAAACAAAGATGATAACAGATCTTCCCTGAAACAAACCCCCTTCTTACCTAGGAACCAGACCACCAACCTTGTAAAACTAACAAATTAGCCACAAAATTAGAAATTATGATTTAGGAGTCACGCCTACCTCCCCAGTTGCTCCTATGGATAGCATCACTACTGTAAAACCTAAGACTGGGCTTTGAGGCATTTTTCAGACCCTGCATTCTGATGGATCAGCTGGTCCCACCTGGCTAAATAATCTGGCTCAACTAGTTCTGTGATCACATCCAGAAACATTAGACAAAGAAAAATCCACTTTGACTCTCACTATGATTTCACCTCTGACCTAAACAATCAGCACTACCACTCCTGAGTCCTCAACTTGCCAAATTATCCTTAAAAAATCTCAGTTTCAGAAGTTTCAGGGAGATTGATTTGAACAATAAAACTTCATCCTCCCATTTACGCAGCTATATGCATGCATTAAACCCTTTTCTATTGCAGTTCCCCTGTCTTAATAAATCAGCTCTACTTGGTCAGTAGGCAAGAAGAACCCACTGGGCAGTTACAAAGGCTCTCATGTTACGTAAAACTTACATGAAATAAATGTGTGCGCTTTTCTTTCATTAATCTGTCTCTTGTAATAAGGATCTCAACCATGAACCTAATGTTGGATGAGAAAAAGAAAAACCTCCTCTCCCTTACATGGGACATGCAAAAACAGACTGCAGCCACCAGTTTTCAAGAGTAAAGATCATTAATATGTTAGATCTCTACCTTTTCCAACAGATCTAGAAGGGCTGATGTTTGCTTGACAATCTTAGCATTCTGAAATGATTGTTCTTCAATATTCCTTCTGGCTAATGGCTGGACACATTTTAACTCTGTGCTTATATTGATGGTTACTTAAACTTAGTTGGTTTATTTTGTCACATAACTTATGGAATATTTTTAGTTTTTTCTCACTTCTATAAGTGCTGCTACCTAATTATCCATTCAGCAAATATTTATTGACTGCTTTCTCCCAAGAACCATGCTATATAGATCCTGGGCTTAAAATGGTAAGCATATGAAGGCCTCTTTAAGTTTTCAATAATCAAATTTTATAGTTTGATATGTAAATTTTACAAAATAATATGTAGAATAAGGAAAGGTACCTATTGACAAGTATGCATCAATTAGCAGATGTTATGGAATCTGAAGACCAGGAACAGCTTCAAGAAGAAAATGATAACTGAGCTGAATTCTGAATGGATGGTAAGAATTAAATAAGTGGAGGAGAAAAGGAATGCACAAATGCTCTTTTGTAGAAGGAAGCATGAGTTATTTGAGAATCGATCAAAAGGAAGGACAGAGCAAAAGATGAAGAAATTGATAGAAATAAGGCCATGAAGAAATCAGCCATAGGAGGATTAATAAGTCATGTTAGGAATTTAGGGCTTTGCCCTGAATCACAGTAAATCAATGAAGCTTTTTTTTTTTTCTTTTTTTTTTTTGAGACGGAGTCTCGCTCTGTCACCCAGGCTGGAGTACAGTGACGTGATCTTGGCTCACTGCAAGCTCTGCCTCCCAGGTTCACACCATTCTCCTGCCTCAGCCTCCCCAGCAGCTGGGACTACAGGCACCTGCCACCACGCCTGGCTAATTTCTTGTATATTTACTAGAGACGGGGTTTCACCACGTTAGTCAGGATGGTCTTGATCTCCTGACCTCGTGATCTGCCTGCCTCGGCCTTCCAATGTGCTGGGATTACAGGCATGAGCCACAGTGCCCAGCCAAATCAATGAAGCATTTGATGCTGAATTTTGAGAACATACTCAGAAGATGATTCTGGCTACAGCATGGAGAATAGGAAAAGAAAAGTTTCAGGGTGCCCAGATAGCACACTATTGCAGTCATGAAGATTAGAGATAAAAGTAGATCAGAATAGGTTAGTGGGTATATAATTTATTAGCAAGAAAAAAAAGATTCAAGAAACATGTAAAAAGCCGTATTGATACACTATGGATAGATTGATTAGGGATTTCATGAAGGGTGTGGTGAGGGGAAATCTGTGTCGAGGATATCATCTAGTTTTCTGAGTTACAATGTCTGGGACAGGGAGGCTTGGAATGCTCAAGGCTTTTAGATCACAAATTCTGTTTTGGACATGTTGAGTTGGAGATATCTGTTGGGGGAAACTCCACCCCCGATATTCAGTGTGGGTTCTTTTCTATTTCCCTAAGCGTCAGCTGGTCTGAGAAATAAAGGGAAAGAGTACAAAAGAGAGAAATTTTAAAGCTGGGTGTCCGGGGGAGACATCACACGTTGGCAGGTTCTGTGACGCTCCCTGAGCTGTAAAACCAGCAAATTTTTATTAGTGATTTTCAAAAGGGGAGAGAATGTGGGTCACAGAGATCACAAGCTTCACAAGGTAATAAAATATCACAAAGCAAATGAAGGCAGGACAAGATCACAGGACCACAGGATGGGGCGAAATTAAAACTGCTAATGAAGTTTCAGGCACGCATTGTCATTGATAACATCTTATCAGGAGAAGGGCTTGAGAGCAGACAACTTATCTGACCAAAATTTATTAGGCGGGAATTTCCTTGTCCTAATAAGCCTGGGAGTGCTACAGGAGACCGGGGCTCATTTCATCCCTTCGGCTTCGAGGCTAAAAGACAGCCACCTCCCAGGGGGCCGTTTATAAACCTACCCTCAGGGCGCATTCTCTTTCTCAGGGATGTTGCTTGCTGAGAAAAAGAATTCAGCGCTATTTCTCCTATCTGCTTTTGAAAGAAGAGAAATATGGCTCTGTTCCATCCAGCTCACTGGCAGTCAGAGTTTAAGGTTATCTCCCTTGTTCCCTGAACATTGCTGTGATCCAGTTCTTTTTTCAAGGTGCCCAGGTTTCATATTGTTCAAACACTCATGCTCTACAAACAATTTGTGCAGTTAACACAATCATCACAGGGTCCTGAGGCAATGTACATCCTCTTCAGCTTACGAAGATGACAAGATTAAGAGATTAAAGACAGACATAGGAAATCACAATGGTATTGATTGGAGAAGTGATAAGTGTCCACGAAATCTTGACAATTTATGTGCAGAGATTGCAGTAAAGACAGGCGTAAGAAATTATAAAAGTATTAATTTGGGGAGCTAATACATGTCCATGAAATCTTCACAATTTATGTTCTTCTGCCGTGACTTCAGCTGGTCCCTCCATTTGGGGTCCCTGACTTCCCGCAACAGATATCATTGAAAAATTTAAGTTAAGATAAAAAGGGAAATGTTGGATATGTAGGCTGCGAGTTTAGAAAGGAGGTCTAGGCCAGAGAAAATCAAGTGTGAGCTGGCCACTTACATATGGTAACTAAAGCTGCTCTCATTTGTATTAGTGATTTATTAATATGGACTCATTTAATCCTTGTGACAATCCTATAAGAACTATTATAATTTTAAAATAAAATTTTTAAATTAAAACAGATAAAAATAGGCTGAGTTTTTGCCGTGATGGCAAAAGTGGTGTCTGAGCTAAATTTTGAACCAAGGCAGATTGGAAAAGGGATTATTATTCTTAATCACCATGTTATGCCGCTTCTCCTGAATGAGGTTTCTTACAAACAAAATGTAGATTGAATTAGGAACTTTGATTAAACTTTTAGAAACCCTAGCATTTAAAGTCAAGAAGGTACACTCAGAAATACAACTAAAAAGGAGAATCCAGAAAGGTAGGAAGAAAACTGGATATGATGTCTTGAAAATTAAGGCAGAGTGTTATAAGAGCAAGTAAGATAATATCTAAGGGAAAACACAAACTTTGGGTTTAGAGACCTGTAGTTTATTGATGACTTTAATGACGCTTTTCCTTAAATACTGGGGGCTGAGGACAATTTGGAGGGAATTGAGAAGTCAGTGGAAAGTGGGGAGGAAGAGAAAACTCTTTGCAAAACTTTGACTTAGACAACAAGAAAAGGAGGTTTATAACTGGAGTAGATGAGGAGTTATTTGTTTTGTTTTGCTTTAATAGTAGAGATAATAGTATGGTTAAAAGAATAAGGATGCAGTTGATAGGGAGAGGTTAACCTCCGGCACATCAATGTACATAATTAACACAGCCGATAGGCTATTTCACTCTCCTGAGTTTTATTTTTCAGCATTCACCATTCCATCTAATTTAGTTTCCTGGCTTCTTCTCAACTCCCTGGCTTTTTAAAGTTAGAGTGTCCCAGAGATTAAGCCATGCACAGTTCTCTTTCTATGCATGACCCCTTAATGGTCTCATACAACTTTTCTAACACATCTATAATTGAATTCTTAATATTTTTCACACATGCTCCACTCACATTCTTCCCTGTGTCAGCACATTATTATTTCACCTTTATATCTGTTCAGGCCAAACACTTGCTTTCTTGACTTCTTTCTTTGTCTCCCACCCCTCTTTCAATCCATCAGTAAATCCCATGGGTCTAACTTCAAAATATAACCAGAAGTGTAATAATTTATACCCTATCCACAAATACAACCCTAGTCCAAGTTGAGCTATCTCTGACTCAACTTACAGCAAAAAGTTCCTACTTTTTCTTCATACCTCTATGTGTTCCCACACATAGCTTAAATTTGAACAAAGCAGCCAGACTGACCCCATTAAAAAACAAACCAAGTTATGGCACTGTTTTCTATCAAAGTAGAGTGTATTTTACAGAAAGCAGAATGCACAGATGGTAAGCGTAGAGTGGGTGAGTTTTCACAAATACACACAGTTGTATAATTCATATCCCATGAAAAAATACAATATTTCTATCATTTGTACCCTTTTTAATATGCAGCTTAGTATCCCAATATAAATGCAAGGGGACTGATAGGCAGATTTTGGGAACACCTGTTCTGTGTACAGTTACCTCTAATCTGTCTTCTCAATTCAGCAAGACTACTTTTCTCTGTTTGAACTTCTCTCTTCCTTGTGCCATGGCATGCAAAATGCATCCCTGCAGAAAGATGGAGTAACAGTGGAGCTTACCTTGCTCATTATTTTTTCGAAGTCACAGATCTGTGCTATCCAGTACCTGAAAACAATATTAGATATATTTTGTCCAAATTTTTATTATCTACAGTGAGATGGCTTTCTGGTGTCAGACAGTTTATTATGACTGGAAGTGGAAGACATGTCATGTCATTCTTGACATAAGTTGATACCTCACCATTTTGTAGGCCACATACAGTCTCTGTATATTACATATACTAAATTATCTTCTTTCAATATCTGCTGACCTATGTTAGTACTTACTTTGGTACATGGGCTTTTCATAAATAGACTTGCTGCTTGTAACTTGGCCCAGTTCTTCACTCATGCTTGTCTCATGACACTTAGCTCATTTGGGTAGCTAGTTATATGTGCTTGAGTTATCCTTCATGCAAGACTGTAAACTTTCCAATGGTAGAAGGCAGCATTCTATAAATATGTATGGGATTGAATTGAAAATATAAGAGAACCAAGTGAATAAGAATGAATATTGATGATTATGATTTTATGGTGAACTGTAGACCCAAGAGATGAAGAAGCTATTTAATTTTTAATTACTTTTGGGATGCTGTGGGTATCTAATACATATTTATTGACTAACAGTCAGGACAGCCTCCAGAATAAGGAACCCATAACAGTTGAGTTAAATATCCAGAAGTTTTTAGTTTTTGCTAACATTCTATTTCTGTCTTCACAACTAAATCCTTTCAAATACTCTCTCTTCCAAAGAGCCAAGATGAAAATGACCCTCCTATTTTTGCCATGTGTGAATGACCTCGTTGAGTTAATTCAATGGAAATAACAATTATAAAATAAACCACTTGCTGTTGTTATTTCTTGTTATTTTATCTGTAAGCAAAATCCTGTTTGCCACAGAGGGGCTTAACTGGAAGTGAATAGTATGTGCAAAGGCTGACCATTTAAATTGCTTTCTCAAATGGGTTAGGCAATTGTACAAAAACAAATAAAACTTATACATTAATGAGAAACAGAATAGAAGGAAATTGATTTTCTGACTGTTGATCCTAAGCAGCTACTCATAAATTTAGCGAAATGGTCTTTGGGGCAACCTATGCAATTGATTCTGTGACTCTAATGTCTATGCTATAAA
This sequence comes from Rhinopithecus roxellana, assembly GCF_007565055.1. Lineage (NCBI taxonomy): Eukaryota > Metazoa > Chordata > Mammalia > Primates > Cercopithecidae > Rhinopithecus > Rhinopithecus roxellana. Next base: position 5,531,701 of record NC_044549.1, on the reverse strand, counting down.
TATGTGAAAGAAATCAAATCAATGCTCAAGTCTAGTCAAGTGTCACAACGTGAAGTTATCTGTAGGTCTGCTTTTATGTGACTTTACCCCATGGTGAATTTTGTAGTATTGCTGGTTAAACTATTCGTCAGTCTCTTTAATGCTTATACTATTTCATGTCAGATACTAACATTTTATTTTATTTTTACAATACTAGCCAGGCGGATAGTATTGTCATAATAAATACTCCTGCCTCCCAGTTTTAGAGATGGCAAATAATATTTTAGGAATGGATAACAAAGCTTACCAACTTTGCAAATGAATGCTTTCTTAAAAATAGCATTGTTTGGGACATCTTGGAAGCTATAAAGCAAAAAATATGTATACTGCCATTGGCTATACACATAAGTTTTGTTCTATTCTGGTGTGGAAATAAATGAATAAATATTGAAATTATACTGCTCCAGAAGTGCATTTTATTTATAATGCATGCTACTCCTCAGGCCACTGTCCTTTAAGAAACAGAATACAGTTCTCTTGTGTTGGAGGCTGTTCTAGACCTCCTGACACTACTAAACTATTTACAATTTTTAAAAGATAAGAGATCATCTGACTGATAACACCTAAAGGCCTATTTAAGCAACAAGAAGGGGTATGCTTTAGGAAAAACTGGCACAGCTATGGCTGAACAATAAAATAATAACATTTCTTCTGATGCTCTGACATAGAATTGAAACTTTCTCAAAGCTAACATATTTTTGATTAAGTTTACATTGTTATCAATGCAGGATTATAAAAGACATTGACTGTATTGTTTTCTAGAAAATTAAGCAGAAATAGAATTTTTAATAGGTGCTTTTGTTATGAATGTTATCATGAAGCTAACCTAATGTGGTTATGTCTTAGAAAGGTCAAGAAGTTAATACCTACACAACCAAACGCTGAAAATCCCGGTGGAAGGAAAAAATGAAGAAGCAAATGTGCTTTCTCAATATGACAACCTCATTAACGTTGAGTAGTGATTTCTACATGTTGGGGAAATAACAAGGAACAGATGTGGAGATGAACAAACCGAAGCACCTAAAATGTCACATTCTAGCAGACTCATTCAGTGGTTCACAATCCTACATGTTAAAATCATTCAGGAAGTCTTTTTAAAAGTACCTATAGAGCAGCACCTTCCCAACTCTACTCTGTTCTGATTTAATTGGTCTAGGTCCAGTTAAGGCATCCCCATGCCTAAAAATCACTTCAGGTGATGCCAATGACCTGCCAGGTTCAAGAAGCACCTAAGTAAATCTGTTTGATGAAAATGCAATTATGGAAACTAGGACAACAAATTAGAAAACAGTTTTGCTATCTCTCTCTATATATGTATGTATGCATGTAGGTATGCATGTGAATCAGAGAGAGCAAGTATCAGTTTTCTTTTTTAATAGTCGAAATATTCGGACTGATTCTGGACTCCTCATTTTTTCTCATTTTCTTTGTAGACACACTGTGAAAATGAAGGATTCAAATATCTGGCTGCCGTCAATGGTCAACGAATTATAGAGCAACATGCCAAGCTAACCCCAAATTACAAAGCGCTAGGATTCAATGTGTCTATTACAGCCCCTTAGTTAAGTCTTTCTGCTTGGTGAAGCTCTTGTAGAAAAGAAATTACTCACAATATTGAGATGCATTGTTCATGTCGATTTATGGGTTCACAAATTAGTAGAGAATTATTGTTTAATTTTTATTTTTCACTTATTTGTACTTTGGGGGGGAAATAAACAGCATACATAATGCAGGCTGAGGTGATGCTATGATAGAATTTCCCAACTAAATTACTTGCATAATAGCACCACCATTTAATTGGGCAGATTACTGGGGAGAGATTCAGTACTCTTATTTCTGTGATAGTTAAAAATGAGGAAAGAGACTTTTGACTGACATATAAAAGAAAAACATAAACTTCAGTAGCACGTCAATTGTTTTTTACAGCCAAGGTTTGTTTTTTAAAAATGCTTATATGGTAAAAATTGGTGCTTGCTGGGCTATGATACTCACTTTAGGCTGCCTTCTTTCTCTATTACACCTCTTAAGTAAGCTATTCTTACCTCTGTATACACAAGCAAAACTTGTTCTGCCTTGTTACCAAGTTTACCTTAAAGGCACTTGGCAAAAGAGAAAGTAAATGTCATCCAACACTGTGTGTTATCTGATGGTTATTTATTTGACATGTTTATATTTCTCCCCAGGCATGCCAATTAAGATAGTTCATCTGCCTGTGTTAGAAAATTGACTTAGAATGGGCTGCTAAAACCAACCGCAATGCCCAAGGTCATTGTCTAATAGAGTAACTTGTCCAATTACAGAGTAAGTTGCAGAAACAATAGGGGAAACATGATAAAAAATACTTTAATTAGCGCTGTCTCACTAATAGGCTAACTCCTTCCCACACTGTCTGGACAATAAGATTTAGCTAATCTTTTCATTTCTTCAGGGTGAAGTCTTGTCAGAACCATTGTTGTGAAAAGGACTAGCAGGTGTCTCAAGGCTGCCCATCACACACCTACAAAATGTTTGTTCCAGGAGCTAGTCTAAACAACTGTAAGCTATTAATCTATTATCAACCATAATCTTCACAACAATCTGATAAGGTAGAAATTAGTAGTGCCTCCATTTTATAGGTAAGTTAACATATTGGGGTAAGAGCAGAAAGAAATGATAGCTCAGTTATTTTGGAACTTGAAATAGCTGATTTCATATAGAGAAAAAATCATTTGCTAAGTATTCATAATTGTAGTGGATTGGATTGTGTCTCCCACAAAGATATGTTCAAGTCTTAAATCCTAGTACCCAGGAATGTGTTCTTGTTTTAAAATAGGATATTTGCACATGTAGGCAAGCTAAAATGAGGTCATATCGGATTAGGGTGTGCCATACATCCAATGACTGATGTCTTTATAAGATAAAAAGGGAGACTTTGGAGACAGAAACACAGACACACACAGAGGGAAGATGATCATGTGAAGACAGTGCAGAAATTGAAATGATTCAGCTAAGGAGTGCAGGGAGCTAGAAAGAGACAAGGAAGGATTTTTCCCTAGGGTTTTCAGAAAGATTATGGCCCTGTTGACAACTGGATCTCAGATTTCCAACCTCAAGAAATGTGAGAAGATACATTTCTGTTGTTTTAATAGACCTGATTTATGACAATTTGTTATGGCAGCACTGGGAAATTAATACAATCTTATTGTTATGTAGTGGTTTAAAAAAGTGAATTATGTGTTCACCAAGGTAAGGAATTGCACGTTATATCCGTCTTCCTTCCTTTACTCCCCATTACTGTTTTCCTTCCTGTCTTTCTTCCTCCTTTTTTTTTTTTTTTGATGTTAGAATCAGAATATTTTCCCCCATGAAATGTAGATACATATGAAGTCTACTTACTAATTTATATACTTAGTTTTTCAGTGTCTCCTTAGTTGAGTGATCAAAAGATTCTGTAAACCTGTGCACAACACAGTAAATTGTTGTTGGGTTACACCTCCCTGGGCTGATAATCAGAGCCCTTTTAAGGTAATTATTACTAGATTGGGAAATCTTGACATTTTCCCTTTCCTCATCGCTCTGCTGCTATAGCAATGGCAATATGGTGCCCAATTCTTGCCATCTCTCATTTCATTTCATTTGGTAACTCAGAACCAAAAGGATAGGCTAAAAATATGGTGCAGAGTATGGAATTAATTACAACATCACAACTTCATACCCAGAGGCTAGATAATAAAAACATGGCCCAATTGTTTCCTGTATCCTTTCTGGTTATCTTCCAACTGAAAGTGATCTAATATCATCATTCAATCTAAATTATTACCATAATACCTAAGGCCAAGAAAACATCTTAAGGCCTTTTACTTTACTTTTATTTTCCCACGTACACTGGGAAATGTTTTGTCCCTAACACTAGTACCTATGTAAATCTTTCAGTTTGAGGCATTGTATTTCCCTATAATCCCACTATCAAGGGGCCAGTTGAAGGTGTCCAAATTCTTCTGGTTCTCCATCCCCTTACTGAGTTCATTGTTTTTTTCTTAATCCTACTTCACTTTTCTACCCTTACTCTTTCAAACACACAAAAAATTCCCTCAGCATTTAAATAACCTCACATCATTCAGACTTTCGATGTTGTTCTTTTTCAGATTTTAATTATTTTTCCTTTGAGTAGATTTTCTTATTTCTCAGAAGAGTCTTCCACATGAGATGCCTACTTTACTTACCTCTAATTCGCTTCCCAATCCCTTTTCACCACACACTGAAACTACGCCAGCATCATCTCTTCACTCCTCTTCATCTCCGCCTCTCCTGCAGGATTTCTATCTTTCCTTTATCCTCCACTGTCTGTGTCACATATCTGTCTTGGAATACAGCGAAATCAAGTTACAAAAGAAGGTATTGTGAGAGAGATAGGAAGCGTAAAAGGACTCTTGATTTGGAGACAGCAAGTGGAAAAAGAGAGGATTTAAACCTGAGTATATTTTCCCCTAGAGACCTCAGAAGGTGGCGTTCTTTTGTGACCCCGAGGCCATCGATCACTGTGTTCATACCTGTTGAGTTTTCAATAAGTTAAATAGAAGAGGCACACCTAAAATACTACCTCTGCCCTTTCACATGTGTTTGCAGAAATGACTGTGTGTGTGTGTGGGGGGGGGGGGGGGGGGGGAATTAGTTTTCAATAACAGAATGTATTGAGACATTTTAAAAATATTTCACTCTGTATTTTTTATCTTGGAGAAATCATGTAATCTTATGATTTAAAGTACTACCTGCGACCTGATAAGTCTAAAATAAGTCTCTAGTCTACATCTTCCTTCCGATCTATCAACTGTAATAGCTTTTGTGATACAACGACTTGACTGGTCTTCAGTTTCAGGTTATTCAATCAAACTTATACTAGGTGCTTCTGTGAAGGGATTTGGAAGATATAATTAAAGTCCCCAATCAGTTGAATTTAAGTAAAAGACACTGGATAAACTGCATGGGCCTGATTTAATCATCTAGATGGATTGAAAGCACGAACTAGTGAGAAAGAGAGTGGGCAATTTCTATAGATTGTGAACTTGCTTTGCTAGCTCCAATCCTTATAATTTTGTAAGCCAATTTATTATAATAAACCTCTGTCTGTCTGGATATTTATATATTATAGAATTTTTGAAAATTTATCCAGTTATTCATTTCTACTTTCTTACCATTGTGCTCAGAAACAATAGTTAATATAATTTTAATCTTAAACTTATTCACACTTGTTTTGTGGCCTATTATATGGTCTAGGCTGCAGAGCGTTCCATGTGCACTAAAGAAGAATGTGTATTCTCCCATTATTGATGAACATTTTCTTTATATCTGTTAGATCCATTTCGTCTAAAGTACAGTTCAATTCCAGTATTTCCTTATTAATTTTCTCTCTCGTTAATCTTCCCATTGTTACAAGCAGGGTATTGAAGTTCTCTACTATTATTGCATTGCTATCTATTTTTTCCTTTATGTCCACTAACATTTGCATAATACATTTAGGTGCTCCAATTTTGGGTGCATATATATTTAAAATTGCTATGTCCTCTTGATAAGTTGAGCCCTTTATCACTAAATAATTGCATTCTTTGCTTTTTTAAATGATTTTTGACATAAAGAATATTATATTTGATAGAAAAAAATGCCACTTCTACTCTCTTTTGGTTATCATTTGCATGAAATATATTCTTTCTTCCCTTCACATTTAGCCTACGTGTGCCCTTAAGGCTAAAATGTGTTTCCTATAAGCAGCATACATTTGGATCATGTTTCTTAACCCATTAAGCCACTTGATGTCTTTTGATCAGAGAATTTAATCTATTTACTTTCCAAGTAATTAGTGATAATTAAGGATTTACTACTGCACTGCCATTTTGTTGATTGTTTTCTGGTTATTTTATAGATTGTTGGTTTCTTTCTCTCTTTTTTTTTTATCTTTGTAATTTGGTGATTCTCTGTAATACTGTTCTAATTCTTTTCTCTTTATCATTTGTGTCTCTACTATAGTTTGTGCATCATGGTTGCCATGAGGGTTATATAAAACATCTTATAATTATAATAGGCTATTTTACCCTGATAACAACTTAACTTTAGTTGCATACAGAACCTGAACATTTATCCTCCCCCTCACCCACAATTTTTTTCTTTTTTGATTTAAACATTTACATCTTTTTAATTACGTATTTTTCAACAACTTACTGTAGCTGTCATTATTTTTACTATTTTGACTTTTAACTTTCATTCTGTCTGTCTTCTATCACCTATGCATCTCTATATTTATGATTTACAGAGTACCATATTGGTATTAGATTGGTCTGGATATGAAAAAAATATTTACCTTTTCTAGCAAATTTTGTTCTTGTATCTTTGCATGTTAGTAATTAGCATTATTTTGTTTTTACTTGAAAGATTCTCATGGACATTTCTTGTAAGACAAGTGTAGTGGTGCTGAATTTCCTTAATTTTTGCTTATCTGGGAAAGAGTTTATTTCTCTTTCACTTTTGAAGGATAGTATTCCTAGGTATAATATTCTTGACTGACAGATTATTTTTTTTTTCTTTTAGCACTTGAAATATACCATCCCACTGTCTTCTGGTTTGTAAGATTTCTGCTGAGAAATACACTGAAATTCTAATGAAATTCCCATATATATAACTTGACACTTTTCTCTTGCTGCTTTTAAAATTTTCTCTTTGTCATTGATTTTGACCGTTTAATTACAAAGCGTTTTAGGGAGTACATCTTTCAGTGAAATCTTTTTGGGGATCACTGAGCTTCATGGATCTGGATGTCCATGTCTCTTTCAAGACTTGTGAAGGTTTTTTTGTTTTTGTTTTTGCTTTTTTTGAGATGGAGTCTCGCTCTGTCGCCCAGGCTGGAGTGCAGTGGTATGATCTTGACTCACTGCAACCTCTGCTTCCTGGGTTCAAGCGATTCTCCTGCCTCAGCCTCCCGAGTAGATGGGACTACAATGCATGCCACCACGCCCTGCTAATTTTTGTATTTTTAGTAGAGACGGGATTTCACCGTGTTAGCCACGATGGTCTCAATCTCCTGACCTTGTGATCTGCCTTCCTCGGCCTCCCAAATTGCTGGGATTACAGGTGTGATCCACCGCGCCTGGCCAATTTGGGAAATTTTTAACAATAGTTTGTCCAATAAGCTTTCTGTCCCTATCTTTGTCTCTTTTTCTTCTTTTACTCTAATATTGTGAATGTTTGCTTAGTTGTGTGCCATAAGTCCCATAGGCTGTCCTCACCCTTTTTTCATTTTTTTTTTTTTTTTTCACTCTGACTGGGTAATTTTCAGAAATGTATCTCCAACTTCAGAGATTCTTATGCTTGATTTAGTCTCTCGTTGAAGCTCTCTATTACATATTTTTATTTTTCTCATTGAATTCTTTAGCTCCAAGATTTCAGTTTGGTTATTTCTTCTGATAATTATTTCTTAATTGAATTACTCATTCATCATGAATTGTTCTCCTGATTTTGTTTGATTGTCTATCTGTATTATCTTATATCTTGGTGAGTTTCCGCAAGATCATTTTTTAAATTTCTTCCCAGGCTAGGGGTGTCAATTACCAGAGAATGATTGTGTTCCTTTGGTGGTGCCATGTTTCCTTTCTCTTGTTTCTTGTGTCCCTGCATTGAAGTCTGCACATCTGATGAAACAATAATCCCTTTCAAACTTCACAGTGTATATTTCTCAGGGAAAATCTTGCACCTGTGGATAGATCTTAGTTTGTCAGTTGAAAAGGCTGTGGTGGCTCTGATTCTGAGTGGATGCAGTTGTATATTTTCATTACAGCTTCTTCAGCTGCAATTCACATTAGTGATGACTATGGGGTGTCTTAGTGGCCTAGACTGTAGGAATTTGTGGCCACAGTGGTGGCAGCATAGATTGGTATGGTCCTTGGTGAAAAGGGCTTTTGGAGTCCTCCTGTTTTCACTTTCCTCACAATGTGAAGTATTAGTTGAGAGGACTTTTCTTGGTGTTGAGTCTGTTTTACAAGCAGCTGCAGCAATGATGAGTTCCAGGGCACAGGTGCTCAGAGCAGCTCTGAAGACAGGGTCTTGGGTTGTTGGTTTTAGGAAACTATTTTGCCATCTGGGTCTTGGTGTGAAAGTTTAGTCTTTAAGGCAGGGTTGGATAGAGATTGCCCAAAAAGGTTTACTCTTTAAGGCAGAGTTGGATGCAGATTGCTCACAAAGTCAGCATCTGTGATGCTGAGGCACCCCCTGGTAGCTAGGTTGCTGTGACTCGAACCCTGGGAGGTAGGGCACAGCACTGGCTTAGTTTTGGGAAGGAAGGGATGCTTTGGACATTTAGGCATGGGGAGTAGGATGTGGCTGCAATTTGGGAACCAGAGCCAATAGGGCACAGTGGCAACTCAGGTCTGGTGAATGAGGAAACACCTTGTGGTGACTTTGGACCTTGGGATGGTGGGAAACAGCAGTATCCTGGACACTGTGAAGTGAGGTATAGTGGTAGAAAATTCTCGGGATGTTGGAGCATAGCTGTTGCTTGGTCCCTAGGAGCCACAGAGCAGCACAGCCATAATTCTATTTCCCTAGGGAGATGGGTATCTCATCAGCTCAGATTTTAAGGGGCTAGCCTAATTCCAGGGAAGTGGGGTACTACAGTTTTTGGCCGTTACAGCTGTATTTCTCAGCTCAGTTGATGCTCTGTTTCCCTGAGACACAAGGTACCACATCAGTTCACCTCTGGGATGAGCAGCTGCTCAGCTCTGCTAGGGCACCAGTTCTCTGATAGGTTACGCTTAGTTTCAGCTCAGACCTGGAAGGCATTACTGCTCTGAGAGGGCAAGGCACTAATTTCCCAAAATGCAGGGAGCTGCTTTGGCGCAGGTGTTGAGGGACATGACTGTGCTGGGAAGCCAAAGCACGATTTCTCTGAGAGACAGGATGTTGCTTCAGTTTAGGCACTGGGGAGTGTGACTGCTCCAGGCTGCCAAGGCACCACTTCCCTTTATCTCAGGTCTTGAGTGGCAGGGCTAAGCAGTTACTGGGTGGTGTAGATGGAGCAGCTATGGAGCAGCTTGAACCCATGAAGTAGGGTGTAGAGCAGCTCCGCTTAGGAATGGTGGGCTACCAGGCAGGTGTGTTTCAGCATCAGCAAAGCCTCAGGGGTGGGAGGATAATGTGGTTACTCACTCGACAGTGCAGAACACACTTCAGTGTGGTCCCGTTCCCAACATGGCATAACACAGTAGTTCCGTGGGTTATAGGGGTCAGGGAACAGCATCAGCTCCATCCATGGTTTGGGGGTAGGGAGGTAGCACAGTTGTGTTGTGTCCAAGCAGCTCTCTCAGCTGAGCTTAGTACCTGTGAGAACTACAGGAGTCCCCAGTGGTGAAAATTGTAAGTGTCCAAAGGAGTTACGAGAGTTCCTACTGAGCTCTTGCTTACCTCTTCCCCAGAGGGAGAATTCGCTCCTGGCTCTGAACTGATCCCAGCTGTGGAACAGGATGACAAAGCTAAAGGGTTTCCTCCTTGTCTTCCTGTGGCCATCTTGAATTTCTGTGCGCCATCGGGTTTCTGTGAATCCTTTGGTATACTCTGACTTTCTCCTTTTGTTATTTTCATCAAAATGTAGCTGTTCATTTATTGTTTTGGTTGTCTTTGTTGGAGGGGACAAGTGCTAGACGCTTTTATTCAGTCATCTTGCTGACATCACTCTCTTCACCACCTCAATTCCTTTTCAAGTTTATAATTTTTACATTGCGTTTCCCCCCTATTGTAATGTAAATCTTGCTTTCCCACTGACTTTCATCTCAATTTTCAAACTTATTAAGGTATCCTCTATCCAAAAAAGTTAACATTTCTGACCTGCTTTCTTGTTAAATTACTGCCATATTTTTTTTTTCTTTTTTCCAGGAAAGTTATTGAATGATTTGTCTGTACTTACAGCCTCAATTTTCTCTGATTGCTTTCATTTCTCAACCAACTGCAATCTAGACCTCTGGTTGATTTGGTTGTTGTGCAAAATGACATTTCCAAAATACCTGGCCAAAATAAACATAAAAATAAAAATAGCAGCTGGCATTTATGTTGATCATTTCCTCCTTTTTGTTGGTCTCGTTATTTGATTCTGTGTCCTCACTGCTTTCTTTCAGTTTTCTTCTTACTTCTTGTGAGCTCTCCTTAGTCACTCTCCAAGTCCCTTTCCTTGCTTTTTCTTATTAGCTTTCCCCAATATTTCACATTCATGTTCATTATTTTGAAAGTATATCTCTAAACATGAATTGCTTCTGTTTTCCAGATAATTTTTAATTAATAATAAGACATTTTCAGTGTAATTCCTACTAGAAACAAACTTATGTACCTGAGACTGAAATTACTCTCCTTTCTATTAAACCTGTTTTTTCCTGTGTTCTCTCCTCAGGTAATATATATCCATCAGATGGTAAATCTGGAAAACAAATTTGGCTTCTTCTGCTTTATTTGTGCAGCCTCCAATTATTAACTAAGTACTATTAACCCCCATCGAAAATGTTTTTCAAATGGGTTTATTTTTCTTTCTCTTCTTCCACTTCTCTCCGCATCTACCCCAACTGCTAAAGTTCAAGTCCCATCATTTCTTGCCTGGATTAGCACAATAGCCTTTTAACATGATATCCAATGATATAGTCTAAATTTCACATTGACCATATTCACTCTGAATTTAGCACTATAATTGTACTTATTTTAAAGTATTGTCGTATCTTAATGTTTATTCCACCAAACTTCAATTTATATTCTTAAAACACAGCACTATGTCAACTACTCTTTGTAGATATTCAATCATCATTTATTTGGTTGTAGTTACTTAGGTATTAAATGGGAAAGCAGAGGTTTAGTTTTTCGTTAGTATAATTTCAAAGTTCATTTTCTTTTTATTAAACCAAAATAAAAAAATAGTATCAGAGTGTTAGAAAGAAATTTTCAGGCACTCTCTGGGAAAGAGTAAATATTTAACCAATTCACAGTTCCTTTCACAGCTTGAAAGCTCTATAATGAGAAATGAAGTTCAGAATGGTAACACTAACATTCATAATAATAGCAAATATGCTTTAACCCCTACATGGAGAATATTGAACTTTACCTTATGCAATTTTATCTATAAAATACTTCTATGTGGTAAGTAACAGTGCATCACTTTATGGCAAAAAATTTCTAGCTATTCAGTACATAAATTTTTGCTCTTTCTAGCCACTTAACCAAACAAAGTCCCAACCTGCTTACAGTGAGGTGTGATCAAGTAATTAAGTTTTAGCCAATGGAATAATGAGCAGAAGTGGTGTGTGGTTGACAGAGACAACTTTCATGCTTGATCTTGCATGCTCTTTTCTTCTCTCAAACAACTGAAAAGAAGCATTCAAACAACATCGGTAGTTAGAAATGGAAGATAGTTCCTCTACCAACTCATGTTCCACACTTCTCCCTGACATCCATTCCTGGATGACTAGGAACATTTATTTTAGACTTTTACTGAGTAAGAAACATAAGTATAATATGTAAGCTTAGATACGAAATGAAGAGTGAAGCCTCAATGTGAGCCCATATTTGTTCAAGTGTAGAAGTTGATTTGTTTTTCTAAAGACCACCAGAATGGCCACAAAAGAACCAGCAAGCAGGCAAGGGTAGGAGCAAAACTGCAAATTTATTTTTGGTCACCTAAGGTGTGGGGGAGAGGTCTGTCGGCCTCCGGCAAAGGAGGCCGACAGAGTCCCCTGGTGGGGCTCTTGGGAGGGGTTCCTGATACAGTCCCGACATCCCGACAGGAGTGGAGCTGGGAAGTCCGCACGTGGCGTCCGTCCGGAGCGGCTTTTCTAGGAGTGGGAGGGCAGTAGGTGGGGCACGGGCGTGTCGGGGGGCGTTCCGCAGGTGTGACCAGGTAAATCTTGGTCTCTTTGGATTGACCTCACCTGGCGCATGCCCGGTTGGTCTGCACCCTCCTGGGCGCCGGGTGCATTTTCGCACACGTGGGAAAAGTTGGTGATGAAGAACCCAGAGGTGCACTATCTTGCCTCCGTGCATCCAAACAGTCCAACCTTTTATTGATAATAGTGATAAGGGGCGCCGTGGTCTGTCTGGCTACTTCCTGCTGTTAAGGGGCGTCGTTAAGTTCGGGGCCTATGGTTGGTATTTGGACGTACGGATGAAGAATAAAATAAGGCACAGTATTAGTATAAGAATGAGGAATGGAAGCATTTGTTGGAATATGGACAAAACCCAGAAGGATAGTCCTGGCAAGGCTGGGGAGTATGAGATAGTTAAGAAAATTTAGTAAGTTTGAGGCGAGTGGGGGAAAACCAAACTGATTTCCACTGATTGCTTTTGGTAGGCGCCCTTTTTAGTTGGGAATGAGGAACGAGTGCGCAAAGTAGTTGTTGGCCAGGCAGCAATTAAGGAGTGGAGTTTTTTGTGGAGTGGATGGCTTTCCGCTTACTCTTACTACAGAGATATTGGATGGAAGGCTAGGTCCAGAGAAGGACGGCAAAACAGAATAGGTAGCCTCGCTGTTGATTAAAAAATTAATTGTCTTACCCACTACCAGGAGAGTTACCCGCGGCTCGGCGAGGGTGATGGGGGTCCCCGAGTCTCAGCACCTTCAGTTGTCGTCGTCCAGATGTAGGAGCTGGAAGGAGCTCCCAGGATCCTGGGAAAGGGGATCACGTGGAGACGCAGCACCTGTTCTCAGGGTGGGGCAATCAGACCTCCAGTGTCCTCCCTGCTGGCAAGCAGGGCAGGGGGTAGCTGGTGGACGAGGGTTAGGACATTCACTGGCCCAATGTCCTGATGCCTTGCACTTATAGCAAGGCTGCGTTGGGGCTCGGGGACCTTGCAGACACCTGTTGGCATAGTGTCCTGCCTTGCTGCACTTATAGCAGGCTCCTTTTGTAGCCTTGGAGTCTGCGGGGTGTGTGCTCTCTGGCCTGGGGTTACAACTGGGCTGTAAAGCCGCTGCTAGGATGCGCTCTTGCTCCTCAGGGTGTAGGGTAGAGGTTAGGATAACCTGGAGGTCATGCCAAGTTAAGTCATAGGCCTAACAAAGGTATCTAAATTCCTTTATGTATATGGTAGGATTAGCTGAGAAATCACCTAAATGCTTCTCAATTTTGGAAAGATCGACCAGTGAAAAAGGGACATGTACTCTGACTACCCCCTCCGCCCCAGCCACCTATCGCAAAGGCGCTAACACTGTAGGAGGGTGTGGGCACAGATAGGGGACTCAAGGCAGCCAGTTGGGGGCCCCGAAGGAGGCACGGGACCGAGTGGATTACTAGTAGATAAGGAGGAGGAAGGAGGAGTCTGGATGGAGGAGGAGTCTGGGCAGGAAGGGAGGGGGTGGAGAGAGCGGGGAGAGAAGGAGGAGTATAGGGCAGATCGGGACGAGAGCGTAAGGCCCAAAAGCCTTGTATGTAATTAATTTCAGACCATTTGCCTAGCCGCTGGCAGAAATTGCTGAGGTTGATCACGCCACAGTGGAAAGGAAAATTAACTGCTTCCTCCTAAGGTCTTGTTCAAGCTGTAAGGTTTTTAAATTGCCTAGGAGGCACTCTAAGGGGGTGCTCTTTGGAAATTTGGACTGGGGGGTTTCCCGTTTGTTTCCTCTTTACTTACACAATGGACACAATGGAAATGGAAGTGGATCTCTGCCTGGCTTCAAAGCATCCTTTGGAACCAGCAGAGACAGACTGGAGGCTCTTGGAGCCAAGGTGGAGATTACCTTCAGGCGGACGTCTCCGTCCTGAACAGGTCTCCCAAGCCACACGGTGGCTCAAAAGTGGGCCTCGGACCTGCGCAGGAGTTTTGGTCGAGGGAGGTAAAGAGGAGACAAGGGCACGTACCCCAGAGAGGCCGTGAGAGTGAGGGAAGCGGGTCTCAGGTCCTGGTCCGTCTGCGGCGTGGAAGGAGGAGGAGGAGGAGGCTCCCCAGACCCTGGGGGCCCTGAGGAGGGGTCTCCTCCCAGGTCTTCGGCACCAACTGATTTGTTTTTCTAAGACCACCAGAGAGGGCACAAAAGAACCAGCGGGTAGGCAAGGCTAGGAGCAAAACTGCAAATTTATTTTTGGTCACCTAGCTTCAGGGGAAGAAGGTGGGAAGGAGAGGTCTGTCAGCCTCTGGCAAAGGAGGCCGACAGAGTCCCCCGGTGGGGCTCTCGGGTGGGGTTCCTGATACAGTCCCGACATCCCGACAGGAGTGGGGCTGGGAAGTCGCGCGTGGCGTCCGTCCGGAGCGGCTTTTCTAGGAGTGGGAGGGCAGTAGGCGGGGCACGGGCGTGTCGGGGGGCGTTCCGCAGGTGCGACCAGGCAAATCTTGGTCTCTTTGGATTGACGTCACCTGGCGCATGCCCGGTTGGTCTGCACCCTCCTGGGCGCCGGCTGCATTTTCGCGCCCGCGGGAAAAGTTGGTCATGAAGAACCTGGAAGTGCACCATCTTGCCTCCGTTCGTCCAAACAGAAGTCACAACTCAACAGTAGTACTTTGACACTCAAGGAATAAAAAGAAATACGTATTTTAAAATATTTTTCAAAGTTAGATTTTAAAAATAGAACCAGTAAGTTCTATTTTCAACCTTCTCTTAACCAGGAAATTACTTGGAAGAAAACAATCACACACAAAAATTTCAGTTAGCATTGTTCTATGATCTTTACATTCTGCTAAATTATCATGTATGTAAGGGAATTGCTAGCACATCCTCTTTCTAAGGTTTTCTAAAGTGATCTTGCGATCTTGTTATCTTGCCCTTGCTAAGTCACCAGACAAGTGTTTGCTAAAATTCTTCTCTGAGGAGAAGGTGAACCAATGATCCTGTAGTTTTTAAAATGAAATCAAATTAACTTTATTTTCAATTCAAATCTCTAATTCCTCTTACTGATTTCGTTGGATGTGTTTGTGAAATGACACAAAATTTTAAGAAAATTTTATAGCTTTAGTAGGGAAAAGCTCTAAGGAAAAACTATTTTTAAAATATCATTAAATGCACATAGTTACATGACATCCAACCACTATCTGACTAGCTCTCTTAGACCAAATTTATATTTTGATCAGATTTCAGAACAAAGATTCATGTTAAAATATATTAGCTAGCAATATTAGATAGAGATAGAGATTTTTAATTTACTTAAGACATAGGAAACTATGTCTTAGCTTGGCTTTTCTTTTGCTTTTACATGTTACTCTTAACTGATACTCACTTCTTAAAAGGCATATTTGAAGACGACATATAGCAGATAATAGTGTGTCAGGGATGGAAATAATTTTGGAGAGCACCCAGACAAGTTTTTCTTCTCCCCTAGATAATGGAAACATGTGCTTACTACTAATTCTACCATCTACCTCAAGTCGGGGGAATACTTAGATTTGTTTTTTTCTGGAGATTGAGGCACATTTCTGGAGAGAAATCCAATATTAACTGGGAGTTCTTATCAAAGTCAGGATGACTAATTTTATAAATAAATAGCTTTTATTATGTTCTGTCATAAAATGCTCCCCCAATTTTGTTTCTAGGAATTACCATCAAATATAACAGAAAGGAGATTATCTAGTTTTTGCACATACAAAGTAGATCATCCCATTTCTGCATCCCATGTGTGCAGCTGTCTAAGTGCAGCATGGTGGCTCGTGCCTGTTATGCCAGAATTTTGGGAGGCCAAGACAGGAGGACCGCTTGAGGCCAGGAGTTTGAGACCAGCCTGGGCAACATAGTGAGACCCCATCTGTGCAAAAAAAAAAAAAAAAAAAAAAAAAAAGAAAGAAAGAAAAGAAAAGAAAGAAAGAAAGAAAGAGAGAGAGAGAGAGAGAGAGAGAAAGAAAGAAAAACAAATTGCCAGGTGTGGTGGTTTGCACTTGTAGCCCTAGCTCTGAGGGAGGCTGGAGTCAGAGGATTGCTTGAGCCCAGGAGTTTGAGGTTACAGTGACCCAGGATAGTGCCACTGCACTCCAACCTGGGAGACAAATCAAGAACCTGTCTC
The DNA here is from genome assembly GCF_007565055.1 of Rhinopithecus roxellana. Classification (NCBI taxonomy): domain Eukaryota; kingdom Metazoa; phylum Chordata; class Mammalia; order Primates; family Cercopithecidae; genus Rhinopithecus; species Rhinopithecus roxellana. The sequence continues at coordinate 5,515,688 of NC_044549.1, read as the reverse complement.
TAAATAAAATGAAATAAAATACGCAATTATTTAATGTTTTGCGTTAAATATTCTTATGTGAAAAATAACTAGAAGCTATGTTTTATGTTTATGTTTTTAAAATGTCATCTTTAAGCAAATTATTTTTCTCCCACCCAAAAGGCCAGAGCTCATACATCTATATGATTGTCTAGTTTGTGTTATTTCTTGATGGAAGTGGTACTCCCTGAAAACTTTGGCAGGCTTGTCTGTAGAATATCAAATGCTACCACCTGTTTAATCAATAGTTTTGATTTAGGGGAGAAGAAATATAGAATTAGATTGTGATTGTATTCGTCCATAAAAATATTCACTTATCATTAAAAGTTTATGATTTCTGTTTTATATCCCTTCTAGCAAAACTTTGATTAGAGAACTTTTGAATTTTTCATTTAATTAATAATTATTTTCTTAGAGACAGGATCTTGTTATGTTGTCTAGGCTGAACTCAAAGTTCTAGGCTCAAGTGATCCTTCCACCTCAGCCTCTTGAGTAGCTGGGACTACAGGCATGTGCCAGGGTGCCAGGCTCCTAAAGGACTTTTGTGAATAATTCTTTGCAAATGTATTCTATAGTTCAAACCTAATGAGCAAGTTGGATTAGCATTATCAATTGGTAATGTGGTTCTCAATATTGTTCAGTGCATCTTAATTGTTCTAAATATGGCTTAAAACCTAGCTCATCACAAAAATGTGAAAAATAAGATTAAGTTTTTTATTTCTCTCCTATGATGACAAAACAAATTCCTAACTGACAATATAAAGTCTATTCTTTTCTTTGTAAATACACATGTTCAGAAAAATCTTTGTTTCAAAGTTAATTTATTTTTAAAAAGGAGAAACACCTGGAAAAACTGTGAATTCTAATTACATATAATATTAATTGTAAAGAATTGTAAAGAATTAATTTCTTCATTCTCCAAAAGTAGACTTGTATTACAATATTGCAGTTTCTAAGTAAATTTGAAAAAAAAAACAGCCAAAAGTTCAGTGTTTAAATATCAATGATTAACATGAGTATTATTTCCAATAAATTGCACTTTTTAAAATATATTCAGATTATTATAGGCTAATTATGCTCTTTTCACTCATTACCCTAGGACTTTCTTTCTTGTTCTTATTATCTATTTTAAAATTAACAGTGGTAAAAGTAAAATATAATATGAAAGGTATATTCTATTAAAGTAAAAATATCATTCTAAAGTCACATAAATGTAGATACTAAACTATAAAAGTTTTGAAAATGTGCTATGCTTCTTTAATATAAACAAATTTTCTCTTCTGTGAATAATTTTTAAAGCACTGATATTTCAGATTAGAATTGGCCTTCTATTTTCCGGCCTTCTGAAAAGACTTGACATCCAAACTGACTGGATTTCAATTGTTACCACCTTTAAGAAGACATTATTTCATTTCATTTCATTTCGTGTCTAAAAGTTCTAGGAAAAACATGAAAACAAATAGCTTATTAATCTATCTTCAAATAGATGACTCACATAGGTGGTGCACCTACAAGAACACATATAATTGTGCTTTCCAAAATAATTTTCTTCTAATATTGCTTCTTTTATATGATGATGATTTTCAACTTTTAATGACACTCCTTATATAAATGACTTTTCAAAAAGACACGCTTACACTTTGTAGGACCAATTAACTTCCTGCTGAATGTCTGTTTTAAAAATAAATTTTTCAAGTATTTATTTCCAGGCATTCAATAAAAAAGGTGTTCACTTTATTAAAAAATTCAAGTTATGGCAGGGCGCGGTGGCTCACACCTCTAATTCCAGCACTTTGGGAGGCTGAGGCGGGTGGATCACGAGATCAGGAGATCGAGACCATCCTGGCTAACACGGTGAAACCCCGTCTCTACTAAAAATACAAAAAATTAGCCTGGCGTGGTGGCGGCGCCTGTAGTCCCAGCTACTGAGGCTGAGGCAGGAGAATGGCGGGAACCCGAGAGGCGGAGCTTGCAGTGAGGCCAGATCGGGCCACTCACTCCAGCCTGGGCAACAGAGCGAGACTCCATCTCAAAAAACAAACAAACAAACCCAAAATTCAAGATATGTAGAAAGTCCAACTTGATGTTGTCCAAGAAAACATTCTGCAATGTTGGAATTGTTTACATCTTCACTGTCCCAAATTGTAGCTTACTGCAACATGGACCTGTTGATTATTATTATTATTATTATTATTATTATTTGCAATTGAGAAGCTGAATTTTTAATTTAATTTATTATTTTAAATTTTAATAGCTTTCATTATGAAAAGAGTGACTACCATATAGGATAGTGCAGATGCAAAACGTTACATCAACATCAACTGTTTGGCATTCCTGTTTTTCCTGATATTTTCCTAAAACTATGCAGATAGTTTTATTAGCATATAAAACAATATTGAAGGGAATACAACTGTCAGCACTATTATTTTTAAAAACGGTCAGAGTTTGAACTATATAGTATGAAAACTTTTAAAACACTTTTTCTTTAATATCAAAGTTCTACTTTCAAATAAGTGACTCAAATGATGAGAGGCTACACGGACACATGTAATTATGTAACCCAAAATAATTTTCTCCCATAATTGTTTCTTTTATATGATCACTACTTTCAACTTTTAATGACATTCCCTTTATAAATAAATGATTTTTCAAAAGACATCCATTACACTTTCTAGGACCAATTGACTTCTTGCTGAATGACTGCTTTTAAAAACACATTTCTCAAGTATTTATTTCAAGGCTTTTAATGATGAAATCTTCACTTGATTAAAATACATGTTTCATTGTTGGTATTTTGAGAATGACAGGCATGATTTCATATAGCTAAAATAATTTATAAAACCTGTCAGAAAATTGAGACACTTATTATTGTGTATGTAAGAAAATTCCAACCACAAAATTCGCCCCAAAGTACCTCTGACCTGGGGACGGAGTAATTGGCATGCTGTTCTTTTGAACATATTCCCAAATTAGTGATTGATTGTTATCTTAGATTTAATAAAATAATTAAAATTTTTCATTTCCAGAGTTTTAAAACTGTATTATCTTTTATGGCTTATTGTAGTCATGTTATAGGTACTATCGCTACACTATTTTATTCCAGTGATAAATTTTAAAGTTTCTATTTCTGTAAGATAGAAATACAAGAAAAAGAAAATAAACTGATTGACACAACGTTGAAAAATGTAAAGAATCACTGTTTTTAGTCATGTTAAAGATACTTATCCGATAAAGAATGGCTATTTTTAGTCACGGTAAATATACTTTGGTGATTTTATTTGCCTAAGGAAATAAAGTTGAGTCTAACATTGGAAGAATTTATATTTCCTATTTTAAAGAATGTTCCTTAAGGACCAGCACACAAGTGTGTAAACTACTTTATATATGTATCATTTAGGACATGGATTAGCTAAAAACTATTTTAAAATGTTGGAAATAAACTTTCATATCATATGCATAAGAGGCATTAGGAAAACTGGATTCTGTACTGTTGCTCCATGCTGTGAGTGTAATTTTAGATCATTTAATAGATTTCTTTTAGCATTCAGGCTAAATCTTTCATATTTAATTCTACAACAAGATAAAAAAATTGCTTACTGCTGTAAAATGTCATACTTTTACAGTTAGATGTATTAGCATTAATAAAGAAAAAGTAGTCATTGATTCAGAAAAGTAAATCATATTAAGGTGAACACACTGATTTTTTAAATAGTTATCTGTATTCATAAGTTTATATTAATTTTTTTCTAATTAAAAACATACAATATGCAATCATAGGCAAAGGTCAGTCTTTTTTTAATTATTTTCCCCACTTAATTAGACATTTGTTTCTCTGCAGATGGGAGTTTGCAAGATTAAACTTCTTAGTATTTAAAGGTCATGTATTAAACCCAAGCGAAGGGTTTATACGTACATTATACAGTGTTAATATACATTAACTTATATTCCTAATATAGGCTATACATATATATGTGTATCTATAAGGTGAAAAAAGAGAATAAATTTACTTAAAGCATTGTAAAAAATAGACATTTTAATACTGGGTTTTTTCCTTTCACTTCTGCTTCTATTTAAAATGGGCATTATGTAAAAGCAAACACAGAGAGAGAATAGTCAAACCAGTATCAGAAGTGATAAAAATGATATATATAAAAGATGTCTTAAATATATATGTAACGTATACATATATATGATTTTGATGTATTTTATATATGTGATTTTTGAGCTATCCCATCTATGTTTGTTACCTGTAGAACCTGGAATTATATACTTGCAAATTTACTTTCAGTATCTGAAAGATTTATCACAATGTGAGATATGTGTTCAAATGATCAGAATATACATTACGAATTCTCAAGTTTCTCCAATTGCATTCCATCAATTCTATCTTGAATCCAGTGCTTTAGATATAGTGTATTGTGGAGAAGATTGACTATAACGTAGCATTGGAAAGCATAACTCTATCTTTTGCCTTAAAAGTTAAAACCATTTCAAAGACAGCACCAAGAGGAAGGGAGGCATTTTGCAAGCATTGTTGTCAAAGGGCCATGGAAAAAGCCAGTAAATAATGGAGGCAGATACTGAAAGAAGAATCCCAAATCTAAATGACAGAGTAGAAAATGTGCCTCATTAGAAGTACACAGGAGGAACACAAAAAGGGAAAGAAAGAGAACGTCAACACCTTGGGAGGAGAGGATTGGAGTCAGTTGACTTTGATAAATTGAAAGAGTTATGAAAAACAAATGAAACTGACATTCAATAGGAACAAGTATGGTGTAATGCAATTAAGACAGAGAAAGGGGTTGCATGCAAACAATGAGCAGTAACACATTGAGCTGTGTAACATTCATCTCATTCTCAAGTAGGAAGGGGAAAGTGGAGGCCATTTTACAAAGGAGTAAACAGGTGTAGGGCACCTTCACAATTCACTAGGAGAAGGAACTAAGATTATAATTATCTCGCATCTGTTAGCTTAAGAATTTCCCCTGATCACCATACTGTCGTGGAATCTAACAGGAAATGGTCTAAGGAATCATAACTGATTAAAAGAACTGACTCCACTCCTCAACATCCGATCCAAGAGCAGATCTTTCAGCACCATTCAACATGTGTTGTAAATGTCTTCACTTCTGTCATTTCTGGTGCTTCTGTGCCAGCGCAAGACACCGTCACCCCGCTCTGCCCCGATGGTTGTTTTTCAGACAGCAGATTAAGTGGTTTCTCCCCCGATATCCTTTTGTTTATGAAACCTACAGTGGGCTTAATGGCATTAGAATAAAAAACAAGCCTCTGGACATTGCTAACGGTTCTTTATATGATCAGTTCCCTTCCTCCCCCAACACTGCCTGTCTACATTTGCATCAACTTTCTTTGTTTTCTGGAAGTTATGTTTGCATTTTCCTCACAATGAAATGTTTTCTATTCCCTAACTAAAAAGCCTTGAAATGACATGAGGAATATCCAGTGTGGCCAAGGAATTGTAATACCATCTTTTATTATTACATTTTGATGAAAAAGTTCAGGTTTGGTGTGGACAATAATGTACTCATCTGTTTTTAAAATGTTGAAAATTTAAAATAAATTTACAAGCAATCCCATTCCCTATGTAACTCAGCTAACTTATGAGTGACTGAGAAGAAAGAGCAGTTTCTTTTCCCAGTATGAATGCATCTGTATTCAAGATCATATTTTGTCTGAGCTTTGTCACTTTTCACATGAAATTAATTTTTCTTTGTTGACTATTGTCATAATAATTGGATATCCACTCCATGAAAAGCAATTCTTGGATGTTCCAGTCAGATCTCTGCATTTAAATAAAAAATTGACAGAGCAGAAAACAGAAGAAAAACATGTACACTGAAGAGGTGCTACCTGCTGCCTCTGACTCTGGGTGAGCATATGTTCTGCAGAGGCAGAGTCAGCTCACTGATGTCTACCATTCCCTCTGTTTAGTGCCCAAGGTAGCAATTATCAGGAACCATTTATTTTTTCTACTTCATACTATTTCTTTGCTTAAACTCTCAAAGCTTTGGAAACTGTTCAAGAAAGGACAGGTCCAGGGAAGCTGAGAGATACTCATTATATAAGCAAAATAGTTCATTAAACGTAAGACTGTGACTGCAGGCAGCTGTCTGGTCATGCTTTGCCACAGCCAGGTTATTTTAAAGTTGGTATAAATTAAGTAAGTTCTTTTTATAGCAGTATCTTCTGGGTTCAGGCGTATTTCAAGAGGGCAGGAAAATAATTAATTTTGGACTCTTGAATATTCAGTACCTGTGAACACTGCATTGGAACAATTTATAGGAAGCAATCTTTTTATGATTTTCAATTGAATGGGTGAGAAATATCAACTATAGTTCTAATAATTGTCAGCAATAGAGTCAAATAGATAATAAACAGGCATTTTGAAAAGTTTCAGGGAGAAAACTCCTCTTTTTCTTTTTTGTTTTATGAATGAGAGGGTGTCATCTTGTTTAGTCTGTGTCATGCCGGAGTATGGTTAGATATGAAATACTGTGTCAAGTTTGGGATGAAAAATAATAGTGATATAAGTATTCTACTTAGTTTGCATAATCTATTTAGGTGAACCAGTTAAAATTATTTAATTCCAAATATTCAAAACGTTTAAACTATAATTTTGTTTTTAGTTTTGCTCAGTTTTCCAACATTTTTATATATTTTGTTGTATCAACAAGATTACATATTTTGCCACGTATGTGTATGACAAAAGCTGTATGTGTGTGTACATACATACATACGTACCTTTTTACCAATAGTTCTCGATTCATTTCTTTTTTGCATATTTTGAAATCACGCTTCTGGTTAAGTGATGATTTTCTAACTACAAGGCAATATTAAAAAGGCCCTCTTCTTTGTGTGATTAAATCATATTTATTCAGTCTGATAGTTGTTCTGGTATAGAAATTAATATGATTTTTAAATTTTATGTATTTTATTATGTTTTGTGATCATTATTATTCTAGGCAAATATTTTAATTTTTTATTTTATAAGGGTATAATTGATAAAGATTGTATAACTTACACAACATATTTTGATATAAATATACATTGTGAAATGTTTAAATCAAGCTAATCAACATATGCATCCTCTCACATAACTTTTTTTTTGCAGTCAAAATGTTTAACATCTATTCTCTTAGCAATTTCTAAGTATAAAATACGTTATTATTAACTATAGTTACTATGCTGTATGATAGACCTGCAGAATTTATTCATCCTAACTAAAACTTTGCACACTTTGACCAACTTCTCTCAATCTCCCAGTGTTTTCTAGACTCTGGCAACCACTATTCTACCCTCTGCTTCTATGAACTTGACATTTTAGATTCCACATGTAAATGAGATCATGCATTTATTTGTCTCTCTGTATCTGGCTTATTTCACTTACCAGTGATTTTTAGATTCATTCATGGTGTCATAAATGGTTGAATTCCCTTCATTGATAAAGCTAAATGCTATTCTGTTGCATATATACAATATTTTCTTTAACCATCCTTTTGTTGATAGGCACTTAGGTTGGTTCCATATCTTGGCTACTGTGAATAATGCTGCAAATAACATGGGAGTGCAATCTCTTTGACATAATGATGTCATTTCCTTTGGATATAGACCCAGAAGTGAGATTGCTGGGTCCTATAATGATTCCATTTTAATGTTTTGATGAACTTGCACACTGTTTCCCAAATTGGCTGCACAAGTTGACATTCCTATCATCAGTGTACAAGTGTTCTCTTCTCTCCATATATTCACCAACTGTTATCTTTTGACTTTTGATAATGGCTGTTGTAGTAAGTGTGGAGTTAGATCTTTTTGCAGCTTTAATTTGTACTTCCAAGATGATTAGTGATGTTAAGTACTTTTTCATATATCTGTTGAGCATTGGTATGTCTGTTTTGAGAAATGACTAAGATTTTATGCTTGGAGAGAACATTTAACACCGTATTTCCCAAATTGAATTCTGTAAAATCTCAAAACTATGAGCAAAAATTTTAAAAAATTATCTGAATGTTTTAGATATTTGGAATTGAACCATTTAAACTGATTTATCGAAGGCAAGACCCCACAGATTTACAACCGTCATGCTCATCAGATTAGCAACAATTTCTAAGTTGATTTGCCATGGTACTGCCGGTAACATCTTGAGAGACCCAGTTTTTCTTTAAATTAAAACTCAGTCAGTAAAATATTGCTAAATCACAAAACTCTTGCTGTACAGCAAAGAAAGTGAGGTCCTTGGAGGTTAATCGGCTGAGCCAAAGACGAGGAGGGAATTACTGACAATACCATGTCTTTTGGTTTTAGATCACTGGCATTTCCACTGCACTACCTTCTTTTTTTTTGTCAATTCAGATGACCAGCACTATTGCCACTAACCTTAAATACCATGCTCCAGGCAAGAAGCAGCATCAACATGAGTCAACCCCGCAAAGAGTTTTTGGACAGAAGGGCAGATGTGCTTGTTAGCTGCCTTGGGTGTTCGATCAGATGCATCTCTAGTAATTTATGTTTTGAAAGGTTATGTACAGAGAAAAATTTAGCTCCTATGGCAAATTCAAAACATGTCTCCCTATACTCTTTCTTGTATATGCACACACATACACACAAACCTGCAAAATGTGGAACTTATGAGTTTCTCAACAACTGACACAAGACCATTAAGAAGAATCTACAGAAAGTCTCAGACACATTCTTTTACTCTGAAATACTGATTATTTATTGTTAGGGACCATATACACAAGTTTGAAATATCTACATTCTTCTACAATGGCATATATCAGAGTGAGATCCACCAGCTTGAGTGTTTTCCTGATATTTTATATTGTTCATTTAGAGATGGGAAATTTGTTTATGAGTTTATTGTATCAACAACATTATATATTTTGCCACGTATGTGTATGACAAAAGCTGTATGTGTGTGTATATACAACATACATACATACATACATACATACATACATACATAGTTTTTACCAGTGATTCTTAATTCATTTATTTTTTGTATATTTTGAAATCGTACTTCTGGTTAAGTGATGATTTTCTAACTACGAGGCAGTATTAAAAAGGCCCTCTTCTTTGTGTGATTAAATTACATTATTAATTCAGTCTGATGGTTGTTCTGGTATAGAAATTAATATGATATTTTTTATGTAGTGTTAAGTTCTTATAAATAATTACTAATTTTCTTCCTGAAACTATTATTAATTTTTTAGTCATGGACAATTCTTCACTAAATTTGTGTGGTTCTGTCAAAGTGTTTTATAAGAAGTGACCTTTATTGTCAAGATATCTCAATGGTATGGCTTATTAAATTATTGTTTATTTAAAGCTTTTATGTTGCAAAAGTAACACACAGGAAAGACGTAAAACGATTTAAACTATATAAGGAAAAGGCCAATGTTATTGCCCTGTCTTCGCCAACCCCAATGCTATGATGCTAGTCTTGGATGTGCTTCTGTTTTCTCAATGCTGATTTAAAACATCAGTATTTAACTGCATACACTTTCCTATTTTCTCTATGCATACCCACATGCTTATAGTTTTATATGAATGAGATCATATCACAAACACTAAAGGATTATACACAATTTTAGTTTTTCGTATATGCTTGCCCTTTTTCTTCTCTCCAGTCAACATACTCAAAAGAATAATGCATGTTAATAGATCCTTTCATTTTCTCTCTGTGCTCTGTATTCTTATTTCCCTTTCCTTCCTTGCCACTTTCTTTCTTTCTTTCCTTCTCCTTCCTTTCTCCCTTCCTTTCCTTCCTCCCTCTTTCCCTTCCTCCTTCCTCCCTCCCTCTCTTCCCCTTTCCTTTTTTCCTCCTCCCTCCCTCCCTCTTTCCCTCCTTCCTTCCTCCCTCCCTCCCTCCCTCCCTCCCTCCCTCCCTTCCTTCCTTCCTTCCTTTCTTTCTTTCTTCTTTCTCTCTCTCTCCTTCATTTCTTCCTTTTTTCCTTTCTCTCTCTCTCTCATTGTTTCCTCCTTTCGTTTAGTGATAGCTATAGAACTATCTACCATCTATATTTTTTACTTGTTATTGTCTTTAAACCTCTTTTAAATTTATTTAACACTTCAATAAATTAATACCTACTTTCAGTATCTTCACACAAGTGGCTTCTCACTGATTTTTCTTTATCTAGAGGTCTCTAGCATTTATTACTTCCTTTTTTTTACATTGCTTATTGTTTTGTTTGCGATTCCTAAAGAGCATTGTTTATTTTTATCTTAGCAATATTACTATAATGCAAGATTAAAAAGGGATTGTTTGCATGGAGAAAATATATAAAACTTATACTCTCGTTTGCACCTATTTGAACCAATTTTTCTTTTTATGATGTTTTTGTGGTCATTTGTGATGTCTCTTATTGATAGCAACAAAAGCCTTAATAAAATTATCATGCTCAGTTTTATTTGTGCAATAATTTATTAAATATATCTGAAAATAGTATTTTTATAATATAACATTAGAAAGGTTGTTATTGGTCAATAAATCTTCATTGATTGTATGTTACTAGGGTAAAATATAATATATAAATACTGGTGATCCAAGTGATACTAATTTCATAATCTCTACCTTGCCTTGCAAAATAAAGAGTTCTTTAACTACTGTAAACTAAACATTTGCCTTTTAACGTGTAATTTAGCTTCTCTCAGAAGAATTAATTTGCCAGGAATATCGTTATTTAATGTTTTATACTGAAAATAAAATCATAGTGATTTATCAAAAGCCAACAAATGTCTTAAGCAATGTCTAATTCTACCAATATAAGAGAAGTTAACTTTAGAGCTGTGTAGTAAGAAAAGCTTTGCTTCCCTGAGAAGCTGGAGTATGGTCCATTGACAATGAACATTTTTGTAACTGGAAGTATTTTTCTTTCTGTTTGGTCAACAGGAGCTAAGACCCAAAGTGTGGATCTATTCTAGCAGGTGTGTTGGCTTTTTGGTCGTATGCATTTGCATATTATGATTCCTCTCATCTTACTGCACTGACATATCTCAATGCCCCGTTTGACTTTAAATTCATAGTTAATTTTATACATTTCTTGATGTTGAGTTTTTCCCATATGTTGTGGAATTAGGCCAGTCATGAAAACAACTAAATAGATAAGTAAAGTAGATATTCAAAAGCAAAAATAAAGATAAAATGTGTCTTACCTACAAATTATACTTTATTATATTTATTAAACAAAATTTCAAGGATGTATTAAGAATTGAAATATTTTAGAATAGGTAGAGCGAATATCATTGATCCTCAGTTGGGTTGCTGCTGTCAGATTGCAGGTGAGATATCTGACAGGAAAGGGACACAGATATTTGCCTGGATGTGTGCTATGGATAAAGCCTAAAGTCAGCATGTTAGGTTCGCTGGAAAATTACTGTGAAACAAACACGTTTAAAAAATCATCTACCACCATCTCACTGGTTTTGTTGTGGCGGTTCTTTTCTATTGGGACATGCATAACTCATGTCTGTATATTTCTATCTAATAGAGACATTGTGAGAGCAAAAATAAAATAAATCATATGTTGCCAGATTTTATGAATCTCAGTGCTAGGTACTTTTATCTTCATAGACTGTGAACTAACTATTCATCCTTTACTACTGAGTAAAGATGATCTTTCTAAATTCCAATTTGAATCATGTTAGTTTTCTGCTTAAAATTATTTATGGCATATCCTCATACATAACCTAAAATCGAAATTTATTTGCTTGGTACAATGTCCTTCATTAGCTGGTACTTGCCACTTGTCTGGATTAATTTCCTAAAACTCTCCAACAAAAGTTATATTTCAACAATAATAAATTATGTGCCATTCTTGATAAGGAGCACTTTTTGTCTTTCTAACAAAAAAGTCATTTTATTTTCTAGAAGTGTCCTTTTCTGTACAACTTGATGCACTTCTCCTTAGATTCTAGGGAGAGGCTTACCTGAATTTATCAAAAAGTGTTAAAAGTTGTCTGTCCTTTCTCTTACCGTAATTCTATGTACAGTGCTGGGGAATGGTTAATGACCCAAACATCTGTCACTCCACTCTTATATTATTATGAAGGAGCTTTAGTCTCCTTGCTTTTCATGAGTTCTTTGTTCAAAGTTGCAGTAGACATTAGTGTATTGTACAAAGTTTCTAGTTTCCTTGAATATGGACACATATCAAACAAATATTCTCTGGAAAGAGAAGACTGCTCTGGTTAGCAATGAGTGTGAGGGAAGAGAGGAAACGACAAAGAGAAGATGGGCTAGAACCTATCTTCCACGCACAGAACATTATACAGTCAGTTAAGGTACATGAAAATTTGTTATTGCTGCTGTGCTTTCAGGAGGAATAGAAAGTGAGCAGGAGAGACCTTGTACAAAATCGGGGAAACCAGAATTAAAAGGAATAAAAATCGACATGAGCATTTTGATTTCTACTTTTGTATAATGGATCTATCAACCTTGAACATGGTTTTGATGCAGTGACCCGGAAAAAATAATAACAAATGGCATAGGTGCTGGGAAGCTTGGATCTAAAAGTATTGAATTTCTTGGCAGGCAGAGGTGATCCTATAATTGGGGAAATGCAACAGGTGAGGGCCTCAGCCTACCTCTATGATAGTGCTTATTGTTTGTATTAAAAATCAATAGTTTGTCTTCTTATGTAATTCCATAAGAAAGGGTACCTTGATTATTTTCAGATTATTAGAATATAGTATAATATTTAAATGTTGAAAGAATGTATGAATGACCGAGAGAATGAACAAATGAGTAAATATATTGCACTCATACTTGTTTCTGCCAGTGGAGAGGAAAAATAGTGTTCGGTAGGGGCTGAAGTACTAGCGAGTATTTGATTACCAGGTTGCACTACATAATTCATATTATGTATGGATCTAATTCATAAAAGCAGAGTTGAGTTGAGCATAGCAAAGAATAATAACCAAGATAACATAAAATAGATATTTCATATTATCAATAAATAGTTACATCTTTATCAATTCAAACGTTATTTAGGATTTCTGCAAAGCTTGAATCATGGCTACTATTGAAAATCTATTCTGCTACCTGGAAGAGAAAATTCAAGTTAGTTATTAGATGTGGGACTGATAATTTAGCTTCATCACTCTGAGCAGGGTGCCTGAACAAAATCCCTTTCCTCGTGGTACACAAACTACTTCTGTAAAAAAAGCACGTGAGGAATAAAACTGTTTTGTTATTGGCCACATTAATTTCCCTGTAGAATCTCAGACAACTTTGTATATTTTCCTGTATATGATCATCACTTTTCAATGATCTCAAACAGTGCTTGTAAATTCAGATGTTTTACTGAAAGCATTAATGTGGATGAAAAAGATGATGTTTTTAATACGATACAATTGTAAACCTATTTGTATCAAACCACTCTTTGTAATCGCAATACTAACTTTTGATTAAAATAGCATCTTTTTAAATTAGTGCTATTTTCTTGTCAGATGTACCAGTCAAAGTAATTCTCTTATTATTTAATCTATTGTAAAACTTTCTAAATCGTTTACCTGAGTCATATGTTTTGAGTGTTTATGTTAAGCAGGAAAATGTTAATATTAAAAAGCCAACCACTGATTATAACTTCTACAATATGTAAATCTGGAAACACAGGAACTGTTATTCTGTCGACCACTCCATAACAGTAATTAATGCCTATTTCACAAAGATTCTCTTGTGGGAATAAAAATGAACATGTAAAATGGTTTCATCCAGAGGTTCCAAATTTCTTTATTTGAAGTTTGCTGAGAATCAAGAGCAGTAAAATTTAGCTTTATTCAGACTAACACAGGAACAGAAAACCAAACACCTCATGTTCTTACTTGTAAGTGGGAGCTGAAGGATGAAAACACGTGGGCACATTAGGGGGAACAACACTGTCTGGGGCCTGTGGTGGGGGTGAGGGGGTGGGAGAGCTCCAGGAAGAACAGCTGATGGATGCTGGGCCTAATATCTGGATGATGGTTTGATCTGTGCAGCAAAACACCATGGCACATATTTACCTGTGTGACAAACCTGTACATCCTGCGCATGCACTGCAGAACTTAAAAGTTGAAGAAAAAATTATGGTTATTACTTGTTATGCCTCTTCTTTGGGTTGAAATATTTTTGCTTTCATTTTTCTTTAAAATCCTTATTTTGAAGTATCCAAACATATACTGCATATTAGACACAATATTTAATAACTAAATCTGTACTGATAACTTTTATTTAACAACGGTTAACATTTGGACTTAATTTGTTATATTTTTTGCTGATATATTTATGAGTAATGTTATCACGGCATTTTGACCTCAAAAATTACAGCATGCATTTACAATAAATATAAATATTTCCTGTTTAACCACAATATTAACTCATCTAAAAGTTGAAAGTATTTTCCTAAATTTATTGAACATTTACCCTATATTCAGATGTTACAAATTGTCTAGCGAATATTTTTTAGCTGTTTTTATTTTAAACTGATTTTTAAGACCAGCATCTAAACAAGGAATAGATATTGCCCTTAGTTATGTCCCTTAAGTTTCCTTTAATCCAGAATGGATTTAACATGGAATTGTTGAATGGTAGTTACTAATGTTTTATAAGTGGGAATATTTCGGGATGGCAGATCTACCCTTCCTCTTGTTAGGGTGGTTGAAGGTTGTAGTGGCTGTTGAAAGTGTCATTCAGACCTCCTTTACATAGAGGAGCTGCTGTGAAGTTCCTCTCTGTACTTAGCTAACAATTGCTAGTTGCCATACATTCAGGATTTACTTTAGCTTTCACTAAAGGCCTTACTCCCCTCAGGCAGCTCTGAGCAAATCTCTCATATATCCAACTCTTAGCAACTGCTTGGAGGACTCAAAAGAATTCTTTTAAAAAGTGGTCTAGGAAATGTAGAAAACTCTTTTGACATTCGTTCAGATTTCCCTTTTTCTTAGCAGTATAGCATAGCAGGCTGGGCATGGTGGCTTACGCCTGTAATCCCAGCTCTTTGGGAGGTTGAGGCGGGTGGATCACTTGAGGTCAGGAGTTCGAGACCACTCTGGCCAACATGACAAAACCCTGTTTCTACTAAAAATACAAAACTAGCCAGGTGTGGTGGTGTGGACCTGTAGTCCCAGCTACTCAGCAGGCTGAGGCATAAGAATGGCTTGAACCCAGGAGGCAGAGATTGCAGGGAGCTGAGATTGCACCACTGCACTTCAGCCTGGGCAACAGAGTGAGACTCCATAAAAACCAAAACCAAAACCAAAACAAACAAAAAAACAACCGTACAGTATAGCAAGAACAATCAGAAAAATGTATGTGTGTGTATGTGTGTGTATAGATAGATAGATAGATAGATAGATAGATAGATAGATAGATAGAAAGATTGACAATGTCCTCCATTTTTATTACCACAACACACTGAAGTGATAGATAATGGTTTAGTTAATTATTCTCAAAAGTGGATTAAAGTCTCCCCTCCACCAAAGGATTTTATGTCCATCTCCACTCCCACTATTACAAATTGCTGACAAACATTAAACATTTAGGACTAAAATACTGAATAATATTTCTTGCTGCTATTAGGGGAAAGACATTTTTAATTGTGAAATTAGGGCCCTTTATATTTCTACTGATGGTCATTATAATATGTCCATGAGAATGAAAGTATGTAAAATTGTTATTTAAGCTTCCATTTTTGTTATAAAAATACAAAATGTAGGAGATTCAAATTTTTATTTGAATCTTTTATTCAAATTTGAATATTTTATTCCCACATTTATTCAATAAGCTTGTATTGAATTCTTGGACTGGGACAGATTTGAAGTTCAGTAATACCTGTCTCAATTCTAAAATTGTTCAATGGAACAAATAAACATTAAAAATGCCATTATTCAGCTGGGCGCTGTGGCTCACACTTGTAATCTCAGCACTTTGGGAGGCCAAGGCGGGTGGATCACCTGAAGTCAAGAGTGCAAGACCAGCCTGACCAACATGGTGAAACCCTGTCTCTACTAAAAATACAAAAATTATCCAGTCGTGGTGGCAGATGCCTGTAATCTCAGCTACTCGGGAGGCTGAGGCAGGAGAATCACTTGAACCCAGGAGGCAGAGGTTGCAGTGAGCCGAGATCACGCCATTGTACTCCAGTCTGGGCGACAGAGTGAGATTCCGTCACAAACAAACAAACACACACACAAACAAAAAGGGCCTTATTCAAGAGGAATACTGTTTTAAGTCCTAAAAAGAGGAATAAAGAAAAAGCTTTAGCAGCTTGGAGGAAGGGTGTATTAGTTACAACTAGATCAGGGAAAGCATCCAACTTTGCTGGTGAATTATGTAGCTGCTTTGATGTGTCCCCAACACTGAAGGCCCCAGTAAGTCACTGCAGCCTGGATTCTATGGCAACCAAACCACCCAAACGAAAATTTAAAATTGAATGAAGGTGGATAAAATTGTTGAATCGTGTAGTGAACACACATAGCAAACTAAATAAAAGAGAGTATTATGTTTTTCACAATAATTCCATGTTACTTATTTGCTGAAGTTTCCAAAGTAAAAGCAGCAATTGGATAACAAATAGCAGGTTCTTTTTTTAAAAAAGAGTTGTACCTTCACAAAAAAAGTGGTATTTTGGTGGATCATCTGTTTAGTGCTCAAAATTCAAATGTACTCTGCTTACTGTAGCAGTAAGGCCTGACCCGGGTGGCCAGAACACAAAATATGGCTGTTAACTGTTACCAAAAATTTAAGCACTTTGCCTGAGAAACACAGATTAGCCTTTATAGATTTGGCCTTGCCTGTATAAACCTATGAATCAAGAGGGACTGTCTTACTCCAGGCAGTTAGTTTTTACAATGGAACAGTAAATAGGCCCTAATTAATGACTTTTTGTAATTATTCTTCTGTATGTAGACATTTACTGGTGTTCAGACATTAACTGTGACATCAACATGATTGCCTGTCAGTAAAAAGACCACTTTGTGCTTAATTATGTATTTCAGGGACTCATATATCTCATAGCTCTCAAAATCACTTCAAGTAGCCTCTAAGTCTCTCAATGGACTATAAAGTCTGAAGGTAGAGGTCTCTTTTGACCTCTTCCTTCCTTGTCAATTTTAATCTCTTATATCATATGCATACAACTTCCTCTCCCCTACTCCACTCCTAAAAATGCCTATACATAAAGTATAGGACCATGCTGTGCCACACGGAAACTACTAGCCACATGTGGTGATTCAAAGGTAAATTTCATAAAATTAAATAAAATTACAAGTTTGTTTTTTAGTCAGACTAATTATATGTTAAGTGTTCAATAACCACATAGTGGCTAGTTACAATATGTGCATATGTAGAGTATTTTCATCGTCACAGAAAGTTCTATTGGACATCATGGCATACAGCAAAAGCTCCATGAAGTCCTGGTTTTTGTCTGTTTCTTTCACTGATCTATCTCTAGAGTTTACAATATTGCTAGGCAAAGGGTACGTGCTCAAGAACTATTGGTTCATTGAATAAATGACTATTCCCTTTCCCCTATGTTCGAATTTGTTTTGGGATTGCACCTAGAGACACAAACTTCAGGAATGCATGAAGTCACATAAAGAGCACTCTATCACAGAGATAAGAATGTGCAATGGGGTACTTACACATTGAGCTCTCTTCTGGATCTGAAGTACCACAGAGAATGCACTAATTAGGTTTGATAAAATGAGTGCTTCCAGGAAAAGATGGTATGCATTATTTTATCAATTATGACAGACACACAAGAATGAAAGGTCACAAAAC
This sequence comes from Rhinopithecus roxellana, assembly GCF_007565055.1. Taxonomy (NCBI): domain Eukaryota; kingdom Metazoa; phylum Chordata; class Mammalia; order Primates; family Cercopithecidae; genus Rhinopithecus; species Rhinopithecus roxellana. Next base: position 5,497,891 of record NC_044549.1, on the reverse strand, counting down.
ATCGGCTATGAAAAATGTTGAGCTGAGATTTTATCCAACTATATCAAAGAACAATGATCATACTTTAGAAACATTCTTGGGAAACATTAAATTGTTTCTAAAAGACAATAAAAATAATTTAATTGATCAAGATTAAAACAATTATTAGAAAGAGAGAAGAATAAAATTGACCAGAAAAAGAGAGGCTGTTCAAGAAATGATGTTCTAGACTGATACATTTCTCTCTCTCTCTCTCTCTCTGTTATACACACACAGACACACACACACACACAGAGCATTACAACCAAAATATTTTTTTCTTTTATTCCTTAAACTTGAATGCCAGTTGCAAATCATATAGTAACAACTATACATATAGCAAGGTAATTATAGTAAAATGAAGAAAGCAGAACAAATTTGCAAACAATCAAAAGGCTAAGATATGTTTACAATTTAATGACATAAAATAAAAATTTAAATGAGTTTCAAATCAAGAAGGTAAAATTTATAAAATGACAAAATAATACAATTTCAGTTATTCAGTGAAAACCAATAACTTCCAATTATTGTTTGAGAATGTGATTAGACATTTTTTATTATGTGCCCAAAGAAAAATTATTTAGAAACATTGTGATATCCATTAATCAATTAAAGTATCTTTATATTACATTTGTGCAAAAATTATTGTGTTTTTGTCACTAAACATATTGCAAAAACAACTATTAGTTTAGCACTAACCTAATATTTAAGAAAATGTTTAAATAAGATCCTTTATTTACATATCACATAAAAACGCATAATATTAGCAGTGATAGGTTAACTAAAAAAAATTCTAAATAATAACTAGACCAAATTCAAATGTTACAGGATTTAAAAATGAGTTTCCACAAATAACGTTTAAGGAAATGCCTAGCTTTTATTTAAAATCAGAGAGAACAATAGCCTGAAGTTTAGAAGCCAGGAATTGATATCTATCAACATTAATGGTACAGGCTTATAAGAGCTGCACTAGAAGTGTAAACTATGACACTTCTGTAATGTCTGCTCTCATTTCTCTTTTTAACTCAGTTTATCAAATAGTTACTGAAAACCTAGTTGGTTCTAAGTGCTGTGTTGTGTACTGGGGACCCAACATTGCACAAGATGAATTATATGGTCCTTGTCCTTAAGAAGTCTAAAATTTATAGAGGAAGACAGATAATTCAACTTACTCTTATGACGATTGTACTACTAAACTGTATAAGGTGGATAAAACAAGTGGTGTGATGTTAAGTCTAAAATAATGATAGTTTGTTTCATTTTTCTATTTGCACACACTTATGGGGTACAAGTGAAGCTCTCTGAAATGTCTTCAAGGCATTTTCCCCATTGTCTTGGTTATTAACATTCAGCTCCTCTTTACTTGTGCAAATTTCTGCAGCCAGCTTGAATTCCTCCACAGAAAAGTTGGTTTTTCTTTCCTACCACATGGTCAGGCTACAAATTTTCTGAACTTTTATCCTCTGCTTCCTTGTTAAATATAAGTTCCAGTTTCAGATAATCTCTTTGCTTATGCATATGATCATATGCTATTAGAAACAGCCGGGCTACTTCTTGAACATGTTGTACTTGGAAATTTCTTCTACCAGCGACCCTAAATCATCATTCTTGATTTCAAAGTTCCAAAGATATCTGGAGCACAGCCACAATGCTGATAGTCTCTTTGCTAAAGCATAGCAAGAGTGACCTATAATCCAGTTCCCAATCAGTTTCTCATCTTCGTCTGAGAACACCTTCAGCCTGGATTTCACTGACCATGTCACTATCAGTATTTTGGTCACAACAATTTAAAACATCTCTAGGAAGTTTTGAACGTTTCCTCATCTTCCTGTCTTCTTCTGAGACCTCTAAACTGTACCAACCTCTGTATGTTACCCAATTCCATAGTTGCTTCCAAATTTTCAGATATCTTATAAAGATATAAAGATAGGCAATGTCTCACTCTCAGAGCCAATTTTCTGTATTAGTCCGTTCTCATATTACTATAAATAACTACCTGAGACTGAATTTTATGAAGAAAAGAGGTTTAATTGGCTATTAGTTCTACAGGGTGTATAGGAATCATGGTTGGGGAGGCCTCCGGGAATTTATAATCATGGCGAAAGGCAAAGAGGAAGGAGTTATGTCTTACATGGTTGGAGCAGGAGGAATAAAGTGAAGGGGGAAGTGATACACACTTAAATAACCATATCTCGTGAGAACTCACTATCATGAGAACAGCAAAGGAAAAATCCACCGCCATGATCCAATCACCTCCCACCAAGCCTTTCCTTCAACACTGGGCATTACAATTTAACATGAGGTTTGGATGGGAACACAAATTCAAACCGCGTCAGTTCATGTGTCTGTTTTTATAGTAGTGCCATGCTGTTTTTGTTACTACAGCCCAGCCTTGCTATGTATTTGGAAGTTAGCTAATATCATGCCTCCAGCTTTGTTCTTTTTGCTGAGGATTGCTTTGGCTATTCTGGCTTTTTTTTTTTTTTTTTTTTTTTTCAGTTCCATACAAATTATAGGAATAAGTTTTAATAATTCTGTCAAGAATGATATTGGTATTTTGATAAGGATTGCATTGAATTTGTTGATTTCTTTCAGCAATATGGTCATTTTAAAGACAATAATTATTCTGATCTTTGAGCATGGCATGATTTTTCATTTTTTGTGTGTTATTTTCAATTTATCTCATCAGCGTTTTGTGATTTTCCTTGTAGAGATCGTTCATATTTATTTATTTAGGTTTGTGTGTTTTATTTATTTATTTATCTACTTATTGCTATTGTAACTGGTATTGACTTCTTGATTTCTTTCTCAGCTAGATCCTTATTGGCATATAGAAACATTACTGATTTTGTATCTTCATTTTACATCCTGAAACTGTAATAAATATGTTGATTAATTCTGAGAATATTTTGGTGGAGCCTTTAGGCTTTCTAAATATAAGATCATATCATTGCAAAGAGGGACAATTTGACTTTCTCTTTTCCAATCTGAATATCTTCTATTTCTTTATCTTACCTGATTGCTCTGGCTAGGACTCTCAGTGCACACTTCGTTGAATAGCAGTGGTGAGACTGAGCATAACTTCTTGGTCCGGTTCTTTTTTTTTTTTTTTTTTTTTTTTGGGACAGAGTCTCGCTCTGTCGCCCAGGCTGGAGTGCAGTGGCCGGATCTCAGCTCACTGCAAGCTCTGCCTCCCGGGTTTATGCCATTCTCCTGCCTCAGCCTCCCGAGTAGCTGGGACTACAGGCGCCCGCCACCTCGCCTGGCTAGTTTTTTGTATTTTTTAGTAGAGACGGGGTTTCACTGTGTTAGCCAGGATGGTCTCGATCTCCTGACCTCGTGATCCGCCCGCCTCGGGCTCCCAAAGTGCTGGGATTACAGGCTTGAGTCACCGCCTCCGGCCGGTCCAGTTCTTAAAAGAGAAGACTTTCAACTTTTCTGGATTCAGTATAAAACTAGCTCTTGGCTTGTCATATAAGCCTTTATTATTTGGAGACATGTTTCTTCCATGCCTAGTTTATTAAGAGTTATTATTATGAAGTGATGTTGAATTTTATCAGTTGCTTTTTCTGTATCGATTGAGGTGATCATATGTTTTTTCTTCCTGTACCATACTTATTGACTTTTATATGTTAAACTATTCTTGTATGTCTGGTATAAATCCACTTGATTGTACAGTATTATTTTTTGACGTGCTGTTAGATTCAGCTTACTAGTATTTTGTCAATTTTGTGTGTGTGTATATGTCCTGATACGGTTTGAAATTGTGTCTCCACCCAAATTTTATGTCATATTGTAATCCCCAATGTTGGAGGAGGAACATGGTAGAAGGTGATTGGATCATGGGGCTGGACTTCCCTCTTGCTGTTCTCATGACAGTGAGTGCGTTCTCATGTGATATGTTTAAAAGTGTATAGCATCTCCCCCTTCGCTCTCTCCCTCCTGCTCTGCCATTTGAAGATGGTGCCTGCTTCCCCTTCTGTCATGACTGAAAGTTTCCTGAGGCCTCCCCAGCTGTGCTTCCTGTACAGTCTGCAACGCTGTGAGCCAACGAAACCTCTTTACTTTATAAATACCCAGTCTTAGATAGCTCCTTATAGCCATGCAAGAATGGGCTAATACGTGTTCATTAAGGATATTCGCCTGCGGGTTTTTAATTTTTTTCATTTGTCTGTCTGTGTGTGTGTGTGTGTGTGTGTGTGTGTGTGTGTGTGTGTGTGGTTTGTGTGTATGTGTGTGTGTCTTTGCCTGGTTTTGGTATCAGGATAATGCATGCCTCACAGAATGAGTTAAGGAGAGTTCTCTCCTCTTCAATTTTTCTTGGAATAGTCTCAGGAAGATTGGTATTAGTTCTCCTTTGAATATTTGGTAGAATTTGACTGTGAATCCATCTGGTCCTGGACTTTTCTTTGTTGGGATACTTATTATTACTGATTCAATCTCACTACTCATTATAATCTGTTCAAGTTTCCTATTTCTTCATAATTTAATCTTAGGAGATTGAATGTTTCCAGGATTATATCTATTTTCTCTAGGGTTTTTAGAGTATGAGCACATAATTGTTTTTAATCATACGTGATGGTATTTTTTATTTCTGTGGGATCAGTTATAATGTCTTATTTCCTTCATTCTGATGTTGTTTATAGAGTCATTGCGCTTTGTTTTGGTTAGTCTAGCTACTGGTTTATCCATTTAGTTTATATTTTTGAAGAACCAACTTTTTGTTTCACTGATATTTTGCGTTAATTTTTTAACCCTGTTTTACTTAGTTCTAGTCTAATTTTATTATTTCTTTTCTTCCACTAACGTTAGGTTTAGCTTGTTTTTGCCTTTCTAGCTCCTTGGGGTGCACTATTAGATTGTTATTTTGTAATCCTTTTACTTTTTTGATATAGGCAGTTATTATTATACATTTCCATCTTAGCGTTGCTTCTGTTGTATTCCTCAGGTTTTGGTATGTGGTGTTGCAATTTTTATTAGTATCAAAACAGTTAAAAAATATTCATCACTGACCTAATGGTCACTCAGGATCATGTTTATTTTCCATTTATTTGTATAGTTTCCAACATTCCTCTTGGTATTGGTTTCTAGTTTTATTCCATTGTGGTTTGAAAAGATACTTGATATAATTTCATTTATTAAAAGTTTGTTGAGTTTTTTTTTTGTACCTAACATATGGTCTATCCTGTAGAATGTTTCATGTGCTGAGGAAAATAATATATAGTCTTCATTTGTTTGGTAGAATCTTCCGTAACTGTTAGGTCCATTTACTCTAAAGTCTAGTTTAAATCTAATATTTGTTTGTTGATTTTCTGTCTAGATGATCTGTCTACTGCTGAGAATGGAATACTGAAGTCCCCTACTATTGTGGCACTGCAGTCTATTTCACTCATTAGATATGGGAATGTTTACTTTATAAATCTGGGTGCTCCATTATTAGGTACGTATATACTCAGAATTACTATATCCTCTTGCCGGATTGACCCATTTGTCATTATATAATAAAGTTTTTGTTTTTCATTATTTTTGAGGTAAAGTCTGTTTGTATCTAAATATAGCTCCTGTGGCTTGTTTTTGGTTGCTGTTTGTGTGAAACATCTTTTTGCATCTTTTTGCTTTTAGTCTATGTGTATTTACTAGTAAGGTGAATCTCTTGTAAGCAGCGTATAGTTTTATCATGCTGTTTATTTCATTCAGCCATTCTGGATCTTTTAAGCAGATAACTTAATATATTTATATTCAAGGCTATTATTGATATGTGATGCTTTGTTGTCCTGTCATATTGTTCATTGTTTTCTGGTTGATTTTACGTTCTTTATTCTTTCCCTTTTCTCCTATTGATTGCTGTAATTGTTTGTTGGGTAACTGAAGTGATATTAATTGAGTTCTTTCTCTTCCTTTATTGTGCTATTGTTTTGCTAGTGAGTTTTATATTTTTGTATGTTTTTATAATAATAAATCCTGTCCTTTCATTCCCAGGTTTAGGACTCCCTTGAGGATTTCTCCTAGCTGTGGTATAGTGCTAATGAATATTCTCAGCATTTGCTTGGCTGGAAAATACTTTATTTCTTCTTTTATGAAGGAGAATTTTATAAAATAGTATTCTCGGCTGCCAGTTTTTTTTTTTTTTTTTTTAATACTTTAAATATATTATTCCTTTCTCTTCTTGGCTGTAAAATTTCTGTTGAGAAGTTTGCTGTTAGTCTAATGGGGTTTCCTTTATAGGTGTCTGGATGCTTTTCTCTTGCTGTTATTAAAATTCAACCTATCTTTAGCTTTAGACAGTCTAAGCATAATGTGCTTTAGGGGAGATATTTTTGCATCACATCTTCCTAGAGATCACTGAGCTTGCTGTGTTTGAATGTTAATTTCTTTTTTCTTTTTTCTTTTTTTTTTTTTTTTGCTAGACTTGGACTTTTTTTTACTTTTTTGCTAAACTTTTCATCTATTTCATTAAATAGAATTTCTATCCTTTCTTTGCCTCTTTGCACTCCAGGATGCTGACAATTTTAAATATTCAATCTTTTTGTTTTCTAACAAATGGCATTAAGACTTTGCTCACTCTTTTCTATTCTTTTTCCCTTTATTCTATTCTGCCTGGATTATTTGAAAAGACCTGTCTTGAAGTTCTCAGATTTTTTCTTCTGTTAGATCTAGTCTATTGTTGATGGTTTCAAATAGATTCTGTATTTCTTTCAATGAATTCTTCATTTTCAGAATTTCTGTCTAGTTCCTTTCTTCAAAAAACCTCTTTGATAAATTTTTCAGCCATATCCTAAATTGTTTTTAAGAATTCTTTTGTATCTCATTAAGCTTCTTTAAATTCAAATTTTGAGCTCTTTATCTGGGATTTGAGAAATTTCTTTTTGATTAAGATCTATTAATGGAGAATTATCGCATTCCTTTGGAGATGTCATATTTCCTTGCTTTTTCATGTTTCCTGTGTCCTTATTTTAATGTGTGTGCATTTGCTTCTTTTATTTTTGAATTTACATTTGTACAAGAGGACTTTTTCCTGAAGGTATATCTGTGGTGTCAGTTGTATAGGACACTTGGCTTCAGTCCTGGGTATATGCAGTTTTGTCATCTCTGTATGATATATTTGTTTATAAATAGTGTCATTAATATCTGTAAAATCCTCAGCATCTTAGGGCACAGTTATTAATGGAGATTGTGGTAAAATTTTGCTTGGGACAAGTATGGCAGGTGGGCCAGTCTTCTGGCCTCAGGGGTAGCAGTGGTGGGCTGAGGATGCCTGTCCTTGAGCCCCAGAAAAGTATACATTGGTTTTGTTCTCATTGGGTCCAGAGGGTCAGTTCTTGAGTCTCACCATGGCTTTTTTAGATGCTGGTGGTGGCAGCAGCGGCCCAGCAGGTGAACAGACTTGGGTCCCCGGGTAGACAGTGTGGTGTGGGCTATGGCAATAGCAGTGATGGGATGTCTCTCTGGCTCCCAGTGCTACTGGCTGGTGTTGGTGGTGGGTGCAATACAGGGTTGACACCCATATCCCCAGACAAACTGCTCTCAGGCACTCCTGCTGTCTGTGGCAGCAGTGCTGCTGCACCACAGGATTCCACAGAAGCTCAGGCATGGAGGCCAAACCATATGTGGGGTTGCAGTTGACACTTCTATCCCAGACAGGTAGACCTCTGGTTCACCTGCCTCTAACCTCTGGCAGCTGCAGAAACACATATTCAAAGGGAGCAGAGGGGTCCTGTTCTCTACACAAAAGTCTGAGCACAGAGGCTGCTCTGCCTGTGGAGGGGATTTCACTCTCTGCAAAACAAGCACTTTGGTTTCCTTCATCCCCAGGGCTACCTTTTTGTTGTGCAGCACCATCCTTTCCCCAGGGAGTGGTACTCCCTGTGGGCTGGAGTCCTGGAGACCCTGTAGCATCTTTGGGTCTAGTTAGCATTGTGCCACCCACTGCAGCTCTCCAGGCGGACACTGCAGCATGTTAATGGGAGCTCCCAGGATATAAAAATATGGGGGCTCTGGTTCCCAGGGCTAGCTGTAGTCCTCTGATGGCTATGCTCCCAAAATATTGCCCTGCTGCAGCCTCTCAGGTCTCAATGTGTGGCTAAGTGATCTGGTGTGAGCTATCTGTCTGGTGCAGTAAACTTGCAGTGTCTCCAAATCACCACCAACACCAGTGTCAGGGTTTGTGAGAGTAGAAGAGCTTCCACATGGTTCAGACTGCAGTAGTATCAAGCTGATATAGACATCACTGAAGCCCTCTTGCTTACCCTTTTCAGGCAGTACTGAGCCCCTTCAGCTCTCAGCCAGTGTCAGCCAAGTTGGCTGCTAGCTTCCTTTTCCTTCTGTGCCTCAGGTGCTTCCCGTGAGTTCTCCATTGGACTGTGATGTCATTTCCCAGGTAATTCATTTGTGGTATGATTACATATATATTATTTTTGCTATTCTTTCTGAAGAGGGTGGATGACTGATGTCTCTAGTCAGTCATCTTGAACCAGGATCCATATTTCTTATGTAGGATTACATATTTCTTATGTAAAATATTTCACATGTAAAATATTTAAACCAGGATTACATATTTCTTATGTAAAATATTTAAAAGTGCATTGTAATTTCCTTATTAAGTTTACAGCAATATTTTTTTTTTTTGAGATGGAGTCTCGGTCTGTCACCCAGGCTGGAATGTAGTGGTACAATCTCAGCTCACTGCAATCTCTGCCTCCTCAGCCTCCTGAGTAGTTGGGACTACAGGCGTGTGCCACCGCGCTTGGCTAATTTTTTGTATTTTTAGTAGAGATGGAGTGTCACCGTGTTAGCCAGGATGGTCTCCATCTCCTGACCTCGTGATCCACCCACCTCGGCCTCCCAAAGTGCTGGGATTACAGGCGTGAGCCACCGTGCCTGGCCAGCACTAATTCTTTACATTGAAGAATCTGATTTGTTATGAAGACAGGGTGCCATTTATTAAATGTGCTATTGAGAAATAATAATCAGGTCCCAAATGTATATATTCAAATATTTTGAAAGTATAATAAAATTTCATTTAAATCCTCAAAATGGTTTTATATCTTTGCATCAATTATTTGATGTTATAATGAAATAAATTATCTTAAGTTCCATAAGTCTGCTAACTTTTCGTATTTAAGAAAAGTTAATGCAAGCTGAGAATTCTTTCCCCAAACAAAAAACATAGAAAGATAAACATGTTGTTTCTGGTAACTAATTTAATGTGACATATCTTATGATAAAATTGACTTAAGTAAGTAAATATTTAGTTTTTATTGTGTTTAGCTAATGTAGCATAACTAGAAAATGCCTTTATAATCCAAGAATATCTTAGTGGATTTTAAGTAAGCAGAAACCTGAAAAGTTCACATTGCATTCTGCAGCATTGTTTGTTTGCTTGTTTGTTTTAAGTTGTTCCCAGTAAATAAATCGAATGTTTAACTTTCGGAGCATACTAATGTCCTGTTATAACACATTAGGGACGAGACACCCACTATGGATAAATTAAGAGCTGACCTAAACTTTTTCCCAAGGTTGAGGCTAACCATTTGGGAAGAGTGATTTCACTGTGTAACATTTGCAGATCTAATTATCTCTTTATGCTAGCCAATGCCGGTGGTAAGAACCTCTACAAGAGCTATTTTTCTTTCAGAGGCAGACTAGCTGGACTATAAAAGTTTTAGACTCATAAGGGCTGGTATTTCCTATCATAAGAAAAACACTGAGAAAATTGAATAATTCAAAGTGAATAATTGAAGAACAAATTTTTCCTTTGCCTGAATGATAGCAACAGTTAATATAATAATAATTATAGGAGACAAAATACTTCCTTCAGTTTTTTCCTAGCTACTTAGAGAATTTAGACAACATTTATTTTCTGCAATTAAATTACTCAAACAGCATGTAGACCAAGATTTGTCTTCTATTATCCTGACTAATTCAAAATATCTGTCACTAAGACAATTCAGTGTATTAGGGACAAAAGATCCTGATTTAACATCTAGACAACAACTGATTTGAGTTTAAACATTGTCTAATATATCATTTGTTTATTTAATTGTCCTCTCTTTTCTATATAAGAGTTTTCTGAAAGTTCTAGTTTCTATGAATAAAATATTTTAGGGAAAAATAAGTATTTGTGTATGTTTCCTCTTCAAGAACCTACTTTCCGCCAGGCTCGGTGGCTCACGCCTGTAATCCCAGCACTTTGGGAAGCTAAGGCGGGGGGATCACGAGGTCAGGAGATCGAGACCATCCTGGCTAACACGGTGAAGCCCCGTCTCTACTAAAAATACAAAAACTAGCCGGGCGTGGTGGCGGCGCCTGTGGTCCCAGCTGCTCGGGAGGCTGAGGCAGGAGAATGGCGGGAACCCGGGGGGCGGAGCTTGCAGGGAGCCAAGATGGCGCCGCTCACTCCAGCCTGGGCGACAGAGAAAGACTCCGTCTCAAAAAAAAAAAAAAAAAAAAAAAGAAGAAGAAGAACCTACTTTCTTCAGGCTGCTTTATACAAAACGCTTCTGAGTACTGTGAAAAGCCTGTGAAGTACTCTGAGCTCTGCTACCTTTACTATTCAAATAAATATTATTACATAGTGCAAATCAAGTGGTTTTTAGATCACAGACTGCATTTCAGGCTGAAGACTGAAGATGGAAAATGTAGTATTAGACACTTAAGGGTAGAAGTGGTATTATTTAATTTTCTCTCCCTCCTCCAACTCTTGCTTTCCTCCAAGAGTCATACAAGTCCTTCTAGAACTATGTCTCTGTTACCTCCTTGATAATTATTTGCTTTTGCAATTAAATATTTATTGATATTTTTGTTCATCCATAGAACTTCAACAAATATATTCAGAATGATGGAATTATATTTAACTTCTGGCAGTTACCTCTTCCCCAGTACAATGTAAGCTCCATTATATAGGAGCTTTTTTTCTTTCTTTTTTTTTGACAGAGTTTCGCTCGGTCGCCCAGGCTGGAGTGCAGTGGCATGATCTCGGCTCACTGCAAGCTTGTACAGGAGATTTTAATAAAATTTGCTTCACTTTAAATTAGTTTAACAAATCATTAAGCATCTACTAGGTACCAGGTATTAAGGCATGCAGTATGTCTTTATAACCACAACAATGTGCTAGTATAGGAATTTAAAAAACCATTCACTAAATGAGTAAATTTAACTGCGGTCATTAATATAGCAAATATCTTTGTACTATATATTAAATATTTATATTAGCTAACATTAATGCCATTTAAAAATTACTGGATTTTTCAGTGTGGCGACAATGGTAAATTGAATTGGTCAAAATGTTTCGTCCCACAAAGTCACATTCTCACCCCTTTCCCATTGTGAACCTACCCAAGTTAGGACTTCTTATCCCACAGGAAAACAGGTGAGACACAGACTTTTATGGAGCCATAAAAATTTGAGTTGCTTCTCAAAGTTCCCCAGCATGTATGGATCCATGTGTATGGCCTTTAGTCCTCCTTGGGAACAGGAAGACCTCAAATCCAACCCAAATATCATTCTCTTTAAAACAGCTAAATCCAAGTAAAAGTGGAAGGAGGGAGGGAGAGGCTCTGCCCTCATAAGCAAGACTCTGCATCAGCTTTGTTTTTATGGTTTTTATTTGCTGCTTACTCATTGCTCCATCAAAGGAATATGTAACATTTGGTCCACCAAAAATCACTATATTAAATATTAAGATCTTCATCACTGAGAGCATTTATTTTAACTTTGGGAGCTCGACATCCACAATCACATTGCATTTTAGCTGGAGCTATGAAACATGCTGTGCTATATCATAATAACATTTCCTTCTCCACCAGCCCAGGTAAGAATAAAATAAGAGACAAAGTAACCTTCGGGCAGCTGTTTCAATTCCACCTGTCCTCACTTAGCCTTAGACTTTTTAGTAGAAGGTAGGGCAATGAGGATTGCTTATTTCTCTACTTCCTCACATACAACTTGGACAAGAGCTTTGGCAGCAAAATCATAGGGGAATCTTATAAATCTGAATCACCCAGGAGGGCCTGTATCTTTCATCACTAATAACAGACATCCATGTCTCTTAGCATTCTATCCTTATTGCTAGAATTTCCAAGATCTGTGATAGATTTGAGACGTTAGTCTACTTAAAGGCTGGCGAGTTAGCCTGTTCCAATTTCATCAGTGCTGACAGAGGACACTAAACACCCGGCCAGAGTTAAAGGGGTTTATATGTCTTGGCAGAATAGGTAAAATGTATATCTGCATACTTCTATAAGTTTTTCTTGTCCCCATGTCCATGCAGGTGACACAAAGGTCTTAAAACACCTACCATGTTCTAGAAACACTGTGATGAGAATATACTTGTGTAATTAATGAGATATAAAGACAAGCTACTCATGATTGTTGTAAGCTTCATTTTATATACATTTATACTTTATCTATGGAGTAAACTTTACACATTTTCATGAATTAATGCAAGTTTAATCATCATGTTAGTGTTTTGGTTGTCTCTAAAAAATATTTATGATGTGGTTATAGAGAGGTGGTTCACTCTCACTGGCCCTAATTCACAATTGAAGTAATATTTTAGTGTGCAGAATGGAGCAACTAAAGAAAATACATCTTTTTCAAAACCCATCATTAATAAAGGTTAGTCCTGTCTGAGCTTGTCGCTGGTTATACTGTATTTTTCTCATATCTCTTATGTAGGATGAAATGAAAATATTGCCTCAGGTGCAGAGAAATAAATGAATGTAGGAAGAAAAAGTTCTTATTTTTATAAAATAAAATATTTACCATGGCACCTGTATGTTACATGGAATCCTGTCGCTAACAGGATCTATACATCTCCTTCAGCTCATAGGCACTAGAGTGATGAAATTTTTATGAATCATAGTATAATTGGATAATTCATCTTTTTGTCTTTGTGTGTATTATACAGACAAAAATGAACTCTTCCTAATGCTTTAATGATTCTTTGGCAGATCCTGGGAAAATGCTTTGATTAAGTAAACTCTCAAATAATGATAACTGTGGCAAAGTTGCTACTAATATTGAGCTTAGGAATCATGTATGTTTGCAGTAAATCTAACATAGGCTGCAGAACTGAAAACCAAATATAACAAATATTCTATATATTAAAGATTATATATAATCAATTAACAATTGTTTTTGGTTTTAATATAAAAGTGATGGTAGATGTCTGCAAAATAAATTATAATCTGCCAAAATTAATTTAAAAACAGCACTGAAATGGTGATTAGGTTTCTATGTCTTTGCATAATTGTATGACTACATTTTTGAGAAAAAATGGAGCAATTTATACAGAAAACAATGAACATAAAATGTATAATAATTTTAATTAAAATTATTAACTAGGTTTTATATGTATAATTATGACATTTATTATAATTATGAAGAACACTTTTTAAAATTATATATATTGAGGTGTACAACATGGTGTTTTGATATACATATATACACAGTAAAATAATTACTTCAGTCAAGTAAATTATGCTTTCATCACCTTTCATAGTTACCTTTTTCTTTTCATGTATGTTTGTAGCAAGAGCTTCTAAAATCTACCATATTAGCAAAATTCCAGAGTATAACATAACTATAGTCCTCATGCTGTTTGTTAGATATCTAGACATTCATTCTACATAACTCAAACTTTGTACTATTGTATTTCTCCCCATGTTTTTGCCCTTCTGTGTTCTTGGCACTCACCACTGACAATTTCTTTATCCATTCTTCTGTCAGTAAACACTTGTTTTCATATCTTGGTTAATGTTTTTTTTTGTGTGTTTGTCTGGTTTGGGGAAGGTTTAGACATATGTTTATTATTTGAGTTTTTTTTTTTTACCATTTATATATTTATTTTTATTTAAATAGCTTTTGGGGTACAAGTGATTTTTGGTTATATAGATGAATTCTGCAGGGAAGAATTCTGAGATTTTAATGCACCCATCACGTGAGCAGTGGATGTTGTACCCACTATGTAATCTTACCACTTACCTCCCTCCCGACCTCCCTCACCAAGTCCCCACAGTCGATGATATCATTCTGTATATCTTTGTGTCCCCATAGCTTAGTTCCCATTTATATGCAGGAACATACAGTATTTGGTTTTCCATTCCTGGGTTACTTCACTTAGAATAATGGCTTCCAGCTTCATCCAAGTTGTTACGAAAGACATTATTTCATTTATTTCTATCGCTGAGTAGTATTTCATTTTATATATATGTATATATAATGCACCACATTTTATATATATATATATGCACCACATTTTACACCTCAATGACTATCATTCCATGATGTATATATACCACATTTTTTTATCCACTTGTTAGTCCATGGGCGCTTAGGTTGATTTTCATATCTTTGCAATTGTGAAATATGTTGCTATAAACGTGTATGCACATGTCCTTTTATATAATGACTTATTTTCCTTTGGATTGCTGGATCGTGTGGTAGACCTACTTTTATTTCTTTAAGGAGCCTCTATACTGTTTTCCATAGAGGTTGTACTGATTGACATTCCTACCAACAGTGTAAAAGTGCTCCCTATTCATCACATTCTTGCCAATATCTATTGCTTTTTGACTTTTTAATTATGGCCATTTGTGCGGGAGTAAAGTGGTATCTCTTTTTTTTTTTTTTTTTTTTTTTTTTTTTTGAGACAGAGTCTTGCTCTGCCGCCCAGGCTGGAGTGCAGTGGCCAGATCTCAACTCACTGCAAGCTCCGCCTCCCGGGTTCCCGCCATTCTCCTGCCTCAGCCTCCCGAGTAGCTGGGACCACAGGCGCCGCCACCTCGCCCGGCTAGTTTTTTGTATTTTTTAGTAGAGACGGGGTTTCACGGTGTTAGCCAGGATGGTCTCGATCTCCTGACCTCGTGATCCACCCGCGTCGGCCTCCCAAAGTGCTGGGATTACAGGCTTGAGCCACCGCGCCCGGCCAGTGGTATCTCATTGTGGTTTTAATTTGCATTTCCTTGATAATTTAGTAATGTTTAGCTTTTTTTTTTTTATGTTTGGTGGCCAGTTAAACATCTTTTTTTGAGAAATATCTATTCATGTCCTTTGCCCACTTTTGATGGGATTATTTGGTTTTTTCTTGCTGATTTGTTTGAGTTCCTTGTAGATTCTGAAAACTATTCTTGGTATGGTTTGGCTGTGTCTTCACCCAAATCTTATCTTGAATTGTAGTACCTGTAATCCAGACGTGTGGTGGCAGGCACAGAGTAGGAGGTAATTGAATCATAGGGGCAGTTACCCCCATGATGCTGTTCTCATGATAGTGAGTGAGTTCTCATGAGATCTGATGGTTTTATAAGGGGTATTTTCCTTTTTGCTAGTCTCTTCTCCTTCTTGCCATCATGTGAAGAAAGAGATGTGTTTGCTTCCCCTTCCACCATGATTGTAAGTTTCCTGAGTACTCTCCAGCCAGATGTAACTGAGAGTCAATTAAACCTCTTTCCTTTATAAATTACTCAGTCTCAGGCAGTCCTTTAGGACAGTGTGAAAATGGATTAATATAAGTTTTTGTTAGATGCATAGTGTGCAAATATTTTCTCACATTCTGTGGGTTGTCTGTTTATTTTGCTGATTATTTCTATTGCTCTGCAGAAGCCTTTTAGTTTAATTGGGTCACATTGATTTGTTTTTGTTCTTGTTGCCTTTGTTTTTGGGGCCATAGACATGAATTATTTGCCTATGCCAATGGCCAGAAGAGATTTTCCAATGTTATCTTCCAGAATTTTTATGGTTTCAGGTCTTAGATTTAAGTATTTGATCCATCTTGAGTTGATTTGTGTATATGGTGAGAGATGAGAATCCAGTTTCATTCTTCTACGTGTGGTTTGGCAGTTTTCCCAGCACCATTTCTTGAATAGGATGTCCTTTCCCAATTTATGCTTCCGCATACTTTGTCAAAGATTAATTGGCTGTAATTATTTGACTTTATTTCTGGGTTCTCTGTCCTATTCCATTAATATAAATGCCGATTTTTGTACCAGCACCATGCTTTTTTGGTAACTATAACCTTATAGTACAATTTGAAGTCTGGTAATGTGATGGCTCCAGATGTGTTTTTGTTTTGTTTTGTTTTGTTTTGTTTTGTTTTGTTTGTTTTGTTTTCTTTCTTAGTATTTCTTTGGCTGTTTGGGCTCTTTTTCAATTCCATATGAAATGTCACATTTTTCTTTCTAGTTCTGTAAAAATTGAAGATAGTATTTCCATGGGAATTGCATTGAATCAGTACTTTGCTTTGGGTGATATGGTCATTTTCACCAAACTGATTCTTCCTATACATAAGTATGACATATGTTTCCATTTGTTTGTGTCATCTATGATTATTCCAGCAGTGTTTTGTAGTTTTCCTTGTAGAGATCATTCACCTCCTTGGTTAAGTGAATTTCTAGGTGACTTTTTTCTTTTTACGCCTGTTGTAAAAGGGATCGAGTTCTTGATTGAGTTATTGATTAGTAGCAGTGCCAGTAATTTGTATACATTGGTTTTGTAAGCTGAGGCTTTATTGAATTCTTTTATCAGATCTAGGGGGCTTTCGGATGAGTCTTCGGGGTTTTCTAGATATACACTCATACCATTGGCACACAGTGATAATTTGATTTCCTCTTTTTCAGTTTGGATCTCTTTTATTTCTTTCTCTTGCCTGATTGCTCTGGATGGGACTTCCAGTACCATGTTGAATAGAAGTAGTGGAAGTGGACATCCTTGTCTTATTCCAGTCCTCAGGAGAATTTTATTTTTTTTTACAAATTGTTCTATTTATTTTCCTCAAAACAATGTAGTCATAACAATAATGCAAGAGCATAGAAACCTAATCACCACTTTATCGATAACTCGTTTTTACTGTTCTTAAAATGTACTTTGGCAGATTGTAATTTATTTCGCAGACATCTACTACCAACTTTTATGTTAAAAACACAAAATAAATTGTTAATATGTATATTTAATATATGGAGGAGACAAATATTCAGATCATAGCATTCTGTCCTGGCTGACATACAAAATACATTAATTCCATCTCAATAGTCCCAAAAGTCTTAACTTATTTTAGCATCAACTCAAAAGTCCAAAGTCATATCTAAATCTAAAGCACAGTTCATTCTGTGGTAAATTTTCCTCTATAAGCCTGTGAAATCAAAATACGTAACATGCTTCCAAATTAGAGTGATGGAGCAAGCATAGGATCATCATTGCCATTTGAAAAAGAAAACATAGACAAGAAAAAAAAAGAAGTAACTTGTCCCAGGTAAGTAAAAACCTCAACAGGAAGAACAACATTAAGTCTAAGGCTCCAAAACAATTTTTCTTGACTACATGTCCTATCTGCTAGACACAGTGAAGAAGGTGATGGCCCCTAAGGCCTCAGGCATTCCTGTCCCTATGAGTTTGTTGAGCTCAGCTCACACAGCAGCTCTCACTAGTTGAAACCTCCTGCCAGAAGCTTTCCCAGGCTGCAGTTAAGCTGGTAACTCTACTTTCTGGGTTACTGGGGGCAGCTTTACTCCCATAGCCCAAATGGCACAGAGAAATCTCTAATAGAGGTTTTGTGGTGGAGTCACCCCTGTGGCAAGTCTCTGCCTGGATACCCAGGCTGTCTGATACATTCTTACAAATCTAGGTGGAGGCAGTCATGCTTCCACAGTTCTTACATTCTGCATGCCAGAGCAGCAGGTTGAGCCATGCTTTGCCCATTTGAGCTACATGTGGAGTGCCAGGCAGTGTAGTGCCAAAATTTGGAAAGCTGAGGCCACAGGTTTCCCTTAGGTCCCATGTGCACGTTGTGCCTTTCACCAATAGCAATTCAACACTCAAGGCATAGGGCTCTAGATGATAATGGGAGGGACAACCCTGAAGAGCTCTCAAATGCCTTCAGGGTCTTTTTCTTATTGTGTTGATGAGTGGCAGCTGGTTTGCTTCGATACATACAAGCTTCCTTATCAAAGTTTCTCTTGCTCACCAACTCTTGGTATTCTGTCCCACACGGCGTTTTTTATTCTGTACAGGGATGGCAGTGTTTCAAATTTTTACATTCTACTTCTCTTTTAATTTTAAACTTCATCTTTGATATGGTTTCGCTCTGTGTCCGCACTCAAATCTCATGTCAAACTAATTCCCATTGTTGAAGGAATGGCCTGGTGAGAGGTCACTGGATCATGGGAAGGTGGATTTTCCCCTTCCTGTTCTTGTAATAGTGAGTGACTTCTCACAAGGTCTCGTTGTTTGAAAGTGTGTAGCATTCTTGCCTGCCCCCCCACCTCCCCCGCACCTCCTTGAACTATGTGAAGGCATGCTTTTTTTTCCCCTTTGCCTTCCATTGTGATTTTAAGTTTCCTGAGGCCCACTAGTCATGCTTCCTGTTAAGGCTGCAGAACTGTGGGTCAGTTAAACATCTTCTCTTCATAAATTTCAGTCTCAGGTAGTTCTTTATAGCAGTGTGAAAATGAACTAATACAATCTTTAAATCACTTTTCTCTTCTCAAATTTTACTATATGCAATTAATTAGCCACACAGGTTTTCAATGCTTTGCAGCTTAAAAATTTATTTTGTTAGATATCCTAGTTCATCACTCTTGAATTTTGTCTTCCATGAAGGCCTTAGGTATTGACACAATTCCTTCATGTTATTGGCCGCTTTACAACAAGAATGGACTTTACTTAGTTTCCAATATGCTCCTCCTAATTTCTGTTGGAGACCACATCAGAATTGCCTTTACTCTCCATATTTGTACACAACTTTGGATCACAGACCACTAATCTCTAAGAAGTTTCCGAGTTTTCCTATGACTCTGCTCTTCTTCTTGCTTCTCATTGGAATATCTGTAATGCTCTGTTCATGACAATACAGAATTTTTCTAGCATTAACTTCAAAACTGCTCCAATCTCTATCCCTTAATTTGTTCCAAAGCCCCTTCCACAGTTTTAGATATTCATTATAGCAACACTGACATTTTTATTGCCATTTTACTGTCCTACTCCATTTGTGCTGCTGTACCAGAATACCTGAGACTGACATAATGAACAAAATGTATTGGCTCAGTTTTGGAGGCAGGCAAGTCCAATATCTGGTTGCCAGCCTCTAGCAAGGGCCTACTTGCTACATCATCCCATGACAAAATACAAAAGGGCAAGAGAGAGCAAGAGGGGACTGAACTCACCCTTTTGTAATGACACCAATCTTACTGAAGAGAGTGGAGCTTCCATGTAGCCTATTCAATGATTAAATTCCTACTTCATAATTCTAATACAATGCAATTAAATGTCAACATGAGTTTGGGAGGAGGCAAACATTCAAACTGAAACATATACCCAGAAGTGGGATTGCTGGATAGTCCAATAATTCTGTTTTCTATCCTTTAAGGAATCTCCATACTGTTTTCATAATGACTGTACAATCTGCATTCTCACCAACACTGTGTGAGGGTTCCCTTTTTGCTAAATCATTGCCAACACTTGTTATCTTTTCTCTTTCTGGTAATAGCCATTCTAACAAGTGTAAGATACTTATCTCATTGTGGTTATATTTTGCATTTCTCTGATGACTAGGAATGTTGAGCATTTTTTTGTATATCTGTTGATCATTGATATGTCTTTTTTTGAAAAATGTCTATTTATTTTTTTGTCATTTTTAAATCAGGTTGTCTGTTTACTTGTTTTTGAGTTGTTTGACTTTTTATATATTTTAGATATTAACCTCTTACCAGATGTATGATTTGCAAATACTTTCTCATTTTCCATAGGTTGTTTCTTTGTTCTGTTGATTGTGTCTTTTGTTGTGATGAAGCTTTGTACTTTGATGTAGTATTATTTGTCTTTTTTTTTTTTCGCTTATGTTGTCTGTGCTTTTGGGATCATATCTAAATTTCATTGACCAGACTAATGTCGTAGAGTTTCCCCCCCATGTTTTCTTCTAATAAGTTTACACTTTTACGTGTTACTTCTAAGTCTATAATTCACTCTAAGTTTATTTTTTGTATGTGTTGTGAGACACGGGTCTAATTTTATTCTTGGGCATGTGGATATCCAGTTTTCTTAACATCATTTGTTAAATGCTGTCTTTTCTCCATTGCATTCTTGGCACCTTTGTTGAAAAATAGTTGACTGTTGTTATGGTTTGAATGTGTCCACAAAATTCGTATGTCAGAAACTTAATCTCTAATATGACATTGTTTAGATGGGGCAACTTTTAAGAGGTGATTATTATCATTATTCTAGGAGTGGATTTACTATTGTGATAGTGGGTTTGCTATAAAGGCGAGTTTGGCCTGGTCTTGTTCTTTTGAGTGCCCTCTCTCAATATGTTATGCCTTCCACCATGGTATTGATGGAGCAACAAGACTCTCACCAGATGTGGCCCTTTGATTATAAATTTTCCAGTCCTTAAATTTCTACTCGTTATAAATTATCCAGTATGTAGTATTCTATTATAGCACCCTAAAACACACTAAGATATCCACAATTGTACAGACACATTTCTGGGTTCTCTATTTTGTTTCATTCGTTCTCTATATCTGCTTTTATCCCAATATCATGTAGTTTTGATTACTAGAGTTTTGTAATATATTTTAAAGTTAGGTAGTGTGATGCCTCTAGCTTTGTTCTTTTTGCTGTAGATTTATTTGGCTATTTGGTGTTCTCTGTGGCTCCACACAAATTTTAGAATTTTTTTCTATTTCTACAAAAAATGTCATTGGAATTGTGACAAGGATTGCATTGTATGTGTGTCTGCATTTTTTTAGTAGGACATTTTAACAGTATCTCTTCTTCTAATCCATGAACACTGAATATCTCCCCAAATATTTATGTCTTCTTCAAATTTTTTCATCAGCATTTTATAATTTTCAGTGTACAGATCTTCCAACTCCTTAGTTAAATTGATACCTAAGTATTTTATTTCATCTTTTTTTTTTTTTTTTTTTTTTAGACAGAGTCTCGCTCTGCCGCCCCGGCTGGAGTGCAGTAGCATGATCTTGGCTCACTGCAACCTCCACCACCCGGGTTGGCTGAAGTGCAGTGGCAGGATCTCGGCTCACTGCAACCTCTGCCTCCAGGGTTCAAGCAATTCTCTGCCTTAGTCTCCCAAATAGCTGGGATTATAGGCATCCACCACCACATCCAGCTAATTTCTTTGTATTTTTAGTAGAGATGGGGTTTTACCATCGTGGCCAGTCTGGTCTTGAATTCTTGACCTCATGAGCCACCTGCCTCAGCCTCCCAAAGTGCTAGGATTACAGGTGTACACCACTGTGCCCAGCCTTTATTTTATCTTTGTAGCTATTTTAAGTAGAACGATTTCTTTATTTCTAATTCACATAGTTCTTTGCTGGTGTATAACAATGCTACTGATTTTTGTTTGTTGATTTTGGACCCTACAAGTTTACTGACCTCTTCTATTAGTTCTAACTGTTCTTTGATGGAGTTTTTGGCATTTTCTATATGCAAGGGAATGTCATCTGAAGAAAAACAACCTTTTCCTTTTCAATTTGGTTGCTTTTTATTTGTTTTTATTCATGAATTGCTCTGCCTAGGATATCCATTACTATGTTGAATGGAAATGGTGAGAGTAGGCATCCTCAATCCCCCTGGCCCCAATCTTCACAGTATAGCTTTCAGCATTGCACATTTGAGTGCAATGTTAGCTGTGGGCTTGTCAGTTATGGAATTATTGTGTTTAGGTACATTCCTTTTATACCTAATTTGTTGAGAGTTTTATCACAAAAAGATGATGAATTTTGTCAAATTATTTTGCTGCATCTATTAAGATAATCATATGGTTTTTGTCCTTCCTCCTGTTAATGTGGTGTATCGCATTTTTAGATTTGCCTTTGTTAAGTCACCCTTGAATCCATGGGATAAACTACACTTGATTTTGGTGCATGATTATTTTAATATGTCATTAAATTTAGTTTGCTAGTATTCTGTTGACAGTTTTTGCATCTGTGTTATCACAGGCATTGGCCTGTAACTTTCTGTTCTCAGAGTGCCCCTAAGTTGACTTTGGTATCAGTAGGTAGTTCTGGCTTTGTAAAATGAATCTGGAAGTATTTTCTTTTCTTCAGTTTTGGAAGAGTTTGAGGTTTGGTGGTGCTAGTTCTTCTTTATGTTTTTTGTAGAAATCAAAGATGCCATCAGGTCTTGGGAATCACTCTCATCTTAGATGTGAGAGTTTTTATTACTATCTCCTTATTCATTATTAGTCTTTTCAGACCTTCTCCTGCATGATTCAGTCTGGGTAGGTTGTAAATTTCTAGAAATTTATCAATTTCTTCTAGGTTATCCAATATATTGTCACACAATTGTTCATAGTAGTCTCCCACGATTTCTTTATTTCCATGTAGGAGTTCTAATGTTTTTACTTTTAATTGCAGTTTATTTGAGTCTTTTCTCTTTTTCTTGTTGTTTATCTTTCAAGAAACACCATTTTAGTTTTGCTGAGCTTTCTATTGTTTTCTAGTCTCTATTTCATCTATGTCTTCTCTCATCCTTATTACTTATTTCTTCTACTAACTTTAGGTTTAGGTTATTCTTTTTTTAAATTTCTTGAAATGTAATGTTAGATTTCTTATTTGAGATCTTTCTTCTTATTTGATGTAAGCATTTATTACTACGAATCTCTCTCTTAGAACAAATTATGCTGCATCCCATACGTTTTGGTATGTTGTATGTCCATTTTAATTTATCTCGAAATATTGTTAAAATTTTCCTTCATATTTTATTCTTTGACCTATTGGTCATTTCACAGCATGTTGTTATTTTTTAAATTAAAAACCTGTTTCTTATTAAAAGAATTGTTTTGTGGCCAACATAAGGTCTTTTATGAAAAATGTTCCACGTGTGCTTAAGAAGAATATATATTCTGCCACTGTTGGATGAAAAGTTCTGTATGTATGCTAAACATATTTAAAGTGTAATTTATGTATAATGTTTCCTTATCAATTATCTGTGTGGAAGGTTCATACATCGCTAAAAGGGTAGTACTGAAGTCGCATTCTATTATTGTGTTACGGTCTATTTTCCCTTTGGTTCTGTTAATATTTGCTATACATATTTAGGTGCTTAGATGCTTTGGGCACGTATTGGCAATTGCCATATTCTCTTGATCAATTGACTCCTTTATTGATATAGAATTATCTAATTTAATTTATAGCTTTTGACTTAAATTTTACTTTACATATTATACATATCTTTGTTCCTGCTCTTTTTGGTTTACATTTGCATGGAATAGAATTTGTATCCTTTTATTTTGAATCTCCATGTATCCTTATAGGTAATGAGTCTCTAGCAGTTAACATATACTTGGATCTTTTTAAAAATCCATTTATCTACTCTGTCTTTGATTGGAGAATTTACCCATTTATAGTCAAGATAATTATTGATAGATAAGAACTTATTACTGCGTTTGTTCTTTTCTTCCTGGTTATTTTGTAGATCCTTTATTCCTCTCTTGTTGTCTTCCTTGGAGATTAATTTTTGTCTAATGGAATTCTATGATTTTTACTTTTTATCTTTTGTGCATATTCTGTAGGTTTTTGCTTTGTGGTTACCATGAGGCATATAAAACATGTTATACTTAAAACAGGGGGCTTTACACCAATAACAACTTAACTTTGATTGCATGAAATAATCAGCACTTTTACTCCATCTTTTTCTCCAACATTTTGTGTTTTTGATGTCATAGTTTTCTTCTTTTTATATTTCGTGTCTCTTAACAAATTATTGTACTTACTCTTATTTTTAATGGCGTTGTCTTTTTACCTTCTCACTAAAGATATAACTGATTTAACACCATCATGACAATATTAAATTATTCTAAATTTGACTTCACACTTACTTTTACCAGTGAATTTTATACTTACGAATGAAAGTAACAATAGTCATACTTAACTGACAATAAAAATTAATAAAGTGCAGACAAAGAAAACTGCAGCTCTGTTAAATAGATTTTAAATGTTTATGTGATGCTAAATCAAGTAGAATATGTAACTATTTTTCTTACCTATGTTTGAGAAGTTGATAACTAAAATGATCTTCATTTATGATATTACAATATATGATAATTTAGAATGGTCTCAAGGCGTTTCAACTAATATATTGATTGATTTTTCTTAACCCAACATAATTTTCTTTAGGAGAATATGCCGGTATTAGTTTAAAAATGAGGTGAGACTTATCTAGTAAATATTAAAATGGAAATAAATAAAATAGAGACTAGAAAAATAATAGAAATATCAATGTGACTGAGTGCTGGAAAAATAATAAAACTTGTAAATCTGCTTTTTAGAAAAACCAAGAAAATTGGAAAGAGGACTCAAATGAATAAAATTATAAATGAAACAGAGACATTATTATTAATACCACAGAAATTTTTTAAAATCATGAGAGATGACTATAAACACGTATATACCAAGAAACCGGATAATTTAGAAGAAAAGAATAAATGTCTAGAAACATATAACCTGCCAAGAATGAATCATGAAGTAACAGAAAAATCTGTCAGACCAATAATGAGTAAGGATATTTAATCAGTAATCTAAAACTCCCCAAAAATGAGAAGCAAAGGACCACAACACTTCAAGGGTGAACTGTATCAAGCATTAAAAGAAGAATGGAAGCTAATCTGTCTCAGTTTCTTCCAAATAATTGAAAAGTGGGGAGCACTGTCAAACTCATTATACAAGGCCAGCATTACTCTTAAACCAAACTCAGATAAGAAGACTACAACAAAATATAACACGGGGCAATGTCCATCATGAACATAAAGTCAAAAATCCTCAATAAAATACTATCAAACCTAGTTCAACAGTGTGTTGTGAAGATCAGACGCCACGATCAAGTGAGAGTTATTCCTGATATGCAAGGTAGGTTTAACATGTACAGATCAATAAATGTAATACACTACACTGAAAGAATATAGGAGATAAATCATATGATTATCTCAATACATGTAGAAAAATGATTTGACATAATTCAACAATGTTTCATGTTTAAAAACTCCTAACAAATTAGATGTAGACTTAATGTACATCAACACAATAAAAGCCATATGTGACGAGCTCACAGCCAATGTGATTCTCACTGGTGAAATGATGAATGCTTTCTTTTAAAATTAGGAACAGGACAAGAGTGCTCACTCTCACCACTTCTGTTCTGCAAAGTGGTGAAAGTCTTAGCAAGAGCAATTGGTTAATAAAAAGACATAAAAGGTATCCAAATCAGATAAGAAGTAAAATTGCCTCTGTCTGCAGACAATATGATTTTTTATATATAAAACCCTAAACACTCCTCCAAAAAACTGTTATAATTAAAAAAGGAATTTAGTAAAGGTTTAGAAGACAAAATTAATATATAAAAATTAGTTGCATTTGTACACACTAACAATAAATTATCAGAAGAAAAGAAGAAAACAATTCCACTTATAATAGCATTACAAATAAGAAAATAGTTAAGAATAAATTTAACCAAGAAAGTGAAAAATCTGCATACTAAAAACCGTCAAACACTGATAAAATAACTAACCCCTGCAGTACCATGATGAAAGCCAAGTCGAAAATTTTCCTACAAGAGTGACCAGATATTTCACTCTGAGGGACAAAACATGAAGTTTTCTGTTTATGTACGGGAGATAGACCATCAACCTCACTCCTCCCAAAAGTATGGAAAACATTTTTGGTTCTTAAAAATTGAATGGGGAAGAGACTGAGTTCTCACACTAAATTTTTGGAACATAAAAATGCCTTTCCTAGGGACAAATAAATGCCTGGTGTCTCTGGCTTTTATGACCTAGAGATGTTTCCCACGTCCTCTTTTGAAAGGTAGATACGTAGGGAGATTGCTTTGCAGCCTATGACACTTGGGGAGCTTTATCTAGGGAACTAAGTATGGGTTATAACCATTTGGCTTACTTGACGAGATAATTAATGAGGTGAGGAGTTCGAGACCAGACTGGTCACCCTGGCAAAATCCTATCTCTACTAAAAAAAGATTTCTGGGCATGTTGGTGCATGCCTGTAGTCCCAGCTACTCAGGAGGCTGAGGCAGGAGAATTGCTTGAACCTGGGAGGTGGAGGTTCCAGTGAGCCAAGATCCTGCCACTGCACCCCAGCCTGGGCGACAGAGCAAGACTTCATCTCAAAAAATTTAAAAAAAAATGCTTAATATGTTTAACTACATGACGTTAATGCCACAAAGAAAAGGTGAGTTTCGAATTAAAACAAAGCAAAATATTAAATATTATATGGTTTGGCTCTGTGTCCCCACCCAGATCTCATCTTGAATTGTAATCACCACATGTCAAGGGAGAGGCCCAGTGGGAGGTAAGTGGATCATGGGGGCAGATTCCCCCATGCTGTTCTTGTAATTGTTAGTGAGCGCTCATGAAAGCTGATGGTTTTATAAGGAACTCTTTCCACTTCACTTCCTCTTTGCTCTCCTGTCACCTTGTGAAAAAGGTGCCTCCTTCTCCTTCCACGATGACTGTAAGTTTCCTGAGGCCTCCCCAGCCATGAGGAAACTTGAGTCAATTAAATCTCTTTCCTTTATAAATTACCCAGTCTTGGGTAGTATCTTTACAGCTATGTGAGAACAAACTAATACAATCTGTCTTATACTTTTCTTTACTCCTAATTGCTTGTGCCTTTATCTGAAACACATGTCTCTGTATTAGTCTGTTTTCATACAGTTGATAAAGACATACCCAAGGCTGTGAAAAAAAAGAGGTTTAATGGACTTACAGTTCCACATGGCTGGGGAGGTCTCACAATCACGGCAGAAGGCAAGGTGGAACAAGTCACATCTTTATTTTATTTTATTTTATTTTATTTTATTTTGTTTTATTATATTTTATTTTTAAGTTCCAGGATACATGGGCAGAACATGCAGATTTGTTACATAGGTATACATATGCCATGGTGGTTTGTGGCACCTATCAACCCTTCATCTAGGTTTCCAGCCCTGCATGAATTAGGTTTTTGTCCTAAGAGCAAGTCACACCTTACATGGATGACTGCAGGCAAAAAGAGAACTTCTGCAGGGCAACTCCGCTTTACAGAAGCACCAGATCTCTTGAGACTTGCTCACTATTATGAGAACAGCACAGGAAAGACCTGCTCCTATGACTCAACGACCTCCTACTGGGTCCCTCCCACAACACGTGCAAAGTCAAGATGAGATTCTGATGGGGACACAGCCAAGCCATATCAGTCTCCTAGGCTACTGAATTTTTCAGTTTTCAGAGAAAAGCTATGAGTTTTTTATGTTTTCTGGAAAATTGGTGTTAAAATGAATTTGAAAATTTTTACTTACTGGACTTTCTTACTTTATAACCCATGACTGGACACTTCTTATAAGAGTTAAAAGAAAAATAGAAGTGGAAGTTAACAATATGGTAAAGTATATTATGATATCATAAAACAGTATATCACATTTTATAAAAATGGATAATAAGTTAATATGCTATGATTGCAGCAATATTTGTATCATGTTAGAAATGTCAACATGAACTCATCATTTTTTTTTCAGGGATAACCTTTTGTAACTCATTTCAGGTTGCATTTACTTAGCTGTCACAAGAAACAGTCTGAAACACAACCTTAACACCAAGATTTCAGCCTCTAATTCTCTAATGCTATTCTTCACTAACAGGAATCAGGATTTTCAGTGGAACAACTGGTTCCATGTTTAGGCCAAACAAACTCAAGGTGAGCCTTGCTAGAAAGAGACTATTTTTTTCATAAGTGTTGAAGGTTGTATTAAGTAGGATCGGATAGAACTTTCAACTTACAGGGGAGCAAACTAGTGGCCAAGAGGGAGAAATTGAAGATTAAAACAAAATAAAAATCTTGCTTTTGAGTTAGGTGTAGTTGGTGATGTCAGGACAATGCTTTCTCTGACAACTGCCAGAGAACTGTTCAGAAGGAATATGACAATTGGAAGCTGTTATTTTTCCCTCTATGCATTTGCTGGTCCTGGGTGTGGCTGCAGATGTGGGCATACACCAGGCCATGAGCTCCTGCTGGGCCAAAAGCTAAATCACAGAACCTTTAGTGGTGGCAAAGGTTGTTAAAGTAACAAAACTGGAGACTTGGGGGCCTTGAACATATGGCTTGTTTTCTGAATTCTGAATAAGTTAAGTGGTCCACAACTCACAGTACTTAGAAACGGAGGCCCATTCATCTAGGGTAAGGAAACAGAACAGAAGAGGCTGTATAAGATGACATTAAAGGAAGTGGTGAATTGACACTGGGGATATACAGCTATTTTTAACATGTGAACACTTATCATTTACAAGTGACTAGAGCTAGTCAAAGCTTGAGAAGTCAGGAATTGTGCCTATAAAAAAAAAATAAATAACATACTCTAATGAGGGACAGGAAACCATGAGACATTTTACTTTTCATATGGGGCTAAGGTGACATGTTGGAGTCTTTACAAACATGTCTATCGTTTACCTCAAGGCATTTGTCAAAACTTGAAGCTGTGTGCAGTTAAATATTAAAAAGTGAGCTAAAAATTTCTAACAGGCAGAATTCAATATATCCTGTAATCTTGCAGTGATGAGGTGACAAAGATCCTTATTTAAAAGCCCCAGAAAGAAGCAACACCTTAGGAACAGCAGTAAGCCAGAAGTTTGCAGTCTTACCAAAATAGAACCCAGTCATAACTTATGACTAGATCTAAAGAGAGGAATTTCATAATGATAAAGAGTTTAATTCAAAAGGAAGATATATGAATGCTAAACCTGTTTGTTATGTGAATATTATGTGATCTACAAAGTGTCAGAAAACCATAAAGGTATGAGACAGTCCCCAGTGGAGTATCCTAGGGCTTAAAATATTTAAGTAGAATGAGTAGTTAGAATGAAATGTCATGTATTTCTAAGGGATGTGCTAATGTGTTACAGTGTTTCAAATTTTGAGTCAGTTTTTGTTTTGGCAGCCAGAACAACAACAAAAAAGTAGGTGGTTAAGATAATCTTAAACAATCAATTTAGAAGATGATAGTGAGAAAACAATAATATGGGTGACTATGTCTTTTATAAAAATCAAATGTAAACACAATTACAAAATTAGTTCAGTAAATTAAGAAGTAAATGTTTATTGATACTTCAGAGGAATAAGTTCAACCATGGGAAGGGAAGATTAGAGAGTTTGAAAGTGTTAAAGAGTGGAAATTTCAACTGTGGAGCTGTGGGATGTTCTTGATGGGAATGCTAGTTGGAACTGAAAGCGTGAACAAAGGAGCATCATCGTGTCAGTGAGAAAGCCAGAACTGGGAAGCTAAAATAATGTTTGGGAGCAAAATATGGGGGAAGGGTTGGGGTAGAAACTCCAAATACATACAAGCCTGAAATCAAGAAAGGAAATAGAATGAAAAGCAAGAAGAGGTAGCTATGATTCTGGAGTTGAGGGGAAACAAAGAATGAAGCACATTTTTGTTACACCTTAATAAGCAATTATTTGAGGCAAGGGTAAGCAACTATAAGCTCATGAACAAGGAGATTGGTAACTGTTGAAGCCATGGTGAAAGTTTTCTAAGGCGACTGTTCATTGAGAAAATCAGTATGCTTATATATTCAAAGAATTATTGCACAGAGAATGTGAGCTGACATGGATACCTGAACGTCGGAAGAGTTATTATGGCCTCCCTCTTAGAATGGAGCTATATGATTGCCATTCTAACTGGCATGAGATGGTATCTCATTGTGGTTTTCATTTGCATTTCTCTAATGATTAGTGATGATGAGTTTTTTTTTTTCATATGTTTATTGGCTACATAAATGTCTTCTTTTGAGAAGTGTCTGTTCATATTCTTCGCCCATTTTTGATGGTGTTGTTTGTTTTCTCTTGTAAATTTTTTCAAGTTCTTTGTAGATTCTGGATATTAGCCCTTTGTCAGATGGATAGATTGCAAAAATTTTCTACCATTCTGTAGGTTGCCTGTTCACTCTGATGATAGTTTATTTTGCTGTGTAGAAGCTCTTTAGTTTAATTAGATCCCATTTGTAAATTTTGGCTTTTGTTTCCATTGCCTTTGGTGTTTTAGTCATGAAGTCTTTGCCCATGCCTATGTTTTGAATGGTATTCTTCTAGGGTCAGCAAACAAACACAGGAACAGAAAACCAAACACTGCATGTTCTCACTCATAAGTGAGAGTTGGACAATGAGAACACATGGACACAGGGAGGGGAACATCACATACAGGGGCCTGTCAGGGGTTGGGAGGCTAGGGGAGGAATAGCATTAGGAAAAATGTCTAATGTAGATGACGGGTTGATGGGTGCAGCAAACCACCATGGCACGTGTATACCTATGTAACAAACCTGCATGTTCTGCACACGTATCCCAGAACTCAAAGTATAATAATAATAATAATAATAATAATAATAATAATAATAATAATAAAAGAATGGAGCTATATGGAGAATGGAAGACAAATGGGCCAATTCAGTCAGTGAATGTCCTATACTTGCCAAAGTCCAATGGATCCAATCGTTCTCTGGGCCACTTTGGCGTATATTTACCTGTTTCTGAAAACATAATTGGGGTTGACATATTGGTGCATGTACACAGACACACAGACACACACACACACACACACACACATACATATATAATGGCCTGTATCATAGTATATGTATATTTATATATAAACACACACATTAATCTAATTTTACCAAGAAAAGTAGTAAGGCAAAGATAAGTTACAGGATTTTGCATAGTTAATAAGTGACAGATCTGAGGTTTGAATTAAGTTGTCAGGTTTAGGTGTCTGAGTGGTTACCTCTTATGACACTGCCTTTTCTAAGAAATATAATGAAGTGGCTGCTTTGAGGTTCACCGAATTGTGTAGTATGCATTGACCTTAAACCAGAAACATCCATTTCATCTCAATTCTAACATGTATTTTATAATAAAATAAATAAATAATATCACAAAGCAAGTCATTCTGCTTTATAAAATTGCAACAATTTTTTTTCATCATTTGACATAGTCTGATTCTGGTAAGTTTATTGTGCTGCTGATTTGAGTGCTAACAGCCTCTTGAAGAAAATTAGCTTTTGCAAAATAGTAAGTTTTAAAGTAGTCACATTGCAAACCCCTCCAGCAGAAAGGAGTAAAACTTCTATTACATGTCTTTTGTAATTTTTCTTTGGATCTGTTCTTCTAGAAAAAGATAAAATTAAGCCAAATAGTTTTGATTGCATTGGAGGTCACAGAAAAGATTCCTTTCCATATGGAAAATGGTCCACAAAGACAGCACCCAATAGAATCCCATTAAATGGTTAGAAAGGTTGGACTGAGTTTGCATGGCTACCCCTGTACTTACCACATTGCATCCCTGATGAAAGGAAACAATTTTATGGCTCGTTCAACATATGCTCAAAACTGAAATAAGTAATCACCAGTTTGCACCATCTAGTCTGTCTAAGGCAAAACATTTTAGCTGAAGTCACAAAAGGGAAAAAACCCTTTTCAAAGACTCCTCCATAACAGAAGGAATTGAGGACATCCCTCACTCCCTTGATTTCCTGCTTAAGGTTGGAAAAGGAATTCCATTTGCTTTTTGGCTATCACTTTTCTACAATATATTTTGAACAATGTAAATCAATTACCTCATTCCTGTTCACATCATTCAATTTTATTCCAGTCGTCCCCAACTGGTAAAGAGAAAAATATAACTTTTCCAAAGTCCTTCAGTGTTATGGGCTCATTTATTTATTTAATAAATATTAATTAACCAGTGATGATGTGTCAAGCATTACTAAACTCAGCATTAGAGATAAAAAATGGAATATAAATAGTACCAGCTCTATTGAACATCCAGGCCAGTAGGAGAGACAGAACTGTAAACAAATACAAACACATTGAAATAATATGTATGAAATATATTAAAACAACAAATATATATAAAAAGTAATTTAATAAGATTGCACAAAGATCAGAGGCAGCACAGAGGAGGAAATGATTATTTCTCTTTGTACTTTTTCTGCCATCTTCAAACTTTTGGGATAGAAAGACAAAACATTTACAAAACTAAACGTTAAATATAAAATTAGTTTACTGGTAACCTCAAAAGTGTTGTACAAAGTAACTGGTAATATTATTGGCTAAATTTGAATATGGGTTGGTCATTATATTAATATTTTACTCTTTCCTTCATTGTCACAAGGCTTAGTTTCACATTTTTAGTTATGCAATATATTCCAACAAATACATGATATATTATTTTGTCATACATTTTTAGAGAATGTACTTTTTTCCACAACTTCCAGTGACTTTTCAGGATTATTGTCTAACAATTTTATTACTTCCTGAATAAAAGGTTTGAAGTGTTGGAATTGTTCTATAAACTACTAAACTACCAAATGTTTAAGCAACATTGTAGATGCAATCTCTAGTTATGTTGGCTAAGAGGCCATCTATAAAGTGATTTTTTAAATAACTTATTGTCCAAAACTGGAATTCATATCATTTTATTTTATTTTATTATTTTATTTTTTGAGACGGAGTTACACTCTGTCACCCAGGCTGGAGTGCAATAGCATAATTTCAGCTCACTGCAACCTCCACCTGCTGGGTTCAGGTGATTCTCCTGCCTCAGTCTCCTCAGTAGCTGGGCCTACAGGTGTGCACCACCATGCTCAGCTAATTTTTGTATTGTTTAGTAGAGATGAGGTTTCACCATGTTGACCAGGCTGGTCTTGAACTCCTGACCTGAAGTGATCCACCTGCCTTGGCCTCCCTAAATGCTGGGACTACAGGTGTAAGCCACCATGCCCAGCCTGCTTTCATGTAATTTTACAGTTAAGGTAGTTAAAAAAAAAAAAAAAAAAAGGAGAGGATGTAGTAGACATCTATGTTGTGTTTACTCAATGTATTATTCCATTCTCATGCTGCTATGAAGAACTACCTGAAACTGGCTAATTTATGAAGAAAAGAAGCTTAACTGTGTCACAGTTCTGCAGGCTTAACAGGGAGCATGACTGAGAGGCCTCAGGAAACTTACAGTCATGGCAGAAGGTATAGGGGAAACAAGCACATCTTACCATGGCAGAGCAGGAGACAGAGAAAGAAGGGGGAAGTGCCACACAGTTTTAAGCCATCAAATCTTGTGAGAACTCACTCACTATCACAAGAACAGCAAGGGGGAAATCCACCAATACGATCCAGTCACCCTCATCAGTTCCCTCCCCTGATACATAAGGATTAAAATGTGACATGAGATTTGAGTGGGGACACAGAGACACACCATAAATCTCAATATCATGTCCTCAGGGATTACAAATTGGGAAATAGCCACACCCTTTCCTTTGAGGGAACTGCTGCTTCTTCACTACAGCTTTATATTTCAGATTCATCCTTTTTCAGAAAACCCTGACTGGATTGGCGTTGCCCATCATAGTGCTTCTGCTCTTCCGGCTGTCCAAAAGCATCCTGCTTTCAACTCCATCTCTTCATGTCACCGTATTTTGTATTAAGTTCCTCACTGTACTTCCACTTAACTTTTCTCCTTTCTGGTTCTCTACTTCACACATTATAATTTAAAATAGACAAAGAAAGAGACTTATCCTTGCTCACTTCTATATAGCTAGGCTGAAAAAGTGACCTGGAAATTATTAGGTTTTTATACAATATTATTGAATGAATGAATCAGTACAAGAATAGAAATGTGATAAAGACACAGTCAAATCCTTTCACCTAGAGTTTTACAAGCTCAGTTCACAGGGAAATCCCCTCTCTCAGGTCCTGGAGTTAGGACAACGTAGTCTCAGAGACCACCAGTTTCCATGCCTCTAAGGAAAAATCTGAATGAATGAAGGTGACCCACTTTAAGAAGCAGAGATGAGATGGAAAAATATGGTAAGAGTCTTTGCCAGGGTAAAGCCCTGGTTTATACTCAGTGAGTCTCCCAGAGGAGCCCTGGTTCCTTCAGGATTTCCTTCAAATCTGAGTTATCTTGACACCCTTCCAATAAATGATGTTTCAGTAAATGATGTTTCAGTAAAACCTACAGCTGAAAATCTAATTTTCAGGAAAACAGTTTGACCCATTGAGCAGCTCTAGACAGAAATACAAACTACTCTAATAAAACATAATATTTTTCACTTAAGTAGCACTTTATATAAAATATAAGATTGTGCACTTAGGTAGCACTTTCCACTTACCAGCACTTTTACATAGAGTGGATCACCTGAGATTTGTAATACCTTTGTGAGGATTTCAAGGTATTTATAGCCCTATTTTCCAGGAAAAAAAAGTAGTGATGTTTAGACAATATATATTAATATTTTAATTATAATAAGATATAGGGTTTATTGAATGCTTGTAATATGCCAAAACTTGTACTGAGCACACTACATCATTTATCTCCTTAATAAATATACATTTTATCAACATCCTTCTTTAAAATTTAAGCAAGTTGTGGCATAGAAGAGCACCTGTTTTGCATTGCTGGGACCTTTGCTGAAACAGCCTTCTGCAGGCATTTAGACCTCAGTCAGGCTGTTTCGTAATATAACTAGCATTTTATTTTTTACTTTTTATTTTTTTTAAAGACAAGGTCTTACCCTGTTGCCCAGGCTAGAATCAAGTGGCCTGATCAAAGCTCACTGTCTCCTTGAACTGCTGGGCTCAAGTGATTCTTCCTGCTCAGTATCCTAAGCAGCTAGGTCTACAGGTACATGCTACCACGCGCAGCTAATTTGTAAATTTCTGGTAGAGGTGAAGTCTTGGTACGTTTTCCAGGATGATCCTGAACTTCTGGGCGCAAGCGATCTTCCCTCCTTGACCTCCAAGTGTTGGGATTACAGGAATGAACCACAGTGCCCAGCCTGACCAGCATTTTCTAATCTTGGTATTTCTTATACCTTTGGTGGTTTCCATCCACATTCCTCTATGGAAAAATGTTCCCCATTTTATAATGTCCACGTAAAATTTGAATTTCTCTCTTTGTGCGGGTTCTCATCTTTCAGTGGAAATTAAATTCTTTAATACATTTATTTCTGATCTGATGACCCAACAAATCTTGATCTTGTTGTGAGAGAATCATTCTCTGCTCAAATTACTTGTAAAATGTTGGGTTAGAAAAACTTTAATATACATTTCTTCTGACAAACCTTCCAGAGCCTTTTATATAACAATGTCTATGTCTCTGAGAAGAGAATATGCTTTCCATTGCCTAAAATTATTTAACTTTTTCTTGTCACCTCTTAACATCTCCAAGGATCCCTTATGGCAGAATACTATTAGGGAGAAATAGCATTATTTGGCACTGTAAAGTTTAATTATGTTGCTGTAATCCACAAATCTGTATTTCTTCCTTTACTTGATTGTTTATTCTTGAGGGCAAAAATTGTAAACGTGCTTACTTTTAAGAGCTTGGGAAAGTTTTACAGAATATGGTAGTTACATTTTTTGTTCTTTTTTGTTTTTTAGAGGGGTCAGGGTCTCACTTTGTTGCCCAGGCTGGAGTGCAGTGGTATGATCTTGGCTCACTGCAAGCTCTGCCTCCTGAGCTCAGGTGATCCTTCCACTGTAGTTGTTTTTTAAATGTTAGTTAAGCTTAATGTAATTTTTTTTCCATACACTTATGGTTTTGCAGAAGATAAAAAGACTATTTTTATTAGTCAATATCTTATATTAAATACTTTTTATATACATGTCACATATCGTAACAATCTTACATTGTACCACAGAGATATTAAACATTGCACTAAGCCTACCATTTTTACTTAAAATGTTAAATAATTAGAGGATACCTGGGTTCTCTTTTAGAATTGTTTAAATATAGGAGATATTCTTTGTTTTCTGGAATGTCGATTAATGTGGGACGATAGGTAGCTCCTTAAAGTATCTTCATTTCTTGATATCCTTACAAATATTTTATGGTTTATTCATTAAGAAAATTTTCTCATTTACACAATAATATTCTTGTTTGAATATTAAAAAAGACTGAACTAGAGAATTTTTCTAAACCCATAAGTAGCATAGAGGGAAATATAAGGTGTATAAGCAAATAAACTGAATGTAAAAACATCTCAGAATTGTTTTTGTTTGTCAGATCTCTAGTTTGCAACTTTTTCTGTCTTCTAAGTCGTGGTTCTAACAGGAGATATTTTTGTTGTTTTCTTTTTCTACATTTGTCAATGTTTAGAAACTTTCTTCCGTTTCTTTAAACTGGGGAAGATGTGTATTTAGCAGTACTGGTACATGTGTCTAGTGCATAGAGGCCAGGGATACTTTGCTCAAAATAGTATTCCCTATTGTGTATGACCCTTCTATTGGCTGTCTTCCTTCTCCACGTCATCACTTCACGGCTTTGTTGTGCTTCTGGAGTCACTTCTCATATAAGCAAATTATGCCCATATTCTCCTCCTGGAGTTTCCTTTTGGAAAATTCAGACTAAGACATCTGTTTAATATTTGTAAACATCTTAAATGCACAGGACAGCCCCCCTGTTTCTGACCAAAGGACTTTTTTAGTTCAAAATGTCACTAGTGCCTGGGATAATAAATCAGGCTGTAAAAAATTATGGCTTATCAATTATCATAAATATATGCATATACTAAAATAAATATTTTGCATAATTTTCCCAATTTTCATTTTTGTTATTCTTGTTGTTCAGAAATGCTTTGAAAAATGATGTTCAACTTAATTTCAAGGCGACACATACATGGGATATTAGAGAAACTCAGTAATAGCAGCCATGGGAAATTTACCAAGAAGTTTTTAAGCCCACGTTTGAGGAGCTCTCACACAGATCTCTTTTGAGACACTGAGAAAGACTGTAGCAGTATGTTCATATGGTATTATTATTTTCTTTTTATTTTACTATTGCAACAATAAGATTCTTGGCAGCAGTCATTGGGGCTGTTATCACACCTCTCCTGACTTCTCCTCTGTCATACTGACCTTCATGTTGGTATGAAATGACCATATTTGCCATCTTTTAAAATTTGTGATTTGCTGTGATTTATTTAATTAAATATTCGATCTGACATCTAGTGGAGAAGCTGTCACACCTTTCTAGTATCCTTCTCCACCCTAAACTTACACTGGCGCTCAACTGGGGCTTTGCTGGATGGTTCTTGTACATGTCTATGGCTTCCACTTAAACGTTTCCCTTCCTTCGGATTTTCTCTTGCTGCATAAATATCACCGCCCACGAACATATGCAAAGACAGAGAAGGCTGGAAATGCTGGGAAATTGCGACCCCCAGGAACAAGCCTCAGTGGTATACACTCTAGCGTTTTTCTCTTGATTTGGCATCCTGAGGTGTGGTCTAAAATGTCTTTCAGAGGGCCCCACAGCAAGAGTGAGCCCCAGTTGCTCGGAGTGGTACCCCCTATTGTGTATGACTCTTCTGTTGGCTGTCTTCCTTCTCCATGTCACCACTTCATGATTTTGTTGTGCTTCTGGAATCACTTCTCATATGAGCAAATCGTGCTCATAGTCTCCTCCTGGAATTTGCTTTTGGAAAACTCAAATGAAGGCATCTGTTTAGTATTTGCAAATTTGGATTTTTTTCATTAGAAGAGCCCTTATATTGTCTAACTTCTCAGTCCCATACAACCTGTAATTTTCTTTCAATGTGGCACACTTATTTTGGAAAAAGAAAACCCTTAGCTCCTCCTGAAAGCTCCTACCCACTCCAGGACAACAGGGTAAACGGTGGAATCACTGTTATAGACTGACCTAATTTTCCTGAAAAAAAACCAATGCTGGCTTTTTAAAATATCACGAGACAATATGTCTAGAGAAAAACGTTGAGTTTTACATTAAGAAGAATACTTTAAATCTCTACCCCCATCTTTTCTCAGTAACAGAGCTTAAGCATTGAGGAAGTGAACTTTAATGTCATTTGGCCTGATTCATTCAAACACTATGCCTGGAAACCTTCTGTTAAATTAGAGAAGTTAGGTCAAGGAACCAAACAAAAGCAGTAAGTAAACGTCAATTTGGTTTACATGCCCATAAAAAAGAGCAACACTGCTGTCAAGGAAAGCAAGTCAGAATTGGATGGGGATGTCTTCAATGGCTCAAAGGACTGGTAATGGGATGTGTGAAGCCTTTCTTTTCTGGGTCAGTAGTCTGAATCCAGGCCGGGTGAGTAGAACCCAAAAAAGTCATTATTATTTCACAGCTGATTTACACACTCTTTGGAATGAGCCTGGTCTCACTCCAGGTTTTGGAAGACTTGTGTCTGCAGCCAAGCCCTCCCCCTCATCCAGAGCAGTGATTGCCCCTGTTCTTAGCTGCCTTGACAGAAAGGCCAGGGATTAAATGAACATTGAAACCGGACTGCACTCACTGTGGCCAGCTAAGGAGCCTCAGTGCACTGGCCATACAGGATTGATAGCAAAGCAGCGTTTTCTCTTTTCTGTTCTTGCACTGTATAGATTTAAGGGGAATTTCAGAATATCAGATGTCAGTTTGCTATTTGTCCAGGTCATTTAAAACATTTTGAAAAGAAAAGGATTTCAAAGGAGCTTATCAAAAGTTGCTTTTGGCATGGAGTTCTGCGTGACATGCTTCAACGTAAGAGTAAAATGCCGTGGCCAAGTTGTAATCCCTGGATGCGTAAGTTCATCATCGCAGCACTCACAAAGCCCACACTGGAACGGTTTTCTTTCAGGCACTTAGGTGAAAGGTGAGCAATGTTTGATTTCCTTCTGCTTTCATGGTAAGTAATAGAGTGGTCATTTTCTAACAGTAAATTAAGAAGTAACAAATGGATTTCAATTTTCCTAATTTCACTCAGGGTGTCCTTTGAAGTGTGTATTATTAGTTTGTACTAATGCAAAACTACCAGCTGAAACTCATCTCCCTAATGAGGTTCATACGTCCTTTGACAAGGCAATAGTTTCCTCAAGAAAAACTTAACTAATAGTGTAGCCAGTACCTTATAATTAATTTTCTTCCCCAATCCTTGCAAGCATGAAAACAAACAGTAAATTTTTCATTTGTTCATCAGTTTCGAACAACTGTTTAGCAGAGATATGCTTGATTAATGGATTTAATTTGTTCCTTTCTTCTGTAGTCGGTTTTCATATTACATTGGTTATCAGAGGATAGGACCATAATGTGGGCATTCTCATCGCGGTCCACTCCATCAGTGTCAGCGCTGGCTTCTAGCTCCGGGTCCGCATCTTTAACCTTTGTCGTCCTGCAGAATCTTTCATCAATCTGTGTTACAGTCACCTTGGGAAGAAATGGCAGAAGCACTCAGTCAGCACTTACAGGTAGTAAAGTGTGTCATTATTTCTAACAAAATGCTGGCAGCGGTGCACCTTTCATTTCCAACCGAAATATGATTTGTGAGATCAGCAACCCAACTGTTAAAAGAGAAAAAATGGAAGGTACCGGTCTGGTCACTACAAGGCTCTCTATAAAAACCAATACAAAATGCCTAATGCTTTCTTGCATGCTGAGCGCTTTAAATGACTGG
Organism: Rhinopithecus roxellana; assembly: GCF_007565055.1. Taxonomy (NCBI): domain Eukaryota; kingdom Metazoa; phylum Chordata; class Mammalia; order Primates; family Cercopithecidae; genus Rhinopithecus; species Rhinopithecus roxellana. The sequence continues at coordinate 5,458,431 of NC_044549.1, read as the reverse complement.
GGCTAGTTTTGCAAATTGAATATTATTGTCAGATAATGAAAGTACCTATGTAGAGGTCAAATAGCATCCTAAAGTATAATGGCAGTTTTCATAATACTAACCGTTTCATAGTAGGGCACAAATCTCCATGGTTCAAATCTGTAGTTCACTTGACTTTTCAGTGTGACATAAAAAGTCATAAACTGTGGCTTGAGGGGTTTTCATTCTTCTTTTTAACCGAAGTGTAACGTAGACTTTCTAGAAAAATGTAAATGCTTAAGAAATTTTAAAAGATGCCTTTCTTTAGGACATTTTTGACTTCCACATAAAATGTAAAACTAAAACATACATTTAGATATTTTTATGCATAAAATCTATAATATTTGCGACAGGAGTTACCTTCTTAGTATAGAAAGATAATGATCTAGAGTACAATGTTTACAGAAAACATGTTCTAAATACACACTGTACGTTTAAAGAAAATTCCAGTAATTTAGTTTGGATACTGAGTTCCATGACCTTTCTTTCTATATAATTGAGAATCTGTTAAAAATAGTTAAAATGGATTTTATTATTTGTCATAACATACTTGTCAGTATTATTCAATATTTCTATTATAGTATGTGCAAAAACTTGAAATTAATACTTCATTGAATATCTCTGGAGCAATACATATAAAAATGATTTTTTGACATTTATTCCAGACAATATTTTTTTAACCTTCTTTGGAAGATAAAAATACAAACCAAAATAATATGCCTGATATTGAAGAAAACTTTTCCAATTTATATGTAACTGGGCTAGGCTTGAACTGATGTACTGGCAACATTTAGGTTCTACTACCAGCTTTGTAATTTACTACTTTTGAGTTATTGAACTAGTCATTCATTTTTGTGACAATAACACTATATTCATAAACCTCTTATTTATGCAAATGGGAGGCTCTGTTACATCACTTCAAAATGGACCAACAATTTTAGTGGCTACCCACTGTGGACTAATTTTATCAGTATTCCTTATTTTGGCATGCAATGTTCTCAGCAATCTAACCATTCAGCCACATTAAAAGGTGCAGTGTGCAAGAGAAGGGAGAAGGGAGATTTTCGTTTCTCATAAAAGTCTCAATTAATAACCCTATCATGCAGATATGACAAGTTATGAAATAATTTATTTTCTTGTCATTGTTTTAGATTTTACTTTCTATTTAGTTTTTGTGTTTGAAAAAGGATGGGAATTTCTGCTGTTATCTGCCAGATGTACATTTCATATGTACAATATACTTACGAAACCCTCCAGTCATCCTGAACTTCTTACTAGTCTCTCTACTCCTTGTGTATGATTATGCCTCTGTCCCTGTGGTGTACCCTCTTCCTGGCTAGTGCCTACTCACCCTCCCTCCCTACATCTCTGCTCAATAAATGTATACCTATCTTTATAGTTCAGATAATTTCCCCCTTACTTCCTGAAGTCTTTACAAGTTATCCTTGTTAGTATTAATTTCTTCCTTCTTTGTGGTCTCATAGTACACTGTTTTTCATTCTTCTAATGTACAAACCACAGTAGAGTTAGAAAAATAGTTGGGGCATAAATGTCTGTCTCTACCATGAATGATATCAGGAGTACATGTTTTCCTTTTTCTTTTCTTTTCTTTTTTCTTTTCTTTTTTTTTTTTTTTTGAGACAGTCTCCCTCTGTCGATCAGGTTGAAGTGCAGTGACTACATCTCTGCTCAGTGCAGCCTTGACCTCCTGGGCTCAAGGGATCCTTCCATCTCTCAGCCTCCCGAGTAGCTGGGACTACAGGCACGTGCCACCACACCTGGCTAATTTTTTGTGTTTTTTGCAGAGGTAGGTGGGGTTTCACCTTATTGCCCCAGCTGGTCTCGACTCCTGGGCTCAAGCAATCTGCCTGCCTTGGCCGGCCAAAGAGCTGGGAATACACGTGTGGGCCACCTTGCCCAGCCTAGACTACATATTTTTCTAATTTCATGTTTGTCTTTGCCCTGTCCCATAGGCAGAACAAAAATGCTTGGACCAAACTAGAGCTCACTAAAAATACATTGAGTGCATAGATGAATAACTTGATCATAAATTATAAATAATGTTTATTTCTTTCAAATTACAAAAACATTTTGCCAGGTATTAACATGAAAACTACTGTGAAAGGTATTCCACATAAAACATGAGGCAGCTCACCTCGGAATTTAGTTCATAATGTCTTACCCACTATATGCAATTTAATATGTTTAATTTTTGGAACTAAGATAAATCCTTCCTTAGGACATCTACATTTAAATATGAACATTCTTCCAAAATGATAGTTTATTTAAGGAAAACATTATAGGCATAAAAGCTTGCCCTTATTTTATATTTTCACAGACAATATTTAAAGAAGTAGATTCATGAAGCAAAATATTACATGGCTTCATAAATTCGCACACAACCTTGAATTTCTTAAATTATTTTATCCCATAAACGTTCTTATTCTTATACCTCAGGTGAATGCTGCCAGGATCCATCAATACATATTTTGAAAATTGTAAAATGTGTTCATGCTGCTCAAATATAAGAGAGAAAGAGAAAGGAAAACAATCAACAAGCAATGTTCATATTGGTTTTAACTTCAGCTGCTGCTGCAGTCAGGAACTTTGATAATGGGTAAGAAAAAGAACTTTAGGGAAAGTTATTAGTTATTGGAGAAAGTTTTTAATAAAAACTATTTGATTTAAATCACAGGTCTAGGAAGTTCCTCCCACTGTGGCTCTGCGCACATGTAATGGGAGACATCTCAGGGCTTTGTTATAATCTCAAGGATGGTTCTTTATCCCTGAGCAGTTACTGGAAACAAAAGAGGTTACAAAAATAAAGTCTAAATATGCTTGGCTCAAGAAAACCTGAGGCTGCCCTTTGAAATTTCCTGCCTCTCTGTTATATCTGCACAGGCATCAACAGTGTTCTGACCAGGCTCTATTCTCCGTTCGTCCGAGGATTGTCTCATGCGGCTTCAGTCACCCGTATTTACTTTGTCCAAGAGTTACTGCTGACCACCTGTCAGCATTTCACCCTTTTCTACAGTCCCCTTCCAATTTACAGAAAAGATAACTACTTTTATTATTATCATTATTTAAAGTTGTGTTTACTCAGCCTTAACAGAAACTATAAGAACAGTACAATGTACAGTTTATATTAGAATCTGCAGGCCAACTTGAGTTTAGATCAATCCACACTGCACAACGTTCCTGGTGTCTTCTGACACTGACACTCACTGTTTATCCTTCTTGGACAAGTCCTCTCAACAAAAGCAGACACAGATCTACCAAAGCAATGCAGACTGTGAGAGCACAACGTAGGATAAAATGAAACTGAATGAAAGGGTACTCCAAAGGCAAAATAAAGAAAAATGAAATCTGCTTCCAATATAGACAATCACTTGTGTTAAAATATAACATACTGGATTCATTCAAGCCACAATTTCTTAAATGTAATTGGGTTTTAAGTATGACTTAGACTGTCTATAGTAACAAAATCTGGCAAATAGTAACTTTTCTTTTTCTTTCTTTTCTTTTTTTTTTTGAGACGGAGTCTCACTCTGTCGCCCAGGCTGGAGTGAGCGGCGCCATCTTGGCTCCCTGCAAGCTCCGCCTCCCGGGTTCCCGCCATTCTCCTGCCTCAGCCTCCCGAGCAGCTGGGACTACAGGCGCCGCCACCACGCCTGGCTAATTTCTTGTATTTTTTAGTAAAGACGGGGTTTCACCGTGTTAGCCAGGATGGTCTCGATCTCCTGACCTCGTGATCCACCCGTCTCAGCCTCCCAAAGTGCTGGGATTACAGGCTTGAGCCACCGCGACCGGCAGTAACTTTTCATATTAGGGACTAAACGTAATTTTTCTTAATTTTTATTTTATTCTCGACAGACATAATTGTAATTATTTAGTAAAAGTTGAGTTTATAAAATGCTAAAACCATTGTTCTCATACAAATATAAAATATGCATATGTCAGCTTTGAACTCTTATTACTGAGGGAACCAGAAAGAGTCTAAAATTGGTAAAATAAAGATTTGAATCACAGAGATTTATATCCTCTACCACAGGGGTCCCTAACCCCTGGGCCATGGACTGCACAACAGGAGGTGAAAAGTGTGGGTGAGTGAGCGAAGCTTCATCTGAATTTACAGCCCCTCCCCATCACTCCTATTACCACCTGAGCTCTGCCTCCTGTCAGATCAGCAGTGGCATTAGATTCTCATAGGAGCACAAACCCTGTTGTGAACTGCACATGGGAGGGAGCTAGGCTGCACACAGCTGATGGAAATCTAATGCCTGATGATTTGTCTCTGTCTCCCATCACCCCCAGATGGGACCTTCTGGTTATAGGAAAACAAGCTCAGGGTTCCCCCTAATTCTCATTATGGTGAGTTGTATCATTATTTCATTATATATTACGGTGTAATAATAACAGAAATAAAGTACACAATAAATGTAACGTGCTTGAATTATCCTGAAACCATCACCCCGTCCCCTGTCTCTGGAAACATTGTCTTCTACAAAACTGGTGACTGGTGCCAAAAACACTGGGGACCGCCGCTCTACCAGTTGAAATGTATTTCCATCAGCATCGAATTAGAATGATTTCATTGCTCTGACCATGAGGAATGTGCATAACTCTCAGTTTTCTGCAAGTTAACTTCTATTCATAGCTTAGTCAAGGACATTAAAAGGTACATACCCCAATAGCATTGGATGATCCCCAGAGTCTCTTAGGCAACAACTGGCATGCCACTGAAAGAAAACCCAGAAATATCTTTTGCCCGTGTCTAAGATTTTCTGTTTTTCCTATTTTTATATTCAAAAAATTTCCTCAATTGTTTTTGCATATTAAATTAATCACAGTGTTGTATTCACATATGTATACAAATTTTAGATTATTTCATATTCTTTTTCTTTCTCCAAGCACATTTATCCTTATAGCTTCCTTTTCTTGTTAGTCCATGCCAGAGTACTGCAATATCTTAGACATGCACATATTCCTGCAAGAAAATGTGAAGAATTTAAAAAAAATGAAAATCACTCAATCTCAGAAATGTACCATATATTGAGCCTTTCATGACCAAGAACAAATTTGAAAAGAATGACATTGTTTCATTCTCAAACTCTAGGCAGAGAGAGAGGCATAGTTGCAAAGACAGAGATGAAGGCATGTTGTAGGAGAACAAAAATAATTTAGACCTCTGCATTCTCAAAGGATTTGTGCCCTCACTTTGAGAATCAGTTATATTATAGGTAGTTATCAAAGTCTTAAATGAAGACATATCAGTGTGCAGTTTACACTACGGAATCTAAACATTTGTTTGACGTCTAGGTTTTAATGGATGAGAGTAAGAAATTTTTTTTTAAATCTAATTTTTCATATCTTAGAGACTATCCACCATTAATGCAATAGTAATTTGATTATTAAGCCTGGTGTAAGAAAGGCAACACGTTTTAGGAGAAAAGAAAGTTTTGTTTTGTAGTGTGATTACTTGATGATAAATTCAGATATGTCCTTGAGACCATATTAGCATGTGAATGTGTTTGCCATATTACTGGTTGTCTGGAAATTGATTAAACAACAAAATCAGAGTAATAATAGGGCTTTGTAAAATAGCCTTCGAGATACAGCTAGACTCATTTGCTAATATATATAAATCTGGGACAGAACGGGAAATTTGTATGAGATAAACCATGGGTTGTTAGGCTTTCGGTTGTCACCTAACACTAGTGTGGATGCTACTGACGATAGAGTGTACTTAAATCCTGCCTATATGTAAAATGGAATGGATTTAATGAGCTACAGAGAAGTCCAGTTCCTTTTCTGACTTTATTAAAAGTTTATAATTTGTAAGCTTTAGCAAATAGCAGAAATAAAGCATACGTCTAACTGTAAGTCAATTACGAAGGAATATTAGGAGCCCCTTACTGCAGATTCTGACTCCCTGGTGTAAACTGAGTATTAGTAGCTAGCTGTCTTATGTATTGGATATACCAATTGCTGTATGTATTTAAAATTTTGATCTATCGTATTTCATAATCCAGTAACTGAAAGGGAATAATGAGTGATAAGAAGTAAAAAGAAGAAAGGATGGTATAATAGATAGTCCAGAGATACTCTCCAAATCTTCTTATACATTATGGTCATTCAAAATACTATTTATGTAAAATTTTCATTATCTTAGGGTATGTGTAGATTTAGGAGATGTAGCACTTTTTAGCACCATAATTAATAATCAATGGATATTTCCATATGATATAAAACATCTACATCTTCTTTAAAATGATGACAAATTTACCAGATATCTATGAGTGACACTAGGGCATCTTCTGTTTAATTCCAAGATCTCTTTTGAAAACATTGATCATAATAAATAGGTATGTCATGTGAACATATATCACTGAAATTTTTATTGCTGTATTACAATGTTGAACGTAAGACATAACCCTCAAAGATATAAGACAAAAACTTCGTGATATTGTAAATAGAGAATTTGTTACGATCTATTCTAAAAGGAGTGATTAAACAGTAAACAAAGGGTTAAACAAATGACACTGGCTTTGAGGATAAAGTGTAATTCACAAATTAGTAAAGCTCATAAATGAACTTAACAATTAATCTTGAGAGCATCAAAAATGTCCCTGTTATTTCTGGGGAAGAGGGGGAGTAACAGGCATTACCTCTAAATTGCTCTGTCAAAAAAGATTAGTTGAAAAAATTTTGTTAATGCCAAAATTAATGAGAATTATTATTTGGCCCCAAAATTAACTCTCATAAATCTTCAGAGAGGCTTTTAGTTTTAATTTCTGTATTTTTATTTTATGGAGACAATGTCTCAATTACATTATTGTGCTTAATAAAGATGTATTGGGAATACACAGTAGCATAATAAAATAAAATGTCTTTGATCGATGCTAATTTTGAATGCTTATAAAGAAAACACAAGACAGTCACTAGAAAAATTGTGAAGAACAAATAAATTGAATTAAAATAGATTGATTTATTCCTGACTCTGACTTCACAAATTCCAATGTTGCTGCTGCAAAGAAACGTTTTGTAGATTACTTAAGGTAATAAAGTAAATAGCTACATTTTGGAGATGACAAATAGGAAGAGGGTCTTTCTGCTAAAGAACAACAGCAACACTAATGGATTCAAAATGCTTTGCATTGAAAACAAATGAGAAATAAAGATGATATGATTTAAAGAAATGTGTTTTACACCCCACAACCTGTCCCAATCATCATAAAGACATTGATTTAAATACAATTGTTCATATGAGAAAAACGGCTTCATGAAATATTACTGGAAAACTACAATCTGAAATCGATACGTCAGAGAACATTATCCAAAATTTGTAAATAAGACAAGAAAGGTAGTACATTCTTCGTTATATGAATTGAAAAGCCACAAAAAATTGCCTAAGGAGGCCGGGCGCGGTGGCTCAAGCCTGTAATCCCAGCACTTTGGGAGGCCGAGAAGGGCGGATCACGAGGTCAGGAGATCGAGACCATCCTGGCTAATACGGTGAAACCCCGTCTCTACTAAAAAATACAAAAAACTAGCCGGGCGAGGTGGCGGCGCCTGTAGTCCCAGCTACTCCGGAGGCTGAGGCAGAAGAATGGCGTAAACCCGGGAGGCGGAGCTTGCAGTGAGCTGAGATCCGGCCACTGCACTCCAGCTTGGGCGACAGAGCGAGACTCCGTCTCAAAAAAAAAAAAAAAAAATAATAATAATAATAATAATAATAATAATTTTCTTCTAAAAATTTTGTTAATTATAATTTTACATATCAAATATATAACCAAATTAATGACTTAAATATCATAAGAAATATTAGCACCTCTCAAGTTTACCTACATAGGTTGACAAAAAATATTCTGGATATTTAAAAATTTAAGAAATCACCTACTATTGAGCAACCTGAAATATTAGTAGAAAACTAACATAGGAAATTTTACTTTTAAAAAAATAGAATAACTGATTCGCAACAGTACTTTAGAAATAAAATTTTAAAAAATTGTCTAAATTGCTTTTTATTTTATTAGAATTACATGAATTTTCACATAATGACTTTCATGGATGCCCTTAGGGGGAAAACTAATAAATATAAAAAGTACCTTAAAAGTTGGCAAAATAACAAGCTCAATATGAAATATTCGATGTGTGCAGAGTGTGGAAAGAATATTGTCCCTAGATTGAGGCCTACCATAAATACCAATATAATCTCGGGAAAGCAATTTGAAACTCTTAAAATAAATCTATAAAGTGAGGAGAATTGATTAAATTTACCTTGGAGGAAATTTCTAGAAATTGAATTGTTTTCAAGTTTATGATTTAACTATTTTATTTTCCACCTAAGATATCTAAGGATAGCTCAACAGAAGACAAAATTTTTCATTATATTGAACACTAACACTAAAAACTACACTATCACTAAAATCTGGGAGAAACTTTCACTAACAAGGCCAAAATGTATTCAAATAAATGCACCATGCTGACCCTCCAGATATACAATAATTAAGTTTGCTGGCTCTCTCCTGTAAATTTGAGGTATTTCCTGAGATTGTAAATTCGAATACTCACCAGAAGCCGCAGACAACAGAAACATACAAATCAGACTTTATTCTCATTCATAGAGAAATTTGGGCTTATATAGCAGCTCATATAAGTGAGTACATGGCTTGTCTAAAGTAACTCAAAATGTAAAAACAAGCAAAAACAAAAACAAAAAAATAGCTTAAAGGGCTATGTAAACCCGATCAAACATATCTGTGAAGGTAAGAAAGTCCTGGTCTACACCACCAAGAAATGTGCCAATTAACTGCTGAGAACCACCATCTATGACCCACTGTTTGTTCTTCCACCTCTTCACACAACCACAACATTTTTCCCCATCACTTTTAGATAGTGGTTCCCAGAAATGCTGTACAGATCTGGGGCAGAAATGGACAGGTCTTGGAAGTTTACACAGGACATGCGGATTGAGTAGTGCAGAGAACACATGTGGGGAAAACTGTGGGAAGCTCTTCCCCGGGTATTCTTGCTTCTTATTCATATTCAATCTCCTTCCGTCTCTCTTTAATAGGATAAATTCAGAGTGTTTAAGATGACCAGAAAGTGGAAACGACACACTGCCTAATCATCCAGCCACACAGTGTTGAATGATTGCTGCTATTTTGAAATTGGGTGATGAGTTACACATGCCTACAAGTCTTCCAGGGTAATCACTTAAGGAGTACCTTCTGACATCAAAATACACACAGAGGAGAAGCAAGGAATCCCTCCTTGTTTATAGATCAAAATATGACTAGAACTGGTATTTCTGGTTGCAGTATTAGTATATTGAAAATAAATAAAAGTGAGAACTCTTACAAGATTATTTATTAGAAAAGGAGAAAATAATGATTCAAGTTGGAGGAGAATAATCTCTCGAAAGGACTGGCTACAAGAAAAATGTGGAAAGCATTTGCTTTGTGTTGTCAGATAGTATTAAGGCTTGGATTCACATAAGGGAGACAATAAAAGAGATGGAAGACAATTGAATTGGGGAAAGTGTTGGTAAAAAGAGATGGAAATAAAAATGAAGATAGATGAAATAAGGAAGAAAAAGAAAGCTACAAATGAATAGCATAATTATTATTTACCCTAGAAAAATTAAAACATAGAAATGTCATTAAAAGTCAAAAATGGAGAAAAATAAGAAGTAAAAGTGATAAAAAGATGAGAGAGATGTAGGAAAGAGAACAGATGCAAAGTTCAAAATATTAGTTTTCCTGAAGAAGAAAGTTGAACAAACTCAATAATCAAATATATAATAAAAAGGCAGTTTTTAATTTTTTTATTATTGCTGTGAAAAAATGACAAATTATGAAAATAGAAGGGGATTGTCAATACAACATAGAATTAAGTGATTCACATATAAAAACTATTAGTGAAAATATGAATTTTGAGCATAAATAAAATATAAATCTGTTAGAATCAGTATGTTAAAAAAGAAGGAAATAAGATAAAAAGTGATGAGGTTGGTTTCAGACCTAAACACATATTAGAAGCCAAAAAACAGCAGAAATGTCAGAGGTTTGAGTAGTATAACAATGTATTCCCAAGTATTCTATTCATCTGATCCTTTGCTTATGATGATAAAAGGCAAGCCTAGGTATCCAAAATCATATTCTACATCAGTCAGAGTCTCAGCAGGATGACATGTTTAGAAAGCCACACCTCTTAACTCCAAAGGTTGCCCAGTTGATGTAAGGATTTAGTTTTCCTTGGGAAATATTTATTTAGATATTAAAAGGATATATAAGTATTTAGAAAGGAGGTGACTTATTTACTAGACTAGAACTTATAAGAGTGCACTTCAAATAGCACAGAATATTCTGGGAAGGAAAGGGTCTCGGTTCATCAAGTATGATGTATTTTGGATCCTTTTATAACACACTTTAAAAAATTTCTCCTATCATCTGGCAGATAATAGCAGAAATTCCCATCCTTTTTCAAAGACAAAAACTAAATAGGAAGTAAAATCTAAAACAATGACAAGAAAATAAATTATTTCATAACTTGTCATATCTGTGTGATAGGGTTATTAATTGAGACTTTTATGAGAAACGAAAATCTTCCTTCTCCCTTCTCTTGCACACTGCACCTTTTAATGTACAAATACATGACTACTAAATGGAAAAATTTCCATGATGAGATCATATTGATAAAAGTAATAAATGAAGATCTCCGGGCAATAAATCAAACACAGTTTAAATGCCAAAAGATTTTGAAGGAAATCAACATCATCAGGATACATGGCCGCATAATCGGAAACATGCCACAAAGAAAGTGCCAATTTCCTGGTCTCAAACAAGCATGACTATGAGATACATTCTTGTGGATAATAGGTCTGAGATATTAAGAATATTTGATGCTATATGGATGCTCCACTGCTACCATCCAGGTCCAAGCTGGCATAAGTTACGCTGACAAAATACAGCACAGAAAGGGATCTGGGTGTTGTGCCAGAAAACACCTCAGCTGGCCCAGCTATGCTTCATCCATCTCCAGGGATGTGGTATTCATTAAAATTACAGAGTACAATGGAGTACAGTGCACACAGGCATGAAGTCAGTCGGTATTTATCACTTTCAGGTTCTACTGGCTAACAAGGAATCCAAATATTTTCCTAACTTAGAATAAGGCACTAGACAAAAAGATCTGTTATCCAGACATTTTGGAATCATCATACTAAAAGGTTCTCGGAGCAGCTACAAGTCCTGTTCTGCAACTCCCTTGGGTTCAGCTAGAAATAATAATTTAAATAAAAGACCAGAAACTTATAATTGACTGATTACTAAGGCATAGGAACTCCTACTCTATTAGTTAAAAATTATAATTTTGAAGACTATTTAATAATAGAAATATTTTCATGTTATAAATTTGTTTGAGAAAATATGTAATCCTACAGTTGTATGTATTATGTATTTTCTCTTCATGTGTTTCTAAATATTTTACTAATTGCCCTTTTCATAAGTTGAGACATTTCTTGTAATAATTCATGCCTTTGCTTATTTTACACAATTGATAAGCTAAGCATTTTAAAATTTTATAATAAACCACATAACATAAAATATGTGGTAATGAAAATTGAGCTCTCAGAATACGTATTAAGCTTAGAGTCTACAATAGTATTGACCTATTTAATTAATTTAGTGAATTAAACACAACTATGCAATTCAGTTAAGAATGAAAAGGCAGTCCTCTAGCTGTCTGATCATTTCATGTTCATGCTAACTAATTATTTCAGCCAACTTACATTAAATTGTCTTTGTAAAATAATCTGCTAAGGACCTTCAAAATTATAGTTCTAAATAGTTTATTACTTGATCCATACTTCTTAATAACCAAATATGCACAAAAGCAAATAGAGGAAAATAAGTGAATTGCTTAGTTTGCCACATCTTCATGTGAATTAGTAAAACTCCGTGTTTGGTATAATTTGTGTGTAAATGATCTGTGAGTTTTAGTTCACTGCAGTTCAATATTGTTCAATTACACTTGAAATATAACACAGACTTTGCACCAATAACTATGTTGTATCCTAGTCATGATTAGTAATGTGTTCATTATATGCTAATCTGGGTAGAAAACATTTTGCAAATTGCTTTCAATTTAGAAGAAGCACATTCAATACATTTTAGGAGAAAAGTGACATAATGAAAACAGAGAGCACCCAGGAGAAGGAAGGAAAATGGCAGACACTCTGCATTTTATTTCAAAAGGAATAGTTGAGGAACATGAACTGTTTAACTTAGAATTAAGAAGACACAGAAGAAAATATAGCTGTACTCAAATATACGATGAGCTGTCAAATGTAAGTGTACGCTTGCTCAGAATTGTGTTAAGATTAGACATTACATGAATGTTAATTATGTTCAAGAGATCAATTGCACAACATGGTGACTATAGTTAATAACAGTGTACGCTATTCATGAAAATTGCTAAAAAAGTAGATTTTAAGTGTTATAACCACAAAAAAGAAGTATGTAAGGTAACGCATGTGTTAATTAGCTTGATTTAGCCATTCTTAGTGTGTATCTAAATAGCATTGTATACATGTTTCAAAACATGTTGTACATAATAGATATATATAGTTTTTACCTGTCAATTAAAAATGAATAACTCAGCAAAATCAGAACAAAACAAAGGCATATTTTAAATCAACATAGGCAAGAAGTTTATATGTTCTCTTCATCATTGTTGTGGTCTACACTGTGAAGCTGGAAGCTCAAACTCACTGGATACATGAAATTTAAGTTAGTAATCCGTCTCTCCAAGATATAATGTATGAAATTATTACACTTGTTCAAGAGCAAGATATTAAGATTCCTTTGGTTCTAGATTTTATGAGAATTTGTTGGTTATGTGAATAAGTACTACCTAATATATCTGAAGTGAAGCCTGAGTTATGGATTTTCACAATTAACTACTCTATTGTAGGATGTGAAGTCATATAAACTATTTCGTAAGTTCTCAAAGAACCGTGCTAACAGAAATAATTCAAAGGAAGTATGATCAAGACCCTTACTGTCAAAGTCAGACAAAGTTCCATCTAGTTTAATCCCCCCAAAATTAAAAAAATCACTTACCAGCAAAGTCTTAGAATTGAGCCCAGTAGACTCAGGCATCACCACACTCAAATGATCAAATCATATTTTTAGAAACCTTCCTTTTTGGTATATTCGTCACCTCTCTCTTTTTCTCCATCTCTCACAGCAGTTATTTCATCTGTTGTGCTTCATTTTCTGCAAGTTCACGTCTGTGCTGAGAAATATGTCCACAAGCATATCCAGGCACCCCTAATTATTAAACTTCCAGATCTTGGAAAGTATAAAGATCTACTTTGTCTTGCATTTAGGGGGAGTCTAAAATAAGTATTTCGATTGGCCCATTTATGTATTTGTTTATTTATTTTTAATTAGTTAATTAATTAATTAATTATTATTATTGAGAGAGTTTCGTTCTTGTCGCCCAGGCTGGGGTGCAATGGCGTGATCTTGGCTCACTGCAACTGCCACTTCCCAGGTTCAAGCGATTTTCCTGCCTCAGCCTCCAGAGTAGCTGGGATTACAGGCATGTGCCACCATGCCCTGCTAATTTTGTATTTTTAGTAGAGATGGGGTTTCTCCGTGTTGGTCAGGCTGGTCTCGAACTCCTGAATTCAGGTGATCTGCCCGCCTCAGCATCCCAGAGTGTTGGGATTACAGGCGTGAGCCACTGTGCTTTTATTATATTTACTTTTGAATGTATTTCAGGGAAGATCTCTGTTGTTCACAGACTGAGCCTACAACATATCCATACTATTGTGGTGCTTGAGGATTGGAAGAACTGAACAGAAAAATCACATGAAGTGAGAAATAGTTCTGAAAATGATAACAAATATCTAATACATATACAATTAGTAATTTAAAGTGCATTTCAGTCGGCTTACCTACACAAACCACTGCCCCTCTTGTTTAATTTTTCAGTCAATCTTTTTACCTCTAAACATATTACTAGACCCAAATTCTAGCTATGAAATGGTGATGGCATCTTTGTATAAATAGAAAACAATTTAATAGAATCCTGAGCTATTAACCAAGTGTGAAATCTTTATGTGCATCTGCTTTGCGGGGGCTTTTAATACACATAGTTTGTCAATATATTTAGCCAATGATCATAAAGTAAATTAATATTCAGTTATTTTCTCATATAAAACACATTTTTTGAATACCAGTTACATGTCAGACAGTGTCACAGGAATAGATAAAACATGATTTCTAACCTGGCAGAATTAAATTATAATGAAAACCAATAACCAAATATGTAATTAGAATAAAATATAAACACACACGTGTGTATGTGTGTATGTACACCAATTTATTTTTAAAATGTTAGTAAGGCCTTCAGGGAGCCTAGCAAAGGAAGCTGGCAGTACTGACTGGAGGGTGTGGGACACATCTCCAAACTGGCTTTATCGGGTGTGGAGGAGTTATTCTGAGGGACAAATGTGAGAGGCTCCACACAAACAAAGTAACATGAAGCAAAGTGTGAAAGGTATGAGCAATGCCAAAGCTTTTGTCCAGACGGTAAAGCAATGCGGCAATGGTATGGGCACGTGCACAAGAAGGCAGGAGGCAATCAACACTTATTACTGTTTGGGGGAACTATGTAAACATTTTGGGCTTTATTGCTTTTTTGTGAATGAACAGAGTTTTAATTTCCATAAATATCTCAAGAACAGAATGCCAAGACTTGCCTTTTCTGTGCATTTTTCACATTTTGAGATTATTTGTTTTACTTTCTCATCCCAACTGCTAATAAATGCTACTTTCTGCTTGAAACTTGCCTTTGTTAGGTGTAAAGGAAAATAATCAAAGTAATAAAATCTAAGCTTTCTTTTTTTTTGGTTTTTAATTAATGAAAAAAATTAATTTAGCTCTCTTTTTATCAGGTAGACTCCAGTAAAGAAATCTGAACCACTCCAGTCATTTTAACAGAGAACATTTAATAAGCAATTTTGTATAAATAGCTATTGGTAGAGTGAAATGCTAAATTAGAAATTGTATATAAAAATTATTAAGTAGAATTATTTAGTAATTCTATTGGGAAATTATTATACAAATAGAAATAACACAGAGGTAGTAACTACACAAAGTAGCCACCACTGTCGACACCTACAGACCAACAGGAACAGGTTAGGATAACCAGAATCTAGAAATACGGAGGTGCTGCTCTCTGCAGCACCAGCTCCGACATTCAAAAAACATGCTGGGCGTGTATCTCTGATGTTGTTTCATGAGGCTGGTTCTAAGAGTTTGGGATGCAAATGAGAAACTGTGGCCGACTGGTGTTAGCGGCATCCACTTCTGTTACCAGGGTGAATGACTTCTGCTGAGGTGATGCAAAACACGAAGAAGCAAAAGTAACTTTGCCCTTCACGGACTGTCTGGTTTCCTTTAGTTTCTAATATCTGCAAAACATAACAAAGAATCCCCTAGCAAAGCAATGTGTGTTTGCAGAGTTCCAGCCACAGCATCCCAGAGTATAGAAGTGTGGGTTTGAAGCTGAGAGACACCCTAATGACTCGTTTACTCGCCAGCTGGTTGAATATCGATCGCAGTTTGCAGATAAAAGAGAAATTTCAGTCCATACAGGAGAGGAACTTTTCAAGCCTATTATATATAAGATAAACTAGAGATGACACTAGAGCTTCTACTATTTCTGTATTTTAGCTGTGTATGTTTACCTCCCTACTCCTTATTCTTATAGTGGCATTCACTTTAGATGGATGATATCAAGCTTACTTCAAGGAGCTTAGAGAATAGAGAGGGTAAAACTATGAAGTGCTAAAAATTTTACTGGAAAGACTTTCCCGTTTAGTATGAATACTAAATTCATGGTTTTAACACTACAGTAATACTATAAATGAAACAGTTAAAAAAAACACTCATTTATACTTGTATATAAGGAGTTTATAATTATTAGTTAAATATAAGTCTTAGAATCATTCTACTAACAATATATACAAATATTACAATTATATAGTTAATATATCCTTAATTCTTATTTTTTCACAGAGAAATTCAGCACAAGAGTAATACAAACAATTGTAATATTGTAAAAAACAAAATAAATTGAAAGCATAACTAAAACTGTGGCAAATTAGAATAGTTTCACATTTTCTATTAGTCATCAGATTTCTGAAGTTATACATAATGTAAAATACATAAGCATATGTAATCAGAGATATGATAACCAAGTATTAACTCCCATGAATAATCTATGGTCTAGAATTTTAGTAAAAATAATACATCCCTCAGAATCAGATTATATTAACACATCTCTGTGTGGATATACTAATAACCCAACTTCCTGCTCCATTTCCCCCTTATTTGTGTAGTCATGGCACTTTGTGGCTCTGAGAGATAATAATAGTGTTTGAAATTATTTTGTGCATTTTTCTATTTTCTTTAATCTTGTTCATATGATTTGCTTTGGTCACTAGAATAGTGAGAAGCCATAACCAATGCATCCTGATTAGAAGATTATAGAGATATGGTGGGTTTTCAACAGTTCTCTTGCTCCTGTGCACTCTGTCATAAAAAAAAAAAAAAAAAAAAATAGATGCCTCAATTCAGTTGACAAATTAGGAGAAGGAGACTTAAACCCTATCTGTAGCCTAGAGTAGAGTTACAGCAATATATCTGGACCTGAAGATGCTGATAGGTACTGGAAGTGAGAGACTGAACATACAAATGGGCAACAGCCATATCACATATAAAAATAGAACTCTCCCCACAACCTGTATGTAGCAAGCAGCCAAAGAAGCCAAGCTACAACCTTTGTAGCAATCAGCCCCCAACATCCAGGGCTTGATCAATAACTAACCCTTTCTTTAAGTTTTGCCCCCATTTCCAGCTTATGACCAACAAAAAGAAAGCAAATATGCTCTCCTAACCAACTGTATATGATGCTCCATTTCTAGTTAGCCTGCCTCCAATTCCCTTGCCAACAGGCTCCAATCAAGGCATACCTGAGTGTTCCCCTGTTTTGTTTTGTTTTGTTTTGTTTTGTTTTGTTTTGTTTTGTTTTGGGATGGAATCTCGCTTTGTCACCCAGGCTGGAGTGCAGTGGCACAATCTTGGCTCACTGAAACCTCTTGGCCTCCTGGGTTAAAGCGATTCTCCTGCCTCAGCCTCCAGAGTAGCTGGGACTACAGGTGTGTGCCACCAGGCCGGCTAATTTTTTGTGGTTTTAGTAGAGATGGGGTTTCACTGTGTTAGCCAGGATCGCCTCGATCTCCTGACCTCATGATCCACCCGCCTCGGCCTCCCAAACTGCTGGGATTATAGACGTGAGCCACGGCGCCCACCCGTTTCCCCCTTTTTTTATACTGTAAAGCTTTCCTACTCCTTTGCCTGTAAATTTCTGTAAATGCAGTTGATAGTGGCTGACTCTCTTGCTATAGCAAGCTCTGAATAAGTAGCATTTGTTTGTTCTCATTCAGGTGGTCTTTGTTTATTCCACATAAATGAGAAATAAACATACACCAGTAAGTTTTTGAGATTGCGTCTTTTCAGCATATATTAGGGAATGCTGACTGTTATAGTAACAGCTGACTACAAAAGAGATTACCTAAAGGAGAGCAGGGAACATTTGGCCATAAGAATTTTAGATGATTTCACTGGACACATAGTTTTCATAAATCCGGTAATATTCTATTCCATGTCCCATTCAAGAGAAATAAATTTTCAGAAAGATTTTATAAGCCAAAATATTGCCATATCTTGCCAGACTTCTTCTAGTGTCATCCCCTCCACTTGTCTTCCATCTAACCATGAAACTAAAAGGCAAGGAAAAAATATCTAGGTGTCATTCTTCGATTTTGTATTTGTTTTTGCTTCCCCTCTGACCCCCCGACTATAACAATGGTATTCAGCATTATATATAAACTTGTTAGACATGCAAATTCTCCATTCTACCTTGGACAGGCTTCTGAATCAGAAACTCTAGGGTGTAGTCCAGCAATACATACTTTTACAAGACCACCTGGGGATTAAGAAACAGGCTAAAGTTTGAGAACTACTGAGTTATGTACACTATCAACCAAAAGCCATTGTGCTTTAAGGTAGTAATTGCTAACTTCTTCAGAGAAATGTGGCTGGCTTCTATAGGAAAGATGAGGGAATAACAGCATATCCTAATTTCCAGGTGATCCTTCATCTCCCAAAGTCTGCCTATGTATTTCTAATTAAAAACACTTTCTCTCAGTTGTTTTCAACTGGGGCACTATTGACATTTGACGTGTAGCATTTCTCTGTTGTATGTGACTACTTTTTGCAATGTGGTGGGATTAGAATATTTGGCTTCCATTTGTTAAATATCAGTAGCATTCTCTAGTCATTGTGCCATCTAAAAATCTTCCCTAGATATTTTCAGTACTCTGCACTTGTGTACTGCTGTAAAACACTGGTTGAGCTGAGACACAGGTCTTCTCCTGAGCTTGGATGAAAATTTATAGCATCAGATCTCCTTGTTTTTAGGGCTTAGGTCTCAAACTAGAACTAATTAATTGGCTCTTCTGGGTTTAACACACTATTGCCGATTTCATCATCTCAGCAATTCTGTTTGGGTGCCGTGCACAATTATGAACTGCGTTTTCTATTCTTCACAAATTGAAATCAATCATTTTTCTACACAAACTTCTACTTTACTCTGGCAGATTACTCACTGTCTGAATATACTCATCCTACTCTGACTCTGCTCATATCCTACTCTGTGTCTGTGCTTATATTCTCAGTGTCAAGGGTGCCCTTTTCTGATCCTTCCCTGGTATTTAAATATTATGCATCCTTAAATATCTAACTTAACCTCCATGTTTACAAAGGTAACTTGCCTAATTTTTCTTGCTCCCTCTGGTCTCCTGGTATTTGAACTTTGATAAAATTATTGTGTGTACTACACAATGTTCAACTTTCTGACATAAAATACTATCAAGGCACATATTTCAATAGATCTTTGTTACAGAAGCTTTCTATTTTAAATAAATCTGTATTGTACAGCCACTATTCTGTTTAGAATATCTAGTTGGAACACTATTATAATCAAGGAATATTTAGTGGAAGATACAAATGAGATGCCTTGACAAACTCATTTGTGAGAGACAGGAGTAAGAAAATAATGGAAGATAAATCCAAAATATGGGTGACTCTGAGGATAGTGGTGCCTCTGTCAGTGAGGGTTCTCCAGAGAAAGAAAACCAGTAGGAGATAATATATATAACATGTATTAAATATATATGTATATATGATATGGCTTGTGTGTGTGTGTGTATGTGTGTATGTAGAGACAGAGAGAAAGATTTAATGTAAGAAATTGGGAGCAAGTGTGGTGGCTCACACTGGTAATCCTAGAATTTTGGGAAGTCAAGGCAAGAAGATCAGTTAGACCCAGGAATTCAAGACCAGCCTCAGCAACATATTGGGACCCCATAACTACAAAACAAATCGAAAAAATTATGAACCATATATAGTGGTGCATGCCTGTGGTCCCAGCTACTCTGGAGGCTGAGGTGGGAGGATTTCTTGAGCCTGGGAGGTCAAGGCTACAGTGAGCCATGACTGCATCACTGCACTCCAGCCTACATGACATAGCAAGACCCTGTCTTGAAAGAAAGAAAGAAAATAAATAAATAAATAAGCTCATATTATTAAGGAGGTTGAGAAATCCCAAGAAGACATGCAGTAAGCAAGCTGGAGACCCAAGAGTGGTAGGAGTGGTGTAATCCCAGTCTGAGTCTGAATTCCTGATAAGGAGGGATGATGGTATAAGTTGCAGTCTAAGGGCAGGAGTCTGAAGTCCCAGCTCAGGCAATAAGTCAGGTGGCATTTCTTCCTGCTCTATGAAGTTTTTCAATTCACTGGATGAGTCTCATGCACATTAGGGAGGATAATATGCTTTACTCATTTTAATTTAAATGTTAAGCTCATGCAGAAACACCCTCATGCACACATATGGAATAATGTTTGACCAAATATCCGGGCACTTTGTGATCCACACATGTAGACACATAAAATTAGCCATCACAGTGCCATTAACCAAAATAGTATATCTAGGAGAAACTGCAACCCTCCAAAAGAAAATAGTGAGCCAGTATGTTAATAAGAAATCCACGTAAAATTCCGTGGTATAGAGTAAGAAATGTTAGCATCGGACTCAGGGATTAAAAATGGTAAAATGGAGCATAGATGAGAAATGTGGTAGTGGGCAGGCAAGACAGTTGACAAAACTTGGAGGAAATAGAAGAGTGACAAGCCATCACAGAGTATGAAAACAAAAAGGAAAATGATACATTAAAAAGCCATAATACAGTAGATTCTCATTCATGTATTCCATATTTGCAAATTCACATGCTCCCTAAAATTTATCTGTAACCCCAAAATTAATAGTTGTGACACTTTCATGATCATTCACAGACATGTGAAAGCAGCAAGAAATTTGAGTTGCCCACGTGCATGTTTCCAGCTTAGGTTGAAAGTGGCCCTCGCCTTCTTGTTTTGGGTCCCATACTGTAAACAAGAGTCCTTATGTGGTCTACTTGGTGACACATGCTTCATGTTTTTGTGCTTTTGTTGGGGTGATTTCACAATTTGTAATGGTTCTCAAGGTTAGTGCTTAAGTGTTGTGTAGTGTTCAGCGCATGGTGCCTAGGATGTGCCTTATGCAGAAAATATATATTTTAGTTAAGCTTATTTAGGCCTGAGTAGTAGTGCTATTGACCCTGAATTAAATTTTAATGAATCAACAATGTATATTCACTAAGGCCTAATTAAAGAGGAACACATGAAACCAGGTTATATATTGGTCAATTGATGAAAATGTTATGGCCAGAGACTTTCAGGAATCTAACTCTACATTTCCCTTAAGAACATTGGTTCAGTATTTGCTACTTTGGTATTTGTGGTACCTTTATAGAACATCACTACCATGAATAAGGAGAACTGACTATATATGATATATTTGTTCACACAGGAATTTAATAGTTTTAATGTGAAGAGGGAATACTATTAAATTACATTGTAGCATTTCTCAAATAATTTTATGATAAAGTCATAGGGAATCTATTTTAACATGCACATTTATCTTGAATTTAAATGTTGCCACTGTTGGTCCATACCAAACCTATTACAGTTGCTTAACAATGATAGAATCATTGTCCCAAATCCTTCTCGTTCCTAGGAATGAAGGATGATGCTCATGGAAATCCTGAATATTTGAAGATATTAACTTTAGTTTTACATACTACTTTTCAGCTGGTTAGAGTTGAAGGGTAGCATATAAATACATTCACTCATTCATTCCTTTATTTAGCAATCTGTTACTGGGCTTCTAGTAGGTGTCCAGAAACTTCTTTTGCCAAAAGTAAATGAAGGTTTTGCAGGATTCTCTTTGATTAAATAAATAAATAAATAAATAAATAAATAAATAAATAAATAATTTTTTAAAAGGAGTATCTGGCACAGAGCCTTGGAAGAGCTTCTTGCATTGTAGAGACTGAAATTTAAACTTCATTAGGTTTTCTTCTGTGCCTTTAGTGAGATCAGCAAAGGGATCATAAAGTTTACACAAGTTTGGAGATTAATAGTGTTAAGTGCAAGAAGATATGTTAAACAACAATGAAATAAGCCTAATGTATTATTTTCCTGGGGCTACCCTATTAAATTACCACAAACTGAGTGACTTACAACAAAAGAAATTTACTCTCTCACGGCCCAGCAAACCAGAGTCTGTAATTCAGGTATAGGCAGGGCTGGTTCCTTCTGGAGGCTCTGAGAGAGCCTCTTCCATTCCTCACTTGTAACTGATCATTGCCTGCAATCCTTGGCATTCCTTAGCTTGTAGAAGCATCGCTCCAATCTCTGCCTTCGTTGTCACATGGCCTTCATGTAACACATACTTCTATGTGTCTTTTCCTTTTCTCATAAGGACACAAGTCATAGGATTTGGGACCCACCCTAATCAAGTATCATCTCATATTGACTAACTACATCTGCAAAGACTCCGATATGGTTTGGCTGTATCTCTGCCTAAATGTCATCTACAATTGTAGCTTTCATAATTCCCATGTGTCATGGGAGGAACCCTGTGGGAGGTAATTGAATCATGGGGGCAGATCTATCCCCTGCTGTTCTTGCGATAGTGAATAAGTCTCACAAGATCTGATGGTTTTATAAAGGGGAGTTCCCCCGCACACACTCTCTTGCCTGCAGCCGCATGAGATGAGCTTTCTCCTCCTTTGCCTTCCACTGTGATTGTGAGGCCTTCCCAGCCATGTAGAGCTGTGAGCCCATTAAACCTCTTTTTCTTTATAAATTACCCAGTCTTGGGTATGTCTTTGTTAGCGATGTGAGATCTGACAAATACAGGCCGTATTTCCAAATAAGGTCACATCCTGAGGTTCAGAATAGACATGAATTTGTGGGGGTGGGGGGACTATTCAACTCATTATATTTAGTCACTAATGGGACTCTGGCAAAGCATCAAGGGATAACACTCTTGACCTGGTGCAAGGCAAAAATGTAAAGATTAAGGATATGTTGTATTAGTAACTATTGATTCTATGCTGTGGCACCAGCTATAAATAATAAAGCTCACCCTTACCTGTCCTCTTTGTCGAGTAGGAGGGGAGAATTATTAGAAGAATTTGGACTCAAGTACATCGAGCTTCCTACGTTATATTATATATATGATACAAGCCTTTTAAAATTCCATGAGTAAGTTAGATATTACTTTGAAATGTAATATACAATTAATCATCTAAACTGATCCTGGATCAGTTTAAGGGGAATAGGAATTTTGACACACACTTTAGAGAATTTGAAGAAACCGTGGAAAATGGGTGCTACAGAACTGAGTCCCATTAAATATACATCAGAGTTTGAATTTATTTGAGTCTAAAAGTTCCAGCACTCTTCAAAACATTTTTGAAAACAAGTATCTCCATTAGAAAAAGAAAAGCATTATCTTGAATTTTTTTTTGATATTCAGCAATATTTAGCTGAACTTAGGTTCTGCTTTCAGAAATGACACACAATATAATGAAGCTACTTCAAATTTAAAATTGGGATGAATTGAACTTAACACAGTAAGATGTAGATTTTCCACGTGGCAGGTGATCACCTGTTAGTACCAAAAAGAACAGGGCAAGCTAATGACTGTTTCTGTGGAAGAAAATGACAGAGTGAGGTAATCACAGCCAGCTTCAGTCAGCTTGTGGGTGTATGTGTGTACTGTGTGTTTGACATTTTAGTATCTTTAAGGTCACATATGTTTCCCAAAATTGTTTTTGAGAAGAACAATAATATCTGCATTACTTAGACATGTTAGTTAAAATATGTAAATGCATTTAAATTAGTTAAGACTTTATTTTAAATTGTTCTGAGAGCTGTTACAGTGGAATCAGAGCAAGAATCTTACATGAGATTTTGAAGATTTGCATTTCATTTTTGTGTAAACACATACAAAATTCGCTTTAGTGAATAATGAGTGGCATGCTGTATTTCTTTTTGACTTTTCTGTTATTTTCTCTTGTTCCTGTTGCAGCAAATGGTTTTCATAGTCAACTCCTAGACGGGGCTGCTTAAACTATTGTAATATGTTAAGTAGTTTTATTGAGTAGTAATGTGATTCCATTAACATGTTTCAGCATGAGAAAACCAGCAGTTCAGGACAAATGCTTCTGTTTGTAAACTATAATAAAACATATCTTAGAGGCTACAGCCTGACAAAGATTGCTACCTTTTATTCTGAATCTCTCCCATCTTTATCAAGGAAAGGTGTCATTCTTTTCCCTCATAACAATCCAAAACCTCTGGCATTTATAAATCAAAGAGGTAAAAATGCCAGTGAAATGTATACAGTAAGTATTTGCATGATGTTTGGACCCAGGTGTTTTTATGAAAGTTTGCTGACTTGATAATATCTAGCTGTTTGTAGATTTAAATAAAAAGTCAATATCACCTTCTAAAGGCAGAACTCACTTTGTACAATGAACATAAAGAGAGATCACCATATACTTTTCTGCCTTTCCCTACCTCTTTAAATTAAAGCTTTCTTTAAGGGATGCATACGTTTACTGCAGTAAACCCGAATGATTCTACTTCTTTAATGTAAAACTAATACTCCCCAGTTTTAAATTATGTTTAGATTTCTGGTTGAAATTTGAAAAATGAAAGCCTAAAAAAAGTAGGTGACAGATTCATGGCTATTCAGATACACACACACACACACACACACACACACACACACACACACACACACACACACAAGTTAGGGGAGCAAGTTTAAGTAGTATTCTTGATACTTTTTAAAAAGAGTGATTTGAGTAATAAACTTAAACAGGTTTTAAAAGGAATTCACAACAAATTTTAGATTAATTTGAAATTTAGGAGCTATGGAAAATTCGAAAAGAATTGCGGTGTCTGACAGCTGTAAACAGCATTGTTTTTCCTACCAATTTGCCAGAAAACCATCTGCTTGATGGGATGGTGGTTACCAGGTTGCTGGCCTATATGTGAGGCAGACTCCCTGCTACAAGAGAATGTAAAAAAAAAAATATGTGAGACCTTGTTCTACTTTAATTAATTACTAGGCACGATGAATGTGTAGACTAACATGGAAGTTATTGTAAGAGTTAAAGCAAGGGTAAAGGAAAACACGAAAAGTGGGTCAACAGTCAAACACAGGTTTATTTTGGAGAATAAACCCGAGAGGGACTTCTGGCCTATTTTGGTCAGGAGCATTCTCTCTTAAAGACTAAGAGTATTTAAGGGATCAAGGCGAGAGAAGTTATCACAGGAATGCTTGGAGTGTTTCTGTGTGGAGGAGAAGTTGATTGCGGGGCTGGAATGTATCTGGCTGGAGGGGAGGTTATCTTGGGGCTGGCATGTTTCTGGTTGGGGAGGGGTTTATCTTAGGGTTGGAATGTTTCTGGTTGGTGATGTCATTTGCTGACCTTAGACATTGTGCTGATGCCCCTTGGAACTGGTGGTTTTTGATCAAGGGGAACTTTAAAATGGCAGTGCTTATCCAAGATGGCAATGCTCCTGCTCTGTCAATCTAGACCCTATAGTCATAAAAACGCACGAAGGGTGGTGTGTTATTTCTGGCTACATCCTGGTGACAAAGGAACAGAAAGTTTTCTGGTCTCAGATTGACTGTAGGAGTAACACCGTCTTTATATGTTTTTGGGTAGTTAGTTGTCTGTGAAATGGCCATGATCCTGTCAGTTAAAAATCTTTGAAAAGGGTTAACTAGGCAGGGTGAGAACATTCGTCCTAGGCATATTATTAGGAGACAACCCAGGAATGGGATGACCCATGCTATGGTTTTGGTATTCCAAAACTACTTGGGGTTCCCAGCCTGTCAGAAAGTGACATTCTTTACTTACCACAGGTAGGAAACCCTGTACAGAGACTGTGTACACAAAAATATGAGGCCAGTTTCCTAAGGGCTTTCTTGGCTTCATAAGTTAAATTTCATTCCTTAAAGGAAAGCACACCATTCCAGTCAAAGCCTTGGTAAAAATAACCTGGTTTTCCAATTATGCCCTGTTACAAAATAAAACAGATTCTTATTGCAGTTATGCAAATAACTATATTGCCATAACTTAAGAATACTCACAGACAGTTTCCAGAATTTAGAACATTTACAGAAACACAGGATGATACCCCTTCAACTTTAGCCAATATGTTTACACACATAATTTCCTTTACAATTAACCTTCCAAAACTTGCTTAAACCTTTATTTTTATTATATTCAACTTAAAATATTTCTTTAACCTTTTAATCTAGGTAAAAATCCATATTCTCATGCCTCCTTATAATCTTTTTACCAAAAGCATATGTCAACTGTTTTTTCAATAGTCTTAAATACATATTACACTGTTAACTTTTAGCAACCTTCAGTTTGTCGGTAAGTTTGGGATTTTGATTATGTACTAGGTGTAGAGACTAGGACCTCGACAGAAGTGCAAATAGGTCTGACTTATCCCGCATTTAACTCCATGTGCCTTAGGTCTTACCTAGCTGCAAAGCAAGCAAGCTGTATAGCTAAGAGTTATAGTGGCATCTTATAAAGCATTCAGGAGGTCTGGTGACTTTTAAATTGCAGAGGCTACGCACGGTGGCTCACACCTGTAATCCCAGCACTTTGGAAGGCTGAAGCGGGCAGATCACGAGGTCAGGAGATCAAGATCATCCTGGCTAACATGGTGAAGCCCTGTCTTTACTAAAAATTTTAAAAATTAGCCAGGCGTGGTAGTGGGTGCCTGTAGTCCCAGCTACTAGGGAGGCTGAGGCAGGAGTATGGTGGGAACCCGGGAGGCGGAGCTTGCAGTGAGCCGAGATCCTACCACTGCACTCCAGCCTGGGCGACAGAGGGAGACTCCATCTCAAAAAAAAAAAAAAAAAATTGTACAACATTTCTTGCGTAAATTACCTTTTATAAAATGTTTGATGACTTACACAGATGATCTCTGATATGCCTTGACTTTCTGACTTGTAAACATCCCTCTCTTTAAGTAATCAGTTAATTTACTTTAGGACAAGAATTTACTATATAAGATTCCTTTTTATATAAATTATCTTTACTTTAATATCAAAGATGACAATAGTCCTTTCCCAAAACAATCTTCCTTCCTGTCTGTGGACTAGACTGCCTAAGGCCACAGGGTTAGAAGTTGGGGTATTTCACTAAAGAGTTCAAAATGTAGCTATCTTTATTATACCAATATTAATATTTCATTTATTAAAAAAGTACACAAGCAAATATTATTCTGTTTGGGCTGAGTTACAGTTTTGTAGTTTCTATGCCAAATTTTGACACCTTCTAGTATTTGGCAGAGCTAAGCATGAAATTGCTTGATCAATAAATGCAAACAAAAATATATGCTGGAAATTCCTAAGACATTTCTAATCTTACTGTACTGGTTTTAAAATTTTAAAGATTAAAGTCACATGAGCTGGAAGGTCCCACAGCTTTTACTTTTCCCTTAAAAATATTTGATTTAAGCGCTTATTTTTCTTAGGCCAATTCATTAGAGCTCTTCAATAGACATTGCACATATAACACATGTGTAGTCACACAGACAACCAGAAGAAGATCCAGTGGTCATGATATATATATATATATATATATATATTTTTTTTTTTTTCTAATTTCTCAGTTGGATTATTGGCCTTTGGGTGAGGCCCTTTAAGAGCAGGGTTAGGAAAACAGTTTCCAGGGCCTAATAAACAAGGATGGCTGTAAGACAAAGACAGATTTTGAAAGGTACTTATTCACCTCTAATTCCATGGGTTCCATAAGGAAAACAGAAATTTTTTCCCAAAATGGGATTTGTGGTGCCTTTCTGTTCTCCCAAGGAGTCTCAGGCCAACAGAAGTCATTTTAGGGTTTTTCATACACCAAGAGTGGCAAGACAGAATGTAGAAAAGTTACTCAGTCAACTGGAAAAAAACCTTTTCCAGGAAAACAAGATTTATGAAAATAAAAACATGCAGACCTTTTGAATATGCTCAAAGCTTGGATATTTATTTTAGTTAAGCTGAGTGCTCCTTTTCATCAGGGGTAAGGGTGGAGGTTAGAATTATATAAATATCATGCCAAGTTAAATGAAAGGATTAGGTTATGTGCAGGAATTCCCAGTGCTAATGAGAGGGATTTTCAGAGAAAGATCCCAGGCGCTGTTTGATGTGCAACGAATCAGACTTGGAGGAAGGGCATGAACACAAGCAATGTCTTCAACCCCAATCACCTTCCAGAGAACGAGAATGGCAAAGGTGGTTTGACTAGTTGGAGTAGTTTTTGTTTTTGAGACGGAGTTTCACTCTTGTTGCCCAGGCTGGAGCGCAATGGCACGATCTTGGTGTGACTGGTGCCTGTAATCCCAGCACTTTGAAAGAACCACCAGGGCGGAGGGTTCTGGCAGGCAAGGAGCAGATGCAAGGGTATCAGAATATGGAGGGGGTTCGTGTGCAGGGTCAAAGGGGTTTTGGAGGAAGGGGTTTCGAAGGAAGGAGTTTTAGAGGAAGGAGAGACAGGGGGTGGTTTTCATTAAGAAGAAGGATTTCATGAGGGGTGCAGGTTTGACACAGGGAGGGTTGGGATCTAAGGTAGAAGAAAACCTGAATATAGAGAACCTCTTGCGGTTTGGCATTTCTGGTTATAAAGTTCTCAAGGTCCCTAAGAATTTCAAAGTCAAAAGTACCATTTTCGGGCCATTGGCTGTCATTGTCTGATTTATATCAGGGCCAGGCCATGGTGCAATAAAAAAAAAAAAAACACTTTGGCTTTATGCTTCCTGTAAGCCAAGTTAGGCAAGGTTGTGAAAAGTGGAGAAGACTAGGAATGTGGGATTGTTTGACACACATGTGGACTGGGGAGAAGAGGTCGAGTGTGTCTGTTTTCCTTCTCAGCATCCCCAAATGACAGAGACTCGGAATCTTCTTTCTAAAGAGGCCGGTTAAGTTGAGAAGAAATTGGGTGTACCCAATATTTCTTCTAGCTTAGTCCCACTGGTCCTCTGAAGACTTGAAGACTGGGATGGTAGACCTGACTTTCCTGTGTAGTGGGAGAAAGCCAGGGGAGGGCAGATCTTACCAGTCAGTGAGATAAGTGTCCCATGTTGGATGTTCCTGTAGGAATTGGCATAGGACCTCTTGGACAGGAGCCACACGAGGAAGAGAGAGAGACAGAGAGAGAGAAGGATGAGGGAGGAGGAGAGGACAAGGGCTACAGAGCAAAATACCCATGGGGGTTGGTCGGAGGTGCATTCCTGAGATCTGAGGGTTTTGTAGTCCACTGGGGAGTGCCCCAGCCTGAGCCTTGCAGTCCCCTTCAGGTTAGTTGTCTTCCTCACACAAATCACTCAAAAAGTGAAGTGAGAGACAAGATGGGGTGGGTGGCCGGAGACTCTCAGAATCCAGTGGGATGAGTTGCTACTGCCCACTGCTTCCTGGATTGCAAGAGAGCCACTACCCCCAAAACCCATCCCGGGTCTCGGCACCAAATGTAAGAGTTAAAGGAAGAGGAAAGAAACATGGAAAGTGGGTCAACAGTCAAAGAGATTTATTTGAGAGAATAAATCTGAGAGGGGCTTCTGGCCTATTTTGGTCAGGAGCACTCTCTCTTACAGACTACGAGTATTTAAGGGTTCAGGGTGAGAGAAGTTATTACAAGAATGCTTGGAATGTTTCTGTGTGGAGGAGAAGTTGATTGCGGGGCTGGAATGTGTCTGGCTGGAGGGGAGGTTATCTTGGGGCTGGCATGTTTCTGGTTGGGGAGGGGTTTATCTTAGGGTTGGAATGTTTCTGGTTGGAGAGGTCATTTGTGGTTTATAGTCATGCTGTCCTTAGCCATTATGCTGATGCCCTTTGGATTTAGTGGTTTTTGATCAAGGGGTACTTTAAAATGGTGGTGCTTGTCCAAGATGGTGAAGCTCCTGCTCTGTCAGTTATGTCTCAAAAGAGAAAACAAAATAATATTTGAATAGTAATTCTCAGGTAGGTGAAAGATGGCCAGGATGGACAAGTTCCCTCATATTCATAAAAGGCTTCAAATGTGGAGATTGATGCTTTCTTCAACCTGCTATACATTCACTTGTATTTGGGGGAGGAGATATTAAAATATATGGTAAAACAAATATCTATGGCATACCTTAGTTTTTAATATTGGCTTGTCATTTACAAACCCCTCTCATTATTCTGAAAGTCTAAAAATGTAGCTCATATATTACTTTCAATGTAGGAGTAGCACCAATTTTGGGAAGAGACAGGAGAGTCTGCAGACAGTGGATATGGATCAAATAGAAAAATACAACAAGGTAATACAGCAGGTAGCACTGTCTTCTCACAAAAAAAAATGAATGTAGAATTTAGGAAAAGATGGCATTTTATTTTCTGTAAATATAAAAAGAGGCACTAATGAGACAAGGAAAGTTTCAGAAAAGACACAGCTAAAAATGTGTGTATTGAGAACAAGTTTATAAAATCACTGAACATGGACTTTAAAGGTCAAAATAGAAAAGAAAATGGAGAGATGACCCATTAATTCAGATAAATTGTATAATATTAAAGAATGATAGAGAAATGGAAACAGCACATCCAATGTTTTGCTGTGTCACTCTTGTCATGTAGAATAATTCAGATGAAAAGAGTAGACCAAAATTAAGGGTAATATAAGACAATCATTAGTGATTTCTAGCCATTTTAATTAATTTCAACTCTTCATAGTCAAAAATATAACTTACAGAAATTGAAAATGCTGATTTAATTAAAGCAGTCAAATATTGATTAACTATCAGATTCATAAAGTTTAAAGGTCAAAATTTACTTTTTAAAAATTCTCTTTTCATATGTAGAGAACCGAGGCATTGGCATGGTAGGTCCATGGACATTGACCAACATGCTGAGTAAGTCGAATCACAACTAGAATCCACGTCTCCTGACGATCAGCTCACTATGATTGACATCATAAACCCTGACCACCTTTGTCCAGGGTTTTCCTTCCAAATTTTTCTGCTTTACAATATTATGAGAAACCATAGACTTATCTTAGCATCTATGATATCTCAGACTTGTACCAGGTGTTTTATGTACATGGGAACTAAGTCTCATGAAATCTCTGAAATGTAAGTATTCTTAACTTCTTTTTATAAGACAAGAAAACAAGGCTCATAGAGATTACATTACTAGCCTAATATCACATAGTCAATAGAGAGAGGAGTAGGATATATAGATTAAAATGCTGTTCTGTTCATACTTCCTAATATTATGCCATCACTACTGTATTTGAAAAAGATCATTCTTCTCTCGGCATGTCAGCCAGCAGTGCGAGTGTAAATTTGCCTGTCAGCTTGTTTTCTTTTCAAGGTGCATGGTAATCACTGATTTTCAAACTTTACTGTGGAAGCGAATTTCTTGGGTGATCTTGTTAAAAATTCAGATTTTGACTCAGATGGGGCCTAAAATTCTGCAATTCTAATCTAAGTAATCTGCTACTGCTGGTCTACAGATTATGCTTTAAGAAGCTAAATATTAGTAGTGCTCTATAACACTGTGGCCCTGTGGACCCATAGCAACCTGGAAACTATTACTCTTCTGGAGTGAGATAAGAAACTTGTGTAAGAATGTAAATCAACACCTGTCTTCCTTCATGGAAAAAGTGATTAAGAAAAGAATGACAGGTGAACCAGACAGTTATTCTTTAGATTTGCATTCTGACACGAGCTCTTTTTCTCATGTGACACATTAGATGGGTAACAACCAATTCCCTCACAAGCTACTTGAGAAGCACACATGTTGTGTGTTGAGAGGGGATAACTTTGAATGTGGAAGAGGAAGAATAAAATAAGTTCTGCTGAAAAACTGTCTTACCTGTGGAAATGGAAAGGCCCTGCAGCGCAGAGCTCACTGAGGTGTGAAGACATTCTTAGGGCATAGAGGAAACAAAACAAAAAAGACTATGTTTGGACGTAAGATAGAATTTTCCCATTTAATAAATTTACCTTGGGCATAGAAGAGTGTTCTTCTCACAGTATCTTACCAATGCTGCTTTTAGAATCTTAGAATGGTATTGTCCACAGTTCTCCGGTCTGACTATTCATTAGAACCAAACTTGAATGCTTTAAAAATGATTTCTGTGGAGACTATGATTCAATTAATTTGCATTTAATTGCTTGATCACTAGAACATTTTAAGTTCCTCAGGGATTTGTAATATGTAGCCAAGGTAAAAATATCTATATTATGGATAATTAGGCCCCTGAAGACTTACCTGTGAACCTAAGCATTATTTATAACATATTTCTAAGGAAATAATATTATCATTCAGTATGTGGTATCACCAAATCTCTACAGAATACAGGAGGAACTAGACAGATGGCATTGGAGGAGCTAGAGAGGAGTAATTGCTAGGATACAACATGAATTCAGTGAGTACTACTTGGGGCAAATTAGACTTTTTTTTTTGGTAGTTGTTTCTTTTAAGATAAATGAAATTTGCCTCATAATAATACTGCTCTATCTTTCTCTTAACTCTTGATAAAATACTATTTCATGTATATTACTGTATGATGCATTCACAATTCTGAATATTAGACATCGATAGTGATTAATCTTATTAAAATTGAATTTCTGAGATTGTAAAGACTTATTTACTTTTACTTAGTTATGTCTATTGACATTATATTAAATCTACAAATCTCAGTTGCAGAAAATGACTGATAAAGTCTTCCATTACAAATTTTTGGGCAAGGTAAAAAGATGTGGGCTAGAATATAAAGACAATAGGTGGTCCGTAGATGATTAAATATATTTATTCGAAGTGTGTTGATGTCAACTTTGACAGAATTCTTTTTTTTTTTTTTTTTGAGACGGAGTCTCGCTCTGTCACCCAGGCTGGAGTGCAGTGGCCGGATCTCAGCTCCCTGCAAGCTCCGCCCCCCGGGTTCCCGCCATTCTCCTGCCTCAGCCTCCCGAGTAGCTGGGACCACAGGCGCCGCCACCTCGCCCGGCTGGTTTTTTGTATTTTTAGTAGAGACGGGGTTTCACTGTGTTATCCAGGATGGTCTCCATCTGCTGACCGCGTGATCCGCCCGCCTCGGCCTCCCAAAGTGCTGGGATTACAGGCTTGAGCCACCGCGCCCGGCGACAGAATTCTTTAAAGAGAAGATTAGGATCGGCTCTGGGTCTATACTTTCAAATATTTATTATCCATGATGTGATAAGATATAGAAGTTATGGTTATCAAATACTCCAAGCTGAGATTGACAGCTAGAATTCCACGTACCAGAATACGTAGTTTAAAATCCTGACAGACTGGAATAAGAGGTTAAATATAGCAAGACAAAATTTGTATACAGATAAAATTCTGCTTAGGTTCAAATATACCAGGTGCGTTTAAAGAAAACATATCAATGATCCTCAAGTATCTGAAGTGTTTTTGTAGAAGAGCATTTTGACATCGTTTGCATGAATCTCCATGACAGAACTAGCAGAATGAACAAAATCAAGGCACTTTGTAGCAGAATCTGAGAAGAGTTTATAACAGCACAGGAACTAACATTTTCAGAAGCTTCACCCATAGAGAGGCTCGCTGCTCTGCCACATTCTTCTACTTAGTCCTTATCGCACTGCTGGGCAAAAGGGACAGTTAACTGAGAGTATGGAGGTTAGGCTTTTGTAAAAAGTCACATATGGAACACGAGGTAGACTAAAGATTGGAGCTCATAACTGCCTGCCTGCATTTTGCAAGAAATAGTGATCAAAATAATACATCCTTAACAATGAGAATTATTTAAACACAAAGAGGGGATCATTTGTCAGGAATGTTCCAGAGAAAAGTTTCTTAATTGGGCAACTGAAAAACTAATCTTAATCCTCCAATTTTTTTTAATTGTTGGAATTTTCTAAACTGTACTCCTTTTCTAGCAACTGCCTCCTTCACAATCACATAACTATCATGGGGATTACAAGTTAGTATCATAGCTGCTCCTTGCCTCATCAAAGGTAAGTTAGTAGGGTGACCACAGAATGGCTAGGCTTAGTCCTAGACTAGACAATGAATCCTTTGCATAAGCTTTTTAAACTAGAAGCTAGAGCATGTTATCATTCTTACAGATGATTCAAACTACAAAATCTAAATCTCAGGAACTGGTGAAAGCTATGTTTTGTTTTGTTTTTTTGCTACATAGAGAAATTTTGTCTAGAGCTAGAGACACAGAGACAACCAGAGGAGAAAGGAAGAGCCTCATGGCTTTCAATAACCTGATTCTGTATTTTTTGAGTCTGAACTACATTCTAATCATTGGTTCACAACCAACATGAATTCAAATAGCTAAAAATGAGTTTGTCACTATTACAACTCAGTCCCAAGAGTCATTTTCTGCCAAGAATTCTAATAAATAAAGATTAAGATACAACAATGTGGTAAAACATATTTAAAGATTAAGTCATTGCATATAAGAGCCACGATTTTTATGTAAATAATGTAAATAACAAACAGAGGATCTCTAACAGAAAATGGCATTTATTTGGGAATAGAGAAATGCCGTGGGAAAGTGTGTGCCATAGTAAACTATGTGTGTATTCAGAGAGGTAAAGGAAAATAAAGATATTTAAAGGAAAAAATGAGGAAGACTACATCGTTGTTTTGAAATAATTATCCTTGGCTAAAAATATCAATAACAAGGATAACTCTCGTTTGACGTTGGTCTGGCAGTTCTCGGGCAGATGTTTTTGCAGAGGTATTTTTTGTGTAAGGTTGCAAATAGGCTTTGTAGAAGGTTGTGGTTTTTGCAGTCCTCTGTGATAGTTTTTGTCGTCAGGCCTGTAAGCATATAAATCCTCTCTTCAAGGCTTTTGGTGGCTCTACTTATCAAGATTTTTAATAAAACAATATGGGCTCCATTTTGATTTTGACGACTTTCAGATATAATTTAGTACTATCAAGAAAATTGTTACTTCATAATATAAAGCTTCTCTAAATATTCATGCTTCTCTAAATTTTTTATGCAAAAATGATTTTTTGTGTTAACATTAGTATTTAATTTTCTTAATAAAGTTACCTTAGTAATAACGTCATAGAAATATTGGAAACCCATTACTAATACAACGTACATGCTTAACTCCGTGCGAGTATGTGTGTGTGTGTATAAAATAAGAATGCTAATTTTAGTTCCCTATACTACTCTACAAAATTAAATTTTCTATTAAAGATATAATTGCAACTGAAAGCGTTTTAAATTAGAACATTTAATGCTATATTTCCAATGTTTTACCCTGGGGCCTCAACATTAACCCTGCAGTTAACACACTTAATTAGTTGTCTTATATAAAGCTTATTAAAAATGTAAGCTTTTAATCTAATCTCTGTTCCATTTTACTCTCAGCATCTCATACCATACTCAGAATAGTGAATTAAATGGCAATAAAATCTTTTGCATTGTGTCTATAACCATTAACCTTTCAACGATGATTTCTAAACAGAACCATGTATCTGAGTGGTCAATTATTTTATAAGAAGGCACTCTGATGGTTTCTGTTCAATAATCTTCTTGTAACCAGCACTCTTTAATATATGTCTATACTGATAGTTGGAATGCATATATTATGCCAATAAATTTACACTTCCTATCATCTTGTTTTTTCTAAAAACAAATGTTATTATATCCTATTGGCTATTGATGCTTTACATATTGGTAGAAACGACTTTTACATGGATATTATATTAAAAACATAATAAAAGGTAATATATTATTGTAATTTTTATATATAAAGCACAAACCTTTTCCTGAATACAGAGAAAATTTGGAGAAATTTATCTTATGATTGTCTTTCACATACCTGAAAAATGTGAAAGAGATCTCCTCCAGGGCAAAGGCTGAAATGTATCTTTATTATTCCTTACTTTCAGTAAAGTTGTGCAACAGCTGGTATTTTGAGAAAAGAAAGCAAAATGATGATCATAAATATAAGATGTCTTAAATATAAGTCTACATATGAATATATGTATAAACATATAGAACTAAAATTATGAATAAAATATTTTCTACTTTAAAAGGCTTTCTGAAAATAGGCCTTTAACAATTATTAGCAACAATTTTATTTTGGTAGTAGCACTACTCCTGGAGGGGTAGTTATATTTTTTTCTGGTTCTTGCATTTCTGCTGGCATTGGGGACATGCAGTGGAGAATTGTCATGTCAATAACCATAATACAGTCTACATTAATCTGGCTTTTTTTTTTTTTTTTTTTTTTTTTTAGAAAAAGTGAGTAGAATGATAATCAAATTTAAAGAATTTTAAAATGAGCACTTATAAATAGAGAAAATTGTGGAGAACACTCTTGATACTTCCAGTTTTCAAGGTCTGGTTATATTCAATTTTGCTACAATTCTATTAACTATTCAGTGATTCTGAATATAATCTTTTTACATTCCTGTTTATTTATATCTATTTCTATATCTATGCATAAGTAAGCATGAATCTATTATTATGTCTTATCAACACCTTTTTAGTAGATAAAAATATTTGAAAAATATACTTTAAGTCCTGAAAGTAGTTTAGTGGTATCTTAATTGTAGATTACATATATTTTTGGATATTTTAATACTGCATGTCAGTATGTGTGAATGATTTTACAATCACACATTCCTTTTAATATTAAAAACTCATGAATTTTCATGAAACTTTCTGGTGGTATGAAAAATATAAACACAATTTGTAGCATTTAAAATAGTTCTGTGGTATCTTTTTACATTAGGAACTTGGAAGAATATTTTAATTATAATAATATTAATCCTATGTTTTAAAATAATAAGATGGGGATTTATAACAAAAGGAAAATAGACATTTATACCAATCTCTACATATATAACTGTCTATATCTGCCAGTAGATTCAGATTCGTAAAAGTAAAATTATTGGTAAATCTACCAGTATTTTTAAAATCTAAATTAATACATTATACGATTATGACCAGAATTCAATTAAGATATCAGGAGAAAATAGGTTCACTATCATAATATCAAGCCATCTGGCAAACTTTAAGTGATGTGAAATTTTGGAATTCCTGTTAGAACCATGGACAAGTCTAAGACACTCAATACTCAATGCTACAATTCTGTGAACGATCCAGAATTATTAATGTTTAAAATTTGGAAAAAAAACCGTATTTTTATGTTAAAATATCTGCTAACTGGACAGCTGGAAATCATTCAACTTTTGCATAGATTACATTTTATATTTTTGTATTATAAATTTATATAATATGTAAAATCCGGCCAGGCATGGTGGCTCATCTCTGTAATCCCAGCACTTTGGGAGGCCGGGGCTGGTGGATCGCTTGGGCCAGGAGTTTGAGACAAGCTTGGGCAACATGACAAAACCCCGTCTCTGCTAAAAATACAATAGCAACAAAAATTAGCTGGTGTGGTGGCTGAGGCACAATAATCACTTGAATGGGAGGCAGTTGCAGTGAGCTGAGCTAGCACCACTGCACTCCAGCCTGGGTGACAGAGCAAGACGCTGTCAAAACAAAAACAAAAAAAAAACTTAGATCTAACATTGGATGTACATTATATATACATTCTATATATTTACATACTAGCAAAATAAAATAAACTATGTATAATACTATACAAATTATATCTATAAACTGTGTGCTGTGCCTAACTTTAAGCATTTTATATAAAGTGGGAGGAGCTGCCTAATATATCCCTAAACACAGTTATTGTAATCATATTTAAGACTTATTCCAATAAATATTTACTAAGGCTTTGCTGTGAGTATTAAAAATAGTTATTCTTTATGAAGGAAAAGGTAAGATTGTAATATATGGTTATCAGCCTCAAAGATGCTTAAGATATAATTGGACAGAACTATAAAATAATATTTAAATAACAATGTATCCCATTTCAAAATCTTTTTTGTTCTTTTTTTATTCCCCTTGTATAACGCAAGACAAACCTATCTTTTTGAATAATTCAATTTAAAATGCTAGGCTTAAAATTTGAATTAACTCCAACATGAGTTTATAAATTCAACATGGTTTCATTAGTAATAATAAAGAGAACATTTGTTTTGTTTTCTTGTTTTTAATTTTCTTTGGTGTTTGTAATGTTTTGGAGCTAAACATGTTAATTTCAGATTTATATGAACAAATAAGGACTAATCAGGACTCTAAAAGAGAAGAAATGAAGACAAACTGTACCAAAAAATCAAGGAAATAATCCCATTTTCAATAGCAACAAAAAATAGGAATAAATTTAAGTAATATAGTGAAAGATTTGTATACTGAAAACTATACATATTGATATATGATATGAAGCTGTACTATTGATGAAAGAAATAGAAAAAAAAACCACAAATGAATGGATATATATCCCATGTTCATGGATTGGAAAAATTAGTTTTTAAATGTTCATACTTCCCAAAATAATACGTAGATTCAATGCAATCCTATCAAAATTCTAAGCTTCTTTCACAGGAATAAAAATAAAAATTCAAAATATTTATTAAAAAAAAGACACTAACCAGCCAAAGCAATTCTGAGCAAGAACATGGTGGAAGGCTTCACATTTCCTAAATTGTATTATAAAGCTAATCAAAAATACATAGTAATCAAAACAGCTTGGTACTGCCATACACTCACATAGAGCAATAGAAGAGAATAGAGAGCCTAGACATAAACAATGCTTATCAATTAATCAACTAGTCTTTGCCAAGAGCACAAAGAATATATAATAGGGAAAGAATAGTCACTTCAATAAATGGTGTTAGAAGAACTGAGTACCGACAAAGAAAAAAATTAAACTGGACCTTCATCATATATCATACTCAAAAATAAAATCAAAATGAATTATAGACTTAACTGTAAGCCCTAAAACCTTAAAACTCTTAGAAGGAAATGTATGAAAAAGTTTTAACATTGGTTTTGGCAATTACCTTTTGACTATGACTCCAAAAGCACAGGCCAAAAAATGCAAAAATCAATTAACTGGGAGTACACCAAACTGAAAGGCTTCTGCACAGAAAAAGAAAAAAAATGATGAAATTACAGCCTATGGATTGACAGAAAATATTTGCAAGCCATATATCTGATAAGAGGTCAATGTTAAAAATATATAAGGAACACATACACACTCAGAGGCAATAAAAGACAAATAACCTGGGTTTTAAATAGACATGAATAGTAGACATTTTCTCAAAGAAGAAATACAAATGGCCAAGAGGTATATGAAAAATGCTCAACCTTCTAATCATCAGTAGTTTTCATTAAATAAAAACTACAGTGAGGTATCACTTTACACCTGTTACGATGGCCATTATAAAAATACAAAAGATAATGAGTTTTGGTAAGAATGTGGAGAAAAGGGAATTCTAGTATACTGATTTGGGGAATGCAAATGAATATAGCCATTAGGGAAGACAGTGTAGAGTTTCCTCACTGTTAAAAATAGAACTACCCTATGACCCAGGAATCTCACTTCTGGCTTTATATCCAAAAAATTTGAAATCAGTGTGTCAAGGAAATAGATGCACTCCTACGTTCATGGCTGCATATTTACAGTAGCCAATGTATGGCAACAATTTAAGTACCTGGTAAATAGATGGATAAAGAAATTGTGAAATATTACTCAGCCCTTATAAAGAAGCCAATTCTGTCATCTGAAACATGAGTGAAACTGGAGGACATTATGTCAAGTGAAATAAGCCAGACAGAGAAAGAAAACTACTGTCTAATCTCACTTATATCTGGAATCTAAAAAAGTCAAATGTATAGAAGCAGAAAATAGAATGGTAGTTAACAACGGTGTGGGGATGGAGAGATGTTAGTCAAAGTGTACAAAGTTTCAGTTAGGTAGAATGAGTAAGTTCTAGAGATTTAATGTATAGCATAATGACTATAGTTAATAATGTTATATTATGTACTTGAAATTTACTAAAAGAGTAGATCTTAAATGTTTTCACCACAAGCACAAGAGTCAATATGTAAGAGGATGGATATGGGTTAATGAGCTTGGCTGTAGTAATAATATCACTATATATAATACTGCATGTCACCATTATATCTACAATGCTGTACACCTTAAATATATACACATTTTAATAAAAAAGGTAGAAATTAGTATTATAAAGCCAAATGAATGAAAGAGAAGGCCAAAAATTGAGGGAAAACTGAATAATAATCTTGAAAAAAATACAATTACATTTGTAAGTCAAAGGACACTTTTTAAATGAAGAAAAAAGTAGACAATAAAATAATAAAAATAAAAACGATGGGAGAATGTCTTCACAGTATTGAAATAGAAAGTGTTTTCTAATAATATTAAAATTCTGAAGATATATATGAAACTATTGGTAATCATGACTTCATAAAAGTCTAGAACTTCTACGTGTTACTTCACACCATGCACCTATTCAAAAGAGAAAACACGAAACTTGAAATTAAAAGGTTTGTATCTCATACTTTGTTAAAGAGATAATATCTAATTACATGAAGAGTTTCTACAAGTCAATGAGAAAAGGTTCAAAACTCTTATTACAAATGAGCAAAACTATAGAATATTCAGTCACAGATAAATGTAGCTGTTCTTTAAACAGATGAAGAAATGTTCAACCTCACTTCTAATAAGATAAAATTACATTTAAAATTACACCAAGCC
Organism: Rhinopithecus roxellana; assembly: GCF_007565055.1. NCBI lineage: Eukaryota > Metazoa > Chordata > Mammalia > Primates > Cercopithecidae > Rhinopithecus > Rhinopithecus roxellana. Next base: position 5,418,169 of record NC_044549.1, on the reverse strand, counting down.
ACTCTCTTCCCAAAAACATAATATATTGACTCAAAGCCCATAGTGAGATTACATAATACATTGGTGAGGCTGTGAGGAAACAGGAAGTTTTATATATTTCCATTTGCATATTAAATTTCTAGCATCTCTATGTAGAAAATATGACAATATCTTTCACAATTATAAATGTGTATAACCTTTTAATCTGCATGTGTATTTGTGCTTGCTCTCCTAGGAAATGACTTCTATAGGTTTCCATTAAAGTAGTCTTTAAATATTAAATTATTTGTAATATGCTATTAAGAAGGCACTGGTTAAATAATTATGGATTCCCATAAAGTGGAAAATATGTTTCTGTACAAAATAATGAGAAATGTATATATTAGTATTTGTACACTACTATTAAATGAAGAAAGTGAGGTACAGAAGTGTGTGATTGTATGCTACTTTATATGTAATAAGGGGGAATAGATTTTACATCCTTTTGTCACATGTAGATATAGACAAAATCAAAAAAATAAAGGCAGAAAAATAATTATCTTTTTGTATGTTTAGGTAGATGTGGATGTTAAGTAGAGGTGGGGTTCAGGATAGATTTTTCACTAAGTATAATGATAGTTTAATATAAATATATGTAATATGTAATATATACATGTACATGTTATATGGGCATATATAGAGAGATATGACACACGCATATACACACCACAAAACCCACAGATATATGATGTTTAAATGCAGAAACCCCTGAAAGATAAGATTTGAAATTTTGCCTGGTCATATGAAAATGATTCTTTCACCCTTTGTTGGAAGAATTATCTCTAACACAAAGGTAATATCCATGTAGCCGATCTAGCATTCTCTGTCATAGTGCCTGAGAATTTAGCTTTGCTGTCTCCATGTTCTTGATATGATGCCAATGTTTTGACAGTGGGTTTGGTAATGAAAAGATTGCCGTGGGCTTGAACCCTGGATGTGTGTATATGGCAGGACATTATGGACTCATTCCAGGCGCACTGGGGAAAAATCCATCTGCACAATAGGAAACACAGACTGAGACATCTATATTTGCACATGCTGAATCGCCCCAGATTTTTCCCAATATTTCAGTATGTTTTGTATATTTCCTCAGTCATTAAGGAATATATTTGAGCTAGGCTTTTAAAGTTTGTTGAAACAAAGGGCACAGCGCCCTTGATAAGTATTTATTTCTACAATAAACTATAATCTTTTTCAATCATAAGAAACCAGCACTCTCTATTTTTGCTTCAATATGGAAAATTGTATATATTCATTATATGAGAAATTTGTGAAAGATGCCCCAAATTATGGTATTATAGAATGCAGCCACAATGATGTATTTGACACTGAGAGAACAGCAATGCCAAGTTCTTATAGAAATACCCCTTGAGCAATATACAATACTTGATAGCGTGCCCAGCACATTATATAATTTTTTTCTTTTATGACATATTTTGCATAAAGAAAATTTTCTATTACAGTAGATGCTCTTCAGTGATTGCTGTTATAACAATAATACCTCCTATAATGGGCTATTTTATAATCCATGAAACCATTTTATTCATATTATCTCATTTGTTGTTTGCTGAGGTTAATAGCATTTTTAAGAAGACGAAATTAACTTAAGGAATGTCTGTGGCTTGACCAAAGCCAAATATCAAATAAATACAGATATAGAGACTTGAACCTAGATTTTCAGACATCTAATTCTGCACCCTTTTATATTTTGTTAGGTCTTCAAAAAATGACACGTTCCAAAATTCTCTGAATTTTTCAGTAGATACAGGGTGTCTCACGAGGGTACCATACACCTTAAATTTTAATCACTGATGTTACTCTGCAAGGGTGTCTTTGAAACTTGTTATATTTGGGAATGAGGGTGTTATTATTATTATTTTCTTGGTGAAAAGAACTTTACTCCTGCCCTACAATTGCCTGTGCCTTTAAGTGCCTTAAAACACCAAAGGCCCTGAATCCATATCATCATAAAGTAGGCTGCTAATTTGAATAGCGCTTAGGAACTCTGAATGCCCTTCTCATCATCCACCTCAATTAAAGCCAAGTGAAAATGACAGGAAGGTGCCTCTCAGACATTAGAACCAGAGAAGGCCCCAGGCAGGAGTTCCTGTGATGCCTGCACAGCTGTATTGGGTAAAAGCTATGCACTAATAATTTCTGCATATGTCTTCTAAATATTTTTTTAATTCATGTCTGCCTTTGTATATTCTTTATTACTGAAGACGGAGGACTTGTCTGTTAGCTTTAGCTCAGTGGACTATGAGATGTTATCTGCTGTCCCAACAGAGAGGTAAACAGAAGGCAAATATCCCGGACTTTGAGCTTGTTTGGTAATTGGGTGAAATTCGGGTCTTCTTGTGGGGAGACTGAATCTTATAATGTATTAGAATCAGTATCAGTACACCCCTTGACAGCTTCATTGCCAGAAGTGTGGACTGTGAACGGATTAAGGTTAATTATATAGACACAGAAACTTATATTTTTGGGATATGGAAGTGTCCTCAAACACACACACACACACACACACACACACACACACACACACACACACACACACACACACAAACTCTCTTTTTTCTTTCTCTCATACGCATTTTCCAGAATACTTTGTAAATAGTTATGAAAATATGGCCATTTTCTGCCCAAGGAGATTTAAAGAAGAATTGGTTGAAGTTTCCAGAAAATTATTTTCTACCCTCCTTCACTTTTCCTGTATCCTGCTGGAACACTAAGAGACTTCTTGACCATGTGTCTACTTTGAATACAAGCCAGACACTACAGTGGAAGGAGAGAGAGAAGAATTGGATGTCCCTGCTAACAAAGTTACTATAGCAGCTCAGCTCCCTCTGGACATGTGTATTTTGTTTCAGTTTTTAGCTCATTAGCTACAGACTCATTAGACTGCCATATTCCCCTTGCTACTCTCGGATTTCCAGAGCTCAGGATAAAAATGTATCTGCAGGAAAAAAAGTTAAATGAGTGTAAGAATATTCAGTGACTTAAGGGAGGAAGAGCAAGTAGCTCCTACAGAGACAGGTGCATAGGTAGTCTATTTTAAACTCATGACCTCTGTGGTCTGAACCCTTAGGTTTGTGACTCAGCTTCATCTATTATTATCTGGATGACACTGACTAAGTTATTTATACTCTTCTTGTCTCAGTTTCTCCATATGTAATTTTGAAATAACAATCATACCAACTTCAATTGTTGCTGTGAAAAATAAGTAAAGTCATATCTTTAAAGTAATTACAATGGTTTCTGACATAAAATTAATATTCAACAAATATTAATAGTTATAAATATTATTAATAGTTAACAGAATAGGCAGAAGAGAATTTCAATGAAAAGAAAACTCTCAAAGATATATAATTTAAAAGCAAGAAAAAATCTTTCTGGAACTGAAAAGTAAAATACTCATCATCAGGGACAGAATTAGGATATAAGATGAGCAAGAGAAAGATATTTCTCACAGAAGAGGGCAACATGTGAGACAGCAGAAAGAGTTTATCAGTATGACAAATAAGCGAATAATAATGACTACTTTGTGGGATGTTTGTTATAAGATTTTAACAAAATAATACATAGAAAGTGGTTATCATATTACTTTGCAATTGATAACCTCTCATTAAGCATTATTTATTCATTGGCTAGATAAAGGCTTCAGTTTTAAAATTGCTAATAGTTTCTAAATTCACAGCCATATTAATTGGGGGAAAAGACATGGATATTAATATTTCTTGATTAAATCCTAAATTTAAAATAATGGGCACAATTTTAACAACTTCTAAAATAGAAAAAAATATTACACGGTTGTGACTAGCATTTTTAGCCCCAGAAAATTTTTTCCTTTCTTTTAGCAGCAGTTCAAATGGAAAAAACCATCCAAGAATAGACTAGAGTCTGGAAATGTTCAAAAAAAGAAAAGTGAAGCAAGATATTTTCTATCTGATATTAACATTTTCTATAATGTTACTGCTAAAAATGTGCATTATTTACATTGAAATTATTTTTAAAAAATCATTAAAAATAACTAAATTATACAGTTATTAACCAAGGCATTTATTCAAGCAATATATGGCAAAGATGGTTTTTCAAGTGGAAAATGATGGTGATTTTAGTAATTTTTTTAGCATAATTTGCCATTCATTTGGAAGTTAAAAAAAATGAAGGAGGGAGGTCCTTATAGAATAAATGAATATTTATGTTTTAAAAAACAAACAAACATTTGAAAGTTACTTTAAAATAATCGTTTACACTCTGAAAGAATATTTTGTTAGGCAAGGGTCATGAGTCAAAGTCATGGGTGAAGGATATTTGGTACATGAAAGAAATTACATAAAATTTCACCATAAGCGCAGTCTCAGGAAAAAAATTGAGAAATTGTTTACAAGATATGTATTAGAGATTATTATTCCTAACAGTCAACTAATTCAAATAGAATAGGCAAATAGCCCCTATGTGGGAGATTGGGCATCCTTCTTTGGGAAAATGCTTGCCTAATAGACGGATTTCAATTTGGCATAGTCCAGGGAAATAGCCTGCTGCCTGTACCATCACACCAAGATGAGGCCTATCTCTCTATGCTTCCCATACAGTTCCCAGGGCTTTATGGAGCTTACTAGTGCCTCAATACTAAACAAAGAATGGTGGTCAAGTCAACAGGCATTCCAATAAATTTTTCTACATAAATGACAGATAACAAAAGAGACAATTTGAGAAAATTCAAGATTAGTGCAGAATTTTAACGGAACTATTAGATTCAAGGTCTGCAAAATCTAAGAGAAGATATTGCATCTATAAAAAATGCTATTAAAGAAAAACTTTTAAAAAATGCACAATTTTGGAAATTGCACAGCTGATTACAAACACTGAAGGGTTAGAAGACAAAAAATGAAAGTAATAGTTTGGAATATAGAACTAAAATGTAGACAAATGGAAAACAAGAGAAAAAATAGACACTACTACAATAAATCAAATATTCAACTAATAGGAGCTTCTGAAAATACTACAGAAAAAAGCTGTTAGGAGATTATCAAAGAAAAATATATAATAGTTCCTCCCTTAACCATGAGAAATACGCTCTAAGATTCCCTATAGTTGCCTAAAACCAAGAACATTATAGAACACAATTGTCTTCAATCAGAACTCATTTCTATTTATGTCTTTCACCTAAAAATTGAATGTCTTTTTCATCATAAGTAAACACTTAACCATGCACTGTGGTCATAACTTTTACAGTTTGAGGTGTGACAGTAACACTAGGATGAATTCTTTTTTCCTTCTTCATAATTTCACAAATATATTTGTTCTCTTCACTTAACAACCTATGACTGCTCGAATATAAGCCAGGTACTAAATTATCTAAGAGATAATCACTAAGTGATTATTTCTAGTCACTGAACAATCTATGATTTTGTTTTTCTTTTAGTCAAGAACTTTTATTTTTTCACTTAAAGAAAGCACTTTAAGACTTCTCTTTGGCATACGTGAATGATCAGCAACATTACTCTCGTGTTTTGGGTCATGATTAAGTAAAATGAAGGCTTCTTGAACATAAACGTTGAGGGATACTGTGACGGTTGATCTGATAATCTAGAGAGCTAAACAAGTGACTAACAGTTTGGTCTGTATACAGCATGGCTACACTGGACAAGGGATGACTGACATCCTGAACAGGAAATTTAAAACTTACAAATCATTTATTTTTGGAAATTTTCAGTTAGTATTTTCAGACTTCGGTTGACCTCAGGAAACTGAAACCATCAAAAGCATAACCACAGATAATAGGGGACTACTGCATAAGAAAATGCATTAAAACTGAAAAGCATGAATTTTCAGACTGAAAAATTTCAGACTGTTTCTAACTCAGTAAATTAAAATAAACAAAATGAATAAAAACATCAACCGCAAAGTTTACCCTTATTAATTTCAACAACAAGGAGATTGAAAGAATATCCTAAAAAACAGCAAAAGTGAGAAAGAGAAAATCTTTCCAACATAGATCTTACTTACTCTGTTAATTTTTATCATTTGTTAGGTAAGTAAATTTACAGTTACGTAAAGTCTCAGATTTTTATATTTATTTGTTGGATTGTCTGTTATTTAACATTATCCCTTTCACTTCACATTCTCCTATACATCTTGTGGGATAAAATTGTGAATGAGATTTTCTAGACCTTCTTGCCAGTAAAATTTGAGTTAGATGCTGCCTTTGATGTACTATTATGGGAGCAGTGGGCAGATGCGAGCACAGCGAGAACAAAGTTTGCAGTGAATTCTGTGCTAATTGCTCCAAATCACTTATTTTGGTTCTTTAAGCAACAAACTCCTTACACCTCAGTTCTCCTGGAAGCCGCAAACTGATTTTACCTTGAACTTTGCTCTTCCAGCTTTGGCATGCTTGGAATCTAGATTGCTTTGTTTTCCTGATGACGCCCTCTGTAACACATATCCCATGCAAACATTCCTAGGAAGATTAAATGAAGAAGAGAGGAAGAGAAGGAGGAAGGAAGGAAGGAAGGAAGGGAGGGAGGGAGAGAGGGAGGGACGGGAAAAATAAAGAAGTTTGTTTGTTTGTTTATTTATTTATTTATTGGAGATGCAGTCTCGCTCTGTCACCCAGGCTGGAGTGCAGTGGCACAATCTTGGCTCACTGCAACCTTCGTCTCCAAGGTTTAACCAATTCTCTTGCCTCAGCCTCCTGAGTAGCCGGGACTACAGGCACACACCGCCATGCCTGGCTAATTTTTTGTATTTTTAGTAGAGACGGAGTTTCACTGTGTTGCCCAGGCTGGTCTAGAACTCCTGAGCTCATGCGGTCCACCCACTGTAATCCTAGCCTTCCAAAGTGCTAGGATTACAGGAGTGAGCCACCACGCCCAGCCAAAATAAGGTAATTTTAAATATCAAAGGTAGAGAGGTTGCTCAATAAAGCAAATACAATCATAAAAATATTTAAATTTTTCTGTGGATAATATGTAGTCATAAGGATGAACTATGGATATTATTTTAACCTAAAATTCTATGTGTGTACATATGTGTGTGTATATATATATAGTGTGTAATAAGAAAAGGGAAGGGAATGTAAATTAGATAATTTCTCCTCTTGCAAAATTGGAAGACAATAAACAGTGTTCGATATTGAAAAACCAAAAAATAGTATTAAAAACATTTTAATGCAGAAGTAAATATTTGAAGAACTATCTAAATAAATAACAACTCTAAATATTTCCTTGTCATTTTCCATCACCTAATCACCATTAACATGTAATTTATTAATTAGTTGAAGCTTTTTTGTTTGTTTCTTTTTTGGTAGAGTTCCCTCCCTTGAATGTTTTGTTTCTGAAAGCAGAAAAGTTAGCTGTTTTATTCTTTGCTGCATTTCATATCCATGTACTAAGAATAGCACCTGGCATTCCATAAGTATTTGGTGAATACATGAATGCCTGAAAAGGTAAAAGTGGTTGCCTATGGGGAATGTGAGTCAAAGTGTGGCTTAGGCCAAATATGGCTTCTTTTCATTATAAGGCAAGTAATATGTTTGAAATTTAAAATTATGTATGTATATGTTTATAATAAAATTGTAAATATATTTTGAAAAGATTGTTTACCTATGAAATGTCCAGCTAACTGAAAAAAAAAACAGGTTATGAGGCAGTGTGTAATTTACCAGAAAATAAACGTAATAGCCTCAAAATCTCTGCATATATACATAAAGGACATAGGAAAAGTGTAGCAGAGTGCACACTCAACGGTTAATATTGATCACTCCCAAGAGATGGAGCTGGACTGTGGTAAAGATAACTTAAAGGTTTTTGTGTTTGTATGCATATCTCTACTGCTTAATTTTTTGCAAATTTCATGAGTTACTCTTTTAATTATATAAATGCAACATTCAATTGTGTTTCTAAAAATATTTTTCTTTACGATCCCTGGAATGATGATATAACTTTTGCTACTTCATGTCTTTGTAAAAGTCTTTAATTTATTCCAGACTTCTCCCTGATTTCAGAATTAAATAGAGCATGCGATCAAATAATTAGCGCAGAGAGGTGTTTCTAATGACCTTTCTGTAAGCGAGTGATAAGTTCTGAATAAAAATAACGTCTGGGGATACATGTTTGGGGAGCTGGTGACGGCAGTAGCAGGAAGCAGATGCAAGTTATTCAATATACTTAAATTAATCTAATGCAACTGCTTGAGAGACTTTCGTGATTGTATGAGTTTCAGAACAACAACAAAACACTTCAGGAATGTTCTTTTCATCATACCTGCAATGTTTCATGGAGACAGAAACAAAGACAGCACAGAAGCAAGTGTCTTGTTTATGTGTGTTGAAAAATGTTGCCATGATGCGTTTCACTGCCATGTAGATCAGCTTGTCAGATTTGGAGTATTTGAAGTGTTACATTAAAATAGGAAATGTTAGTTGTTCTGATAGGGTTTAATCAAATTATTTCCTTGAAGGTGCATTTTTTTATTATTAAGAATGAACATGTTGACGTAAGGTGTGATAGGAGCACGGAGCAGTGTTTCTGCTTGTGCTGGCAGTGCATTATGTTCCCATGATGTTTTCAAATTTCATTTACAGATAAGCGTTGTGAGTAATTGTAACGTGAAGTGGTAATCTACTGATGATATATGAGAATAGAGAAACAAATTAAAAACATCATTCAATTGAAATTTTAAACTGTATAGTGGTGGTACAGGGCTGTATTTCCAAATGCACAAAGAATTCCCACTTGAAAAAAATTGCACTCAAGTCATTGTATGAAATTTTATCTTTAATAAACGTTAAGTATTTCTACTGGTAGTAGATTAACATATCATTGAAGATAGCATTTTAAATTTTTATACAAAAGCTTTATTAGCCTGTAAAAAAGTAGATTTATGTTTCTAATTTACGTGATGCTTTAGAATATTATATTTTATATAGTATTTGGCTAAAAAACAAATATGATAGCTATAGTATATTTTAGTGCTCTTCTTGCTCACATAGTATAAGGCAAAAAACTCAAAAAAATTTAATTGGATGTAAACATTCAATTAATTTTGCATGCAAAGAAATTTTAAAATATTAACTTTAAGTAAGTAGAGATTTTTTAAAAGAATGTAATAATTGCAGGTTATATAGTTTAGTGACACCTAAACCTGGTTCATCATTGTACACTTTTAGAGAATTCCCCAGGCTCATAGTAGCCTATATAGTCTGATTCTTTACATTTGGGCTGAGAAACCTGATTTTTTAAAAATAGCTTCTAGGGTGACTTTAATTATGATATTTTTTTTTTTTTTTTTTTTACATTTTGGGTAGAGGTTAGCTTTCCTCATGTATAGATGAGAAACTGAAGACCTAGGGAATTAAGACAAATGTTTGATGGGAGATTAGAGACCTGCCTGATAGTTTGCTATGTGCATAGCATCTTGGTCACTGTGTTTTTCAGTGGTGAAGAGCAGTCACACCTTTTGAGGAAGTATAATATGAAAACAATAAAAATGAACATATACATCACAGAATATTGACCTGGAGAGAAAACTCAATATATTTATTTTAGCAGTGATGGGAAACTTGTACCCTTAATATAAAGGAAGTTCTCAAGCATATGAGCTCTTCCTTTACCTAACGAATTGCCAATATTACCTTGATATAAAACAGAAGATGAACATCAATAAAATAGTAAGTAAATTTTAATCACTCTGAGTTTCCTTAGGATTTTTATTTACTATTTCAGACAGCTTCTAATGATATCACTAACTTTATACTTCCCCAATTCCTTGTTGCTCAGTGCACTTTCTACTGAGAGGAAGTTTAAAAACAGATCGCATGGAAGCTGAATATTCTCTAAACATTTACACCTAGAATGGTAGAATTACCTGATGATTTTATCATTACTTAATTAACCAGTCACATGTAGATATGTGAGATTTTGTCAAAAAACATAAAAAACAATCACTCCACAAAAAAAGAAAATTTATTTAGCTTGATTGAACAAAAAGATGTGGTCTTGGGCAATTTATTTAATCTCTAATTCTCCGTTTTCTCATATGTAAAATGGAATTATAGTGAAAAAATAACTTACAGGTTTGCTGTGAGGAATGGTAGACATGGAATTCCAGGCCTCAGATTTCCTTTATTAAAACTTGCTGTAAGGAACAGCAGACATGATGATATCTCCAGCTGTCACCTTCTGAATGTATCACTGCATTTGTAATGAACGATGCTTGACCAGAATGCTTCCAGCCAATGACTTACTATGATGGCAGGTCTAGTGCCGTCATCCCTGCAATATTCAGCACTTCACTTACTGACAACTTTGGCTCATGGACTCCCTATTTGACTCACTGAATCTTTCTTAGCACTGTGCTTCAATCTGCAACTCTTCCTGCAACTTTCTTAGCACTGTGCTTCAATCTGCAACTCTTCCTGCAACTTTCTTAGCACTGTGCTTCAATCTGCAACTCTTCCTGCAACTTTCTTAGCACTGTGCTTCAATCTGCAACTATTCTTCCTTTCCTCTCTCCTTTCACAGATGTCATATTTACTTTGCAGTCTGTAGGCTCTCCTTGCATACTTCTGCTTCCTCACCTTTATCCTACACAGGTATGAAAATAATTTAACATTCATAAGTATATTCAGAATATTGCCTGTACATAGTAAACACTATACAACTCTTATTAAAAAAAGAAAGGTTTTGAATTATACCATAAAAAATTATATTATATATATTTGCGATAGATAAACGCAACAGAGAAATAAAAACTGCTCTTGAACATGTCAAAAATGTCATTACTGGCCATTTTACCATCAATATTATTTTGACAATTGAGTTTCCAAGCTTTTGGCATAAAGAGTAAGTGATAAATGCATTTATTCTAACAAGCAGTTATATTATGGCTACTTTAAGTTTGCACAAAACCCTTTGCCTAGTGTTGAGAAAAGGAACCTGTGGAGCAAATAAAACATTCTAACCTCAGAGCTTCCCAAAAATTGTATTTAACGGCTCTGGTTGATTTAACTTGTTAGAGCATTAATTGAGAATTTAGCAGTTCATATTAGACATTGTGCTGTGGTGAGCAACTATCAATGAGACAAAACTTTGAACTTTGAACAATTTTCTTTCAATTTGGGTAGGGAAAGGGAGGGAAAGATGCATAGAGCTAAACAGAAATAGAGAAGAATAAGTAAGAATTAATAACAAACCAGAACATACAACCGCTTGTAATCAAAGGAATGCAACATGCTTTATAAAAGAATATTTGTCCTTAAAATTGTGTTAAAAATAATATGATCTCTCCCAAATGATTTTCAGCAGTTTACATAATTTTTAAAATTTCATCAACACTTGCTCTGCAAATTCTATAAAACATTTATATTTATTGAATGTTCTTATGCAAAGCTTGCCTACAAAAAAACCCAGTTTCTCTCTAATTCATTTCAAAGATTTTCTTATTGCTCATTTAGAATTTGATCAACATAGGTAAGTGGGTGAATCGCAAGACACTTCATGCTCTGGTGGTGAAGCGGGTAAAATTAGATTTGAGTCCTGAAACTTCCATTTAATAAACTTTGTGGTCACATGACTTTTTCAAGTCTAGCCTTTTTATTGTTACATAATATATATTTTAAGTGTTAATAATTAAAAACTTTAAAAAATTACCAAGAAATGTTACCCATGTTAGTTTTCTTTATGTACACTCCTTTCTATGCATTTTGTCCTCCTCTACGTCCCTATGATAAAATTGGTGGTTAATCCATCTAAATCTGCTTCTAGCTTAAAACACACTTGGGTTACAGTAATTAATCTTGTGTTGGTTTTTGGGCTCATTACTCAAACTGATGAGGCCTTCAGCAAAGTTGAAAATAGAGAATTGTGCTGAATAGGAAGGAAATGAAGGATTTGGACCAATTTCTTGTTTTGCAGGTCTTTCTTTGTAGTCTCATTGGTCTTTAATACTCTCCTCATCGCTCTCTGAGGCCTTACCTGCCCACGGAGAGTGGGGAACCCAATCAAGTCACTTCCAGGTGACTCCAACTGGAGTGTCTTTCTACTATGTCACCATCTCTAGTGATCGACCGAGAGCTAGAGCTTGAGGAAGCAATTGAAAATAGTATGTGTCTACTAGAAATATGCACATAGCCACTTCACTGATCTTCTGGGAGGAGCAAAAGCATACAGAAAATTCAACAGAAGAAGAAAAAGGAAAAACAATGGCAAGTTGTTTCACAGTAAGCAGGTACACACAAACCTAACACCAAAAGCCAGGGGAGCTGAGAGCTCCCCAAAAGAGGCTGAAAAATCTGGTTTCTTAGGAAGAAAAATATTTAATAGGGACTTTATAAACAGAAGCAATAGCTTTGGCATCTTCAAGACAGTAGCTCCTCACACTTGCCCTCCAGAAGTATACAACACACTTTTAGGATAAAATATGTGCAGCTGGTCAAGTCTTAGACTTTCTTACTGAAACTTGTGACCCCTGGGAGTTTAGATAAGCACCTTGTTGAGGAGTTAGTTGTGTTCCATTGATTTAAGACCTAGCTGCAGAACACCTTAGTATGCAGGGGTCAAACATTGGTCAACATGGTGGTTTTGCTTCAAAATGTTGTCACTCTTGCCATGCAACAGGCTTTTTTCCTACAGAAGCATACCTCATTTTCTTGCGATTTGCTTTATTGGGCTTCACAGATACAGTGTTTTACATAAATGGAAGGTGTGTGGCAACTCTGCATTGAGCAAGTCTCTGGATGCCATTTTTCTAACAGCTTGTTTTCACTTCTTATCATTTTGTCTCATTTTGATAATTATTATGAGATATCAAACTTTTTAATTATTATCATATTTGTTATGGTAACCCATATTCAGTGATCTCTGTTGTTAATATTGTAATTGGACACCACAAGCCAAACCCATCTTAGACTGCAATCTTTGTCAATAAATGTTGTATGTGTTCTGACTGTTCCACCAACTGGCTTTTCCTCATCTCCCATTTTCTCCTCAGGCCTACCTATTCTCTGAGACATAAGAATATTGAAATTAGGCAAACTAATAAGCCTACAATGGCCTCTTAAGTATTCAAATGAAAGGACATTTAGCATGTCTCTCACCTTAAATTAAAAACTAGAAATGATTAAGCTTAGTGAGGATGGCATGTTGAGATGTTGAAAGCCAAAACAGGCTAAAAGCTAGGCCCCTTGTGCCAAGCAGTTAGCCAAGTTGTAAATGCAAAGAAAAAATGATTAAAAATATTTAAAAGTGTTACTCCTGTAAACACAAATAATAGGAATGCTAATCAGACTTATTGCTGATATGGATAAGTTTTCAGTAATGTGAATGGAAGATCAAACCAGTCACAACGTTCCCTTAAGCCAAGCCTAATCCAGAGCAAGGCCCTAACTCTCTTCAATTCTATGAAGACTGAGAGGTGAAGAAGCTGAAGAATAAAAGTTGGAAAGTAGCAGACGTTGGTTCATGAGATTTAAGGAAAGAAGTTATCTTCATAACATTAAGGTGTAAAGTGAAGCAGCAAGTGATTATGTAGAAGCTGTAGCAAGTTAGCTAAAAGACAGAGCTAAGATGACTGAACGTGGCTGCACTAAATAACTGATTAATGTTACATATGATCATGTGGGGAAAAGATGCCATCTAGGACTTCCATAGCTGGAGAGGAGAAGTTAGTGCCTGGCTTCACAGCTTCGAAAGATAATCTGACTGATTCTCTTGTCAGGAGCTAATACAGCTGGTGACTTTAAATTGAAGCCAATGCTCATTACCAATCTGAAAATCTTGGTGCCCCTGACAATTATGCCATAATCTACTTTGCTTGTGCTCTATCAATGAAAAAAACAAAACCCAGATGTCAACACATACATTTACAGCATGGTTTACTGAATATTTTAGCCATGTTTTGAGACCTAATGCTCAGAAAAAAATATTCCTTTCAAAATACTACTAAGCATTGACAATGCATCTGTTCACCCAAGAGCTCTGATGAAGACATACAAAGAGATTAATGTTATATTTATGCTTGCTATCACAACATCCATTCTGCGGCCCATGGATCAAGGAGTCATTTTTATTTTCAAGTCTTATTAAGAAGTACATTTCATAAGGCCATAGCTGCCGTAGATAGTAATCTTCAGATGCATCTGTGCAAAATAAATTAAAAACCTTCTGGAAAGGATTTCCCTTGCTAGATGTCATTAAGAATATTTGTGATTCATGGGAGAAAATCAAAACATCAACACAACAGGAGTTTGGAAGAAATTTATTTCAACTCTCATGGATGACTTTGGGGTGTTCAAGACTTCATTGGGGGAAGTAACTGCAGATGTAGTAGAAACAGCAGGAGAACTGTAATTAGAAATGAAGCCTAAAAATGTGACTGAATTGCTGTAACCTCATGGAAAAACTTTGATGAATGAGGACTAGCTACTTATGGAGGAGGAAAGAACATCGTTTTTTGAGATAGAATCTACTACTGGTGAAGATGCTATGGACATTGTTGAAATGATAAAGGATTTAGAATATTATATAAACTCAGTTCATTAAGCAGGGGAAAGGTTTGAGAGGATTGGTTTCAACTTCGGAAAAAAAATTCCACTGTGGGTATAATGCAGTCAGACAGGATTGCATACTACAAAGAAAACTTTCATGAAAGGAAGATTAAATTGATGCAGTAAATTTTATCTTATTTTAAAAGTTGCCATAGCAATCCTGACCTTCTGCAACCACGACCCCAATCTATACAAACTCCAGTAATAGATTACCTTTACCACATCGGCTAATAGCACTATTCCATGGCACTCTTGCCACATGACCCACTCGAGTTGGATTTGGCTCTTTGTGTTCCTTAGGACAATGCAAAGTGAATGAATATAATATATACCAAGTACAATCCAGTACCTGCAAACCATGTGCTTGCATGGATGTGCTTGACCTCTTGGAATTTTGGCCTCCACTATGAGAAAAGTTGCTCTAGAAAGCTGCTGCTCTAAGTGTGAAGACAAAACCAAACTGAATGTGACCTGCAATCTGGAGATAAGTGTAGTGAGTACAGGAGATAGCAATTGAACAGCTGCCATGAATCTGCTAGCCGCATCATTTTTTTATGAGTAAAATACAACTAGTTATATTCCTCTAAGATATTAAGTTAAGACCTAATTTCATTGCAGCAAAAATTAGTATTAAAGCTCATCTCAGCCCACCTCTCCTGATTTCATGTGCTCAAACAAAAATTGCTTACTTTCTGTATCCCTAAAAAACTAAGATCCATTCTATCAATTTGTAATCTTTTTTCTTTGATCATTAATGAGCACTTCTTTCTCGACATCAAATTAACATGTTCACATAAAGGCTTGTAAACAAATGTTTATAATAGCCTTAGTAGCAATGACCAGATACTGGAAAGCCTCAAGTATCTGTAAATAGATGAATGAATAAGAAAATTCATTGTACACCTATAATGAAATACTACTTAATAAAGACATTGATTTATATCACATGGCTAAATTTCAAAATAATAACAATGGATGAAAATGCCACATAAAAAGTGTACATACTCTATGATTCCATTTATATGAAATTGTAGAAATGGGAACTGAAGTTACTGAAAGCAGGTCAGTTATTGCCTAAGATGGTGTGGAGAGAATGAGATTGATTGCAAGCGGACAAAAAGAAACTTTTCAGGTTGATTGAAATGTTGATTCTCATGAATTTGATCAGAGTTTCATGGGTATATCCATGTGTCTGAACACATGAAATACATTTTAAATAGTTGCAGTTTGTTTTAAATCAATTATATATCAATAAAAATGTAAAATCTAATGCAGATTTTATGTTCTATCCCATAGATATATATCTCTGTTCATTCTAAAATAAAATAATATTTTATTTTACATAGTAAAATTATTTGACTTATCCACCTAAAAATTATTTAACTTATCCTCCAACCAAAAGTTTAAAGTATTCCTTGCATTTAAATAAGTGAAGATAATTGTATTCTCTTTTTGCCTGTAAATCTATTATAAATATGGTTAGTGTTCAAGAAAACAAATATTCAATTGCACAGAAGTGAATAAAATAAAGAATAAATGTGTTACATTGTAGTCCCTTTTCATACCCACGGCTCACAAGTAAATTCTTTGTAGAATTTCTATTTGTTAATATTAGCATGTATTACCTTCAAAGCTTTTAATATATTATATTATTGCATATTCTACATTATAGATATTATTTCTTCATTATAATGATATAGTGTATCATATGGTATTATGTGTAATTATATATATATTATTATAATTTCTAACTCTATATTTAATTTATGTAAGTTTTATTTGTTATATCCCCACAGTGTATGCTGAGAGTTTTCCTTACCAAGTCAGTTAACTATGGCTACATAGCAAATCACTCCAATTGCTTGCTCCTGTGTCTGTAATGAGTTGGCAGATCAGCAAGGGTGAATAGAAAGGGATGGATGAGGGGTGAGGAGGTGTTGACTATCTCCAGGTGTTCTTAATCTAATGTCTGGCATTTAGCTAGCTTTGGGCTAGGGCAACAGTGGTACTCAGCTGTTGAGTAGCAAGTTTAGCAGACTACCTTGGGATTATCCACATTATCAGGGTTTTGGAGTAGCAAGAAGGCAAGTTCCAATGAGCATGCCTTTTTCAATTCTTACCTTGTTATGAATTCACTATTTTCTCATAGATCAAATGGCACAGGTCAAAGCCCAGAGTCAGTGTGGAGGATACTACTCAAAAGGTGGATGCAGATCGGTGGGAGCAAATCAGAACCATAACTACAACAAGCGATTTCTCTCTGTCCTCTGACTCCAATTATGTACTTCTAAATCTGACTCAGAGAGACACAGCTTAGATTCTCTCTCAGGAACATGTTCCTTGTTTAGCTGGTAGCAGTCTGGTCAATTTCTTATATGCAGTGATTAATTCCTTCAGTTCCCACGCCTTTTAGCTGAGGTCGCATTCTTTTTGGAGTGGCCCAAACCACTGACTAAGACTAGGGTATGACTAAGACTAGGGTAAGACTAAGACTAGGGTAAGAAGCCTAACTATTTCTGTCTACCACGGGACTTTATCAATGGGCAGTCTTTGCTCAGGAGCTCACTGCTGAACTGGCTTGTTCATATCTCATGATTCTAAAGAGTAGATTTTCTAGTGTAACCTGGTCCAGATGATTTGCTCACATATCTATAAGCAGTTTCCAAGTCAGCTTGGAATATCTTGCAGTTGATTACCTGTCACCTGAGGCCACAGCAACTCCTGGGACTAGGTGTGTCTCTCTCATCACCAGAAAGTAGAATATTACCAACACCTAGAAGTCCCCTCAACCGTCTTCTATTCAGTATCTCCCATGGGAAAACACCTTCTTGATTTCTAACACAATAGATTAACAAAATAGTACAATATTAACTTTGAGAGATAAGTTCAGGAGATGCTTGGAGAGATAATAATATAAACCAATTCCGTTTTCAATAATTTGACAGAAAAAAGAATGTGAAAGGAAAACTGACATAAAGGGCAAGTTGAACTTGAAAAGGGAAAAAATCATGAATATTTCTACTTATTCTCATTGGGAGGAATATAATGTCAAATGACCAAATTGCTTTTGAAAAAGTGGTCCATAGGTTAGGTTATGTTATAATAAGTGTGGTTTCATTTTCACAATGCCATTTATTTCCTCAGGGTAGCAAAACAAGGACAATTTTTAGCAAAACTAATAATGCTTAAGGAACAAATCCTTCCTGTTCAAGCTGTTAGGGGATACAGATGGCGTGGTGCAGATAAACACAATTTTAACCTTGCATTTTTCAAGGTTTTATCAACTATTATACTCATCTATGCTGTGGAGGAGTTCATTCTCTGGGAGTGTAATAGCAAAGATTTGCCTCCCTAATATTCTGGTCCATCTAATAGAGAAATTAGAGCCACCATTAGTCTGAAAAGAGCTTTGCAGAGTGAGTCATTTAATGTCCAAAAGCTGATAAAGTCTTTTACCCAGATGGATGATGGGTATGCTTGTTGGCTGGCTTTCTAAAGTATGACTGATTAAACTGAGACATTTGCTGAGTGCTTTTCTTTCTATTTTAAATCTCAGCAGAAAGGTCTTGCTCATGGATGGGGTATAAACTTAGTGATTCTGGCTACACATAGAGAATGGGCCAGGCTCAGGGCATCTTTCTGTGTGATGTTGGTTCACTATCTAACTGGTCCTGTGCAGCACTGGGCTACTTCCCTGAAACTACCTTCATTTGTTAAGATAGTTTAGCAAAATATATTAATTGAATTTAATTTATAACACTAAGATATACATCTGCCATTGTTCTTGCTACTAAAAGACAATTAGACACGAGTTCTTCAATGGAGACTGTTTAGCTGCCTTTGGTCAGGATAAGACTTTCGAATGTTGGAAGGGATAGGAACAGGGCTCACAAAGTGACCTGTCCAAACTGAAGCTCCCATTGTACAGTTTGGAAATAGTACTGGCTGCTGCCTCACTCCTTTCACATTCAGTATGTACCTGCTCATCCCCAAACACCCTATGTTAATGCTCCTTTCTTATTTTGTACTTTTGTGCTTCTTCCACTAGATTATACTTTTCCTTGAGAGTAGAGGCTCATTTTGGGGGTTGTTGGGTGAATGTAAAAGCATGGGTAAAATGACTTGTAGTAGGTGTTAAAAAATTATTGTCTCCATTGTATCACATCGCCAAAATGCAAATATTTACTGGTTATTCTCTGGATGAACAGCATATATTTTTTTCTTTTTTTAATTTCAAATATTTGATTTCCAGAGTTATTCCTGTGACTCATCAAGGGAGAGGAGCCCTAGACAAAATTACTATAATTAAATCATCGTATTTTATATGTAAAGCATTGTTCTAAATGGTATGATACGGACATATTTTCTTCGGTAAACTTGTTCTGCAAAAATCTGTTTCCCTTTGATTCCCCAACCAAAGACACATAATTACCAATTTCTCAGATACCTCATAACATTATGGAAGGCTGGTTAGGTTAGTATTAATAGTTGAAAATAGGCAAGCTGAAGGTGGTTTAAAATAGGCTATCTGAAAGTGATTAAGAATCAGCGATCTAAAGTTAGACTGAGTTTGAATCCCTGTACCAATATGGATTAGGTTAAAACTTTGGACAATAATATTCTTGTCCATAAACAAATATTATTATGATTATTAAATGATAGGCATATCACACAAATTAAATGAGTTAATTTGTAACTTAGCTAGAATTGTGCTTGACGTATACTAAACTCTAAAATGGTAAGTTTTTGAATACTTCCTAATGTTATATTGGTTACATGATTACATTAATCTGTTTCTGGCCAGAGACTGGGTCCTCACTTTTCTGATCCTTTCATTCTTCTTATCAAATACACTTATTCTACTCTTTCCTTGGCAAAAAAACTGCTCTTGTTTCCTCCACTCCAAAAAATAAGTTCAGTTAATATGCACATATGTTTAAACAGACCTTTCGTGAATAAATCTATTTATGAGAATTCACACAAAAGCAAGTCAATGTAAAATTGACTTTAGGTCATGTGGGAATTTTTTGTTGTTGTTGTGTTTTGTTTTTTGAGACAGAGTCTCGCTCTGTGGCCCAGGCTGGAGTGAGCGGCGCCATCTTGGCTCCCTGCAAGCTCCGCCCCCCGGGTTCCCGCCATTCTCCTGCCTCAGCCTCGCGAGGAGCTGGGACCACAGGCGCCGCCACCACGCCCGGCTAGTTTTGTGTTTTTAGCAGAGACGGGATTTCATCGTGTTAGCCAGGATGGTCTCGATCTCCTGACCTCGTGATCCGCCCCCCTCGGCCTCCCAAAGTGCTGGGATTACAGGCGTGAGCCACCGTGCCCGACCGGGAATTTTAATAGCACTCGAATTTCATCATGTGTTTTTTTTCTTAGCAGTTGACAGGGAAGAAACCAAACAAGGTATTTGTATACAAGCTCTCTTTACCCGGTTTACATTCCATGTTCTTTAAATGGTTTGATTGAATTCCATTACTAATAAGTGTGAATGTTTATCACAGGTTTGAAAACTAGTCTTTACCTGCCACACTATAAAAAATTACAATCACAGAAGGAATACTTGATTGCCATCCATAACTTGCTTTCAGACCACTGCCATTTTCAGCTAAGAAGAAAGAGGAGAAAAGGCAGGACAAGGGGGCAAGGGGCTTTGTCAATAAGGAGTTAGTGAGGAAGTTGCACACAACACTGTCACTCATTCTTCTTGAGATCCAACAGAGTTATAAAACTGCATTTCACGGTTACAGAGTCTGGGAATGCAGTTGCCATCTTGGTAACTACATCCCAGACTTAACCTGGGTTGAAATGATAACTAGAATCTATTATTTTTTTAAGAAAATAAAGAAAAAATTTAAAAGAGGAAGATAGGTAGCTAAACATTTATCATAAATATTTAGATTTGCTTACTTGTAATGAGATTAAATTGTATATTTGCTATTATTAAGATCTAAAACATATCCTGTTCTTGGTGATACACACTTGTTGACACCTCTTCTAGTGAGCTTTACGTGCCTTTAGAGAAAGGCATGTTACTAGTACTTCCTCACTTGCCAATCAGATGACCCAGGTTTTGATTCCTTTTTGGCCTCTGTGAAGCAACAGGCATGTCATTTAATCTTGGTGCACTTCAGTTTCCACCTTAATAGAAAGAGGCTGGATCAGATTATTGCAATAACACATATTAGTCTTAAAGTTATATGATTCTAAACCTTGTCTCTTTGCAAGTATACAGTTGTAGATAGTTTGACATTATTTTAAAATTCAGCTAAAGCTTTGGATATTTCAAGATATCTAGTTATTTATTAACATATATTACAGATAAATGTAACTATTATTTTTTCTGTTTTGTCTGGAGAAAACAAATGCCACAGTAATCTGTGATGGACTATATATTCATATCAACTAAATTTTAAAACTTTTTTATTAGTAATTTCATTGAAAATGTAGATCAAACTATGAAGCTTAAGAAAGAAAAAGCGTGTTCTTTCACTGTAGCATTAGCATTGTCATTATTATTTCATGCTTTTCTTGGCCTCGTACTCTATAGACTGTTTACCATATTAAATTAGAAATCATAAATATGAGTATTTCAAATATTATTTCTTATAGTTATCTTCCTTTGTATTTCCCTTATTGCCCTATTGGGTTACACTTACGCTGACCTGCAAATATTTCTGTTCAAATAGTTGAAATATATTAATGAGTTATGGTGTATGTTTTAGTTTTCAATGCTTTTTAATTTCAGATGGAATTTAACATATAAACAACCACCATAAGCAAATCTATTAATTTATAAATACATGTTCGTATATAAATATATACATCTATTTATATTTATATATTTATTATATTTATATGTAAATATTTCCTTATATTTTATAATAATGTATAAAACTATATTTTTTCTCTAAAATATTAATAAAACAAACTGAATAATCAACATTTGTTTTCTCAAGGAATATTTGTTATTTTAACAGGAATATAATTTACAATTCTGGGTTGTTTAGTACCTCTGTGGAATGTGTTCGATTTTTCGTAAATATATAGTATTTATATACATGAGCATTAACAAAATGTGTTTCATTTTGCAAAAGCACCTTGAGTATGTGCTGTCAACTTTTTTAAGGTGAAGCATCAAATCATGAAATTTCAGTTATCATCTAATCATAAATTCATCTAGAGAAAACGTGTAGTGAACACTCGATTCAACATGGGTTCATAACTGATCTCTCATAAGAATATATAGCATACTTCGAATTCTTTCTAAATCTAGTATTTGTTTCCAAAAATTGTTCATTAATAGCTCTAGAGAACATAGGCTTTCTTTAGCAAAATGCTGTGACTGAAATAATATTACAAATAAAAAGTTTATAGCATGTATGTTGATTTTCCTTTCTGCCACTTACATTACACTTGAGCACATGAAATCATTAAAGCATCATTTACATGTCCCAATTCAAATGCAAATTGTATGCTGGACATATGGTATGATAGCAAATTTGGCAGTCAGTACAGAAAAGGAGTGTTATGGATTTCAACTTAAATGCCTGAAATTTATGGGGAAGGTCAAATGATATGTAGGGTTTCTCAAGATGAGTGGATAGTTCTGATTAGTAAAATCTCATCAGGGATGCTTCTAGAGGAGAAAAAACCTAAAGGTTACATAAATGTGGTCTTCTCTCTTCATAAAATTGGAAACCATTAAAAATGTGAATAGTCGTATGTTTTTACTGTCATTCTTAAATTTAAAACTGCATTTAGCAAACTAAAAGAAATTTTATAAGTTTTTGTTCAAGAAATACATTTCCTATGTTAACAAATTGAAGGGTAGGTAGATATTTGAAGTAATTTTGAATAAATTAGCTTTAAAGTAAATAATGACCAAATGGTCCCTTTTACGTACTAAATCATATTGTATTTTTTGAGCTAGAGTCAAAAATCAGCGAGAGTCAAACTGAATATTCTGTAAATGACAATTAGGTATAATCTTTTTCATTTCATATAAGATAATACATCATAGCTCTTTAAACTATTTTAAAACTCTGTCTAGAAATTTAACATAATCCTATGAAATATAATTTTAAGATTTTAAAGTTAAATAAATATTTTAATGGTTTCAAAGTTGATTCATTTAAAATAGCAATTATAGTATTAAGAGGTCGGCAGTTATGTAGACACAATTTCTCATGATCTAGAAAAAGCAAACTTTTGTGTCAGTCTTTATGAGTCCTTCAGTGGTCTGTGCTGATATAAACATTTGAGACAAACATGTTTAAATACATGAGCTGGTTAAACAACACTTTATATACTTCAACTTTGTAGAAATGAGTACACAGGTAATTCATGTCTGTGTCTGACAAAGATTTGTTGTAATAGAGCCCCCAAAGTCTACCTTTTTCCTAGCACATTGCTGCTCCCCTCCTTTCTTACAGTTCACTTATTGAATTGCCACCTATTAGAGGTTGAATTCTTTTATCTCAAAATTCATGTACTTAAGTTCTAACCGCCAGCACATCAGGATGTGAACTTACCTAGAAATACATGCAGATGCAATTAGCTAAGTTAAGATGGGATCACTAGGGTTGGGCCCTAATTCAGCGTGACTGATATCCTCATAAAAGTGAAATTGGGACACAGAGATCGTCATGTATATAAGGAAGATGATATGAAGAGATATAGGAAGAAAATGGCCATCTACAAACCAAGGAGAAAGACCTAGAAAAGTTCCTTCCCTTACGCCCTTAAAAGAAACCAATCTTGCTGACACCTCCATAACTATGAGACAATGTATTTCAGTCTTTTAAGCTACCCAATCTGTGGTATTTTAATACTGGAGCCCTAGCAAACTAATATACCACCTGTGTTTGTGTAACTTTCAGATCAGGCAAGCTCAATTCACTATTTAAATTGTTTCCACCATTTAGTATATGCATTTTCCTCAATGGAACCTAATCAGTTTCAACTCTATCCTCTATTTCCACTTACTGTGCTAATCCATTTGCCTTTTCTCTAATCCTCTTCAGCCTAATTTCTTAGTGTTTGAAACAGATTCTTAATAACTCAAATTTTTATGTAAATTATTTTGTGGAAATTTCATTGTGCCTTTAGATCCATCTGCATCTATTTAAATGAAGAATTTAAAGTCAAATAAAATTTATTCATTATTATTGGCCAAATATTTACTTGCTAGAAGGCAGAACACCCATCCTAGTTTGTTTAAAACTATGTAGTTTCTGAGGACATAGGACTTTCAGTGGTAGTACCAGGAAAGTCTCCAGGAACCAGGGAAATTTGGGACCCTACATCTTGATAAGCATGAGAAGACAGAGAGAGAAACTTGAAAAGATTAATGTTTCTGAGAGTGTGGTCTCATTGAGATGATGAGACAAAGTCAGAACCTCAAGTGGCCAATACCTTTGGGAGAACGTGAGGAGCAATGGTATGAAAATTGAACTTCCTAGAGGCTAGTATTCCCCTCAAGAAACGTATTTAGCTGTGCTAAATGGGAAAATATCACACACTGGGGCCTGTTGAGGGGTCAGGGGAGTTGGGGAAGGGATGGCATTAGGAGAAATACCTAATGTAGATGACAGGTTGATGGGTGCAGCAGACCACCATGGCATGTGTGTACCTCTGTAACAAATCTGCACGTTCTGCACAGGTACCCCAGAACTTAAAGTAAAATAATAATAATAAAAGTTAAACAAAAAGTGTTGTGAAAATGAGAGTGTGATTTTTGCTGTCTTTATGGTGAGCAGACAAAAATTAGAGTTCAGGTCCTATCAGTGGAATAGACCCAAAAGAGTGTGCTAAGTAGTCATCTGGAAACACTGCAGTAATGCCCCTTGTAGAAGGAATAAAGTAACCACATTACCAAAACTGCAAACTAAGTGATTAGACCCCCCCTTTTTTTTTTTGAGACGGAGTCTGGCTGTGTCGCCCAGGCTGGAGTGAGTGGCGCGATCTCAGCTCACTGCAAGCTCCGCCTCCCGGGTTCATGCCATTCTCCCGCCTCAGCCTCCGAGTAGCTGGGACTACAGGCGCCCACCACCACGCCCGGCTAATTTTTTGTATTTTTAGTAGAGACGGGGTTTCACCATGTTAGCCAAGATGGTCTCGATCTCCTGACCTCGTGATCCGCCCGCCTCGGCCTCCCAAAGTGCTGGGATTACAGGCTTGAGCCACCGCGCCCGGCCTCAGACCCCTCTTTAACTGGTAAAAAGGTGAAAGCTCTTGGGAAAACATAATACCACCTACAAATGTTTTGAACACAATATATGTGATCTGATTTACAGTTTTTAGCCATGTCAAGAGACAGAATTTTTAACAAGTTATTTGATTAATCTGCCAGAAGACAAAAATGAGAGAAAAGATAGGGAAAAAGAAACTTAAAAATGAAAAGTTAAATATATAAAACATATACTAAAATGGAATATAAGTTTTAATATAATTAATACAAATATACTGCTTCCTTAATAGGAAAATTTCAGATTACACACACACACACATGCACACACACAAACAAATCATGCATATGCTGCTTTAAGAAGACACACTTTAAAAATGGCACAGAAGTAATGACAGTCATGGGTAGAAACAGTAATCACATGAAAATATAAATTAAACAAAATTTGATTTGGCTATCCAGATGTTATATGGGAATAGTTTAAGGCAAGAAGCATTGCCATAGATGTAAATAAAATAAACATTTTTTAAAGTATACCTCAGGTTATTGAGAGCTATCTCCCTGGATTGGGAATGATATAAGGATGCCCACTATCACCATTTCTGCTCAACATGCTACTGAAAGTTCTGGCTAATGAATTAAACCAAGAAAAATAACATATTTAGGGCTTAAAAATGAAGAAGTATAATTGTCATAATCAAAAGGTAATTATTAAGTATCAATTTTTAGTATTTTATTTATTTTTAATTAACAGAAGTTATATATATATAACTTCTATATATATATTCTATATATTCTATATATATATATATAATAAATATATATATATATTTCCTGCACAACAGGTTGTTTAAAATATGTATACATTATTAAATGACTAGTTTGAGCGAATTAACATGTATTATCTCATATATGTATCATTTTTTTGTAGTGAGAATGCTTAAAGTCTAATTTCTTATCAATTTTCAAGAATACATTGTTGTTGACACAGTCACCATATGGTACATCAATTGAACTTATTCCTCCTTATCTAACTGAAATTGTGCATCCTTTGGCCAACATCTCCCCAACACCTCCTGGTCTTTCCAGACCCTGGAAACTACCATTCTACTCTGCTTCTATGAGTTCAACTCTTAGATTCCACATACAGAGGTAATGCAGTAGTTGTCTTTCTGTGCCTGGCTTATTTCACTTAACATAATGTACCCCAGGTTCATCCTTATCATCAAAAATGATAAGATTTCCTTCTTTTTAAAGGCTATTCCATTATGTATATATAACATGTTTGCTTTATCCGTTCGTCTATGCATGGACACGTAGGTTGCATCTATATATTGGCTATTGTGAATAGTACTACAATAAAAATGGTATGTAGATATATGTTTTTCATACTGACTTCATTTCCTTTGGATATGTGCCTAGTAATGGAATTACTAAATTGTAAGATTATTCTATTTTTAATTTCATGAAAGAAGTCCCATGTTTTTCACAATGACTGTACTAATTTACATTTTCAAGAACAATGTGCAAGGGTTCCCTTTTTCTTGCCAACATTTATCTTGTGTATTTGATCATAGCTATTCTAACAGGTGGTGAAGTGATAAACTGTGGTTTTAATTTGCATTTCCCTGAAAATTAGGGCTATTGAGCATTTTTTTCATATACCTTTTAGCCATTTGAATGTCTTTTGTTGAGAAATATCTGTTCAGATTCTTTGACTATTTTCAAGTTGTTTTCTTACTATTGAGTTGTTGGAGTACCTTATATATTTTGGGTGTGAACTCCTTAAAAGATAAATTTTTGCTAATGTTTTCTCCCATTCCATAGGTTATCTCTTCTTTTATTGACTGTTTCTTTGGCTGGGCAGAAGCTTTTAGTTTGATGTAATTCCATTAATCTAATTAAGCTTTAGTTACTATGTCCTTTTTTATTAGAAGGAATTCAAACAAAAAGTCCGTATCAAGTAAGTTTCCTTGGAATTCCCATGAAACTTATTTGGTTCAATCTCATAGGAAAGCTCTGGAGAGTATGGAAGACACATCAGACATAATGAGTCAAAGATAACTGGAGTATTTTTATACCCAATCCAATCAGCTTTTGGGAGGAGCTGCCCCTAATGCACTTGATCTCACACACTGTGGGTCTACTTATACCCATTTATAATGAGCTCTGGCAACCTGAGGGCCATCCTCTAAGAAGGAGTTGCAGGAAGTGACATCATTTTAAGAATTGATGTGCATTAAAAAGATAAAAGCAGTTGCATAGGGAGGGATGCCGACAAAAATGACTTTTCTTAAATTTATTTCAGCATGTTCAAATTTATTTAATAATGTTTTTATCCATGTAGAGTTCATGTATTTTGGGGGCGTTAGAATTATTATTTTGTATAATATATAATTTTAAAACTACTATTTTTGCTAAAATATACATAGTTAGTTTATGTTTGTATATTTGCCTTCTTTCTACCAAATCTGATAAATTCATTTATTCAAATAGATTACCTATTCAGGATTTTGGATTTATAAATAACTCATCTGCACTGAGTAACAAATCTGTGATAGGAAAAAAATTCAGATAATTATGATAGGAAAATGCTATCCCAAATTGCTATGACCTTATAAAGAAGTGCCCCTGCTCTCATCCTCTATTTCCTCTTTATTTTTCACTCCCTGTTAGGTGGCCAGACTGTCTATAAACAACCCCACCTGCCCTCTTCCCTCAGACATCTAACATTCCTTTCATGTCTTACGCTTTCTGTGCCCCACCTTAAAGTCAGCATTAAAATATAGCTTTCAGGGGTGAATTATCTGAGAAAAAAATCAGGCAGATTCATGGATTACCCTTTTAGAAATTTCCTGTAAAGTCACCATCTTAATCCTAGGGAATAGTACAAATGGTGGAAATTTCTGTTTCCTGTGTAGGATATGGAGGAAAAAACTAGGTTGAGGAGACATTTTTGAGTTTTTTTTTTTTTTTTTTTTTTTTAGTACATCTCCATAACCATCCATTGTTATTCCTTTGCTCGCAGCCAGATAATATAAAACCTGTAGGTTCTTGTCTAACAATGTGTATGTTATATCAAACAGAGCATTTTTCTGACTAAAATTTGGCATAGAAGTTACTATCAGTCACTTTATTGGAGAGTTTTGAACATTTTTCTCTGATGCCAAGATTTTAGAACAATATGAAAAAAAATCTGAAACCTCATAAGCTTACACATGTAGGATTTGAAAAACAGCTCTTTTCCGTTGGTACTTATGAGTGAGCATCATGCAACACATGGCAATAGGAGGCTCTGTTGAAATCCTAAGAATGTTGACACAAAAGTGAATGCTGGTGAGGCTGAAGTCTGCTGTCATTACCAGTTATATGATGTCCTCATTGATCTTGGTACTTTCTCACTCGATCTTAAATATCTTAACTCTACCTTGACATTTCCCAACAAGAAAATGTATGCGATGTAAACAGTTTACTAAGTTTTACTGTTCCTTAGGTGTACTTTTACAGTAAAATGAAAGACTGACTTTTTAAGTAAATTTTTTAAACTATTGCCACTTACAGGTAATTCTCCATGTCTTCAAAAAAATTTTGTTATGGTTTTTTAAGTCTAATCTCTAGAAGTGAAGAATAAAAACTTAAATAGTGCATTTACTATGCAATTATGTGTTTCCTTAGTATTCAATAGAAAGAGTAAACAGAAAAATTTAAAATAGTATGCTATTTCAATATGTGCAACTGCAAAGGCAGATAACTTTTTGTAACTGCAACATTTAATATAAATTAATTACTTTTAGCATTACAAATAATTTTTCTGCAAGAAACAAGTGTCTTGCTTATGAAGAGAGTTTATTACTCCATGAGTATATAAAAAACGCCTGTCTAGAAAAAGAGGAAACAACAAAGGAAAGTCTAAATTTCTTTAGAATCAAAAGGAATACAGAGAAAAAGAGAAGAATAAAAGAAGACGCAAGAGATGAAGACATGAAGCTATCTTTGGCATAAGAACAAGGTAGTAAAAAGTTCAGAGTATCAGGATGGCTGAGTTTGCTTAATAGATATGCTTATTATTATTATTTTTTTATTTTTATATTTATTTATTTATTTTTTTATTATACCTTAAGTTCTAGGGTACATGTGCATAACGTGCAGGTTTGTTACATATGTATACTTGTGCCATGTTGGTGTGCTGCACCCATCAACTCGTCAGCACCCCTCAATTCATCATTTATATCATGTATAACTCCCAATGCAATCCCTCTCCCCTCCCCCCTCCCCATGATAGGCCCCAGTGTGTGATGTTCCCCTTCCCGAGTCCAAGTGATCTCATTGTTCAGTTCCCACCTATGAGTGAGAACATGCGGTGTTTGGTTTTCTCTTCTTGTGATAGTTTGCTAAGAATGATGGTTTCCAGCTGCATCCATGTCCCTACAAAGGACGCAAACTCATCCTTTTTTATGGCTGCATAGTATTCCATGGTGTATATGTGCCACATTTTCTTAATCCAGTCTGTCACAGATGGACATTTGGGTTGATTCCAAGTCTTTGCTATTGTGAATAGTGCCGCAATAAACATACGTGTGCGTGTGTCTTTGTAGAAGAATAATTTATAATCCTTTGGGTATATACCCAGTAGTGGGATGGCTGGGTCATATGGTACATCTAGTTCTAGATCCTTGAGGAATTGCCATACTGTTTTCCATAATGGTTGAACTAGTTTACAATCCCACCAACAGTGTAAAAGTGTTCCTTTTTCTCCACATCCTCTCCAACACCTGTTGTTTCCTGACTTTTTAATGATTGCCATTCTAACTGGTGTGAGATGGTATCTCATTGTGGTTTTGATTTGCATTTCTCTGATGGCGAGTGATGATGAGCATTTTCTCATGTGTCTGTTGGCTGTATGAATGTCTTCTTTTGAGAAATGTCTGTTCATATCCTTTGCCCACTTTTTGATGGGGTTGTTTTTTTCTTGTATATTTGTTTGAGTTCTTTGTAGATTCTGGATATTAGCCCTTTGTCAGATGAGTAGACTGCAAAAATTTTCTCCCATTCTGTAGGTTGCCTGTTCACTCTGGTGGTAGTTTCTTTTGCTGTGCAGAAGCTCTTTAGTTTAATTAGATCCCATTTGTCAATTTTGGCTTTTGCTGCCATTGCTTTTGGTGTTTTAGACATGAAGTCCTCGCCCATGCCTATGTCCTGAATGGTACTACCTAGATTTTCTTCTAGGGTTTTTATGGTATTAGGTCTAACATTTAAGTCTCTAATCCACCTTGAATTAATCTTCGTATAAGGAGTAAGGAAAGGATCCAGTTTCAGCTTTCTACTTACGGCTAGCCAA
The DNA here is from genome assembly GCF_007565055.1 of Rhinopithecus roxellana. NCBI lineage: Eukaryota > Metazoa > Chordata > Mammalia > Primates > Cercopithecidae > Rhinopithecus > Rhinopithecus roxellana. The sequence continues at coordinate 5,388,076 of NC_044549.1, read as the reverse complement.
TTTTCCCAGCACCATTTATTAAACAGGGAATCCTTTCCCCATTTCTTGTTTCTCTCAGGTTTGTCAAAGATCAGATGGCTGTAGATGTGTGGTATTATTTCTGAGGACTCTGTTCTGTTCCATTGGTCTATATCTCTGTTTTGGTACCAGTACCATGCTGTTTTGGTTACTGTAGCCTTGTAGTATAGTTTGAAGTCAGGTAGCGTGATGCCTCCAGCTTTGTCCTTTTGACTTAGGATTGTCTTGGCAATGCGGGCTCTTTTTTGGCTCCATATGAACTTTAAAGCAGTTTTTCCAATTCTGTGAAGAAACTCATTGGTAGCTTGATGGGGATGGCATTGAATCTATAAATAACCTTGGGCAGTATGGCCATTTTCACGATATTTATTCTTCCTATCCATGAGCATGGTATGTTCTTCCATTTGTTTGTGTCCTCTTTGATTTCACTGAGCAGTGGTTTGTAGTTCTCCTTGAAGAGGTCCTTTACATCCCTTGTAAGTTGGATTCCTAGGTATTTTATTCTCTTTGAAGCAATTGTGAATGGAAGTTCATTCATGATTTGGCTCTCTGTTTGTCTGTTACTGGCGTATAAGAATGCTTGTGATTTTTGCACATTAATTTTGTATCCTGAGACTTTTCTGAAGTTGCTTATCAGCTTAAGGAGATTTTGGGCTGAGACAATGGGGTTTTCTAAATATACAATCATATCATCTGTAAACAGGGACAATTTGACTTCTTCTTTTCCTAACTGAATACCCTTGATTTCTTTCTCTTGCCTGATTGCCCTAGCCAGAACTTACAACACTATGTTGAATAGGAGTGGTGAGAGAGGGCATCCCTGTCTTGTGCCAGTTTTCAAAGGGAATTTTTCCAGTTTTTGCCCATTCAGTATGATATTAGCTGTGGGTTTATCATAAATAGCTCTTATTATTTTGAGGTACATTCTATCAATACCGAATTTATTGAGTGTTTTTAGCATGAAGGGCTTTTGAATTTTGTCAAAAGCCTTTTCTGCATCTATTGAGATAATCATGTAGTTCTTGTCTTTGGTTCTGTTTATATGCTGGATTACGTTTATTGATTTGCAAATGTTGAACCAGCCTTGCATCCCAGGGATGAAGCCCACTTGATCATGGTGGATAAGCTTTTTGATGTGCTTCTGAATCCGGTTTGCCAGTATTTTATTGAGGATTTTTGCATGGATGTTCATCAGGGATATTGGTCTAAAATTCTCTTTTTTTGTTGTGTCTCTGCCAGGCTTTGGTATCAGGATGATATTGGCCTCATAAAATGAGTTAGGGAGGATTCCCTCTTTTTCTATTGATTGGAATAGTTTCAGAAGGAATGGTACCAGCTCCTCCTTGTACCTCTGGTAGAATTCAGCTGTGAATCCATCTGGTCCTGGACTTTTTTTGGTGGGTAGGCTATTGATTGTTGCCTCAATTTCAGAGCCTGCTATTGGTCTATTCAGGGATTCAACTTCTTCCTGGTTTAGTCTTGGGAGAGTGTAAGTGTCCAGGAAATTATCCATTTCTTCTAGATTTTCTAGTTGATTTGCGTAGAGGTGTTTATAGTATTCTCTGATGGTAATTTGTATTTCTGTGGGGTCAGTGGTGATATCCCCTTTATCATTTTTTATTGCGTCTATTTGATTCCTCTCTCTTTTCTTCTTTATTAGTCTTGCTAGTGGTCTGTCAATTTTGTTGATCTTTTCAAAAAACCAACTCCTGGATTCATTGATTTTTTGGAGGGTTTTTCTGTCTCTATCTCCTTCAGTTCTGCTCTGATCTTAGTTATTTCTTGCCTTCTGCTAGCTTTTGAATGTTTTTGCTCTTGCCTCTCTAGTTCTTTTAATTGTGATGTTAGAGTGTCAATTTTAGATCTTTCCTGCTTTCTCTTGTGGGCATTTAGTGCTATAAATTTCCCTCTACACACTGCTTTAAATGTGTCCCAGAGATTCTGGTATGTTGTATCTTTGTTCTCATTGGTTTCAAAGAACATCTTTATTTCTGCTTTCATTTCGTTATGTACCCAGTAGTCATTCAGGAGCAGGTTGTTCAGTTTCCATGTAGTTGAGAGGTTTTGATTGAATTTCTTAGTCCTGAGTTCTAGTTTGATTGCACTGTGGTCTGAGAGACAGTTTGTTATAATTTCTGTTCTTTTACATTTGCTGAGGAGTGCTTTACTTCCAATTATGTGGTCAATTTTGGAATAAGTGCAATGTGGTGCTGAGAAGAATGTATATTCTGTTGATTTGGGGTGGAGAGTTCTATAGATGTCTATTAGGTCCACTTGGTGCAGAGATGAGTTCAATTCCTGGATATCCTTGTTAACTTTCTGTCTCGTTGATCTGTCTAATGTTGACAGTGGAGTGTTGAAGTCTCCCATTATTATTGTATGGGAGTCTAAGTCTCTTTGTAAGTCTCTAAGGACTTGCTTGATGAATCTGGGTGCTCCTGTATTGGGTGCATATATATTTAGGAGAGTTAGCTCTTCCTGTTGAATTGATCCCTTTACCATTATGTAATGGCCTTCTTTGTCTCTTTTGATCTTTGATGGTTTAAAGTCTGTTTTATCAGAGACTAGGATTGCAACCCCCGCTTTTTTTTGTTCTCCATTTGCTTGGTAGATCTTCCTCCATCCCTTTATTTTGAGCCTATGTATGTCTCTGCATGTGAGATGGGTCTCCTGAATACAGCAGACTGATGGGTCTTGACTCTTTATCCAGTTTGCCAGTCTGTGTCTTTTAATTGGAGCATTTAGTCCATTAACATTTAAGGTTAATATTGTTATGTGTGAACTTGATCCTGCCATTATGATATTAACTGGTTATTTTGCTCGTTAGTTGATGCAGTTTCTTCCTAGCCTCAATGGTCTGTACATTTTGGCATGTTTTTGCAATGGCTGGTACCGGTTGTTCCTTTCCATGTTTAGGGCTTCCTTCAGGGTCTCTTGTAAGGCAGGCCTGGTGGTGACAAAATCTCTAAGCATTTGCTTATCTGTAAAGGATTTTATTTCTCCTTCACTTATGAAACTTAGTTTGGCTGGATATGAAATTCTGAGTTTAAAATTCTTTTCTTTAAGAACGTTGAATATTGGCCCCCACTCTCTTCTGGCTTGTAGAGTTTCTGCCAAGAGATCTGCTGTTAGTCTGCTGGGCTTCCCTTTGTGGGTAACCCGACCTTTCTCTCTGGCTGCCCTTAAGATTTTTTCCTTCATTTCAACTTTGGTGAATCTGGCAATTATGTGTCTTGGAGTTGCTCTTCTGGAGGAGTATCTTTGTGGCGTTCTCTGTATTTCCTGAATTTGAATGTTGTCCTGCCCTACTAGGTTGGGGAAGTTCTCCTGGATGATATCCTGAAGAGTGTTTTCCAACTTGGTTCCATTTTCCCCCTCACTTTCAGGCACCCCAATCAGACGTAGATTTGGTCTTTTTACATAATCCCATACTTCTTGCAGGCTTTGTTCATTTCTTTTTCTTCTTTTTTCTTTTGGTTTCTCTTCTCGCTTCATTTCATTCATTTGATCCTCAATCGCTGATACTCTTTCTTCCAGTTGATCGAGTCGGTTACTGAAGCTTGTGCATTTGTCATGTATTTCTTGTGTCATGGTTTTCATCTCTGTCATTTTGTTTATGACCTTCTCTGCATTAATTAGTCTAGCTGTCAATTCTTCCACTCTTTTTTCAAGATTTTTAGTTTCTTTGCGCTGGGTACGTAATTCCTCCTTTAGCTCTGAGAAGTTTGATGGACTGAAGCCTTCTTCTCTCCTCTCATCAAAGTCATTCTCTGACCAGCTTTGATCCGTTGCTGGCGATGGGCTGCGCTCCTTTGCAGGGGGAGATGCGCTCTTATTTTTTGAATTTCCAGCTTTTCTGCCCTGCTTTTTCCCCATCTTTGTGGTTTTATCTGCCTCTGGTCTTTGATGATGGTGACGTACTGATGGGGTTTTGGTATGGGTGTCCTTCCTGTTTGATAGTTTTCCTTCTGACAGTCAGGACCCTCAGTTATAGGTCTGTTGGAGATTGCTTGAGGTCCACTCCAGACCCTGTTTGCCTGGGTATCAGCAGCAGAGGTTGCCGAAGATAGAATATTGCTGAACAGCGAGTGTACCTGTCTGATTCTTATTTTGGAAGCTTCCTCTCAGGAGTGTACTCCACCCTGTGAGGTGTGGGGTGTCAGACTGCCCCTAGTGGGGGATGTCTCCCAGTTAGGCTACTCAGGGGTCAGGGACTCACTTGAGCAGGCAGTCTGTCCGTTCTCAGATCTCAACCTCCATGTTGGGAGATCCACTGCTCTCCTCAATGCTGTCAGACAGAGATGTTTGCGTCTGCAGAAGTTCTGCTGCCTTTTTGTTGTTGTTGTTGTTGTTTTTTAGCTGTGCCCTGTCCCCAGAGGTGGAGTCTACAGAGACAGGCAGGTTTCCTTGAGCTGCTGTGAGCTCCACCCAGTTCGAGCTTCCCAGCGACTTTGTTTACCTACTTAAGCCTCAGCAATGGCGGGCACCTCTCCCCCAGCCTCGCTGCTGCCTTGAGGTTAGATCGCAGACTGCTGTGTTAGCAATGAGGGAGGCTCCGTGGGCGTGGGACCCTCCCAGCCAGGTGCGGGATATATTCTCCTGGTGTGCCCGTTTGCTTAAAGCGCAATATTGGGGTGGGAGTTACCCGATTTTCCAGGTGTTGTGTGTCTCAGTTCCCCTGGCTAGGAAAAGGGATTCTCTTCCCCCTTGCGCTTCCAAGGTGAGGCGATGCCTCGCCCTGGTTCAGCTCTCGCTGGTCGGGCTGCAGCAGCTGACCAGCACCCATTGTCCGGCACTCCCTAGTGAGATGACCCCAGTACCTCGGTTGAAAATGCAGAAATCACCGGTCTTCTGTGTCGCTCGCACTGGGAGTTGGAGACTCGATATGCTTATTATTTAAATTTGAGTTGCTAGTTTTTTTATGATGTCATTATTTTACTAAGCCTTCCGTGAAGTCAGCTATATTCATAGAATCTTTGAGTGATAATGTATATGTATGCATGTGGATGTGTATAAGAGGTTTCAGCCAGTTTTATTATTACTTTAATGAAAATAATGACCGTAGTTGACACACGAGTGTTTGACTAACTCCTTCACCAATTTACTTGCTTTTTTCGCATCCATTCATGCTTTATGGATGCTAATTCCCTTACAATTATCAAAGCAAATTTAAACATGCAAACAAGTGAGTCTTTTCATACATGTGATTAAGTTTACTTATTAGACCAGTTTCCTCTGAATATACTTGAAGTGGCATCTAGACATTTGTAGGTATTAGAGTATGCATTTCATAATGATATCAGTTAAAGTATCTCTAGAGACTATAACAAATAAACCTTGAAATCTCAGTCATTAAAACAATGGAAATTTACTTCTTGCTTACATCAGTGCAATCACTGAGTGTGATTGGTGTGGTGGTGGTGGGCCTGATACTGTATTGTTTCATATAGTCAGCCAGAACCCCAGGCTGATGAAGGATCTGGCATCCTCAATGTTTAACTCCAAAGGTGATCAATAACCATCTGGCTCAAGTAGAAAAAAAGAAATAATCTGTGAAAGTTTCTTGTAGGTTAGGCCTGAAAAAGTATTACATTGCATTCACTCATTTTTATTGATTAGAACACAGTCGAAGTCCACATTTAACGGTGAGAAGGCAAACAAATTTAGCCTAGTTTGTGTTAAGAAGAAACAGAAAATATAGTATCAAGATAGCCCTTGACAGCTGTAGTCTGCCTTGTGATTTCCAAACCACCGCTTCACTTCTTTCAAATGGAAAAATATGCTCTTTCCCTAAAATAGAATGTTCAGTTCTCCAAAAGCTCAGTATTATTTGTGGTAGGAGGAGAGCTAGGATAATTTTATATAATGTTCACATGATAAGGCTTTTTTAAAAAGGTATAACCAAGGCAACTCATCAAAGAAGACATACAGATGGCAAATAAGCATATGAAAAAATATGGTCAACCTCATATGTCATTAGGGAATTGCAAATCAAAAAAACAACATGAAAACATCACTACACACATATTAGAAAAGCTAACGTACACAATGTTGACAGTGTTGGTGAGGATAGGGAGCAATAGGAACTCTCGATGATTGCTAGTTGGGAGTCAAAATGTTATAGCCACTTTGCAAGGCAGTTTGCAGTTTCTTATAAAGGTAAATGGAGGCTTACCATATGATTTGCCAATGGTACTCCTGGGAATTTCCCCAAGGAATTGAAAGCTTAGACTCACAGAAAAACCTGCATGGGAATGTTTATAGGAGCTTTCTTTATAATTGCTAAAATTGGAAGTGAGCAGTTTTTCGGTAGGTGAGTGGGTAAACAAACTGTGGTGCATCCATGAAAGCAGATATTGTTTTGTTATATACATATATATATATAGAACTATCCAGCCAACAAAAACCATGAAAAATATGAAAAGTATTCTGCATAATACTTCAATGGTGGATACATGACATGCATTTGCCAAAACCCACAGAACTGTACAACAAAGCATGAACCCTAATGTAAACTATGGACTTTAATTATAATAATAACTGTATCAATATTGTTTCAACAACTGTAGCAAACATATCACACTAATGCAAAATGTTAATGGGGGAAACTGTGTGGTGAGAGATGGGGCATATGGGAATTATCTACTATCAGGCCAATTTTTCTGCAAAACTATAACTGCTTTAAAATAATGATAAAATATTATGTGAAAATAATAAAATCTATTAAAATTTTACAAGTACCCAAGGCTACCAGACTTCCTGACCATTTACTCAAAGACATTTCAAAACCTCCTTGAGAAGAAAGAGGCAAAAATTAAGGCAGGATATGGGAGGCAACTACAGAGAACTCATAGTGGAGCTTGAAACAAGAAGACTTCCAGTTATGCCGTGTGAAAAAAACTTTCTGGAAAATAAAAAAAACACGGAAAATCCATTCACAATGGCTTCAGCGGACATGCCCTCATTCTTTCATAAGTCACCTGCTGTCCTAAATAGTTCCTGTAAAAAGTGAGGTGGCAAAGCCCACACTTTAAATAAAACTTCCACGACACTCAAACCCTGTACGTCTTATCTGTCACTCATCTTTGACAATAAAAATCACAAAGGAGTTATACAAGCAAAACACCATTAAACAAACCAAACTACTCCCAAGCCAAATTGACATCCTCTGAATTTCCAACTCAGGGATATTTCTGTGGGAATAAAAATCACTTGTTAACCTCATAGGAAATCAGCTTGGCATAAACAGGTGACATTCTTTAGAGTCTTAGAATTTTACAGGAAATGGGACTATTGATTAAATAAACCTAGATATTTACCCTCAAGTATTTTCAGTGAGCTTCTGATCCAAAGACTTAGTTCTAGGTTTGTAGAAATTTGCATTTGAGCAATAGAAAATGAATCCACCAACAAATACGTGGCACATGAATGAAATTATGTGTTTATGAAGTAAGTACCCCAGTTGCTTAGGTAAACCATCATAGTGTACTTTTATTCTACACAGATAACTAGAATACATATGAAAAACAGAGACACTGTTGAATTTATCCTGTCACATATTTTTGGTTCCACACACTCATGACTTGGAAAGTTAATGTTGAGAAAGCTCAAAGACAAAAGAAAACATAAGACATATAACACCGACAATATAAAATGTGCATCAATTCACAATTTTCATCTAGTCTTTATTCTTTCTAAATAATCTGAAAGATTTCACTTTCAGAGACTTATGTACCAAGGAGATTCATATATACAATGAATAAATTATAAAGGTAGATTATTAAGAAATAAATAATAAAAACATGAATTTATGTATTGTGTGATATGTGCTCATTTTATACTTTCTAAAGTAAGTGCTGATCTATCTGTGGGTCAGAGTGTGTCAAAAATTTATTTATATATGCATTCTCCAAATATACATAATTAGTAGATTTCCGATGAATTAGATGAGGATAAACTGTAAGTATTGATTGTGGAACACATACTTAAAATAAATGACTAAGATATTTAAAATTTCAGAAACCAATATTTCCAGGATGTTAGTAGTTGAGAAGCGTTAAGAAAAGAAGAGACTGTGGATATACAATTAAAATTGAGATTTTACAAAAGAAATAAATCAAGTTCATCTTTTATAATCATTGTTGTCAATATTATTGTCTGATAACAATATCAGGAGAGATCCTACTTGCTTTTCTCATTATCGTCTTGTTGAAAATTTTAAAGAGCCTTATATCCAGAGGTCAGAGGAGGATTCAGAGTATATCTACACTGTGACGTTACTTATCTTTTAACAAACATTCAAATTTCAAATATTCGAATGAGTGTTTCTTCTAAAACTGCATTCAAATGATGTTGCTATTTCCAGAGATGTATATTTTGAATTGCCTTCCAAATCTCTTACTCATTCTTTTGAACATTTTACGTGGTGGCAAATAATTATGCCTTAAGGGTAGGTTTTAAATTAGGTAAAAACCAGATGCTGTTTTAAATGTAAAGAATAAGATGGGTTATCAAATTGTATAACACAATTTGTGGTCAAGAAATAAAATGTGAATATATAGTTATGAGACTTTTTTTCTTCATTACCTTTTTAAATTACAAAAGAAGATTACAAAAGAAGATTTTTTTGTTTAAATTCCAAATATGGCAACATAGCTAGGTAAAAAACATGGTCACCTCCAAGGCAGTCATATCAAAGGACAAGACTCATTTGTGGTGTTTTTCTTTTAAATTAAAAAGTTCTCATCTAGAGCCAGAATAGGTATTTTACACATGTGAGAATGTTAATTTCCATTCTTAAAGAACATGTTCATTGTAGATTTACCTAAGGATGAATTTGGTTTAGAAGATTTAAAATAATAAATGAGTGGGCCATGACCTTATAATGCTTATTTAAATACCCATTAATTCAGTAAATGGATTATTATTAAATGCCTAATTATTGGGCAATATCTTATGTCCATGGTACATATTTAAAAAGAAAAATATGCTGATAATATTTGTGGCCTCAATGGTGCTTACATTCCAGTGAAGAAAAACCAAAAAAAAGTATATTCTATAATAAAAGATTAAAAAAAGGAATGGGTTTAAAAAAAAAAACAAGATGAAGATGGCAAAAGGTAGATGCAAATTTTAAATAAATGGTCGGTGTAGACTTCAGTGACAAGAAGACATGAAGACTTGGATGAGGTAAGAGCCCACAAAAATATCTTCTGGAAGCACATTCAAGGCAGAAGAGACAGCCAAACTCAAATAGGCTCCTCTGACCCGCTCCTAGAGCTGGAGCATGTCTTTCTCGTCAGAGAACATAGCAAGGAGGTTGCTATAGCTATAGATGAGTGCATAATTGGGGAACAATACACTATGAAGATAATTGGCTTCTAACTTATGTGAAGCCAACGGAGAAAAGCCAAGTAATACAGGGACAAGAGTCTATGGTATATACAAAAAATGGTTACAATGACTATGAAATTTAAGCTGGAAAAGGAGAGGAGAGAGGTATTGAAGAGAAGACTGACAAATCCAAAATCAGAGATCTCAGTGGAGTGTAAAGATTGTTGGAGCCAGGCGTGACATGGTTTGGCTGTGTCCCCACCCAAATCTCATCTTGAATTGTAACTCCCACAATTCCCATGTGTTGTTGTAGGAACCCTGTGGGAGGTGATTGAATTACGGGAAAGGTCTTTCCTGCACTGTACTCATGATAATGAATGAGTCTCACAAGATCTGATAGTTTTAAAAATGGGAGTTTCCCTGCACAACCTCTCTCTTTGGCTGCTGCCATCCATGTACAATGTGACTTGCTCCTCCTTGCCTTCCACCATGATTATGAGGCCTCCCCAGCCATGTGGACATGTAAGTCCATTAATCCTCTTTCTTTTGTAAATTGCCCAGTCCCCAATATGTCTTTATCAGCAGCGTGAAACAGACTAATACAAGGTGCTAAAGAGTTGGTTTGAAAGATAAAAGTTGCTGGTTGTTGAGATGCATGGAATTAAAAGGAAGAATGGTAATGAGACCAAATGTACTGGTTCCACCTACACAACCAAAACAAAATATTTTTTAAAGTAATTAGATAATCAGAAATGTCTTCCCTATAAGCTTATGAGGAGAATTTAAGAATAAGTTTAATCATTTTCCTTTACTGAGACAGCGTCTCACTCTAGTGCCCAGGCTGGAGTGCAGTGGTGTGATCATGGCTCACTACAGCCTCAACCTCTCAGGCTCAAGTGATCCTCCCACCTTAGCCTCCAGAGTAGCTGAGACCACAGACATACACCACATAGCTAATAATTTTTCAATTTTTTTGTAGATATGGCATCTCAGGCTGGTCTCAAACTCCTGGGGTCAAGAGATTCTCCTGCCTCAGCCTCCCAAAGTGTTGGGATTACAAACTTGAGCCACTACACCAGACCTAAGTATAAGATTCTTGAAGAATTATCACATACTGTCTTGAAGTCAATTTTGCAGCATGATATTGCAAATCCACATATAGTCTTAATTGTTAATCCAATTACCTTTGCCTTACCATGAATATCAAATTAATCAGGCAATTTATAAAATATTGATTCAATTTTGAGACCACATTTTAAGATGTAATTTGACAAAAAAAGAGTACTTAAGAGCCAGAGGGACTCATTTGGTTAGTTACAGTCTATACTACATATACGGATGGTTGAAGAAATCTAATTTATTTAGAAGGACAAAGAAAATGTAAAGACATCAAAGTTATCAAAATATGTTTTTAGATAACCGTGTAAAATCAGAGTCAATCCTTTCATGTTTTTCAAGGATACAGGAATAGAATCAGTGATTGTAAATTATAAGAAAAGGGTTATTATCTCATAACATTTGGTAAAATTATAATAATTATAGCTGTTCAACAAACGTAGGAGTTGCTTCAGGAGATATTAAATGAAATATTTGTCATAAGAGGCATTTACTTAAAGTTTATTTGTAAATGATATAAAAAGGGAATTTCTGTAATTCACAAACATTTGAATAAATGATGGATTTTAAATATTCAGATGATTAGTGTTATTTATTCAATACCCTATATATAACTATTTTTATAGCTTCTTCTGGATGTATATTATTGGAAAAGGAAGGTAGGTTTATAGATTATTCTTGAGTCATGCAACATTTTTATATTTGTTGCCATTATTCAAAGGCATATATTTGAGCAAATATATTTTAATCCAGTATTTTTCCTCTCAGGAGATTTACCTTTGATAGTTCTCTTTTTAGCTCTGGCTTCTTTATTTTTGCACATTAATTCTCTATGACAAAAAAGTCAAATTTAAAAGTTAATGTTAAAACTTGCATATGGGGCTACAGATTGATTTTCTATCTGCTTTTATTTGTCGAACCTGCTATAGATATTGACTATCGTCTAGAGCACTGATATATTCTATCAACATATTCTGTTTCCCCATCAATATCTAGAGCACTGATATAGTCTGTCAATGCCCTAGAGCATACAGCATTGATAGTTCATAGAGTTAGGAATTTTATTCTGTGTCAAATCAGAGAATCAAATCTAGTCTCAACCAGAATTAAATCTTTAAAGTGCACCAAATAGTGTTGAAAGTAAAAAATGAAAGCAACAATGAGAAAATACATTATAAAAGACATTTTGAATTTTACTACAAATTGCAGAACTTAAAATTCTTCTGTGACTTGACATTTTTTACAACAACAAACATATTAATGTCATGTCATCATGGGATTCTCAGAGATAATATTTGCAGGGCAGTAGAAGTGCTCAAGCAGAAAGAAGAGGCTCTTAATGGAGAAGTACAACTTACGGATTAAGTAGGTGATGAGATTAAGTCAGGGCTTGAAAGAAATGTAGTAGTTAATATGCTCCCAAATTGAAAGGGTTTTGAAAGTATAAGTTTTACTGCTAAGTATGGAAAACCAAAAGTAGCTTTACTTCTTCTAATTGCACAGATATTAACAGAATGAATCATAAGCCATTTCAGGTTAAGCTCATTCACTTTGAGAAAGGCACACATCTGTGTTCTGTGGGTGTTGTGGCCTAGACTATTATAGGAAAGCCTATTGCACACATAGAAACATAGCAATAAATGACATAGTGGTGTAGTGAATTCAGAAATTTGCATATCCTGGGAAACTTTAGTCCCCCAGATTAGTGTAATTTTGTGAATGAGAAAAGTTCAAACTTTAAGGGAAGGTCTAAGACTTCATGTCTTTTGTGAAGCTGCTTAATAATTTGTTGTCATATTTGATACTTTGATGTCATAAACAATGTAATCTCATTAGCATACTCAGAAACAACATTGGAAACTTCTACTCTTTACAACTTTTAAATTTAAAACATTTTAATAATTGATGTGCACAACTTTTGAATCCAAAAAAAAAGTGTGACCACACCTACAAGAATGATGACATTTGTCTGATATTAGCAGATGACATAGATGCAGATCAAAACTTCTAACTCAATGCTGAAACTTGCCTTTGAAAAGAGGGAAATACCAGTTTGTAAGAAGTTTATTTATTTTTAAAGATGTTTCTAGAAAATTGTTCATTTTATGATCTTCTTAGATACTAGATATAAGATGTACCAATGTAAATTCCTGAATATCCGTATAGACCTGGTCTTGTTTTCAGCAATGATAAACATACTCTGTCATAAGTCTGACCTCATCTTTTCTTGATGGCTCCCAAAATGGATAAATATTAGGGAACCTTTTATTTTCATATGAGATAGTAAGACAGGTAAGAAGTATGCATGGCATGCAAGTAACATAGCAAATTGCTGCATTGCTGTAGAGGAGAAACCATCTTTCCTGTGCTTTGATCCTTCATAATAATTTCAGTTTCCTGATTAGTTTAGTCCAATGCCTATCTTTGATATTATTGTTATTCTTTTTTTATTTCATCTCTTTATTCTTGTCTGTTTTTGTTGGCCTAGCATTTCATTTGGTTTCCATACACAATTTGCTGTCTCCTGAAATATGGTTCATTAATATTTATTTTATAATCTCATATTGTTTCCACATGATTCAGTTTTACACTCAATGAATCTAGGAACATTTCTTTAAGTAAATGGCTTCTCACAAACACTATTGCCTGTTAATGTCAAACAAGAATCAAGATATACCACATTCTGGGCCATAAAGCACACCTTAACACATTTTTAAAAATAGAAATCTTACAATGTCTATTCTCAGACCACAGTGGAATTAAACTAGAAATCAGTAACAGAAAGACAACTGGAAAATCTTAAACTGCTTGAAGATAAAACAATGCACTTTCATATAACACATAAGTCAAAGAAACTAAAAGATAAAGTGAAAAAGAAAATCTCTGTCGGGCTCAGTGGCTCATGACTATAATCCCAGCACTTTGGGAGGCCGAGGCGGGTGGATCACGAGGTCAGGAGATGGAGACCATCCTGGCCAACATGATGAAACCCCGTCTCTACTAAAATACAAAATATTAGCCGTATGTGGTAGCACATGTCTGTAGTCCCAGCTACTCGGGAGGCTGAGGCAGGGGAATCGTTTGAACCCGGGAGGCAGAGAGATTGGAGTGAGCCGAGATGGCACCACTGTACTCCAGTCTGGGCGACAGACTGAGACTCAGGGGAGAAAAAAAAAAAAAAGAAAGAAAGAAAAAAGAAAATTTCAAGAGAAACTAAAAGTATATTTTTTAATTAAAGGAAAATGAAAACACAACATAACAAATCTGTGGTGTGCAGCAAAAGCAGTGCTTAGAGAGAAATTTATAGTATTCAATGCATTTATAGAGAAAGAAGAGAGATCTACAATCAGTAATCTGAGTTTCTATTTAGGAAAGTAGAAAAAAGAAGAGCAAGTTAAATCCAAAGTAAGCAGACAACTAGAAAAATAAAAATGAGGGCCTAAGTCAATGACATTAAAATCAGGAAATCAATAGAGAAAAACCAATGAAACACAAAGTTGGCTCTTCGAAAGGATAGATAAAATTAATAAACCATTATTAATTTTCAGGCTAAGAAAAAAGAGGTTTCAAATTACTATTATCAGAAATAAAACAGATGACATTACGACAGATGTCCTAGTCACTGAAAGGATACTAAAAAATATTATGGGCCGGGCATAGTGGCTCACACCTGTGATCCCAGCACTTTGGGAGGCCGAAGTGGGCGGGTCACGGGAGATCAAGACCATCCTGGCCAACATGGTGAAACCCTGTCTCTACTAAAAATGCAAAAACAAAAACAAAAACAAAACAAAACAAAACACGCCATGCATGGTGGCGGGCACCTGTAGTCCCAGCTACTCACGAGGCTGAGGCAGGAGAATCTCTTGAATCCGGGAGGCGGAGCTTTCAGTGAGCCGAGATCGCGCCACTGTACTCCAGCCTGGGGACAACAAGAGCAAGGCTCCATGTCAAAAAATATATGTGTGTATATTACATGTACACACGTATATAATATATATGCGTGTGTATATTATACACACGCATGCATATTATATATTATATATATACACATATACAATATATGTGTACACACATATACACACATATATATAATACATATATATAAGGAACACTCTATACCCACAAATTTAACAACCTAGATGACATGGATAAATTTTTTTTTTATTTTTTTTATTTTGAGATGGAGTCTCTCTCTGTCTCCCAGGCTGGAGTGCAGTGGTGTGATCTCGGCTCACTGCAACCTCCGCCTCCCAGGTTCAAGTGATTCTCCTGCCTCAGTCTCCCAAGTAGCCGGGACTACCGGCGCCGCCACCGCGCCTGGCTAATTTTTATATATTTTAGTAGAGACGGGGTTTCACCGTGTCAGCCAAGCTATTCCTGACCTCAGGCAATCCGCCGGCCTCGGCCTCCCAAAGTGCTGGGATTACAGGCGTGAGCCACCGTGCCCAGCCAGATGAGTTTTTTGAAATACACAAACTTTCTTTGAAATCTGATAAGAGAACAGATTTTAAGTGTCCTCACCACACACACACACACACACACACACACACACACACACACACACACTACACATGGTGATGATTGCATTAATTTGATTGTGATAATTATTACACAAGCTATACATACATCAAATTATCACATTGTACACTATACATATATATACACACACACACACACACATACACAATTTTTACTTGTTGATTAAACGTTTTTAGTTTAAAAATCATATGCTTAGGTGGTAGTTTGTTGACATTTATCCTGCTTGGCGTTCTCTGAGCTTCTTGCATCTGTGGGGTGGTGTCTACACTAATTTGAAGGAAATTCTCAGTCATTATTACCTTTAAATATATATTCTGTCCCTTTCCCTCTTTATTTTCTGCTATTCTCAAACCTTTTGTAGTTGTCCCACAGTTCTTAGTCATTCTGTCTTGTTTTGGTCAGTCTTTGTTTTCTTTGTTTTTTTTTTTTTTTTTTTTTTTTTTTTTTTTTTTTTTTTTTTTTTTTTTTTTTTTAATTTTTTATTTTTGAGACGGAGTCTGGCTCTGTGGCCCAGGCTGGAGTGCAGTGGCCAGATCTCAGCTCACTGCAAGCTCCGCCTCCCGGGTTCACGCCATTCTCCTGCCTCAGCCTCCCGGGTAGCTGGGACTACAGGCGCCCGCCACCTCGCTGGGCTAGTTTTTGTATTTTTAGTAGAGACGGGGTTTCACCATGTTAGCCAGGATGGTCTCGATCTCCTGACCTCGTGATCCACCCGTCTTGGCCTCCCAAAGTGCTGGGATTACAGGCTTGAGCCACCGCGCCCGGCCGTTTTCTTTGTTTTTTTAGTACTGGAGGTTTTTATTGAGATGTCCTCAAGCTCAGAGATTTCTTCCTCAATTGCATCTGATCTACAAACACTCATTAAAGACATCTTTTTTTTTTAAATTTTACAGTGTGTTTAACCTCTATGTTCTGTTGTTATTGTTGTTTTTAAGATTTATATTTATCTGCTTACATTACGCATCTGTTCTTGCATGCTTTCAGTATATTAATTGTAGTTGTTTTAAATTCTGATAATTCCAATATCTTTGCCATGTCTGGTTCTGCTGCTTGCTCTATTTCTTCAAACTGTGGGATTTTTTGTTTGTTTGTTTGTCTGTTTTGCCTTTTGTTATGTTTTGTGACAATTTTCTTGATAGTTGAACATGATGCACTTGGGTAATAAACTATCATAAATAGGCCTTTTGTAAGGTGGTAGTGAGGTTTACGGAAGGGAAAGCATTCTATTGTCCTATGATGAGGTCTCTAGCATTTAGTGAGCCTATACCTCTAGACTGCAAACTTCACAAATGTGTCTCAGTCACCCTCACCTCCCTTGGGTGGGAGAGGATGGTTAGCTTACTGCAGTTGAGTATTTTCCTTCCTTCAGGTTATTCAGGCTCTGATAATACCCCAGCAGCTTAGGCTCTGGATAACAAGAACAGAATGCTCTAGTGTATTTTTAAATGGTTCTTTTCCCACTCCCCCTGCTGAGAGCATGAGGGTATTTCTCTTTGGAATGTACTGTGAGAACCTGTTGGTTCATATGTATTGTTGGTGTTTCACATGTTGAATATAATTTCCATTTAAAACTATTTTTAAAAACTTTTAAAAATGAAAACATAAACTATTCATTGATTTGGCATTGAACAAAAAAAGTAATTGAGAATGAAAACAGTCATGGAACATAATAGTAGGGTGCCCTTTTTATGGGTGAAACAAGTCAACTACAAAGTGGTTTATAACTCCTAAAAAAATACAAGTGATTGAAGCCTTGTATATTTTTTATTAAGATAAAATTGAATGCATAGGCACTTTCGAATCTTTCAGAACAGAAGAATGACATTTGAAGGCTAAGGAGATAAAAACACCTACTATGCTGAAATATTTTAAAATGTTAGCATCATTGCTTATTTATTCTTTCATAGTAGAACATAATCTTGTCTAACAAATGGAGAGTTTTGTTACCCAGGGTTCCCAGGTTTTTGGAGCACACTGTAAAAAAGTATCCACTAGTAATTGTTGCACCTGAGTTTTTATTGTTTCAGAAAGTTCTGGAAAGCAGCCCATCCCTGGCAAAACAAAAACCAGTTGGATCCAGAGATGCCTGAGTTGAAGATGAACTTTGTTGAACTCTCCGCATTACCATAGGCCATTTTCTATGCACGCGATATACGAAGAGCATGATTGATGACCGTGCCTGCATTGCCTTTACTTCTTTTCATACAATCACTCAGCTAAGCCACAGAATAAAAGCCACATTTTTATCTTTGTTCAAAGAGCCACTGTTTTGGGAACTATCCCTGGTGGTCTCCTTACCTGTTGCAAGTAGCACAATCCCTTGTTAAATTATCCTTGGATGTGGTCATTAGACTGTCACCTGCCAAGCAACTGAACCTGTCTGTTGTGTAGCTAACAAATTCCGGAAACACGGATGGGACTAGGACTCATGTCCCAGCCCTAACTCCTCGAAGGTTCCCAATAGGCAAAGCAGTGGGCAATAGCAGCTACCCGGGCTAACTTGCTCACACTGCCTGAGAAGGTTGAGCACAATTCTCGAGGATCCTTTTACCTGTGAGGGTTCACAGACCCTGATCCACTAGCTCCTGTATGGCCCTGAGTTTCCCGTCCCCTTGCTAAGGAGAAACTCATTGGCAAAACCCATAGCCACTAGCCACTTGGCCTGCCTCAACCAAGACCAGTTAGAAGTAGGGGTTCCAAGACCTCATGGAGCTGACTTCCTGGCCCTTCTTCATGAAGGCCTCAGATGATATTTTAGCACAAATCAACCCTGGGACTGCTGGCCGTCACTGGGACCTAAACTGAAAGAGTTAAAGTGGCTGTCCAGACTTTTCATTCAGCGTTCCTTCAAGATGGTAAGTGGTCTTAGCCCCATGGGTTGACTAATAGAGTGAATTAGATAGAGTTGACTAATAGAGTGACTAACAGAGTGAATTCTCTGGATCTAGCAACAGGATCCCTGGATTAACTGCAGCACACCTCTAGTTTTGGTTTCTGGTTTTGGATGGTTTGTGCCTTGGAGTATTGAGAGACACCCCCATTGCATGTATTTCAATAATTCAGACCAGCAAATGGAAATGGCCACCCCCTAGTCTGAATTATTGAAATACGTGTCCATTGAGGTGGTTGGCAACCAGGATCCAGCTAGCCAACAGGGAGATAAATGATTAATTTTTCCAAGAAGGTAGGTTTATGGCCCTTAGATTGGGGCGCATATCCCAAAGTTGTAAGTGACCTCGGGATGACTGAAAGCCCTTGACCTTGACAGAACTAGCCCCTTAGCGAGGCTTGGAAATTATTAACTTTGGAGGAAAAGCATATAGCTATCATATACCTGAACCACCTGGGTGCATTCTTCTTATGTACTACTTTTTAAAAAGAAGGGGCAGCTACCTCGTCTAATGCCGAGGAGTTACTGGGCAGCATGGGCAGAGAAGTCTGTGAGGCTGTGCTACGGACCCACCAGGTTACCCTTGTACTTTTGTACTTTTGTTTATGGTTTGTTCTAAACATCAGATATGTTTGCTACTTTTTGAGAAAAAAAGTTGAAAAAGTCAATCATCACACTTCTGTGTAACTGCTCACCCTTTGTTCAAACCCATTGGGAGTTGGGAGCAGACCCTGAATTTGGGGAAGAGATCATAGAATATGGGGAATGGAACATCAATGCTAGAGAAAAACCTAATAGGGTGTGTCCTCCAGCACTGGAAAATCTCTGGACATCTCCCGGACTAAGGAGAAGATGATTCGCTTCTGCAATACAACCTGGCCTGCAACTATATGAATAGGCTTCAGCTGCTATAACAAAGAACCGCAGACTCAGTGGTTCTGTTTAAGAACTGACTCTGTGGTTGTGACAGCATCTGGCCACAATATGGCTTAGGCAGACCAGAACAACGGCCAGGGAGCAGATTGCTTAATTGCCTTAGTATTCTGCAGTTAGATTTTTTCCTGGAAGTGAAAAGAGAAATAGGATGAGATGCCCTATGAAATATTTTATGTTTCTTTACCAGAACAAGGCCCTACAGATAAAGTTAAGACTTTGCGCTCTCAAGGCAGAACCACCTGGACCTCTGATTGCACCACTAGAGAAAGTCTTCCCAGTCCTAGAAAGCCTTCAGATGAGAAAGTCCTTCTTCACCCCATGAAATTCAACACTGGGGAGGATGGAGAGAGGGAGTCTGCCATCCCAAACGCCCTGGTTCTCCATCCTTACAAGGGAAGTATCCTCCCCCATATTCACCCGACTTGGAAAGTAAACTCCAATTGACAATTGATGAGTCATGGGCCTCCTCCCTCTTCCAACATCTATCCTGCTTTCCCAGATAGTACAACCTAGAGGGAGAGCTCTTACAAGCCAGGAGGCATGTAAGGCTGGATGAGAATAGGAGTTTGAACTGAGTGCATGTTCCTTTTACCATCTCTGACCTCTATAATCGGAAAGCACTTACCCAAGGCCTAAGCTAACCTGGAGGAATCTGTTTCTCTTACAAGAAGCATATTTTTCATACACAGCCCTACCTGGGCTGATATTCAGACCCTGATGACTACTCTCTTAACTGCTGAGGAGAAATTCACAGTTTTGGCTAAGGATAGGTATGAGGCTGACAAGCAGCATACTAACCAGCCTGATAACAGCATTAAATGGCTGGCAGAGCCATCGGCCCCAAATGCAGAACCCAACAGGGACCCCAGTACTAGAATAGAGTAAAAAAAGAAATTGAACATTAACATATTATGTGGTTGAGAAGAATGAAAGAAACCATTGAACATTCTGTTAATTGGAGTACACTAAGGGAGGTTCAATAGCTCCTTTGACAGAAGAAGAGGACTAATGGGGTTCCATGGGTTCCCAAATGGCTCCTCCCTATTTCTCCATGGGAGCCTTGTTTTACCTTACAAGAATGCAGTCAATCAAATTTCTGTTTGAAAGCAGAGTCACATTCTCTGTACTGACCACCAGGAAGGGTGCTCTCTCAAAAAAAAAGATGCAATATTAAAGAGATTTCATGGATTGGAGATACTACTCAGTTTCAGGAGCCTTTTACCTGTGAAGTTGGTTCACAGGCCCGGATCCACAAGTTCTTGCATGGCCCTGAGTTTCCCATCCCCTTGCTAGGGAGAAACTTGTTGGCAAAACACAGAGCCACTGGCCACTTGGCCTGCCTCGACCAAGACTAGTTAGAAGTAGGGGTTCCAAGACCTCATGGAGCTGACTTCCTGGGTCTTCTTCATGAAGATCTCAGATGATATTTTAGCACAAATAACCCTGAAATATGGTCACGGGAAAAAATAGGAGGGCTGTCACTGAAGAAACTGTACAGGTATTGTTAAAACTAAACAGCCCAACACTAAGGTTAAGACAGTATCCCCCAAATCGGAAGCACTACAGAGAATACAGCCTGTGTTAGAAAGCCTCTTATGCCAAGAGCTGATCAGGACTTGTCAGTCCCCATAAAATACTCATATCCTGCCTATTAAGAAACCAAGATCAGGGAAGTATAGGTTTGTGCAGGACCTCTGAGTGATCACCAGAGCTGCTCGAAACATTCACTCCATAGTGTCTAACCCCCAGAGACTGCTCGCCAGACTTCCAGGGGACAACAAATATTTCACCGTGCTGGATCTCAAACATACCTTCTTCTGTGTTCCTCTAAGCCCTGACTCTCAGGAATTATTTGCCTTTGAATGGGAAGAATGTAAGATCCATCAGAGACAGCAGTATTGCTGGATGGTCCTTTCCCAGGGTCTCAAAGAACTCCCCAACCATTTTGTGGGGTATCCTAAGCCAAGATTTGCAGGACTTGCAGACAGGGCAGAGCAATTTCCTCCAATATGCAGATGATATCCTCATGCCCCTCTAAGGAGGACTCTGATTAAAGCGCCATTCTGGTCCTGAACTTTCTAACAGAGAAGAGCTATAAATTGTCAAAAAAAAAAAAAAAAAGAAAAAAAGAAAAAAAAAAAAGCCCAAATTTCAAAGGCAATGGTCCAATGGTCCAATATTTAGGGTATGCTATTTCTCAGGGGCAGCTCAGGCTTCTCCAGGACCAGAAATTGGCTATTCGTGTCTGGCCTCTCCTAGAAACTATAAGAAGTTGCATGGATTTGGGGGCAGGGCAGGATTTTTCTGCATCTAGATCCCAAATTTTGGCCTCATAGCAAAGCCATTTTGTGACAAGCTCTGAGGGTCCAACACCAAAGCTTTTGAATGGAAGAGGCATTGTAATCAGGCCTTCTGGAAACTTTAAAAGCTGCTTTGGAAACTCCAGCTCTAGCTCTGCCTTACTAAGCCTTTTGATCTCTACATCCATGAAAGGCAGGGAGTAGCTCTTAAGAGTAGTGACCCAGATGCTAAGACTCATATAAAGGGTGGTGACCTACTTCTCTAAACAACTTGATGGTATTGCAAGTGGCAGTGGTTGCCACTTGTACACTTATCCAAGAAGCTGAGATGTTCACAATGGGCCAAGATTTGACAATTCAGGTCTCCCACCAAGTGAAAAGTAAGTGTTCTGAAAGTCAAGGAAGCATTACTGGTTAACAAGCACAGAATGCTGTAGTATTGGGCCCTGCTGGTGTAGACCCCTAACATCCGCGGTATGTATGCCAAATCCTACACCCTGTTAACCTAATGCACATGACCAAGGATACCCTAATCCATGACTGCTCCACCACCATAGAGGAAATATATATCAGTAGAAAATATTTGCAGAGCAACCCTCTTTCTATTTTGGAAGACATATGGCTTGTAGATGGCAGTCAGTTCAAGGAAGGATGCCAAAGGACGGAATGCACAGTTGTGTCCCTACACAAAACTATCAAGCCTAGGGCCTCCCTGAAGGGGCTTCAGTCCAAGAGGCTGAGATAATTGCCTTAACCACAGCCCTAGCACTAGGAAAGGACAAGGCCTTGACTTATTTACATAGACACAGAATATGCGTTCTTTGTGGTCCATGCCTCTGTTGTATTCTGGAAGACAAGGGGACTTCTCAATGCCACTAATCAAGAAATCAAATATGCAATAGAAATATTGGCAATGCTGCAGGCAGTGGAAATGCCCAGATTGCTGTAGTCCGTTGCTGGGGTCATGTGATGGGGACTCTGAAATACTAATGGGGAACAACCTGGCAGATTCTGTGACTAAAAGAGCTGTAAGAAGAGGGGAGGTCCTCCAAATGTCCTTGCTTTCTTCAGTACATCTTTACAAATATAAACTGAAGTGTCCCCTGGGGAATTGCAGGAAGCCACACAAGAGGATATCATCAGAGTTCCCTCTCAGTGGGGTAGGCCCTAAGCAAGAGAGGCAAGATATGAGTGGCCAAAAATCTGAGGTGGGCCATCGTAAAACATTCACCTGACTCCTCAGGCTATGCGTGGTTTCTCATAAAGAGAACCCCAAGGAAACAATGACAAAGTGATGGTATATAGTCTGAAAAACAAAGCCCAAACCAGACCTCCCATACCTCCTTTCGCTAAAGTGATACAATTCAGGGAAACTGCCCAAGGAAGACTGGCAGGTTGACTTCACTCATAGGCCTATGGTTCCTGGAGGATTTAAATAGCCCTTGGTACTTGTTAACATTCTTACCGATTGGATAGAGGCTTTTCTATGCTGGACCAAAGTGGCAGGAAAAGTCATAAAGGCTTTACTTAAAAACACTATCCCTCCATTCAGTCTTCTAGGTCCATCCAGAAGGATAATGGGTCCTTGTTTACTTCTAACTTAGTGGCAAACACTTTCCAAGTCTTGGGCATACAATGGAAGTTGCATGCTGCCTGGAGACCACAATTCTCAGGGAAGATTTAAAGGGCTAATAGAATTCTCAAGGGTACTTTAGCCAGGTTATGTCATGAAGCCAAAGAGAATTGGTTGAAACTATTATAAGTAGCTTTGGCCCACATACAAGTAGCACCTAGAGGCAAAGTGGGACTTAGCGCTTTGAAATATTATATGAAAGGCCTTATCTGGGCCTGACCAGCTGCCTTTCTTGCTAAGACAAGGATATAGAAAGAGACACAAAAGTATATCGTTCATTTGGGTTTCATGGTAGCTTCTCTCAACCCTTTTGGCAACCTAAGCTTCACAGTCCCCTCCAAGGTAAAACTTCACTCATACAACACAGGGGACTGGGTATAGTTCAAGACCTGGAAGACAATGTTCCCCCAGAACCAACTCAGCCCCATAAGGATAGGGCCCTACCTAACTCTTCTAACTACAGATTATTCCCTTAAACTCCAGGGAATAACTCCTTGGATCCGTCACTCCAGAGTGAACAAAGCCCAGGAGCTCCCGGAGAATGCCTCTGCAGCATACACTTGTGAACCTGTCACGGACCTCAAATTGGTTTTCAGAATAAAAAAACTCCGATAAGTAAAATGTTTTCTTGTCATTCTTTTGACATAGTAGGCATCTTTCTTATCCTTAGGAATCTTCATGCTTATTATCCTTTTATATTCTGTTGAGATTCTTAGTTGGTAACGAATCTCTCCATGTAATATTTTAGAATGAACCCTTTCTTTCCCTTATGCTGGTTGGCCATTTTAGACCCTTGGCTTCTCAGCCAGTGGTCTCTGGGAAGCCAATGCTTAGTAAACTTCTCCCATGTTATACCCAGTGGGAATAACCTGTGCAATGTTGAATATACCATAGGCATCTCCAGACTCCTATGAGGTGGCATGTTACTTATCTTTGAGGGGAGACATTAACCTCAGGGTGGCAAAGTGGAGATCCCAAATCCTTCCTGTGCCAACTGTGATCTGAATGGGTCCTTCCTGGCCTACAGATTGTGTGGAACTCACCCGTAAGGGCCGTGTCACCAGGAGAATAGGCCTTGCTCATTTAAAGAGTTCAGGAAAAGGGGAAAAGTATCAAACATGGAGAGGAATTTGTTATGTACTTCTTCAACTTTAACCTCACTAGCCCTTGTACTCTAAACACCAACCATTAGTGTTTTCTCACAGAGGTCTGTGGGGACATAATAGACCATAACACTGGTTATCATAAAGTCAACTTTGGCAAGGGATAAATTAATTCCTTGGATATTGGAAACTATGATTTCCCACCCTCAAAGCTGACGGAAGAGCTTCAAATGGACAAGTAAATCTTAGCCTGACTTATGGAGAATCCTTATTCTCCTCATGTGATGGCACCACCTGTACCCCTTGGGGCCTCCAATTGCTTGGCTGTTAAACTTCATCACTCCCACGAGGGTGTGTGCACCTCCAGGATATGTTTTCGTCTGTGGCTCACCCCACCACCAGCTCCCTAGCTATAAATCCCCTATGGTTCTTTCCTCTCCACTACTTGCAGTGGCTCACCCCTGTGTTGACAATGTAATACAGCTAGGACAATGTACTGTGGGCCTTCTGGGACCCATCAGATAACATTTCATAATGTGAACACCCACTATAATAGACCACAAAGGGTTATTGCACTAATTCTGGTTTCCCCTTGTTGGAATTTTGCCTGAGGTCACCCTAAGAAATTTAACTCAAACACTTGAGAATTTGGAAGCTAAAATGAGGGAGAATCTCCAAAATATGCATGTTTCTTTAAATACGTTAGCTAATGTAGTACTGTATAATCGACTGGACTTAGACTATTTACTAACAGAACAAGGAGGGATACGTGCAGTCACCAATATCTTCTATTGCACCTGGGTACATGCCTTTGGGGAAACAGAGGTTAATATAAAGGAAATGTTTAAACAAGCAGAATAGTTTTATTCCTTCAAAAGTGTAGCTCAACCACCCAAGTTTAGAATGCACTCTCACTTCACCTGGTTTCTTTCTCTGCTGGGCCCCTAGTGGCCATTGTTCTCAGGTTACTTTTCAGTCCCTGTACATTTAAATTGATAGTAAACTTTGTTTCCTCCAAACTCCAACAGTTCCATCTTCAGCTTGTATTATTAATACAATACTAGCCCCTTCAAGCAATTTTGGGTGACCCAAAAACTTATGTGAACTCAGTAGCTGGAGAGTTTCACTCCTCTAACTGTAGAAGACACAATATGAAGTAGATACAGAAGAATGAGCCCCATCTCTAACCCTTCAAGAATCAGGAGTGGAATGTTTCAGGGAGATTTGCAATCAATGGTTCTCCATATTTTGAGATGCACACTCTGAAAAAGTACCCATTAGTAACTGTCGGACCTTGAGGTTGTGTTGCATCCAAAAGTTACAGGAAGAAGCCTAGCCCTGGCAAACAAAAATGTGATGGATCCAGAGAAGCCTAAATTGGAGGCAAACTTTGGTGAACTCTCTGCATTACCATTTTCTGTATTAGTCTATTCACTTTCCTATAAAGAACTACCTGAGACTGGGTAGTTTACAAAGAAAGGAGGTTTAATTGACTCATAGTTCCACAGGCTACATAGGGAGACATGGCTGGGGAGTCCTAAGGAAACTTATAATCATGGTGGAAGGCAAAGGGGAAGCAAGCACTTCTTCACATGGCAGCAGGAGACAGAGAGAGAGAGAGAGAGAGAACTCCAAGGGAGAAGTGCTACACACTTTCAAACAACCAGATCTCACGAGAACTCACCCACAATCATGAGTAAGGGGAAAATTCGCCCTGATGATCCAATCACTTCCCACTATGCCCTTCCTCCAACACGGAATTACAATTTGACATGAGATTTAGGTGGTGCACAGAGCCAAACCGTATCACTCACTAACATCCATCCCCAGGCAGGAGCTTATTCACCATTTTCTATATATGTGATGTATGAAGAAGCATGATCCATGACGGTGCCTGTGCTGCCTTTACCTGACCTTTACATACAATGACTCAGCTGAACAACACAACAAATGCCTTACTTTCATCTTTGTTCGAAGAGGCATTGCTTTGGGAACTGTCCCTGGTTTTCTTACTTTTGATAAGTAATAGAATCCTCTTCTTTAAACCTCCCTGGTTGTAGTCATTGGGCCGTTACCTGCCAGCAATGGAACCCACTCATATGTGAGTAACAGTTTAGATTTGGTAAAATAATATGGTTAAAACTTACGGAGCATCCACTCCATACTAAACAATTTATGTCATTATTTATTGTTTCAGAATGTATTTAAGGCAGGTGTAAACATGATATTTAATTTTAGTGCCACAGCTTAAAATAAGTCTTACCCTTTTTATAGTTATGCAGAAAAGGATTCCATGAACAAAATTATATAAAAAGTGTATATTGTAACCAGCAATTGAATCCAAGCCTCTTTGCACAGAAATCTATGTAATGTCTACCACATTCCATTACTTCATTGAAAAAAATTGTATAGTACATTTCTTTAGCTTTATTTAATGTTAATATATTATATGCTATTCTAGTGATTAAAAATGTAATATTTAATTGAAGATACTTTTAAAGATATACAGATACACAAATGCAGTCAAGCATACAATTTATACACTACCATACACACATGATTCTTTAATATTATTTAATATTTCCCAAAGTAAAATATAGTTCACTATTTGTCATGTCATTGCATTTGGTCTTTCTCATTTCTTCACTGATCCGCTTTCATAATAACCGACTATTGCTAATTTCATCAATCAATGTAGTAAATTTAATAATTTCAAAATTTCCAAAAAGCAAGGTCCATGATTAAGGGGTTGTTGAAATTCTCCAAAGTGATGTTTTTCTTTAATTATGTCACTGGATTCTGGAAATGTTGGGCTATTTTCTAAGGACACTAAAGTAGATCTGATTTGGGTTTAGAAATGGAGTACTCACATTTGATTAGATAACAGTGCCACTCAGATAACTAGAAGGTTTTGCAGATTCAGCCTTCTTATGAAAGAAAACTGATTTTCATAACTTTTTATTTCTGATTAGAGCCTACTAGAAATCCCTGAGGACTTCCATCTGAAATGTGCAAACAAATTCCATGAAAACTCTATGGTTACAGTATTCTCAATGTAATTATATTTCTTGTATGTAACCCACTTCTCTTTCACTAAAAGTGATGACGTCATTTTGACTGAGTGTGTACTAGAAAAGCTCACTTAAGGTCAAGGAGTTTTTACTGGTTTATGGCTAGCATAAGAGTTTAGTACTGGGCTTTCAACATGGAGTCTCTGGTATTAAAGCAACCTTACCGCAAATAAATGCCATTAAATGTATTTTGCTGCATTCTAATTTTATGGTTCCATGATTTTCAAATACACAGATTACATTTTAAAAATGAGTTCAGGATTCTAGATAAACTAAACTTTGTGGAAGAAAGAACTGCTTTCTTAAACTGTAGAAATGGAAGAACTGATTAGGTATGCGCAGACTGGAATTTGTTCTAATGGTTTATCTTTGTTGCTAACAATTTTTGCTTGTGTATATTTCCACCTGTTAAATTACTCTATAATTTACTGTTTCCTGCTATTTGACAAGAAAACATTACAATCACAATAAAAAGTAATTTAAGGCTATTACCAATCAATGAAATATGTCCCAGTCTAAAATGAGATTGAAATAATTTATGGGGATTTTACAGTCAAATTAGAATGAAGATTATTCCACAGGGGGAAATCAACTTCTGCAAAACTGCAAGCATCATATATTTCCTAATATGTTCTCACAGCTGAAACAATGTCATTATTGGAAGACAGCACAGGAAACTCAGTGCAATCAGAAGAGTCTTACAAATAAATGCTGGCAAAAAGAGGGTATTTTTGGACCCACAACTCAGTAATGGATTTGAAGTTAATGCAAGATGAAGTTAATGCAACATTAAACCTAGGAGGCACATCAGGTTTAATACTGTTGAATGATTCACCACAAGTATGGTTTGTTGACTGACATTTTTATACCCTTAACCTTAGGAAACCTTCCTAATAACATTTAGCAATTTAGCAATAGTATATCAGCCCTCTCCGCTGCCCATCAATACACAAAACTGCAATGTCCTAAAACACAAGCATTTTATTTCAGTGTTGAAAAGCAATTACATTCAGTTTCTCTTTTCCTGGCAAGTGAAACCTTGGATTTGAAGGCTTTATGAGCAATGACAAGATTTCATTGTATTTACTCCTATTTTATACTGAGAGTTCATGCAATGAATTTTACTTATTTCTAAACCAACTCACATTCATCAAAAATGTGACATTTGGAAAATACAAAAATTTAAAGGAAACACATACTTAGGAGCTACTGAACTCAACACAAATGATTGGAAAATGAACAAATCCAGTATAGCATTCTTTTGTTTCCCTAATAAACAAACATAAAATACTCAGTTATTCTATACTCAGCTTCTCCTTTACCTCTCTTCCTGCTCTCAATTCTCAAAATTTATCTGCCTGATAGTCAATCATCCTATTGATAATAAAGAGTTGAATTATCCAAATAATATAGACAAATGGAAAATCAAACTGTCATGGGTGTGGTAAGAAAGATGTTAACTAACTTTTCCTTTAATATAGATTGACTAAATTCACTAACTTATTCAACTTAAAGCCAGACTCTGCTTTCGATAAGGTTAAAAAACAAAAAAGGAACATAAGAAAAGTGCTAGAATTTATTTACTGTATTTATTGACAAAAGCAGCAATAGGTCTTCTGTTG
This sequence comes from Rhinopithecus roxellana, assembly GCF_007565055.1. Lineage (NCBI taxonomy): Eukaryota > Metazoa > Chordata > Mammalia > Primates > Cercopithecidae > Rhinopithecus > Rhinopithecus roxellana. The sequence continues at coordinate 5,359,512 of NC_044549.1, read as the reverse complement.
ACAGTAGACATTATATCAAGTATAAAATTATTTAGGCAATGATTTTTAAACTAATTTTAATTCCCTTGAGGAAATAATGTAACTTGATTTTTTCCATTTACGATTTAATGAAATAAAACTATATCTCCAAAATATTAGAATTAGAGTTAAATCCAAATGCATATAAAGTATGTTGCTGTATATTCTTTTAAGTTATCCAGGATCCTTCTCTTATCTAAAATTTTAAAAATTACGATCCCCTGGAAAAGTAAACATTACTTTTACATTTAATTTGTTCTTTAAAATAGGAGACATTTGTTATGCAGATAAAATGTAGTAGACAGAAATACAAATAAACTGTAGCTTGTTTAGTATATAATTAATATTTCTAGAGTATTCAAAATTTATTTGTTAAATTAATACCTGTAATTGCCACATTCACCCATTTCTTACTGTTTTGTTTTTAAAACACCAGCATCCTTATCCTGATAAAAACATGAAAAAATATGAGCTTTTTTCTCTTTAAAAAAGTGGCATATTTGATAGCAATAATAACATATCATTTGTGATTCATAATATATGTAAAAGTAAAATATATGAAAATAATAGCTCTTAGGAATGGAAGGATTTAAGTAGGTACACACTTTTGTAGGGTTCTTTATAACTGAAGTTGCATAATATTATTTCAAAATACACTGAATAAGGTAAAAATACATACAACAATCCCTAGAGTAAGCACTAAATAAATAAGCAAATATTTATGCAAAAATATTATAAAATAAAATGAAATATTAAAAATATTTGATTAATGTGGAATAATGTTGAAAAGATAGAACAAGAACATAGAAAACAAATGACAAATGGTAAGATGGTTGATTTAAATTCATCTTAATAGTAACATAAAATATAAATACATTAAACATTTTAAATAAAAGCAGAGATGGTATGGCTGGATAAAAAGCAAGGCCAATCTAAGTGATTATTACAAGAGAAAGACTTTAAATATAAAGCTGCAAGTAGGATAAAATGAAAAATATGAAAAAAATCCATGCAAACAGTATTCACAGGAATGATTCTTTGTAGATGTCAGATAAAGTAGATTACAAGACAAGAAGTATAGAGAAAAAGAAAATCATTTCACAATAATATGAGAGTCAATTCATAGACAAATATAGTCATCCTTAATATTTACCCATTTATAACAGAGGTTCAGGTCCATAGAAAATGAACAAAACTAAAGGGAGAAATACAAGTAAAATTTAAGATTTAAACACAACTCCTAATAATTAGGATAAGAAAACAAAATGTGATAAGAACATAGAAATTCTGACATTATCCACCAACCTGACTTAATTGACACTTGTACAATACTATATCCAACCAATGCAGAATATTCTTTGTTTTTCTAATATACATGAAAGGTTAATAAGATGACAATATGTGAGAACCTAAAATAAGTTGGAATACATCTTCAAGGATTTGAATAATATGAACTATGTTCCCTGAGCACAACTGAATTAAATTCCATGATGTGCTTATTTCACATTGCATGCCTGTCAAAATATCTCTTGCACCTCATAAACGTATGCACCATGTACCCACACAATTTTTTTAAAAACAATAACAAAATTGAAAAATAAAAAAAAAATTAGAAGTCAGTGCAAAAAGGTATCTAAAGTATCCCAAACATGTGAGCATAAAGCTAAAGAATTCTAAATAAATTTTAGAACAAATACAAAAGAACAAGGCACATTAGAAAATAAGTAAAATTGAATGATAATGAAAACACAGTGTAGCAAAACTTGTGAGATGCATAAACACACAGTGTTTATCAAAAAATGTATATTTCAACATTAAGCGTGATATGTTAAAATGCTCATAAGGGAAAATAAGCACCGAACATTTTACCTTAAAATACTGGGAAAGGAAGAGCAAACTAAAGTAAATAAGTACAAGGGAGGAAATAAAATATGAATGGAAATCAATAACTTGTATAAATAATATACAAAAATCATAAAGTTAAAACTAAGTCCTCTGAAAATTAATAAAATTAATATATCTCCAGCAAGCCTTATTGAAAAGGGAGAAAGGCTAGAGCGCATTTATTGGACATTAGAAGCAGCTCACCATGACCTCTTTGTCTAGGACAGGCTGCCTACCTATTGCAGATCCCAGATCAATGAATGGAGAAGACTTCACTTTAAGTTCATGATTTAATGTCTTGGACCAGTATTTTAACTGCTAAGTCTGTGTTCATGATTTAAATTGATGCTAGAACTTTGACTTGCCCCCAGATTACTAAAGAAAACATGGAATTTTTCCAAGCTATCACCATGAATAAAGAGTAACTACTGTATGAGCAGGTTGAATGAGGCAATGAGGAAGACAAAAGATGATTATTTTACAGTGTAACCCATGAGTCCTGCAAATATCAGCCTTATGAAAGAGTTCCAAGTAATAGCATTATTTAGAATGAATGTCATGTACAACAGGAATATTGACTTTTCTATACAGAAAACTTTTTGGTTGAAAACAGAGCTCTGGTATAACATAGTTATACCTTGGGAATTTTTGAGTTGCCAACAATTGCTTTGTGAAGAGTCCACAAACAGAAATACAGAATTTCTGGGGAAAGTATGATTTTTATTAAGAAAAATTGGTTGCAAAAATGTGGTTCAAAGACCAGCATAAAATTGGAGGAATTATTCTCAACTGGAATTCAGTGAGTCATTAGAACTCCCTTCCCGTGATATCCCATTGGTTTATGCTTGAGTCTTTAAGACCTGTAATTAACAAGTGAGTAAAAGCTCAAACATCTCCATAGGACTGTGGGGGCACAAAGCAGCCATAGTATTGGTACCAGCAGCCTCTGCAGCAATGGAAAGCGTTGCCAGCTGCTTTGGCAGCAAGGTGAAACAATGCCTCAAGGCAGACATCTTCACCATCCTCCACATTAAGCATTGTCAATCTCAGAGTTTGGCAGGTGCTCATAAATTGCCCAGAAGAGATTAACTGAACCTACAAGAGATAAATGGGGAAGGGTTTTAAGTGGTAAGCATGCCACCTGGAAATCAGTAGGAGTCGCCCAATGGGCATAGGTGAAGTGTGTTTTGAAAAATCTCAGATTTCTATGGGAGACATTTGAGAACAAGCTAAAATTACGACTTAACAGAACAGCTTGAGCCAGTTGAATGTTTCTTACTAATACTACTGAATCTTTGTTTTTACTTTCTTGGTGTTTGTGTTTTCGCTCCCTTAGTGACTAGCCAATGACTACAGCCACGGAATCTTCTCTTTTCTAGTCCCAAGGATGTAACTGCCCAGTTATCTTTAAAGAACTCTCCCCATCAATAATCTAGTTCCTTACTAATTAATGTTTTCAGGGCACTGGAGATACTTTTCTCAGAAATAGTGTTACCCTAGAGTTTTATTCATTTTAATTAGCATTTAATGCACCTTACTATAGGTCTAGCATTGTTAACATAAACAATTCTAACAACTCGTATGTTATTTTTTAAAGGTTTTTCCAATAAAAATAAAACTTTACTAAAGACAATCTAATGTATTTGAATAAAAAAATTTCAAACGTTTTCAACAGTTTCATCGCAGTTAAAAACTCATTCTTATAAAATTACAGTCTGAGTGATCTCACACTGAAGACTTATATCTAACACATGAGGAAAAACAGGGCGAGGATTTAGAGGTAGAGCGATATAATGCAGATCCTAAGCCAGCGCATCATACTTACTCATACATTGATACATTATAATTATGGTCCATGTTTTCCATTTAGGTCATCATACACATGTTGGATATGTTTGCTACATAGTTTTAGGACATTTAAAACATGCTTTATAATAATTTTAAAGATTTTGTATATTAAAGTTTTCAGATTGGCAATTTGTCAAGGAAATAGAGTGAATGCAAATATACTTGAAACATTCTCAACAGAGTGGATTATTCAATTATTTTATGACGTATGTTAATATCTGTCCCCTCTACCTCCCTATTTAAAAGGAATATAACAGAGTAGCTTAGAATAAAATTGTTTCTGATATTTTAAAGTCACCTTATATGAGTTATGCAGAAATTAAGTAGTATATTTATTTCAAACATTAGGCCCTTCTAAGAATACAGGAGTGAGGTGCTAGACTAACATGTTTCACAAAGCAACATATGGACAGTGCCTCAGCAGTTATGGAAGAAAAAGATGATGCGTTCACATGAAGTCCAAAGACCCTTGTTTCTGGACTTTGTATTATCTTTCAGTCATAAAGTTTTGAAATAAGTGCCCCCTTTAAACTAAAAATAAAGAGAGCTGAATGTGTGAAATTCATACGGCTACAAGAGAGGCTTTGCTGTGTGTGAGTTGAATACTTTTCAACATACATGTATCTCACTCTTTCACCTTTCTTTTTGTCTTACACAAAACGTCTGTTTGGAGTACCCTTTTAATTTTATGCGTCATTTCTAGGGCAGTTCCAAAGCAAATGTTTCTGCTTTACCATTGTTCTCAGAAGTATTTCTGTCCTTAGGATATGCTGCTTATTTGATTCCCGAGATTTGTGATCTCCCTCAGTGATTGCTAGAGTGATCTAATATAGGTCAGGTACATCCGTCTCCCCTTAGGCTAACTCAACTGTAGAAGTATGGATTCTTCATACTTCTCTGATCATAGCACTGATTCCTGAACAAAAGCCTTTATTAATATTTATGTCTTATGCAGAGAAACATCCTTTTTTTAAAGACGATAGAGTGTTGTAGTGAATAATCATTATCCATCTAGGCAATAATTCACATTCCTCACCTCTGAAGTTTGAGTAAAGACAAGTTTGCCTAGCAGATGCAATGTTAGCTTGGAGGAGTATATTGACTTTAGGCATTCTGTCAGCTTCTGTGTAAAACTGAAGCAATCCCTCTTCAAGTAAATCCTATTTAAACACTGAACTGTAATTACATATGATTTACTAATTTAAACTTGAAGTTAATATCAAGAGGATTAGTTTTGTTTGTAGTTCAAAAACGTACAAGCATGCTGAAGGCTACGTGCTGGATATTTTTCCTAATAGGAAATTGTAGATGTTTTCATCTATGAATTCTTCCTGTAAATTTAACATTTTAAGGAAATACATGATTAGTTTGCTAGGTTTGCAAACACCCTAATCAATTGGTAACTATGGTATTATAGATCAAAAAATGTGTAATTGAATGACAAAGGACATGATTTCTAGAAACTGCTCCCTCAATAATTAGCCATTTACCATGGAATAGGTCACTTCCTCTCCTTGGGCTTTGTTTTTCTCATCTCTGAATGGAACATTAAGTTTGGATGCTATTTTTTTTTTTTCTGATCTAAAGTTCTTTGACGAATAGGTATCCAGAGCAATTAATTTATTAACAGAAATTAAATCTTCATCCTCAATGTAACATGCAATCCTACACATATACCCTCTGTGTCTGTGTGAATATGAGCATTGATCTAAGGCATAACCCAGATAATTATGAATACATATACAAGCCAATTCAAAGTAGTATGGACAAAAAGATAGTGGGTAACTTGCAAAATGCTAGTTGGATCTGTAAAGATAATACACATAGAATAAAAAATTGACTTCCTCTTCTGTGTTTAGCCACACAGCCATTCTGTCAACTAAGCATATTATATTTTGGTGGGAGAAGCATTTATGTGAAACTTTGAAATGGTGATGAGTTAAACTTTATGAATTCATTTTTTTATTCTAGATCTGCTAAACCATGAAATGATAGAAAATATTTATGGCAGCTGCAGAAGAAGGCTAACATAAGACACAGGAAAGAGCTTGGGATGGCAGAAGTCTTTAGTGGTAAGGAATTTGTGCCTTTCTGGAGAAGCAAAGAAGACCTGGGATGAAAGAGTTCACCCTGAATTCCCTAAGGTGAATGGAGATTCATGTCTCTGGTGTTTGGGCTCCTACCTTTAGAGAAGTCATTTCAAATGTCAATTTAAAATACTAATGGAAAGCCAGTGACAAGGAATATAAATGTTAAAATCAAAGGAAAAAATATTATTGAGGAAAGTTGATCTTTTTAACAAATGCATTTTTCAATAAACTTTATTGTAAAAGTTGAAGACATGTGTCTATGTGGAAATGAATTACATCTCAACTGTGACTCATGATGTGGCATCTCACACATCATGGTGATATATCCAGGGTGCAGGTTTTCTGAAAATGCATCAGTTGAAATCATGACATAAAAGCAATCTCTAACAAAAGTCACAGTAAGTCTGTCTCTATTTCTAAAATACTAACTTGTAAGGTTTAAAGAGTTTGTCCTTTCCCATAATTCTTTGTGAAGTAATATAAAAAGACTGGCAACCTAAAGAAAAAAGTTAATAAAAATGCATAAGCATTAAATACCTACAGAGAGCACATATTAACTTAAAGCTATGAGTGAAATTTTAAGGAATCTTTGGGCTGTGTGAAAGAAAATCCAAGTCACACATCATGCTTACCCAAATATTTACATACAATTAAAAGATTGAATGAAAATGAATGTTGAGTCTAATCTGAAAATATGCATTTTTTTAACCTATTACTACGTTTATGTGCATCTATATATATAGTACAAATTCTAGGGTTACTAATTATATAGAGAAACAATATATATTTATCTGATTAATCCCTTTGACCCACGGCCAAAAAAATTGATAGTGAAAATAGACTTTTAAGCCCATCCTTCCTACTCTCCCTTCTAATTAGGTTGATCTCTTTACAGACGTGTACAGAAGTGTGTGTGTGTGTGTGTGTGTGTATACAAATGTATATCCAGAATTTGGCCACTTCTCCTCACTGCCTTTCTTTGTACTAACAGTCTAAACCATGATCATCTCTCTCTAAGACTACTGCAGTAACTTCCTGCATCTGGTATTAATATTACTCCATGGAGAAAATGCACCTCACAGAGATTCTCTTAAGTTATCATTTAGGTCATATGACTCCTCTTCTCAAATTCTCCAATGGCTTCTCACTTCACTCATCATAATGCCCATGAACTTAGATTTTTGCAGTCTTATAATCATCCCTGCAACTATACTGTGGACTTAATATAGTTATCTTCTCTTACTCATTCAGATACACGGAGCTGCGCTGGCATACTGGCTATCATTTCATCACACGAGGCCTACTTTTGCCCCAGAGACTATGAATTTAAATTTCAACCTTCCTGAAATGTGCTTTCTCCAAATATCCACATCCCTTATTCCTTCTTTTCTTTTAGGTCTCTGCTCCAGTCTCCTCTTATCCAAAAAGACTGTTCATCCTGTTTAAAAAGACATCCACCTCTGTCATACTGACTTATTTTGCTTTGTAATGTTGGACTCCACCTATCATATCATTATATACTTTGTATTTATTTATTTATATCAAAAGCAAGTACCATATCCATTGTTCTGTGCTGATGACTATTTGTACATTCAGCATTATCAGTAGTGAGGTTAGCTTTGGTTAAGGGGAGCTCAAGCTCTTGAACTAATGTGCAGATTTTATCCCTTTTACAATTTAGATTGTTTTTAAGGAATCATCACACAGACAATAGGAAGTATGAGAAGTAATGATCCCTTCAAGTAAAGATACACTAGCCTACGTGGCTTATTGCTAATTGCTTCCTGTGTAGTGAGTAATGTTGGCTGGGCATTAATATAAAAGACAAAAAATACACATATTTTGCTTGCTCCTGTAAATCCATCCATATTCCTATTCTCTGATCTCCTTTTGTCAAACCTTCCAAAGACCCTGATCAAACATTGAGTCATTTGTCCTTTCCAAGGCATATATATATATATATATATATATATATTTTTTTTTTTTTTTTACCTCAGGACTCCTCCCTGTACGTAAGACAAAACAACCAAGTGTACCACTTATAATTCAGAATATCCTGAGTAGGGTTGTACTCCCACAGGAATCCATTTTCAGGTCCATCAGTGAGCTACTGTGTTCCAGCCTATCCAAGTTCAGTGTGACATGGATCTTTTTAAACACTGTCATATAGAACTTCTGACTTTCACAGCATTCCTTGAATTAACACCTCATTAAACTGAATGTGCATTTTTTTCTTTTTTATAGCTTCTAAAATAAGAGGAGTTAACACATTAGCAATAGTTAACAAAGTTATGAAAACAGTAAAGTAAGGCAAACACAAAATTGTTCAAAAGCACAATCCAAGGATATCCTTTTACCTTTGCTTTGTTCCAACCCACTATAGATGAGGCTCTTAATGGTTGTGCCAGGAGTTATCACAATTTTTCTCCTTACCAGTAGGGAAGTCTTTATTATTCTCTAATCAGTGAGTGAATAGTTCTAGAATCCTCAGGGTCTGCTTTCTAGAGTTACTCCTATTAATGATTATTCTGTGGTAAGCAGGTCTATGCAAACTTACCCCCAAAGGCCAAAAATTCTGAGGTGAAGAAAGAGGGTCAAAAATCTAGTTTCTCAGAAAGAAACTTTCAAGATACTTAGCAACAGAAGTCATGTCTTGTGGTGAGATGAGATGATAGATCCCCAGTCATTATCCCCTGGACCCAGGATTTACATGCTATAGAGAAATTGTCTAGGGTAGGATTTATGACAAGTGAGTATTTATAATAATATCAAGGTTGTTTTGACCTAAGGCAGCATTTGCAGTAAGTGAGTGAAAGTGAAAATCTTAGAAAAATTTACTGAACTGGGGTTAATCAGAAGTCAACATAGCAGGTTTGCATCCAAGATGGAGTTACTTTAGCCTCCACAATAGTCCCTGGGCTTATGTTCCCTGAATGCACAATGTGAAACAAGATCTTATGTTAAATTAGTTTATTAGATTATAGGAGTTGGAGAAGAGAGAACATGAGATGAGGAAGAAGTAAAAGCCTGTACAAGAGATAATTATTGCGATCTTCAATATGAGAGGCTTGTTTCAGGAGGGATCTTTGGCGAAGCACACAGAATACCTCCAACAGCTATTTGCTTTCCCATCAGCTGTTATTTGTTTTATTACTGAGGAAGGCCCCTGAATGATCACTTCCCTGTCTTTTGGAGGCACTCTTGCCATTTGAGGTGGCCACTGTATAGGAAGAGTCCCAGCGCTAAAAATGAAGGGGAGATATACACATGAAGCAATTTCCTGTCACCTTGAAGTACATTCTGGCCTGAGAAGTCTGCATGGTACCACCTACTTAAGGTTTGAATGGAGTAATAAATAAGACTAAGTTGATGTGAATTAGGCCTCTGATATTTCTGTTACCCTGGGGTTCAAAAATCAACTGTCAAGCAATTTGGTCAAAAGTTTTGTTAGGTGTTAAAATCAGGCACATAGGTGTAGTCACTAGAATTTACACCCCTTCTTTAATAAAACACTTCCAGAAAGCACATCCTGTCTCTAAATGTTTTATAATTCATTTTATATAATTGCAGTAATATTTTAATGGTGATGATAGAAAACACAAGGGAGAAGATTTAAACGAAAAATCTTCAAATTAAAGAAAAGGAAGACTTTCAGGTGTTAGCTTGATCATGAATAGCAATTTCCAGATACTCAATTCCATAGATAGATGCTATGTCTGGAATATGTCCAACCAAAAGCATGTGCTGGAAATTTAATCCTCAATGCAACAGTATTGGGAGGTAGGGCTTGACAAGAGATCTTGGATTAATGCTGGTTATGAAAGTGCTTGAGGCCAGATGCAGTGGCTCACACCTGTAATCCCAGCACTTTGGGAGGCCAACGCAGGCAGATCACCAGAGGTCGGGAGTTCGAGACCAGCCTGACCAATATGGAGAACCCCGTCTCTACTAAAACAAAAAAACAAAAAAAACAAAAAACACAAAATTAGCCAGGTATGGTGCACGCCTGTAATCCCAACTACTCAGGAGGCTAAGGCAGGAGAATCGCTTGAACCCAGGAGAGGGAGGTTGAGGGGAGCTGAGATCGCTCCATTGCACTCTAGCCTGGGCAGTTCAGTCTCTTGCTCATTCTTTGCTTTCTATCACGAGATGACACAGCAAAAAGACATTCACCAGGTGTCTAATCCTTCATCTTGGACTTCCCAGCCTCCAGTACTAGAAGCCAATAAATTATGCTCATTATAAATTACCCAGTCTCAGGTATTTTGTTATAGCAGCACAAAATGGGCTAAGACAGTAGAGTTTTCTGAAATTGACAATACTGAATATCAATATATCAGCCCTTGATTTCCATCTCTCCTTTCACAGTTGTATTTCTCCCATTTTTCAGATAAAAGACGTGTTGTTTCAGGTATGAGACTCTCTAAGGGACAAAACAAAGGCACAGTTAGGGAATGCACTGCCCCTGAAGCTAAGAACCACTGAAGTAAAACATGAGAGATTTAACAAGACATTCCAAGGGAAATGGCACTTTATTATTGATTTATCTATTTTTCTGTTTTAAAATTAAAATTAGGAAGTGAGAACATTTTCATATAGATACTTATTAACCAATTTTTTGAATTTAAAAATAAAGTTAGGTTGTTTTCAAAGGAATTATTTCTAATTTGTTTGATTAGTTTCGTGATATGGATAGGTATTTCCAACTCAGTTATATAGCAAATACTTTCCAGAAATGAAGTGAAATAAATCTTTAGCTTTAAGATATAATGAATATATATTTAATAAAATGTATTTCTCATATAATACCTTGGGATATGTATTAGTCAGAGTTCTCCAGAGGGAAAGAACCAATAGGATAGATGTATATATAAAAGGGAGTTTGTTAGGGGGAATTGGCTTACGCGATTACAAAGCAAAATACCATGATAGCCATCTATAAGTTGGGGAAGGAAAGAAGTCAGTAAATCGACAGTGTAACATACAGTCTGCTGTCTGAAAGCCCAAGATACTCCGGGAAGCTGCTACTGCCAGTTCTAGGGTCCAAAAGCTGAAGAACCTTGATATGGTTTGGCTCCTTGTTCCCACCCAAATCTCATCTCGAATTGAAATCCCCACGTATCAGAGGAAGGTCCTGGTGGGAGGTGATTGGATCATGGGGATGGCTTCCCCCATGCCATTCTTCTACTAGTGGGTGATTTCTCATGAGATCTAATGGTTTAGAAGCGTGTGGCAGTTCCCCAGCTCACTCTCTTTCTCTCCTGCCACCATGTAAGACCTGTCTTGCTTCCCCTTCGCCTTCCACCATGATTGTAAGTTTTCTGAGGCCGCCCCAGCCATGTGGAACTGTGAGTCAGTTAAACCTCTTTTCTCTGTCAATTACCCAGTCTCGGGTAGTTCTTTATAGCAGTGTGAAAATGGATTAATACAAACCTGGTGTCTGATGTCCAAGAGTGGGAGGAACAGAAGCAAGCATTGGCCACGGAGAAAAAGAAAGATATCCAGGAGAGTCAGCAAGCAAAACTTTTCCCACTTCTTCTGCCTGCTTTGTTCTAGCCGTGCTGGCAGCCAATTGGATGATTCCCACCCACTTTGGGGGTGGGTCTTCCTCTCCCAGTCCACCAACTGAAATGTCAATCGCTTCTGGCAACAGCCTCACAAACACATCCAGAAATAATATTTTACCATCCATTCAGGCACCCCTCAATCCAGTCAAGTTGACACCTAATATTAACCATCCCTGTGTATAGGCCTTGAAACTATCCAAAATTATGTTAAAATTGTATATTTTAATATTTAAAAATGTTAACACTAGATCATTTTATAAAGTAGTAAGAGAGTAAACATGTTCAGTATCATTAAAGTTAGAAGAGGATTGTTAATTTTTGCATTTGCATTTAGAATAGTAACAGTAAATATTCTAGTAATACTGATGGGAATATCTTCCACATTATTAGGCATAGGCTGAAATAAAATGTATTCAAGTATTAAATAGTTAAACAGGTAGCCAATTTATGATAAATGGTTGCTTGATTTCTGCAATAACTCAGGAAAAATGGCCATGGACCAAAGCAAACAATTTATTGCTTATAAATGTTACCATTCCTCCATTAGGGAGCAGTTGGTTTCGGCTAGGTGTGTGTCCTCATCAGTGCCTTTGCTGATGCATGACACCACTGTTAACAATTTTAACTGAATGCTTAAGTGGCAATTGAAGCCTGGCTTAATTTCTTTGTTTCATTGTATAGTGTCTATACAAAACAACCACAACAAAAACTCTCTTCTTTCACTTTTGCTCTTTTTCCAATACCTTTCATGGTTATGCAACTCTAAAGTTTTCTGGGTGAGTTTTATCCATGTTTTGAAAATGAAGTTGCTGAAGCAATATGGTCTATCTACTCATTTTAACTTTATTAAGATTTTAATATACAAGATCTCTCCTTCTCTCTTGCTAAGATATAAAAAAAATAAAGTAATAGAACTTTAAAGTTATTGATCCAGATTTTGAATTAAAACATATGTAATTTTTTCTTTTTGTGAAATTATGAAAAAAATAACTTGCCAAATAGCACAGGCCTTGGCACATGGTAAGAGTTATATTAAAGAAAGTCATTCCAAATAGTATTGATTAATATTCCACTAAACATCTCCCTCCATCTCTTTAAAGATTTTAGAAGTACAAAGGAGTATGTAATATGTTTTCTGAAAAAAAATATGTTTAATAATAATTTAATTATTAGCTCTTTGAGGAATTGCCATACTGATTTCTGCAATGATTGAACTAATTTACACTTCAACCAATAGTGCATAAGTGTTCCATTTTCTCCACAACCTCGCCAGCATCTGTTATTTTTTGACTTTTTAATGATAGCTATTCTAACTGGTGTGAGGTGGTATCTTATTGTGGTTTTGATTTGCATTTCTCTAATGATCAGTGATGATGAGCTTTTCTTCATATGCTTGTTGGCCACATGTGTGTTTTCACTTGAGAAGTGTCTGTTTATTTCTTTTGCCTACTTTTTTTATGGGGTTGTTTGTTTTTCACCTGTCAGCTTGTTTAAGTTCCTTATAGAGGTTGGATATTAGAACTTTGTCAGTTGCATGGTTTGCAAATATATTCTCCCATTCTGTAGGCAGTCTGTTTACTATGTTAATAGTTTATTTTGCTGTACAGAAATTCTTAAGTTTAGTTAGATTCTACCTGTCAATTTTTGCTTTTGTTGTGATTGGTTTTGGTGTTTTGTCATGGAATATTTGCCTGTTACTATCTCCAGGATGGTGGTATTGCCAAGGTTGGCTTCCAGGGTTTTTAGAGTTTTGGATTTGATGTTTAAGACTTTAATCCATCTTGAGTTAATTTTTGTGTGTGTATATGGTGTAGGGAAGGGGTCCAGCTTTAATCTTCCGCATATGGCTGGCCAGTTATCCCAGTCCCATTTATTGAATAGGAAATCTTATCTCCATTGCTTGTTTTTGTCAGCTTTGTTGAAGATCAGATAGTTATAGATGTGTGGCCTTATTTCTGGACTCTCTATTCTTTTCCATTCATCTATATGTCTGCTTTTATAACAGTGCAATACTGTTTTGGTTACTGTAGCCTTGAAGTATAGTTTGAAGTTGTGTAGCATGGTGCTTACATCCCTGTTCTTTTTGCTTTGGATTATCTTGGCTATTCCAGCTTTTTTTGGTTCCATCTGTATTTTAAAATAGTTTTTTTTCTAGTTCTTTGAAGAATGTTGTTGGTAGTTTAATAGGAATAGAACTGAATCTGTACACTGCTTTGGGTAGAATAGTCATTTTAATAATATTGATTATTTCTATCCATGAGCATGGAATGTTTTTCCATTTGTTTGTGTCTGCTTTGAATTCTTTGAACAGTGTTTTGTAATTCTCATGGTAGAGATCTTTCACCTCCCTGGTTAGCTGTATTCCTAATTATTTTATTCTTACTGTGGCAATTGTAAATGCAGTTCATTTGTGATTTGGCTGTTGGTGTATAGAGGTGCTTGTGATCTTTTTACATTAATTTTGTATCCTGCAACTTTGCTGAAGTTGTTTATCAGCTGGAGGAGCATTTAGGCTGAGACTACGGAGTTTCCTAGATATGGAATTGTGTCATCTGCAAACAGAGATAGTTTAACTTCCTCTGTTCCTATTTGGATGGCCTTTATTTCTTTCTCTTGCCTCATTGCCCTGACTAGGACTTCCAATACTATGTTGAATAGAAGTGGTGAGAGAGGGCATCCTTGTCTGATGCCAGTTTTCAAGGAGAAAGCTTCCAACTTTTGCCCATTTAGTATAATGTTGGCTGTGGATGTGTCATAGATAACTCTTATTATTTTGAGGTATGTTCCTTCAAAACCTAGTCTGTTGTTATGAATTACATTTGTTGATTTTCACATGTTGAACCAACCTGGTATCCTGAGGTTTAAGCCTACTTGATCATGGTGGATTAGCTTTCTGATGTGTGACTGAATTCAGTTTGCAAGCATTTTGCTGAGGATTTTTGCACTGATGTTCATCCAAGATATTGACCTGAAGTTTTCTTTTTTGTGTGTCTTTGCCAGGTTTTGTTATTAAAATAATGCTGACCTAATTGAGCAAGTTGGGGAGAACTTAAAATGTGGGCCTCCTCCTCACATTTTTGGAATAGTTTCTGTAGGACTGTTACCAGCTCTTTTTTGCGCATCTGATAGAATTTTACTGTGAATCCATCAGGTCCCAGACTTTTTCTGGTTGGTAGACTATTTATTAACTGATTCAGTTTTGAAGCTCATTAGTTGTCTGTTCCGGAAATCAATTTCTTCCTGGCTCAGTCTTGGAAGTGTGTATGTGTCCAGGAATTTATTCATCTCTTCTAGGTTTTCTGGTTTGTGTGTCGAGGTGTTTGTAGTAGTTTCTGATGGTTGTTTTTATTTCAGTGTGATCAGTAGTAACATTCCCTGCAGCAATTTCTGATTGTGTGTATTTGGACCTCCTCTCTTTTCTTCTTTATTAGTCCAGCTAGTGGCCTATCCATTTTATAATCTTTCTCGAAAAACTAACTCCTGGATTCCTTCATCTTTTAAATGGCTTTTCATGTCTTGATTTCCTACCATTCAACTCAGCCATTCCATTCCTTGGTCTATACCCAGAGGAATATAAATTATTCTACCATGAAGACACATGCATGTGAATGTTCATTGCAGTATTATTCACAATAGCAAAGACAAGGAATAAACTTAAAAGACCACCAATGACAGACTTGATAAAAAACAATGTGGTGCATATACACCATGGAGTACTATGCAGCCATAAGAAGAACAAGATCATGTCTTTTGTGGGAACATGGATGGAGCTGGAGGCTATTATCCTTAGCAAACTAATGCAGGAACAGAAAACCAAATACCACATATTCTCACTTGGAAGTGTGAGTTAGACAATAAGAACTTATGAACACAAAGAAGGAAACAATAGACACTGGGGTCTACTTGAGAGGGGAAGGTGGGAGGGTGGAGAGAAGCAAGAAAGATAACTATTGGGTATTAGGTTTAATATTGGGGTGATTGAATAATAGGTACAACAGTCCCCTGTTATATGTGCTTATCTATGTAACAAACCTTCACATGCATCCCCAAACCTAAAATAAAATAAATAAATAAATAAAAAACACCTATATCCTAGGCTGGGTGCAGTGGCTCACAGCTGTAGTCCCAGCACTTTGGTGGGGTGAGGTGGGCAGATCACTGAAGCCCAGGCATTTGAGACCAGCCTGGACAGTATAGTAAAACTCTGTCTCTAAAAAAAAATACAAAAATGGCCAGGGGTAGTAGTGCTTGTTTGTAGTCCCAGCTACTTGGGGGGCTGAGGTGGTACGGTTCCTTGAGCCTGGAGGCTGAGGTTGCAATGAGCTGTAATGATGCCAGTACACTCCAGCCTGGGTGACAGAGGGAAACCCTGGCTCAAAAAATTTTAAATTAAGTTTTAAAAATACTGTACATTACAATGAACAATGGTTACCTATGGGGAATACAAGAAATCATTTTATTTAGTAAAAAAAAAGTAATTGTTTAATTTAGTAAAAAAACCCACTAAATTAAAATATAATTTATTGATATATATGTATCATAGTTTACTATGATACATATAGTAAATATATATATTTTAGTATGATATAGATGACATATATATGTACCTACATATACATATCAATAAACTGTATTTTAATCAAATCATAATTATTTACCTAAGGAACATACACAGAGGTGCCCATAAATATATACTATCTTACAAAATCAAATACTTATGGGAGAATAACGAAAAAAATTAGAAGCACCTATTAATGGTTATTTTCACGATGATCCAGTTTTCTTTTACTTGTTTTGCAAATATGTGCTGAGCACTCTGAAATCATTATTTTATTTATTCTTCAATGACCTAATGAGGCAAGTCATGTAGAAAGTGAGGATATTAAATTAAATCATTTATCTATATTTTATAACAAATGAGAAAAACAGAGTTTAAATGCTGCCCTATAATGCAACCAAATGCAATTAAATATAAAGAACTAATAAAACAGGATAAAGGGATACATTGTGATAGAAGTTGATGGTGAATAGTTGAGGCAGGGGTGATATGATGGCTAAATTTATGTATCAACTTGACTGATCATGGAGTGTTCCCATCCAAATCTCATATAGTAAACCCCCAAAGCATAAGAGACCTCCCCTCAAATTTAGTTTGAATGCCCAGACTGACTATGCCACACACACTAAGATTATGAAAAGTTTCCTTGTATATATAAATGGAGGCCTTTGGAGAAAATAAGTAAAAAATGACTTGAGAAAGCAGGAAAAGAGACTGGCTCAGGGTTTTCTTGAGGCTAAGTGTGGGACTGAGGTCAGAATTCCCACACACGATATAAATCTCCCACCTGCATCAAAGGAGGCAACAGCAGGGGTTTATCAGCTTGCCCAGGGCTGGGGCACAAGGGAAAAACAAAGAGTAGTGTCATAAAACTGTTATCAATCAATCATCAGAAGTGGAGTCCGACTCTTCATTACAAAGTTCTAGATGTGAACAACTTAGTAAACAACTGTTCCATATAAGAGGAAGCAAATTAGAGGGAGGAGCAGTACTGGTTAGGGCTGTGGAATACAGTGTTCTCCTGTGTGCTTGTTTTTTTTTTTTTTTTTTTTTTTTTTTTTTTTTTTTTTTTTTTTTGAGACGGAGTCTTGCTCTGTCACCCGGGCTGGAGTGCTGTGGCCGGATCTCAGCTCACTGCAAGCTCCGCCTCCCGGGTTCACGCCATTCTCCTGCCTCAGCCTCCCGGGTAGCTGGGACTACAGGCGCCGCTACCTCGCCCGGCTAGTTTTTTGTAGTTTTTTTAGTAGAGACGGGGTTTCAACGTGTTAGCCAGGATGGTCTTGATCTCCTGACCTCGTGATCCGCCCGTCTCGGCCTCCCAAAGTGCTGGGATTACAGGCTTGAGCCACCGCGCCCGGCCTGTGTGCTTGTTATAATTGAGATGTCTATGAGTTTTATTAGCTACTCCTTCTCATTTCTTGCCTCTTTTTCCTTCTCTTTTTCATAATTAAAGGCAGTATTAATTATAATTAAAGGTGTCCAGTAGAATATGATATATAATTAATGACCTCACAGTTAAGTGTGGGAGCCAAGTAAATTAACAATCACAACATATGTGAAAAATGCTATTGAAATACCACTTGTATACCAAAGGATTCCAGAAAATTGGCACCTGATGCTATTTGGATAAGTAAAAATGTTTTGTAGGGGAAGTGACATTTAACTGAATCCTGAAGGAGTCAGAAACCTGGAGAAGATAGAAGCTGGGTGTATTAGGCTGTTTTCACACTGGTACAAAGAACTACCTGAGCCTGGGTAACTTATGAACAGAAGAGGTTTAATTGATTCACAGTTCCACAGGCTTAACAGAAAGCATGATAGGGAGACCTCAGGAAACTTACAATCATGGCAGAGGTGAAAGGGAAGCAAGGACCTTCTTCACATGGTGGAAGGAAAGAGAGAGAGCAAAGAGGGAAGCGCCATTCATTTTCAAACAACCAGATCTCATGAAAACTCACTCACATTTATGAAAACAGCAAGGGGCAAATCTGCCTCCACAATCTAATCACCTTCTACTATGTCTCTCTCCCAACACTGAGGATTATAATTCAACATGAGATTTGGATGGGAACACAGAGCCAAACCATATTATTCCACCCCTGACCACTCCCAAATTTCACGTCCTTCTCACATTTCAAAATCAATCATGCCTTCCCAACAATCCCCCAAAATCTTAGCTCATTCCAGCATTAACTCAAAAGTCCAAGTCCAAAGTCTCATCTGAGACAAGGCCTATGAGCCTGTAAAGTGAAAAAACAAGTTAGTTACTTCCAACATACAATGGGGGTATAGGCATTCAGTAAATGCTCCCACTTCCGAAGGGAGAAATTAGAAAAAAAGGGGCTACAGGCCCCCATGCAAGTCTGAAACACAGCAGGTAGTCATTAAGTTTCAAAGCTCCAAAATAATTTCTTTTGACTCCATGTCTGACATCCAGGGCACACTGACGCAAGGAGTGGGCACCAAGGCCTTGGGCAGCTTTGCCCCTGTGGCTCTTTAGAGTACAGGTCCCATGGCTGCTCTCAAGGGCTAATGTTGAATACCTGTGGATGCCTGTGGCTTTTCCGGGTATAAAGTACAAGCTGTCAGTGGATATAGCATTCTGGGGTCTGGAGGACGGTGGTTCTCTTCTCACAGCTCCAACAGGCAGTGCCCCAGTGGGGACTTTGTGAGGGGCCTCCATCTCCACATTTCCCCTTTGCACTGTCCTAGTAGAGGTTCTTCATGAGGGTCTGCCCCTGCAGCAGATTTCTGCCTGGACATTTAGGTGTTTCTGTACATCCTCTGAAATCTAGGGAGAGGCTCCAAACCTCAACTCTTGTCTTCTGTAGACCTGCAGGCCCAACAGCTTCCCAACTTGGGAGCTGCCAAGGCTTGGGGTTTACACTTTCTGAAGCCATGGCATGAACTGCACCTTGGCCCATTTTAGCCGCGGCTGGAACTCAAGGCTCCACAGAGCAGTGGGGTTCTGGGCCTGGCCCTCAAAACCACTTTTCTGACCCCTAGACCTCCAGGTCTGTGATGGGAGGGGCTGATGTGAAGGTCTCTGACATGCCCTGGAGATAGTTGGAGATCAGTGAGTGAAAGGACATGAAATCTTTTTAAAATCATACGGTCCAGGCTAAGAGGAAACTTCTAGCATGTGTTATATATAAAAGTAAAAATAACTTCTGGTTAAACCTCAGGATATCTGAGCATACATTTGCACTCTGCTGCCACACACAATGCTTAATATTTATAAAAGTCTTATTATTCTGATAGCTCTGTCCTATTCCATCCTATTTCTGTTCTGATAATATGTGGTAATGATATACTATTAATTTAAGCCTCTTTTTTTTTCTTGTTATCTGGATGAGGCTAGGGCAATTCAATAAGTTTCAACTAATTTTAAATTAGTTTAATCAAAAGTGGCTCAATAATTTTGGATTGAGAAGCATCTTAGCTTGATGGGAAAGAAGTCTTTGATCAACTAATGGCGCCTGCCACGGTGGAAGGTTGAGGTTGCAGTGTTGTTTGTATTCAATTTGTGTTCAATATTTAGCATTAAATATTTAGAAAGAAATCATCATTTCACTTTGTTATCCTGTTTAAATGCTTCTAGTCCCTTCTCCCCACGTCAGGTTTCCATTCCAATTCCACATCCAGTGTTGTTATGAGCTGACCGTCAAATAACTCTAAAAATCTCAAGATTTTAAAACTCCAAGATACCACCATCCAGAGAGTGTTTTGCCCTTATAATGGAGTCCTATAATTTTAGAAGTAACTTTATATGTTGTCTGAAAAATGGGATTTAAAAATATCTCCATTGTTGTTTGGTGTAGTGACCTTTTCATATGCTCTGCAATCAATTGATAGTGCCTACTACTTTTCTCAAAAGGCTATCTCTGTCTCCTTGGACTTATTTTAAAAGTCAGAGTTGCATGATTTCTGACTGGGTTACTTGCAATTCCTGAAATTTTATTTTACTAGATTGTAGCTTCTATAGCTATTTTCCAGCCTTCACAACTCTATTAACAATTATTTATATTAATGCCATATAGTAATTAGTTTGGTCCCTGGACCAATATGGATGCATAGTCAGTATTTATTATTAAAGCAGTGAGAGCTAATACTTTGCAGAGTGTAGGGGAGTTCAAATTACTATGCAAATCTGATTGCCCAAACAGAATCACACCATTTGATGTCTGTTGCTAAATAGTTGGTATAATTAGTGTTCATTGCAATGCATCAAATATATTCCTTAGCAATCACTAATAGATAGAAATGGCTCTAATCTGTAGTACAATCTGTTTCTATGGTTACTATGGAACTAACTTCCTTTGGCATCAAAGCAAATGTCAAAAGCACAATCTTACATAATGAGTGCATGGTGCCATTATGTTGGCTTTTATCCTTCACATGGTCTTCATTTCATTTTAAAGTAAAACTTCAAACTAAGTGAATTGACTGGAAAAACGTACTTATTGGGAAGATAATTGGTTAATCTAAAATTCTCTTTTAAAATATCATCCTTTGTTAATGAAATCTATAAAAATATCATAGCCAAGTAAGAGACCACCATGTTGTTGATTGAATGAAAGAGAAGAGGCAATGAGGCAGGGCAGATTAAATGCAGATGTAAGAGAAGTAATTCTAAATGAAAGAAGAATGTATAGAAAGATGAGATCAAAATCACAGACAGACTCAGAATCTAACTTACTTTACATTTATTCTGAAATTTATTTGTGTTACTATTGGATTGAATCATCAGTCTCCTAAAAGCAGATTAAAAAGAATTAGTGCCCTTCCATATACCAATGTTACTATAAAAAAGCTTAATGTATTATTGTTAAAATATGGTAGATATTTAGAATAGTATGATTACTTCTTAGCCTCATGCTAAATTAGGAATTCTATTTCTATTGAGTAATGCTTTCTGGGGGAATAGAACAACTTTTTATTTTTAACTTAAAAATCTTTTCCTTGAACACATTTTTGTATTAACTTTTGATTGGCCCCTCAGAACCTTTCCCAAGGTTACATTCTTAGAGTTGCAAATTTGTGAAAATCTCGTTTCAAGAAACAACCAAGGATATATTGGTTTTATGATCTGGTAATAGAATGTCTGGTTTACATGCTCAATTTTAATGAAAATGTGGTGAATGTAAAAAGCCTTTCAAACTGTCACCATGTATGTCAAACACGTGCAGTCACTGTTTGTGTATTAAAATTCCTTCTGGCCTGACAGCAGGCCTACACATTTTATTCTTTAATTAGTGCATCCACATCTCTCACTCTTTTGCTTTCTATATTGGGGAGGGAAAAACACTCATCATTACCATGAGCTCTAACCGGTATGGACACAACTAGTTCTTTTGAATTATCCAATTATCAGCAAGATACTTTCACAGATATTTTCTTTGCTCTCATTCAGACTCAGTTGCATGTTCCACAAAGAGGTAATAGGAAGGGCATTATCATCTATGTCCAGTATAATTTTGGAACCGTGAGGCAGTCAATGGAAGCAGCTGCATTTTCCTTATTACTACAAGTGCAGAGAAAATAAAGAGAAGTAGTGAGGGAAAGCTTTCAAGGGTCCCATTTTCCACGTCAGGCACAGAGCATCTGGGCTGAGATTACTTTGCAAGCAATTTGTGAGTTCCAATAGCAACATTAAGGACAAAAAAAAAAAAAAAAAAAAAAAAAAAAAAATCTATAGAATAACCTTAGGAAGAAATTGGTGTGTAAATTTTGCTGTTTTAAAGTTTAAGCAAATGAGGATCATTCAGTATGTTTTGGGAAAATGTTACAATTGGCTATTGTCTAGAGACAATTACATGTTTCTCAGTATCAAATTTGTGTTACTTGGTGGCTCCTTTAACTCTCAAGAGTAAGAAAATGATTGAAATTTTTAAAATAGTCATATTGGCACATTGTGAAAATTGGATCTATTACAGAAAAATGAGTGGGTAGCTTTTGGTTGCAAACCACAGAAACAAATTCAGCTAGTTTATGCCATAAGGAAAATTTTTTTAATCTAATAATTTAATGATTTAAACACTGAAAATCTGAAGATTGTAATCATGGGCCTTTCTTCTTGAGTACTATTGATGAGCTTCCTAGAAGCTAGATAAGCATTTTACATGAAAATTTTAAGATTAAAAATAATACACATAGATTTCAAAGAGTACAGGAAGTTGTTGAAGTATGCCATGGAAAGTTAGATGAATTAAATTTAGACTTTTTTATGTCTAAATTAGTAAGCCAAAGAAAAAGTTATCTGGAAACATATACCCAAAATATTTTTTCAGAAGACTAGGAGTAGAGGATGGGGAATAAAATGAGCATTTAAAATAAAGTACAAAGTCCAGCGTAAAGCTACTCTAGGGAGTAGGATGAAATGAGTTAGGACTGGGGAATTCTGAAAGCACCTCTTCTGTCAGAGTTCACAAGCCTATAGAATTTAGAGTAAACCATAAACTCGCGTACTAAGCTGTGACCTGGTGGGTTTGGGAAACAGGATGCGTTCTGCTTTATCAGGACATTACAAAAGCTATAGAATCACAATACAGTTTAAATTGGTTGTGAAATGTAGTGAATGAGAAATAAAGTAGGTCATGCTGAAGAAGAGAAAGAATTAAGGAAAGCTAGCATACATAGAGGGCAAACTTCATCTGAGAGGGTAGTCTTCTTGCTTTACTGATAAGATGGGAGCGTAACAGGCTCCTAAAATCCAGGAAGGAGCACTGAGGGAGGAATGAACTACCTATCTCAACTGGAAAATGTTCCAAAAGAGGTTTTGGTTAATACAGCTAACCCGGGTCCTCAAGGTTGTCATCAGAGAAAAGAATTCTAACTCTTGATGTCAAAGCATGAGAAAGGATCTGAGTGAATATAATTTATACTCATACATCAAATATTTTTGTTTCTTGTTACATGTAAAGGAAATGTCTTTATTTTTCATTTATATATTTTAACATTGCCAGTGTAAACCATATGACCAAGTAAACAAACAATAAAACCTTAAGTTATTCTGAATTGTGAGCACCAGATTACATGACCAAGAGTAAAGCATTTTCTAGAGGAATGTAACTACAATAGGTAACTTGTCATACAAAAATCCTAATAAAGACAAAAGGTCAATATTCATTTCAAAATATATTTTATAATGGTTTACAATGGTTAAACGTCTTGCCTGTATTTTTATTTTAAGACATTACAAAAAAATGTTAGTTAACCAATTTGTTTTTTGTGGCAGTATCCAGCTTACTATCGACTCGACCTCCCAAGCTCAAGCAATCGTCCCCATGTGACCACAGGCATGTGTCACCACACTCAGCTAATTTTTAAATATTTTTGTAGAAATGGGATCTCACTTTGTTGCCCAGGCTGGTCTCGAACTTCTGGGTTCCAGTGATCCTCTTGCCTCAGCCTCTCAAAGTTCTGGGATTATAGGCATGAGCTACTGTGCCAGGCCCTAGTTAATATTTTTGAGTAAATATTATAAAGCAGGTGCTATATTAAACACTAAAGTCAATCATCTTACTCATTCCTTACAACTCTTTGAGGTCAAGATTATTGAAGCATGGTTATAATCCATTTTACAAGTGATAACACTAAGGAGTAGAGGAGTAAGTCACTTGTTAAAGAGTACCATACATCTAGGTTTTTGCCTATCTATCTATCTATCTATCTATCTATCTATCTATCTATCTATCCATCCTACTTTCATCTGGTTATTAATCCTGATTATTCTTAAGAAAATAGCCTCTACTGCTACATGCAATGTAGATAGGACATATAACTCAGGAGTAGACACTCAAAAGATTCCTTCCCTTTAATTACAGTGAATGGTTTAAGGACAAATTAATGAAACAGTTAATGACAATGAAACCCCGATGATATATTTATTAGAATTATTGGAAAAGAAAACCTTTTTATGTATAGTTGCTAAGGGGATATGATAAATCCATTTGGCCTTTGGCAGCTGCCTTATCACAATAAGCAGATATCCTGCAATATTATGAAATTATTAAAAGAGAAAGCACAACTGAGGACTAGAAAAATGATTTTGATGATTTGATCTAGACCACCAGGATGCAGTCATACCTAAAACTAGTGTATGTCTAGAGTTTTCAGTTTTATGAGTCCATGATTTTTGCCAAAACCAGTTGAGTTCAATTTGTATATTCTTCAACTTAACAAAAGATGACTCCTAACATGTTCACACAACGAATAAGTGGCAAAATTGGAATGTAAAGTTAGGTACAGCACCGAAATTTATGCTTTTTTTGGTGACATCTTTTTAAAGATATAATTTACACACCATCAAATTTACTCATTTAAAATACACAATTCAATGGTGCTAGTACATTCACAGTGCTGCACAACAATCACCAGACTCTAGTTTAGAGCATTTCCGTCACTCCAGGAAGGAACCTCCTGCCTCTGAGCAGGCACTCTGCTTCCCTGGCCTTCCCCCATTTCTGGACTAACTCTGCATCAACGCTACTCTGCTCCCCATCTCTATGGATTTTTCTTCTCTGGACTTTTCATATGAGTGTATTCATGTGTTATGTGATTTGGGGGAGTGGCTATTTTCAGTTAATACAATGGTTACAAAGTTAATCCAGTACTCCATTCCTTTTTATCAGTACTTCATTCCTTTTTATTGTTGAACAATATTAAACAATATTATTGAACAATACTGTTGAATTTGCTCCTGTTTTTCCAGTCTCTTAGGTGAAGTTTAGATTACTGATTTAAGATCTTTCCTCTCTGTTCATGTAGGTACTTACAACTATAAACCTTCCTTTTGCATGAATGTATAATTTTTAATTGATTTATCAGCTGAAGATTTGGTCTATTTCCACATTTTGGCCCTTATGATACTCATATGTATGTTTGTATACAAAATTTTGTGGATATGAAGTGTTTTATTTCTCTTGGGTATCTAATTTGGGGCTAAATGAAAATACAAAATCTCCAAACTAATGCAGCAGCTGAAAGAGTGCTCAAGGTAAAATTTATTATAATAAATGCCTATATTAAGAAAGATGCAAGATTTCAAATCAGTAAACTATATGTAACCTTAAGAAAAATATGAGTAAGTTAAACCCAAAGCAAGGGAAAAAAACTAAACAATAAAAATTAGAATAGAAATAACTGGAGAGTGAATAAACAACAGAGAGAATGAATGAAATCCAAAGTTTGTTCTTCTAAAAGATTAACAGATATGGAATGTTTTCATAATTTTATTTTTAGATTATTTCAAGTACACAAACACAATGGCTTTTTTGTACATTTATTTTATGTGGTGCAACTCAATTGTAAGGTTTAATCATTTCAATTGGTGTTTAGAACCGTTTATGTAAATTATCACATCATCTAGGATAGAGATCATTTTACTTCTTTATTTCCATCTAGATGGCTTTATCTATTTATTTTTTCCTTGCCTAATTCTCTGGCTAGAACTTCCAGTATACTGTTAAATATAGAAAGGGCATCTTGCTTCTGATTATAGGAGAAAGCACTCTTTCATTATGAACTATATTATGATTTGAAGGTTTTTTGTAAATATGTTTTGGTTGGTGGAGGAGGAAATTCATTTTATTTATCATTTGGTTTTGTGTTTTGTGTTGTCTTATAAAAGAGTGAGGGATTACAGCAAAGGCTTTTTCTTTTTCTATTGAGACAACTGTGTTTTATTCACTTATTAATATAATTAATAGAATAATTGATAACATTGACTTATTTTCATGTGTTAAACCAAGCTTGTATTACTTATATAAATACCACATATCACGCTGTATAATCTTTGGTATGTGTTGCTACATTTGATTTACTAGCATATTGGTAAGGAATTTTGCATGTATATGAGATAAATAATGGATATATAGTTTTCTTGTGATGTCTTGGCCTGATTTTTGTATCAGTGCAATTCCAGCCTCATGAAATTAGTTAAGTGTTTCCTCCTATTCTATTTTTTGGTAAACTTTGTGAAGGATTGTTATTAATTCTTAACATGTTTCGTAGAATTCGTCAGTGAAGCCATGTGAGCTTGTGCTTTTCTTTGTGGATACATTTGTTTTTAATTATAAAATAAATCTGCTTGTTACAGGCCTATTTGTCTAATTATTCATGAGTCAGTTTTGGTAGTTTGTGTTTTCCTAGGAAATTAAACACTTATCTAAGTTATCTAATTTGTTAGTATATACTTGCTCATATTATTTATCTATCTATTTATTTATTTATTTATTTATTTATTTATTTATTTATTTTTGAGACGGAGTCTCGCTCAGTCGCTCAGGCTGGAGTGAGCGGCGCCATCTTGGCTCACTGCAAGCTCCGCCCCCCGGTTCCCGCCATTCTCCTGCCTCAGCCTCCGGAGTAGCTGGGACCACAGGCGCGGCCACCACGCCCGGCTAATTTTTTGCATTTTTAGTAGAGAGGCGCGGTTTCACTGTGTTAGCCAGGATGGTCTCGATCTCCTGACCTCGTGATCCGCCCGCCTCAGCCTCCCAAAGTGCTAGGATTACAGGCGTGAGCCAACGCACCCGTCCATATTATTTATTTAATGTTCTTTTTAATTCATAAGATCAGTGGTGGTATGCTTTTTTTGCATTTCTGAGTTCGATAATTTGAGATTTCTCTCTTCTTTTTCTTGGACTAAAGGTTTGTCACTTATTAATATGCTAATCTTTTTTGAAGAACTTTTGATTTTGTTAATTTTTCCTGTTGTTTTCCCACTTTATATTTTATTTATTTTCACTGTAAATGGTTTTTTTTTTTTCCTTTTTTTCTTGGATTTAATTTGCTACTATTTTTCAAGTGTCTTAGGTGAAGTTTAGACTACTGATTTAAGATCATTACTCTTTGTTAACGTAGATACTTACAACTATAAATTTTCCTCTGAGAACTGCCCTAGTTGCTTTACATAAATTTGGGGATTTTGTGTTTTAGTTTTACTCTTCTCTGGATACTTTATAGTCTAGAAGCTTGTTATAGAGCCAAACTCATAGCCAATTCATTAGTTACTTTTTTTTCACAAACATTTACAGGTACTTAATTCTGGTTATCTGAAGACAGGAAGATATACCTATTTACACAAGAATATGGTTGCCAATTTTGAGAAATTAAATCGAAATAATATTATGAATATTTTTGTCAGAATTATAAAAGTTAGTTTCAGTTATAAAATCTATTTTTCATGTGCTTTACCATAAAATGAACCTAAATAGTTTAAGAAAAAGTATTTGATTAAGATGAGATGTTTGTTTTAAAGTTAAAATAAGTTTTGCCTCTTTCTTAATGATATCCCAGGAGACCACCTAGAAGATAATTGAATCAATATTTATTTTGCTTATTACTAAATCGAAGTTAGGAATATTTCTATAAAACTAAAAGAAATGGGAGTTGGAATGGAGTCAACAAGTAGGCCAGCTCCAGGGACATGACTTATATCCCTAATTTATGCTCCAGTGTATGTCTGTTTATGAAGGGATTTAGAAACTATAATATCAAGTGTAATAGCAGTTTTGTCTACTCTATCAAAGTCAAATTAGACAGAATAGATTCATTTTAAATCATATACAGAACCACTAGAACATAGTAGCATAAAGATCTTTTATGCTATATTTATTATGCAAATTATAATTTTTTACCTGTATTTAAATTTCCTGTGGACAATGTCTCACATGTTAAGTCATATGGTATATTACTTGATATATACTAAATCAAGAATTTATTGTATTATGATTAATGTTTAATTTTGTTTTATTTTATTTTATTACTTTTTTGATTTTCCT
Organism: Rhinopithecus roxellana; assembly: GCF_007565055.1. Taxonomy (NCBI): domain Eukaryota; kingdom Metazoa; phylum Chordata; class Mammalia; order Primates; family Cercopithecidae; genus Rhinopithecus; species Rhinopithecus roxellana. Next base: position 5,331,761 of record NC_044549.1, on the reverse strand, counting down.
GCTGCTGTACAGTTACATAAGAATAATAAACATTTCTTTATTGATATATTAATAAATGTATTATATAAGTATATTTATTAATGTAACAAACAAAAATAATAAAAATAATACAATCTTTATTTAACCTTGTGTATCTGTAGCCCTGGAAACTGTATCACTGATGAAATCTTCATGATCACTTTTGGAAAATGTGGTGAATATGTCTGCATATATAAACGTATTTCAATGACCATTACTATGTTTACATGGTGATCTTTAATTTGCAAGCACACATAGTGAAAGAGATGCTTTATAGTATTACCTGCTTTAAAGATTAACCTTGTAAATATGATACTAGTAATTTCCCTTCTAGAAATTATTCTAAGGAAATAATCAGAGACAGGAAAAGACCAGGATATGAGGATGTTCATCACAATTTTATTGAAAGAACAAGGAGAGAAAGACAGAGACTTTAAATTCTGAAAAGAAATGGTAAAATATATTCTGATGGCACCTTACAAGAGGGAATATTTGGGGAATCTTTCAAGATGGCTGAATAGAGATATAGGACATTTAACTCTTCCACAAAGTACAAACAAAATAGTAAGTCGGTAATCATACTTAAAATAGAACATCTAAGAGGGAACGCTGGAATTCAGCATAGAAGTGGCAGGAAGCACACGAGACACCAAAGCAGAGGGAGGCAAGGTGGACAGCCCAGCTGGGATTGGACAGGAGTTTGAGAGGCTCTCTGGTATTGGGAAAATAAGTGAGAGATCCCAAGTGGTCCATACTTCCACTGCAGATTCCTATAACCCTAGCCATGAAAGAGTCCCGTGACTAGAAAACTAGAAAAAAATTGTCTGTGAAAATCAAATATCCCAAGATAAAAACTAGAAATAAGCTATTGATGAAAATGCGTTGTGATGTGTCAATTCATCTCACAGAATGAAACCTGTGTTTTGATTCACCAGGTTGGAAACACTCTTTTTGTAGTATCTATGAAGACACAAATGTGAGCCTACTGAAGCCCATTAGAAAACACCAAACACCTCATGATAAAATCTAGAAACAAGTTATTGGTGAAAATGCTTTGTTATGTGTAGACTCATCTCATACAAAGGAACCTGTGTTTGATTCACCAAGTTGGAAACAGTCTTTTTGTAGAATTTACAAAGCAACATTTCTGAGCCCATTGAGGCCAACAGTGAAAAACTGAATATTCCACGATGAAAACTAAAAATAAGCAATCTGTGAAAATGCTTCGTGATTTGTGGATTCATCTCACAGAGCAAAAGCTGTGTTTGATTCACCAGGTCAAAACACAATGTTTGTAGAATATATGAAAAGATATTTCTGACCCCATTGAAACCTGTAGTGAAAATCTGAATCTCCCGCGATAAAAACTGGAAACAAGCTATCTGTGAGAATGCTGTGTGATGTGTGGATTCATCTCACAAAATGGAACCCTGGTTTGATTCACCAGATTAGAAACACTCATTTGGTGGAATCTACAAAGGGACATTTCTGAACCCACTGAAGCCCATAAGAAAAATCAAATACACCACAAAAAAAAAAAAAAAAAAAAAAAGAAACAAGATATCTGTAAAAATGCTTTGTGATGCGTGGCTTCATCTCACAAAATGGCAGCTGTGTTTTGATCCACTGAGTCAGAAACACTCTTTTTGTAGAATCTATGAAGGGACAAATGTTAGCTTTCTGTGATCCTTAAGGAAAAATCAAATACTCTGTTAAATAAACTAGAAATAAGCTATTAGTAAAAATGCTTTGTGTTGTGTGGATTCATTCTCACAGAATGAAACCTGTATTTTCAATCACAACATTGAAAACACTGTTTTTGTTGAATCTACAAAGCAATATTTCTGAGACCATTGAGCAGTTTGGTAAAAACCGAATATCCCGCAGTAAAAACTAGATACAAGCTATCTGTGAAAATGCTTTGTGGTGTGTGGATTCATCTCACAGAACCGAGACTGTGGTTTGATTCACCAGGTTTCAAACACTCTTTGTGGAATCTATGAAGACACGTATGTGAGGCTATTGAAACCCATAAGAAGATATCGAATACCTTGTGATATAATATAGAAACAAGTTATTAGTGAAAATGCTTTGTGATGTGTGAATTCTTTTCACAGAATGGAACATGCTTTTGATTCGCCAAGTTGTAAACACTCTTTTGTAAAATCCACAAAGAGACATTTCTGAGCCCATGGAAGCCTATAGTGAAAATCTGAATATACCGAGACTAAAAGTAGAAACAACCTACCTGTGAAAATGCTTGTGATGCGTGGTCATCCCACCAAATGGAACTTGTTTTTCGATTCACCAAGTTTGAAACACTCTTTTGGTAGAATCTATGAAAAGACTTTTCTGAGCCGATCGAGGCCAATAAAAAAAATCGATTACCCCACGATACAAAATTAGAAATAAGCTGTCTTTCAAAATGGTTTCTTACGTGTGAATTCATCTCATGAAACGGAACTTGTGTTTTGCTGCACCAGATTGGAAACACTGAATTTGCAGAATCTATGAAAGGATATTTGTAAGCCCACTGTAACCTATAGTTAAGAATCAAATATCCCAGGATAAAAACTAGAAACAAGCTATCTGTGAAAAGGCTTTGTCATGTATGGATTCATCTCACAAAATGGAAAGCCTGTTTTGCTTCAAGAATTAGGAACAATCTTTTTGTAGAATCCATAAAGAGACATTTCTAAGCCCATTGATGCTGTTGGTGAAAAATACAATATCTTGATATAAAAACTACAAACAAGCTATCTGTGAAACTGCTTTGTGATGTGTGGATTCATCTCATAGAATGGAACCTGCATTTGATTCATCAGATTGGAAACACTTTTTTTGTAGAATCTATGAAGGGACATTTCAATGTGCATTGAAGCCCATAGAGAAAAACAGAATATCCTACAATAAAAACTAGAAAAAAATTATCTGTGAAATTCTTGGTGATGTGTGGATTCATCTCACAGAATGGAACCCGTCATTTTACTCACCAGCTTAGAAACACTCTTTTTGTAAAATCTGCAAATTGACATTTCTGAGCCCATTGAAGCCTATAGTGAAAAACCGAATATCCTGCTATATAAACTAGAAACCAACCATCTGTGAAAATGCTTTGTGATACATGCATTCATCTCACAAAATGAAACTTGTGTTTTGATTCACCAGGTTGGAAACACCCTGTTTCCAGAATCAACAAAGGCATATTTCTGAGCCAATTTTAGCCTATAGTTTAAAACCGAATATCCCGTGATAAAAAGTAGAAACATGCTGTCTGTGAAAAGGTTTTCTTATCTCTGGATTGATCTCACAGAAAAGGGAATCTCTGCTTTGTTGTCAAGAGTTTGGAAATACTCTTTTTGTAGAATCCATGAAGGGATATTTCTGAGCTCATTGAAACTGATAGTGAAAAACAGAACATCCTGAAATAAAATCTAGAAACAAGCTATTTGTGAAAATGCTTTGTGATGTGTGGATTCATCTCACAGAATGGAACCTGAATTTAGATTCACCTGGTTGGAAACATTCTTTTTGTAGGATCTACAACATGACATTTCTGAGCCCATTTAAGCTTACAGTGAAAAAGTGAATATCCTGTGATAAAAACTAGATAAAGCTATCTGTGAACATGTTTTGTGATGTGTAGATTTATCTCACAAAATGGAACCTGTGTTTTTATTCACCAGGATGGAATCAGGCTTTTGGTAGAATCTATGAAGTTACATTTTTGAGGCCATTGAAGCCCATAAGGAAAATTGAACATCTCTCGATTAAAATTAGAAAGAAGCTATCTGTGAAAATGCTATGTGTAGGCCAGTTGTGGTGGCTCACGCCTGTAATCCTAGCACTTTGGGAGGCTGGGATGGGCCGATCATGAGGTCAGGAGATCGAGACCATCCTAGCTAACACAGTGAAACCCCGCCTCTACTAAAAATACAAAAAATTAGCCAGGCGTGGTGGCCGGCGCCTGTAGTCCCAGCTACTCGGGAGGCTGAGGCAGAGCTTGCAGTGAGCCGAGATCGCGTTACTAGACTCCAGCCTGGGTGACAGAGCAAGACTACATCTCAAAATAAAAAGAAAAAAAAAAAAAGAAAGAAAGAAAGAAAGAGAAGAAAACGCTTTGTGATGTGTGAATTCATCTCACAAAATGGGACCTGTGTTTTTATTCACCAGCTTGGAAACACTTTTTGTAGAATCTACAAAATGACATTTCTGAACCCATTGTTGCCCACAGTGAGAAACCAAATATCCATCAATATAAATTAGAAACCAATTATCTGTGAAAATGCTTTGTGATGTGTGGATGCATTTAACAAAATGGAAATTGTGTCTTGATTCACCAGGTTGGAAACACTCTATCTGCAAAATCTACGAAGGGACATTTCTGAGCTCGTTGTAGCCTACAATGAAAAACCGAATATCCCTCAATAAAAACTAGAAACAAGATATCTGTGAAAATGCTTCCTGACATGTGAATTCATCTCACAGAATGGAACCTGTATTTTGATTTATTAGGTGAGAAATACCCTTCTTACAGAATCTATGAAAAGTCATATGTGAGCCTATTGAGGCCCATAAGGAAAAATCAACTATCTCGAGATATAATCTAGAAACAAGCTATTGATGAAAATGATTTTGTGATGTGTGGATTCCTATCACAGAATGGAACTACTGTTTTGTGTTGAGTTTGAAAAACTGTTTTTGTAGAATTTACGAAGGGACATTTCTGAGCCCATTGAAGCCAATAGTGAAAAATAGAATATCCCGATATAAAATCTACAAACAACCTATCTGTGAAAATGCTTTGTGATGTGTGGATTTATCTTACAGACTGGAACCTGCATTTAGATTCACCAGGTTGGAAACACTCTGTAGAATCTACGAAGGGACATTTTAGAGCCCTTTGAAGTTGACAGTGGAAAACAGAATATCCCGTGAAAAACTAGAAACAAGATATCTGTGCAAATGCTTTGTGAGTGTAAATTCATCTCACAGAATGTCATCTGTGTTTTGATTCACCAGTTTGGAAACTCTCTTTTAGTGGAGTATATGAAGGGATGTTTTTGAGCCCTTTGAGGCCCGTAAGGGAAAATCTAATAAACCGTGATATAGCCTAGAAACAAGGCATTAGTGAAAATGCTTTGTGATATCTGGATTCATCTGAGAATGGAACCTGCGATATGATTCACCAGGAGAGAAACACTCTCTGCAGAATCTACGAAGGGACATATCTGAACTCAATGAAGCCTATGGTGAGAAATTGAATGTCCTGTGATAAAAAAAAAAAAAAAAAAAAAAAAAAAAAAAAAAAAAAAAAAAAAAAAAAAAAACTATCTGTGACAATGCTTTGTGATGTTCGGATTCATCTCACAGAATGGAACCTTTGTTTTGATTCACCAGATTGGAAACACTCTTTCTGTAGAATCCACGAAGATTTCTGAGCTTACTGAGGCCCTTAGGTAAAAATGGAATATCCCGTGATAAAAAACTAGAAACAAGCTGCCTGTGAAAATGCTTTGAAATATGTGGATTCATCTCACAGAATGGAACCTAGGTTTTGATTCACCAGATTGCAAACGCTTTCTTCGTAGTATCTATAAATGGACATTTTTGAGCCCATTGAGGCCTATAAGGAAGTTCTAATATCTCATGATAAAATCTAAATACAAGCTCTCTGTGAAAAAGCTTTGTGATGTATGGATTCATCTCACAGAAAGAAAACTTCGTTTTGATTCACCAGGTTGGAAACACACTCTTTGTAGCATCTATGAAAGGACATTTCTGAGTCCATTGAAGCCTATAGTGAAAAACTGCATATCCCTCGATAAAAATCTAGAAACATGCTATGTGTGAAAATGCTTTGTGATGTGTAGAATCACCTCACAGAATGGAACCTGTGTTTTAATTCACCAGCTTGGAGACTTTTTTTGTAGAATATACGAAGGCAGATTTCTGAGCCCACTGAAGCCCAACTGAAAAACCAAATATCCCACAATAAAAACTAGAAACAAGCTATCTGTCCAAATGCTTTGAAATGCGTGGATTTATCTCACAGAATGGAGCCTGTGTTTTGATTCACCAGGTTGGAAACACTCTTTTGGTAGTATCTCTGAAAGAACATTTCTGATCCCATTGAAGCCCATAGGGAAATTTTAATATCATGTGATAAAAACTAGATACAAGCTATTAGAAAGAGATGTGTGAGCTTATTGAGGCCCATAACGAAAAATCGAATATCTCGTGATATAATCTAGGAACAAGCTATTATGAAAATGCTTTGTAATATATGGATTCACCTGACAGAATGGAACCTGTTTTTTCATTCACCATATAGGAAACACTCTTTTTGTAGAATCTATGAAGCAACATTTCTGAGCCCAATGAAGCCTATAGTGAAAAACTGAATATGTTGTGATAAAAAGTAGAAACAAATAATCTGTGAAAAGGCTTTGTGATTTGTGGATCCATCTCACAGAATGGAAGCTATGTTTTGATTTACTAGTGAGGAAACACTCTTTTGTAGAATCTCCGAAGAAATATTTCTGAGACCACTGAAACCTATAGTGAAAAACTGCATATCCCACAATAAAAACTAGAAAAAGGCTATCTGTGAAAATACTTTGTGATGTGCGGATTCATCTCACAGAATGGAGCTTTTGTTTTGTTTCAAGAGTTTGGAAACACTCTTTTGGTAGAATTTACTAAGAGATGTTTCTAAGTCTGTTGAAGCTGATAGTGAAAAACCATATATCCCATTACGAAAACTACAAACAAGCTATCTGTGAAAATGTTGTGTGATATGTGGAGTCATCTCACAGAATGAAAACTGTGTTTTCATTCACCAGCTTGAAAACACTCTTTTTGTAGAATTTAGGAACTGACATTTTTGAGCCCATTGCAGCCCATAGTGTAAAACTGAATATTCCACAATATTAACTAGAAATAAGCTATCTGTGAAAACGTTTTGTGATGTGTGGATTCATCTTCCAAAATGAAACTTGTGTTTTGCTTTACCTGGTTAGAAACATTCTGTTTTCAGAATCTATGTAGGGACATTTAGGAGACAGTTGTACCCTATAGTGAAAAACTGATTATCCCACGACAAAAACTAGAAAAAAGCTATCTGTATAAACACTTTGTCTTGTCTGGATTCATCTCACAGAATGGAACCTCTGTTTCTTTCTTTCTTTTTTTTTCAAGAATTTGGCAACACTCATTTTGTGGAATCTGCTAAGTAACATTTCTGACTCCACTGAAGCCAACAGTGAAAAATCGAATATACCAGTATATAAACTACAAACAAGCTCTCTGTGAAAATGCTTTGGGATGTGGGATTCATCTCACAGAATGCAACCTGCGTCTTGATTCACCAGGTAGGAAACACTCTTTCTGTAGAATTTATGAAGGGACATTTCAGAGCACTTTGAAGCCGATGGTATACAATGGAATATCCATAAAAAGGAACATCCGACGATGAAAATAAGAAACAAGCTATCTGTGAAAATGCATCAAGATGTGTCAATTCGTCTTTCAGAATGCAGCCTGTGTTTCGATTCACCAGCATGGAATCACTCTTTAGGTAGAAGCTACAAAGGGCCATTTCTGAGCTTATTGAGGCCCTTACGGAAAAATGGAATGGAATATCCCGCGATGAAAACTAGTAACAAGCTGTCTGTCAAAATGCTTTGAAATGTGTGGATTCATCAAGTTTGTCAAAGATCAGGTAGTTGTAGATGTGTGGTATTATTTCTGAGGGCTCTGTTCTGTTCCATTGGTCTATATACCTGTGGATTTCCTATTTAATAAATGGTTCTGGGAAAGCTGGTTAGCCATATGTAGAAAGCTGAAACTGGATCCCTTCCTTAAACCTTATACAAAAATTAATTCAAGATGGACTGAAGACTTACACATAGGTCCTAAAGCCATAAAAACCCTAGAAGAAAACCTACGCAGTACCATTCAGGACATAGGCATGGGCAAGGAATTCATGTCTAAAACACAAAAAGCAATGGCAACAAAAGCCAAAATTGACAAATGGAATCTAATTAAACTAAAGAGCTTCTGCACAGCAAAAGAAAACTACCATCAGAGTGAACAGGCAACCTACAGAATGGGAGAAAATTTTTGCAATTTACTCATCTGACAAAGGGCTAATAACCAGAATCTACAAAGAACTCAAACAAATTTATAAGAAAAAAAACAAACAACCCCATCAAAAAGTGGGTGAAGTATATGAACAGACACTTCTCAAAAGAAGACACTTATGCAGCCAACAGACACATGAAAAAGTGCTCATCATCACTGGCCATCAGAGAAACGCAAATCAAAACCACAATGAGATACCATCTAACACCAGTTAGAATGGCGATCATTAAAAAGTCAGGAAACAACAGGTGCTGGGGAGGACGTGGAGAAATAGGAACACTTTGACACTGTTGGTGGGACTGTAAACTAGTTCGACCATTGTGGAAAACAGAGTGGCGATTCCTCAAGGATCTAGAACTAGAAATACCATTTGACCCAGCCATCCCATTACTGAGTATATACCCAAAGGATTATAAATCATGCTGCTATAAAGACACATGCACATGTGTGTTTACTGTGGCACTATTCACAATAGCAAAGACTTGGAATCAACCCAAATGTCCATCAATGATAGACTGGATTAAGAAAATGTGGCACATATACACCATGGAATACTATGCAGCCATAAAAAGGGATGAGTTCAAGTCCTTTGTAGGGACCTGGATGAAGCTGGAAACCATCATTCTCAGCAAACTATCGCAAGGACAAAAAACTAAACACTGCATATTCTCACTCATAGGTGGGAACTGAACAATGAGAACACTTGGACACAGGAAGGAGAACATCACATACCAGGGCCTGTTGTGGGGTGGGGGGACGGGGAAGGATAACATTAGGAGATATACCTAATGTAAATGACAAGTTAATGGGTGCAGCACGCCAACATGGCACATGTATACATATGTAACAAACCTGCAAGTTGTGCACATGTACCCTAGAATTTAAAGTATAATAATAAAAAAGAAAGAAATGTGCGGATTCATCTCACAGAATGGAACCTATGTTTTGATTTCCCAGGTGGGAAATACCCTTTTTTTAGAATCTACGAAGAGACATATGTTAGCCTACTGAGGCCCATAAGGAAAAATAAAAAATCTCTCAATGTAATCTAGAAACAAGTTATTGGTGAAAATGCTTTGCAGTGTGTGGATTCATATCACAGAATGAAACCTATGTTTGGATTCACCAGATTGAAACACTCTTTTTGTAGAATCTACGAAGTGACATTTTCGAGCCCATTGAGGCCAACTGTAAAAAGCAAGTATCCTGCTATAAAAACTAGAAACAAGCAATCTGTGAAAATGCTTTCTGATTGGTGGATTCATTACAGAGAATGGAAACCGTGTTTTGATTCACTAGGTTGAAACACTCTTTCTGTAGAATCTACGAAGTGACATTTCTGAGCCCATTGAAGCCAACAGTAAAAAGCAAATATCCCACTATAAAAACTAGAAACAAGCAATGTGTGAAAAAGTTTTGTGGTGGGTGGGTTTATCTTACAGAATGAAACTTGTGTTTTGATTCACCAGGTGGGAAACACCCATTGTTTTAGAATCTACAAAGAGAGTTAAGTGAGCCTATTGAGGCCCATAAGGAAAAATCGAATATCTTGTGATATAAGATAGAAGCAAGCTATTGGTGAAAAGACTTTGTCCTGTCTGGATTCGTATCACAGAATGGAACCTGTGTTTTGTTTCAAGAGTTTGGAGACGATCTTTTTGTAGATTCTACTAAGGGACATTTCTGAGCCTGCTGAAGAAAATAGTGAAAAATCGAATATTCCGATACGAAACTACAAACAAGCTACCTGTGAAAATGCTTTGTTATGTGGGGATTCATCTCACAGACTAAAACCCGTGTTTTGATTTGCCAGGTTAAAAACAAACTTTTGGCAGAATTTATTAGGGGACATTTCAGAGTCCTTTGAAGCCGATGGTGTAAAATGAAATTGCCTGTGATACTAAAGAGAAACAAGCTATTTTTGAAAATGATTTCAGATGCGTGGATTCATCTCTCAGAATGAAAGCTGTATTTTGATTCACCAACTTGGAAAGAGTCTTTTGGTAGAATCTATGAAGAGACATTTCTGAACCATTTGAGGCCCTTAAGGAATAATCAAATATCTTGTGATAAATCTAGAAAGAAGCTATTTGTGAAAATGCTTTGTGATGTTTGGATTCATCTCACATAATGGAACCTATGTTTTCATTCACCAGTTTGGAAACCCTCTTTTGGTAGAATCTACGAGGGGACATTTCTGAGGGCATTGAGGCCATTAAGAAAAATCGAATACCCTGTGATGAAAACTAGAAACAAACCATCTGTCAAAATGCTTTGTGATATGTGGATTCACCTCATAGAATGAAACCTGTATTTTGATTCATCAGGTTAGAAACACTCTTTTTGTAGAATGTAAAAAGGGACATTTGTGAGTGTTCTGAGGCTTATAAGGAAAAAATCAAATATCGGGTTATATAATCTAGAAACAAGCCATTAGTGAAAATGCTTTGTGATGTGTGAGTTCATCTCATATAATGGAACCTGTGTTTTGATTCACCAGGTTGGAAATACTCTTTTTGTAGAATCTAAGAAGGGACATTTCTAAGCCCAGTGAAGCCTATAGTGAAAAACCAAATATCTCATGATAAAAACTAGAAAAAACAAGCTATCTGTGAAATACTTTGTGATGTGTGCATTCATCTCAAAGAATGGAATCTGTGTTTTGATTCACCAGATTGGAAATACACTTTTGGCAGAATCAGAGAAGGGACATATGTGAGCTTACCAAGGCCCACTGGAGAAAATCAAATATCCAGTGATGTAATGTAGTAACAAGGTATTAGTGACAATGCCTTGTGATCTGTGGATTTATCTCACAGAATGGAATGTGGGTTATGATTTACCAGTTGGAAACACTCTTTTTTAGAATCTACGAAGGGATATTTCTGAGCCCATTAAAGCCTATAGTGAAAAACTGAATATCCCCCATTTAAAACTAGAAACAGGCTCTCTGTGAAAATGCTTTGTGATGTTTGGATTCATCTCACTGCATGGAACCTGTGTTTTGATTCACCAGGTTGGAAATACACTTTAGGCAAAATCAGCGAAGGGACACATGTGAGCATATTGTTGCCCATAAGGGGAAATTGAATATCCTATGATATAATCTAGAAACAAGGTATTAGTGAAAATGCCTTGTGATCTGTGGATTCATCTCACAAAATGGGACATGAGTTTTGATTCGCCAATTGGAAACACTCTTTTTGTAGAATCTACGAAAGAATATTCCTGAGAATATGAAAGAATATTCCATTGAAGCCTATTGTGAATAACCTCATAATCCATAAGAAAAAGTAGAAAGAAGATACCTGAAATGCTTTGTGATATGTGGATTCATCTCACAGAATGGACCTGTGCTCTGATTCATCAGGTGTGAAACATGCTTTTGATAGAATCTAGGAAGGTACATATGTGAGCCTATTAAGACTGATGAGTAAAAGTTGAATATCCTGTGATGTAATCTATAAACAAGGTATTTGTCAAAATGCTTTGTGATGTGTGGATTCATCTAACAGAATGGAACCTGTGTTTTGATTCCCAGGTTGGAAACACTCTTTTTGTAGAATCTATGAAGTGACATAGCTGAGTCCATTGAGGCCTACAGTGAAAAACGTAATATCCAACAATAAAAACTAGAAATAAGCAATCTGTGAAAATGCTTTGAGATATGTAGATTCATCTCACAGAATGGAACCTCTGATTTGATTCACCAGGTTGGAAACACTTTTTAGGTAGAGTCTATGAAGGGACTTTTCTGAGCCCTTAGAAGTACATAAGAAAAATGGAATACCTAGCAATAGAAACTGAAAACAAGATATCTGCCAAAATACTTTGTTATGTGGGGATTCATCTCACAGGACGAAAGCTGTGCTTTGATTTACTGTGTTAGAAACACTGTTTTTTCAGTATCTATGAAGAGACATAAGTTAGCCTTTTGTGCCCCTTCAGGAAAAATCGAATGTCCCATTATATAATCTAGAAACAAGTGATTAGTGAAAATGCTTTGTGATGTGTGGATTCATCTCACAGAACAGAAGCTGTATTTTGATTCAGCAGGTTGGAAACACTGTTTTTGTAGAATCTACGAAGTGACGTTCCTGATCCCATTGAGGAGAACAGTGAAAAACCAAACATCCTGAGATAAAAACGAGAAACAAGCAATCTGTGAAAATGCTTTGTAACGTGTGGATTCATTTCACAGAATAAAACCTCTGTTTTGTTTCAAGAGTTTGGAAACACTCTTTTTGAAGAATCCATGAAGAGACATTTCTGAGCCTGTGAAGCTGTTAGTGAAAAACAGAATAGCCCTATATAAAAACTACAAACAGTTATCTGTGAAAATGCTCTGTGACATGTGGACTCATCTTAGAGAATGGAACCAGCGCTTTGATTCACCAGGTCAGAAACACTCTTTTTGCAGAATCTGCAGAGGGATATTTCAATGCCCATTGAAGCCGATAGTGAAATACTAAATACCCCAAGATGAAAACTAGAAAAAAGCTATCTGAGTAAACGCTTTGTGATGTGTAGATTCATCTTACAGAATGCAACCTGTGACTTGATTTGCCAGTTTTGAAACATGCTTTTGGTAAAATCTATGAAGGGACATTTCTGAGCCCTTTGAGTCCCATAAGGAAAAATTGAATACCTTGCAATAAATACAGAATCAAGCTATCAGTGAAAATGCGTTGTGATATGTGGATTATTCTCACACAATGCAACCTGTGTTTTGATCCACCAGCTTGGACACATTCTATTGGTAGAGTCTAGGAAGATGCTTTTGTAAGCTTATGGAGGCACATAAGAAAAATCGGATACCCTGTGTTGAAAGCTGGAAACAAGGTATCTGTCAAAATGCTGTATGATGTCTGCATTCATCTCACAGAATGGAACCTGTGTTTTGATTTACCAGTTACGAACATTCTTTCTTAGAATCTACAAAGAGATCAACGGGAACAACTTCATGTGTATACAGAAAATCGAATATCCCGTTATATAATCTACAACAAGCTAGTAGCAAAAATGCTTCGTGATGTGTGGATTCATCTCACCGAATGGAACCCGTGTTTGGATTCACCACGTTGGAAATACTGGTTTTGCAGAATTTGTGGTGCAACATATCTGAGCCCATTGAAGCCTACAGTGAAAAACCAAATATCCCGCGATAAAAACTACATACAAGCTAACTGTGAAAATACTTTATGATGTGTGGATTCATCTCACAGAATGGAGCCTGTGTTTTGATTCACCAGCTTGGAAACACTCTTTTTGTAATATCTACGAAGGGACATTTCTGAGCCAGTTGAATCCTGTATTGAGAAACAGAATGTTCCTCAATAAAAACTCGAAACAAGCTATCTGTGAAAATGCTTTGGTTGTGTGGATTCATCTCACAGAATGGAACCTGTGCTTTAATTCACCAGGTTACAAACCCTCTTTTGGTAGAATTTTTGAAGGGAGATTTCCATGTTCATTGAGGTCCATAAGGAAAATTTAATATCCCACAATAAAAACTAGATACAAGCTATCTGTGAAAATACTTTGTGATGTGTGGATTCATCTCACAGACTGGATCTTGTGTTTTAATTCACCAGGTTTGAAACACTCTATTTGTAGAATATATGGAGGGACATATCACAACCCATTAAAGCCTATAGTGAAAAACACAAATATCCTGCATTAAAAAACATAAATGAGCTGCCTGTAAAAATGCTTTGCGACAGTTGGATTATCTCACAGAATGGAACCTGTGTTTTAATTTACCAGGTTGGGAAAACCCTTTTTGTAGAATCTATGAAGCGACATATGTGAGACTGTTAAGGCCCACAAAATTAAGTCAAATATCACGTGATATAATCTAGAAACAAGTTATTAGTTAAAAGGCTTTGGGATGTGTGGATTCATCTCCAGAATGGAACCTGTGTTTGATTTACCAGGTTGGAAGCACTTTCTTTGTAGAATATAGGAATGGATATTTCTGACCTCTATGAAACCTACAATGAAAACTGAATATCCCACAATAAAAACTAGAAACAAGCTATCTGTTAAAATGCTTTAAGATGTGTGGATTCATCTCACAGAATGGAATCTGAATTTTGATTCATCGGGTTGGAAACACTCTTCAGGTAGATACTATGAAGGGAATTTTCTGAGCCATGGAGTCTCATAAGAAAAATTTAATACACAGTGATAAAAACTAGAAACAAGCTATCTGTCAAAATGTTTTTTGATGTATGAATTCATCTCACAGAATGGAACCTGTGATTTGATTCACCTTGTTAGAAACACTCTTTTTATAGAACCCACATAGGGACATATGTTAGCCTTTTGTGGTTCATAAGGAAAAAATCAACTATTCCATTATATAATCTAAAAACAAGCTACTGGTGAAAATGCTTTGTGATGTGTGGATTCATCTCACAATGGAACCTGTGTTTTGAATCAACAGGTTGGAAATACTCTTTGTGATGAATATACAAAGGAAGATCTGTGAGGATATAACACCCGTAAGGAATAATTGAATATCCCACAATATAATCTAGAAACAAGCTATTTGTGAAAATGCTTTGTGATGTGTGGATTCATCCCACAGAATGGAAGCTGTATTTTGATTCACCAGCTTGGAAACACTCTTTTTGTAGAATCTACAAAGAGATATTTATGAGGCCATTGAAGCTTATAGTGAAAAATTGAATATCCTGCAATACAAACTAGAAACAAGCTATCTGTGAAAATGCTTTCAGATGTGTCTATTCATCAGGCAGAATGGAACCTGTGTTTTGATTCACCAGGTTGGAAACACTCTTTTGATATAATCTATGAAGGGAATTTACTGAGCCCATTGAGGCCCATAAGAAAAACTGTATACCCGGCAATAAAAACCAGAAACAAGCTACCTGTCAAAATACTTTGTGACGTGTGAATTCATCTCAAATAACGGAACCTGTGTTTTGATTTTCCAGGTTGGAATCAGGCTTTTGGTAGAATCTATGAAGGAAATTTCTCAGGCCATTGAGGCCCATAAAATCGAATATCCCATGGTAAAGACTAGAAACAAGGCTGGGCATGGTGACTCGCACCTGTAATCCCAGCACTTTGGGAGGCCGAGGCAGGCAAATCATGAGGTCAGGAGACTGAGACCATTCTGGCTAACACAGGGAAACCCCTTCTGTACTAAAAATACACATACACAAAAATTAGCCATGCATGGTGGTGGGTGCCTGTAGTTTCAGCTACTCAGGAGGCTGAGGTAGGAGAATGGCCCGAACCCAGGAGGTGGAGTTTGCAGTGAGCAGAGATTGCGCCAGTGCACTCCAGTCTGGGTGAGACTCTATCTCAAAACAAACAAACAAACAAAAAAACCTAGAAACAAGTTATCTGTGAAAATGCTCTGTGATTTCTGGATTGATCTCACAGAATGGAACCGGTGTTTTGGCTCTCCAGCTTGGAAACATTGTTTTTGTAGGACCTAGATATTGACATTTCAGAGCCCTTTCAAGTTCAGAGTGAAAAACAGAGTATCTCGTTTCTTTGAAAATGTTTTGTGATGTGTGCATTCATCTCACAAAATGGAACTTCTGTTTCCTGTCACCAGGTTAGAAAGAGTCTGTTTCCAGAATCTATGAAAGGACATTTCTGAGCCTATCTTAGCCTATAGTGAAAAACTGAATATCCCACGATAAAAATTAGAAACAAACTATCATTGAAAATGTTCAGCCATGTCTGGATTCATCTCAAAGAATGCAACTTGTGTTTTGTTTCAAGAGTTTGGGAACATCAAGAGTTTGGAAACACTCTTTTTGTAGAATCCATAAAGGGACATTTCCGAGCCTGTTGAAGCCAATAAAGAAAAATAGAATATCTTGATATAAAAACTACGAACAAGCAATCTGTGAAAATGCTTTGTGACGTGTGGATTCATTTCACAGAATTGAACATGTGTTTAGATTCACCAGTTTGGACATACTTCTTTAGTAGAATCTATGAAGGGACACTTCAGAGCCCATTGAAGCCAATAGTGAAAAACAGAATATCCCACGCTAGAAACTAGAATCAAACAATCGCTGAAAATGTTTTCTAATGTGTGGATTCATCTCACATAATGGAACCTCTGTTTTGATTCAACAGGTTGGAAACACCCTGTAGAATCTACAAAGGGACATGTCTGAACCCACTCTAGACTATAGAGAAAAACCGAATATCCCACGATAAAAACTACCAAAAAGTTATCTGTGAAAGTGCTTTGTGATGTGTCCATTTATCCCACAGAATGGAACCAGCATTTTGATTCACCAAGATGGAAACAAAAACTCTTTGTAGGATCCATGAAGAGATATTATAGAGCCCATTGAAGCCGATAGTGAAAAACAGAATATCCAGTGACTAAAAACTAGAAACAAGCTATCTGTGCAAACGTTTTGTGTTTTGTAGAGTCATCTCAAAAAATGCAACCTGTGTTTTGGTTCACGGGCTTGGGAACACTCCTTTGTAGAATCTATTAAGGGACGTTTGCGAGCCCTTTGAGGACCATAAGGAAAACTGAATACCCCACCAAAAAAACTGGAAAAAAGCTGTCTGTGAAAATGCTTTATGATGTGTGAATACATTTCACAGATTGGAACCTGTGGTTTTATTCACAAGCCTGGAGACGCTCCTTTTGTAGAATCTGCAAAGGAACATTTCTGAGCCCATTGTAGCCTAAAATGAAAACCAAATATCCTGTGATTAAAAACTAGAAACAGGTTATCTGTGAAAAGGCTTTGTTACACCTGATTCATCTCATAGAATGGAACTTCTATTTTCTTTCAAGAGTTTGAAAACACTCTCTGTAGAGCCCATGAAGGGACACTCTGAGCCCCTTGAAGCCGATAGTGAAAAACAGAATATCCCAATATAAAATCTACAAACAAGCTGTCTATGAAAATGCTTTGTGATGTGTGGATTTATATCACAAAATGGGACCTGCGTTTTTATTCACCATGTTGGAAACACTCTTTTTGTACTGTCTATGAAGGGACATTTCAGAGACCATTGAAGCTGATAGTGAATAATGGAATATCCCATGATAAAAATTAGGAACAAACCATCTGTAAAAATGCTGTTTGATGATGGAGTACATCTCACAGAATGCAAACTGTGCTTTGATTCAGCAGTTTGGAAATACTCTTTTGGTAGAATCTACAAAGGTACATTTCTGAGTTCTTTGAGGCTCACAAGGAAAAATCAAATATCTCAAGATAAAAACTGGAAACAAGCTATCTGCAAAAATACTTTGTGATGCGTGGATTTGTCCCACAAAATGGAACCTGTGTTTTGACCAGGTTGGAAACACTCTTTTTGCAGTATCTGTGAAGAGATATTTCTGAGCCCATTGAGGCCTACAGTGAAAAATTGAATATCCCGCTATAAAAATTAGAAACAGGCAAACTCTGGAAATGCTTTGTAAAGTGTGGATTCATGTAACAGAATGAAAACTGTGTTTTGTTACACCAGGTTGGAAACACTCTTTTTGTAGAATCTACGTTGGGAAATTTCTGAGCTTATTGAGGCCCTTACCAAAAAATCGAATATACGTGATAAATGCTATAAACAAACTATCTATGAAAACGCTTTGTTATGTGTGGATTCATCTCATAGAATGGAACGTGTGTTTTATTTACCAACTTGGAAAACCTCTCTTTGTAGAATCTATGAAGGGACCTTCCTTAGTCCATTGAAGCCTATACTGAAATACAGAATATCCTGGGATAAAAACTAGAAACAAGTTATCTGTTAAAATGTCTGTGATGTGTGGATTCATCTCTCAGAATGGAACTTGTGTTTTGATTCTCCAGGTTGGAAACATTGTTTACGTAGAATCTATGAACAGACATTTCTGAGCCCATTTGTGCCCCTAAGGAAAAATTGAATATCATGCGATACAAATGGGAAACAATCTCTCTGTGAAAATGCTTTGTGATGGGTAGATTCATCTCACAGAATGGAAACTGTGTTTTGATTCACCAGGATGGAAACACTATCTTTGTAGAATCTACAAAGGGACATACCAGAACTCATTGAAA
Source organism: Rhinopithecus roxellana (assembly GCF_007565055.1). NCBI lineage: Eukaryota > Metazoa > Chordata > Mammalia > Primates > Cercopithecidae > Rhinopithecus > Rhinopithecus roxellana. The sequence continues at coordinate 5,313,537 of NC_044549.1, read as the reverse complement.
CCTATAGTGAAAAATTGAATATCCCACGATAAAAAACGAGAAACAAGCTATCTATGAAAATAGTTTTTGATGTGTGGTTTCATTTCACAGAGTGGAAGCTGTGTTTGGATTCACCAGGTTAGAAACACTCTTTTTGTAGAATCTATGGAGAGACATATTTGATCGTTTTGAAGCCCATAAGACAAAACTGAATATCCTGCGATAAAAACTAGAAACAAGCTCTCTGTGAAAATGCTCTGTGTCAATTCATCTCACAGAATGAAACCTGTGTTTTGACTCACCAGGTGGGAAACACTATTTGTTATAATCTCCGAAGGGACATTTCTGAGCCCATTGAAGATCATAAGGAAAATTGAATATCCTGCAACAAAAACTATATACAAACTATCTGTGAAAATGCCTTGTGATGTGTGGATTCATCTCACAGAATGGAATCTGTGTTTTGATTCACCAGGATGGAAACACTCTCTCTGTTGAATATACGAAGGGACATTTCTGAGCCTATTGACGCCCATAAGGAGAACGGAATATCCAGCGACAGAAACTGGAATCAAGCTATCTATGAAAATTCTTTGTGATATCTCGATTTATCTCATGGAATGGAACTGGCAGTTTGATTAACCAGGTTGAAAAATCACTTTTTGTAGAATCTGCAGTGAGACATTTCTGAGCCCATTTAGGCCTACAGTGTAAAACAGAATATTCTCTGGTAAAAACTAGAAACAAGCAATCTGTGAAAATGCTTTGTGAAGAGTGGATTCATCTCACAGAATGGAATCTCTGTTTCAATTCACCAGGTTGGAAACACTCTATTTCTGGAATCCTTGAAGGGCCATATGTGAGCCTATTGAGGCTTATAAGAAAAAAATCAAATATCCCTCGATATAATCTAGGAACAAGCTATTAGTGAAAATGCTTTGTGATGCATGGATTCATATCACAGATTAGAATCTGGGTTTTTATTCACAAGTTTGGAAACACTCTATTTGCAAAATCTATTTGCAAAATGAGGGACATATCTCAGCCCATTGAGGCCTACAGGGAAAAACTGAATATCCCGCTATCAAAACAAGAAAGAAGCTATGTGTGAAAATGCTACGTGATGCGTGGATGCATCTCACAGAATGGAATCTGTGTTTTGATTTACCGGGTTGGAAATACTTTTTTTGTAGACTCTATGAAGAGACATCTCTGAGCCCATTGAAGTCCACAGGGAAAATCGAGTATCCCGCAATAAAAATTAGAAACAAGCTATCTGTGAAAATGCTTTGTGATGTATGAATTCATCTCACAGAATGGAGCCTGTGTTTTGATTTACCAGTTTGGAAACACTCTGTTTGTAGAATCTCCTACATGATATTTTAGAGCTCATTGAAACCTGTAGTGAAAATCCGAATAACCCACGATAAAAAGTGGAAACAAGGTATTTGTGAAAATGCTTCATGATGTATGGGTTTATACACAAAATGGAACCTGTGTTTTGAATCACAAAATTGGAAACATTCTTTCTGAAAAATCTATGAAAAGACATTTCTGAGCCCATTGAATCCTGTAATGAAAAACGCATTACTCTGCCATAAAAATTAGAATCAAGCTATCAGTGAATATGCTTTCTGATGTCTGGATTCATCTCAGAGGATGGAACCTGTCTTTTGATTCCCCTGTTTAGAAACACTCTTTTTGTAGAATCTACAAAAGAGATTTCTGAGCCCTTCATTGCCTACAGTGAAAAACAGAATATCCCACGATAAAAACTAGAAAGAAAATATCTGTAAAAATGTTTTTTTTATGTGTGGATTCATCTCACAGAAGGGAACCTGTGTTTTAATTCATTAGGTTGGAAACACTCCCTTTGTAGAATCTTGGAAGGAATATTTCTGAGCCTATTGAAGCCCTCAGTATAAAACTGAATATCACACGATCTAAACTATAAACAAGCTATTTGTGAAAATGCTTTGTAATATGTGGATTCATCTCAGAGAATGGAACCTGTGTTTTGATTTTCCAGGTTGGAAATACTCTTTTTGTAGAATCTACTATGGTACATTTCAGAATCTATTGAAGAGCTTATTGAAAAACCGAATATCTTGTAATATAAACTAGAAACAAGCTATCTTTGAAAATGCTTTGTGACATGTGAATTCATCTAACAGAAAGGCACCTGTGTTTTGATTCACCAGGTTGAAAACACTCTTTTTGTAAAATTTAGAAGGGACATTTCTCAGCTCATTGTAGCCTGTAGTGAAAAATGTAATATCCTGCGACAAACACTAGAAACAAGCTACCTGTGAAAATACTTTGTGATTTGTGGATTCATTTCACCGAATGGAACTTGTGTTTTGGTTTATGAGATTAGAAACCTGCTTTTGGTAGGATCTATGAAGGGACATTTCTGAGCCCATTGAAGCCCATAGGGAAAGTCAAACATCCATGATATAAACTAAACACAAGCTGTCTGTGAAAATGCTTTGTGATGTGTGGATTCATCTCACAGAATGGTACGTGTGTTTTAGTTCACAAGCTTGGAAACACTCATTTTGTAAAACCTAAGAACTGACATTTCGGAGCTCATTGAAGCCCATAGGGAAAAACCAAATATATTGCAATGTAAACTAAAAACAAGCTATCTGTAGAAAATGCTTTGTGACATGTGGATTAATCTCGCAGAATGGAAACTGTGTTTTGATTCACCAGTTTGGAAACACAATTTTGATACAATCTATGAAGAGACATTTCTAAGCCCATTAAGGGCCACAAGGAAAAATAGAATATCCTGCTATTAAAACTAGAAACAAGATATTTGTGAAGATGTTTGGGATCTGTGGATTTACCTACAGAATGGAACATGTATTTTTATTCACCAGATTAGAAACACTCTTTTAGTAGAATCCATGAAGAGACAAACGTGAGCATAATGAGGCCCATAAAGAAAAATTGACTATCCCATGATAAAAACTAGAAACAAGCTATCTGTGAAAATGCTTTGTGATGTATGGATTCATTTCACAGAATAGAACCTAGGATTTGATTCACTAGGTTAAAAATACTGTGTTTGTAGACTCTACTACGGGATGTTTCAGAGCCCATTGAAGCCCATAAGTATAATCTGAATATTCCATGACAAAAAGTAGAAATAAGCTATTTGTGAAAATACTTTGTGATGTGTGGATTCATACACAAAATTGAATCTGCGTTTTGAATCATGATGTTGTAAACACTCTTTCTGAAAAATCTACAAAAAGACATTTCTGAGCCCATTGAATCCTGTAGTGAAAAATGGAATACCTCACTATAAAAAATAGAAACAAGCTATCAGTGAATATGCTTTCTGATGTGTGGATTCATCTCACAGATTGAATCCTGTGTTTTGATTCATCGGGTTAGAAATACTCTTTTTGTAGAATCTACAAAATACTTTTCTGAGCCCATTGAACCCTATGGCGAAAAACGGAATATTCCATGATAAAAACTAGAAAGAGAGTATCTGTGAAAATGTTTTCTTATGTGTGCATTTATCTCACAGAAGAGAACCTGTTTTGATGCACTAGGTTGGAAACATTCTATTTTTAGAATTTTGGAAGGGATATTTCTGAACCCACTGATACTAGTATAAAACTGAGTATCACGCGATATAAACTAGAGACAAGCTATCTGTGAAAATTCTTTGTGATGTATGAATTCATCTCACAGAATGGAACCTGTGTTTTGATTTACCAGGTTGGAAACACTCTTTTTGTAGAATTTAGAAGGGACATTTATGAACCCATGTAGCCTATAGTGAAAAACATGATATCCCTTGACAAAATCTAGAAACAACCTATCTGTGAAAATGCTTTATGATGTGTGGAATCATCTCACAGAATGGAACCTGCGTTTTGATTCACCAGGTTGGAAACACTCTTTTGGTAGAACTTACAAAGAAACATCTCTGAGTCCTTTGAAGCTTATAGTGAAAAATCGAATATACTGTGATAAAAATTAGAAACAAGCTCTCTTTGAAAATGCGCAATGGCTCATGCCTGTCTACCTAGCAGTTTAGGAAGCTGAAGCAGATGGATCACCTGAACTCAGGGGAGGGAGACCAGCTTGGCCAACACGGTGAAACCTCGTCTCTACTAAAAATACAAATATACAGATATATAAAGTTTTAATCTTGGAATATCAGATTTTCCTTATGGCCCACAAAGGACTCAGAACTGTCCCGTCATAGATTCTATCAAAGCATGTTTTCAACCTGGTGAATGAACACACAGGTTCCATCCTGTGAGATGAATCCACACATCACAAAAAGTAATTTCTTTTCTTTTTGTTTTTCTTTTTTTGAGACGGAGTCTCACTCTGTTGCCCATGCTGGAGTGCAGTGGCATAATCTTGGTTCACTGCCTTGTGGAGGCAAACTACTGTAATACTAGCTACTTGGGAGGCTAAGGCAGGAGAATCGCTTCAACCTGGGAGTTGGAGGTTGCAGTGAGCTGAAATCCTGCCACTGCACTCCAGCCTAGGCAACAGAGTGACTCTGTCTCAAAAAAAAAAAAAAAAAAAAGAGCAAGAGAGAAAAGAAAATACTTTGTGATGTGTGGATTCATCTCACAGGATGGAACCTGTGGTGCTTTCATTCACCAGGTTGAAAACATGCTTTTGACAGAATCTATGAACAGACATTTCTGAGTCCTTTGTGGGCCATAAGGAAAACTGAATATCCCACAATTAAAACTAGAAACAAGCTATCTGTGAAAAGGCCTTTTGATGTCTGGATTCATCTCACAGAATGGAACCTCTGTTTTGTTTCAAGAGTTTGGAAACACTCTTATAGAATCTACAAACACCCATTTCTGAGCACTTTGAAGCTGATAGTGAAAAACTGAATATCCCAATATATGGCCGGGCGCGGTGGCTCAAGCCTGTAATCCCAGCACTTTGGGAGGCCGAGACGGGCGGATCACGAGGTCAGGAGATCGAGACCATCTTGGCTAACACGGTGAAACCCCATCTCTACTAAAAAAAAAAAAAAAAGAAGCCAATATAAAAACTACAAACAAGTAATCTGTGAAAATGCTTTGTGATGTGTGGATTCATCTCACAAAATGGAACCTGCGTTTTTGATTCACCACTTTGGAAACAGTCATTTGTACATTCTGCAACGGGACATTTCTGAGTCCTTTGAAGCCGCTAGTGAAAAACAGAATATCCCGTGATAAAAAAAGAAACAAGCTATCTGTTAAAATGTCTGTGATGTGTGGATTCATCTCTCAGAATGGAACTTGTGTTTTGATTCTCCAGGTTGGAAACATTCATAGAATCTATGAACAGACATTTCTGAGTCCATTTTTGCCCCTAAGGAAAAATCGAATATCCTGCGATACAAATCGGAAACAATCTCTCTGTGAAAATGCTTTGTGATGGGTGGATTCACCTCACAGAATGGAATCTGTGTTTTGATTCACCAGGTTGGAAACACCCTTTTTGTAGCATCTACAAAGGGATATTTCTGAGCCCATTGAAGCCTATAGTGGAAAACCGAATCTCCCCGGTTCAAAACCACAAACAAGCTCTCTGTGAAAATGCTTTGTGATGTGTGGATTCATCTCATTGTGTAGAACCTATGTTTTGATTCACTAGGTTGGAAACACTCTTTTTGTAGAACCTAAGAAGGTATATTTCTGAGCCCATCAAAGCTTACAGTGAAAAACCCTATATCCAACGATATAAATTAGAAACAAGGTATCTATGTAAATGCTTCATGATGTGTGGTTTCATCTCACAGAATGGAACCTGTATTTTGATTTACCATGTTGGAAACACTCTTTTTCTAACATCTACGACGACGGGACACTTCTGAGCCCTTTGACTACTATAGTGAAAAATCAATATCCTGTGATAAAAACTAGAAAGAAGCTATCTGTGAAAATGCTTTTTGATGTATAAATTCATCTCACAGAATGGAACCTGTATTTTGATTCATCAGGTTGGAATGCTCTTTTTGTAGTTTCTATGAAGGGAGATTTCTGAGCCCATTGAAGCTGATCATGAAAAACTGAATATCCCACCATAAAAAAGACAAACAAGGTATCTGTTGAAATGCTTAGTGATGTGTAAATTCATCCAACTACTAGCACACAAGCAAGCTGCCTGAAGGCCCCATAATGTGCCATCTGAATGCAATAATTTTGGTGCCCAATATGTGGCTCAGGGGGCCAAGGAAGCATGCTGGTCTTGCCACTGCCAGTGGCATGAGGACTGGACAACCTGGTGTCTCTTCTCCAGAAAAGTTTCGGCAACAACCTCCACTAACAGAGGCAACTCAAGCCACTGAGAAAATCACACAGGAAAGATAGTGTTTACAGCTCCAAAATCATTTAGAGACTACACTACTGTATCCATCCGAATCAAAACTAAATTATCCTACTCAACCATCGCTGTAGATACATCCACAGGAAAAGTTTTCCTCTATGAAAATTCAATGCAAAAAAATTAGAAAAACGGATTATTATCCCTAATGGAAAGATATCAATGAGAGAAAATAAAAGAAAGAAAAAGGAAAACAACACCTCCATAAAACCCCCAGAACAATTATCCAACAAGTTTCCAAAAAAATAAATAAATAAATAAAAGGCCTGAAGACGAATTCAGTATAGTGATATTGTAGAAACTCAGTGAGGTACAAGATCATACAGATGAACAATACAAAGAAATTAGAAAAACAGTAAAGAATATAAATGTATAAATATATAGCATTAAAAAGGAACCACATAGATATCACAGAAGAATTTAATTAATGAAATAAAAAATACAATCAAGAGCTTCAAAAAAGTTAGATCAAGCAGAGGAAAAAATCTCATAATTTAAATACAGGTCTTTTGAAAGAACCCTACCAGACAAAACAAAATCAAACAAAGAAGGAAAGAAAAAGAAAAAAGAAAAATAACACATGAAGAAAACCTGCATGATGTAGGGACACCACAAAGTAACAAAATATGTTAATTTTGGATATCTCAGAGGGTGAAGAGAAATTAAATGGCAGAGAAGACTCTATTTTACAAAATAACAACTTAAAAATCCCCAAGTCTAGAAAGGGTTTTAGATATATAGATACAGTAAGCTTGGAGAATGTCAAAAACAGTAAGAGAAAAACAGCTGGTTAAATATAGGAGAAATCTCATTAGACTAACAGCAGATTTCTTATCAGAAATCTTATGGGCCAGAACAGAATATAATGATTATTCAAAGTGCAGAGTGAAAAAGAGAACAAAAAAGAACCCCAAAACTTGGCAGTCAAGAACAAATAGCTGGCAAAATTATCCTTCATAAGTGAAGGATAAATAAAGATTTCCCAGACCAAAACAAAAAGCCAGTAAATTTATCACAACCAGGCTGGCCATACAAGAAATGCTTAAGGGAGTTATACCCCTAGAAGCAAAAAGATGATACCTACTATAATGAAAACACAGAAAAGTATACAACTAACTAGTAGAGCAAAGAGAAAAATGAGGAATAGAAAGGACTCAAATGTTACCATTACAAAAGACCACAAAATCATAAATATATATAATAAGAGAGAAAGAAAGGAACAAATGATATGCAAAACAACTGGAAAACATGTCATTAACAAATGACGGCATAAATCTTCACATAGCAATAATAACAATGAATGTAAACAGATTAAATATTACATTTAACAGACAGACTGAATGAATGGTTAACAAGACACGTCCTCACTATATACTGTCTACAAGAAACTCACTTCATCTGTAAAGATACATATAGGCTGAAAGTAAATGGATGAAAAAAATAGAAACATAAACCAAAAGTGAGCAGGAATATCTATACTTACATCAGATAAAACAGACTTTATGTCAAAAATAGTAGAAAGAGACAAAGAAAGTCATTATATAGTGATGAATGGGTCAACTTTGCAAGAGTATACAAGTGTAAATACATATGCACCCAACACCAGAGTACCAAGATATCTAAAGCAAATATTATCAGATCTTAAAAAAAAGATAGAATTGAATACAATAATAGTTGGGGAGTTTAACATCCTACTCTTAGCAATAGATGGATCATCTAGAGAGAACATCAACAAAGAAACATTATATTTAAACTGCACTTTAGACCAAATAAGCCTAACAGACATGTACAGAACATTTCATCCAACAACTGCAGAATATGTATTCTTCACCTGTAATCCCAGTTACTCAGGTGGCTGAGATGGGAGGATAGCTTGTAGCCAAGAATTGGAGACCAGCCTAGGCAACATAATGAGACTACCTCTCTAAAATAAGTTTTTAAAAAATAGCCAGGTGCGATGATGCACCGGTACAACCAAGTTGCTCAGGAAGCTGAAGTGGGAGGATTGCTTGAACTCCAGAGTTCAAGACTGCAGTGATATGACTGCACTACTGCATTCTAGGTTTGGTGACAGAGCAAGACCCTGTCTCTAAAAACAAAAAGATACGATGAGATGCAAATTCATCCCATCAGAACATGAAACATTGTCCAAGATAGACTGTATGTTAGGCCATAGAACAAGTCTCAACAAATGTAAAACATTGAAATTATATCAAGTACTTTAAAACCACAATGGAATAAAACTAGAAATCAATAGCAAGAGTAACTTGGAAACTGTGCAAATGATTGAAAATTGAAACAGCATGCATCTGATTAACCATTGAGTCAACGAAAACATTAAGACAATTTTTTCTAAAAAAATTTAAAAAAAATTCTTGAAAAAAGGAAAATGGAAATGCAACATACGAAAACCTACGAGATACAGCAAATGCAGTGCTAAGAGGAAGGTTTATATTAGCAATTAACACCTTCATCAAAAGTGTAGAAATATTTCAAATAAACAACCTAACGATGAAACTCAAGTAACTGGAGAAACAAGAACGAACGAAACCAAAAATTAGTAGGAAAAAAAAAAAAAGGGTCAGAGCAGAACTAAATAAAACAGATAATTTAAAAAACAATACAAAGTATCAAGGAATGAAAAGTTATTTATTTTAAAATATAAACAAAATTGATAACCCACTAGCTAGGTTAACCAAGAGAAAAAGACGAGGGATCCAAATAAAGTCAGAAATGAAAAAGGAGACATTACAATTGGTACCACAGAAATATAAAAGATCATCCTAGGCTACTATAAGCAACTATACACGAACAAACTGGAAGACCTGGAGGTGATGGATAATTTCTGCACACATGCAATCTTCCAATATTGAGTCAGGAAGAAATAAAAACATCTCAACAGTCTAATAATGAATAATGAGGTTGAATAAATAATAATACGTCCAGTAAGAAAGAAGAGCCCAAGACCTGATGACATGGCTTCCAAATTCTACCAATCTTACAAAAAATAACATCAATTCTCTTCAAAGTATTCCAAGAAATAGGAAAGGAGGGAATTCTTTCTAATTTATATTATGAAACCAGTATTGACCTGATACCAAAGCCAATCAAGGAAATAGCAAAAAATAAAACCACAAGCCAAGACCCCTGATGAACATAGATGCAAAAATCCTCAACCAAATCCTAGTAAACTAAATTCACTAACACACCAAAGAGATAATACACCATAATCAAAAGGAATTTATCCCAGGAATGCAAGGAAAGTTGAACATATGCAAATCAATAAATGTCACATCAACCGAATGAAGGATAAAAACCATGCAATCATCTCAATAGATTCCAAAAAGGCATTTGGCAAAATTCAATATACCTTCATGCTAAAACTCACAACAAACTAGGCATAGATGAAACATATCTAGATATAATAAAGGCCATATTTAAAAAATCCACATTTTACATTATACTGATGAAGGAAAGTTGGAAGTTTTTCTTCTAAGAACTGAAACTAGACAAAGATACTCACTCACGACTCTTATTCAGCTGCGTATTGAAAGCCCTAGGCAGAGCAATCAGGCAAGATAAAGAAATGAAAGCTATCCAAATTGGAAAAAGGAAAGTCTAATGGTCCCTCTTTGCAGATGACATGATTTTTATTTATCTAAAAAACCTAAAAACCACCCAAACACTCTTAAATCTGATAAGCAAGCTTGGTAAAGTTGCAGGATACAAAATCAACATACAAAAATTAGTAACATTTCAGTACACTAATAGCAAACTAGCTAAAAATCAAGTAAGCAATCTCATTTACAATAGGTGCAAAAGTTAAAATACCTAGAAATGAATTTAACTTAGAAGGTGTAACATCTCTTCAAATAAAGCTCCAAATCATTTATGAAAGAAACTGCTGAGAAAGCAAACAAATGAAAATATAGCTCATGCTCTTGGATTGGGAAAATTAATATTGTTAAAATAACCATACTACTCCCAAAGCAATGCAGTTTCAATGCAATGTCTATCAAAATACCAATGACATTTTTCACAGAAGTAGAAAATTCTGAAATTTTCAAATTCTGAAATTTGTTTGGAACCAGAAAAGAAAAACATGAATAGCTCAAGCAAACCTGAGCAAAAAGAACAAAGCTAGAGGTGTCACACTACCTGACTTTAAAAAAGAGCGTAAGGCTATAGTAACTAAAACAACATGGCATTGCTTTATAAAGAGACACATAGGTCAGTCGCAGTGATTCTTGCCTACAATCCAGCATTTTGGAAGGCTGAGGCAGGTGGACCGCCTGAGGTCAGGAGTTTGAGACCAGCCTGGCCAACATGGTGAAATCCCATCTCTACTAAATACAAAAAATTAGATGGATGTGGTGGCAGGCACCTGTAATCCTAGCTACTCGGGAGGTTGAGGCAGGAGAATTGTTTGAAACCAGGAGGCAGAAGTTGCAATGAGGCAAGATCGTGCCATCTCGGGTGACAGAGTGAGACTGTCAAAAAAAAAAAAAAAAAAAAAAAAGACACATAAAACAATGGAACAGAATAGAGAACCCAGAAACCCAGAAATAAACCCACATATTTACAGCCAAGAACACACATTAGGGAATGGACACCCTCTTTGATAAGTGGTCCTTGCAAAACTGGATACCCATGTGCAGAACAATAAAATAGAACCCCTATCTCTCACCATGTAGAAGAATCAACTCAAAATTGATTTATGGAGTTAAACGTTAGACCTAAAACTATAAAACTGATGTAAGAAAACATAGAAGAAACACTTCAGCTCATTGGTCTAGGCAAAGATTTTATGGCTAAGACCCCAAAAGCACAGGCAACAACAACAAAATTAGAAAAGCGGCACTGTATTAAACTAATAAACTCATGCACAGTAAAGGAAACAATCAATAGAGTGAAGAGATAACATGTTGAATGGGAGAAAATATTTGCAAAATACTTCTCTGACAAGAGACTATTATCTGGAATATACAAGTAATTCAAGCAACACAGCAGCAAAACACACACACAACGACAGCAGCAACAACAACCATACAAATCATGCTATTAAAAAGTGAGCAAAGAATCTATGTTGACAGTTTTCAAAGGAAGACACAGAAATTACTACCGGTTTGTACAAAAATGTTCAACATCATTAATCATCAGAGAAATAAAAATAAAAACCACAATGGCATATCACCTTACTCCAGTTAAAATGGCTATTATCAAAAAGAAAAAAGTAACAAAAACAGGTGAAGATGCAAAAAAATGGACCTCTCATATAGTGTTGGTGGAAATTTAAATTAATACAGTCATTATGGAAAACAGTATGGTGATTTCTCGAAAACCAAATAATAACACTGTTATACCATCAGGAATCTCACTAATTAGTGTTTATCGAAAGGAAAGGAAATATATCAAAAGAATACTTGCACCCTTATTGTTGGTGCATTGCTATTCACAATAGCAAAAAGAGGGAGTCTATCTAAGCGTACATAAATGGATGAATGCATACAAATATGTGGCATATTTACACAATGGAACACCATTCAGCCATAGAAAGAGTAAAGTCAAGGAAGAGAAATAATTTGGTCAAAATCACATACCTAGTAAGTCTCAGGGCTCAGAGTCAACTAACATCTTGACTTTTAAGACCTTCAATAATCTCTTCTGATTTTGAGCCCAGAAGAACCACAAAACTCAAAGGCGTTTGTGGGAGAATAGAAAAATCCTATGAGTAAAAGTCTGCAACAGGAACTGCCAAAAAGAAAGGGAATTATAATTAATATATCCCAATAGCTAAGAATTGCTTTTTTTTTTTTACTAAAAGAAAAAAAGTTTTGGTAGACTCATAATATTTATAAATAGTTTTTCTCCTCAACAAGGGGAGCAACAAGAAGAGATAGAATAAATAAAAAGATTAACTTCCTGTGTTGGAATAGCCAGAGTGGTGGCCAGAGAAGTATCTTCTACAAAAACAGCAGATGTTGGTATCAGGTCATGGAAATTCAAGGAAGCCCTGACCACGAGGAAGAAGAAAAAAGGGTCTTGAGGTCTTGGATGAGTGAAGGAGCAGAAAAAGGTAATACCTACACCCTGAAAAATCTGAATTTATAGAACAGTATGACAGGAAAGTAATCTGCATATCAAAAAACTAAAGGGCATGAAGATCTTTCCACCAGTAGCATTGGGCAGCCTGGAGAGCAGCGCCAGCATTTTCTGGGGGCACTAGTGTAGTGACCAGCCCTTGGATCCTTTGCATGACTCTCCTTCACATCCAGCTGAGGATGCTGCCAGAATTGCTGCTATTTAACCGGTATGCAATGGTATCACTACACATTTTTAAAATGTTGAAGCATCAGTATGCTAAATGGCAAGTGAGTGCTTCCCTGAGTCCAGTGGGCACCTGCTATCACCCTTATCCTTTCCCCAAGGGCTCTGCTTCAATTCTGCTTCAACACTGCTTCTACACTGTGCTCCTTCTGAGAGTTTGGTCTCATCATATTTTGAGTGTCCCTCCTGGCAGGCCATCAAAAAAGGGGCTGCTTTGTAAAGTATTGTCCCTATAAGGCACACACTTCATTCCCTTTCAAAGTTCACTTTCTCATTTAGCTCTGTATACATTTTTATTAATTGACTTCTTATATTTTTATGAGTACATAGTAGGTATATGTACACATACACATATATATGGAGTACATGAGGTATTTCAACACAGGTGTACAATGAGTAATAATCACATAAGGGTAAATGGGGTATCTTTATCTACTTCTCATCCGTCCTAAGTGTCAAAGTTCTTCAGACTGTGGTCGCCCCATGTTTGGGTATACTTAGTCCCAGTGACATTGTTCCTGACCTTTACTCATCCAAAGCTCTGATTTTTCTGTATCTGCTACTAGCAAATTGCACAACTAGTCTAATCTTAAATTTGTAAAAATACCAGACATTAGAGCAATAAAAATTTTAGAAAGAGCTATGCACAAATAAAGTATTAGCATAGCATTTCAAATTTATTCGAAACCTACACACCTGATATGATAACACAGCAAAAAACTCATGAACTTATCTACACATGAATAATTTTTTGAAGTGCCTTTTTATCTATGTCAATCAGGCTTGAGGCATGGGCAGAGGGCATGAAATGTTTTCGTAGGGTAGACCTTTATGAACCTCAGGGTTTCAAAACTGCTGTGAGTTAACACACTTTGGCCTTTGGCTCTAGATGAGTCAGGGTAATTATTAAACAAAGTCAATTTGCGGGGGACAGTTCTCTGTAAATAGGAGAATTCATCATAGCATCCTGAATATCCACTGTCATCAACTGAGACCTCAGATTCTACAATTTGGAATGCCTCCCACGATGTTCACATTTTATGATCTTTTCTCACATTAAGTTAGATTTCTGGTTATAAACTGGGAAGAGAAAAATACTAGGCAATGTTTCTTTAAACAAAGTTCTTATAGCTTCTCAGTTGTGTCTACACAGCAGATCTCTTTTAATCTGTGTTCATCCCTTTCATAGCAAAAGCTTTCATTGACAATTGTAATAATGGTCTCTAAATCCTGGTTTATAGGAACGTCAAAGACACCAAATCAGGTGGACACTTGTATTTTTCCAGTCAAACGGGACTTTCTTCCACCTGTTTTATTAAAACTTAAACACTCCATGAGGTATCTTCTTTCATGTATTAGGGTCCCACTCTAAGACTCAAATGATTGTATAAAAACATTCCTGAAAAAAACAGAAAAGCTATGAAAAATCTGCCCCCCGTATTTATTACATTGTCACAGTTTCTTGTTATTTCCCATATAGCTGATTTTTAAAAGATCAGGGGTAAAGCTCCCACAGAGATTGGAGCCTTCATTTACTGAATTCACTAGGAATGCAGCATGCAACTCTGTTAAGTCATCTTGCTAAATGACAAATGAAATTCCAGAGGCCAAGGTTTGCTGAGAAAAACACCTCTCCTTCACTTGATCTCCTTAAAACAACCAAAGACTCTGTTGGCCTAATTTTTGTAATATTGAGCTTTTTCCTGGATAAACCGTCTGGCCTCCTATTTAATCAAGTCAGAAACTTTGAATACAAGTTGAATCCTAGCTTTGCTTGATGTTGGTGGCTTCCTCCAGTATTTTCCTTGAACAAAACAGTAAATTGCTTCTGTTTATTTTCAGTATTAAAAATTATCTGCATGATTTTCTGCTTAGATTTGACTATTATCTTTTCTATTTACTCATTAAATAATCAATAGCTAGGAAAAATTTTACATTAATGAACTTTTCTATTTTTGTGTGTTTAATTCTAATTTAAAAAGTAAAATTTTGATTTATCTCTTTCTCTCAAGCAATATGTAATGATAACCTCAGAAAAAATTTTAACGGTAACCTATCAATTTCTGTATTTTTTGAGAATTCTGTTTCACATGTAAACTGTGAATGAATACTTTCGATTTATTTTAAGAAATATGCTGTCTTTGAGGCTAGTGTTCATATGATCATTTGCTCTTTGGATTCTAACAAGATTACAGGAAAAAGTTTTAGAAGGATGCTCACAAGTAGAGTGACTTTCTTTGGTTATACAATTTTATCTGAGAAAACTTTCACTCTGCTTTCTGTATAAAAAAAGGAAAACCTTGAGAGAAAAATTATAACTTTTCCTGGCTACAGTCTTCACCTTTTCTAGAATTTTGTTTTTAATCTCATACACATTTGCCAACAATTAATTGAGGTAAATCTACTAAGGGGCTACATCATACATAATCGCCAGTACTAAATTCTTCTTGTGTAATTAGAAAGCTAACTGCCACTATGAACCAAGAGAACTATCTTTCTAGAGAAACAGTCATCACACTTTGCTTTTACTTTTCAATGTTTTGGGTTTTGATTTATATTAAATTTCATTTACTGTCACTCAGTTTTCTTAATTTCTCAAAGATCTCCCCTCTCTTATCACTTCCTTAAGTATATCAGACTTAA
This sequence comes from Rhinopithecus roxellana, assembly GCF_007565055.1. NCBI lineage: Eukaryota > Metazoa > Chordata > Mammalia > Primates > Cercopithecidae > Rhinopithecus > Rhinopithecus roxellana. The sequence goes on along the minus strand of NC_044549.1, from coordinate 5,298,219 downwards.
CACTTTCTCCAATTTAATAAAAATTTTGTGGTGACAAAATATAAGATCAACATTCAACAAGGTGACTTGATATTTAGGCATCGTGCAAGAAATTTCTGGGAAAGAGTCACTAAGACTTGATCCCTCTGATCTTCCCTTTTCTTTAATGTTGTTTTAATTTAGTATCACGCTCGAGTGTAATTTGTGATTCTTTACCTTTAAGTTGGGACAATGACAGTATCTCATATCATCATCTCATTATTTGTCTTCTTAATAAGTTTTTGCCAAAAATTTATATGTCAGGATCAAGTTACATTGCAAATACTTCTACACTATTTTGTGGTTGGCATCTTCTTTACATACAGTGCCGTGCCCAGTGAGGTATAGAATAAAAATACAGTAATGTTTATTTTAGTGAGGAGATGCTTCCTGCCCAACAAAATGTGAAGGATTTTTAAAACATGAAGAAAAACAAAGAAAAAAAGAAAGAGGGATAGAAAAAAAGAGTCAGCAAGAGAGAAAATGCATGAGAAAGACTACCAAATGAAATATTAAAATTGATATATTTATAATAAAAATATATTTTCAATATATATTACAAATGTTTTATGATATTTATACAAATCCAACTGAATAAATGATTATTCACAAAATATACTCCAGGCTCAAGTAAAGAAATAAACTTTAAGAGGCATAGTTACAATATAGACTTATGTCAATATTGTATTATCTTTTCTCAAAGAGGCTAGAGCTACCATTAATGAGAATATGTGTGGAATAATTACATTTCAGCCAAGAGGATATGGTGAAATTCAAAACATATATAAATCATACTTTCACAATTCTTGCATTATGGAGAAGTCACCTCCATATCCAGGAATATATATATATATATATAAAAGTGTATGTATCTTAACTCCCTAGAATTTAATGACAGATTACAAAGACAAACAAAACCAAAAATCAGGATAGGATAAAACTCTGAGAGCTTTGTTAGACCATAAACTACATCTCTACACGTAGAATTGTGTGTGTGTTTAAATACATACATACATACATGTAACAACAGAGATTAGGAAATGAAGCATCTCATACAATTTTGCAGCCGGTGAACACTTTCAGGTCCCACAGCTGATTCTCTCCCCTTGACTGAGAACCCAAAGTTATCGTCTACCCTGTCTCACAATCTAACCATGAAGTCTAATTGATCACTGTGTATCTAGGAATAAAATAAATAGTAGTGAACTAAAATATTACTTGATTTTTAACAGGAAATCCTCTAGGCTCACTGTCAAAAACCTGACTTGTGTAGCTAAAATGGCAAGTCACTGATCTTAATATCAAGTGTTCAGACTTAAGCCAGTTTAAATGCTCATTAATGGAAGCCTAAGCTTCCCTGAGAAAGGATAATACAATATTGACATCAGTATATATTGTAACTGTACCTGAAATCCTTCCCCAGGAGTAAAAATAGCCACTATCCAGAATATCTCTGCATGAGAAAAGAAATCATCCACTCATTTTGAGAGTTATTGGATACTGGCTGTATATTAAACCCAGTTATTGAGGACCCCAAAATGACACTGGGGTCCACCAGTCAAAACGGGTGTTCATATTAAAAATAGCATTTTGGCCCAAGTTCAAAGGGCAGTAAATACATACTTTGGATTAGCATGGTGACGGCATGACTATTCCCTGAGTGCAAAATAGATCTATGGCATCCTATTGGTTCTCTTTTTTGTTTATCTGCAGAAATCCAATACACAATGGTATACCTTCCATTCATGCCTTGCCATAGAACTATGTCAAAGTTACTAGTGTCTGCTGTCATCTCTTTCAAAGGTATTTGAACACATCCCCCTGTATTTCATTGATCCTTTAAATAATGGCATCATGATAATTGAACCTAATGAGAAAAAACTTTGGAAGAATCTTCCCTGCCTTTTTTTCTAGTAGGTGGCACATAAAACATATGGCCTGCCACCTCTTTCTGGGAATCCAAAGTATAGAACCGTTTGGAATATCTGCTTCAAAGTTAAATATAACTTGCTGTACATATCTCTAAAAAAGAGGCAAAATTCTTTTTGGTATTTGGATTTAGAAGCAAGACTCAAATATATTTTAATTTGATACCCCCAAATATTTACTGGTTATGCCAGCTTTGAAGCCCCAAAAGATGGTTTGTTTGAACTGCAGTCAGATATAACATGCCATTTGGATCCAATGATAAAGCAGTCTCATGATACCCAACTGATCTTCAAAAATAGAATTGTCAAAAGGAATGTGTGATGAGCATCTAAGAACAGAAATCCAGACAGCTGACCCACAGATCCTAGAGGAAAGCCGAGTCAACTTCTACAGATAAATACTTTCTTTTTCAGAAACAGCTTTTGGCTTCTTATTTGACCAAAGACCTGACTACAGGACATCAGGTGACTATCTGGCTTGAGCTATGCACAATGAACTAGATATTGTCTAATACATTAAGACATAACTTTGTCCTAAATTCACCATGAAGTGGAAGTGGTATATAGGATTGGATCAAGTAGGTCCTGAAGATTTAAATCATTTGTATGAGCAGATAGCTCACACACTTATGATACTTACTCCTGCTTCATTGCCTCTTTCTCAATCCATAGCATGATTTTATAGGAAGCTGTTTGTAACCATTGACAAAAATCATAAATAAATATTTTGATACCTTTTTTTTTGTTTTAAACAATATGCTGACACTAATCAGAAATTTACTGATGGAGCATAACACGATAATCCTAAATAAGACAGTCCCTGAAGAGCAGTGGTAAAAATGTCTTTTTGAGGAGAATGTTGAACAACTCAGTTGGTGCTGTATTGGCTTGCCATTGCTAAAAATTCCTGTACCTGTTAGACATTCCTACAAAATTGATAAATAGCATCTATAGTGCCTCAGTGATATTACGCAATCAATATTCATTTCTCATGCATTTTCAGGTTCCGCTGTTATAGGCTGGGCTCAAGTTAATTTCAGCTGTCATGCTTACGTGGTCAGATATGCTGTTGGTTTTACATGTCTCTCATCTTCCTCCTGAGATCAGGGAGCTACTTTAATAGTTAGAAAACAAGAGACTAGAGATCAATCCTTAATGTTTACATTCATCTCAAAGCTTTGGTTGCATCCAATATAATAACATGACACGGGCCAAACAAATCATATGGCTTAGAACAGTCAAGATTTGAAGATCATTCTGGCCATGGTAAGGACACTGCAAAGTATAATGGCAAAGGGCAGGAATTCAGAGAGAGGATAACAATTGGGGCCAAGTAATGTAATCTATTATATTTACTTATCCTGTACTAACAGCCAAAATTATAGATCTACACCAATTAATTGACTTGCTAATGTTCTTGGCTTGACAAGTAGAAATATGGAAAAAACGGGACTGGAAAATTGATTCCAAGGGTATCTAGAGAAGAGGATTGTGAATGGATATTACAAAGTGGACTGAAATGTGTGGCTATTTGTGTTCTGTATGACGGCTTACCAAAGGATGTCAACTCCAGGGTATGCTCAGAATAATCATACAGACAAAATGACACATTTCATGGATGCTAATTAGCCTCATTTCTCATCTATCTAGTTCAGCCCATTTTGATTAACCTGGGCCTCAAAGAAGCCATATCTGACATAATTAAGGAAAAAGCAATAAACAAATCTGTCCTTTAAATATAGTCCAATATTTGGGGATTCACAAATCATGTCCTCCTTCTTATTGTCATCATCTATCTTCCTGACCATAAGGTCAACTGAATTTCTTTTTATTTCTTCAATTACAAATAAAAAATGCACGCATAAATATAAATGGTAGTGAACATATGTGGAGGTTAGGGTAAAGGGTAACAGTTCAAATAGCCTAAAGGTTTTACTATCACGTAATGATTTATTTCTTATAATCTCTAGAAATTTAACAATACTGTGTGATTTAGCTCAGTCTTTCATCATTTTCAATAGCAGCACGGCATAAATACAAAACTGACCTGAACGCCTGTTATAGGTCTTCCACAGTACTTCCAAAGAAATACTTTTGTGAGGCGAATGATATCATGCATAATCCCTGCTTAAAAACTTGAAGCCTTTCCTTATCGCTTTAAGAGTATTGTCCAACTTGGCTTGGCAGAAATAAAGCATTTGCATTTAGGCTTATCTTTCTAGCTTATCATTTTCCATATCCCCACCTACATTCAATACCACAGGATGACTGTTTCTCTTTTTTTACTTGTAGTTAATATATATGCCAAGGCATTTTGTTTGATAGACTCTCCATTCAGATATTTAATGTTCTCTTGTATATAAATCTCTGAGTTAGTTCTTAGTTCCTGTTCCATCAGTACTCCATAGTCAAAAATAATTGGAATCTTTTGGGTAAAAATTTTAAAAACAAAACAATCTTTGGGCATCCTTTCATTGTTTTAAGCTCTTCTATTCATACCAAAATATGTGGGTAGTCTTGACTCTCATGGTAGACTCTCCCCTTCATGCCAGATCACATGCTAAGAGCCTCTTTTATATACATTTCTGTAACTAAACGTCTGCAAAAGTCTCCCCTTCTGTTTAGCATGCTCATCACTTCTCAGCCTAGTCTTGTGTGGCTATAGATTTATTCTTGATTATTTTTTAAATTTCCTGTTCTAGGAAATTTCAGCTTAATCTTGCACTTCGTGTGTCACTTATACTACATAGTCTGCCTTTAAATATGCTGTTCCCTGGCTCCTTGGTTATCTTTTCCTCCCATTGCATTTGGCTAACAACAGCTCACCTTTCAGCCCCTCTCTTCTTCCTGACTGTATTTGATTCAGCCAAGGGCCTTTCTGATGTGTTGCCATGTCATCTTATGAAGTCCTCTATCTTAGCAATATCATGTTGTTTTCTAATATTTTCTTTGTCTCTGGTTCTCATTGGAACACAAGCTCCTGGAGGACAAGATGGTACCTAAATGTTTTCTTTGGCGGGGGGGTGGGGGGGGGTAAGTTAATATATTTTTTAAGCTGTTTATCAATCAGAAATCCATTTAGTCCTCTTTTGATTATTACTGAAACCTCAGAGAGGTTTTCAGAGGCCCAAGATCTAAAATAGCTATTGATCTTCTTCTGAACTTGAGATCTAGTTTTAAAATATCACCATCGAAAAAAACTCCCCATGAACACATTCTCTTGCAACTTCAGCAGAAAGAAAAGAAAATATATAAAGTTACATGTGGTCATGTCTAGTATATTAAGATCCAAACACAAAACCAACATGTAGTTTCAGCCATTTACAAAATTATGCATTTGGTTTTTTATTTTCTGATATCTTTTACATTTCTCTGATTAGAATTTAGATCCATGAAAAACCAGAGTACATAACATGAACCTGGCTCTGTTCTAAGAATTTAAAGTATATTTTACATGCCTCTTGCAATTGTTCTATAAGGTATGTCCTATAATTAAAATTATTTTACAAATGAGACAACAGAGAGGCTATTTAAAGCAACTTGGTAGCAAATGGTGGAGCCAGGATTTTGAGTTATTCCATTGGCTCCAGAGTAATTTGCTTAGTTATTAAATTACGTGTCCTTCTGCTTGGTCATTTGCAAGTCAACAGCCTAATACTGAACCTCTTGGCTGACAAATACCTTCTAGAGATCTATAACATAATTATTTATTAGCTATCAGTGCTAAAACAAAGTGAAAATCATAAGAAAATAGAGGATAGAGGAATAGAGGAGAAATGGTGTTTAAGGTCAGATGGCTGTCTGAATGCCCAACTCCTAGGCAAACGCCAGTTCCAACTAGATGTGCTTTCTCCTTCCGAAGCTGAATTGGGTCAGCCCAGATCTTTAGATTGGGTTCATGAATAAATCGACTTCTGGGGTAGGGTAGTTTGCTTTGGCATTTACTATCAAATTCATTTGTGAACTAGATCAACAGACTATTTTTAGCATGAAGAAGTCAACAGATGAATGAGCAACATTTTCATTTCTAGAATATTTCAAAGTTTCTATTAACATATGCAACTTCACCTCCTGCAATTCTTCCTGCTGTTCCTTAAAAACAAAATGCCACGTTGCCTATAACCTGGTTATATTAAAAGGAAAATAAGTTATTGCATGGTTTTAGGTACTATTTAGTTTAAATGGCTCTGCTGGTACATTTTCTGAAAAAGTAAAAACACACTTGAACTGTTTGTTAGTGAATATTTTATTTTATTATTTTATGAGAAAAGAGTAATAAATGATGATGTTTTATCATCCTTACCTACTTTTCAATAAAGTTACTGTGCTATTATATCATATTAGAATAAAACTGTGGATGTAGGTGAATTTGTTATTTTTTAGAAATCCGGCCAGGCACCGTGGCTCACGCCTATAATCCCAGCATTTAGGGATTAAAAAGTCAGGAAATAATAGATGTTGGAGCCGATGTGGAGAAATAGGAACACGTTTGCACTGTTGGTAGGAGTGTAAATTAGTTCAACCATAGTGGAAGACAGTGTGGCGATTCCTCAAGGATCTGGAACTAGAAATATCATTTGACCCACCAATCTCATTACTGGGTATATACCCAAAAGATTATAAATCATTCTCCTATAAAGACACATGCACACATATGTTTATTGCAGCACTATTCACAATTGCAAAGACTTGGAACCAACCCAAATGTCCATCAATAATAGACTGGATAAAGAAAATGTGGCACATATACACCATGGAATACTATGCAGCCATAAAAAAGGATGAGTTAATGTCCTTTGCAGGGACATGGATGAAGCTGGAAAGCGTCATTCTCAGCAAACTTAATATAGAAAGAGAAAACCAAAAACCACATGTTCTCACTCATAAGTGGGACTTGAACTTTGGAGAACACATGGACACAGGAAGGGGACCATCACACACTGGGGCCTCTCAAGGGGTGGGGGGCTACAAGAGGGATAGCATTAGGAGAGATAGCTAGTGTAGATGACGGGTTGATGGGTGCAGCAAACCAACAAGGCATGTGTATACCTATGTAACAAACCTGCACATTCTGCACATGTATCCCCAAACTGAAAGTATAATAAAAAAAATTAAAAATAAAAATAAACTACGTTTAGAACTTTATTTGTAATTGGCACTTGCATAAACTTTTTTGTCATTATTCAACTGATGACAAGGTACAAAGAAGGATCATAATCTTATGTCATTGTTTAGCTAATATGGTACATATAAACAATTTATAGCTTCCCCCAACAATATTTGATATTCACTAAGAGTTTGATTCACTCTGATATCTTGAAATATATTTTTAATACATAGTGTGAAAGAAATATTTTTCATATTTATTGTGAACTCTTTTAGAAAAAACCCATTGATAGAATTTGAGATGGGATGTTTTAGGCACTAAATTACATTAAAATTGTGTGAATATGGAACTTCCTAGGAAATTAAAGCAATCATACATTTTGTAGATATTAAAGTTTTAAGCATTATATTTTGTAAATATTTAACTCCATGAATAAACGCTCTTTAGTGAAGACATAAGACTACTGTGACTAAATTCTTCTTGAGGTCAATGGAAACATTCTGGTACTACATAGCCCTTAAATTATTTATAAAGCCAATAAGAATTTATTTATAGCAGAGGTAATTGATTTTATAGGGTGGCTTGTTAAAAATCAAGTGTTATCATTTGTAAACCTCAGGCAACATTTCACATTGACAATGTACCATGCCTTTAGGCTAACAACATGGCCTTTAATAGCACATAATAATACAACCGAGGTTTATGTAGGGTACCTTTTGTCAGGAAAATAGATCCTCTATATGAAGTCTTGAGTATTAATTTTCATAATGTCACTTTTGTATACCCCAATTATAAATGACCTTTCATTTAGGAATTAATTATCTTGTGATTTGGCATTTTTGTGTTTGTTTCTGTTTGCCTCTGCTACTACTAAATGTTGATGACTGCCTCCTTTGGTTCAATATTCTTGTAAGAATGTGATGAGAGCAATCTAGAACAAAGCTAAATGACACATTAATATCCCCATGAGAATAAACAGCATACTGGCTAAGGGCTGGGAAACAACATAATTCTTTGTGATTTTTGCCATTTGGAACATATGAATTATAGTGAAACAGGGACATCTGGTGTAAGAGAAGGATGCAAAACTTAAAGCAGAAACGAGACTAGGATGACTTAAAATTATACTTAGATTCATTTGTTTTTGCATACCACTGCATGTAAATTTTACCCCCCGCAAAATATGAAACTCAACGTAAAGTATGTATTTATAAATACTTGGGAATAAAGTACATAAATACAGCAGAAATAAGAGGATTGAAGAATGAATAGTCAAATATATCATGAAACAAATGTATCAAAATTAACATTTTTTGTAAGTGTTAAAGGTGGTAGTTACAGAGTATTGCCATATTCACTGAGTGATTCTTTTACCTTTTCTCTATGTTTAGAAGTTTTCATAGTTAGATATTTGGGAGAAAATAAAATGTAAAAAATACACAGCACTAAAATTAACTGCAATTGGGAATACAAATACTTCATCAAGACTACTAATATTAAACATAACTCATATACATAAGAAATGCTTTAAAAAGTTGCCTTCTACTTTGCCTTTTTATTGTGAATATAACGTTTCTGTCTTTGCTATTGTTATATTGTCTGGCATCACTTAGTAAACTAAGTTCATGCTGTTAATTATGTAGCTTTTCACAATTAACATCCCTGGTATTTTTCTTCATTAAGAGCTACATTAAACACAAAACACAGAGTAAAATGTTTGTACTTTCTTGTCTCTAAGTGAGAAATATACTTAAGTTTGAGGATTTGGGGAATTTCCGAATTTGCCGTAAGATCGTACATTCCTGAAGTTGTTCTACATCCTGTCAAAGTAAGTTCCTGGAATCACAAACATCTGGAACTTCAAAGAATGTTTTAATAATAATTTTGTGGCAATATGCTAGATTTGAAATATCTTTACTTCAAAGCATATCTATACTGAAAAAAGCCCAGCACTTTATTAAAATTTTCATGAAATCCTTAACGCTATTATTTTTTCCCTTACATTTTCATGCTTCAGGAAAGAGACAAGCAAAGACTGGGCTTCAGACAGTTTTCTCTGAGTGATTAAGAAAGTAGACTTTGTGCTCAGCACATTTAAGATAATCATTAAAATTTTAGACCACATCGAGGGAATCCAATATTCAATTACAAAATTTAAGTGCTCGTTTTACTACCATAATCCTTTACAACCCTATGATCTTCGTGAAAGTAAGTGAAAATTAATAAAGTTTGCTAATAAGAGGTTCTAAATGTTCAACTGTTTTCTTTGTTAAGTGATATTCTGTTTATGATCACCCATATTGCTCCGTATTGAAAATAACATCTTTAAGCCTGCTTTCCAACAGGAAAATGTGTATGTTAGTATAAGCAATAATTAAACATTGTACTTTGAAAATATATAAAAATTAATAAAATATTTGAGGACTTATGACCATTAGTGAGACCATTTCCTACAAGATATAATATGTAATAGAATGTAGAGTTTATTTATCTGGTAGCTGTTAGACAAATATGATATAAAGCCAGACAACTCTAAGTACCTGCTTCAGAACTTTATATGCATGTGCTCATGAAAATGAATTAAACTTCTGTAATTTTCAGATGCTTCGCTTAGATAATGAATTCAATGTTATTATCTACTGTGTCAAGTTATTCTCAAGATTAAATAATATGGGACTTATAAACAAAGACATGCTGCATAGTATTTAAGAATATTGTCACTGAGCCAGACTGCAGGGTTTAAATATTAGCTCTACCACTTTTAAGCAGTGGGGAATTCACTGCATCTATTTTCTCCACAGTTTCTATAAAATGAGGATTACAATAATAGCACCTACCTGATATAGCTATTTGACATTTTAAATTAATATTTGTGAATACACTTGGATCAGTGCCCGAGAAGTGAGCACTTCATAATTTTGTTTGCCATTATAGATAAACACACATATATTACACAGTTATATAAAATATATATAAACTATTGACTGAAATTTGATGTCACTCCCAAAATTCACACGTTGGAACCTAATACCCAATGGGGTACTATTAAAAAGTGGGGAATTTAGAGAAGTGATTAAATCATGAGGACACTGCCTTCAGGAATGGAAATAGTGCCCTTAAAAAACAAAAGTTGAAAAGTCCTGTTTGCCCATCCACCATGTGAGAGCACAGAAGGCACCGTCCATGAGTTACAGGCCCTGACCGCCCATCCACCATGTGAGAGCACAGAAGGCACCGTCCATGAGTTACAGGCCCTGACCGCCCATCCACCATGTGAGAGCACAGAAGGCACCGTCCATGAGTTACAGGCCCTGACCGCCCATCCACCATGTGAGAGCACAGAAGGCACCGTCCATGAGTTACAGGCCCTGACCGCCCATCCACCATGTGAGAGCACAGAAGGCACCGTCCATGAGTTACAGGCCCTGACCGCCCATCCACCATGTGAGAGCACAGAAGGCACCGTCCATGAGTTACAGGCCCTGACCGCCCATCCACCATGTGAGAGCACAGAAGGCACCGTCCATGAGTTACAGGCCCTGACCAGACACCAAACTGTTATGCCTTGATCTTGGACTTTCCAACTTCCAGAAGAACGGTGAGCAATACATTTCTGATTACTTTTGCTTATAAATTACCCAGTCTAAGACTTTTTTTTTTTTTTTTTTTTTTAAGGAGTTTTGCTCTTGTCTTCTTACTCGGGCTGGAATGCAATGGTATGATTCATGCTCACCGCAACCTCTATCCCCTGGGTTCAAGCAATTCTCCTGCCTCTGTCTCCTGAATAGCTAGGACTACAGGCATGTGCCACCACATCTGACTAATTTTGCATTTTTAGTAGAGATGGGGTTTCCCCATGTTGGTCAGGCTGGTCTCGAACTCTCGACCTCAGATGATCCACCTGCCTCGGCCTCCCAAGTCTAAGACATTTTTATAGGGATTGAATGGATTAAGATAATATATAGAAGGCCGGGCGCGGTGGCTCACGCCTGTAATCCCAGCACTTTGGGAGGCCGAGACGGGCGGATCACGAGGTCAGGAGATCGAGACCATCCTGGCTAACACGGTGAAACCCCGTCTCTACTAAAAACTACAAAAAACTAGCCGGGCGAGGTGGCGGCGCCTGTGGTCCCAGCTCCTCTGGAGGCTGAGGCAGGAGAATGGCGGGAACCCGGGAGGCGGAGCTTGCAGTGAGCTGAGATCCGGCCACAGCACTCCAGCCTGGGCGACAGAGCGAGACTCCGTCTCAAAAAAAAAAAAAAAAAAAAAAAAAAAAAAAAAAAGATAATATATAAATTATAGTTCAATGTCTGGCACATAGTAAGATTACATTTTACAAATTAGAATATCTACCTTTTCATAGCAATGATTGTTTTTTTGAAAGAGAGAATCTGGAGGTCTAAAAATATAAAAGTTAAATTAACTCCTGTAAATTTATTACACAACATTTCTACACTACTTTGTCAAGAATGCTGACCGGGCCAGGAGCGGTGGCTCATGCCTGTAATCCCAGCACTTTGGGAGTCCAAGGCGGGTGGATCACCTGAGCTCAGGAGTTCAAGACCAGCCTTGGCCAACATGGTGAAACCTCGTCTCTACTAAAAATACAAAAATTAACTGAGTGTGGTGGTGTGAGCCTGTAATCCCAGCTACTCAGCAGGTTGAGGCAGGAGAATTGCTTGAACCCAGGAGACAGAGTTTGCAGTGAGCTGAGATCACACCACTGTACTCCAGCCTGGTGACACAGCGACACTCCAAGCTACTTGGGAGGCTGAGGCAGGAGAATTGTTTGACCCTGTAGGCAGAGGTTGCAGTGAGCCAAGGTTGCACCACTGCTCTCCAGCCTGGATGACAGAGCAATACTCCATCTCAAAAAATAAATAAATAAATAAATAAATAAATAAATAAATAAATAAATAAATAAATAGAATACTGACCCTTAGGGAACGAAGATGGCCTGACAGCAATATCTGAATCCCCATTTACAGCTATTGCCTATTTAAGCATCTCTTTAGCAGGATATGGTTTTACTTTTTCTCTCCCTTTTCTCTTTCCAAATTAGCTTGCTTTTAAGAAAACCCCTTTCCTATTAGGGGGAGATTATTTCTCTGGCAGGAAAATATAATCAGCTCTGTCACTCTTTTTAAAACTTCCTATTTGGTACTAGAATCCAAGAAACTCATGTACAGACTTCATAGTGAAGGTCTGAAAGTAGATTTAGTCAGTTCAGGTAGCAATCCTCCCAAAAGTTAAGTACATAAAACTCATCTTTATAGTCATACATATTTTTTTAAAGTTCTATAGAGCAAAGCAATTTGTTTTTCATTTTTAGCTTATTGAAAAATAGTTCACCCTGACTAATCCACAACAGTGTGCTAAGTTGGGTAAGAATACACTGGATGAGTTCCTAAGGGGAAAAAGAGAGTGAAAATTAAAACGGAATATAGAAGTGATTCATACTAAAAAATACAGTAGACATTTTAAATACATAAATTGTGCAAAGATCATTTGTTTTACCTCCATTGATAAGTGTTCTTATGCTCAAACATGAAGACTTTTTTTTAGCTTGCTATAACACTGTGCTCAACTGTACAAAAATATATCAGCTGGGCAGCTCTAAGAATCTTACAGACTAACTGTAAACTATTTAGTGAATAAAGTAGCTTGAGATGTAGATCTGATATTCACTAACTTATGTTCCTAGGAGTGGATAAGATCTTACAGGAACTAAGCGGGAAAAGACAACTACAGATCTGCAATGGATTTTCAAGAAAAAGTCCCCGTGAAGCTGTGAAAATACAAAGTTGATAGAAAGGGGCGGGGTGCAGGAATAAGGTCGTGTTGTGCTTTCTGGCTGATTCAAGGTTGGAGAAGCTGAAACAACAGAATTCACGAAAGCTTGCATGGCCATGACAGCCAAGTGCTGATTAAATGACTGAAAGGTAAAAGCTGAGCAAAATAGTATGTATTTGGCCAGAATTTTAAGATTCTAGTGAAATGATATGGTTTAGTGGGGTGAACAAATGATGGGGAGGGGTTCTCTTTCTGGCTACAACAAAAATTACCCATGCTACCCTGACCGGGTCTCTTCTGCTCATGGGTCTCTGTTGCCTTATTCACAAAATGAGTGAAAATGTCCCAACTATCCACCATGTTTCCTTAAATTTTATAATAGAGAGAAGCTAGTGGTATCATGGAGTATTAAATGAATGAAAGATGAAAGGCAAAGAAAGCAATAAAATAGATGACTTATTAAACAAGTTTTGAGCAACATAAAAGAGAGACAAGCATATTTAGTTATAGGTGAACATTTTTTCCCATATATGTAAATAACAAAGCTATTACTCTGAGTTTAACCAGACTGTATTATGACAATCATTTCTAAATGTCACTAAAACTACTATAAGCATTTTTAAAGAAAGTGATAAGTACAAATTTAAGACTACTATACTAAATTGAGATGAATATATGTATTGGCTAGTTGTTGTTTTCTTTTGTCCTAGGTGTGTAATCATTAATTATTACTACAAGCTAATTGACCCACTATAATATTATAGGGGAATGTCTAAAGTAAACTTTATTTATATTTTTTCAACATGGGCATATGAACCGTTGAGTCTAGTTGGGTGGGCATTAATCAAATAATTCCATATGATTTATAAAAGTAGTATTAGGAAAACTGGCACAGCAGGAGTTATAATGCTTATTAAATATAGAGATATTGTATATAGTCAGCTTGATAAAGAAAGCTATCCCTAAAAAATCAGGCTTAAATGAGAGCTTTATGAAGAGTAGAAATTCACTGTGTTTTTACTCAGTGTGCTGGGGGCTCTTCCTTTTGGAGAAAACATTTAAAGCTCATGCAAAGTCTTCTTTCTGCCTGGGGTAGGGAGTCTATAGGTACTTGGCTGGAATTTAAAAACTCCATTAAATATTATTCTTAGAAGACCTAAACATACTGAAAATTTCATTATGTTTGTATGGATACTAAACTGACATTGGATGGATACATATTTTCCCTCAATTATTCTAAAACCCAAAGCAATTCCATTCCACATAGAAGCAGGATTTTAAAGGGATTTTGGAAAAATGATTTTAATTTAGTGTGTTATAATAAAAGTTGACAAATTACTAAAGCTATTTTGTAAAAGATATTCCATACAGTGGGGGTGGAGGAAGGAAACCTGTTCTACCAGATATTTAAGGAATATTGCAAAGGTATAGTTATTAAACTGTGCAGTGTTGATGCAGGGACAGTGAGTCGACAGGAACACATGGCTGTGGAAAGCACTGCAAGGTCACATGACCCCTGGCATGAATATGTAATTCTATTACAGGTAGGAGTTATGGTTGAGGATTATAATCCAACATTTCACATTGACGGTATTTATACTCTACCATCCTCAAGCCAACATAAATTCACAGGGAAACATGTGTAGGATGGTCTGTCATAACATTGTGTCATCATTTGATTCTTCTCAAAGTCGATGACAAGGACCTACATGAAGCTAACTTTTCTGGAAAGTGATCTAAAAAATTTTTGGAGAAAAGGAGTGAGAACAATGTGACAGAGAAAAAGGAAAAATAGATACATTTTATGGAGATGGCTATCCATGTGGACAACTAGAGCTGAATTATCTTATTGCCTATCTGAGAAAGCATGGAAATGGTACTTTTGAATTGTTCTCTCCAGGATGGACTTGGGTCATTTATTCAGTCCTACACTTGAGGGTAATTCTTAAGTGTTAACGTCCACACTTTTTGATTGAGCAAGGTTCTTCTGCATTTTGGGGGGCAGACAAGAAGAAAAGTTTGATTTTTTTCTAGAAATGGGATGCTCCTGTATGCATGGAAGCTTCGAATCAAAGATGGCCCTACAGAACAAAAAGCTTTGGCAACACATTGCATATGATAGTAATGTATAGAATAGATATTAGTTTCCTATTCACAATAGAATATAAAAACAAAATATGTTATATAGATCCAATCAAATTTTCAGCAACTATAAAGGGAACAAACACTACATATAAAACTCTTGGACTAAAAATATTGAATTAAAAATGACAAAAACCATCAACATGTTTGAAGTATTTATATACTTAACCTCTGATTAGTAGCATATATATTTATGCATACATATATATCACATAGACATGTACATATACATCAATGAATCCACAAGAGTGAGTGTTAATGTCAGGAAGAGGAAGAAAATTTGAGCAATTTCTCCATTGGAGAATTTGGCCAAAAAAGGGGGGCTACAGGCCCCATGCGAGTCTGAATTTCAGTAGGGCAATCGTTAAACCTAAAGGTTCCAAAATGATCCAGGTCACACCGATGCAAGAGGTGGACTCCCATAGCCTTGGATAGCTCTGCTCCTGTGGCTTTGCAGGGTAAACCCCCCCCCCCCCGACTCCCCTCCTGGCTGCTTTCATGGTCTGGTATTGAGGCCTGTGGCTTTTCCAGTTGCATGGTGCAAGCTGCCCATGGATTTACCATTCGGGAATCTAGGGGACAGAGGCCCTCTTCTCCCAGCTTCATTAGGCACTGCCTCAGAAAAGAGAGTCTTAGTGTGGGGGTCCCAACCCCACATTTCCCCATCATACTGTCCTCACAGAGGTTTTCCTTGAGGGTTCCGCTCCTGTAGCAGAATTCTGTCTGGACACCGAGGCATTTCCATATATGCTCTGGTATCTAGGTGGATGTTCCTATGCCTCAATTCTTGATTTCTATGCACCTACAGGCTTAGCACCACATGGAAGCAACAAAGTCTTGGGACTTGCACCCTCTGAAGTAATGGCCCAAGCTATACCTTGGCCCCTTTTAGCCATAGCTGGAGCTGAAGCAGCTGGGATGCAGGACACCATGTCCCAAGGCTGCACAGAGCAGGGGGCCCTGAACCCGGCCCACGAAATCATTTCTCCCTCCTAGACCTGTGGGTCTATGATGCGAGGGGCTGCTGTGAATGCATCTGACATTCCCTGGAGACATTTTGCCCAACGTCTTGGTGATTAACATTTGGCTCTTTGTTACTTATGCAAATTTCTGCAGCAGGTTTGAATTTCTCTCCAGAAAATAGGTTTTTCTTTTACATCACATTGCCAGGCTACAAACTTTCCAAATCTTTGTGCTCTGCTTCCTCTTGAACACTTTGCTGCTTAGAAATTTCTTCCACCAGATACCTTAAATCATCTCTCTCTAGTTCGAAGTTCCGCAGATCTCTAGGGCAAGCTCAAAATGTCACTTGACTCTTTGCTTGAGCATAGAGTCACCTTTATTCCGTTTTCCAAAAAGCTCCTCATCTCTATCTGAGACCACCTCAGCCTGGACTTCGTTGTTAATATCACTATCAGCATTTTGCTCAGAGCCATTCAACAAGTCTCTAGGAAGTTCCAAACTTTCCCATATCTTCCTGCCTTCTTCTGAACCTTCCAAACTGTTCCAACCTCTGCCTGTTACCAGTTGCAATGTCCCTTCCACACTTTCAGGCATCTTTACAGCAATGCCCCAGTACCTTGGTACCAATTTACTGTATTAGTCCACTCTCATGCTGCTATGAGCAAATACCTGAGAATAGGTAATTCATAAAGGAAAGACGTTTAATTGACTCACAGTTCTGCATGGCTGGGGAGTCTGAGGAAACTTACCATCATGGTGGAAAGCACCACTTCACAGGATGACAGGAGAGAGAATGTGTGCCAGCAGTGGAAATGACAGATGCTTATAAAGTCATCAGATCTCATGAGACTCACTGATTATCATGAGAACAGCATGGGGGAAACTGCCCTATGAATCAATTACCTCTACCTGGTCCTGCCTTTGACATTTGGGCATTGTTACGATTCAAGGTGAGATTTGGGTGGTGACATAAAGCCAAAGCATATCACCATGTTTCTGAGAATCAAAGAGAAATGAATAAAGTTATGATATATATGAAATAAATGTATAAGACATAAGGTTATTATCTTTATGCCTATAGAAAATGTTAAAAGTCTTTGAGCTAGAACCACTTTATAAAATAATCAAGGAGGCTCAAAAAGAAGTGAAAATATAAAACCCACTGAAACATTTTAGAATATATTTACTTATAAATATCTTAATAATTTTAATATTATCCAAAAAAACTGAGACTAAAAAATACATCATATGATTTATTTTTACTAAAGGGAACACTTAAAACCAGTATTTGGAAGAGAGAACATAATTATGAAAATCTATATGCTATTAAATATGTTTCTTTTCCTTGACATGACAGAATATCCACTTTAAATATTTTAATACTGCTTGTATTTGCATGAAATAACTCGCCAGGGATACACAAGAAACTGGAAACTGTAGCTATCTCTAAAGAGGAAATCAGAGAGGCATGTGGTGATGGAGGAAAAAAGACTTACATCTGTGCCTCTGCTTTTATTATTCAAAATATTCAGTGTTCATTATCTATCCAAAAATCAATAATATAATTTAGTCCAAAATATGAAACAAAGCAAACTTCTAAAATTTCATAACCAGTACAGAGAAAGCAATTATGTAAGCCTTCATGTTATTGACATATGATATTCTTTCTTGGTATGAAGGATATCTACTAACTTCTTAAGGAATATTCTTTTAAATTTTTGTGTTTAAATCTCTGAAACTGTCAGGACTAGGAGCATTAAAAACATGTCAGTTCAACTGAAATGCATTTTCTTACAACTTTATAATATTTTATTGTAAAAACATTACTGAATTTTTTAATGCAAAAGTAGCATATTACTCATGAATAAATACTGTATGTCCATCTGAATCTGATCTTAAATGCACACTATGATGTGTTCCCCATTCAAAGTGAAATGCAATTTGCAGGGGCCAAGAGGCAAAATTCAATTTCTGCTATTTAATAAAGAGTTAAGATATTACATTGGTAACGCTTTGTACTGCTTTAGTATAGCAAGAGCGTGAAGGAAGTTTTGTTTTGGTCTCTGTTTTTACTCTTCCTCAAGTCTTTTTAGTTGGATAATACAAAATGCATTACAAAATAAATACTTTCATATGACATTTATAATTTTCAACCCATTTAAAAAATGTTAAGACTACAAGTTTGAAATTCTAAGGTTTATAATTAAAGGAGACAGCACTAATGATAATAAAAAGTACTTAGTCGAATGTAACCATTTACTAATTTGGTGATCATGAATACATTACTCCATATCTCTGGGTCTCAGTTTTCACATACTACTTTCTTTTTTTTGAGACGGAGTCTCGCTCTGTCGCCCAGGCTGGAATGCAGTGGCCAGATCTCAGTTCACTGCAAGCTCCGCCCCCGGGTTTACGCCATTCTCCTGCCTCAGCCTCCTGAGTAGCTGGGACTACAGGTGCCCGCCACCTCGCCCGGCTACTTTTTTGTATTTTTTAGTAGAGACCGGGATTCCCCGTGTTACCCAGGATGGTCTCGATCTCCTGACCTCGTGATCTGCCCGCCTCGGCCTCCCAAAGTGCTGGGATTACAGGCTTGAGCCACCGTGCCCAGCCTTCACATCCTACTTTAACACCTGGGAGGACTAAATCAGATGTCATGTGTCACATGTTTAGAAGAATACCTGGTGTATAAGTGCCACCACGGAATACTATGCAGCCATAAAAAAGGATGAGTTCATGTCCTTTGTAGGGACATGGATGCAGCTGGAAACCATCATTCTCAGTAAATTATTACAAGAACAGAAAACCAAACACTGCATGTTCTCACTCATAGATGGGAACTGAACAATGAGATCACTTGGACACAGGAAGGGGAACATCACACACTGGGGCCTGTTGTGGGGTGGGGGGATGGGGGAGGGATAGCATTAGGAGATATACCTAATGTAAATGACAAGTTAATGGGTGCAGCACACCAACATGGCACATGTATGCATATGTAACAAACCTGCATGTTGTGCATATGTACCCTAGAACATAAAGTATAATAATGATAATAAAAAGAATACATGGGACATACTAAGCACCCCTTATGTGTTAGTTAATGTCACCATCATTACATTTTTTAAAAAAGGAAAAAATAAAGCAAAAACAACTATCTAGGTGATTGGTGACACGTGAGAGGTTGTGTTTTTATCAGTGATTATTTGCCTTGATTATAGCTTCCTCATAAGCCCAAGTAGAGTCTTTCAATAAGATTAGGATTCATGGCATATTTTTGGAGGGACAAAATTCAACCCATAACAACTTATGACTTGATTTGGGCAAAAAAAATCGTCAGCAAATATGATGTAAATAGGAGTCTGCATGAAGCAGCTAGGGCTAATCTCCTAGATGATAAGAGTACACGTGGAGAGAGGCTCAGTGGAGAGGGTGCCTGGATAGCCCAGAACTTTAGTCATTTTAGCCAAGGGTCAGATGTGTGAGTTCACACTATTATTCAGACCCATTGAAGGCAGCTCTGTCCAGAAAAATTCACAGAACTGCACATAAATAATAAATTATTATCGTTTCAAACCCCTAAGTTTTGAGATGATTTGTTATATAGAGGAATAGCCAATACAATAAACATATACAGTATTTAGCGTATAGTAGGCACTCTATAAAATTTAGTTACCCTTTCCTTACATTCATTCTATGTGTAAAGCTTTGCATGAAGTATTTTTTTATACATGTAGAAGTAATACAGCTCTCCCCTTCAGGAACACACCTTTTGGTGGGAAAGTTGACAGCATGTAACTATAATACAAATCAAGCTGTGATAATTGTTTTAATGAGATATTTTCAAAAAGTAATATACTTCTAAAAAGCATTTAGTAGCTATATAGTATGTGGCAGATATTCATACAATTTTAAAAATAAATTATTAAATCACTTAATAATGTAATCAGGATAAATTATGTTTGTTTAACCTTATAATGGAGTTACAGTTATTAACTTTTATTTCCAAATGGAATACTGGAAAATTTACCACATTATAGATGAGAATTATAATGTAAGACACAAAAAGTTATTTAAAATTTCAGTAACAAAGTTCTTAGAACTTCAATACTAAAGGAAGCCTTCATTTGTGAGTGGAACACATGGGTACACATTGACGCTTCTTGAGATTTTCATGGTGTCGAGGGTTCTCTTTCAGGGACTGAAAAGTAGATTGTAATATTTTTCTTGGTAGTATCTGAACTCAAGGTTCTAGGAGACTTGGTGAAGGAAACATTGTGCTTATATTTTCTTCTTTTGAAGAATTTAAAGAATGAGAATCTTCATGTGTGTAACTTCAGGGCTAGCTCTTGAACTACTCCAGATCCAATTATATTTTGTGCTATAAATATAGAAGCCCTATGCTTCAGCATTTTATAGAATATGAGGTTATTCTGAATTTCAAAAGCAGTTCATTAAGAATAATATACTTTTCATTAAATCTAAACATACTTGTGTATTTATAACAGTCAGAATTGACTTTAGAAATCCTCTGGTGAGTTTTATAACTCATCAATGAATATGAGTTTTTCTTTGTTCTTCAAAGATCCAGGAACTCAGAGATGTCCACGGTACTATCTTTACCATGACATTTACTGCTGTTATTTCAGCTACTGATGTTCTCATACAGATTTTGACATATCCACAAATATTTAATTTCATTCTCTGGCAATATCATTTTGGTAGGCAATTGTATAATATTGAGTGCTTAATGATTTGATCTAATAATATATAAAAACTACATTTGAGGAAGAGTTATATAAGAGAGACTGTCATTGCCTTCACAAGAGTTCCATAGAAGCTGAACACACATGCTTTGAACTATATATTTTTTAGTGAATGTACAAACTCAAAATATATTTCACTCTCTGTGAATCCATTTTTTGGTTCCACATTTCAATTAGAATGTGAAGAGCAAAATGGGGTCAAAGGGAGAACAAGTTAACAGGTGAAATCTCTGGTAAGTTGAAGGCTCTAGAAGAAAAACTAAGGTGATTGAATAGTTCCCACTGTACCCAGCAGGCTGTCCTTCACAGCTCACCAATTTCGACCTCTTTCATCAAGACCTGCAACAAGTGTTTGTTCCTGAGAGAATTTTTGAGGAAAGGCCCAATTACCTATTTCATATCAATTATTTCATATTTGAGAATTATTGTTAATAAAGTAAAAGCACAGTTATTTTTCATCTACAGGTGAATTTAAATAAAGAAATAGCCTTATACTGGCATAGGAAATCTAGCTTAAAATCATATGGAATTGATATCTAAAAATTATTATTTTAATAGATTGAAGCATAGCGTCGTTTTAAATAATAGAAGGGAATGGATGTGATATCCACATAGGTGAAGTTCTCCCACCCCAAGTCAGAAATAAAACGATAGGAAAATGTACACTGGGAATTATATGAATGATTAATTTTAGGTAATAATGTAGATTAACATACAAATGAACTAGGCAGAGAGGAGCAGTGGTTCTCAAAGGTATGTTCATCAGACCACCAGTACTAGCAACACCAAGGAATTTGTTAGAAATGCTCATTACCGGTTCCATCTCCTAGTTACCAATTATACATCTGAAACTCTGGGTCTGAGGTTGGTACTTTGGTTTTAACCATATGACTCTAATGCAACTAACGTTTGAAAACAATTGAAGTAGAGAGGAACAGTGAGAATGAATTTTAACAAATAGGGTAGCTGTGTGAAAACTCAAATATCTTGGTAGAAAGCTAGATAGTATTTTGATGAATTTAGGTATCTACCTCCATTTACTTAATTAAGGCAAGCCTATGTGTTTCAGTACATTTAAGTGATACTCTTTGGTTCCTGATTCCTAATATTTTAGAAAAGTCTAGTGAGAAATATAAACATTATTTTACCAACCCAATGATTCAAACGTTTCCTGTTTTCTGCAAATAATTCTCAGACAGATTTGAGGTGTTATATTTACTCTAAATATCAAGTATATAAAACTAAAATTACAATTCATTTTAACTCATCTGTCATACTTTTTATATTTATAATTTATGAGTTTAATGTTTATTTTGGTAGTTTTGTGAAGGAAAATAATATCTTCAGATGAAATTACTGATACCATCTTTGCTCTACCAAAGGAAACATGTTTTAAAGGGTTTAGAAATTTGTAAAATAATCCTTTATATACCATATATTTAAAAATATGAGGCATGACAAATGAAAACAGAACATTAGACTAGGATTGGAAGCCTTGAGATACAGTTTGAACTTTGCATTAATTATTTAGTGACATTAGGTAATTTATCTGACCTTGCATCATTTATAAAATGATGATGGACTTCTACATCCTTTCTATAATTCAAATTGTAGAGAATTTGAATACAATACCTCCATTAATATACAGCTCAATATGGCATTCCTTAGAGATTATCTTAAGCTGATTTTACACTAAGGATTTCTGCCCCATTTTATACTTTTTTCTTTTATATTATCCTTGTATGATTCACCAACCCCATGTTCTCTACTAGGTAGCTCACATAGCTGTTGCCTGTCTCCTGATATAATACAGCTATTTTAATTCCCTTTTCTCAGACTTCACAAAAACTTCGTTCAAAGTGCCAATTTGAAGAAAATAAATCAAACATGTACATTTAATATTATTCTGGGAATAAATCCTAAGATTTCTTTGAGGATCTTTAAAATATAGCCTTTTATATAGCAATTAAAATTACAAGCAAGTTTTATTGCTTACAAAAGCTTCATTTAATTTTTACAGCTATGTTTGGTTTCTGAATTAATTATGTGGATGGTATTAAATTTTAAACCCATTACATTTTTATATGTAAATTACAATTCTCAGCCTTATTTGGACATCTCTTTGCTTTTAACCATCCCATCATATATGAACAACAATTTGAAATACTTTAAGAATGTCAGTGTTAACTGAGATATTCTCAGCAGCTCCATTTTCCTTCCACCTTAGCTACTGTCAATCTTCTATTTTGGCTAAGAATCTTTACTAATATTGTGCCTCACTCAAATTAGCAGGATTTCTTCTTACCCAGTTTTTATTATGACATTATTAATTGTACCCAAAGTTACAGAGATATGTCTTAGGTAATTTTTAAAACTCTCTATATTTATGCCACCATTAAATGAGTTTTAATGATGTTATGTATTTAATTTCATTAGCATGAAGAGGTTTCTCATACTTAATAAAATCAAAGCTGACATGAAAAAATAGTCAAGGTAGCCTTATATTTGAATATACAATTCAGCTAACTACTGAATTATTGAATTAAGTCTTTGCCACCATCAGCAATTAGGTGTAGAATTTTTGACTACTTAAAACCTGTGTAGCTCAATATGCTCAGTTAAATGTATCATGCATTGGAAATAACGTTACACATGTAAAATGCCTTCGAATTTCAGAAGTCATCAAATTGTAGAATGACAGAGTCCTCTGTGAGTCACCTCTCTGTTTACATTCTTCTTACATTTTGTTTACATTGCGTTCTTCTCTGTTTACATAAGGACACTGTAGCCTTGAAGAGTGAGAGACTCAACCATGGCTATACATCTTGAAAGTGGCAAAACTAACAGAATCAAGATTTTCTGCTACTTATCTGGGAGTTTCTCCTAAGGATGTGGTAATAGCTTTTTTGTTAAGTTGCCCTTACCCCGTAACACTGTTTTAATGTGACTTTTCTGTGCTTTTCCGGTTGAGTAGGTATTTTGCATGTAAGGTTCTGTGCTAGATACTGAGGATATATGCCACTTAATGAAATAGTGAGCCTGTAATTTACAAGGTGGATTTAAGAGTAGTACCTTTTGTTACAAATAGACACCAATTGTCATTTATGTGAAACATTTGGATTACTGCAAGAATGTGTTTTTAATCTCTTATGAAACAATTTTTAAAAGTTAAAACTTTATCTCCAAATTTTGTGAGAACTCATGGATTGATTTAAGTCACAATTAATAACTGGGATGAAAGTGAAAGTAATATCTAAATATAAAGGAAATCAGTATCAGACATCATATTGACTATGAGTCATGTCTGAAATATCAGTCTTAACAAATGCAAAAGTTTAGCTTGTGCTCAAGAACACAATTACAATGAATATCTCATTATTTTTTTCCTAACATTTGCTATTCCAACCTTTTATCATATATAGGAAGTTACTGAAATTGACTCAATAATACAGTCAATATATTATGTAAGTGAGAGAAGGCAAACTGGTATTTTAATTACAATGACATACACAATGAAAGGTAGATTTACAACATCTATACGGATTTTGGTTGACATCTATTAGCCAAGGAACTTACGTATGATAGTTGTGTTTTTAATGAAATCTCCATGTAGGACTTGAACTCATGGGAAGTCCATCCAAATTTAGGAGGTCTGATAATGCAAATGGGAGATTTGAAATAGTTGCAAGATTTGGGATATAAAATGAGTAAATTTACTCCAGAACAGTACTTAGCTGTCATTTTTTTTCTCTCAGTGTGGATAGCTTGGGATGAGTTAATCATTGATAGAGTGCTTTATTAGTGAAGCTTATTTTTCCCAATTAACATTATAATTTAATAAAGGTTTTTAAACTGTATTTAACCTGAATTAGTTATAAATACATACCAAGTAGGTGTTTCTATAAAGAAACAAAAGACAAGCTCTTTGTCAATTATCTTTTAAATATTGAAGCATTATATATTTGCAGTCTTAGTATATAAGAACACTGCAGAAATAAATCAAATATAATCTACGTAGAATTAAGGACATTTGAAATTTCAGTTCTCTGAAATGAAATTATGCATCATTTAAGATAAAAGAAAATGAAACGAGATTACATATTATTTAAGCTAAAAGATAAAAGAGTGTAGATAATCAAAGACTTTCTGAATCTAAATAAGGTATGCAATATATGAATTGACAGTAAGGATTCCTACTGTGCTCACAAGAGACCTAAACATTTCAGAGGCAGTCTTAGTCATTTGAAGTATTTAAATGAGAAATCATCACTTTCAATGCAGAATACTGTGAAACTATGTCAAATATATTATTTAAGAAAATTATTTTTGACATGAAATAGGACTCTTGCCTTAAAGATTTAGAAACTGAGCATATGGTAAAATTCACAGTATTTTGAAAAAAAGTTTGTTCATGAGTTCGGTATGGAAAGAACATTACAAAAGTATACAAAAATATAATAGATCTAGGGATTTCTAGTTTTTATTATTTAAGACTTTGATATTATACTTTATAATTATAAAAATCTTCCCTTTTTATAATTTAGAAAATTACATATTATTTACAAAAGAAATCTGAAACTGCTAACTAAAATACCAATTATACATTAGAACAGTAATACAAAAATCATCTTAAAATGATTTATCAATTATGCAAAATTTTAATGCCATGACTTCCATTTTCTATTCCTTAAATTTATTAAGGAAGAAAGCAAAAATGTGCAACTCAATTTTAATAAAAAACAATTTCTTTCAAAGGTTAGGTAACATGGAAATAAATCCTAAAGTGTTTTCAACATTCTGTGTTGAAAGTTAAACATATTACCATAACAGTTTTATTATTTACCAGGGCTTATTTATATTTCTCTTACCTTTTCCTCTCTCTTCCTATCTGTCTTCCTCACTTCTCTTGTAGTTCTTCCGGTAGACAGTGTACTATTGATTGTATGGCCTGGCCTGTAGTGCAAATATCCATGTTAAGTAATTGAAACTTTGATAAACCTTTCAAAAGTGAACTTCGACAACTTCATCTTCATTTTTTTTTCTACAAATAACAAACATACAATGACAAATTAATTCATTTTAGCTGAGGAAATATATGTGTATTATCTTCTTCTTGTGGCATTTACTAAACTAGATTGCACTGAAAGAAACCAAGTTAGAAATTACAAGTGTAGTTAAAGAGCTCCTTGGCTTCACAACCTCCAACCAACAAAGGTTTGGAATTAGTGAATTGTTTAGTTTTGTGCTGAATAAATAATCGGCTTTTCATACATAGGTTTGCTGCCCAAAATTTCATATAGATAACAAATTATATTATTGCAAGTTACTATTATAAAATAAATCAAAATCATTTCAAAATCTTGATGTATTTAAATGACTCCATTGTAAGGTAGAAATGAAATACATAAGGGTGTTAAATACAGCGATTCATTCGTTTATCTTTTATAGCTCTCAAATTTTTAACAGAATTAAGACTCACTTTATTTGATCTAATAGTTTCAACTTCATTTCTATATGTATAAGATCTTTCTGTGAGAAAAGTTATTTAAATTATAATTATTGTATTTAAAATATGGCAGGTATAACTAAAAGCCCAACAAGAGCTTGAAATAAAAAAACAGATTTTTAAAAACAATTTATATACTTAATAAATCCTCTGTCAATATTTCTTAAAAATGTTATGAAATTAAATTCTACTCAGACAATACATTGTTCATGGCTTTTTTTGTAATTCACAATGCTGAACATTTTTCTGCAAAAGTATCATCTATTTGACTACAGTAAATGGCAAAACACAAAAAATGTAATAAAATACAGATGATAATACAATGTCAAAATAGTGCTGAAATGAACAGAAAACAGCATAAAGGCAAATTTTTATTATGTGTTGTTTTTAATTTTTTAAATCTGATTGTAATTTTTACTTTTTTATGAGAATGTGAAATAATGGACTGAAATGGAAAAAAATTTACATGTAATTTTCTATATTATATATATACATATATACTGTATATACATATATACGCACACACATATATACATACACACACACACACACACACACAGACATAACTTAGGCTGGTTTCTACCCCAAATACAGCAACATACTCACGCCTTAATAATCAGTTTTTGCAGGGAATCTCAGATAAGCATATTTGAAGTTATGCATGGATTGCATTTATTGAATTGTGTATTTTGAACTAGCTTTGCATCCCAGGTATGAAGCTGACTTGATTGTGGTGGATAAACTTTTTGATGTGCTGCTGGATTGGGTTTGCCAGTATTTTATTGAGGATTTTTGCATCGATGTTCATCAGGGATATTGGCCTGAAATTTTCTTCTTTTGTTGTGTCTCTGCCAGGTTTCGGTACCAGGATGATGCTGGCCTCATAAAATGAGTTAGGGAGGATTTCCTCTTTTTCTATTGTTTGGAATAGTTTCAGAAGGAATGGTACCAACTCCTCTTTGTACTTCTGGTAGAATTCGGCTGTGAATCCATCTGGTCTTGTACTTTTTTTGGTTGGTAGGCTATTAATTACTACATCAACTTCAGAACTTTTTATTCCTTTATTTAGGGATTTGACTTCTTCCTGGTTTAGACTTGGGAGGGTGTATATGTCCAGGAATTTATCCATTTCTTCCAGATTTTCTAGTTATTTGTGTAGAGGTTTTTATAGTATTCTCTGATGGTAGTTTGTATTTCTGTGGGATCAGTGGTGATATCCCCTGTATCATTTTTATGGCCTCTATAGGATTCTTCTCTCTTTTATTCTTTTTCAGTCTGGCTAGCCATCTGCCTATTTGGTTGATCTTTTCAAAAATCAGCTCCTCGATTCATTGATTTTTTGAAGGGTTTTTCGTGTCTCTATCCCCTGCAATTCTGCTCTGATCTTAGTTATTTCTTGGTTTCTGCTAGATTTTGAATGTGTTTGCCGTTAGTTCTCTACTCCTTTTAATTTTGATGCTAGGGTGTCAGTTTTAGATCTTCCCTGCTTTCTGTTGTGGGCATTTAGTGCTATAAATTTCCCTCTACACACTGCTTTACATGTGTCCCAGAGATTCTGGCACATTCAGTCTTTGTTCTCAATGGTTTCCATGAACATCTTTATGTCAGTCTTCACTTCATTATTTACACAGTGGTCATTCAGGAGCAGGTTGTTCAGTTTCCATGTAGTTGTACAGTTTTGAGTGAGTTTCTTAATCCTGAGTTCTAATTTGATTACACTATAGTCTGAGAGACTGTTATGATTTCCATTCTTTTGCATTTGCTGAAGAGGGTTTTAGTTCCAATTATGTGGTCAATTTTAGAATAAGTGTGACAAGGTGCTGAAAAGAATATATATTATGTTGATTTGGGGTGGAGAGCTCTGTAGGTGTCTATTAGTTCTGCTTGGTCCAGAGGTGAGTTCCAGTCCTGAATATCCTTGTTTATTTTCTGTCTCTTTGATCAGTTTAATATTGAAAGTGTGGTGTTAAAGTCTCTCAGTATTATTTTGTGGGAGTCTAAGTTTCTTTGTAGGTCTCTAAGAACTTGCTTTATGAATCTCGGTGTTCCTGTATTGGGCATATATATATATTTAGAATAGTTAGCTCTTCTTGCTCTGTTGATCCCTTTACCATTATGTAATGCGTTTCTTTGTCTCTTGATCTTTGTTGGTTTAACATCTGTTTTATCAGATATTAGGATTGCAACTCTTGCTTTTCTTTTTGCTTTCTGTTAGGTTGGTAAATATTCCTCCATCTCTTTGTTTTGAGCCTATGTGTGTTTTTGCAAGTGAGATGGGTCTCCTGAATACAGCACACTGAAGGGTCTTGACTCTATCCAGTTTGCCAGTCTGTATCTTTTAATTGGGGCTTTTAGCCCATTTATAGCCCATTTACATTTAAGGTTAATATTGTTATGTGTGACTTTGATCCTGTCATTGTGATACTAGATGGTTGTTTTGCACATTAGTTGATGCAATTTCTTCATAGTGTTGATGTTCTTTACAAATAGGTATGTTTTTGCAGTGGCTGGTACTGGTTGTTCCTTTGCATGTTTAGTGCTTCCTTCAGGAGCTCTTGTAAGGCAGGCCTGGTGGTGACAAAATCTCTCACCATTTGCTTGTCTGTAAAGGATTTTATTTCTTCTTCGCTAATGAAGCTTAGTTTGGCTGGACATGAAATTCTGGGTTAAAAATTCTTTTCTTTAGGAATATTGAATATTGGTCCTCACTCTCTTCTGGCTTGTAGTGTTTCTGCAGAGAGATCCACTGTTAGTCTGATGGGCTTCCCTTTGTTGGTAACCCAAGCTTTCTCTCTGGTTGCCCTTAACATTTTTTCCTTCATTTCAACCTTGGTGAGTCTGATGACTATGTGTCTTGGAGTTGCTCTTCTCAAGGAGTATCTTTATGGTGTTCTCTGTATTTCCTGAATTTAAACGTTGGTCTGTCTTGCTAGGTTGGGGAAGTTCTCTTGGATAGTATCCTGAAGAGTGTTTTCCAACTTGGTTCCATTCTCCTCGTCACTTTGACGTCACCAATCAAATATAGATTTGGTCTTTACACATAGTCCCATATTTCTTGGAGGCTTTGTTCATTCCTTTTTATTTTTTTTCTCTAATCTTGTGTTCTTTCTTTATTTCATTAAGTTTATTTTCAATCTCTGATATCCTTTCTTCCTCTTTATTGATTTGGCTATTGAAACGTGTGTATGCTTCATGAAGTTCTTGTGCTATGTTTTTCAGCTCCATCAGGTCATTTATGTTCTTCTCTACACTGTTTATTCTAGTTAGCAATTTGTCTAACCTTTTCTCTAGGTTCTTAGCTTCTTTGTATTGGGTTAGAACATGTTCCTTTAGCTCAGAGTAGTTTGTTATTACCCACCTTCTGAAGCCTACTTCTGTCAATTTGACAAACTCATTCTCCACCCAGTTTTGTTCTCTTGCTGGCGAGGACTTGTGATCCTTTGGAGGAGAAGATTAGTTCTTGGTTTTCAAATTTTCAGTATTTTTTGCTGGTTTCTCCCCATCTTTGTGGACCTATCTACCTTTGGTCTTTGATGTTGGTGACCTTCGGATGGGGTCTTTGAGTGGACATGCTATTCCTTTCTGTTTGTTAGTTTTCCTTCTGACAGTCAGTCCCCTCTTCTGCTGGTCTGCTGGAGTTTGCTGGAGGTTCACTCTCGACCCTGTTTACCGGGGATGAAGCTTCCACAGGGACACCTGCCAGATGCCAGCCAGAACTCTCTTGTATGAGATGTCTGTTGGCCCCTACTGGGAGTTGTCTCCCAGTCAGAATACACGGGGGTCAGGGACCCACTTGAGGAGGTAGTCTGACTCTTAGTAGAGCTTGAACGCTGTGGTGGGAGGTCTGCTGCTCTCTTCAGAGCCATCAGGCTGGAATGTTTAAGTCTGCGGAAGCTGCATCCACAATCACCCCTTTCCCCCAGGTGCTCTGTCCCAGAGAGATGGGGGTTTTATCTAAGAGTCCCTGACTGGGGCTGCTGCCTTGTTTCAGAGATGCCCTGCCCAGAGACGAGAAATCTGGCAGTCTGACCACGGCAGCCTTGCTGAGCTGCAGTGGGCTCCACCCAGTTTGAACTTCCCAGAGCTTTGTTTACACTGTGAGTGTAAAACCTACTCAAGCCTCAGCAATGGTGGATGCCCCTCGCCCCACCAACCTCAAGCATCCCAGGTTGATCTCAGACTGCTGCTGTGCTGGCAGCGAGAATTTCAAGACAGTGGATCTTAGTTTGCTGGGCTCCATGGGGGTAGGACCTGCCAAGCCAGACCACTTGGCTCCCTGGCTTCAGCATTCCTTTCCAGGGGAGTGAACAGTTCTGTCTTGCTGGCGTTCCAGGTGCCACTGGGGTATGGAAAAAAAGAACTCCTGCAGCTAGTTTGGTGTCTGCCCAAATGGCCACCCAGTTTTGTGCTTGAAACCCAGAACTCTGGTGGGGTAGGAACTGGAGGGAATCTCCTGGTTTGTGCCTTGTGAAGACCTTGGGACAAGCGCAGTATCTTTGCCGGAGTTTCTCAGGCTCAGTCCCTCATGACTTCCCTTGGGTAGGGGAGAAAATTCCCTGACCCCTTGCGCTTCCTGGGTGGGGCAATGTCCCACCCTGCTTTAGTTTGCCCTCCATGGGCTGCAGCCACTGTCCAACCAGTCCCAGTGAGAAGAACCAGGTACCTCAGGTGAAAAATGTAGAAATCACCCTCCTTCTGTGTCAATCTTGCTGAGAGCTGCAGATCGGAGCTGTTCCTGTTCAGCCATCTTGCCAGCCCAGATCTTGTTTTTTTTATATATGTAAAATAAAGATAATAACACTTCCTACTATTTTAAGTGCTATTTTTCAGTCTGAATAAGGAAGTGAAAATAAAGTGCTCATCACATGATTGACACAAATACTTAGCCATTATTAAATACTATTCTTTATTGTTTCTACTCACTCCACATTATGTCCCTCAAAGAGCTTATCCATGTCTGTGATGTCAATTAGAAACTGAATGGGAAAAAACAGAAACTGGGCTAATCAGATGAGGGTCCCGAATTCTCTGTCTTCAAATGATAGTATTATATTTTGCCCAGCAAATCCCTTCCTGGGCACGCTTTTTGTCATATTTCAAATGATGCACAAGTGAAAAAATATTTCAGTTGCTCTCTAGTTTTAAATATGTAATCTGATTCTGAAATATGCATTTTCAGCTGTAACCATTTATCTTATTTCTCACTTGGAATTTCCTAATATTTGAATGCCCCACAGTTTCCTCAATATTGCTGAAAGTTGAGTTCATCTGCCTTCAAGGCTCAAGGTGACTTTTATTCCCCAAATTCATCATTTCTATCACTAACATGCATGTTCTGCAGTCATGAGATTAAAAATATTTCTCATTTTTGCTCTTTTTCCTTTTCACAACCCATATTTTCATAAAAATTATAGATTCATTTTTTAAAAAATTATTTGATTTGACCCCTTTTTTCACTTTTGCCTTAAGACAAGTCTAGATTCTAGTCACTTTAAGGTTGGATTATTGCAATTAATTATCACTAACTTTCCTGCTTCTAATTATATGCTACCTGGAGATTTGCCTGGCACAGTGCTTATTTTTCTTTTTAGTCATATTGAGGTATAACTTACAGGAAAATCTACAGTTTCTAGGTTTTCTGTTCTATACGCTTGATGAGTATATATAATCATGTAAACACCATCACAATCAAAATGTAGACTATTTCCATCATCTGCGAAAGTTTCTGTGAGCCCCTTTGAAGTCAATTCTTATCAAACCTTAGCTTCATCAGCAGTGGAGGCTGTGATTTTCAGCTTTACTGTTATATATATCCGTAATTATTTTCAATACTGAATACTATTTCATTGCATGTATGTAACACGATGTACTTAACCACTCCTGACGGGATATACATGTGGGCTCTTTACAAATTTGCTATAAATATAGTCACAAGGTACATTTGTGCACAAGTTTTTATGTACAATTATGTTTTAATTTCTCTTAAGTAAATACCTAGGAGCAAGATTGCTGGGATACATAGTGAATTTATATCTAACTTCATGTAGCAGAGAAAGTGCCAGTTTTTATATGATGTGAGGTAAGAATTAATTTTCATCTTTTTGTACACAGGTGTTCAATTGCTTCAGCATCTTTTCTTGAAAATCTTATTGCAGATAAAATTACCTAGGAAAAACTCTACCTTCATCGCCCCTTTTAGGCTCTCATCTGGGTTTGAGAATTAAAGTTACTTGATATAGATTAATAGGAAAAAGCACAGTGCAAGTTTTACATAGCACAGGGACCCTCATAAAGAAAGGAAGACCTGAAGAATCAGAGTCTCATACCTACATACAGAGTTGAACAAAGAAGAGTTAGTTTTGAAGAAGCAACTAAATTATGTGGAAAGGCGTAAAAGACAATGGTTATTTTAGCAGAGTCTGCAAAGAATTCTCTTGGTTTTGAATTCTCATCTTTTAGGAGAAGGTGTTGCCTTTTCTTCTAGTATAGGAAGAGCATCTTTCACATGGGAATTTCATCTTCTACTTTTAATAAACAGCACAAAGGTCAGAGTAATCTTTTTGCACCTGCTGTTTTTCAAGTGTCTTTAACTTAAATAGTCAATCCTAGGGTGGCATATTTTTAATTCTTTCATTATTAGTTCTCCACTGAACTAACTCAGGAGCTTGTCAAAAATTAATTGACACACATGTGAGTCTATTTCTGGAGTCTCTTCTGTACTATTGTTCTATATATCTACCTTTAGGCCAGTGTCATACTATCATGACTACTGTTACTTTATGTTTTAGAATGAGGTAGTGCATTTACCCCAGTATTATTTCTTTCTTTTTAATGTTTTTTTGCCTATTCTAAGTTTCTGGGTTTTCATGTAAATTTGGATTTAAAAAATTTTTATGATTTAAATTTTTTTAAATTTTTAATGAAATGTATATTTGTATTATATATACACATCTTATATATAATTAATTTTTTATAATACATATATACACATTCTATTAATTTTTTATATAAAACATTTATATAGTTTATTAAAAATTTAAACACAATTTGTAATAATATTAGATTTTACTCATTTGTAGTCACTGCTGAATTTTGCTCTTTATTCTCCAACATACTATATATAGACACACACATGCAAAAATATACACATACACACCTTTGTCTACCCATGACACCCAGTGCCAAAAGACTATTAGATACACACCTGAAGTCAAACCAGATTTGACTGCAGTCCCAAGAAGGGTGCAAAATTGACCTGCAGCCTCAAGAATAGATACCGTAGGAAACTGACTTAGAGAAAAGGAGTCAATTTGGGCTATGTCTTAGGAAAGCATTTAAGAAGTAAGGGTTTTTAAGCATTGAATGGTCTTCAGAAAGTGGGCAATTTGGGGATAGATATACAGATATTCATTTTATATAAGACATGGGAGCATGACTCGAATTGTAATTGCTAAAGAAGCAGTGCTTACTAATTCTAGACAGTACAAAAAGGAGTTTGTGGGGTATATTTTCTGTCTGCATAGTTTAATTTTGTTCATCTTGGGTTAAGATAGAATTACAAAGTATTCTTATATTTGCATAATTTCACCATGGACAGTAAGGATCTTGTCTAATATTGTTGACATTCTACAAAACTATTCATGCTCAGTGGAGTACTATATCCTGTGTCTATGCCAGCTTTCATGGCTATTTTAAAAATTTTTATCTTGTCTTTCTTACTTTCTATGAATGGAATATGTTATTAGTGTCACATGACCCAATTCTTCAAGAATTGAGATAAAATATAAATTGTATACTAGAATATTTTAAAGTAATTCAAATCTTTAACATAGGCTTCCTTAAAAATTTGTGATATTAAAGTTTGTGATTACATATGTTATAGCTTCTACTCCCCAAATTTCAGTCACATTAACTACTAAACACGTCTCTTTTTTCATCAATTTTTCCGTGACAGTCTGTAACATTTTGTAAAGCTGAATGCCTTGCATATTAAGATTCTTGAAAAATAGTATTTAATTATTTAGATATGGAGAAAATAATAATTGTATTTGTTGCAATTAAATTGTTTTGATTTATGCTATATTTTATATTTTAGTCAGGAATTTATATTTTAACTGAAACAAAAATTAAAATAAGCTTAATAAAAATAAAATTATTTCCAAGTTAGATATCTTGAAATGATACCAAGACAATTCAAACTATTGATTTTAGATGGCAGCAGCAAGTTCTCAAAGGGTTTCAAGAACTATCTCATTAACCCATGTCTTATTTATACCTTACTCTGCTTGTCTTCATTTTGTTGACAGGCTTCATCCAAATCATAAGGAAAATGGTCAACAGCCCATGATTCATATTCTCAAGGCTTAGAGAACTCAGAAAATAGATAGCCTACTTTCTCCAGTATCTAGGTATTAGTTTTAGGGAAAGAAACTAATTGTCCTTAATTGACAAATCATACGCTCTCCCCGCTAATTCCTCCAAAGTAACCACATCTTTTTATTGGCTAGACGTGTGTGAAATTCTTAACCTTGGGTGTGGAAAGCCAAGTGTGGGGTGACAATTGCACAAGATCAGTCACATAAATGGTAAAATAAAATGATATTTTTATCTTAGAAATAAATCATCGATAATGTAAAAGTAATTTACATTTCTCCTAGGAAGCCTCTTCTACAGTTACTCTTTTTAATTTTTTCAAAATAGTTTTGAATAATGTTAATTTTGATATTGGAATTATTCCATGGTGGTGAAGGAGAGTGAGTAGATAAATCAGAAAAATTATTTAAGAATAAAACCTTTTATTTTATAAAAAATCTTAAATGTTTAATGTCTCTTACACTGGCTCTAACCTTTCACTCCTCTCTTCACATACTCATATGGACATAAACGTTATTTTTCAAACAATGTAGCAGACCCTTGTGCTGCTCCCATGGGTCCACTTGATTTCATAAGAACTGTGGTAAACAATTTCAACTATTTTCCCAGTACTCAGTACATAAAGCTTCCAATAAAGACATTTCTCTGTTTTACATGTTAAAACTTTGCCAGAGATGAAAAGGCTCTTCAGTCTACCTACAAGCACGACCTCCAAGTATAAAAGTATTAATTTATCTGAGGAAACACTCAATAAATAGGGGATAAAGTCATTAGAAGAACCAGCCTCCCAGTCCTTTAGTATTACAATTGTTAATCACTTTCTTTCTTAACAAGTTTTAAGTAAGTTTGAATTACCGTTGCCCACAGCTGAAGCCAACTAATTAAAATTTATCTGCTTTAGACTTTCCCTGTGCAAAATTTCTCAAGGTCAGATATTTGAAAAAACTCACATGATTCCACCAAGTATAGTCATGAATCTCTTTATTTAAAGGCAAATAATATATTGCCTAAAGAGAAAGAGTGCAGACAAGCATTGCGGATCTGAGAGACATCCAGACACAGACACCTTTGGCACATGCCTGAGGTTTGCTTCCAGATTTAGCCAATATGATCTGTATAATAAATCTTGATTTCACCAGAGTGTAAGGTCCTAGTTCCTAGTGGAGTCTTTTTATGTCCCCTGGGTCTTTGCGTCAAGCCAGGTTGTCGAACCAGGCATGGCAGGTAAACACTATTTGTAAACAAATCATCCCTGGGAGTCACCAGGATGTCATTATAAATCTTACTACTCTTACCATGGTAAGATAATAAAAACTATAGAAATTTAATCAAGTTGTAGCCTCAACAGTGGATGCTGTGATGGATATGGTACTTTAAGAAGAACTCATCAACATACTTTCTGTGCTGCTATTGATCTGGATCATATCTTCTTGCTCATACACACCTTCTTGCTCATACACACCTTTTTCCAAAAGGATCACAATCAGTTTTTCACATAATAATGACAACAACACAATATCATCCCACAGTGATTTTTATGTAGCCATTTTTGTCACTATCTAGACTTCAAAGTCGTGATTAACTTGACGTTCCTCAGAACTTTATTTTGCACTATACTGTTGGCAGCATACTATTAGGCTCTATTATCAGGAAGTGGAAGAAACTCTGGAAGCACTAGAAGGAAAAATGTATGCTACAGATAGAAAAAAAAATCTCCACAGGGTATCAGTGTTTTACAATTACAGCAAAATTTTCATGAGACTAATAATCTGGTGGCAGGGAATGGCATCTCATCTGATATTCAAAATAATTTATTGTACCCTGCATGATCGATTGCTAAGAAAGGGACCCAGTCATTACTGGGGCCTGTTTGTCAACATATATTTCCCCTCTGATTCCTCCTCTGATTAATGTATCAGGTGACTCAGAAGGCTCCCAGATACGGGTAGCTATCATAGCAAGAGACAGTTCCACATAATATTCAGAATATGGTGCAAAATTTCTGTCATTTGGCTCATTTGGCTCATATGACAGAGCAGATCCAATAGTGCTAGAGGTGTTCATCTTAGATACGGTGATAGAGTGGAGTCTATGGCAAGTCTCATTAAGAGATTTGCAGTGTACACCTTGGGTTTTGCAGTTCATTGTTCCTGTGGCTAGTGGAGCCTGAGCCCCTGACTGTGAGAAATGGAGTGACTTCAGTCAGAGCTGCACCTCGTGAACTACATATTATTGGGCTTATCCAAATCATTTTGGACAAATGCAGTTGCAGTCACTAGAAATTTTTCCTGGACAGATCCTGGGGGTCAACGTATGGGTTCCCACATCTCCATGGAAACTATGCAATTTTTATCTCAGCATACACATATGGATTAATGGTGGTTCCTACTATAATACAATGGAAAAAAAATTATTAGGTTGGTTCAGATGGGTCAGCCTAATATGTGTGTGCAAGTCCTACAGCTCCAGTCAGTAGTGGTTCTAAAAGGTAGCAGAGATCCTTTATTAGGCAGAACTGAGAGATCTGCTACATCATCCATTAATACAGACGAACAAGTGACCTGATATCACTATATACACCCTACTGGGCAATGAGAATCGTTTTGTTAACTAGGAATAGTCTGAGGAAGAGTTTAGAAAATCAGAAACAAAGTAGTCTAGAAAAGAGGCATATGAAGCAATTTATAGAGAATAGGTGCAAAATTGGTAGATATTTGTATTTCATGCCAACGGCCGCTAAATATCATCTACCACAGAAGAAGGACTGGTCAACTGGATGCATCAATGAAGTAGAATGGTTTGTCTTATAAGGATTATCCAGCCTGTGTTCTCCACCAGCCCAATGCTTGCACAGTGGGTATGAATATGGTAGCCAAATGGCAGAAATGGAGGCCACTGATGGTTTCAATAGCGAGGGATGCATCTGATTAAGACTGCTGGCAAGTGCCAATGCTAGGCATTCACCAGTCAGCTGCTGAGAAGAAAGTAACATCTCGATATCGCACCATCTGTTGAGAAACCCTGCCAGTAACTTGATATCAAGTCAATCACATTGTTCCTTTTCATTCTGAATGTGGTAGCAATTTTTCTTATAATTGGCAATCAATTCAGATGTCTATCACCATATCATTTTGGGCTTCTCATGCTAGTGAATAAGTAGGCAAAAAAAAAAAAAAAAAGAATTGCTCTTTGATTACTTTGACAATGTAATCAATTCTGATTATCATTAGGAGACAGTGTTGCTAAAATAAAACGAGATGAAGGTGGAGTAAATGTGGAAATTGAGCCACTCACTTAGACTTCTATTCTGGTAATAACTCTAAAGGAAGAATTATAAAAACGTATGTAACAAACCTGCACGTTGTGCACATGTACCCTACAATTTAAAGTATAATAAATAAATAAATAAATAAATAAATAAATAAATAAATAAAAACAGGTACTTCGACCTCCCAAACAAGAAGAGCTGAATTATCTCAATAGTCAACCAATCTAAGCTAACTGAAGAGCTGGAAAAAAGGTGAGGGAACTCTTGGTTGGATGACAGAGAAGGAAGATGACATACTATTTCGCCTTGGGGGCAGGTACAGCTATGAGGTCTATAGTTTACTTAATGAACCTCCTTTAATCTGTATATCCATCTACCATCTATCTTTCAATGAAGAACGATAAAGTTGAAGAGTCCTTGACCGTGTAGATGAGATGTAAGGCACAAATGAATCCAAGGATACAATGAATGGACTAAAGCATACATCTCCCCATCAATATGACATTATGTCACATATCTGAACCCAGCACAGCTGTGGTGAGCATGTCTGTGCTCCGTGTCAGCATCTCACGTAAAGAATGTACCATGACAGCCCTCTATCTGTTGCTTTGAGGCTTTCATTGAAACCATATGTGTTAATTATTTATTGCTGTGTAATAAATTACCCCATAACTTAGTGACTTACAGAAACAAACATTTATTTTTCTCTCAGTTTCTGTGAATCAGGAACCTGAAACAGTTTAGCTGTGGCTTCGGACTCAGAAGTCCCTCATAAGTCTACAGTCGAGGTACTCAGAGCTGTAGACATCTCAAGGCTTGATTGGGAAATGATCCACTTCCAGTCTGGCTGTGAGTGGGATTCAGTTGTGGAATGGCAGGCTTCAGGTTTTCACTGGCTGTTAGCCAGAGGACTCTCTCAGGCATTTGTTTGTTTTGGTCACACTGGTCTCTCTATAAGGCAGCTCCCATCATGGTAGCTCACATTATTCCATCAGAGTGAGCAAATAAGAGATCGAGAGAAGTGAGTAAAATGGAAGGCAGAGTATATTTATAAGCTAATCTTGGAAGTAATATCTAGTCACATTTTTGGCATACTATTCATCAAAAGTAAGTCACTAGGTTCCTCTCCTTGTATTGCCTATAGAATAACTATCAAATATTAATAATTTGAAAATGCAATAGTAGGGTAGGGTTAAGATAGCATTTGGAAATAATATTGTAGTACTCATGCACAAAGAAAAATCAGTACAAACTATACATATACACGTTTACATAGAAATGAATTATCGGTCTCCCCATCTCCCCAAAATTGCTTGGAAAGCAAAGCTAGGTTATAACATGAATAGGGAAGATTCTTAAGCTTTTAATGATAGAATTCAATTTATCACTATTATATCTTAATTAACCTTCTTATGTTCTTAATATTATTCAGACAAGTTATTTTACATAGTTGTTTTTAAACTATCACTTGATTATGTTATCAAACAGTAGTAATTCTAGTAACAAGTATATTATTATTACCTTTGATTTTTAAATCAGTTTTCAATTTGAGTCTTTGTGTCTGCAATAAATGTTGTTATTGCTTATTTTCAACCCCGTCAAAAAGCATTAAAATGTGACTTTTGAGGTTATATAGCCTGATAAATAAATGTAACAACCTTAGTGAAAACAAAACATATTATAAGTTTTAATTGGTTTCCTATTTCAGCATGTGTGCAAAATATACATGTAAAAATTTTATTAACTGAGCCAAAAATTGGGACATACAGTTCAATGTGTTGTCTCAAGAAAAGGAAAGAGAATATTATAATCAGTTCTGGAAAATCTGACACATGTGCTTGCCCTATGCGTATATACAATTCTCTGAAAAATACTTTTTGAGCATTTTTCTTGAGTTATTTTCTCATATTTACTGTGTCATTTTCTTCCCACTAAAATTGCAGTAAATTTTACTAAACTCAGTGCATTCCTAGGAATCAAAAAGACAAAGAATATAAATTTAAAAATCAATACCTATCGTGCTTCCAACTTATAACCATGCAGAACTTGTCCTGTTTGACAAGTGTTTGAATTTTAAACTGATGAATTGGGTTGCAAGAACACGAGCTCGTAAAAATCATCCTTTTCCTGTTTCTATCTTGCACTACCATATAATCAACATTTCATCTTTCTTTTTTCTCTATTATTTCAGTGCTTTAGAGAAAAGAAGCAAGAGTGTTTGTGTTAATTTCCTTTTTCACTGTTCCAGCAGAGACACTCAGGACACGACTCATAGAGCCAACAGCTACAAAAAGAAAAAGAGAGAGAGAGAGAGAGAGAGAGAGAGAGAGAGAGAGAGAGAGAGACTGGCCCAGATAGAAATTACATTTAGTTTTTGAGAAATATTGTAATTAGCAACATAGGGAGCATCTGGGGATACATTTTTTTCCTACTGCCATTGGTTGTTATCTCTCTGCTGCCATTTCCCTGCACTAGAGTCTCTCTGGTATTACTATTGTCTGAAATCTATACATAATTTCTTTCACAAATAAAAGAAAGAACACAAAAAATGTGTTCATACGACCACCATTTTATCTATTTATCTATTTATTTATTTATTTAAGACAGAGTTTCATTCTTGTTGCACAGGTTGGAATGCTGAGGTGCAATCTTGGCTCACTGCAACCTCTGCCTTCCAAGTTCAAGCGATTCTCCTGCTCAGTCTCCCGAGTAGCTGGGATAACAGGCACCCACCACTGTGCCTGGCTAATTTTTGTGTTTATAGTAGAGCCAGGTTTTCACCGTGTTGGCCAGGATGGTCTTGAACCCCTGACCTCAGGTGATCCACGCACCTTGGCCTCCCAGACCACCAAAAATTTTGATGTTTCAAATACTAAGTGACTTTTCTTTGTATTTTTGAGAGACAGAATCCACTTGTAACCTTTCACTATTCATATTCTTAAACTTCTCATTTCCCTTCCTCTTGAATTTCTCTTTAACTAAGGATTGCCCCCCTTTCTCTGAGGTTTTGAAAAGACTGACAATTGATAAAATGGCCTCAAAAGCTTGTAAGCTAAGCATATTAATTGCCAAGTGGTTGGGAGTTTGCTAAATTTTGAGATTGTGGAGTTGATCAAGAAAGAGACAGGACCGCATGAGACAATAACATACAGCAAGCTTTATTGGGTGGAGCTTGGATAGGGTTCGATGAAGTCCCTACCAGAAAGAGACATTTCAGAGACACCAGCAAAACGCCACTGCCCAGAAGGGGAATGTGCAAAGGATCTGCCCAGTTAGGAGAGGAGAGGAGAGGAGAGGAGAGGAGAGGAGAGGAGAGGAGAGGAGAGGAGAGGAGAGGAAATTAGAGGGGGTGTTGATGTGCCTGGGTGACATAGCTTAGCATCCACATAGGGAGTACCCAGGTCAGACAGCCCCAAAGTGCAGCAGCAATTTGGGCTTTTTAAAAAGATATTTATAGCGACAGGGTTTGTCTAACCTATGGTTGGCAAATACTGGGTGCAGTTTTATGGAGTATGCAATGTTCGTAGGCTGTCAATGGCAAAAAATATGTTTATTCTGACTATCTTTAAAGCAATTATATGTGTAAGAAATTGAGTTTGGTGCCGGGGGTCTTTGGGTTAATATAATCTAAGCTGCTGTGAAGAGACAAACCAGATGGGGCTCATTTTAGAGTAACACACAGGCATCATCTCTGGTCCATTTATGTAATGGGTATTCCCGTTAAAATGTTCACTACAGAGTTGTTTAGGGCTGGAAGATAAATATAGTATTTGACATATTTATTAATGCAATAAACAAAAGAGGAGATAGAGGGTAAAAATGAATTCTGGGTGCTATGATTATGCAATATTTTAGTAACCTTTATTTGAAGTGTTACGGACAATAGATGAGGTAATTGCAATGGAAGTAGAAAATAAGGAGAATATTGATTAATTCAGGTTACAAAGTCAAGTTTCTCATGATCTATCTCTCCCTTAAAAATATCCAGAAAGAGATACTATTTATGTAGCATATTATCTCACCTATCTACTCAGTTCCTAATCATATGTGATCTGTTTTTCATTATCTCAGGACTCATGGAACATCTATTGATCATCGATTACCATAACATTATAAAATTTTTTTTAAAACCCTAAACTTCAGCAAAAGTACAGCTGAAGAGTATCACTCATTCACTTGGGCTGGGGCTGGGCATAACAAAGAATATATATTGTTATTGGCCACCAAATAGTAAATCTTGAGAGGAAGAAAGGAAGTTATTGAGGGAGAATTGCCAGGGTGATAAGTTGACCTGTGCAATTCAGAATTAGTACATGTCCTAATAATTTCTTTTGTCATGAATAAGATTGCTGTGCAACTAAGAAACTTTCTTTACAGTGGAGGAAAAGCTGGAAATACATATTTATTGGCAGATGACACCAAATATGTCAATATAGAATGGTAAGATAGAAGTTTTTTTTCTAATTATATTGAATAAGATTTTATTAACATCGTACCAAAGACGTCGATTTCTTAAGAATAATATTTTCTATATATAAGCAGTTCATTGTGCTCTATGGTGCATTAGATCCACACAGGATAACAACAATTTGGACTATGAGAGGTTAAGAACAAAACCACACCTGTTTGGTAAATGATTATTCTAATTTTGAGATGGAAGCCCAGGCTTAGTCTTGGGTCGTAGCAGAGACTGAATGCTTAAATATGTGGTGCAAAATGGCCATAAACTTCAGCTGCTCTTTGTGAAATTGATGTTTTCTTACTCATGAAGCCATAACGCGTGCATGGCCAGTTACAAAATATATTCTGGCTAAAGCTGGTTGATAAATCACGAGTACGTTGCATCAGCAGGTGAATTCTTAGTGAATGTATTCTTGCTGCACTGGCAACTAAACCCTCATCTATGGACACATGGGAATTCATAATGTACAGGGAATGAACTAGAAAAAGGAATTCAAGACTAATGTGCAGATTTTCAAAATAGTATACTGATGTGAGCTGAAACACCACCGCTTCACTGTGATCCTGATGGACAATGGGTGATATGGTTTGGCTGTGTCCCCACCCAAATCTCAACTTGAACTGTAGTTCCCATAATCCCCATGTGTTGTGGGAAGGAACCGGTGTGAGGTGGTTGAATCATGGGGGTGGTTACCTCCATGCTGTTCTCTTGGTAATGAGGGAGTTCTCACAAGATCTGATGGTTTTCTAAGAGGTTTTTTCTTCACTTTGCTCTGCACTTCTCCTTGCTGCTGCCATGTGAAGAAGGACATGTTTGCTTCCCCTTCTGCCAAGATTGTAAGTTTGCAGAGGCCTCCTCAGCACACAGAACTGTGAGTCAATTAAATCTCTTTTCTTTGTAAATTACCCAGTCTTGGATATGTCTTTATTAGTAGTGTGAGAACGGACTAATACAATGGGTAAGGAAAACTTTTCTGGAAATAAAAAGAAATTTTACATAGGATTCACTTTTCCTGGAAGGGGAGAAGGACAGTAATAGGAATCTATATCAATTAACAAGCAGGAGTTAGCTGATTGTCTGCATTAACAAGGAATAA
Organism: Rhinopithecus roxellana; assembly: GCF_007565055.1. NCBI lineage: Eukaryota > Metazoa > Chordata > Mammalia > Primates > Cercopithecidae > Rhinopithecus > Rhinopithecus roxellana. Next base: position 5,254,797 of record NC_044549.1, on the reverse strand, counting down.
AAAAAGAAGATAGGAAGATAGGTGATGAACTGATTAGGAAACAAGTAGATGGACCTTTTGTAATAGACCCAGATTTATAAGAATTTTGTATATCATGAGAATGCTCTCTCTGCATCACATTTCAATCAAGTGACAGGATGATCTGCCCTTTTCCCCAGGCACCTTAGTTTTGCTCCGTGAGCTTGTGAACCTACAGGCATAGCACTAGAAAAAGTAGGTCTGGATGTGGTCCACAGTATGGAATTCCCCTCATTGCTGCCACCACTGAAAGCCAATAAACCACCAGCAAAGATATGTCAGGTTCCTGATATGGTAAACTTTCTATAATATACCAGATACCTGTTAGCATGTTGATTACAGTGGACATTGATTACAAAAGGGTTGACATTCCTCAGAGAGCAACACCATTGTAGATGATTGAATGCTTAATCATCATCTTTGTGTTCAACATAACCTTGGCTCTGATAAAATAATTTATTTTTCAGCCAAAGGAAGTAAAGCAATGGTCTGATACCTATATGTTTCATTGTTGTTTCCATGTGCCACATCATCAGAAGCAGCTGACATTAGAGAATGATGGAATGGCCTGTTCTGTTATTATTCTATTACAGTGTAGTGGAAACGGTATCTCTGTTATGATACCATCTGAAAGGCAATGCCCTGCAAGATTGTGCGGTCTACCTATGGGATGCAGAACATGCTTTAAATTAGTGATGATGTACAGAATATTCTTTCTCCCACAGACAGAACACATAGGCTGGGAAATATTTCACCTGATGAGCCACTGAAAAAATGTTTGCCTTCATCCCAGGACTATAGATGATCTGATGATTTGAGATCTATGTATCAAACAGAGACATGTTTCTACCAAAGAATGCAGTAATGGTTTTATTGTACTAGAGACTGAGATGAAGGCTTCTTGGATTCCACATATTACTGGATCAATAAGAAAGAAAGGGAGAGTAATTTTAGCTGCAAGAGAAAATAAGAATGATGCCACAAATATGTACAAAGAAAAATACATCTTAGACCCTGAATCCTTTCTGTTACCACCTACTGACCAGTCTGATTATTAGAAGTAGTCAATTTATAACTTATTATTAGAAATTAATAAAAATGCCAGAGTGGTAAAAAATTTAATGGAAGACATCATTGTAATAATTGCTACAGATAAGACCTAGCAATGCATACTAAAACTCAGTGAGTCAATGTTTTTAAAACATTAAGATATTTGCATACTTTTAAACGTTCTTCTTCTAAACATTGATTAGTTTCAAAAAGAAAATTGGTAAATTCACAGTAAAGAAACCTGGCAGACACCACCTCATCCATATGATCAAGGTTAGCGTCTCTTCTAATGAGACATCTCAATGGCATGTAACTTTCGGTGTGGCCCACTAAGAAGAGCAGATTACTTACGTGATATTTTTATGAAAATGCAATCTCAATATAATCATGATAAAATAGTAGGCAAGATAATATCAAGGAATAGTTGAAAATATCCATGATTTATGTTATGCAGGGTTATGTTACTGTTATTTTCACTTTTATTTTTATTTATTTTTATGAGTATATAGTAAGTGTATATTTTTATGAGGTACATGAGATATTTTGATACAGGTGTACAATACATAATAATCATGTCGGAATAAATGGGGTGTTATCACTTTTTAAGTGTAAATGTGAGAAGGAATGCACAGTTCAAAATTGAGGAAGAAAAGATGTGTACTCTGATGGCTACTCTACCCAACACCAATTCTAGACACTTCTAATTTGCTTTCTTCTACTATTGAGACTTTTCATAAAAGCAAGCAATACGTTTATCAGATTATCCTGCAGCTTGGATGCAAAAGTACCCCTTTGATATTGATATCTGGATATAGAAGGGCACAACCAGAGATGACTGCTGGAAGCTTGAAACTTCTTGTAAGCACGATAATAGAAGAACCTATTCTCTCTGAGTTTCTCTGTGAATATCTACTTTCTAAAACCATGGCTGTGAAATAGTGTATGGTGATAGTACTTATGTTTTTCACTCTCACAAGCCTGTGGCATTTTGGGCTACATTTTCTGACTGTCTTGCCCTGGGTTTCATAGCTCCTGGTTGTGTAAATGCACAGTTAGAAGGCTTTAGTAAGAACAATTAAGATCACTTGATAATCCCATAGATTAATGCAAAAATTTAAATGCAGAGGACAATAATGCTAAGATGGTGTAGGGATCTAACTAAATCAGTATATAATGTTAAGAGCTTGTGTTCCTGTAGCTCAGAAAGAAAGTACTAAAAACATGAAGCTAAACAGCTGTTGTGCTGCTCTGAGTTTACCTAAAAATTCTGCAATTAGTTATGTATGTGAATATTTTTGGATCATAGTATCTGTTATGCAATAAATATGTAGTCTGTCCTAGTTATTGACTATATTAAACTAATAGGATGTATATACATATATCTCTATATATCCTATTTTATATGAATATATAAAATTGGAGAAAGAAAGATATTTATTTATTTATCTATTTTTTGAGATGGAGTTTCAATCTTGTTGCCCAGGCTGAAGTGCAATGGCATGACCTTGGCTGACTGCAACCTCCGCCTCCTGTGTTCAAGTGATTCTCCTGCCTCAGCCTCCCAAGTAGCTGGGATTACAGGTGGCTGCCACCACACCCAGCTATTTTTTTTTTTTTTTTTTTTTTTTGTAGTTTTAGTAGAGATGGGATTTCACCATGTTCCCCAGGCTGGCCTCGAACTCCTGACCTCAGGTGATCCACCTGCCTTGGCCTCCCAAAGAGCTTGAATTACAGGCATGAGATTTATTGTAAGGAGTTAGCTCACAGGATTGTTGGGGCTGGCAAGTCCTAAATCTTCAGGGCAAGCCGGCAGGCTGGAACTCAGATAACAGCTAAAGGTGAAGTCTTCAGTGGACATTCCGCAGGGCGAGCCAGGAGGACTGGAATCTCACGGAGCATTTCTGTGTGGCGGTGCTGGTCCTGAGTTTCTTTCTCCTGAGGAAACTGATGTCTTTGAGGCCCATCCACATTTTAGAAGGGAATCTGCTTTACTCCAAGTCTACGAATGTAAACGTTAATCACATTTGAAAAACACCTTCACAGCAACATCCAGACTGGCATTTGATGAAACAAGGTACCACAGCCTATCCAAGTTAGCACATAAAACTAAGCATCGCAATTGTCCATTAGATGCTGAGTTCCACAGTTAGGAGTACAGACTTTTGGACTAAATTATGTTGGGAATCCAACTCTTTTCATTCTAAATCATAGGCTAAAATCATTTAAGAGTAAACTAGAGATAACTTATATCTTCAACTAGAATGTGTTAGTCGATGCTTGTGTTGTTACCAGAGGCTGCGTAATTTATGAAGAATAGAAGTTTAATTAACTCATAGTTCTGTAGGCTGTATAGAAAATGTGGTGCCAGTATCCGCTTCTGGAGAAGGCCTCGGGGAGCTTACAATGACATGGAAGACATCACATGGCAGATATCATATGGCAAAAGGGAATAAGAGGGGTCATTCCACACTCTTTTAAACAATCAGATCTCGCATGAACCAACAGAGTGAGAATCCTCTCATTACAATAATGTTGGCTTCAAGACATGCATGAGGAATCTGCCCCCATGACCCAAACACCTTTGATATAGTTTGGATATTTATTTGTCTCTGCTGAAATATCATGTTGAATTATAATTCCCAGTACTGCAGGCTGGGCCTCATGGGAAGTGTTTAGTTCCTGGGGCAGAACCCTCATGGCTTGATGCTATATTCATGATGATGAGTTCTCACAAGATCTGATCATTTAAAAAAATGTGTGGCACCTCTCCCCAAGCCCCCACCACCCTGTCTCGGTTGCTCCTGTTTTTGCGATGTGATGTGCCTGACACCCCTTTCCTTCTGCCATGATTGGAAGCTTCCTGAGGCCTTCCCAGAAGCAAGCAGATGCCACTCTGCTTTGTACAACCTGCAGAAGCATGAGCCAGTTAAACCTCTTTTCTTATAAATTACCCAGTCTCAGGTATTACTTTTTTTTTTTTTTTTTTTTTTTTTTTTTTAACAGAGTCTCACTCTGCTGCCAGGCTGGAGTGCCGTGGTGCGATCTCTGCTCACTGCAACCTCTGCCTCCCGGATTCAAGGGATTCTTCTGCCTCAGCCTCCCTAGTAACTGGGAATACAGGCACCCACCACCACTTGTGGCTAATTTTTGTATTTTTAGTAGAGATGGCCAGGATCATCTCTACCTCTTGACCTCAATATCCACCTGCTTCAGCCTCCCAAAGTGCTGGGATTACACATGTGAGCCACCATGCCCGGCCAGGTATTTCTTTAGAGCAGTGCAAGAACAACTAATCCAACCATGTTTCACCTTTAACACTGGGGAGCACGTATCAACATGAGATTTCGAGGGGGCATCCAAACCATATTATGGAGTCAGTATCCTACAACTTGACTAGACAAAATAGAACTTAGATTGCTACGTTTCATCCACTGATGAAGATAATATGTGAGCCTGTTGGAATATAAAATACAAATACTAGCACTCCAAACTTATCAAGGAAAACAATCAAAATGAAAATGCTCTCAATTTTATGCTGGGCAAGTCTTATATTAGAGTTCACTGGCAAGCAGCCATCTACTTCTGTGCAGAAAATATTTTGGAATACTCTATTTTTTTTCACGTGAGACCCTAGATGTTTCCTTCAGAAAAATAAACTTCCACTCTGGCAAACATTGGTGAAAACTGACCATTAATACTTGAATAAATTCATTATAAGACTGAAATATTATATGTCCAAATATGAAAAAAGACCAGGATTTTGTTTTATTTTTTGTTTCTTTAAAACTCTGGAGTGATTTGAGTTCAAGCAATCAAAACAAGTTATTTGTGTGATCATAAATCCTGGGGTCTCCAGCATTGTGCTTATATTCCACAGCACAAAAAGCCATGACAGGAATGCATACAATGCTTTCTGATGAGGAGGTAAAACTGTGGCAAGCAGGTGGCAAGAGGACAAAAGTCAACAGAGCTGTGTTCTGCGGTGTGGTTAAAGCAGTCTTGAAATCTAGGCTAAAAATAGAATTAAATGAAAACAGGAGAGTGTTGAAAACATTGGAAGATACAGAATTTAGTGAGGTTGAAATAATTGGACAGAGGGAGGGTAGAATCATGGGAGCAGTAATGTTAGGAGATTATACTCATAAAGTGGAAAATTGGGAATGGAGCAAATTTAGATGATCGTGGGATGTGGTCACAGAGGGAGTAACAGAAATTGAATGCCTGGGCCCAAGAATAAACACTTTTCCAGCAGACCTGAAGCTCACCTTTCGCAGTGAGGAGCCAAATGGAGCCAAACCTCAAGCTGGAAAAGGGACTATAGAGCCAAGTGAAGCTTAGTCCAGCCCGCAGCAGTAAGGCTTCACCTCCCCTGGAAATACAACAGGGGAGTTATAAATATTTATTACACAGAAATATGATGACAATAGCTAGGTGACAAAAGAATAGCAAAGAGGGGTAATATACATGTGCAGTGGATTTGGGGCAAGGGAGGTAGGTGCAAGGAGATTCTACAATAGTGTGGGAATGGGTAGGAAAAACTAGAGGAGACTGGGAAAATGATGACCAAATACTACATATGGTAAAATACTTGACAAATGGATGTCTGTGATAACACGGAAGACAAAAATTCAATATAATAAAATTATGCCGTTACAGTAAAAAATTCATGAGGCAATATATTAAAAATTTGAACTGGTTGCTTTTAGCTGCATATGATAAGAAACTATAAGAAAAATGAGCCCAGAAAATGTACTGGGACAGGGTGATAAACAAAATTTAGGGAAAATATAAAGATCTCAGATCTTGGGGTTTAGAAAGTAAATTTATATTTTTAAAATTACCAGTTAGATTAGTTTTCTAAGACTGCCATAACAAAGTGACACTAACTAGGTTAACTTAAGACAATAGAAACTTATTATTTCACTTTTTTATTTATTTTATTTTTTGAGAGGGAGCCTCGCTCTGTCAGCCAGGCTGGAGTGCAGTGTGCGATCTTGGCTTACTGCAAACCCCTGTGTGCTCCATGAACATGAAATGTAGTCCTCTTTACAATAATATTTAGTACAAATAAAGCTAATCAGCAAGTAAAAACTTCTACTTCCAAAAAAGAACAAGTGGTGCCAATTAAATCTATCCATCTAAAGTTACTGCTAGATTTATATATAGTAAACAAGGCATTATTTTAGTGATAACTATGATATTTTAATGATGAATCCCATAATTTTCTCTTATAAATGCAATCTTTCATCTTACAAGCTTTAATTTTTTAATATGTGAGGCTTTATTTTAAAAACATGGAAAATTGGCCGGGCGCAGTGGCTCAAGCCTGTAATCCCAGAAATTTGAGAGGCTGAGATGGATGGATCACTTGAGGTCAGGAATTTGAGACCAACCTGGCCAATACGGTGAAACCCCGTCTCTACTAAAAATACAAAAATTAGTCAGGAGTGGTGACATGCACCTGTAATCCTAGCTGTTCAAGAGTCTGAGGCATGAGAATTGCTTGAACCTGGGAGACTGCGAGGCGGAGGTTGTAGTGAGCCGAGATCACACCACTGCACTCCAGCCCGGGCAACAGAGCAAGACTGCATCTCAGACAAAAAAAAAAAAAAAAAAAAGAAAAGAAAAATAAAACATCAATATAAAAATGCGTATTTTTTAAATAAAGAAATTTGGTCAATAAAGAGGTATATCTTGGGGAAGCCCTAAGTTGTTCATAAAATTATAAAACTTATGATCTCATTGTTATCTAGAGTAAAATGTGTTTGCATTTAACCCATACCTGACAAACTTGAATGGTCACTATTTTTTTAAAATTGTATTACCATAAGCATTTAACTCTTTTGGATAAAAGCAATGTTAATTGAGGTGAAGGAGATTTATAGGTGAAATTTAAGGGTTGTTTTTTAGCAGAAAATTTAAAATTTCATCAAAATAGCTTTTAAAAAATTAATTAACGAAGAGAAATTATACATATGTATGGTGTACAACGTGATGCCTTGATATATGTATACATTGCAGAATGGCTAAATCAACTACGTAACATACAAACTACTTCACATATCACTTTTGTGGTGAGAACACTCAAAATCTACTCTTAGAGCAATTTTCAAGTATACGATATGTTGTTATTAACTATAGTCACCATGTTGACTATAGTCACAATAAATCTCTTGAACTTATTTCTCTTAACTGCAATTTGTACCCTTTCAGCGACATCTCCCCAGTCCAGGCCTGCGCTCTCCAGCACCAGTGACCACCATTCTACTCTCTGCTTCTATGAGCGTTGCCTTTTTGAGATTCCACATATAAGTGAGGTAACTGTCTTTCTCTGACTAGTTTATTTCATTTAACGTTATATTTGTTCCTCAAACTCTAGTCTTTACTCATTGAAGGCGAACAATGTGATGCCAAAAAGTGTGAAAATTTTGTGGAGCAAACAACTCTGGAAATTTAAATTTTTTTTTTTAAATTACACCTAGTCCTTTTCATTTCAACGACATCCAGAGTATGAATTGTAGTGTTTTGTTGTCAAAATGTATTATTTATGAAAACATATATTAATTATGACTCTGATGACATCTGCTAATAACACATTACAAGTAGGTTGCAAAAAAACCCATCACATGTTGGTTGTAGAAAAACCTTAAGTCCCTTATTCTAGGAATGATTCTATTGTCTCACCAGATGAAATAACAGAAAATAACTCAGTTATATTTAACAGTTTCTACGAGGTTGTTTTCTTAAAGGGACTGGGTTTGGTTCCCAGGAAATGATTTTTGCAATGAATAAAAGTAAAAAGAAATCAAAGAAGCATCATAATCAAATAAATATAATAAACTTAATTTTAAGATAGAATAAAGTTGGTCAGGTGTGTGGCTTATGCCTGAAATCCCATCGTTTTGGGAGGCCGAAGCAGACAGGTTGCTTTGAGCTCAGGAGTTCCAGACCAACCTGGGCAAAGTGGTGAAACCCCATCTCTATTAAAAATACAAAACTTAGCTGGGTGTGGTGGCACACACCTGTCATCCCAGCTACTGAGGAGGCTGAGGCTTGAACTTGGGAGGCAGAGTTTGCAGTAAGCCAAGATCGCACACTGCACTCCAACCTGGCTGACAAAGCAACACTTCGTCTAAAAAAGGAAAGTAGATTTTTGGGAGTTAGAAGATCTGGTCTCTAATTTGTTCTGGATCTATCATTAACTGGCTTGGCAGCTTCACCTATTTTATAGGTATTCACCTATAAAATAAATGATTGAAAGTATAAAGTCCTTAGGTGCTTATCATTTCATAATTACATATATTTTTATTGTTAATGTGAAGAAATCTAGATTCACAAAGGTAAATCTGAAAATGTGGATTTGCAAAAATTAACATGCTATTGATAATATGAAATGAAACCTGAAAACCTAATTACAATTTATTAAAGAAATATTTCATAAAGGGCACCTTCATACATTCTTTTCTGATATCTGCTCTTTGTTATCTTTCAAACATGATGGTAATCTGAAGGAAAAATGTAGAAAGATTTTTTTTTTCTCTTTCTTAGGTCTGCATTCAGGCAATATCAAAGACACTCACTTTTGTCTTCAGTGTCATGTTCAAACTGCATGAAGCAAAGCTCTCTAAAGCTACTTAATTTGATTTTTAAAAAACACAATAGGTTTAATATAATAGCTGTTCAATAGGACTGAGTAGTCAACCGGGGATTCTTGATATTCTTGATAGGTGTGCTTGTATGTGCTTGTAAGCTCCTGGGCAGAGAAAGGAGACATCACAGGAATAGGAGTTATGAAAGATTAAAATTATAATAGTAATGCACAACACAATTGTTATGAAATAGATTCAAATGATAAAGGAATCTGTGGTCTACATCCACTTGCCTACCCAAAGGGAATTTTGTTCTTATAAGATGACATGCATACCACCACATCCTGTTTTAAACAGATAAACATTTTATACAGGTACACACAGACCATACATGTACTTATACATATTTTTACATTTATGAGATCGTTAAATACACGTTTGTAACACATGCTTTAAAACCTTTTTTTTGAAATTTTGTGTAACATTCTGCTTTGCTGTTTATAACAGTTCCATGCTATTCTATATCATGACTGTCATGACATATTATTTGAAGTTTCTCCTATTGATTTATATTTATATTGTTTCTAAATGCTTATAGAAGCAAAAAAATTTTTTTTTTTAAAAATCTACATGCTTGTTTAACAAGAAGATACTTTTATAGGAAATGTTTCTCAGTATTGTAATTACTATGCATGAATATTTTGAGGTTTTTTTTTTTTGGTTTTTTTTTTTTGAGGTGGAGTCTCGCTCTGCCGCTCAGGCTGGAGTGCAGTGGCGCGATCTCCTCTCACTGTAAGCTCCGCCCCCCGGGTTCACGCCATTCTCCTGCCTCAGCCTCTCCAGTAGCTGGGACCACAGGCGCCGCCACCTCGCCAGGCTAGTTTTTTTTGTATTTTTAGTAGAGACGGGGTTTCACCATCGTCTCGATCTCCTGACCTTGTGATCCGCCCGTCTCGGCCTCCCAAAGTGCTGGGATTACAGGCGTGAGCCACTGCGCCCGGCCCAATATTTTGAGTTTTAAGGTCAGCTGGTTAATGATTAATTTTCTTGTAGAAATGATTTAAATTTCCTGGTTCACCAGCATTTTATCAAATTCCTAGTTTCTCTGTATTTTAAAACTTTTGCAAAAGAGTGAGCAAGACAAAATTATTATTATTCATATATGCTTTTTCAAGTAACCTTGAATGTTATATAAATAATGTTAATAAATATAATAATTACATATTAAAGACATTAGTTATACCCATGTAATTTATAAATCTACATCTAGTTTGCCTGTATATAATCATAGCCTTTTTTTCTTTTGGATTATGCATTCTGGATACCAGTCTTCCATTGGTTAGGTGAAAAATTTTCTCCAAATCTTTCAGATATATTTCATTTTATTAATAGTATTCGTATTTATATAAAAATGTTCATATCTAATATGTTTTATGTGCATAAAGAATACACTAAATAGAAAATAATTAAATATTTAATACACCTGATATAGCTTCTTTAAAAACTTTTTTCTTAAAAAATACCCCTCTCATATATATCTTCATAATAGTAAACAATGTGTTTACATCTTGGAGTTATAGATTGACTTTACTGAACACGGTGAGAAACAATAGCTTACATTATTTTGTTTCTTTTTTTTCCCCAAACTTAAATTGTTATATCAATGTTTATGTTTTTGTTTACTATAAATACTTAAACCTTTACTTTGTTCTTCAGCATTTTGATTCTATGTATGGTGATGGTATTAGTTTTCTTATTTGCTTAACTTTCATGTCTGGCTCACTGATAACCACCCGTCAGTGATGTCTTAATGTTACGTTCTCAAGATTTCACTATTTTCAATATGTTCTGGAATCATTATCGAGATTCCTGAGCTTTATCAGTTGATTCCAAAGGTGAAAAAATTATATTTATTATTAAATCCACATATTATTTGTTTCTCTTGGGCCAAGTAGTTAAGCAAAGGTAATAGCATCAGGGTCAAAAGGTTTCTTAATCCTTGCATCAAGCACTTAATGTCATGTTATATTTTAGTTTACTTTTAGTTTTAGTTCACTTTAGTTTAATTTAAATCTCTAATAATTTTTAAAACATTTTTCCTCAATTTTACTTTGTTCATCAGTCATCTGACTTCTATATTGAGAACTTCCATTCTCGATACCAGTCTGCATCCATAGAATCTTGGTATGCTTCAGAACTATCAAGCCGTGACTTCCCTTCCACTACCTCCTAGTTTTCTCCAAGTATTTCTTGCTGGTTTTTCATTTCTTAAAGTACATGATGTCATATCTTTCATAGAAATTATAAACAAAAAACCATTCAGCTCTCCTTGTATGTCTGCAAATGTTTTCTTGTTTCCTGACAGTCTGCAATTTGAATGAATACATTTCTGGAGTGAAAATGATTTTTTCTCATCCCTTTGAAGGCCTTTGTTGTTGTACTCAGTACTACTAAAAGGAAATCTGGTGAAAGTGCAACTACTGAAACTTTAAAATGAATTGATTTATTTTTGTTCCTCTTCTATAAAAATTTAGAATCCACTTGTCTTTGGAATGCTATATTTCCCAAGGACGAATCTAATGTGGTTAATTTATTCTGCTTATTATTGGACAAGTAATTTACATTTGCAACTCTATGTATTACTCTAGCAAACATAATTTTTTTTTCTCAGAATTTCTCCAATTTTTTTTTTCCTCTTCATTCTCACATATCTTGCTTTCTGGAACTAATTTTACATTCCAACTATAGTTGGGATTTCTCATAACTATTAGCATTTATTTTATAATTTTTATGTATTTCTACTTTTGTGCTAAATTTTGTAAGTATTCACAGACATTATCTCTATGGCAAAAAGAAAAAAAAAAAGTCCCTCTTTTCATTTAGTCTATTGTGCTAACCAACCCATCTATGAAGGATTTTATTGTTGTAATTAAACTTTCTTCCACTAAATATACTAATTATGGTAGTATAATGTTTATTGTAATGTAACTTGCTTGTTATTACAGTTAGTAATAAAAAGGTACCATACATTTATGATTTATCACAAAAAGTTGTGGTTTATCACAAAACAATTGTCCACTGAAAATCAGTTAAGAGTTCTGCACTTCAGAAAGACAGTAGCTTTTCCCATTACATGGCTCAGTCATTCTTTAGATCCTGGAGACTTTCAATGGGTCCTCTGCATGTGTAAGACAACAACAAAGAAATGGGAATATGGGGGCCCTCAAAATAGGTTGGAGTCACAGGAGCACGGGAGAAGAAATAAAGTTTCTGATTAGGAAAACTCTTTTTTTAAGATTTCTTTTAACTTTTATTCTAGATACAGGGGCACATGTACAGGTTTGTTATATAGGTAAACTCATGTCATGGGGTTTTGCTGTATAGATTATTTCTTCACACAGGTACTTAGCACAGTACCGAACAGATACCATGGTACCGATATTTTTCTGATCCTTGCCCTCCTCCAACTCTCCACCCTCTAGTGGGCTGTAGTATCTATTGTTCTGCTTTTTGTATTCACCTGATGTTATCATTTAGCTCCTACTTATAAGTGAGAATATGTGGTATTTGGTTTTCTGTTCCTGCATTAGTTTGCTAAGGATAATGCCATCCAGGTCCATCCCTATTGCTAGAAAGGACATGATCTCACTATTTTAATGGCTGCATACTATTCCATGGTGTATATGTGCTATATTTTTTTTATCCAATCTACCATTGATGGGAATTTAGATTGGTTCCATATCTTGGCTATTGTGAAAAGTGCTGCATTGAACATACATGTGTATGTATCTTTTTGACAGAATGATTTATATTTCTTTGGGTGTGTACCCAATAATAGGATTGCTGGGTCAAATGGTAATTTTGTTTTTAGTTCTTTGAGGGATTGTGACACTGCTTTCCACAATGGCTGAACTAATTTATTAAATATACTCTCACCAACAGTCTATAAATTTTCCCTTTTCTCTGCCACCTTACCAATCTGTTAATTTATTTGATAATAATAGCTGTTCTAACTAGTGCCAGGTAGTATCTTACTGTGGTTTTGATTTGCATCATTTCTGACACTGAGGATTTTTTCATACACTTCTTGGCCACGTGTATACCTTCTTCTGAAAAGTGTCTGTTCATTTATTTTGTCCACTTTTTAATGGGGTTGTTTTTGCTTGTAAATTTACTTAAGTTCCTGATAGATTTTGGATATTAGACCTTTGCTGAATGCATAGTTTGCAAATATTTTTCCCATTCTTTAGATTGTCTGTTTACTTTGTTGGTAGTATCTTTTGCTGTGCAGAAGCTCTTTAGTTTAATTAGGCCTCACATGTCAATTTCTGCTGTCAATTTTGCTGTCAATTTCTGTTGCAATTGCTTTTGGTGTCTTCATCATGAAATCGTTGCCAATTTCTATGTCCAAAATGGTATTTCCCAGGTTATCTTCCAGGGTTTTAATAGTTTTGGTTTCACATTTAAGTCTTTAACCCATATTGAGTTGATTTTGTATATAGTGTATGGAAGGAGTTCAGTCTCACTCTTCTGCATATGGCCAGTGAGTTAGAACTATTTATTGAATAGAGAGTCCATTCTCCATTGCTTATTTTTGTCAGTTTTGTTGAAGATCAGATGACTATAGATGTGCAGCATTATTACTGGGCTCTCTTTTCTGTTTCATTGGTCTGTGTATCTGTTTTTCTATTGGTATATGCTGTTTCGGTTACTCTAGCCGTATAGTATAGTTTGAAGTCAGGTAATACAATACCTCCAGCTTTGTTCTTTTTGCTTGGTATTGCCTTTTCTATTTGGACCATTTTTAGTTTCATATGAATTTTTAAATAATTTTTCTCTAGTTCCTTGAAGAATTTTATTGGTAGTTTGATAGGAATAGCATTTAATCTATACATGGATTTGGGTAGTATTGTCACAGGATGCTTGGGCTGTTGCCCTTCCAGCCAGAAACCTCTGTGGCCTGTGGTGCCTTTGCCTGAGTTGTGCTCAGACCTGCTGGACTCATTCTGCAAACTTGGCCTGGAAGGTTGTGCTTGACTTGAACTACTGAACTGGATTCCGTGCCTGCTTAGGGTGAGCCAGGAGCAGAACAGTGAGGGGTGTGTGAGCAAGCAAGCATGGGGTCCAGTCACTGCGCACAGCCTTGCATGCTGGCTGCAGTGGGGCAGGCAGCTCCAGGCACCAGCATGGGCACTGATGCCCTCTGAGGCTGTAGCTGAAACAGGTGCACTGCCAGCAGCTTCCACAGAGGGCACCAGGGAACGCGATGGAAGCCTGGAACACCTGGAAGCTTGGAGATGCCAGAAACTACAGAGCTCCAAAGAGGGTGTCACAGACGTGGCTCCTAGATCTGGGCTACAGCTCTTCTCTCTTCTCTCCTTCTTCTCACTCACAATGTGGTGAGCAAGAGGTATTTCAGCTCTGGTTGTGTTACAGCTCGTTCAGTCGTGCCATTTGGCAGGTCCCAAGTTCTTGTCCTGTGTCCAGGAAGAATGAGGCATGTGGACAAGTAAAGGGTGAGCAAAGTGAAGAGTTGCTTTATTGAGTGACAGAACAGCTCAGAAGAGACCCACTCTGCAGGCACATCATGTGAATGAGTGTGCAGATCTCAGCAGAGAGGAGAGCCGCAGTGGGTAGCTCCTCTCCACAGGCAGGTCTTCCCATCATCTGCTCAGCTTTCAGCAGAAAGGAGACCCAGTGTGGGTAGCTCCTCTCTGTGGGGAGGTCCTCCTGTCATCTGGCTGAGTCTGGCTGAGTCCAGTGGTTTTTATGGGCTTCAAAAGGGAGGAAATGCATGCTGATTGATCCATGGGCAGCCATGGGTGGGCCCAGAAAGACACCCTAAGTTCTCACTCACGTCTGCAGAACTGGCAGCCTGGACCCCAGGCCTCAAGCTGTCTCTGGCCTGATGGTGGGATTTCACTTGGGACCCACCACTTTCCACCCAGGAGCCTGTCTCCCCACCACTGCCATTAATCTGCCATCAATTGTGCCCACAGTGCCGAGGCTGTTCATACCGAAGGGTGCCTGGAGGCCAGTGTGGAGCCACCATTAGCCCTCCCTCAGACTCCCTCAGCCTGCTTACCCTGCTCATTAGTGCTCAAAATCTGGAGCCGGCCGAGGCAGCAGGGGGCTGATGTGTCAGCACTGCCTTGTGTGCACACACACCTGGCTGGGTTGTGACAGTACCCGTGCTTGGCCACAATTTTGCTCCAAAATCAGAGCAGGCGCTCGGAGCAGAGAGGGGCCAAGCAGCAGGAACAGGCACTTCCAAGCCTGTGGGGCTAGGGGTGCTTCCCAGGCCCCCGAGAGTGCAGCAATGTCCGGGTTCACAGCAGCAACTGGGCAGTTGCAGCTGTACCCAGAGGGCAGGGCTCCCACCCCTCCCACTTGGAAGTGGGTTGGGTTTCCTCCTGTTTCTGGCTCCTGCAGACTCTGGAGCACACAGCCCCAGCTGCACCTCCCTCACTGCAGCCGGTGTCATGGCAGCAGCTACCGCAGACAGGCCACCATTGTCATCATTATGACTATTTTAACGATATCAATTCTTTCTATCTATGAGCACGGAAGGTTTTTCCATTTGTTTGTGTCTTTTTTTTTTTTTTTTTTTTTTTTTTTTTTTTTTTTTTTGAGACATAGTCTCACTCTGTTGCCCAGGCCGGAGTGCTGTGGCATGATCTCAGCTCGCTGCAACCTCTGTCTCCCGAGTTCAAGCACTTCTTCTGCCTCTGCCTCCTGAGTAGCTGGGATTACAGGGACCTGCCACCATGGCAGGCTAATTTTTTCTATTGTTAGTAGAGACAGAGTTTCTCCACGTTGGCCAGGCTGGTCTCGAAATCCTGACCTTAGATGATCTCCCTGGCTTGGCCTCCCAACGTGCTGGAATTACACGCATAAGCCATCATGCTCAGGTTTCATCACTGATTTATTTGAGCAGTGTTTTTTAATTCTCGTTGTAGAGATCTTTCACCTCCCTGGTTAGCGGTATTTCTAGATATTTTATTCTTCTTTTTTTTTTTTAGTAATTGTAACTAGGATTGTGTTCCTAATTTGGCTCTCAGCTTGAATGTGACGGTACGTATGAATGCTAGTGATTTTTGTACATCAATTTTGTATCCCAAAACTTTGCTGAAGTTGTTTATCAGCTTAAGGAGTTTAGGGGCAGAAACTATGAGTTTTTCTAGATATAGAATAATGTTGTCCGCAAATAGGGATAGTTTGACTTCTTCTCTTCCTATTTGGATGTCTTTTATAAATAAATTCTCTCTCTTACCTGATTGCTCTGGGCAGGACTTGTAATCCTATATTGAATAGGAGTTGTGAGAGGGCATCCTTACCTTACTCTGTTTCAAGAGGAAAAAATAGTGTGTGCTGCTCTCAGGGAGAGAAGAAAAGGTGGTGAGTAAATAATACATCTTCTACTGGAACATTCACGTGGGCAGAAGAGCCTTCCATGTCACATTAAAGAATTTGGCTTTTTCTTGGAGATAATGAGCCTCTGAAGCACGTTGAGATTTTTAGCCAGCATCATTAGTTGTGTAATTTAGAAACATTCCTCTGATCTGCTCTGTAAATTATAGATTTTACTTGAATAAAGAGAACTCAGGAGAATGTTGTCAACCTGGTGTTTGGGACCATAAGTATCAATATGGATAAGAAGAGATGCGAGAATATTGAAAAGATAATTTTAAGACAACAACAGGGTCTGGTGGTGATTGCAGGTTAGTATTGAGAGACGATGAAAAGTCAAATAATACAGACAAGTTTCTAATTTTCCCAATGGGCTGAATTGTGTCAGTATTGACTAAGTAAGGGACTTTGCAAGAGAAATACGATAAGAGGAAGGATTTGCTTATTTTGGAGGATACATGGAAATTCTCGTAAGTGTTTTGGTTTGTGGTTTTGAAGCTCAAGGGGAACATAGGGCAGAAAAGGACACACTTAGAAGGTATTACTTTATCGTTTCTAATAATGATAAAGAATAATTGCAAGCCAAAGGGAGCATCTATTTTCATTATATTCACAGCACCAAAATGTTGTAGATATTAAGTATGTTTTTAAAAGTTATTTTTGAGATAATAAAAATAATATTAACGTCAGAAATTTTGAATGTTTTGAAATACTGATGAAGAGATAATATGAAAAGAGGTTGTTAATAAAATAAACTAGTTGTTATTTGACAAGGTTAATTACTCAGCGTAAAGAGGGCAGACTGAATCCAATGTATGAATAAAGAAATTAATCTTTGGCAGTAAAAATGGAGGGTCTTCCATTGTAATGAGAGGAGAAGACATATTAGCATAAAGATTACTTCTGATACTTAATACAGTTCCTATATCATGGATGACATTTTCTCTGTAAAGCTGAATGGTGAGTAGTAGAATAGGGAACTTGAAAAGTGCAAGGTTTTAAAACAGCTACTATAGAGATGAAGAGAAGAACTAATCAGGGAAGATACGCAAAAGACTCAATACTTACTTGTGAGTAGTGCAAAATAGTGTTTTGAGAATCAGAATGTGGCATAAAGGGGAATAGATTCACTTAAGGAGAAAATACAGACAAAGCTTCTATGTATCATTTGTGAAGATACCTTAAAAACAAGAAGGGTTTCAACATGGAAAACGCAGGGAATGGGTAGCATTAGCAAAGACATGCAGAAGTGGATAAGGAGCCATGTTTCCTACATAACAGAAATCTCTGTGCTGCCAGTTTAGGGCTGGAAGAGGAAGGGAAGCTGGTCATTTATTTGGGGGCTACACGATCTAAATATTTAATTTCCTGCTGAGGGACTTGGATTTTGTTCTCTCAATGTTGATGTTTCAAGAAACAAACAAACAAACAACAAAAAAACAAGGTTTTTTGGGATTGGGGAGGAATAAGCAGGCACATACTTGAAAATATATTAGAAGTGATTCTGATTCTTTTTTTTTATTATTATACTTTAAGTTCTAGGGTACATGTGCACAAGGTGCAGGTTTGTTACATATGTATACATGTGCCAGGTTGATGTGCTGCACCCATTAACTCGTCATTTACATTAGGTATATCTCCTAATGCTATCCCTCCCTCCTCCCCCTTCCCAACAATAGGACCCGGTGTGTGATGTTCCCCTTCCTGTGTCCAAGTGATCTCATTGTTCACTTCCCACCAATGAGTGAGAACATGCCGTATTTGGTTTTCTGGTCTTGTGATAGTTTGCTGAGAATGGTGGTTTCCAGCTGCATCCATGTCCCTAAAAGGGACATGAACTCATCCCTTTTTATGGCTGCATAGTATTCCATGGTGTATATGCACCACATTTTCTTAATCCAGTCTTCACTGATGGACATTTGGGTTGATACCAAGTCTTTGCTATTGTGAATAGTGCAGCAATAAACATATGTGTGCATGTGTCTTTATGACAGCATGACTTATAATCCTTTGGGTATATACCCAGTAATAGGATGGCTGGGTCCAATGGTATTTCTAGTTCTAGATCCTTGAGGAATCGCCATACTGTTTTCCACAATGGTTGAACTAGTTTACAGTCCCACCAACAGTGTAAAAGCGTTCATATTTCTCCACATCCTCTCCAGCACTTGTTGTTTCCTGATTTTTTAATGATTGCCATTCTAACTGGTGTGAGACAGTATCTCATTGTGGTTTTGATTTGCATTTCTCTGATGGTGAGTGATGATGAGCATTTTTCCATGTGTCTGTTGGCTGTATGAATGTCTTCTTTTGAGAAATGTTTGTTCATATCCTTTGCCCAATTTTTAATGGGGTTGTTTTTTTCTTGTAAATTTGTTTGAGTTCGTTGTAGGTTCTGGATATTAACCTTTTGTCAGGTGAGTAGATTGCAAAAATTTTCTCCCATTCTGTAGGTTGTCTGTTCACTCTGATGGTAGTTTTCTTTTGCTGTGCAGAAGCTCTTTAGTTTAATCATATCCCATTTGTCAATTTTGGCTTTTGCTGCCATTGCTTTTGGTGTTTTAGATATGAAGTCCTTGCCCATGCCTGTGTCCTGAATGGTATTACCTAGGTTTTCTTCTAGGGTTTTTATGGTTTTAGGTCCAACATGTAAGTCTCTAATCCATCTTTTTTTTTTTTTTTTTTGAGACGGAGTCTCGCTCTGTCGCCCAGGCTGGAGTGCAGTGGCCGGATCTCAGCTCACTGCAAGCTCCGCCTCCCGGGTTTACACCATTCTCCTGCCTCAGCCTCCCGAGTAGCTGGGACTACAGGCACCTACCACCACGCCCGGCTAGTTTTTTGTATTTTTTAGTAGAGACGGGGTTTCACTGTGTTAGCCAGGATGGTCTCGATCTCCTGACCTCGTGATCTGCCTGTCTCGGCCTCCCAAAGTGCTGGGATTACAGGATTGAGCCACCGCGCCTGGCCCTCTAATCCATCTTGAATTAATTTTCATATAAGGAGTAAGGAAAGGATCCAGTTTCAGCTTTCTACTTATGGCTAGCCAATTTTCCCAGCACCATTTATTAAATAGGGAATCCTTTCCCCATTTCTTGTTTTCATCAGGTTTGTCAAAGATCAGATGGCTGTAGATGTATGGTATTATTTCTGAGGGCTCTGTTCTGTTCCATTGGTCTATATCTCTGTTTTGGTACCAGTACCATGCTGTTTTGGTTACTGTAGCCTTGTAGTATAGTTTGAAGTCAGGTAGCATGATGCCTCCAGCTTTGTTCTTTTGGCTTAGGATTGTCTTGGCAATGTGGGGTCTTTTTTGGTTCCATATGAACTTTAAAGCAGTTTTTTCCAATTCTGTGAAGAAAGTCATTGGTAGCTTGATGGGGATGGCATTGAATCTATAAATTACCTTGGGCAGTATGGCCATTTTTACAATATTGATTCTTCCTATCCATGAGCATGGTATATTCTTCCATTTGTTTGTGTTCTCTTTGATTTCACTGAGCAGTGGTTTGTAGTTCTCCTTGAAGAGGTCCTTTACATCCCTTGTAAGTTGGATTTCTAGGTATTTTATTCTCTTTGAAGTTATTGTGAATGGGAGTTCATTCATGATTTGGTTCTCTGTCTGTTACTGGTGTATAAGAATGCTTGTGATTTTTGCACATTGATTTTGTATCCTGAGACTTTGCTGAAGTTGCTTATCAGCTTAAGGAGATTTTGGGCTGAGACAATGGGGTTTTCTAAATATACAATTATGTCATCTGCAAACAGTAACAATTTGACTTCTTCTTTTCCTAACTGAATACCCTTTATTTCTTTCTCTTGCCTGATTGCCCTAGCCAGAACTTCCAACACTATGTTGAATAGGAGTGGTGAGAGAGGGCATCCCTGTCTTGTGCCAGTTTTCAAAGGGAATACTTCCAGTTTTTGCCCATTCAGTATGATATTGGCTGTGGGTTTGTCATAAATAGCTCTTATTATTTTGAGATACGTTCCATCAATACCGAATTTGTTGAGAGTTTTTAGCATGAAGGGCTGTTGAATATTGTCAAAGTCCTTTTCTGCATCTATTGAGATAATCATATGGTTTTTGTCTTTGGTTCTGTTTATATGCTGGATTATGTTTATTGATTTGCATATGTTGAACCAGCCTTGCATCCCAGGGATGAAGCACACTTGACCATGGTGGATAAACTTTTTGATGTGCTGCTGGATTCGGTTTGCCAGTATTTTATTGAGGATATTTGCATCGATGTTCATCAGGGATATTGGTCTAAAATTCTTTTTGTGTGTCTCTGCCAGGCTTTTGTATCAGGATGATGTAGGCCTCATAAAATGAGTTAGGGAGGATTCCCTCTTTTTCTATTGATTGGAATAGTTTCGGAAGGAATGGTACCAGCTCCTCCTTGTACCTCTGGTAGAATTCAGCTGTGAATCCGTCTGGTCCTGGACTCTTTTTGGTTGGTAGGCTATTACTTATTGCCTCAATTTCAGAGCCTGCTACTGGTCTATTCAAGGATTCAACTTCTTCCTGGTTTAGTCTTGGGAGAGTGTAAGTGTCCAGGAAATTATCCATTTCTTCTAGGCTTTCTAGTTTATTTGCGTAGAGGTGTTTATAATATTCTCTGATGGTAGTTTGTATTTCTGTGGGGTTGGTGGTGATATCCCCTTTATCATTTTTTATTGCATCTATTTGATTCTTCTCTCTTTTCTTCTTTATTAGTCTTGCTAGCAGTCTATCAATTTTGTTGATCTTTTCAAAAAACCAGCTCCTGGATTCATTGATTTTTTGGAGGGTTTTTTGTGTCTCTATCTGCTTCAGTTCTGCTCTGATCTTAGTTATTTCTTGCCTTCTGCTAGCTTTTAAATGTGTTTGCTCTTGCTTCTCTAGTTCTTTAAATTGTGATGTTAGGGTGTAGATTTTAGAGCTTTCCTGCTTTCTCTTATGGGCATTTAGTGCTGTAAATTTCCCTCTACACACTGCTTTAAATGTGTCCCAGAGATTCTGGTATGTAGTATCTTTGTTCTCTTTACTTTTTTATTAAAAATGTGTTCTTGCTTGAATTTGCTCATGTGTCTTCAAAAGACTTCTTTCTAACATAACCATGACTGCCAGAAGAACAAAGAAGAATTGAAAAACCAAAATGCTATCAATATATTTTCAGAATTTTGGAAGAAATTCTATTAATGACGGGGTAATTTTGCATAGTTAAGTGAAGAAACACAATTGACAGTTCACACATTCATAGCTGTCCTGAGCAGTGCAAATTTGTAGGGAGTTTTTTTTCCCGTTGTCTATGGCTTAAAAATTATATCAGAAACCCCCAGATTTAATCATGACTTTCTCTTTTACAGATGTGGCCTCATTGACATAATGGGATTTCTAGTACCCTTCAGTTTCCGCTGTCATCTATTGAGGATCAATAAATTATAGTAAATAATAAAACCAAAAGGAGGAGGATGCAAAGGTAGTTAAATATTCCATTTTAAAAGATATATAATATACAATTTTTAAATTATTATTTTTTATTTTCACGGGCACATAGTAAGTGTATATGTTTATGAGGTAAATGAGATATTTTGAAACAGGCATATAATGCATACTAATCACATCAGGGTAATGGAGAAATCCATCACCTCAAGCATTTATCCTTTCTTTGTGTTACAATCCCATTCTATGATTTTAATTATTTTAAAAATGTACAATAAATTATTGTTGACTAAAGTCACACTGTGGTGCTATCAAATACTGGATGTTATTCATTCTATCTAATTATATGTTTGTACCCAATAACCATTCCTACCTCCCCACAACCCCTGCACTCCCCTTCCCAGCCTCTGGTAACCGCCCTTCTACTCTCTGTCATCACAAGTTCAATTGGTTTAATTTTTAACTCCCACAGATAAGTGAGAACATGTGAAAATTGCTTTTCTCTCCCTGGCTTATTTCACTTAACATAATGACCCCTGGTTCCATTTATGTTGCAAATAACAGAATCTCATTCTTTTTATGGTTGAATAGCACTCTATTGTGTATATGTACCACATTTTCTTTATTCATTCATCTGTTGATAGACACGGATTGCTTCTAAGTACTGGCTATTGTGAATAGTGCTGTGATAAACATGAGATTGCAGATATCTATTTGATATGCTTGTTTCCTTTATTTTGAGTATACACTTAGCATGGGTTTTGCTGGATTATATGATAGTGCTATTTTTTAGCTTTTTGAGTAACCTCCCAACTGTTCTCTGCAGTGGCTCTACTAATTTACATTCCCATCAACGCTGCATGAAGATTTCTCTTTTTTCTTCTATATCCTTGTGAGCATTTGTTATTATCTGCCTTTTGGATGCATTCATTTTAACCAGGATGAGATAATATCTCATTGTAGTTTGATTTGCATTTATTTAATGATCAGTGATACTGAGCACCTTTTTATAGAACCATTTATCATTTGTATATTTTCTTTTGAGAAATGTCTATTCAGATTTTTTGCCCATTTTAAAATCAGATTATAAATGTTTTCCTATTGAGTTGGAGCTCCTTATTTCAGGCTACTAGTCCCTTGCCAGATGGATAATATGAAAATATTTTCTCCCATTTTGTGTTTTGTCTTTTAACTTTTTTGATTGTTTTCTTTGCTGTGCAGAAGGTTTTTAACTTGATGTGATTCCATTTGTCCATTTTTGCTTTGGCTGCCTCAGCTTGTGGGGTTTTACTCAAGAAATTTTTGCCCAGTCCAGTGTCTTGGATATTTTCCCCAATGTTTTCCTGTAGTAGTTTCATAGTTAGAGGTCTCAGATTTAAGTCTTCAATTCATTTTGATTTGACCTGAGTATATGGCCAAAAATAGGGGTCTAGTTTCATCTGTTTGCATATGAATATCTAGTTTTCCCAGCACCATTTATTGAAGAGGCTGTCTTTTCCCCAGTGTATGTTCTTGGCACCTGTATCAAAAATGAGTTCATTATAGGCTTTCTGGGTTCTCTATTCTGTTACATTGGTCTATGTGTCTGTTTATGCCAGTACCACACCATTTTGGTTACTATAGCGCTGTAGTATAACTTGAAGTCAGGTAATGTGGTTCCTCCAGTTTTGTTATTTTTTATCTCATTCTAACTTTGGCTACTCTGAGTCTTTTGTGATTCCATGTAAATTTTAAGATAACTTTGTCTATTTCTGTGAAGGATGTCTTTGGTATTTTGATAGGGATTGCGTTGAATTTGTAGATTGTTTTGGGTAGTATGAAAATTTTAACTATGTTAAGTTTTCTAGTCCACGCACATGAAATATCCTTCCTGTTTTTGGTCCTCTTCAATATCTTGCATCAATATTTATGGCTTTCATTGTAGATATCTTTTACTTCCTTAAGTTTATTCCTTGGCATTTTATTTTATTTGTACCTATTATAAACAGGATGGATTTCTTGATTTCTTCAGATTGTTTAGTGTTGACGTACCAAATGCTGCTGATTTTTGTGTGTTGACTTTGTATCTTGCAACTTACCAAATTTGATTATCAATTCTAATACGTTTTTGGTGGAATCTTTAGGTTTTCCCAAATATAAGATTATGTCATCTGCAAACAAGGATAATTTGACATCTTCTTTTCCAATTGGATGCCCTTTATTTCCTTCTCTTCTCTGATTGCTTTAGCTAGGACTTACTTAACCTTTGTTATGTGGGATAACAATGGTGAAAGTGGGCATCTTGCCTTTTCCCAGATTTTAGAGGAAAGGCTTTTAGTTTTTCCCCATTCAGTATGATACTAGCTATGGGTCTGTCATATATGGCTTTTATTGTATTAAGGTATGTTCCTTCTATCCACAGTTTGTCATAAAGGGATTTTGAATTTTATCAAGTGCTTTTTCAGTATCGATTGAAATAATCATATGTTTTTTCCTTTATTCTATAGATATGTGTATCATATTGATTGACTTGCATATGTTGAATGCTTTGCATATGTTGTATATCCTTCCATCCACGGGATAAATCCAACTTAGTCATGATGAATGATCTCTTTAATGTGTTGTTGAATTTGATTTGTAAGTATTTTGTTGAGCATTTTTGCATCAGTGTTCATCAGGGATATTAGCCTGTAGTTTAACTTTTCTGATGTGTCTTTGTCTGGTATCAGAGTAAAACTGGCCTCATAGAATGAGTTTGGAAGTATTCCCCCCTCCTCTATTTTTTGGAACACTTTGAGTAGGACTGGTATTAGTTCTTGTTTAAATGTTGGGTAGAATTAACCAGTGAAGCCATCAGGTCCTGGGCTTTTCTTTGCTGGGAGACTTTTTATTAGAACTTCAATTTCATTAATTGGTATTGTTCTATTCTGATTTGGGATATCTTCATGTTTCAATTTGGTGGGTTTTATGTGTCTAGGAATGTATCCATTTCTTCCAGATTTTCCAGTTTACTGATATACAGTTGCTCATAGTAGTCACTAATGATGCTTTGGATTTCTATGCTATTGATTGTAATGTCTCCCTTTTCATTTCTGATTTTATTTATTTGGGTCTTCTCTCTATATTAAAAAAATACATCTGGCTAAAAGTTTGTAGATTTTGTTTATCTTTAAAAAAAATCTGTTCCTTTCATTGCTCTTTTTGTGTGTTTTCTTCATTTCAATTTTATTTATTTGTTGTCTGATTTCTATTATTTATTATCTTTGACTAATTGTGTGTTTGGTTTGCTCTTGCATTTTTAGTTCTTTAAGATTCACATTAGGTTGTTTATTTCAAATTTTTCTACTTTTTTCATGTAGGTGTTTATAGTTATAAGTTTTACTCTTTGTATTGAATTATCTATATCCCATAGATTTTAATATCTTTTGTTTTCATTATCACGTGTCTCAAGAATATTTTAAATTATCTTGCTAATTTCTTCATTGACCCACTGGTCACTCAGGAGCATATGGTTTAATTTTATGTGTTTGTATAATTTCCAAAATTCCTCTTATTAATTTCTAGTTTTATTCTATTGTGGTTAGAAAAGATAATTGATATAATTTCATTGTTTTCGAATTTTTTAAGACTTGTTTTGTGGTTTACCATATGGTGTGTTTTTGAGAATGATTCGTGTGCTGAGAAAATGATTGTGCATTTTGCAACCATTGGATGAAATGTCCTGTAAATATTTATTAAGTCCCTTTAGTCTCTAGTGCAGATAAACTCAAGTTTCTTTGTTGATTTTCCATCTGGGAGAGCTGCCCAACGCTGAAGATGTAATACTGAAGTCTCTATCTCCTATTGTATTGGGGTCTATCTCTTTCTTTAGTTCTAATAATATTTGCTTTATATATCCTGGAGCTCCAGTTTTGGGTGCACATATATTTAAAATTATTATATCATCTTGCTGAATTGACCCTTTTATCATTATTTAGTAACATTTGTTTATTTTTATAGTTTTTGTCTTCAAATCTATTTTGTCTGATATAAGTATGGCTACTCTTGCTCTTTTTTCCTTTGCATTTGAATAGAATATCTTTTTCCTTCCCTTCATTTTCTGTTTATGTGTTTCTTTAGCAGTGAAGTATTCTACTTACAAGCAACAGATTGTCGGGTTTTTAAAAAAAATTCATTTAGCCACTCTATGCCTTTTGATTAGAAAATGTGATCAATTTACATCCAATATTATTATTGATAAGTATGGATTTACTCCTGCCATTTTGTTATCTGTTTTCTGGTTGTTTTGCCATCTGCTCTCTTTACTTTCTTTCCTTCTTGTTTTCCTTTTAGTCAAAGCAATTTTTGTAGTGTTATGTTTTAATTTTCTGGGTACTTGTGATAGGATTTTTTTGAGTTGAGTTTACCATGAGGCTTGCAAATGGTGTAACTCATTATTTTAAATTGATGACAAGTTTACATTGTTTGCGTATAGCAACAAACAAAGAGAAAACTAATAAAAACTCTACACTTTAACTACATGCCTCTCCTTTTTTACTTTTTGTTATTTCTATTTATATCTTACTGTATTGGCTATGTATTAAAAAGTTCTTGTAGTTATTATTTTTGATAGGCTCATCTTTTAGTCTTTCTACTCATGTATTAGTACTTTACACACCACAATTACGGTGTTATAATATGTGTTTTTCTATGTGCCTACTATTACCAGTGTTTTGTTCTTTCAGAGGATTTTTTTGTTGCTCATTAATGTTCTTTTCTTTGAGATTGAAGAACTCCTACTGAGATTTTCTGTAGGAAAATTCTGGTATTGATGAAACCTCTCAGCTCTTGTTTGTCTGCTGGGTATCCTATTCTATGATACAAGTTGTTTTTTTCCTTCAACTCTTGAAATATGTCATGCCACTGTCTCCTTGCCTGTAAGGTTTCCACTGAAAAGTCTGCTACCACACATATTGGAACTCCTTTGTATCTTATTTGGCTCTTTTTTCTTGCTTCTTTTAGGATCTTTGCTTTATCCTTGACTTTTGGGAGTTTGATTATTAAATGTGTTTGAGGTAGGAGGAGTCTCTCTCTGTGCTTAGCTGGCTGAAGCTGAGGGAGGCGTGACACAAGCACTCCTGTGACCACCACTGCTGGTACTGTGCTGGGTCATACTTGAAGCCAGCACAGCACTGGATCTCACCCAAGACCCATGGGGTCCACTACCTGGCTACTTCTTGTGTTCACTCAAGGCCCAAGGCTCTATAATCAGTAGGTGGCAAATACAGCCATGCCTGTGTCATTCCCTCCAGTGTGAGTTCCCCCTAGCGCTGGGTGCATTCAGAGATGCTGTCTGGGAGCAGGGCCTTGAGTTATGAACCTTAGGTTTCTACCTGGTGCTCTATTTTACCGTGGCTATGCTGGAACCCAAGCCACAAGACAAAGTTCTTTGGCTCTAAGCCCAGCACAGCACCTGGACTTGCTTAGACATTGCAGTCCTGTAGCATAGATGGCCCTTTAAGTTTATTTAGAACCCCAAAGCACTTTTGTCAATGGTGGCAGGGCTTACTGGAACTCAGGTTCTGACTGCTGGGATGGACAATTTCCATCTTGCCGGGATGGTCAAAATGATCCCACCAAAATGAAGCCATGACTGAGTTCTGCCCCGTTTTGCTTTCCACTGTAACAGGGCAATACTAAGTTCCAATGCAAAGTCCCACAATCATTGTCCCACAGTCATGTTCCCACAATCACTGTGCTCTCCCTCCATCAAGTGTACAGATTATGTCTCCATGCCATGTGGCCACAAAGAGGGAATGGGAGAGCAGTGGTGTGGGCAACTCAAGACTGTCTTTCCTAACTCTTCAATGTCTCTTTTTTTAATATGATGTTAAAACCAGGTACTGTGATTGTTCACCTTATTTTTGGTTTTTATGAAGTGCATTTCGGCATGGATAGTTGTTCAATTTGGTGCTACTCCTGTGGGTGACACTGGAGAGTTCTTTTCAGCCATCTTGCTCCATCTCCTCCTGCCAAACTTAGAATATATCATTTTAAAGATGTAGATAAAATTAGAGGAAATGAGAGAAATTTAGCGATAACAATTATCAGGAATATGGGATTTTTACGTTCTTTGTTAATATAGTAGGTATAGGATGAGTTTCCACTCAGTCGGACCAGAATAGTGAATTGGATTAATTCTTATGGGAATCAGGGAATTCAGATGAGAGCTGACTGCATCCAGTTGTATGTAGTTGACTCCTGAATGAAACGTCAACTGAAGTAAGCCCACTTCAATATGTCTAGTAGAAAATATTAGGCTCAGAATGATGGTTTCCAGCTGCATCCATGTCCCTACAAAGGACGCAAACTCATCCTTTTTTATGGCTGCATAGTATTCCATGGTGTATATGTGCCACATTTTCTTAATCCAGTCTGTCACAGATGGACATTTGGGTTGATTCCAAGTCTTTGCTATTGTGAATAGTGCCGCAATAAACATACGTGTACATGTGTCTTTGTAGTAGACTAATTTATAATCCTTTGGGTATATACCCAGTAGTGGGATGGCTGGGTCATATGGTACATCTAGTTCTAGATCCTTGAGGAATTGCCATACTCTTTTCCATAATGGTTGAACTAGTTTACAATCCCACCAACAGTGTAAAAGTGTTCCTTTTTCTCCACATCCTCTCCAACACCTGTTGTTTCCTGACTTCTTAATGATTGCCATTCTAACTGGTGTGAGAATCACAAGAAGAGAAAACCAAACACCGCATGTTCTCACTCATAGGTGGGAACTGAACAATGAGATCACTTGGACTCGGGAAGGGAACATCACACACTGGGGTCTATCATGGGGAGGGGGGAGGGGGGAGGAGGGAGGGATTGCATTAGGGAGTTATACATGATATAAATGATGAATTGATGGGTGCTGACGAGTTGATGGGTGCAGCACACCAACATGGCATAAGTATACATATGTAACAAACCTGCACGTTATGCACATGTACCCTAGAACTTAAAGTATAATAAAAAAAAATAAAAAAAAAAAATAAATAAAAAAAAAAAAAAAAAAAGAAAATATTAGGCTCAGATACCTCTTCTTATTTGGTACTAAATAAAATGGGAGATGCATGGGTTCCCAGAAAAAAGTACATTGAAAGAATAAAATGAAATAAAAGTTCATCATTCAGAAGTGAAACATAACTGGAAATTGTTGTGACAGAAACTCAAATGCAGTTTTAGAAAACAAATTGACATCAATACTGTAAATTGCTTCTGTAAAATGTGAAAAGGGAAATCTGCAAGGCAGAAGCAAGATAACATGAACAAAGAAATAACTAAACAAAACAGAAGAGAAAATAAATAAGAAACTGGATGATATTAGAATGGATATCAATGGGAAAATTCTAATAGCACATTTAAATCTACTTTAGAGTATGAAAAATAAACTGTATTAAATGCAGAGGGAAATTTTTTTAAAAGAGGCAGAGAGGATTAGAGAGAAAATATCCTGGAGAACAAAAACCATCCCTAAAAATAGCTAATTTACATAGGTAAATATGGGGGGTCTATCTAATTATGTTTTACACATTATCAATTCCATTGCACTTTATTGTATATATCATAATCTTTACCAAGAGTCCCAAATCTGGGAAAATGAAAGTACTTTAAGCTAAAAGTATGTTGCCATTTTTTCACTTATATTTCATTTACAAATTTAATAAAATTCCCATATTGTATTAACTTCGATATTTTAAATAAAATTTTAAAATTGAGAAAAAAATAGCAAGCAAATAAATAATGTATGGCCATGGTAAGGAAGCAACTTAAAGCCTCTATGAAACTATTTTGCAATGCAAATCCTTAAGTACTTTATTGAGATACTTATAAAACCATTCTTATTAAAACTTTTAAACACTCTGCACAAATATCTTGAGTAAAAATATAAGGTTGAGACCAGTGACTATTCACTACTTGGCACACTTGTGTGTAAAGGAAAAAATTATCAAAAAAGTGTATTAAAAATATGAATTTCTTAGATCTCTGGGACATATAGAATTGGGAAATTCGATAGTATTGGCCTTGAAATATATGTATTTAACAATTTAGGTTATTCTTATTTAAGTAAATTACATTAAAATTTTTTGAATTTATCCTTAAAGAATGACAGATTAATAATATGAGGTATAACTCTTAGGGTTGCTGCAAATTTTAAATAAAATAAAAGATATTGTCAATAGACACACGTTAGAATTAAGAAAAAGGTCACTTACAACTAAACAAATACAAATTTAAAACAAGAGGATACCCTGTCTTATCTATTTGTTTGGCTACTTTTAAAAATAGTAATATTGAAAATATTATGTTAGAAGATTTTATTCTAAGAAGTTTTAAGAAAAAAAAAACAGAAATCATTCTAAATAGCTGTTGGAATTGAATACAAATAGTTACTTTGCAATACATGCAAAAATAGAATATCACGTATTCATCAAGCTGATGACATGGATACTTATTAATTGAAGTGGCAATGCAAAATTAAAAACACATTGCCAAAGACCGTATATAATAGAATCTGATTTTTTATACACACTCAATAGAAATGCTTTTGTTGTGAAATTGTCTAGTAGAAAATAAACTGTAAGGTCAATGGTGGTTTTCTCTGACTAGCGGAATTTTATTCTTTTTATCTTGCTTAATGACAAATAATTTCCCCATGTCATGTGTCCACACAGAGACACAGACACACACACAGCATAAATGAGACAAAAATATTAACAACAAAAATAATTATAATTACTACTAGTACATTCTTGCAACTGTTCTAAGTGCTATGCATATATTCTTCAAGTTAATCTTTATCTTAATGCTATGCTATGTCTTTGTTAACCTTATGAATCAGGAATCCAGTCAGTTCAAGTGACTTGCCCAGATTTACACAATTGGTTAGTATGTTTTGTTTATTATAAAATAAATTTTCATAAGAAGATAAATAAATGAGAAAAAGCATGATATATATATATATGTGTGTGTGGGTGTATATATATATATGTATACACATACACGATTGACTATTACTCCAACTTAAAGAAGGTGAAAATCATGCAATATGAAACAACATGGATGAATCTGGAGGAAATTATGCTAAGTGAAATAAATTAGTCACAGAAGAGCAAATACTGTATGATTCCATTTATATGAGGTATCTAAAACAGTTAAACTCAGTGAACCAAAGAGCAGAATGACAATGATTGCTGAGGCAAGGGGATTGGGAAATGAGGAGTTGCTTATCAGTGGGTATAAAGTTTCAGTAATGCAAGATGAACCCGTTCTAGATTTTCTATACAGTAGTGCGCCTGTGTAACCCTATTGCATTGTACAGTTATAAATCTGTTAAGAAGTTAGATCTCATGTTAAGTATTCTTACCAAAATATATTTTTAAAAAGCTATCAAGCCAGGTAAATTAAGAAGAACTTTAGATTTATGTTACTAACTAAATGAAGGCAATCTGAAAAGACTACATGTCATATGATTCCAAATATATGACATTCTGGAAAATGCAAAGCCATAGAGATGGTAAACAGCCAGTGACTTCCATGGCTTCAGAGTGAAGGAAGGGGACTGGAGGCATGGATAGGTGGGAGCAGGGGACATTTAGGGCACTGGAACTATAGCATAAGAATATGATACAATTAGGGTGGATACATGATATTACGCATTGGTCCAAACCTATGAAACTGAACAATGCAAATAGTGAACCCTAATATAAACTATAAACTGTATATAAACTAGACTTTAGATAATAACAATATACCAATATTGGGTCATCATCCATAAGAAATATACCACATAAATGGAAAGTGTTAATAATAGGGGGAATTGTGTTTGGATGGTGGAGAGAAACGGTTGTTATTGGGGAGGGGAATATATGGGAACGCTTTGAACTTTCTCTTCAATTTTTTATAAAGCAAAAACTGCTCTAAAAATAAAGTATATTAATACAAAATAAAAGACCATTGTAATATTTAAAAGTAGATAAGTATTTCTTTTATTATTCACATTTGTTAAGAAACTTTCAAAAACTCTTATGCCTAGAAACAAGACTGCTCATAAATTTCTTTCCGTTTTTCTCCTTTTGCATTAAGTGGAATTATTAAAATAGCGAGAAAACAGCATAGGCTAACCATTCCTCATCTAAAGCTATTATCCTTTGTGCAGTTTGTTATCATAATGCCAAGAGAAAATAAATAACATTCAAAACATCATCAATAAGCATCTCGAGCGAAAGAGGATTTTGTATATGAGATCTAAAATAAGTCCCTTACATGCCTCAGTGACTCTGGTTTTTAATGCAAAACATAATTATTTGGCATTCATGTAAAATTAAGCCCAATTCTGCATTTGTTAAAACTAAAGAGTTCTCTTGCTGAAAGAATTTTCATTTACTGGAATTTACTATCTTCATTTCTGTAAAGCATAGATTGTATATTTCTGGTGTCCTCTTCACCTTTACATTTTATTGTTCTATGATCATACAGTTTTACTTGTTAATGAGGAGCTGTGATTTTTGTGCAGAGACAATTCACGCAAATGAATTCTTAAGAATCAGAGGCCCTGTTTTCATGCAAATAAACCAAGTGATGAACAAGGAAGAAGAGAAATGAAGAAAATTATGAGCAATATTAATTTGCCATCTGTATAACAGTTTCTCTGCACTCTTGAGTCTTTCTGTAAATATGAAAACAAAGTTTGAAGGAATGAGCAAAGTCATCAACTTGACAAGCTATTATCATTACCCAAATACGAATTTCAGTGTTTATGTGTGTATTTTTGAAAAGACTGAGATGATATGGCAAATAGATAATTTCATCAGACCAAGTGTTCTTTATATGAAAGAAGACTTGAGGTATTTAACGTAGGAAATATTTATTCTGAAAACTCAACAATGAGCAACAGTTGGGTTTCTTTCTTTTTTAGAAGATCATTGGAGAAGTACAGACCTTGAGGGTATTCAACATTTTTTAAATTTTTTATTTCATAGAAGCAAGTTATAAATTACAAGGAATTAGTTTATTTTAAGAATAAATATACAAAAATCTAACTTTCAAAACTATTTTTATTTTAAACTCAGTTCATCTATAACACTGATACATGTAATCATATAACTTGTTATAGAGGACAAAGGCCAATATAGCATTATAACTAACATAAGAAATTTAAACATCTAATATACTTTAAAATTTTTATCGACTGCATATTTCTTAATAATTTATTCAGGTTTAATTATCAAAAAGTTAATTCTAAAATCACTAATAATTAATTTTCCTTTTAAATCAGATTTAAATTAATTCTAATTTTTTATTGAATATACTTATGAATATTTTATCAAAAATATATTTATTGATATTTTAGTTATGGATTACTTCAAACAGTTAATTTAAGATAAAAACTATTATAGTTAAAGTATTATTTTTGGAACACTATGAGGAAAGGTATAGTTATTCTAGGTGTTTTATATTAAGATTTTTGTTTCATTAACTTAAACGTATTGTCAAAATGAGGTACAAATCAAGTGAACCAATTTCACAGAATATTGATTAATTAAACACAATACCTGCTTATTCACTTTAAGTGGGCAATTCTGCTCTGTTAACTGGAGTAGATCATAACAAACTATCCCAGTTTCTTGGATAGTGGGGTTATGTCTACTCAAAGAAAAAAAAAGGTAGATCTTGTTACCTGGAAAGCATTGAATTGGACCAAAGGGAGATTGATGTTCTTTAAGAAACATTTCTATCATGCTGTAGTAAGGAGACAAAATGCCCTCTTCCCCTCTAGAGAATCAGATAATTTCTTTTTTGAATGATGATAAGAAAACCTAGGCAAATTCTCACTATATAGCTTTGTTCATTTATTATGCATTAAATATTCATTTCAGGCAACAAAAGTTCTTACCATTAGAAAAAAAAGTCTACCGTTGCAACTTACAATGATTCAAATTATATCTAGTTTTATTTGGTTCATGAAATG
Organism: Rhinopithecus roxellana; assembly: GCF_007565055.1. NCBI lineage: Eukaryota > Metazoa > Chordata > Mammalia > Primates > Cercopithecidae > Rhinopithecus > Rhinopithecus roxellana. The sequence continues at coordinate 5,221,313 of NC_044549.1, read as the reverse complement.
GTATCTTTCTGAAGTTATTTTAGGATAGAACTTAGGAAACATGGTGATTTGGGGTAAATATCTTAGTTTCACAAGTTATGTTTAGCATATTATGTTCTTATGTACATTTCCTAATAAATTTTCTAGAAATGAGTAATGGTAAATTTTTTCTCACTGTTATATTCATTTACAAAAGTATGACTTCCTGTTCTTATCCCTGAAGTGGACAGCACTTCTCTTTGTGGCCCTGTTGCCTTTTTTTTTTTTCTTTTAAGTAAACACAGATATTACCCACTCCTGTTGATTTTCCTTGCCTCAGACTTGCACTTCTGGTTTATATCACTCATTTGGCCCTAGTTCATATCATAAGTTATTTTTTGAAGTTTGTTTTCATTGAATCAACAAGGTATTTTAAACTATCTGATGTCAGGGCTCATGCTGACAATGAATTCAGGAAAGAGAGAATGTCGTGGATAAGAATACTAAAGAACGATTTAACAGATAAATCTGTATTTAAATTGGATCTTGCGAGATTCATCTAGGTAGAGAGGAGGAAAGATGTTTACATGCATGTTGGAACTAATGCAATAAAGGCACATAAATAGTGATAAGGTTCTAGGGATGTCACTGCTTTTTTAAACAGTGTATGAGCAGATGTAGGTTTAAACTAAAGTGATGTTATTGGCAATAAAACTAAAAATATTTAAAATTTAAGTTAAAGGCAGAATCTGTAATAGAAACTCTTAAATGTAGAGAGATTTGAGCCAATCCACATCTATGTTATAGTTAAACTCAAAGAGTCTATATTCCAGGATTTTGCCAACTCTTTGAATAGTGGAGGCATTGCAAAAATGAAGCACAGATTAAATGAATCAAATTTAAAGGAGACTGATGAATAAAAATCTTTGCTTATTAATCTAATGATAAGTCATTATATCTAAGCAATATAGCCTCATTCTGGTGGATTTGGGAAAACAATGGATAGCTTTATATTAGTTTTAACAGTAATTGTGACTTATACCATGTACTTCTTCACTTTAAATTGAAAGATAGAAATTCTATTTTGGATTAGTTTTAATGCACAAACATAATAGATCTTAGGATGTTTAAATACATTTAAAATATCTTGCACATGATACAGGGAGATTGGGAACATGAGAATCACAGTAGTTCTCGCCAAGGTATATTTCCCTAGGCAAAATTATCTAATTCCTGCCTTTTTAACTTTAAAATTGGCTGAGCATTAAATATTTTAAAAGTAAGGTTATTATTTTTTGAAAGATGACCTCATACTATGAAACAGAGTTTAGAGCAAGAAATACTGTAAGCCCTTTAATTTACGTGCTATTAAAGCACACACCTAGTAATGAGTGTGTCGTCATTGAAAGTCACCAGTGCTCAGAAGTGGAAAATACGAAAATGCATTGCCGAGGATTTTACTGGCAAAGAAAGGCACTTAGGTAGCATGCACTTCAAAAGTGTTCTTACCTAAGTGTGTCATTTCTGGTTTAATTTTTAAATTTAAAGTTCAGAATTCTTCATATTTTTTTCTATCATCTATTGAAATATTGAGCAATTTGTTTTAGAAGCTTGACTATATAAAGGTTACTCATGGAAAAACTTTTGGGCTACCCCTCTCTAGAAATAGGATGATACATGAGTACGTGCAGGTGCATGTGCATGTGCATGCACAAATGTGTGTGTACTTTCTGAATATTCTTAAGGGATGTTTATCATTCCAGTACATAGATTAGACATTTTTTTTTTTCCTTTTTTGAGACCAAGTCTCTATTGCCCAGGCTGGAGTGCTGTGACGAGATCTCGGCTCACTGAAACCTCGGCCTCCCGGGTTCAAGCAATTCTCTGCCTCAGCCTCCCTAGTAGCTGGGATCACAGGTGCCCACCACCACACCTGGCTAATTTTTGTATTTTTAGTAGAGACAGGGTTTCACCCCATTGGCCAGGTTGGTCTTGAACTCCTGACCTAGTGATCCACCCACCTCGGCCTACCAAAGCTTAAATTTTTAAAGCATATGACTCCAACAATATGCAGTGGCTGTATTCTAGGTATTAGCTAGGGCATATAATTTTGATCTTAAATTCCATTCAGTACCTACTACATTCAGCTATAAAGGAACAGTTTCTGGTGTTAATCATACCAGGACCCTGCTTCATGAGGATCTTGCAGAAATATCAGTTAAGAAAAAGACACTTTCCCAGTAGAGAATTGGGGGATTTTACCAACCATTGCTTCCCAAAAAGTATTTTACAAGACACCAAGGTGCCTTAACCTTTCCTGAAAACACACAGTTTAATGAATACATATGGTGTGAAAGACAACACTACTCCTAGCACTACTCCAAAACATTGATGAATCATCTTCATTTTAAATCTCTTTTGCAATATTACAGCTACCCAAATCGATATGATTAGATAGCATAATAGAAGTGATGTGGGCAAGGAAGGGAGGAGTGCATGTGTATTAGTTTGTTTTCATACTGCTGTGAATAACTGCTCAATGCTGGGTGATTTATAAAGGAAAGAGGTTTAGTTGACTCAGTTCAGCATGGCTGGGGAGGCCACAGAAACCTTACAATCATGGTAGAAGGGGAAGGGGAAGTGGAAGCAAGGCACCTTCTTCACAAGACAGCGGGAAGGAGAATGAATGTAAAAGGGACTACCATACATATAAAACCATCAGATCCTGTGAGAACTCATTCACTATCGTAAGAACAGCATGAAAGAACCACCTACATGTTTCAATTACCTCCCCCTGGTCTCTTCCTTAACATGAGATGATTATGGAGATTGCAATTCAAGATGAGATTTTAGGGAGAGGAACACAGCCAAATGATATCAGTATGCATTGCTAAAATTCATCTTAGGAAAGAACATCACCACTGATTTTCTATTGTCTGCCATTCTCTATCTTTTCACACAGACCTATCAACTTACTGCTTTTGCAGACCTTATTTTATCTACCAAAAATTTTTTAAGATTAGGGCAAGAAAGATATAAGCAATTAGCACGGACACTTTATTTCACTAAATTGGAAGAAACCTGAATAGAAATCTATATGAAAATACCTAAGCAATCATACTTCTATTCTTTATTAAGGCAATTATCAGCTAATGAAGAAAAGAGTTAAGTCTGCTTGATATTCTTATAATTGACATTAGGCCTTTAATGTTGTATGCAAATATTTAGTTTTTAAAAAGCCTACACATATATAAACTGAATTTACCAAAGTGTCTCTATTTGAGGTGCAAAAACAGATTTTTATTTATACTGATTATCTGAGCCATTTATACCTAGAATGGAATATTCTATATATCTATAACCATAAAACTGTTTTTACTTGGTTGTATTTTAAACTGTTGCCGATTCCTATTGCCTTATTGTACCATATTTTAAAATTTAGATGATATATTAATATACAACATAAATATTAATCCATAAGTATGCATATATACAATGCTATCTGTGCAACACATATACTGTATAGTACCGTAAAGCTTTCCATAATACAAAAATGTTTACATATTGCATGTGTTTAAAATGTCTCCTAAATCTCTTTTAATGTACAGAAGACATTTAATGTCTTCTAAATCTCTTTGATTTTTTTATAATTCATCTTTGAAAGAAATAGATTGCATATGCTCTAAAATAGTTTCATGTTTGATTATTGCTTATTGCATTCTTCTTGTGAAACATTATTTCCTAATGTATCTTTTGTAATCTGTTAGCTAGACCTAGAACTAAATCATACAAAAGTTCCATGTTTTGACAAAATACCCTTCATTGATGCTATCATGTTTTTTCAACAAGAGATTATTAATATACAGTTCATTTTCTCTTAATAATGTTAGTTAATGTATTATGAAACGTTAGAATTATTGCTAGACCCACATTCTAGAGGTTTGCAAAAATGGTGATATGCTTTTTTATGTGTATCTTTTGTTCTTATAACTTTTCTAAGTGAAGAAGAATGTTTTGTTAATCTCAACCTCCTTATTAAGGTATGATTTACATTTAGTAAAGGTCAAGATGGAAGAATAGGACTTTTTAGCACTCATTGCCCTGTAGAAACAACAACTTGAACAACTACCCATGCAGGAATGTATCTTCACAAAAGTTACGAAAATCAAGTGAGAGATTACAGCACCTCAGAGTAAAACCAAAATAAGAAAAATAAAGAAAGCAGGAAGGCCAGTTTTACATTACCCAGTCACTCCTTCCCTAATCCCAGGCATCGCAGCATGAAGAGAGATATCTTCCTCTTTAAAAAAGGAGAGGGAAGTGAGCATGAGACTTTGCCTCAGATCTCAAAACCAGGCCTAATCCAGTAAAACCCTGGGAAGGCTTCCATGGCCCCAGGTCCAGCCCAGTAATTGCAAACTGAGCCTGTTAGCTCAGAACACTCAAATATTGTAATGGTAGTGTGTAAATCATTTATATACTTAGTATTAAGATTAAAAGACAAAACTGTTAAAATAATAATAGCTACAATAATTTACTGAGGGGTACATAAATTGTTTATAGATGTGGGTGGAGTAAAAGTCGTTTTCTATGCCATCAAACTTAAGCTGTTATCATTTTTAAATAGCCTGTTATAACTATAAAATATTTTATGTAAGTCTCATGGCAACCATGAAACTAAAATATATTATAGCTACACAAAAGACAAAAAAGAGTTAATCAAAGTGTAACAATAGAAAAAATCACTCAATCACAAATGAAGACAGAAAGAGGGAAAGGAACAGAGAACCTAATAAACAATCAAAACACAATTAGGAAAATGGCAGTAGTTAAGTCCTTACCTATCAATAATTACCTTGAATGCAAATAAATTAAGTTTCCAAAGAAGACCTAGTGTGGCTGAATAGTACAAAAAAAAAAAAAGATCCAATGATAAGCTACAAGAATCTCACCTACAAGGACACACATATAGTCTGAAAGGTTCTCCCCACAAAAATGATAAATATGAGGCAGTGCATACTTTAATTAGATGAAAATGAAGAGGTAGACAATGGTATTCCATGCATATGAAAAACAGAGAGCAGAGGTAGTTATATCAGATAAAATAGGTCTTAAGGCCAAAACTTTAGAAAGAGACAAAGAAGGTCATTATATAATGTTAAAGGGATCAATTCTACAAGAGAATATAATAGTTGTAAATATATATGAACCTAATATTGGAGCAACTAAATATATGAAACAAACTTTAATACATTTGAAGGGAGAGATAGCCTGTAACACAATAATAATAGGAAACTTCAATACCACATCTTTGAAAATGAGTAAATAATTCATTTAGAAAATGAATAAAGAAACATTAGAATTAAACAACACTGCAATAAAACTAACATATATTCATAAAAATATACATATTCCATATGTTCCATATGTAAATAGAATATGTATTCTGCTGTTAGAATCTCAAATATACTATCTTATATACATATATTTTATATAATATATAACAGTATATATTATTGATATATATTAACATATTATACATAACATATAACAATATATTATATATAACAATACATAGTATATATAATATATAATAACATACATATAACAAACGTTTTGTATATAATTTATTATATGTAATATATTATTATATAATATATATTTTATTTTATGATAAATATAATTTGTATGTATATTATATAGATAGATGGTCTTCTGTCTACTGTTGTAGGCAATCTCTTGCTTAATTGTTCTGGCTACGACTTCCAGTACTATGTTGGCTGCATGAGGTTGCATGACAAGAGAAAAAAATAAAAGACATCCAAATAGGAAATGAATTAGTTCAAGTATTTTTTTGTTTGCAGATGACATAATCTTATTACAAGATAACCTAATGACTCCATTAAAAAACTGTTAGAACTCATAAAAAATGTGAGTAAATTTGCAGGTTACAAAATCAACATACAAATATTAGTGGCATTCTACACACTAACAGCAAATTAATAAAAACTGGTTCAAGAAATTGATTTAAGAAAACAACTCCATGTATAATAGCTATAAAAATGTTAAATATTTAGGAATAAATTTAACCAAAGAGGAGAAAAACCTTACACTGAAGCTATAAAATCTTGATGAAAGAAATTGAGGAACACGTAAATAGATGTCAATGTATTGGAAGGGAGTATAATATTATTAGAATGTCCATGCTATGGAAAGCAATCTACATGTTCAAGAAAATTACTATCTCTAGCAATGGAATTTTCCACATAAATGCAAAAAGCTATCCTGAAATTTATGTGGAATTACAAAATTTACATGGAATACCAAAGTAATATTGAGCCAAAAGAAAATGAAGCTAGAGGAATCACTCTACCTGACATTGTTGTATACTGCAAAGTTTTAGTAATAAAAATATCATAATAATGTCATAAATAGAACCATAGAAAGTGGAACAGAATTGAGAAGTTAGCAACAAATCCACATATTTACATGGAGTTGGTTTCTGACAAAATTGCCAAGACCACATAATGGGGAAATAAGTCTCCTCAATAAATGGTGGTATAAAAACTGAATAGCCACATAAAGGGAAATGAAGTTGTACTCTTATCTGACATAATTTTAAAAAGCCAACTCAAAATGGATTAAAGACTTAATAAGACATGAAATTCTAAAACTACTAGAAAAAAAAACAGGGGAAAAGATCTACAATATTGGTCTGGGCAATGATTTTTTGGGGGGCATAACCCCAGAAGCATAGGCAATAAAATAAAAATTGACAAATGGGATTACATCAAACTAAAAACCTTCTGCCCAGCGAAAGAAACAATCAACAGAATAAAGAGACAATCAATGAAATGCGAAAAATATATGCAAACCAAATCATCTGATAAGGGATCAATATGTAAAATATATAAGGAACTCAAGGAACTTCATAGAAAGAAAACAAGGAAACACAGAATAGAAATCAGCAAAGAATCTGAATAGGCATTTCTCAAAAGATGTACAAGTTGCCAACAAGTATATGAAAAAAATGCTCACAATTACTAACCATCTAAAATCATAATGACTTATTTCATCACACCTGTTAAATTAGTTATTATCAAAAAGACTACAGACAACAAGTGTAAGAGAGAATATGGAGAAAAGGAAACCCTTGCATACTGTTGATAGAATGAAAATTAGTACAGACATGGAAAACTGTTTCAAGTTTCCTCAAAAAATTAAAATTAGAACTAACATATGATTCAGCAATTCCACTACTGAGTTATATCCAAAGGAAATGAATTTAGTATGTTGAAAAGATATCTACATTCTCATGCTCATTACATTATTCACAATAGCCAACATAGAAAAACAAACTAAGTGCTCATTAATGGATGAATGAAGAAAATGTGTTATATATATACAACATAATACTATTTTGCATTTAAAAAGGGATTCTGTCATTTGTGACAACATGGATGAACTTGGAGACACTGGATTAAGTGATTTATAAGTCAGGTACAGAAAGACGAATACTGCATGATCTCACATATATGTGGAATCTAACCATGTTGAACTCAGTAATGCAGGAAGTAGAATGGTGGTTACCAGGAGCTGTGGGGCAGAGGATTGTGGAGATACTGATCAGAGGATTCAAAATTGCAGTAAGATAGGAGGAACAGGTTCAAGAGACCTATTGTACAACATGATGACTGTAGATAATAAAAATGTTTCCTTGACAATAACTGAGCAGATTTTAAAGGTTCCCATCGCAAAAATGATAAATATGTGAGGCAGTGGATACTTCAATTAGCTCGATATAGCCATTTCACAATGTGTACATTACAGTCATGCAACATTTAACAACAGAAATACATTTGTAGAAAGGTCTCAGGCAATTTTATTGTTGTGTGAGCACCATTGAGTACACTTAGACAAACCTACATGACAGCCTACTACAGATGTGGGTTGTATCTTATAATCTAGGCTATAAATCTGTACTGCATGTTACTTTACTGAATACTGTAGGTAACTGAAACACAATGGCAAGTATTTGTGTATCCAAACATAGCTAAAAATAGAAAATGTACCATAAAAATATGGTATAAAAGGTAAACAAAATGTGTAGCTGTATAGGACACTTACCGTGAATGGAACTTGCAGGACTGAAAGTTGTTCCGAGTGAGTCAGTGAGTGAGTGGCGAGTGAACATGAAGGCCTAGGACATACTGTAGACTTACAAAGGCTATTCACTTAGGCTCCACTAAATTTATTCACAAAATGGTTTCTTCACTAACAACCTTAGCTTACTGCAACGTTCTTACTTTATAAACTTTTCAAAACTGTTTGACTCTTTTGTAATAACATTTAACCTAAAACACATACTGCACAATTGTATAAAAACATTTTCTTTCTTTGTATACTTATTCCATAAGGTTATTTTATATTTTTACAATTTTTATTTTATTTTTTACTTTTTAAACATTTTTGTTAAAACCTAAGACACAAACACACACATTAGCCTAGGCTCCCACAGCATTAGGATCAATATCACTGTCTTCCGCCTTCACATCTTAGCCTACTGAAAGTCTTCAAGGGCAGTAACACACGTGGGTCTGTCATGTCTTATGATAACAATGCCTTCTTCTGGAATACTTCCTGAAAAACCTATTGTATATGTCTCTGCTGTTGACAAAAAGATCATTATGGAGCTCATGACTGTATTTCAAAACATCATGATGTACACAATAAATACGTACAATTTGTTGTCCATTTAAATACAATTATTAATTTAGAAGAAGATTGACAACCTAACAATATTGAGTGTTCCAATTAATAAACACATTAAGTCTTCACTAGTCTTTCCAAGCAATGTGTCGTAGTTCTTAGTAAAAATATCTTACGCCATTTTTGTGGAATTTACTGTTTGGTATTGATTCCCTATTTAATAAATGGTGCTGGGAAAATTGGCTAGCCATAAGTAGAAAGCTGAAACTGGATCCTTTCCTTACTCCTTATATGAAAATTAATTCAAGATGGATTAGAGACTTAAATGTTAGACTGAAAACCATAAAAACCCTAGAAAAAAACCTAGGTAGTACCATTCAGGACATAGGCATGGGCAAGGACTTCATGTCTAAAACACCAAAAGCAATGGCAACAAAAGCCAAAATTGACAAATGGGATCTAATTAAAGAGCTTCTGCACAGCAAAAGAAACTACCATCAGAGTGAACAGGTAACCTACAGAATGGGAGAAAATTTTCGCAATCTACTCATCTGACAAAGGGCTAATATCCAGAACCTATAAAGAACTCAAACAAATTTACAAGAAAAAACAAACAACCCCATCAAAAAGTGGGCAAAGGATATGAACAGACGCTTCTCAAAAGAAGACATTCATACAGCCAACAGACACATGGAAAAATGCTCATCATCACTCGCCACCAGAGAAATGCAAATCAAAACCACAATGAGATACCATCTCACACCAGTTAGAATGGCAAACATTAAAAAATCAGGAAATAACAGATGCTGGAGAGGATGTGGAGAAATAGGAACACTTTTACACTGTTGATGGGACTGTAAACTAGTTCAACCATTGTGGAAAACAGTGTGGTGATTCCTCAAGGATCTAGAACTAGAAATACCATTTGACCCAGCCATCCCATTACTGGGGATATACCCAAAGGATTATAAGTCATGCTGCTATAAAGACACATGCACACGTATGTTTATTGCGGCACTATTCACAATAGCAAAGACTTGAAATCAACCCAAATGTCCATTAGTGACAGACTGGATTAAGAAAATGTGGCACATATACACCATGGAATGTTATGCAGCCATAAAAAAGGATGAGCTCGTGTCCTTTGTAGGGACATGGATGCAGCTGGAGACCATCATTCTCAGCAAACTGTCTATCGCAAGAACAGAAAACCAAATACCGCATGTTCTCACTCATAGGTGGGAACTGAACAATGAGATCACTTGGACAAAGGAAGGGGAACATCACACACCGGGTCCTATTGTGGGGAGGAGGGTGGGGGGAGGGATAGCATTAGGAGATATACCTGATGTAAATGACGAGTTAATGGGTGCAGCACACCAACATGGCACATGTATACATATGTAACAAACCTGCACGTTGTGCACATGTACCCTAGAACTTAAAGTATAATAAAAAAAAAAAAGAAACTCTAAGTATCAAAAAATAATCCCAGAAGTTAAGAACACTATAATAGAAATGAAGAATATCTCTGATGGGGTCATTAACAGAGTAAACATGGTCAAAGAAAGAATCAAGGACCTTGAACATCAGTCAGTAGAAGCTTCCTAAACTGAAAGGCAAGAGAAAGAAAAAGAATGACAAAAATAGAACAGAGAATCTGGGAATTGTGAGACAATATCAAAAAGTGTAGTATACGCATAACTGAAAGGCAGGACAAGAAAGAAAATGGAGCACAAGTATTTGAGCTAATAATGGCTACTATTTTCCAAATTGCAGATCCAGGAAGCTTAGGAAACACCAAGCAGAATAAATACACAAATCAACGAACACACACACAAAAAAACACCTAGGTTCATCATATTTGAACTACAGAAAAAACTGAAAGTAGAACTACCATTTGATTCAGAAATCCCATTACTGGGTAGGATATACATCCCATATATTCCACAGGAGATATGTGTGTGTGTGTGTGTGTGTGTGTGTGTGTGTGTGTGTGTGTGTGTGTGTAATGGAATACTACTCAGCCATAAAAAGAACAAAATAATGGCATTCACAGTAACCTGGATGGAATTGGAGACCATTATTCTAAGTAAAGTAACTCAGGAATGGAAAACCAAACATCATATGTTCTCGCTTACAAGTTAAAACTAAGCTATGAAGATGCAAAGGCATAAGAATGATATAATGAACTTTGGGGACTCAGGGGCAAGGGTGGAAGGGGGTAAGGGACAAAAGACGACACTTTGGGTACAGTGTACACTGCTTGGGTGATGAGTACACCTAAATCTCAGAATTGAGGTTTTGATTACTTGTCGTGTAACCAAACACCACCTGTTCCCCAAAAACTACTGAAATAAAATAAAGTTTTGTAAAAATTTTTTTAAAAAAGTTTTTGATGCCACTATAAATGATTTTTTTAATCTAATTTTTCAATGATTGCTAACCTATATTTTTTTAAAATTGTGTATTGATCTACAGAAAAGAACATGTTTATCTTTTCCCAGTATTTATGCCTTTTATTTACCCCACTGAATTTGCTATAAAGTAAATTATAACGCTGAAGAGAAGTTTTAAATTTAAACACTTTTTCTTGCTCCTGATTTTAGGGAGCAAGAATAGTTCATCAGTAAATATGTTAGCATTACATTTTAGGTTTAAGTCCATTATCGTATTAAAGTTTTCTTTCCAACTGGCTGAAAGTTAAACTGGCAATATTTTAGCTCTGTCCTTTGGTCTGCATTTCTAAGTAGACTACTTTATGAAAGAAAAAATCTCCCTCATTAGTTATGTGGTTACCTTAAGGGAAATTTCATATAAAAATCAGAAAAAGTGCCTGATTATTTCTCTTTCTTTGTTCTAGCTAGAAGTTATATTTTAATTCCTTTCATCCTCTGAAGATTATCAAATAGTAATTCATTTTTTAAATATATATGTATGATCTTCTAGATTTTAATATATTTGATATGATTAACTCACAGTGGTTATTACTCATATAGATGCTTAGGAGTTTAAATCTTTGACAAGCAGGAAATCTTCTTGTTGGCTCCTGAGTTCTCTGGAGAACAATCTTAGCATACACACACACACACACACACACACACACACACACACACGTACGTGTATGTTTTTAAATAAATGTATATATATATTCATATATGTATATATATGTGTATATATATTATACACATGTACAAGAGATCTGTATACATGTACAGGATATCTATTGTACAACACAGTGACTATAGTTAATAAAAAGGTATCCTTGAAAATTACTGAGTAGATTCTAAAGGTTCTCATCACAAAAATAAATCTGTGAGGCAGTACATACTTTATTTAATTAGCCTGATATAGCCATTTTGCAATGTGTGTGAAATCAGTCTATCTATCTATCTATCTATCTATCTATCTATCTATCTATCTATATCTATCTTTCACAGCTTTTTGTTAGGACAATGTGTTATAGGCTCTTCATACCCATTTCCTTTCTCATAAATAAAATCAGCTATTTCTCTGAGGAATCTTGGTTACTAAAAATGAGAAATTTTATTTTTCAAAATTGGAATTTTTGTACTAATAATGTATTAGTGCTATTAATAATGTATTGGGTGCTATTGCTATTGGGTTGTCCATTTTTTTCTAGGCTTCTACAGTGATGAAAAGTACTTGTTTTTTGTTACTATTAAGATTTCATTTATTTTAAAGTCTTAATATTTTCTCCTCTTAAACAAATGCAAATTTATTCTCTTACAGTTCTGGGGTTCAGAAGTTCTAACACTAAGATATTGTCAGGGCTGCCTTCCTTCTGGTGGTGATAGGAAAGTCTTTTTCTTTGACTTTTCTAATAATTCTAGAGTCTACCTGCATTTGTTGGCTTTTCTTCTCTTCTAAAGAAAGTCTTTTAACATTTCTTTCAAGGCAGGTCTACTGACAACAAATTCCCTTAATTTTCGATTGTCTGAGAAAATATTTCACCTCCACGTTTGAAGGATAATTTTGTAAGATACAACATTTTACATTGTTTTCTTCTCTTTCTCTCGGAACATTTTAGATATTTCACTCCAGTATCTTTTTGTGTGCATGGTTTCTGAGGAGAAGCCAGATGTAATTCTTGTCTTTGCTCCTCTACAGGTAACACGTTTTCCCTCTGTTATTAAGAGGTTTATAATAAAATGTATTACTTATCATACATCTAAACCAAACTACATACAGTTTCTAGAGAGATCCTTTATTTTCAGTGTTTTCTAAAGTTTTCGTGGAAGTTCCATTGAATGTTTCTACACACTAAAATATAAGCATTAAGAGTTAAAATGGGAGTTTTACTGCAGAAAAGGGGGACAATATTGCAGAAAAAAAATGTTCAAGAAAAAGACTGATTTAGCAGTCAGTAATAAAACACAACTAGGAAGATTAAAATAGACTCCTAAAAAAAAGAACAACAACAAAAAAAAATGTTGCTAAAATCCAGGGAGTTGTAGAGAAAGAATTGGAGGAAAGTCTGGAAGTAGCAATGAGAAGGAAGAAACCTACAATACCCTAAAGCCTAGCATTACCAGAAGTCTGAGGACAAAGATCATCCACTACTTGAGAGGCCTATCAGGCACTGTCCTCAGGGAAAGTCAATTTTAACTTCGAGCAAAAAGGGAAAAGAACTAGCCAGGTTCTTAGGAAAGAAAGGATTTTTCCTACAACAGTCGTTGAGTCTTAGAGCCAAGTACAAGGCTTTGAAACTGAGAAAAGGGTGAGAGATCAAGTTAGACTGAGAAGTGCCCAGAACAGCATGGAGTTTAGAGTGTGGACGATGAGGAGTGATCCTAGCCTGGACTTCTTGCTGTTAACAGCGTACACAGGAGTTAGGAGTTTAGTCATATTAATCTCAAGATAGATGGTGATGGTAAAGAATTTGAGGGAGATGAAAAGTGTGAATACATGGATAGGAGCAATTCTAGGATGTTTTGAAAAGAGTAATCGAAAAGATATCTTGCAGAAAAGCTTGCCAGGGCCGTATAGCTAGTAAATGGTAAAGTGGGGCAAAATGCTAGGTCTTCCTTCTTTGGATGTTATTTATAGGCCAACAAACTACATTTCAATTACTTGCAGGTTGAACCCATTCTCTTTCAATTAAATGAAAGAATAAACCGTTATAAAGCAATAATATATTACACACTCTTCATATGGCTGATTAGCTTAAAAGCATTTGCCCTACTTCCATGCTTTATAAACGGGTAACAGCTTATCATTGCACATTTTACATATAAATTATAATCTAATTATAAAATTAAATCTTATCTAAATTTGATTATTAAGCAAACTGGTTATCTCCTGGATGTTAATTAAATAAATGTAAGTACTCATTCCATGATAAATGAAATGCACATACAAATACCTTCAACTGCAAATTTTACTTATTTGAGAATATTTTACCAGTAGCTGAGAATGATGCAATTTATGATTAACTTGTCCTCTAAGACTTCAACAATCTATGTATAAGTCATACATCTGTAAAATTAGGATGCATTTACTGCTTTAATATTTTATTCCCTATTGTACAGCAATTGTATTATTTTTAGATAAACAAAGCTACTTATATAAATCATTTTTATAAAATTTATATATTGATTAAATATCAAAGTTATATCTGTTTATGGTAGGTAAAATTCCAAATTGGTCACCAATATTTGTGCCTGCTAGTTATAAACACTATATAGTCTCCCCACCCCTTTGTGAGTGGGTCTACACTGTGGAAATAATGAATGATCACTCCTGGGATTTGATTACATTAGATAGCACAGTTGATTCAGAAAGAAAGTGAGAGAGATTATCATTGGTGGTCATAGATAATTATATGAAACTTTAAAAGAGATTAGAAGTATGAGAAGAATTTGACATGAGGCCGAATCTCTGTTACTGACTTTGAAGATGAAGAGGGTGATGTGGGGATAATGAGAGTCACATCTGCAGCCTTATATCTCTTAGCAGATAGCTGTCAAGGAAGCAAGAACCTCAGTCTTACAAACATAGGGAATTAAATTCTCGACAATCATATGATCTTGGCAGAGGATCTTGAACTTTAGATGAGAAAACTTCCTGGCCAACACATAGACTTTGACCTTATGAGGCTCTAAGGAAAGAATCTAGTCATTCCATATCTGGATTTCTGTCCTCCAGAATTTTGGGCTAATATATGGGTGTTGTTTAAGTTTCTAAGTGTGTGGTAATTTGTTATATAGCAATAAAAACAAATACCTTTTTTTTAAAAAATAAAGATTAAACGTAAGTTTTTTCTTTCAAACTTTTATGTTCAAGGGGGTACATGTGCAGGTTTATTACTGGGTAAATTGTGTGCTGTGGGGATTTGGTGTACAGATTATTTTGTCACACGAGTAATGAGCACAATACCTGATAGGTAGTTTTCCAATCCTCACCCTCCTCCCACCCTTTGCCATCAAGTAGGTCCCAGTGTATATTGTTCCCCTCTTTATGGATTAAACGTAAGATTTAATTTAAAAGGGAAACATTCCTTTGTACCATTCAACACTGAGGAAGGTGATCAGTGTGAAAAAAGAGCAAACAATTCATGTTGCTTATTGTATCAACTCACACTAGTGTCACAAACCTTGATATTGATTTGTCATTCCAAGTGACAATTTTCATTAGCCATCATGCTCATAAGAATCATGTCATAAGGAAGTGGAGGAGTGGGTAAATGATAATAGAGTAAAATACAGTCTCTTTCTAAAGAACTATTTTTCTTAATTTTACAAATATGTGTCAAGCATTTAGTCAGGTCAACGTTTATAACGCTATGGGTAGAGGAGTTAATATAATCTGCAACATCCTTACTCTCATAAAACTTATATTCTAGAAGTGAGGAAATAGCCAGTGAACACGGAAACAAACTGGAGGCTAAAACTTGAGAAAGCGACAAGTCAGTGAAGACGATAAGCAGAGTCATGTGATAGTGATGGATGGAGGTATTAAGATTGTATGTACACAACAAGCCTTTCTAGGTAGTTGACATTTAATAGGAAGTCTGAAATGATACAAATATCATTCACGCAAGAAATGCATGGAAAAAATGTTTTCAGAAAATAATAGCATGGATAAGGACCCTAAGGTAGAAATAAGCTTAGTGATTTCTTTACAAGAAAATAGACCACTGGGACTACAGTGTAGATAATAATACAGAGAAGTAAGAGCTGAGTTCAGGAGAGATGAAAACCAGATCATACATGGCCTTGAATCCTAAAGCAAGAAACAAGAGTTTAAAGTGCAATAGTAAAAATGTAAGGGTTTAGGCAAGGAAGTGGCATATGACATGCCTTGAATAAATCATCTATCAGATTTCTCATAAATACAGGAGTTACTTCACCACATTTCAATGCATTGTTTCAAGTTTTGCTACAACATTTTAAAAGATTTTTATCTATTTTTTATGTTTTATTCTCTGTTTTTCTTTTTAGTCACACTCCTATTATACCTGTGTTGCTGTTTCTTTGCCTGAGATCCCTCAAATATAAGGCTTGAAAGCATATAAAGAGAAACTTAGGATCTATTTGTAAAGTTTTCAGAATGTATACAATGTTATATATGTATTACTTTATTTTAAAATTGTATCAAATTATTTTGGCTTTTTTTTTTTTTTTTTTTTTTTTTTTTAGACAGGGTGTCATTCTGTGGCCCAGGCTGGAGTGCAGTGGTGCAATATCACAGCTCAATGCAACCTCCACCTCCTGGGTTCAAGTGATTCTCCTACCTCAGTCATCTGAGTAGCTGGAATCACAGGAACCTGCCACCACGCTGGCTAATTTTTGTATTTTTAGTATAGACAGGGTTTCTCCATGTTAGCCAGACGGGTCTCATACTCCCAACCTCAGGTGCTGAGCCCACATCGGCCTCCCAAAGTTCTGTGATTACAGTCATGAGCAACCACACACAGGCTAATTATTTTTTTTTTTATTAAAACTTAAATATGCATGTTACACTGGTTGTCAGAATATTGAAAGATAATTATATGACTATCTTTAATTTATAGTACTTAATAAAATACTGATATTAAACAAAACTTTTGTATAGTATAGGTAGTGTTTGGAATATTTTTGGTCCCATTAATGGAAATAATAAAGAAAGAAGAAATGTGTTCTCAAGAAAGTCAAAATATTGAATTTAATATATTTTTAAATTAAAAATAAGTTAGTGTATGTTATTTTTCTCAATGAGTTACTTATTTTACTTGCTAAAATTACACAATGTCAAATATGTTGCTTATAATGAGAACACACAACATTACCATGAACGTGCAAAAAAAATACAAGTGTACTACTGTGTTGGGGGAGAAATTACTGGGTGAGACAAGAGACAAAATTGTATCCTTACATGAAGTTAAATCCTATATTGGCTCTCTAGTCAATCCCAAGCCATTGAAGTACCTGTTTTTTGGAACTATCCATTTGAATATATCACAATTATACATTGATTGTTTTGGATTAAATAGCTTATTTATTGTGTCTTTTCTTATTTTTGAATGTTTTTAGTGGTATGCTAGTCTGATAAAGCTTCACCTAGATATCATTAATTTTAAAATTATACATACAACATTTAATAACCATTATAAACGGTTCTGTTGTTCAATTAAAAAGGAAGCATATATTATTTAGTAGTGTAGTATTGACACCAAATAAGACTACCCGGATTCAGATTTCTACCTCAGCACATACTAGATCTGTTGAGTTGATCAAGTTACATGGCTTCATTATGATGGGTTTCAACTTTATGAAATAGGCATAATAGTAGTACTGCTCCTGGAGTTGGAGGAAATAATTTTGGATGGATATATAAATGGATAGATACACAGAGAGACAGATAATGCTTAATGTGCACCCGTCAAAAGCTAAACATCTAATAAAAGCTTGTGATTATTAATACTACTGTTATTCTATGGTTTAATCTTCACTAATTGCTATTAAAGCATTCATTTTTATTGATAAATTACAGCTGCTGAAGTTAAAGTGCATAAAGAAAACAAAAGCAAATATTTTCTGTCAGTTCACTGATAAATTGAAATTTTATAAATATAACCCCTTTTCTAATCATTAATAAATATCAATTAAACTGTCATCAAAAGAATTAAAGTAAGACATTTCCAAGTAAACAAAAGCTTATACATTCTCTTTGGACTACATTTGGCTTTATCCCTTCAAACTTATAAGGATTCAGCTTTTTTTAAAATCTTGATTTATGCCTTAGAGAACAAAGTATAAGCCAAGGATAATTCATTGACCTGACAAAAACTACAGCAAAAAGAGAAAAAAGTCAATGGGATTTGGTGATCGTTTATCACTCATGGTGACTGGGTTTATCTCTGGGCAAAAATCGATAATGTTGAGAAAAAAAAAGCTTAGATGGAAGAATGCACTGAATGTCTACTAGTTAATATATCTATCTGCTTTTCTTTTACTTCTTTTTTTTAATCTAGTATGTTATCCTTAATGAAGCCCTAATGTCTTTATATATGAATAATGCAGTTTATCTTTGAATAATGACAGAAATGAAATGAAAATCAATTTTCCATCATTAAGTCAATTTCCCACCAAGTCACCCATATATTTAGTCATATTTATATTAGTAAGTTAAATTTGACAACATCTTTTATTATTTCAACTACTGTTTAATCTCAGAATTAGAATTCTGTTCATAAAAGTATAGGTCAATTGGATCTTAATAACAATTTTCATTAATCTTTATTCTGATGATAATTATTCAAAATATAAAGAATATAAATTGTTACTTCACATTTAGTCATGGAGGTTTGACTAATATCATTCTGCTTTTGCCCTATAAGATAAAATTATCACATTCTCTTAAAAGTTTTTTAACATGTATATATACTATATAAAAAAGGGAGTGTCAAAAGTTATTGACCAACCTTAATGTTCTGGGTAATTTTTTCAGGACATAAAATAGGTTTTTCTTTCAGTTACCTCACAGTTTTGGAGCTGGTCACACCTAGGATTGTGCCCGAAAGAATTTTCTTAAGTAACTTACTACTTTCAGTTTTTATATGGGTAAACAGGTATTGATGATTATAATATATTGATTCCTTCATAAATGCCACATACTGATATAAATTGTTTGAATATAATACATTATTCAATGCATACAAACCATTATGAGCAAGATACTAACATATTATCTAATTTGCAAGTGAAAAATTTGGTGGACCAGGTCCAAATTCTTATCTTACTTCCTATGTTCAAACCACTCCAGAGTGTACATACCAAGTGTTCAATAGGCAGCCAACAGAAGTGCTGCTTAACCTCTACATTTATAAAGAAAAAAAAAAACAAGAATAAAATAACAAGAGAATGTGAGTAGTTGTACCAATATTAAGGTTATAATCCTTGTTAGAAACTGTGAAGAGTGTGATATTTTACCCTACTTGAAAGATACCAAGTTATCTTGCCACTGTTATGTACAAACTAGTAGAATATATACGAGTTAAAGATGAGGGATAGTTTATTGGTCACAGTAATAGCAATAGTCAGAATATCAGCTTTTGTGGTCAGTTCCTCAAGTCCCAATTTGCATAGGGTGTCAGCAAATAGACTAAGTGATACCTGCACACACAGTGCATTACAGGAGAGGAATCTGTGTTTAGGAAACTTACATTTTAAAATAATGGGTAATATACATATCTACCCTTTGATATGACAGGATAAATGATTCCTATTTTTAAATACTGTTTGTTGTAGGAAAACCCTTTGAAAGACAGCTTAATACAAAGGATAGACAGTGCTTTTCTTCACAAAGTATATAAAAACAGGAGAGACCTATAGGAAGTTGTTTCCCAACAATCCCTTTCTCAGTTACCTAATATGAGTCAAATTTCAGATTTAGAACCCATTGCCTGAAGTGCTGGCCAAGTCCCCAAGAGAAAGTCCCTTTTGTAACACATGTAATGTTACAAAACTATGGTAAGTTACACCAGGATGGTTCCCAGAGTCTTTCTGCAAAAGGACCTAAAACTATTTACTAAGATTACTGTCCATCGGGAGAAATATCTCAAATGCCTAACATTTCTAGAACTATTAAGCTTGATACACAAGAAATCTTGGCCCACTTGTTAAGATAGGGGCCTGCAGAGGCTGGACAATAAATGGAGTCTTTGCTAAAGTTTGACTCACAGTATGTTCACAGATTCTGTGGGCTTATTCAGTGGTCATTTACCCTGTGAGTAAGTGCTTAATTTGAAGTAATGTACTTGGAATTAGGAGTAAGTTACATACTGATCTTGGAAGAGTTATCATAGAGAAGAAGGACAAAAGGATACCTCTGAAAATATCATCCACCGCTGCCAGTCAATAAACCAAAAACAATATAGTATACCCACTGGGAATGCGGAAAGTTAGTGCTAACTACAGAAACCAGATGCCTTCTGGAGAATTATGGTAGTTTAATATTAACAACTAGTAGCTTTGATCACAACTGCTGTGCCAGATATAATATCTTTGCCACAGCAGATTAATAATGCCCATGGTTAGTCATTTGACATTGATTTAGAAAATGTATTATTTTTCACTCCATTAAAATAGAGGATCAAAAACAGTTTTTGTTAACCTAAAATGGATTCAATATTTATTTAAAGTTTTGCATTGGGGTTATATTAACTGCCCTATTCTGCATTATAATACACAGTAGAGATCTAGATCCCTGGATATCCCATAGAACATTGCACTGATTCATTATTTTAAACACGTTGTGAAGACTTGATATTTGGTTTATACCCAAAGTATTTGAAACAGGTCTCAAGTAATTTAGAGATTTATTTTGCAAGGTTAAGGATCATGGCCCATGACACAACCTCAGGAGGTCCTGAGAATATGTGTCCAAGCTTGGTATTGCACATTTTAGGCAGACAGTTACAGTCAAAGACATGCATCAATATGTGTAAGGTACACATTGGTTTTGCTCAGAAAGGTGGAGCATTTTGAAGGAGGTGCTTCCAGGTCTTAGGTAAATTCAAAGATTTCCTGATTGGCAAATTGCTGAAAGATTTAAGCTCTTCCCAAAGAGTTTGTCAGCTTGAGTTAAAGTAAGTGGGGGTTGTGGAAGACAAGGTTCTTGTCATTTATATAAAGCCTCCAGGTAGCAGGCTTCAGGGAGATTAGATAGTGAATATCTCTTATTCACCTTAAAAGGTGTCAGACTCTCCAGAAAAGAACTAGTAAGGGAAGGAGATTCTCTACAGAATGAAAATTTACCTTCCTCCTCACAAAGAGACAGTTTTGCAGAGTCATTTCAATATATGTTAAAGAAATATATTTTGGAGTAAAATATTTTATTTTATTTTATTTTTATTTATTTATTTTTTTGAGACAGAGTCTCGCCCTGTGACCCAGGCTGGAGTGAGTGGTGCCATCTTGGCTCACTGCAAGCTCCGCCTCCTGGGTTCCCCCATTCTCCTGCCTCAGCCTCCCGAGTAGCTGGGACCACAGGCGCCACCACCACGCCCGGCTAATTTTTGCATTTTTAGTAGAGATGTGGTTTCACCGTGTCAGCCAGGATGGAACTTGGCATCTTATTGCTATAAAGAGTATGTTTTGTCAGTCTTAAGATCTCTGTTTTAATGTTAATGCTGGTCAGTTATGTCTAAACTACAAAGAGAGGAGGGTATAATGAGGCCATCCCTTCCCATCGTGGCCTGAACTAGTTTTTCAGGTTTTGAGGGGATCCCCTTGGCCAAGATGGTGTTCCATTTAGTCTGTTGAGGGACCCGTAATTTTATCTTTGATTTGTATCTGCTACAATGAGCAAGAAGTGGTTAGTACACTGGGGGTATTCTTAAAATATGTGTGTTCCCAAGGGCAGGAGATAAACCTTTTGTAGGTCAAGATGTAACCAGTGGACTGATTCAGGTTCTTAACTTCACTGCACAAAAGAATTTGAGAGTGAGTCCAGTGTAAATGTAAGCAAGAGAGTTTACTGTAAACCAAAAATACACTCACGGCTGATCAGAGTAGGATGCTTAAAGGTGAGGCAGCCCCATCTGATGCTGACGGATCTCCTTTTATGGGAGATTTATACGGTTATTCATAAAGAGGTATAAAGGAGTGTTGCTATTAAGTATTTTATGGCTAATTTCTCAGGCCTGCATGTGCAATGACTGACTGTGCATGCTAGTACATGCATCGCATGTCTCATTAATTTTAAATCTCCACACCGGGCTGTGTTTTTTACTATTATAATGAGCAGAGGTCAGCCCAAGGACACTAATCATGGGTTTCTGTGCTGGCGCAAATGTGGGGATTTCCCCTTTTGCTCCCCTACCTCCTTTCTTGCAGGATGTTCTAACCACAAGCCAGGATGCTGTCTGTGCATTGTCTGGTGGTTTGTTCTCTTCATCAATTGATAAGTTTCTTGTTTCTTGTCAAGGAAATCTATGACCACTCTATCTAACCTACCTCAAAGAGACTGAACATTGTAATGAATTTTTGGGTTCCCAGTGGTTAGGGGTTGCTGGGACATCCTTCTCAAAGTTAAAAACAACTTGCTTCATCTTGCATCTACTAACAATCACCCAACCCCACCACCCCTAACCACACACCCAATATCTGACGGATAGGCCTTTTCAAGTTCTGGAAAGAACATATTTCAAATTCCAGAAATAGTGCTTCAACCTATAGTGGGTGAAGTCCGCCTGCTTTGACTGGGATCCAGAGAAGAAAATGACACCACAGCAAGTCAAGGTTGTGCAACAATTAGCCCTGCGACTTGATCGCATGATCTAGCAGACCCTGTGATGTTTGATGTGTCTGTGATGAGAGAAGACTCAGAATGGAGATTATGGCAAGTTTCAGTGGAAATATCACAGTGTCGGATATTCTAGAACAAGTTTCTGCCATTCAGAGCAGAGACTTATACCGCATAAGTGATGGTTTCTGTCCGGGCACGGTGGCTCATGCCTGTAATCCCAGCAAGTTAGGCCAAGGTGGGTGGATCATTTGAGATTAGGAGTTTGAGACCAGCCTGAGCAACATGATGAAACCCCCCCTTTACTAAAAGTACAAAAAAAAATTAGCTTGGCGCGGTGGCAGGTTCCTGTAATTCCAGCTACTCAGAGGCTGAGGCAGGAGAATCACTTGAACCGCGGAGCTGGAGGTTGCAGTGAGCCCAGACTGTGCCACTGCACTCCAGCCTGGGTGACAAGAGCAAAACACCGTCTCAGGAAAAAAAAAAAAAAAGCCACTCAATGAACTAAAAGAAGTTGAAGAGAACTGCCTCCATATCATAAAGGCCTCTACAAATGACCCGCAACTAACATCATATTGAATGTTGAAAGAATAAATGCTTTCCCCCTCAGATGAGGACACCACTTCTATTCACCTTTCTACTATATATTCTAGCAGGAGAATTAGGTAAGAAAAATACATAAAAATCATCTACAATTGAAATGAATAATCATATTTCTATTAGCAGATGGCATAATCTTATATAGAGAAAATCATAATGAGTCAACAAATAAATTATTAGATTATATAAATAATTTCAGCAAGGTTGCCTCATACAAGACCGATTATCAAAATGTTGATTGTATTCTTATGAATACACCTATGATGAATGATCCAAAAGTCAAATTAAGAAAATGATTCCTTTTACATTAGTTTCAAAAATCATTAAATACTTAGAATAAATTTAATAAAATGAATGAAATTCTTATACACTGAGTGCTACAAAACTTAATTCAAAGAAATTAATACATTGAAAAAGAACTGAATGCGTGGAAAGACATCCCATGTTTGCATAGCCTATGTTTGTTGACTTATTATTATTATGATAAGAATACTTTTTTTTTTTTGAGACAGAGTTTTGCTCTTGTTGCCCACACTGGAGTGCAATGGCACGATCTCGGCTCACCGCAACCTCCACCTCCTGGGTTCAAGTAATTCTCCTGCCTCAGCCCCTTGGGTAGCTGGGATTACAGGCATGTGCCAACATACCCTACTAATTTTGTATTTTTAGTAGAGATGGGGTTTCTCCATGTTGGTCAGTCTGGTCAGGATCTCCCAATCTCAGGTGATCCACCCACCTTGGCCTCCCAAAGTGCTGGGATTACAGGCGTGAGACACCACGCCTGGCCCAAGAATACTTTTAAAATTGACCTACAGATTCACCACAATCCCTATAAAAATTCCAGCTGGATTTTTGCAGAAATTGACATATTTATCCTAAAATTAATATGAAATATTAAATTTAAGAGACTCAGAATTGCCAAAAATATTTTAAAAGAGGAATAAATTTGGAAAACTCACATTTCTCAATTTCAACGCTACAGTAACCAAGACAGTGTTATACTGTCATTAAGATAGACCTGTAGATGAATGGGATAGAATTTGGAATCCAGAAATAAGGACATACATTTATGGTTAACTGATATTCAGCAAAGGTGTCAAAACATTTCAGTGAAGAAGAAAAAGTTTTTCAACAGATACTGCTGGGATGACTCTATATCTACATGTAAAATAATGCAATTTAACCCCTACCTCTCACCATGTGCAAAAATTTACTAAAAATGGAACAAAAACCAAAGCATAAGATACAAAACTATAAAAACACAAGAGAAAAATCTAGGGGTGAATCTATATGACCTTATATTGGATAGCAGTTTTTAAGATGTGACATTAAATAGCATGTACAATAAAAGAAAAGGTAGGTAAGTTGGACTTAACCAAAATAAAAACCTGTGCTTCCAAAGGAAAAAAAATAAATAAAATGAAGAGACAACGCACATAATAGATGTTTGCCTATCATACATTTTAAGGAACTTGTATCTAGAACCTATTAATATTCTCTCAACTTAATAAGAAAAAGACAAAAACCCAATTTTAAAAATGGGCAAACAACCTGAATAGACATTTCTCCAAAGAAGATATACAATAGCTAATAACCACTTACAAGACTTTCAACATGCATGCTACAACATGGATGAACTTTGACAACGTTATGCTAAGTAAAAGGAAACAGTTATGAATGAGCACATATTATGTGATTCAATTCATATGAAATGTCTAGAACATGGAAATCTACACAGACAATGATTGAATAGGTTTGTGGTATATGGGGGAGTGATGAGGAGTGACTGCCAAGCAGTTTGGGTTTCTTTTTGGAGGTGATGAAAATTGATTGCAGTGATGGTCACACAACTCAATGAATGCACTAAAAACCATTGAATTGCATTATTTAAATGGGTGAAATATATATTATGCTACTTCTCAATAAAACTTTTACAAAAAAATGAAGAATGAAAGAAAGGAAAAAGAATAAGAAGCAGCTCTTAGTAGACCTTGTAGAGGCAGCACAGTTGAATATGGGGCACCAATTGTTGTGGATTGTATTGTTTCCACAAGAAGATATATTGAAGTCCAAACTCTGGTTCCTGTAAATGCAGTCTTATTTGGAAATAGGATCTTGCAAGGGTACCTAGGGCAATAGGAGGAAATCCTCTAAAACGAGCTGAAACAGGTGGAGAAAGCCAAAACTTGTTTTATGAATGAATAAGCCCAAGAAATACATGCAAGCTTAAAATGGATGGCAATTAACATTACAGCCTCCTTCAGAGATGACTCTGAGAGTTAGTGGGAAACAAAAATCTTTCAAGTGGGTATAGCTGTGAGCAGTCTACCTGGTCTTCCTCTTGGTTTAGAAGGATGTGTCCAAGTGTGAGAATACAGATAGATTGCTTGGCAGTGACTAATGGCTGGAGCTTTACTCAGGAGTCTGGCAAGGAGGGATTGAAATATTGGAAAGAACGAGGTCTGTATTAGTCAGGGATCTCCAGAGGGGCATAACCAATAGGAGGGGTGTGTGTGAGTGTGTGTGTGTGTGTGTGTGCATATATATATACACACACACAATTACAAAAGTGAATTCTCATGATAGGATGTCTGCAAGATGGGGTATGAGAAAATTCAGTAGAGAGAAAGCAAACACAAAAACTGAATGGTTATCTTCTTTTACTTGCTTTGTTCTAGCTGTGCATGTTGACAGCTGATTGGATGGTGCCCACACTCACACTGAGAGTGGGTCCTCCTCTCCCAGTTCACTGATTCACACATATCAATCTTCTCTGGAGACACACCCAGAAACAATAGTTCATCGGCCACCTTGGCATCCCTCAATTGAGTCAAGTTAACCCCTAACATTAACCATCACAAGATCTGAAGCAGTCATGTCAATAGACATATGGAAGTGGAAAGAAAGTAAGATTTTTACGTATTAGTTCCCAACAGAAAGCATTCATCACAGAAGAGGCAAGTACATAGGTAAATAGAAAAGATGATTGGGCGAGTGGAGGTTAATCAACCTTCATCATTGACTTCCTTAGAAGTGGCATGGTGAACACATGAATGTGATGACCATTGTGGCAGAGAACGATGCCAAACTAAATGGAATCCATTTACCAGACAGAAGCCTGGTTACCTCTTACTGCCCAACTCCTCATCAGTAGAAATTAGCACTGAGGCACTGATCCAGTACTATTCCTCAAGAATAACAAGCCATTTGTAAGAAATCTGATGAAACTGACTCCTTCCATTCCCCCAGGGTTTCATTTTTATGTCGATGTTTGTTTACCCTTTCTGCCTGAAGGCCCTCAATTATCATCACTCTCCAGGGGCTTACCGAATACCTGATCTCCAGCTATGGAATTCTACACTACAAAATACCTAACCAAGGAAACCACTTTACATCAAATAAAGTGGTAGTAGACCTATGGCCATAATATTTACTGGTCATATTACCATATATCATCTAGAGGCAAAGAATCTCATTGAAACTCTAACAGCCTTCTAAATGTGTAGAGGAAACACAACTCAGAAGAACTAGGATAAAACAATGAGGTTACCTTTTAGGGTGTAGTGTATGTATTGAATAAGGCAACTCTATATTGTGCTATGTCATAGCAAGATCATGAATCTGGGAACCAAAGGATTCAACAGGAATAGTTCCACTTGTCATGATTTCCACTGACCCAATGAAGAATATTGTATTTCTTGTCCACAAAACTCTGGAATGCATGGAGTTTGGGAGTTCTGGTCTCCAAAAAGGATATACTTTTACTAGGAAAGAAAATTAAGGGTACCATGGAATACAAGATAGAGGTGCTTTCATAGTCTAACAGGATTTCTTATGCATACAAAGCCAAGAAGAACACTATATCAGTAGAGGTATTTGACCCTAATCAGCAGGAGGTAGGGAGAATGTACATGGAACTCAGGTGACTTATGTAGGCACCCACTAGTATTTATTCCACCAGTGTAACTGTAAGAAAAGGACAGGTAGCAACGTAAGATTAAGAAGGATATCATTATCAATGATTCAGATAATTCAGGAATAAAAGTAAAGATCACAAAACAGGTAAGCCACCAAGACTTACCCAAAATGTAAAATCAATAGGGATATTTAAAATAGAGAAAGAAGAGTATTGATTATGGTCTGATGATCAAGTGTAGCAACAGAATTTGAAGTTCATCCTACCAACTCCTGAGTTTCACATTAGGAGGAAAGACTCACAGGAACTATGGATAATTTGCTCCCCAAATCTATAGTATTTATATTTGCACAGCACGAATGGTGAACTATGGTAGTTATAAGAATGTATGCTGTAGATTTCCAACTATAGGGAACATAATTTAACAAGCGCTTCTGTTTCTGTAGTCTGAAATCTATGTTCACTTTTTCACTGAGAAAATATTTCCTCTTCAACTGCTTCTGGCAGATGGCTGGTTACAGCTTATAGCTTGTGTCCTAGGGCAAGTCCATTCCTTGGAGGCACAGGTTTCATCTGCTGAGAGACCTCTGGCTGAGAAATCCCTGATGACCTCATTAAAATTTCCATAGACAGTATGAATATTTAACTCTCTTCCACCCACCTACCTCCTTCTCTCTATTCTTTATTCAGGGTCAGACTTGTATGGAGAGATGCCTACTCTTCAAGCTCCTTCCTCCCCATTTCTTTTACATGTTCTCTCATAATACAAAGACATGAATATTAATCAAGTCTTGGCATCTGCTAACCAGAGGACCTGGATTAAGGCACTAATTATTATTACTAGTAGGTATTAAGTGGATGCTAGATTGCCTTTTTTAAAAAAGCACTGACTCAAGAACAAGAAATATATCAGTCTGCAAATTTTACTTCGATGGTTTCTAAACTGTTTTCCATGTAATTACAAAATTATTGATCCCATTGTCAACTACAGATTTCTGAAATTCTTAAAATTTCTGACACAGCAGTTGACAGGGCTGCAATTTCTCTAACCATGTTTAGGTATCTCAATGAACATATCTTCCTCTAACCACCCACACATTCTTTATATTTATATCCATGTTCACATGAGATATTAGTTTATAATATTAATTTCACATATATATATAATTTATATTTCAGGGTGATGTTGGCCTCATATAACTCAACTTTATAGAAATCTCTGTGAAGTATTATTTCTTCTTTAAATCTTTGATAGAAATCATCAGTGAAGTCATCTGAGTCTTGACTTTTATTTGTGGAAATGTGTTTAACCTCAAATTTAAGTTACTTAATAGGTATATGGATATTTGAGTAGTCTATTTCTTATCAAGTAAGTGTTGAAAGTTTATATCTTTCAAAAATATGCATTTCTTTTAAAATCAAATGTATTAGCATAAAGTTGTTCATAATATTATTTTTTTCCTAATATCTGTAGGAGCAGTATTGATGTCCTCTTTTTCATTCTAGACATTGGTAATTTATATCTTCTGTAGCTTTTTTGCCTGATCATTGCCACTAGAATTGTATCAATTTTATTAACTTTATTTTTAAAAAACAGCTTATGGTGTCATTGAATTTCTGTATTCTTTTTCTTCTTCTGCTTTTTTGTAACTTGCTCTTTTTTAAAAAATTATTACGGTGGAAGATGACATTGATTCAAGGTCTTCTTTCTTTTTCAATATAAACATTTAGTGCTATTAATTTTCTTTTAAGAACTGCCTTACATACCTTAAAACACAACTTTTGACATTCTGTATTTTTATTTTGTTAACTTCGAAATGCTCTCTAATTTTTTTCTTGATTTTTCCTTTGGCCTATCAGTTATTGGAAAGTAAGCAGTTTAGTTTCAAGGGATTGGAGCATTTCCAGATATCTTTATATTTTTTTATTTCCACCCACCTTGACCTCCCAGAGTTCTGGGATTACAGGTATGAGCCAATGATCATTCTCTGTATGTAATATTTATTTTGATTTGAGTTGTTCTTACATTTTTCTGCTTTTCATTCATTTTAAGCAGTTTGATTATTATAAGTATTATGTAGCTATCTTCATATTTCTTATCATTGGGATTCCTTGGGCTTATTGGAGTTGCAGGTTATTAATTTTCATCAAATTTGAAACAATTTCAGATATTATTGTATGAATTTTTTCTGTCTTTTTCCCTTCATTCTGTCATCCAATTACCGTGCCTGTGGCATTTTTATGTTGATTCAGAACTTATTGATGCTCTCTTACTGTATATTTTACAAAATCTTATTGAGATGTAACTATCATACCATAAAAAGTGTATTTTTTATGTGTACAATTTAAAATTTTGGTGAAATTAGGAGTTATGAAACTGTTATCACAATCCAAATTTAGACCATTTCTTTCACATTCAAAAGATCACTCATTCACATTTGTAGTCAATTCCCACAATCAACCCTCGCACCAAACAACAAACAGTCTACTTTGTGTCTCCACAGGTTTTCCTTTTCTGCATAGTTTATATAAATGAAATTCTATAATATTTAAAATGCCTGGCTTTTTCACTTAGCATAACATTTTTGAAGTATCTACATATTGTAGCATGTATTAGTATTTTCTTCCAATTGTTGAGTAAAATTCCATTGTATAAACCTGCCAGGTTTTGCGTAGCCATTCATCAATTTATGGACTTCTGGATTGTTTCCACTTTTTGTCTATTATAAACGGGTTGCTATAGGGTCAGGAACAGTGACTCATGCCTGTAATCCCAGCATTTCAGGAGGCCAAGGCGGGTATATCAATTGAGGCAAGAGTTTGAGACCAGCCTGGCCAACATGGTGAAACATCATCTCTACTAAAAATACAAATAATAATAATAATAATAAATTAGCAGGCATGGTGGTGCCCACCTGTCCTCCCAGCTACTAGGGAGGTTGAGGCTGGAGAATTGCTTGAACCTGGGAGGTGGAGGTTGCCATGAGCTGAGATCACGCCACTGCACTCCAGCCTGGGTGACAGAGTGAGACCCTATCTCAAAAACATAAATAAAAATAAATAAACAAATAGATTGCTATAGACATTCGTGCACAACTATACATGTCGATATTTGTTTTTCATTTAGATACTTAGGAGTGGACTTGCTCTGTCATATGACAAACATATTTTTTAAACATCTTAAAACTGTCAAATCATTTTCTTAAGTGGCTACAGCATTTTATACTCCCAACAACAGAGTATGGGGCTCTAATTTGTCAAAATCTCATTGATACTTGTTATTGCCTTTCTTTTTTATTTTAGTGTCCTAGTGGGTGTGAGGTAGTATTTCCTGTAGTTTTGACTTGCATTTTCCTTAAGACTAATGTCATTGAACATCTTTGCATGTACTTGTGATATTATATACAGTCATCCCTCAGAATCCATGGCGGATTTGTGTCAGAACCCCCACAGATAACAAAATTTAAATATACTCAAGTCTCCAGTTCTAAAATGGCATAGTATTCACATATAACCGATATACATCTTATATACTTAAATAATCTTTAGGTTACTCACGACACATAATATAATGTAAATATATGTAAATCTTTTTTACTGTATTATTTTTTACTTATATTAATTTTTATTTTAGGTTCAGGGGTATATGTATAGGCTTCTCATATAGGTAAATTTTGTGTCTCAGAACTGTGGTGTACAGATTATTTCATCAATCAGGTAATAAGCATAGTATCAATAGGTAGTTTTTTGATCCTCATTCTTCTTTCACACTCACCTTCAAGCAGGCCCTGGTATATATTATTTCCTCCTTTGTGTCCATACTTACTCAACAATTAGCTCCATTTATAAGTGAGAATATGAAGTATTTGGTTTTCTGTTGCTGTGTTAGTTTGCTTAGGATGACTTCGAGCTCCATCCATGTTGCACGAAGGACATGATCTCATTCTTTTGATGGCTGCATAGTATTCCATGGTATATATGTACCATATTTTCTGTATCCTGTCTACCATTGTGGGCATTTGGGTTGATTCTGTGTCTTTGCTATTGTGAATACAGCTGTGATAAACATACAAGTGTGTGCCTTTATGATAGAATGATTTATATTCTTTTGGGTGTATACCTAATAACGGAATTGCGGGGTCAAACAGTCATTCTATTTTAAGTTCTTTGAGAAATCGCTAAACTGTTTTCCACAATAGCTAAACTAATTTACATTCCCACCACCAGTTTATAAGGATTACCCCTTTCTCTGCAACCTCACAGGATCCGTTATTTTTAAATTTTTTACTAATAGTCAGTCTGACTGGAGTGAGAAACCTCTCATCATGGTTTTGGTATCGATTTCTCTTATGATTAGTGATGTTGAGCATTTTTTTCACATGCTTGTTGGTCCTCTCTATGTCTTCTTTCGACAATTGTCTGTTCATGTCCTTGGCCCACTCTTTAATGGGGTTGTTTTCTCTTTGTAAATTTATTTAAGTTCCTTATAGATTCTGAGTATTACACCATTATCTAATGCAAGTTTGCAAATACTTTCTCCTATTCTGTAGGTTGTTTCATTATTCTGTTTCTAGTTCCTTTTACTGTGCAGAAGCTCATTAGTTTAATTAGGCCACATCTGTCAATTTTTGTTTTTGTTGCAATTGCCTTTGGTGCCTTTGTCATGAAATTTTTGGTCCTATGTCCAGAATGGTATTTCCTATATTATCTTCCAAGGTTTTCAGAGTTTTAGGTTTTTCATTTAAGTTATTAATCCATCTTGAGTTGAATTTTGTATATGGTATAAGGAAGGGGTCCAGTTTCAATCTTTTGCATATCACTAACCTGTTTTCCTAGCCCCATTTATTGAATAGGATGTTCTTTCTCCATCACTTGCTTTTGTCAGCTTGTTGAAGATCAGATAGTTGTAGGCTTGTGGCCTTATTTCTGGGCTCCCTGCTCTGTTCCAGTGGACTACATGTCTGTTTTGGTACCAGTACCATGCTGTTTTAGTTACTGTGGCTTTGTATTATGGTATAGTTTGAAATTGGGTAACATGATGCCTCTGGTTTTGTTATTTTTGATTAGGTTTACCTTGGCTAATTGGGCTCAATTTGGTCCCATATAAATTTTAAAATCATTTATTTTCTAATTCTGTGAAGAATGTCATTGGTCATTTGATTGGAATAGCATTAAATCTATAAATTGCTTTGTGTAGTATGGTCATTTTAACAATATTGATTCTTCTAATCCATGAGCAAGGAATATTCTATCATTTGTTTGTGTCATTTCTGATTTATTTGAGGAATGTTTTGTAATTCTTGTTGTAGAGATCTTTCACCTCTACAGGTAGTTGTATTCCTATATATTTTCCTCCTTTTGTGTCTATCATGAATGGGATTGTGTTCTCGATTTGGTTTCAGCTTGGATATTGTTGGTGTATAGGAATGTTACTGAGTTTTGTACATTTGTCTAGTATCCTGAAACTTTGCTGGAGTTGTTTATCAGCTGGAGGAGCTTTGGGGCTGAGACTATAGAGTTTTCAAGTTGTAGAATCGTATGGTATGCAAACAATGATAGTTTGACTTCTGCTCTTCCTACTTGGATGCCCTTCATTTCTTTTCTTGTCTGATCGCTCTGGCTGGGACTTCCAGTACTGTGTTGTATAGGAGTGCTGAGAGTAGGTACCCTCGTCTTGTGGTTTTCAAGGGAAATGCTTCCAGCTTTTGCCCATCTAGTATGATGTTGGCTGTGGGTTTGTCATAAATGGCTCTTACTATTTTGAAGCATGTTCTTTTAATGCCTAGTTTATTGAAAGTTCTTAAACTTAAGAGACGTTGAACTTATCAAAAGCCTTTTCTGCATCAATTGAAATAATCAGGTGTTTTTGTTTTTTAGTTCTGTTTATGTGATGAATCACATTTATTGTTTTGCATACATTGAACCAAATTTGCATCCCAGGGATAAAACCTACTTGATCATGGGGAATTAGATTTTTGATGTACCGCTGGATTTGATTTACTAATATTTTGTTGAGGATTTTGGCATCTGTGATCATCAAAGATATTGGCCTGAAGTTTTGCTATTTTGTTATGTCTTACAGGTTTGGGTATCAGGATAATGCTGGCCTCATAGAATAAGTTAGGGAGGAGTTCTTCCTCCTCCATTTTTTTTTTTTTTTTTTTGGAATAGGTTCAGTAGGAATAGTACTAACTTTCTTTTATACATCTGGTAGAATTTGGTTGTTAATCTGGGCTTTTTTTGGTTGGCAGGTCCTTTTTTTCTGATTCAACTTCAGAATCCTTTATTAACCTGTTATGGATTCAATTTCTTCCTGGTTCAGTCTTTGAATGTTGCATGTGTCCAGGAATTTGCCCATTTCTTCTAGGTTTCTTAGCTTGTGTGCACAGAGGTGTTCATAATAGTCTCTGGGGTTTTCTTGTATTTCTGTGATGCCAGTGGTACCATCCCCTTTGTCATTTCTGATGCTGTTTATTTTCATCTTCTCTAGTTTTTTCTTTATTAGTTAGTGGTCTACTATGTTATGATTTTTTATTCAAAAAATCCAACTCCTGTATTAGTTGATCTTTTGTATGGTTTTTCACATCTCAATTTTCTTCAATTCAGCTTTGGTTTTGGTTATTTTTTGTCTTTTGCTAGCTTTGGGGTTGGTTTGCTCTTGTTTCTTCTTCTTTTTTATTTTTCTTCTTTTGAGACGGAGTCTCGCTCTGTCGCCCAGGCTGGAGTGCAGTGGCGCGATCTTGGCTCACTGCAAGCTCCGCCCCCCGGGGTTCACGCCATTCTCCTGTCTCAGCCTCCCGAGTAGCTGGGACTACAGGCGCCCGCCACCTCACCTGGCTAGTTTTTCATATTTTTTAGTAGAGATGGGGTTTCACCGTGTTAGCCAGGATGGTTTCGATCTCCTGACCTTGTGATCCACCCGTCTCGGCCTCCCAAAGTGCTGGGATTACAGGCTTGAGTCACCACACCCGGCTGGTTTGCTCTTGTTTCTCTAGTTCCTGTAGTTGTGATGTTAGGTTGTTAATTTGAGATCTAACTTTTTTATGTGGGCTTTTCAGACTATAAACCTTCTTTACAGCACTACCTTAGTTGTGTCCCAGAGATTCTGATATGTTAAATCGTTTTCTCTTTAATTTCTAAGACTATCTTGATTTCTGCCATAATGTCATTATTTACCCAAAAGTCATGCAGGAACAGATTGTTTAATTTCCATGTAATTATATGGTCTTCAGCAATTTTCTTTGCATTGATGTCTATTTTCATTACTCTGTGGTCAGAGATTGTGATTGGTAGGATCTTGTTTTTGCTTTCTTTTTTGTTTTTGAATTTGCTAATTTGTTGTTTTATATCTAATCGTGTGGATAATTTTAGAGTAATTGCCATATGCAAATAAGAAAAATGTGTATTCTGTTATATTGGGGTAGAGTGTTCTGTACATGTCTATTAGGTCCATATGGTCGTGTCAAGTTCAAGTTCTGAATATCTTTGTTAGTTTTCTGCCTCATTGATCTGTTACTGTCAGTGGCATGTTGAAGTGTCTTGCTATTAATATGTGGTTACCTAAGTCTGTTCATAGGTCTCTAGAACTTGCTTTATGAATCTGGGTGATCCTGTGTTATGTGCATATATTTAGGATAGTTATGTCTTCTTGGTGAATTGAGCCCTTTACCATTATGTAACGCTCTTCTTTTTCTTTTTTTATATTTGTTGGTTTAAAGTCTGTTCTGCTTAATATTAGAGTAGCAACCTCTGCTTTTGTTTTGTTTTCTTTTTACTTGGTCAATTTTTCTTCATTCCTTTGCTTTGAGTCTATGAGTGTCATTGTATGGGAAATGGGTCACTTGAAGACAGCATATCATTGGGCTTTGCTTCTTTATCTAACTTACCACTCTGTGCCTTTTAACTGGGGATATTTAACTGGCTTACATTCAAGGTTAATATTCCTAAGTGTGAGTTTGTTCCCGCCATCATGTTGTTGGCTTGTTATTATTCAGATTTGTTTGTGTGGTTGCTTTAGTTGCTTTATAGTTTCACTGGTCTATGTACTCAAGTGTGTTTTTATAGTGGTCAGTAATTTTCTTTCTTTTTCATGTGGAGTACTCTCTTCAGGACCTCTTATAAGCAGATCTGGTAATAATGAAATCTCTTAGCACTTGGTTCCTCTGAAAAGTTCTTATTTATCCTTCTCTTGTGAAGCTTAGTTTTGCTGTATATGAAATTCTTAGTTGAAACTTGTTTTCTTTAATAATGTTGAATATAGGCCCCACTTTCTTCTGGTGTAGGGTTTCTGCCAAAAAGTCCACTGTCAGCTTGATGTGGTTCCCTTTGTAGATAACCTGTCTCTTCTCCATAGCTGTACTTAACATTTTTTTTTATTTCAACCTTGGAGAATCTGATAATAAGGTGTGTTGATGATGAACTTCTTGTGTAGTATTTCATTGAGGTTCTCTGTCTTTCCTGAATTTGAATGTTGACTTCTCTAGTAAGGTTGGGAAAATTTTCATGGACAATACTCTGGGTTATGTTTTCCAAGTGGCTTGCTTTCTCTCCCTGGTTTTCAGGGACTCAAATTTGGTCTCTTTACATAATTCTATATTTCTCAGAATTTTTGTTCATTCTTCTATATTGTTTCTTCTTTACTTTTGTCTGACTGAATTATTTCAGAGTAGGTCTTCAAGCTTTGAGGTGCTTGCTTTAGTTTGGTTGATTCTTCTGTTAATACTTGTAATCGTTTTCTGAAATTCTTGAAGTGAATTTGTTAGCTCTATCAGCTCAGTCAAGTTCTTTCTTAAAATGGCCATTTCATTTTTATCTTCTGAATCATATTAGTTTGTTCCTTAGAATCACTGGATTAGGTTTCAACTTTCTCTTGAATGTTAATGGATGTCATTCTTATCCATATCCTGAATTCAATTTCCGGTGGGTTAGCCATTTCAACGTGGTTGAGAACCATTGCTGAGGAATTAGTGTGGTCGTCTGGAGGTAAGAAGCCACTCTGACTTTTTGCGTTGCCAGAGTTCCTGTGCTGGTTCTTTCTCATCTTTATGGACTGATGTTCTTTCAATATTTGAATGTGCTGTCTTTTGAATTTTTTTTTCTTTTATCTTGTTTGATGTCTTTGGGCATTTGATTGTGGTATAAGATGAATTTAGTAGACTAGTTTCTTTCTTATAGATTATGGAAGGGCCAAGACTCAGCTCCGCACTCCTGGGCTGTGGACTCTTAAGTTTTGGGGACTGGTAACAGGCCCCCAGTTTTGTTCTCTGGCCCTTGAATTTGGGAACCTACTGTGCCTGCTGTGTTGGAGGGGTTGAGGTATTCCTGGATTGCTGACTGCAGCACTCCAAAGTGGGCTGCCAGCCAAAGTGCATCATTGGGTGGTGGCAGCAGGACTTATGTTCATTTGCTCGTGCTCTTTCACTCATATCAGCAGCAGCACTAGCATGGCAAGGACACAGGACCCTGGGAGAGGCCAGCATACAGTGGGGACCTCAGGTCAGACTTGCCCTGTCTCACAGGTAAAATTGCCCTGTTAAGGTCTGAAAGCTCCCTTAAGGCTAGAGTCTCATAGAGGGGAGAAAAGCAAGCCTTCGGGGATGGGCATCCCTGTTCATGCTTCCCTGCACATGGCTTTTCCCCAAATCCTCTGGGCTTTACATGGGTTGGAGTCCTGCTCCTACCAACTCTCTAAGCAGTCCTCCCTCCCAGCTCAAGTGTTGGGTTTCATGGGGTCTCTGGGTACCAGGATTCCAGAGGTCAACGGAGAGAGCAGGTCACTTTTCAGCTGCTCAATTCACCTTTTTCCCAGGAGTCCTTGGGGGCCAGGAATGAGTCCTACTGTGTGGTAGACTCATACAGGGTTCCCAGCTTCCTCCCTGTTCAGTCCAGCATCTGCACCCTTTCTCTGTTAACCCTCAATGCCTTCTTTCTGAACATATGCTAGGAGCATACTAGTCTTCCCAATGTCCCAGTACTGTGGTGGCAGATGTCTAACTAACTGCCACTAGTTGGACACCTTGTCTCAAATCTCATTGTATTATTATTATTACTATTCTTAATATTTTGATCCATGATTGGTTGAATACATGGGTGCGGAACCCATGGCCCACCTGTATGTTCTTTGAGGAAATGCCTATTTACATCTTTTATTTTCTTGTCTTCATATTTTTATGGTAGAGGTTTTTAATAAAAATATATATAAGCCGAATGACATTTCTCATGTGATTTATTTCCAAATACATTCTCCTATTCCTTGGTTTGCCTTTTTACTTTCTCAGTGCTATGTTTTGAAGTGCAAACGTTTTACATTTGATGAAGTCTTATTTATTAACATTGAAATCACTTACGCTTTTGTTATTTGTAAACAAAAAATTATAACAACCCAAGATCATAGCAATATTTTCTTTGTTTTGTTCTAAGTTTTAAAACTTAAATCTTATATTTTTGTCTATTATTCATTTATAGTTAAATTCTATGTATTGTGTAAGGTAAAAGTGCAGATTTACTTTTTAATCTGTGAATATGCAATTGTCCCAGCAACTATTTTAAAATATTTTATTTCCCCTATTAAATATCTTAGCCCTTTTTTCAGAAATCAATTTATCATAAATGTAAGGGTTTACCTCTTTACTTCTATTTCATCAGATTGCAATTTCCAGAATTTATTTCAATTTCTGGACTGTCATATTAATATGTATATACACATATATATTTGTTGTGTTATGACATAGTAAGTTTTGAAATCAGGAAGTATAAGACCTAAAACTTTGTTCTTCTCATTTGTCTAGTTTTGGTTCCCTTTTTTTTTCTTTAAAAATCTTAAGATTGGCCAGGTGCAGTGGCTCAAGCCTGTAATCCCAGCACTTTGGGAGGGTGAGGCAGACAGATCACTTGAGGTCAGGAGTTTTACACCAGCCTGACTAACATGGCAAAACCCCATCTGTACTAAAAATACAAAAATCAGCTGAGTGTGGTGTAATCCCAGGTACTTGGGAGTCTGTGGCATGAAAATCGCTTGAACCCAAGAAGCGGATGTTGCAGTGAGCCAAGCTTGCTCCACTGCACTCCAGCCTGGGTGACAGAGTGAGACTCTGTCTCAAAACTGAAAATTAAAATTAAACAAATAAATCCTAAGATCATCTTTTCTATCAGGGGAACCCACCCCCGATAGTTAACATGGATTCTTTTCTACTTCCCTAATCGTCTTGGTTGGTTTGAGAAATAAAGGGAAAGAGTACAAAAGAGAGAAATTTTAAAGCTGGGTGTCTGGGGGAAACATCACATGTCAGCAGGTTCTGTGATGCTCCCTGAGCCGTAAAACCAGCAAGTTTTTATTAGCTATTTTCAAAAGGGGAGGGTGCACAAATAGGGGGTGGGTAACTGAGATCACATGTTTCACAAGGTAATAAAATATCACAAAGCAAATGGAGGCAGGGTGAGATCACAGGACCACAGGATGGGGCAAAATTAAAATTGCTAATGAAGTCTTGGGCACGCATTGTCATTAATAACATCTTAACAGGAGACAGGGTTTGAGAGCAGACAACCTGTCTGACCAAAATTTATTAGGCAGGAATTTCCTCATCCTAATAAGCCTGGGAGCGCTGCAGGAGACAGGGGCTTATTTCACCCCTTCGGCTTCGACCATAAAAGACGGCCGCCTCCCAGGGGGCCTTTTATAGACCTACCCTCAGAGCGCATTCTCTTTCTGAGGGATGCTTCTTGCTGAGAAAAAGAATGCAGCGATATTTCTCCTATTTGCCTTTGAAAGAAGAGAAATATGGCTCTGTTCCATCCAGCTCACTGGCAATCAGAGTCCAAAGTCTTATCTCCCTTGTTCCCTGAACATTGCTGTTATCCTGTTCGTTTTTCAAGGTGCCTAGCTTTCATATTGTTCAAACACACATGCTCTACAAACAATTTGTGCAGGTAAGACAATCATCACAGGGTCCTGAGGCAACATACATCCTCCTCAGTTTATGAAGATGATGGGATTAAGAGATTAAAGGCAGGCATAGGAAATCACAAGGGTATTGATTGGGAAAGTGATAAGTGTCCATGACATCTTCAAAATTTATGTTCAGAGATTGCAGTAAAGACAGGCGTAAGAAATTATAAAAGTATTAATTTAGGGAACTAATAAACGTCCATGAAATCTTCATAATTTATGTTCTTCTGCCACGGCTTCAGCCGGTCCCTCCGTTCAGGGTCCCTGGCTTCCCGAAACACTTTTCTCTTTCTGATGGTGCACTGGATTAACTTGGGGAGAATTTCCATTACAATAATAATGAGTCTTCCACCATGACAATCTAATGTGACTTCACATTAGTTTTTTTTTTAAGCATTTTAGTAATATTTTGTAGTTTCTAGCATATATAATTTCACTTATTTTGTTAAGTTTATTCCTCATTATTTTATTCTTTCTGATGTTCTATTGTTAATATAATTATTTTCTTAATTATATTTATATATATTTATCATTGTTATATAAATATACAATATATATGTTGACATTGTATTTTCTGACCTTGGTTAACTTCTTTGTTCTAGTAAATTCATCATTATGTGTAATACCACTTACACATTGCTGAATTTGATTTGATGATATTTTGTTGATGATTTTTGCATCTACATTCATGAGACATATGGATGTATATTTAAATATTCTTGAGATTTCTTTTTGCTGGCTTTGGTGTCAGAGTAATACTCTCCTCAGAAAATGAGTATTTGTTCATTTCTTATAGATGCTTTTTACTGCATATTTTGTTTTGAGTAGTTTCTATTACTATGTCTTTAATTTTATTAATATTGGCCGGGCGCGGTGGCTCAAGCCTGTAATCCCAGCACTTTGGGAGGCCGAGACGGGCGGATCACGAGGTCAGGAGATCGAGACCATCCTGGCTAACACAGTGAAACCCCGTCTCTACTAAAAATACAAAAAAAACTAGCCGGGCGAGGTGGCGGGTGCCTGTAGTCCCAGCTACTCGGGAGGCTGAGGTGGGAGAATGGCGCAAACCCGGGAGGCGGAGCTTGCAGTGAGCTGAGATCCGGCCACTGCACTCCAGTCCGGGCGACAGAGCGAGACTCCGCCTCAAAAAAAAAAAAAAAAAAAAAAAAAAAAATAAATAAATAAATAAAATAAATTTATTAATATTTTCTTTGACTGTCTCTAATCTGTTTTAAATCTCACCTTGTAGATTTTTTAAATCTAAGACATTGTAATTTGCATCACTAGAAGTTTGATTTCAGTCATTTTTACATCTTCTGTGTTACTATTTAACATGCTCATGTTCGTATACCTTCTTGAATATATGGTAAATGATAATAATTTTGACATTCTTGCCTACTAATTCCATCATCTAATTCTTTTCTGTGTCTGCTTTTATTTACTAATTTTTCTATCATTTATGGGTCATATTTTCTTTTCTTTTTTTGCATGCCTAGCAATTTCTTTACTGGATGGCAGATACTATGAGTTCTATTTTGTTGGGTGCTGAATAGTTTTGTATAATTATAAATGTATTTTGGCATTACTTGGACATAGTAAGTTACTTGGAAATAGGTTAATCCTTTGAAACTTGCACATTAATTTTGTTAGGCAAGATAAAGGCAGGCTTTCATCAGAAGCCAATTTTCCTCAAATACCAAGGCAATAACTTTCTGAATACTTACCTGATGTCTTGTAAATTATGAGGATTTGTTTTCCCAATTACTGGTAAAATTACAAATCATTTCAAGTCTTTGCAAAAGTTGGGGATTGTACCAGCTTCTTTCATGTTTTTCTTTCCCCCAAATGTATATAATTTTGTCATAAACATATCTAAATGAACATTTAACTGAGGACTGGATGAGAAGTTGTGCAGATGTCTCTGCATCTCTCTCCTTTTGTTATTGTCTCCTGCAAACTATAGCCATCTGGGACTGCCAATACCTTCTCCCCATCTCCTTAACTCAAGGATATTGCCAGACTCCTTCAGATTCCCCCATTGCGCTGTGCCAACTGGAGACTCTCACCAGACAGTAAACAGGGACAAATATAGGGCTTACTCACTTTGGTCTTTTCTCCTCTGTCAGGTCACTTCGTATACTGATGAACATCCAAAGTCTGTGAAACGGTGCTTCTATTTTCTTTAGTTTTTAATTAGTTCAGGGGGGCTAGTCAAATCTGTTCTCTTCCACATATTTTAAAATTTAGCAAACTCTTTTATTTATTTATTTATTTTAGACAGTTTCACTGTCACCCGGGTTGGAGTGCAGTGGTACAATCTTGGCTCACTGCAGCCTCCGCCTCCCAGGTTCAAACAATTCTCACATCTCAACCTCCCAAGCAGTTGGTATTACACGTGTGTGCCACCATGCCTGGCTATATTTTGTATTTTTAGTAGAGATGGAGTTTCATCATGTTGATCAGGTTCGTCTTGAACTCCTGACCTCAAGTTATCTACCTTTTTTGGCCTCCCAAAGTGCTAGGATTACAGGTGTGAGACACTGCACTCAGCATTTAGCAAACTCTTATATTCATCTTGTTCCTGACAATGTATAGAAAAACACTGAAGAATAAAAAAAATATATATTTTCTCTTACAAATTTAAGGCAGTCATGTTGATTCCAGTTTACCTATAAATAGAAATGCGTAAGCGATTATAGGCGACTTGCTCAAGGCTCCCAGTGTCATTAGTGACAG
Source organism: Rhinopithecus roxellana (assembly GCF_007565055.1). Taxonomy (NCBI): domain Eukaryota; kingdom Metazoa; phylum Chordata; class Mammalia; order Primates; family Cercopithecidae; genus Rhinopithecus; species Rhinopithecus roxellana. The sequence continues at coordinate 5,179,698 of NC_044549.1, read as the reverse complement.
AGACAAGACATTAATTTAGGACTCATTCTATTAACCCACCATTCTTTGAACTATTAATGAAATGTCCAAGAATCAAGTGAGTTTCAACTAACAAGACTTTCTGACAATATAATTTTAAATGTAAGTTGGTCTAAATTAAGTGCATTTATGGATGAAATTCTTGTAGGCTTTTATATTATAATTTTCAAAATAAATTTTACCAACTCTCATGATGTTAAGAAATTGAAAAATGACACTAAAATTGTTAACATAAGAAGCAATATATTTTGGGGAAAAATTAGAAAATTTTATTATTTCTGAATTGCTAATATTAACTATCAAAAAGTGAGAGGAGGAGTGAAGAAAAGAAGTAAGATAAATGAAGGATTTGCTTTACAATGTAGCAAATCAATACTCTGAAGTATTCAAATGCAAAAGGACATCAGAAATAACCATCGTAAACATTGCTTTTAATTAGCAACGAGTATGTAAATTGTGATGATTTATTATATTTGTTTCCCAACCAAATATGTTATTATAAATCTCATTCATCTTACTTATAATAATGACTTAGCTTTGGGGGCATCAAAGACTTTACCTTATAATTATTTGCTTTTATAATAATCAGCTATTAGCTTATAGTAAAGTAAGTTCTAAGGATTAACACATATATTGTTTGTAGCAGTTTTGAGCCCAAATTTATTATAATCAATGTCAAAAGACCAAAACATGGAGATGAATAATCTGAGAGAAGAAGGTGGCTTCCATAAGGCCTAGAAGTCATGTTAGTATAACCATTTTTACAACTAAGAAATAAAGCCCCATGTGCCTGGAATCAAAATGAGCTCTAAGGGTAAATCAAGCCTAACTCAGTACCTAAGTTTGCAAATACACAGGATAACTTGTTTTAGCAGACCTGGTTACTGTGTTATCCTCAGGTTCATCTAGATTAAGACAAGATGTTCAGGAGGTTCTTAGTCACATTAGGAAAAAAAAAAAAAAATTAATAATGTCCTAGTAGGTGCATAAGAAACCTTGGTTAAAAGAATAATTTTATAATAAGACATTTCCCAATCCTTGATCAATAAATCATGATCATATAAGGATTAAACCACGGTAGAATCCCCTCAAACAACGAACTTATTTGAGAACTTTGAAAAGTATTAAAGTTAAAAATATCAGGACCCGTTTTTTATTCAAATAATGTACTTTTGCAAGAACAATGACTACAGGGCTATCATATTATAATATGAAGAGACACTTCATCATCTGTAAATGACTAAGAAACTAAGGGACTTCTTGGCTAGAGATGAGAAAAGATTTACTTCATGACAAGCCCTAAATGAATTACTTTTTTAAGCAGTCACATATTTAGCACAGTAACGGCCAATTGGAGTTACAGTCATTTTTCAACAAAGTCAATTAATTTTCCACTGAAAAATCTATTAATTTATATTGTAAGTTTATTAGTAGAAGGGAGATTTATTCGACATTTTCAAAACTCTGAACAATAAGGAACCCTCTCCTGCTGTCTTAGGAAGGACAAACAGTGTGAAGTCTATTAAAAAACTTCATGTACAATAGCAGTCCCCAAACTTTTTGGTACCAAGGACTGGTTTCATGGAAGGCAGTTTTTGGGATGAAACTGTTCCTTCCACCTCAGATCATCAGGCATTAGTTAGATTCTTATAAGGAGCATCCAACCTAAATCCTTCACTTGTGCTGTTCACAAGAGGTTTCACACTCCTATGAAAATCTAATGCTGCCACTGATCTGACAGGAGGGAGAGCCCAGCTCGTTATGTTTGCTCCCCCACCCTGACCTGCTCCCCTCCTGCTGTGCTGCCCGGTTCCTAATAGGCCACACATCAGAACCAGCGGATGGGGACCCCTGACAAGATATAGTCACTGTTTTCCTAAGAGTGAGCTGACTTACAGTCTTTTTTATACCCAAAGTGATTGACAGCCATGACATGCTATTATATATGTTCCTTTCTCATTTCGATTTCTGGGGTTGTTGGTAGACAAAAACAGCTCCTTCAACATCCAGTAAAATTATTACAAACCACCAAGCATGCACGATCTCTCATGATGTAAAACAGAGTATAAACACTTTTACAGATATGTTACGCTTTCTAATATGACATATTAACTATCTCTTGGGGATGGACAAACCAAGCTTTGTGGTACTATATCCTTTAAGTTGCAGTTTATGTTTTATTCTTAGCTGAACTTATGTAAGATCATCTCATGGAAAACAGCCAAGAGCCTCATACACCTGAGACATCAATGTCCTAGTTTCCCAGGCAAAGAAAAATTAGCATGTCTCAGTAAATATTTTACTATTTAAAGTATACACAATAATTTATCGTTGTCTTCTTAATAATTAAAATTGTTCTGGTAGAATATATTTGTAATGTCCCTATTCTACAGATGAGTAAACCTCTGAGTCTTAAATGAATTTCCCAAGATCATGCAACCAATAGGAAAATAATTTTAGTTTTTAATTTTATTTTATTTGTATATGTTTACAGGGTCCAATTGTAATGTGGTTACATTGATACATTGTGTACTGGTGAAGTCAGGTCTTTTAATGTATCCATCACTAGAATAACATACATTATACCCATTAAATAATGTCTCATCTTAAGGTTTTATGCCCCATATCCAATTCACAAAAAACTAATAGTTGTACACTATTTTGGTACAACTTAATGTTGCGTGCAGACAGATTGTGAACTAACAGTCATCTTTTATTTTTTAACAACATGGAATATCATATATATCCACTACCCATGAAAGTGTCGACTGTTTATTACACAGCATACATCATGTTAATTTCTTCCTTTTTTTTTTTTGGAGATGGAGTCTGGCTCTGTGGCCCAGGCTGGAGTGAGCAGTGCCATCTTGGCTCCCTGCAAGCTCCGCCTCCCGGGTTCCCGCCATTCTCCTGCCTCAGCCTCCCGAGTAGCTGGGACCACAGGCGGCGCCACCACGCCTGGCTAATTTTTTGTATTTTTAGTAGAGACGGGGTTTCACCGTGTAGACCAGGATGGTCTCGATCTCCTGACCTCGTGATCTGCCCACCTTGACCTCCCAAAGTGCTGGGGTTACAGGCCTGAGCCACCGGGTCTGGACTTTTTTTTTTTTTTTTTCTGTTCATGGAGTCTCGCTTTGTCGCCCAGGCTGGAGTGCAATGGCATAATCTCAGCTCACTGCTACAACCTCCGCCCCGGGGTTCAAGTGATTCTCCTGCCTCAGCCTCCTGAGTAGCTGGGATTGCAGGCACCCGCCCCCACACGGAGCTAATTTTTGTGTTTTTAGTAGAGATGGGGTTTCACCAGGTTGGCCAGACTGGTCTCAAACTCCTGACCTCAGGTGATCCACCCACCTCAGCCTCTCAAAGTGCTGGGATTACAGGCGTGAGCCACTGCTCCTGGCCCATCATGCTAATTTCTATGACATTACAAACAAAACTTTTAAACTAGGACATTTGAGATTATTGTCATAGTTTTATATTGTTTCCAAAAAGAAACTGACTAATATTCACAGCAAATTTACTACCTTTTTTTTTTCTTTTTTTCTACAAAGATCAAACCTAGGACTAATTATGCCCAGTTAGAATTACTTTTTGGTCACGTAGCTTTTTAAAAAATGAAACATAACAATTTACTTCCAATTACTAATTTATCTTAGAATTATGAGCTAAATTTCCTTTAATGTATAAAACACTTTTAAAGCTGGTTTTGGTATTTTCCCTTTTTCAAGAGTTACTTGGAAAGAGTGTGGAGATAGAAAAAATACCATACAAATGGAGAGAAGACGGCAGAGGATGAAATGAAACTATAGAAATGGAGAAATGTCAGGTTGCAATAATTTAATGAAGGGCTTGAAATAAGTGGAACACTGCTCTTTTTTAAAAAAGTAGCTTAGGCCTGGTGCGGTGGCTCACGCCTGTAATCCCAGCACTTTGGGAGGCCGAGGCGGGTGGATCACGAGGTCAGGAGATCGAGACCATCCTGGCTAACACGGTGAAACCCCGTCTCTACTAAAAAATACAAAAAACTAGCCGGGCGAGGTGGCGGGCGCCTGTAGTCCCAGCTACTCGGGAGGCTGAGGCAGGAGAATGGCGGGAACCCGGGAGGCGGAGCTTGCAGTGAGCTGAGATCCGGCCACTCACTCCAGCCTGGGCCACAGAGCCAGACTCCGTCTCAAAAAAAAAAAAAAAAAAAAGTAGCTTAAATGATAGAAAACGTTTTATTCATTTACTCATTCATTCATTCGAAGTCTATTTATTATATCTTCTTTAGACAGCTGACTGTGCTGTGGAGATAGAGGAGTGGATGGAAAAGATGGTGAAATTTTTAGTTGAGTTTTTCACGCTACATTTATTTTATTTATTTTTATTTTATTTTAATTTTGAGACAGAGTCTCACTCTGTCACCCTGGCTGGAGTGCAGTGGAGTGATCTCGGCTCACTGCAAACTCTACCTCCCAGGTTCAGAGGATTATCTTGCCTCAGCCTCTCCAGTAGCTGGGATTACAGGCCTGTGCCATCATACCCAGCAAATTTTTGTGTTTTTCGTACAGACAGGGTTTCACCATGTGGGCCAGGATGGAGTCAAATTACTGGGCTCAAGCGATCCGCCTGCCTTGCCCTCTCAAAGTACTGGGATTGCAGGCGTGAGCCACCGTGCCAGGCCTTATGCTACATTTAGAATGTCTTGTGAATACTTACAATGTGTGCAAAAGCTTATTTGTATATACACCTCTTTGTTCTAAAGCAAGTCTGAAAATAGTTGCATTGAGGTAGGGGGAGGGTGGCGGGATAGCATTAGGAGATATACCTAAAGAAAATGCCGAGTTAATGGGTGCAGCACCCCAACATGGCACATGTGTACATATGTAACCTGCATGTTGTGCACATGTACCCTAGAACATAAGGTACAATAAAAAGAAAGACAAAAAAATTATCTTTTTAAGCCATTATTGAATAGTAGAAAATAATGAATTGTTCACCCCCAAAATGGACTCTTGCTTTGATTTTTTAACTTATTGGCTATTACTGAAATTAACATTATAAGAACAGAGATTTCTTCTTCAAGTATTGTATTAGTTTAGAAAATATTACTATTGCTTCAGAGTAGCATCATTTAAATGTTAAGCAATGGACACACTCTAGAATTATTGTCACAGATGGCATCAAAGCATTTAGACCTAATAAGGTTGTGGCCATATATCCTTTAGAGGATATGACTATGTCACTACAAATCAGACACTTGGACCTTACAAGTGCCATCATCTAACTTCCTGATTATTTAATTATTGAAATAATGCTAACAACTTATTATCCTTTCATTATACTCTAGGGCCTTTTCAAGTATGCAGAAAGTGTTTCAGAGATGCATATGCATCAGTTTTGTGTCAGCCCATGATGAGCTACCTGCTTTGTTAGATAGTTGATGGAAGATATTTTCAGAAAAATATCCTGGCATATGGTATAACTACTGAATCCATCATAATACCACTTTTCATATTGTTTTATGGGCAGTGAAACGAGGCACATTATGACTCCAGGGAGCAATAATTCACTGAAGGTTCTGTTTTTAACTTCAGCTACACACTAAATTATGAAGGCAGATTGTTTCCTGGTGTATGCTGAAATTTACGGCATGAACGTATTTTTCTGTAAATGTCCTTTCAACTGAAAGATGTTATACAAAACTCAGAGGGGTTCTTGTCAAGGTGTGGGTGGGGGAAGGGTGATAAAGCATTTATACAGAATTCTGACTAATGTTGTTTTAAACAGTTATAGAAAACATTTTAACCTAGATTCAATAAATGTGCCAATGAAAATAAATACAGTTCGCACAGGTAGAGCACAGACAGCTTACATGCCATAAATTTAGAGTCTCTAAGATGTTCTTTTATCTGCCTTCATCCTTCCCACCCTGTGCATTCATGTCCAACATTTTTAAATGAGCACCAATTTCTTTTACTTCTCAAAAAGTTAAAAGACATAAAATGTAAACACTCTAAGCAAAGGCAAATTTGCACTTAATTTCACACTACTCGGTAAACGTATGATAGCATATCTTATCCTAACGGATTGCTGGTGAGGCTTTACCTGTAAAATCTAAACACCGATAAGTCTATACCAAGAAGTGGTCAATGTTACTAAAAGGTTCACTGATCATTCCACTTTGCATGTAGACTATCAGAAGAAGTGAATAAAGTATCACTTTTTTGTTTTGTTTTTTTTTTGATGAAGGCAGGCAGAAAGAAAAGGGTAGTTTAGAGCTTCCATTTTATTCCTTGATGATTTTTCCAATGCCTTCTTCAAACAAGTTTCCGTTTTATTCTTAAATAAAAAAAAGTTTCAATTATATTCTTAAATAACCAGTTTAATTGACATCTATAATGGAATAAGAGTTTATAATATGGAATCACTTTGGAAAAATTTCTGGTTTCCCCACTTTCCATCAAGCAAATACAATAACCTGATCCTTACCAAGTCATAATTCCTTGATTTATTGCCCCAAATTGAAACAACTTAAGCTGTTTAAAAATATTCTGCATTGGTCAGAAAGTCACATACCACACATTCTCACTTATAAGTGTGAGTTAAACAATGCATACTCATGGACATAAAGATGGCAACGATAGATACGGCAACTACTGGAGAGAAGGAGGGAAGGAGCAGGGAAAAAGTTAAAAAACTAACTATTGGGTACTAGGCTTAGTACCTGGGTGATGGAATCAACAGTACTCCAGACCTCAGGAGCATCAGGAATTATACGTAGGTAGCAAACCTGCCCATGTATTACCTGTGCATGTAGCAGCTTTTAATTTCAAAATAAAGTTTGAAATTAAAAAATAAAACCTCATATAAACATCTTTTGAAAACAGTTAAGTGAATATATTAAAATCTTGAAAATCATGTTTGTGTACTTAAAATCAGTGCATGAAACAAAACAAAAAATATATATTCTGCATCAATAAGATATAAAGTATATATCTTGAATTTCAGAGGAAAACCTTCACAGCAGTAAAGAAAAAAGCAAACCCTAAAACCTAACACTTTTCAAATCAATAATCAAAACCTAAACTTACACTAAAACATCTGCACTGGAAAACCTCAATATATACCTCAGCCCGTGTTGTTAATCTTGGACCAATAATTAGAGACTCTTGAAGGGAAACAACCTAGTCACAATCATTTGTTTGAAGGAAAATACATTATAGAAGAACCACACATATATTGGTCATCCTAACAGGTGTAGTGGAATTTCATTGTGGTTTCAATTTCTATTTTACTAATGACCAATTATGTGTGGCATTTTTGTCAATGTCTTATTTGCCATCATATCATTGGTAAAGTATCTTGAAATAATTTTCCCATTTTAATTGGTTTATTTGCTTATTAAATTTTACAGCTTTTCACATATGTTGGATACAAGTCCTTCAGCAAATACGTGTTTGCAAATGTTTTCTCCCCATTTGTGGCTTGTCTTTTTTATTTTTTTAATGTGGGTCTTTCAAAGATCAGAAGTGTGTTTGTTTATTAATTTTTTTAACATGTAGATATCTAATGGTTCTACCTCCATTTATTGAACAGACTGCCTTTTATCTATCAATATTTCTTTTTGGCTTGATAAAAACCAGTTATGTTTTGGGTGGGATTTTGCTTGTCAAATGGTCTTTCTCAATGCTCCTCTTTGTCCTTCAACTTTCCACCCTCCTGTATGCCTATGATTCACACGTGATCTCTGTCCACACTCTTCCCCTCCTTCAGTAGTTGACTGCTGCTCTTGTTCATTAGTGCTGGTATGTGTGTGTACATATGCATGCATGGCAGGGAGTAGGGTAGGCTGTTCTCTCTGTCCCTGGTCCAACATCAATCTCAGACTGTCTCTGCCTCTGCATCTTGAGATCACGTTCTCTGTGATGCTTCCCATGGTCAACCTGCATAGTTTCTTTGGTGGATCTTTTTGGGAAGTGTTTTTGTTCCTACTTGCCAGTAGGACCTTTTCATGGTCTAAGCCCTTGGTAGTTTCAATGTTCATTCCTAATCCCCGGTGCACCCCTATCTGTGTCCCTCAGGAGATAGGGTATGCTGCCCTTTCTTCACCTGTTTAAGAGGGACTTTGCTGAGTGGGGCGTTTTGACTTTCCCAAAGGGACACTACTCACCTTCCCTAGAACTTTTCTACCAAGAGAAGTTTTCTCTCATACCCCACCCTGTGTACAAGCTTTCTCATGAACATCCAGTGAATGAACTTCATAGAGAAGATAAGAATCATACCAACTTCCCATTTGTCTGTGGTTCCTATGGTATTTCATAATCTCAAGGTTGACTACATATAACTTTTAGTAATTTGTTACAATTTAGCTGAATTCTCTTACCTGCTGTTACATCACCTAGAATCTCTATCTCCCATTTTTCTACCACATGTGAGCCAATTCTGGTATCCTATCTCTCCTCACGAGTGTCTGTCTTTCCTTAGATTCCAAACAACTCTTTTTGTTGTTGTTGTTTGGATGAGATCAAGGCACTTTCCAACTTTCTATGTCCTAGAAAAAAAGTAGATCTTCTCCTAGACAGAAGCATATATCCTAACCCTTTAACATTTACATTAGTGCTAGATTTCTTCCCAGAGATATGGCTATCCGTGTGAGTCTGGTTCTTGAACCAATTTACAATAAAAAAGAATAGAAGAGGAACTACTAACTACCAATACTTCTTTCCAGTATGTATTATTCTACCAGTTCAGAAGGCAAAAGAATATGCATGACATATCTTCTAGAGATGAAATATCTTCTAGAGATGCAAGTCAATGATTTAGAATTAATGAATTGGTTATGCAAATTTTTGACTTATCTAAATTATTTTTATCCTTTTTGATCCGGACATGGTAAGTGTATTATATTATCCACAGTGCTCAATAAAAAACATCTCAGATTCTTTTAAAAGTTTAACCATAAAAAGGCAAATTTAAAGTACCATATAAAAAAGTAATTAGTGAATTATTACCAGCTTTATGAACACTTCGAAAGGAAGAGACAACCTTGAACAAGAGTCAACCTTGAATAAGAACTACCTCCTTTTGTACATATTCATACTAATCTCTCCTTTATGATAGAATAATATTTAAGAATATATTATATATATATGAATCTAGAACTGACAAGTAATAATATTCTATCAGGAAAATGTAATAAAATAAAAAAATTCTGAAATAAAAATACATCAGTGGTCTTTGTCTTATATTGGACATTATAGAAGCAAGATTTGAATAAAAAATCTAATAAGACATTCCATAACAACTAAGACAATGAGCAAATAAATAAAATAATGGGAGTGTTCAGAGATGGAAAGATGTAAATTCTATAAGAGAGAAAAGAGGAAAATTTCTAGAAAAAAGAGGAAAATTCAATGGACAAAGCAATGCGTAGGATCAAAATATAATATAAATTAAAAAACTTTTTTAAGCTAAAGGAAGACGTGATTCTGAAAATCCAAAAGACAAGCCAGGCACTGGATAACATGAATATTCTAATAAATTCATTTATTTTTAATGTTAAAAAAATCTGTAAATATCTTAGTCAGAAAAGGGTTTGGAATGGAATGGAACAAAATCATACTGAATCTAGTATTTTACTATTTAAAAGTGTAAACATAATCATATTACATTTATCTTATGTATCACTTTTATTTGGCTGCATGAAAACTCAAGGCTAAATTTGTGACAAATCGTTAATAAGTATGTAGGACTTAATGAAAGGTGCACTCACTTATTTTCTGATCATTTTGTAGTACTGTCCCACTTTCTCCTGCCTTGGTGCTTTTTGCATTATTTTTCTAATATTATATTATTAGTGAAATCTCCATTTGTTTTTAATCATACAACATTTTAAATATAGTAATAATTTTAAAATGGCCATCCATATCATAACAATAAATACCAGGCAATAATAGAGGAGAATCTATATTTTGAAGATAAGCATTGAGAACTCTGACAGCAAAAAAGGTTTATGTATATATGTTTATGTGTGCATATAGAGATGCAAATCAAAGACACGTATTAAGTTTTTCAAGGGTTTTTAAAATAACTAGCCAATGTTCTCAGTTTGAAAAATTATTCATTAATAAACTCTAGTCACTGGGGAATGATACACTAGGGAAACATTTATAAATGGGACACTGTTGAAATAATATAATAATAATAAATCATTTAAAAACCTTATTGGCTATCTATAACTTCATAAAATTATCCCAAAACTTAGTGACTTAAAAAGACATACCTTTATTATCTCACACTTCCTATGAGTTAAGAATCTGGACATGCTTTAGATGGGTACTGGAAGACCTTTTACAGGCTACATTCAGGGTATCAGCTGGACTGTACCTCTGAAGGGCTCACATGAGCGAATTTTTGTTTCTAAGCTCACGTCGTTGTTGACAAAATTCAATTCCTTGTGAGTTATTAGAGCGAGGGCTTCATTTCCTTGTTGACTTTTGCAAAGAGTTTACCCTCGGTTTCTTGCTGTATGGTTTCTCCAATATGGCAGCTTGCTTTATCAAAGTAGGAAAGCCAAAATGGCAATAGGGAAGGTCTGCTAACTTGATGGAGGTCAAAGTTTTTATAACCTAACCAACAAAAAGAATGGCATAAATGTATCTGTATTTGGTTAGTCAGAAGCAAATCATTAAGTCTAGCCCTCATGCAAGGAGGGACATGAGGATATGAACATGAGGAGGTGGAGATCAATGGGAACACCTTAGAACCAACCACAAAATCTGACGCTAAGCCAGAATTTCATGAAAATATGAAGTCTCCATAATATTACTAATATTATAATAAACAATAGGCAAATCATAATCGTTATTAAATAGGAAAGTGTATTTTATAAAATAATAGCCATTAGCAATAGGCATGATATAAATTTCATAATTATTTCTGTGGGGACTTGAGATAATGGGTTCTAAATGCATGTGACATGTTTCATTTTCTGTAGAGGAATGAGAACAAATGGGTAGATAATTAATTTTATTAATTTCACTTTCAAAATTAGGTTACACATTTTTACTTTATATTTTACCATATTTTCTAAAGTATTTTATTTACAATCAGAAATAATTTATATATAGTATAAAATACATAACAGTAGTGCATTTAAAAATTAATTAATATAAATATTTGTGCATATTTATAGGGTCTAAGTGATACTGCATGCATAGACTGTAATGATCAAATCAGGGTATGTGGGGTATCCATCACCTCGAGTATTTATCATTTCTATATGTTGGTGATATTTCAAGTCCTTTCTTCTAGCTATCTTTAAATATCCAATACATGAGAGTTAACTATAGTCATTTTACTCTGCTATCAAACATTAGAACTTATTTCTTCTCTCTAACTTCACGTTTGTACTCATTAACCAGCCTCTCTTCACATCCCATTCCCCACACACCTTGCAGTCTCTGGTGTATATCATTCCATTCTCTATCTCCATGAGATCAAATTTTTCAGCACCCATATTCAAGTGAGAACACATTTCTTATTAACTTAAAATAATGACCTGTAGTTCTATGTTGCTGCAGATGGGATAATCTTATTCTGTTTTATGACCAAGCAATATTCCATTGAGTAAATATACCATAAATGCTTTGTCCTTTTGTTCATTGATAGATACTTATATTGATTTCATATCTTTGCTGTTGTGAATGGTGCTGTCATAAACATGACAGTGCAGATTATTTTATATACTCATTGATTTTACTTTAGATAAATAGTAGTAGAATTGCAGGATAGTATAGTCATTCTATTTTTAGTTCTTTTGAGAAATCTTTATACTGCTTTTCATAATGGGTGTAATAATTTATATTCCTATGAACAGTGCAGAAAACTTCCTTTTTCTCTGCATCCTCATTGGCATCTATTATTTTTTGTCTTTTTCATAATAGTCATTTTAACTGGAATCAGATGATATCTCATTATGGTTTTGATTTGCGTTTCTCTTATGCTTAGTGATAATGAGCACTGTTTCATATATCTGTTGGCCATTTGTATGTCTTCTTTTAAGAAATGGCTATTCATGTCTTTTACCCATTTTGAATGGATTTATTTTTGTTTCTGTTTTCATTTTTACTATTCAGTTGTTTGAGTACTTTGTCTATTCTCAATATTAGTTTCTTGTCAGATGAATAGTTTAGAAATATTTATCTTCAATTCAACAGGTTTTCTCCATAAAATCTTTGCCCAGACAGATTCTGAAGTGTTTCCCATAAGTTTTCTTCTAGTTGTTTTACAGTTTCATGTTTTACATCTTGAGTTGATTTTTGTATATGGTTTTATTTTTCCACACATAGATATCCATTTTTTTTTTTTTTTTTTTTTTGAGACGGAGTCTTGCTCTGCCGCCCAGGCTGGATTGCAGTGGCCGGCTCTCAGCTCACTGCAAGCTCCGCCTCCCGGGTTCAAGCCATTCTCCTGTCTCAGCCTCCCGAGTAGCTGGGACTACAGGCGCCCGCCTCGTCGCCCGGCTAGTTTTTTGTATTTTTTAGTAGAGACGGGGTTTCACCATATTAGCCAGGATGGTCTCGATCTCCTGACCTCGTGATCCGCCCGTCTCGGCCTCCCAAAGTGCTGGGATTACAGGCTTGAGCCACCGCGCCCGGCCAGATATCCATTTTTAAAGAGAGTGTTGTTTCCCTGATGCTTGTTCTTGGTGCCTTTGTCATAAATCAGCTGGCTGCAAATATGTGTATTTATTACTGGGTTTTCTATTCTGTTCTACTGGTCTATGTATCTATATTTACAACAGTACCTTGCTCTTTTGTTTACTATAGCCTTGTAATATATTCTGAATTCAGGTAGTCTGATGTGTGCAACTTAGTTCTTAATGTCCAGGATTGCTTTGATTATTTGGGCTCTTTTCTTATTCTACTTGAATTTTAGAATTTAAAAAATATATATGTGTGTAAAATAACATTGCAACTTCAATAAGGGTTGCATTGAATCTGTAGATTGCCTTAGTCAATATAGTCATTTTAACAAATTAATTCTTCCTATATATGAGCATGGTATGCTTTTCTATTTGTTTGCATCTTATTTATTATCAGTGTTTTGCAGATTTCCTTGAAGAACTCTTTCATCTCTTTGGTTAAATTTATTTCCAGGTATTATTTTTAGGAGGTAGGTATTGTAAATGAGATTAACTTCTTGATTTTATTGTCAGCTAGTTTATTAATGCTGTATGGAAATGCTACCAGTTTTTGTACGTTGATTTTAAATCCTGAAGTTTATTAAATTTATTTATCAAATCTAAAAGATTTTTGGTGGAGCAATTGAGATTTTCTAAATGTAAGATTATATCATCTGCAAAGAGAGGTAGAAGCTATCATCTGCAAAGAAGATATATTTTGCCTGATTGCTCTGGCTAGGACTTCCAGTACTCCATTAAATAGAAATAGTGAAAGTGGGCATCTTTGTCTACTTCTAGTTCTTAGAGGAAAGGTTTACAGCCTTTCAGCATTCATTATGGTGTTAGCTGTGGGTCTGTCATTTACGGCTTTTATTATGCTCAGGTACGTTCTTTCAATGCCTAGTTTTTCAATTTTTATCATAAAGGGATGTTGAATTTTATCAACACATCTTTGCATCTATTGAGATGAGTATATAACTTTTGTCTTTAATTCTGCGGATCTTATGTATCACATTTATTGATTTATGCATGTTGAATCATCCTTAACATCTTAAGGATAAATTCCACTTGATCATGTTGCATTGTCTTTTTTATGTTCTATTGAATTTTGTTTATGAATATTTTGTTAAGCATTTTTGCATCTATGTTCATCGGTTGCTTGCTGTGTAGTTTTCTATTTTTGTTACTTATTTGTCTGGTTTTTGTATCCGTAATGCTGACCTCAGAGAATAAGTAAAAAAGAATTCCCTCCTCTTCAATTTTGTAGAAATAATTTGAGAAGAAATGATGTTAGTTATTTGAATACTGGATAGAATATAGCAGTAAAGCCATGTGGTCCTATATTCTTTTTTGTTTTGTTTTAATAACTAAGTCTCAGTATTTGATATTCATCAGTTTAGGTTTGCTATTTCTTTCTGATTCAATCTTAATAATTTGTGTGTGTGTCCAGAAATTTCACTATATTCTCTAGATTTACTGGTTTGTTAGTTTATAGTCGTTCACAACTGTCTTCAGTTATCTTTTGTATTTTTGTGGTATCATTTACAATGTTTTTATTTATAATTTTGTTTATTTAGGTCTTTTATCTTTTTATCTTAGTCTAGCTAATGGTTCATCAATTTTGTTTATATTTTCAAGAAACCAGCATTTTAGGTGCTTTGTATTTTTTTGTCTCTATTATTTATTTCCAGGTCTGATTTTTATTTTTTTCCCTAATAATTTGGGGTTTAGCTTCTTGGTCTTCTACTTCTTTTAGGTTCACTGTTAGACTTTTAATTTGGAATCTTTCTACTTTTTGATTCAGGGATTCATTATTCTGTACTTTTCTGTTAGTACTGCTTCTACTATATCCCATAGGTTTTGTTATTTTGTGTTTTAATTTCTTTTTGGGGGAAGAATTTTTATTTTCTCTTTAATTTCTTCTTTGATCAATGGTTATTCAGGTTTTCCAGGTTTGTATTTGTACAGTTTTCCAGGTTCCTCTTGTTATTGATTTCTAGTTTTATTTCTTTATGGTCTGAGAAGGTATCTGATATGATTTCAATTTTTAAAAAATTTGTTGAGACTAGTTATTTTTTGTCCTAACATACGTTTTATTCTAGAGAATGTTCCATGTGCTGATGGGAAAAATGTATACTGCGTAGCTATTGGGTGAAATGTTTTCTTAATGTCTGTTAGGTCATTTAGTGTAATACACAGTTTGAATTCAAAGTTTCTTTGTTAATTTTCCATCTAGATAATCTGTTTAATGCTGAGAGTGGGTATTGAAATTTCCAACTATTTTGTATTAGAGTCTGTCTCTCCCTTTAGATCTAGTAGTTTTTGACATGTATCTGAATGTTCCAATATTAGGTACATATATGTTCAGAAGTAGTATAAACTCTTGCTGAAATGGTTTCTTTATTATGGTGACTTTGTCTCTTTTTACTGTTTTAGACTTGAAAAAATTTTTTTCTGATATACATACAACTGCTCCTACTAACATTTCATTTCGGTTTTCATGGAATGCCTTTTTTTCCCCCATTTACTTTCAGTCTCTATGTTTCTTTACAATTGAGATGAGTCTCATGTAGGTAGCATACAGTTGGGTTACTTTTAAAATTCATTCAGTCAGTCTATATCTGAAGTGGAAAGTTTAATCTGTTTACATTTAAAGTCATTATTGTTATGTGATGGCATATTTCTGTCATTTCACTAATTAACTTCTGATTGTTTTATATATCTTTTATTCCTTTTTTCCTTATTGTTTATCTTTGTGGTTTGATGATTTTCTGTGATGGTAACATTTACGTCTTTTATTTTACTTATTTATGTGTTTGCTTTATCAGTGGTTTCATGCTTCTGTGCATTTTCATGAATTTAGATATCATTTTCCCTTTGCTTGTAGCTGTAGTCAGACTCCTTTAAGCCTTTCATGTAGGTTCAATCTAGTGATGATAAAGTCCCTCAGCTGTTGCTTGTCTATAAAAGACTTTATTTTTGCTTTATTTATAATGGATAATTTAGCTGGGCACAGTATCTCTTGCAAGCTCTTTTTGTTTTGTTTTATCTCAACGCTTTGAATATATCATTCCATTTTCTTTTAGCCTGTAAGGTTTCTGCTGAGAAATCTGCTGTAGTCTGATGAGTGCACTATTATAAGTGACTAGACACTTTGATCTTGCTGTTTTTAGAATTCTCTGTCTTTGACTTTTGAATTTTGAGTATAAAATGTTATGGTGAAAACTTTTTATTTGCATTGTATCTGCATTATTGACACATAGATAAAGGAAAACAAGGCTTCCTTTATCTTCTAGGCCCCTAGAAACTATGCTTGGGCACTGGGGGAGGGAAGAAGCATAGATGGCAGCCCTGTCCTTAGGCTCCTCAGGGATACTTGTAAGCTCTGGTTGTGGTACACAAGGGTGGACTGATCCCAGCCCCATGTGACATAACATTTTATAGTTAAAATTGACTTCATGGATATTATCTCAAATCAGAGTAAGTCTACAATGTTATGATAAGTAATATAAGGCTCTTAAAATGTTACATTAAAGCCCTTACATTTTCCATTTATCCATACTAAACATTATGTCAAAAGGGTTAACAGGGATAAAAACTGTAAAAGTAAGTAGAGTTAGTATTAGCATGTTTTTATGGAAACTTAGCAATCAGGTTTACAAAGATAAACATACGTTCAATAGTTCAGTATATGTTATTTGTTCTCATAATTCTTTTCATTATGATTAAAGTTTACCAATCTAAAATAAACTTAAAGTAGTGTTCTGACAGAGTTTTCCTATGGTAGTTTTCATTATAAGTTTATATTTTATTATTTTCATTTGTATTTTTCACACTATTTAATGAGAGGCTTTACAAGCTGGAATAGCTTGTACTTTTGTAATATAATAAAATATAATAAAAATATTATTTAGTTACTTTTGTAATATAATAAAAGCTTAGGTTATGCTCATTCTAAGTTCCTATGATAGAGACACATTACTATTTGATGATGATGCATTTCATTTGATGGTGATTGATTAACAAATGCACAGATTATGTCATTTTAATCCTTCAGAGCAAAATCTCAATTACTTGTTAAAATAATATTAACTTTAACTTTAAAATATCAAAATAATTTTATTATAACCTTCATCACATGAAACAAAATTACATTCAAAATTTCAATTTAAAATAGATGATAAATTTTATAAAACATTATTAAGGTTTATTTAAACTTCTTGCATATCATTATACTCTCTCTTATGCTATTGGAGAGTAGGTTCTAAACATTTATAACTGTAGCACCGTGTTTTACTGTGGACATGTGAACACTTAAGGAAATTTTGTTTTTCTAATGATAAAGCTATAAATAATATAACTACCATTTTCTCTAAGAACAGTGTGATGAATTTAAAAGAAAACGTGATTTTCCAGAATATTTCTGTGTTTCTAATTTCAAGGAGATGACTGATATTATGTGCCAATTATAAACAGCTCTCTTCAGAACCAAATCAACTTCAGAAAAATGCATCTTTTTTTCCCAGACACATAAAAATATGCCATTTAAAAGGATCGATTAAGTGCATATTTTAATTTAATTATTATAGTCGTAAGAATTTCCCAGTTTCTCTTTCAAATGATGTAAAAATCTTCCAGACACCAACTTCGTTTTTAAGTTATAGGGGACTTTGCATTTCTAATCTTCGTAGTTCTCATCAACTAGCATTTTTATGGTTCTGTGAATGTACCTAGGGCCTAAATATCCACTTAGAAAAAAATAGTTCCTATTTAACATATGTATCCCCAATTTTTCCAGGAATTCTTGAAGAGTATCTCTATTACATGTGTTGATGGATTGCCTTATCAAAATCAGTATCAGTTAGTCTCTGAGATAATCAGTATTATCTCAGCACTGCATCTTTTAGAATAGATTTAAAGCAAAGCCAGTGTTGATTTTCTACATCTTAGTCATATTCTCTGTTTTTAACCTCTGATATTGTATATGCAGCCCATGTCAGACTTGTTTTAACAAGCTACATTTTCTTACCTTACAGTCATTATTCTAACAAAATTCTCATTGTAAGAATATACTCTGATATTTTTCCACTAACAGAAACATTACCCGTATTCAATATTTTCTCCATTAGAAACCTCACTCATATTCAATGTCATTTCCTCCATTAATCTTTTCCTTATGCTCACGTAAAATTATTCTGTTTTTCTTTTTGTTTTTAGTGCTTGTATTATACTTTGCATGGCTAATAAGCATTTAACATATTTTTATGCTATTGTAACATACTATGCATATCAGATTCTCTCATTTGACTATTAGCTTTTTGGGGTTATAAACCATTTTTTATTGTAATTCACAGCAATATACACTGTGCTCTTTATATAGTGGGATGTTATAAAAATAGTTGTTAAAATAACATATTTCCCAAATTACTAGTTAAGTGACTTCAAGAGAGGCATTGCACGTTATTCTTATTCAACAGAAAGTGAATAAATATTAAATACATTTTTCTAGAAAATGTCAAGATATCTAGTCAAAATTTAGTAGTGAAAGTCCAATGTCAACAAAAGGCTTTAAGGTACCAACGACATTTGAGATAATAGAAAGATTTGGGCACAATTCCCTGGATTATGTTCTTGTCATGTAGATGGAGACTGGCCTGAGAGGCACACACCAAATGTCCTTATAGACTACCCTTCTCCCATCTGCTAGTTGAGCTAGTTTACACCTGCTGCTGTGTCATTAAAAGCAAGATGTAAGCATCTACCATGAATCATAGCAAGCTGCGGTATCCCTAAAAAACTCAAAACCTCTAGTAGACTGCATTAAGAGATGCCTACTAAGTATTTATTGGATAGTGAATACAACCAGTGGAAAGACCTAGTAAGAAATACGAAAAATAATGCTATCATATCTATGATAAAAGATCTCTATTCAAGTTAGGGTGTGGAAAAAAATGATGTTATTTCAAGACAGGAAAGATAAAAAATATTGATGAATAGTTTTAAATTAACATTTACATTAACAATAAAAAGACACGGAGCCAAATAATCAGTAAAATAAACCTTTTTCTTATCATTGAAAGAAAGATATTTTACCATTAGGTCGATTTGCTTTTTAAACTAGTAGATAAAGCTAGTTTCTTTATTTTTGACATATCAAGTTGTTGATGAATGACGATTTTACCTCCCTTTTTCTATTCAAAGCAGAAAGATTCATTTATAATTTATACAGTTGCGCTCATGTGAATGTGAGATAGAGCTACAGTTGCTTTCATTAAATAATAATGCTTCAAATTGCTTCATATTTTTTCTTCCAAAAAATTCAACCTGTTTGACAATTACTATATCATTATCCTTTTACAGATGACTCTTTCTTTTTTTCTTTAACATTACTTTACCTTGGAAATATGGTAAGGCACAAAAATCCTTCATAGAATATAAACTAATAGAGACAAAAGAAGAGAGAGGTTAAATTATTTGTTCTGAATCACATATATAATTAGAGTAAAGCTTGATAAATGCTGTATTTGCTTGCTTGTGTTTAGGAACGTTATTCTCAATGCACACAGTTAATGCTGAAGTTATACTTTGTCAGTTGTTACTGTGCTGCAAATCGTTTGTCTCTCTTTTGAACTCTGATCAATGGAATTAAAAGATTTTGTGACAACTTGTCCCACTGAAAGCAAAAGTTTTTACAGTGGTATGATACGAAAATGGCATAGATTCTATCAGCATCTCTAAAACTTAGCTTGCAATACTGTAAATGATGACCCAGATATAAATACTGAGAAATTAAAGATGATACAAGAAGAAATATGCTATTCAAGTACTTTATTCATCACCTAATTATACTTTTAAAGCTATTTTCTTTATTCTTGTTGCAAGGTCAACATGGAGACAGCTCTTAGATCTAGATTTTGTTTTTATTTCTCAAAGAAAAACCAAAGATAATTTAAAATATGGGGCCCAGAATCATTGCAATTACTTCAAATTATTGTAAAAACCAAAATTTTCAAGTAACTATTGAATTTTCATGAATATCTAATTAAACTAATTATTAAAACTCATCTTGACTCATTTTGACTACTACACTTATTACTCTAAGAACCACTCAAATGAGAAGGACAGTGTACAATATTGTGTTACTCAGGTCTGACAATATATTTTTATTTGTATAAATTTACGGAGTACAAGTACAATTTTGTTACATGCATATATTACATAAAGATGAAGTCAGGGCTTTTAGGGTTTCCATTACCTCAATAATAGACATTGTACCCATTAAGTAATTTCTCATCATCTACTCCCCTTCCAGGTCCTCACCCTTCCAAGTCTCCACTGTCTATCACTTCATACTCTACATCGATGTATACACATAATTTAGTTCCCACTTATGAGTGCGAGCATGTCTTTCTGTGTCTGACTGGTTTCATTTAAGATAATGGCAAAAGTTTCATCGATGTTGCTGCAAAAATATGATTTCATTCTTTTTCATGACTGACTAGTATTCCATTATATATATATTTATTCCATTGCATATATATTTATATATTGCATATATATGCAGAAAGAATAAATATTCTACATATTATATATATATATGCAATGGAATACTATTCAGTCATAAAAAGAATAAAATTATATACATACATAAAATATATATATATAATATTTAATATTACATTTTAAAATCCCGTCATCTGTTGATGGACACTTAGATTGAGTCCGTATCTTAACCATTGTGAATAGTGCTGCAATAAGCATACAAGTGCAGGTATCTCTTTGATATAATGATTTCTTTACCTTTTAGTGGATACACAGTATTGACAGAGTAAAATTCCTAAATTGAATATTAATTCTACTGTTAGTTCTCTGAGAAATTTCCATACTGTTTCCCATAGAGGTTGTACGAATTTGCATTCGCATCCACAAGAGCAGAAGTGTTCTATTTTCTTTTGTTGTTGTTGTTGTTGTTGTTGTTGCTAAGACAGAGTCTCACTCTGTTGACCACGTGCAATCTCAGCTCACTGCAACCTCCGACTCCTGGGTTCAAGCAATTCTCCTGCCTCAGCCTCCTGAGTACCTGGGATTACAGGTGCACACCACCACACCCGGCTACTTTTTCTATTTTTAGTACGGACAGGATTTCACCATGTTGGTCAGTCTGGTCTTGAACTCCTGACCTCGTGATCTCCCCACCTCGGCCTCCCAAAGTGTTGGGATTACAGGCGTGAGCCACTGCTCCTGGGCAAGTGTTCTATTTTCTTTGCATCCTTGCCAACAGCTTTTTTTCTTTTTTTGTCTTTTAATATTGGCCATTCTGACAGGTGTCAGATGGTATTTCATAGTGGTTTTAATTTGCATTTCTCTGATGATTAGTAATGCTGAGAATTTATTCATATGCCTTTTGGCCATTTCTACATTTTATTTTGAAAAATGTCTGTCTCAGGTACTCAGAAGGCTGAGGCAAGAGGATCACTTGAGCCCAAGAGTTCTTGGCTATTTTGTGCTAAGCCTGCTGGGGTTTGCACTAAGTTCAGAATCCATATGGTGAATTCCTGGGAGTGAACACCACCTGCTTGCCTAAGGAGGGCTGAACCAGTCCAGGCTGGAAACAACAAGTTTGTGTGTGTGATCCCTGTCTTATTTCCTTTAAATGTTTAAAAGTACAGAAGTTGTAGTGTACGTTATAGTGCAAATAACATGAAAATGGTAGCATGATGTGCTGAAAAAGCAAACACAGACATCTAAAGTTAAGTCATGTTGCTAAGAGTCATTAACCATATGCTTCTTTGCAAGTTACTTAACTTCCCTGAATCACCCTTATTCCATTGATAATGTGGGAATAACAATTACTACTCTATTTATCACACTGTGTGTATGTGAAGATTAAATAATACATCAGATATGAAAACATCTTTAAATTATAAATTCTCATTAGAATGTTACCTATTATAAAAATAGTTCACTCAGGCTTACCTGGTTTATGGATCAAAACTGAAAAAAAAAGACTGGCATTTATTATAAACTTACCAATGAAGCTAATGCAGATATTAGTTCTTAGTCATAAAGTAGAGAATTAATATTTGAGTTTTCAACCTTTGTTGTTGTTAAGTGTGAAGAATCCCACAATAATTTTGAGATTTTTCACAAGTTCACAGAGGAAATTATTTGGGGAATTATCTTTAGATTCTGGGTGTCGTGATTTGTAATGTCTCTATTTTTCAACCACGTTTGTCACTACTTATGTCATATTTTCTTTTTTATTATTGTTATATTTTTATTTTTTAATTAGTAATAATTTCAAAATGAAAGATTTCATAAGGCATTCCTCACCAGTCAGATAACTAATAAATGTTCAATATAAATTGTAAATCAATTTGATTGTCCTGTAAAGCTTATTTTCGTGCCCCTTTTCCCATTGATGGGGCCAGATAATTTTTTAATAAATTAGTATATATAAAATTATTTTAAGCAACCATAGTCTACTAAAGGTAATCATTTATCATTATAATTTTCTTGTGAATAATAAAATTCAAAGAAATATAATGAGTATGTAAATAAAATTTACTTCAAAATACTGCACAGACCAATTATTAGGTGTTGTATTCATGCATGAGAAATGTATTCTTTTAAGTCATTGCTGCTTTGTTGGTGTTTAAATGTCACCTCCCACCCCAGTACAATGTGAATAAGTCTTGACGTAAGTTGAGAAACAGTTACTTGACTAGCACAAGTTAGAAAATATTAATTGGCAATTAGGTAAGGCAGTCAGAAGACTGGAGAAGAAATGGATAAATAGGGACTTATGGAAGAGCTCTGGGACCAAGAGCAGGGCAGGAAAGCTTAATAAAATAAAATTTATCACTTGCCACAGCATATTTCTATTCTGACTAATAATAAAATAGCCAAAATATATATAGTGCTATGTGCTACACATTGCTGTAAGCTCTCTTCTCTTTCTCTCTCTCTCTCTTTCTCTCTCTCTCTCTCTCTATATATAGACACATATGTGGAAGGTGTATATATATTATATATATGGCGT
The DNA here is from genome assembly GCF_007565055.1 of Rhinopithecus roxellana. NCBI lineage: Eukaryota > Metazoa > Chordata > Mammalia > Primates > Cercopithecidae > Rhinopithecus > Rhinopithecus roxellana. The sequence continues at coordinate 5,156,971 of NC_044549.1, read as the reverse complement.
ATATATTATATATATAATATATGTTACAGTGCAAATAACATGAAAATGATAGCATGATGTGCCGAAAAAGCAAACACAGACGTCTAAAGTTAAGTCATGTTGCTAAGACTCATTAACTATATGCTTCTTTGCGAATTAACTTCCCTGAATCACCCTTATCCCATTTTTAAAATTATATATATATATATACACACACACACACCTTCCATATTGCAGTAGGGGTTTATATATATATTAATTGTATAATACTATTATAATGTGTACTATTATACTATTATAATGTGTATGTTACTGATGAGGAAACAGAAGTACATTAAATTTAAATAGCTTGGTCGAGATTGCATGATTATTATATAGCACAATCAGATTTTGAACTCAGGAAGTATAGCTCTAAAAATGTGCTATCAACAAATGGAATACAGTTTCTCTGCATTATATATAATATGTGGTAGTGAGAGGTGACAGCGTGCTGGCAGCCCTCGCAGCAGTGGCTCGCTCTCAGTGCCTCCTTGGCCTTGGTGACCACTCTGACCACCCGGGAGCCCCTCTCTGGGCTGGCCGAGGCCGGAGCTGGCTCCCTCTGCTTGCCAGGAGATGTGGAGGGAGAGACAGGGCGGGAGCCAGGGCTTCATGCGGCCCTGACAGGCCAGCGCGAGTCCGGGTGGGCATGCGCTCCACAGGCCCTGCACTCAGAGTGGCTAGACCGTGCCACTGGCTCCCGGCAGTGAAGGGCTTAGCATCTGGGGCAGCAACTGCAGAGGGTGCGCTGGGTCCCCCAGCAATGCTGGCCCGCCTGCACTGCGCTGGAATTCTCATCCTCTCTGGGACTCAGCTGCCTCCCTGCGGGGCAGGGCTCGGGACCTGCAGCCTGCCATGCTTGAGCCTCTCCACAGCCACGGGCTCCTGTGCAGCCCAAGCCTCCCCGATGAATGCCGCTCCCTGCTCCGCCGCTCAGTGGCACCCAGTCCCATCAACCACCCAAGGGCTGAGGAGTGCGGGGGCACAGCATGGGACTGGCAGGCAGCTCCACCTGCTACCTGGTGCGGGATCCACTAGGTGAAGCCAGCTGGCTCTTGAGTCTAGTGGGGACTTGGAGAACCTTTATGTCTAGCTAAGGGTTTGTAAATACACCAATCAGCACTCTGTGTCTAGCTCAAGGTTTGTAAATGTACCAATCAGTGCTCTGTATCTATCTAGTGGGGACTTGGAGAACTTTTCTGTCTAGCACTCTGTGTCTAGCTAAAGGATTGTAAATGCATCAATCAGCACTCTGTGTCTAGCTCAGGGATTGTAAATGCACCAATCAGCACTCTGTAAAATGGACCAATCAGCAGGATATGGGTGGGGTCAGATAAGGGAATAAAAGCAGGCTGCCTGAGTCAGCAGCGGCAACCTGCTGGGGTCCCCTTCCACACTGTGGAAGCTTTGTTCTTTTGCTCTTTACAATAAAACTTTCTGCTGCTCACTCTTTGGGTTCACGTTGCCTTTTTGAGCTGTAACACTCACCACGAAGGTCTGCAGCTTCACTCCTGAAGCCAGCAAGACCACAAACCCACCAGGAAGAATGAACAACTCCAGATATGCTGCCTTAAAGAGCTGTAACACTCACCACGAAGGTCTGCAGCTTCACTCCTGAAGTCAGCGAGACCCAGAATCCACCAGAAGGAAGAAACTGTGGACACAACTGAACATCTGAAGGAAAAAACTCTGGACTACCATCTTTAAGAACTGTAACACTCACCGCGAGGGTTCGCAGTTTCATTCTTGACGTCAGCGAGATCAATAACCCACCAATTCTGGACACAGTAGGCAGAATTAGTCAGAATTCTAAGATGGCCCTAGATATTCCTTCCCTTTCTTATACATGCATTGGAAAATTCTGTCTCCTGGTGAATATGGTGGAATATCACTCCCATGATTAGACTATTAATAAGTTGACTTTGAGTCAATCAAAAGAGAATTTATATGGCTGTCACTAATCTAATCAGGTGAGTCCTTAAATGGGACTGAGCCCTTACTGAAACCAGGCAGATTCCACAGTAGCAACATTCTCCATTGATGGCTTTGAAGATGAGGAGTCCATGTGTTAAAGACTAGAAGGCAGTCTCTAGGGTCTGAGAGCAAACTTTTGTCATCAGCCAGTATAAAAAACAAAAACAAACAAACAAAAAACAAGACCTCTACCCTACAACTTCAAAGAACTGAATTCTTTCAATAATCAGTGCTTTTGGAAGAAGACCTCAAGCTCCAGATGAAAATGCAGCCCAGAAAGCATCCCTTTTTCAAAACTGGTAAACACTTAGCTAAAGACACTGTTAACCAGTGCCAGGGTTTCTTTTTTTTTTTTTTTTTTTTTTTTTTTTTTTTTTTTTTGAGACAGAGTCTCGCTCTATCGCTCAGCCTGGAAGGCAGAGGTGCGATCTCAGCTCACTGCAACTTCTACTTCCTGGGTTCGAGGGATTCTCCTGCCTCAGCCTCCTAAGTAGCTGGAATTAAAGGTACGCACCCACATGCTCAGCTAATTTTTGTATTTTTAGTAGAGACGGGGTTTCACCATGTTGATCAGGCTGGTCTCGAACTCCTGACCTCATGAGCCACCCTCCTTGGCCTTCCAAAGTGCTGAGATTACAGGTGTAAGCCACCACACCCGGCCCAGTGCCAGGGTTTCTGACCTACAGAAACTTTGATATCATAAATAAATATTACCTTAGTCCATACAGTTTTAGCTAATTGGTTAGCAATAGAAACCAACACAGTATGTGTGATGTGTGGAACAGATAGGAGTAGCCTTATTTCTATTTTCTCTTTATTGAGGTTTGCTGCCCATATATTCAGTCTTTGGGGGGAATACAGTCTCAAGAATGAATGTCTGCTGGGTCTACTTATTCATGTAGCTCTCTATGCCTGAAAAGCTCATTATTTGATGGAAAGAGAAGGGCCCTACCATGGCCTGGGAAAGTCACTTACTACTCACTCCACTTTCTTTCAAGTAGTTTGTGTGCTACCCAGGTCTGGCTCCTTTGTTTATTCCTATGGTTATGAACCATAGTTTATGGTTTATTAGTTTACTAGGGCTGCCATAACATAATACCGGAGACTAGCCTACTTAATAATTTATTTAAGACATTTATTTCTTCACAATTCAGAAGGCAAGACGTCAAAATCAAGAGTTTGGAAGATGTGTTGCTTTTCTGAGGTTTTTTGTCTTGCTCTCTTTGTCCTCAAAGAAGTGTCAGTAATAGCATTCCCCATAAAAAGAGAACCAACAAGAAGGAACATATATAATATATGTTAATATTAATATATATCATTATAATTATTGATACAATTAATCATTAATAGATTATATTAATTATATTAATTGTCATATATATATCAATTGACTTACATAAAGGTGGAGGCTAAGGAAATTTATGATCTGCCATCTGCAACTTGGAGACTAAGGAGAGCCAGTGGTACAGTGCCAACGTCCAAAACCATGAAAACCAGAATAATAGATGGTGTGAACAGATGGTGTACAGATCAGCCTCGACTCAGACCAACGACTCAGCTCAAAAATGCAGGAAGAAAATCTGAGTTCTCCCTTATCCCACCTTTTGTTCTATTTAGACCTCCAATGGATTGCATGATAACCACTTACATCCGGGAGGACAATATGTTTTACTCAGTCCACTGATATAAGTGCTAATATCATCCAGAAATACTGTCACAGACAAACTGAGAAATAATGTGTAACTCTATATATGAGTATTCAGTATCCCAATAAAGTTGACACATCAAATTAAGCATCACAAGTTCAGTCTTTGTCACCTTGGCACTCATACATACTCCTTAAGCCTTACTTAATCTACAAATAAAGACAATAGCAAGGTCATAATTCTGTCTAACATGATAAAACTATCCTGTGTACAACTTAAAATGCACTAACTCCTTTCCCAGAAGAGAAGATACAGCCCTTGAGTAATGTTTACTGTTCTTCTTCTCCTTTACATTCCTTAAGTGCTCTGATGTAAAATTAGCATCATTTACATATTATGATAATAAGCCAATACATTTTATGTTACATGATGAGGGAATAAGGGAGGAAGGAAATCAAAGATATTTCTCTATGTGTGTGTGTGTGTGTGTGCAAAAGAAAAAGGAACACACATAACTGCTACAATCCTTTCTTCTATAACTGGTCACATTGTTATAGCTGGTATTTGCAACTACCTTCTTCCACTACCCATTCCACATTCCCTTACCTGTATCAAGTACCTCAACTGATTGTGGTTTTTCACCTGGTGAGAAGACCCAAATTTTTATTTCTAAAACGTCTCAGCCATTAGTAGACCTACCTGAATTGAGTTGTTGAAATTTGCCATTGACCTTAATCAGTGGGAATGGTAATACAAAGATATGTCCTAAAAAATATCTTATATCCAAGACCTACTCTTCTTTACCTACACTATGGAATAGCACAGTTCTCCAAAAGAACCATGAAATCAAGACCAGCCATCTTAGCCAGCACCATAACTCCCTTCTTTTACTGTTGATTCAGAAGCATGAAGAGTAGAAAATTACCAGGCAAGAGTCTGAATCTCCAGTTCGGTGGTATGCTTCCCAGTGGAAGAACACATGCAGACTGGCCAAAAGAAGGCAGTGTAGCAAAAGTGGGGATCACAATCATTTGGGCCATTTTTTAATGTAACTTACTCCTGCCTTCAGGAATTACATATATACTACTTCCATTTAATGATGGAGTGTTCCTATACACACCTAAATTTATGGCTTGATGCATCAAAGAGCACCCACTTCATGATGGGCATCTCAGGTTGCATGGTGACTTGGTGACAAGAAAATATGGGGAAGATATAAATGAATAGGCCTCTCTGAACACGACTCCTCTAAAAACTGGGACGCAATATGAAGGATGGAATGTAAAACCACTATTCACATAGAGAATGTTTAATTCGTTGAAATTTATGTGAAAGGTATTACACTATGACTTATTTACATGTATGTGATATTTGACACTGCCTAATTAACATGGAAATATATATATATATATATATATATATTTTTTTTTTTTTTTTTTTTTGAGGCGGAGTCTCACTCTGTCGCCCAGACTGGAGTGCAGTGGCCGGATCTCAACTCACTGCAAGCTCCGCCTCCCGGGTTTACGCCATTCTCCTGCCTCAGCCTCCCGAGTAGCTGGGACCATAGGCGCCCGCCACCTCGCCCGGCTAGTTTTTTTTTTTTTTTTGTATTTTTAGTAGAGACGGGGTTTCACCATGTTAGCCAGGATGGTCTCGATCTCCTGACCTCGTGATCCGCCCGTCTCGGCCTCCCAAAGTGCTGGGATTACAGGCTTGAGCCACCGCGCCCGGCCGGAACATGGAAATATTAAGCACAAAGTTAAGGTTCTGTTGGCTATGTCACGGCTTGGCAACTAACAGTTCCATGAATTGTGTCTCATTTTATTGGGAATGGGCAATTGGAAGCTGTGCAAGACAACAGACAAAGGTCTTGAGTTTTTAGGATTCAAGTCTTAACATTCTACAAAAATCTAACTATACACACCTTTCAGCAAAACTCATGCTTTAGATATTGTGTAGAGCACATTAATTATATGTTTTTTAAAAAAATATTTGTTTAAAATTTCTGATCTGCTACTAATCACCTAAATGATTTTAGACAAGTGACTTTTCTGAGTTTCCATTTCATTGCATATAAGATAGGATATAACGGTACTTATTTCTAACAGATATGAAAATGAGATAAGGGAAAGATACATAATATGATGCCTATACATTGTATGTGCTCAAATTAATCCCTATATAATCCTAAATATGTCTGTGGTTTTGCATATTTTCACATAATTATTGATAATTTTCTTTTAGCTTTTAATGGTTGGCATAATAATGAAAACATTGTCACAATAGGTAAGCAATGACATTGGCATTTGTCTTTTTGCCTCATAAAATAAATGACATGCCTATTAAAAGAAAAACAGCAGAATAAAAAACTAGGAAAGACTGTAAAACTCTCAGATTAGAGGGGCGTAAGGAGAAAAGAACTGAAATAATACAATATGGAATTATACATTGAATTCTTGAACAGAAACAAAATACAATGTGGGATCTTTGTTTCCTTAAAAGAATGCTAAGTAGAAAATGAAAGAAAATAAAATAACCTCTGTAGCTTAGTTAGTAGTTTTGACTCATATTAATTTCCTGGTTTTGATAAATGTACTATGATTATATAAGGTGTTAAGATTAATGGAAGGGGGTGAACATATATGACAATATTCTGTACTTTCAAAAGCTTTTATCTGAGACTAAAACTAGTTTAAAATAAAGTATTTTAAGATGTATTAGCAAAAAAAAAAAAAAAAACACTAAAAAATCCATAGCTTTAAAGGAAAGTTATTTTAGAATGTAAACTATGTTTGTTAAAAGAACATGGCTCAGGATATTTCTAAAAGTTGACCTCACTTTAAGATCTGTTTACTGTATCAATATTGTTCAGACATTTTATAATGCATTTCTAAAATGTGTTGAAAAAGTAACTGCTGTGCTCCTCTTAATACATAACTACTTTGACTTACATAGTATATACGCAGGTACACATGCATTTTATGGGCAGTTCCATGGCTACTATGAATTATTATGGTTATAATTTGAGGCAAAGTCCAAAATAAATAATCTGGAGTCTTATAAGATCTGTGAACTCTGAGAATTATTTCATTCTACAAAATGATTTGTAGAGTGACAAGCCAGAACTTTTTTTAAAAAAATTGAATACTATGTAATTTCTGTGTACCTAAATGTAATTTTAAGCTTTACTAAATGTACAGACATCTAAGTAAGTGAGATATGTTAGATTTCTTCCTAAGTAGAAATGTTGAGCAATTGTAAGATCTTAGTATCTTTTTTTACTTCACCTTTGTGTTTGCATTTGTGTTTACTTTTGTGTGTGTGCGTGTCTGTGTCTATGTGTAGTTATGCTATAAATCAGCATGAGAAAATGCTGCAACCACTTTTTGGGCTGTGTCTCCCCCAAGAGGCCCACAAAGAGGAATTTGTGTGAACATTTTTTCTGGTAATTTTTTGTTAGAATGATGAGTACAGATAGACATAGTGTTTATAGGTTTTTAGAGATTAATAATATCATTAGTCTGGTGATAGAGATGCATCCAAATTACTTGGATTTTCTTGAAGAAAAATAATTAAATAAATGAACAAAAATTACTAGGGCTTTGTATATAACCTGTGATTTTGAGGATGATTGAAGTTTAATCTTAATTAATTTCAGAGTATATTCTTCCATGATTCCTGATTTTGCATTTTTGACAGCTTTTCTATTAACCTTAAGGTAAAGCTATCCTAAAATCTGAGACAAGATATATGGAACTTGCTCACTTAACAGTTTTTGGGGTAAATAGTTTTGGAAACAAACATTTCTACAGTCATAGTATGCTAATACCAAATGTTGTTTTAAGTTGATTACTTTCCATACAATTTCAATTTCCTTATGATGTAGCCAGAAAAGTAAGTATTTTCAACAAATCCATCTCTCTAATCACTACTATCATTTAATGGTTTCTTTGTGAAAGAAAATATTTCCTTAAAAACACTGTGATGTATGAAGTTTGGGTTATAATACCTTCTGCATTTAGCAACAATTGTATGAGTGTTTTAGTCCAAGAGTCTTTGTCATGTATTGAATCTTGATTCATTTCATGACATAACTTGACTTTACTTTTTATCAGTTCTCTTATCACTGCTTCCTCAAACCTCCTGAATACTGAGCAAAGAAGCCAGCCCATCATATCTGCCACTTTAGAACTTAGGCATTTCAAAAGCAGCACTGAAAAAATAGCAAATCAGGTAGTACTTTCAATTTTTCACTGAGCAAATTACTTTTTAGAGGGGGACCAGATAGCTCCTAGGATAGGTAATTGGATGCAGAACCTCTAACCTCCAGGTCAGCCTTTGCACCTAGCCTGGGTTAGTGGTGACAGAAAGCCATTAGCCTCTGATTGCTGTTTGCTGACCTGTGTGAAATGAGTTGATAGCTCCTATTCAGTTTCTAGTGGACAAGTGCATGGATCACATTTGGCATCCTTGTTGGTAGTTCCAGAAAAATAGAGATGGATTGAGTAGGCTTTCAGGTTAAACTACTGACCCACCAGATTAGGACTTACTTTCTTTGGAGGGGAATTCTGCTCTTTCCTGGCCCACACTTCGTGCTCACTTCTTAGGTACTAATGAAGCATTTAACGTGCTAAGGAGTAGAATCCACTACTTTTAATACACTCAAATTTTTCCTAAGACTGTGAATTGAACACTTGATATTATTGTCAAGAGTTGGTTTCTTATTGCTGGATGAATGCTTTCGAATCAACAAAATTTTGTAACTGTTAATAAAATAATTTAATAATCAACAAATATATAATAAAATGAGAAAAATTGTTTTATTTTAAAAATTACTATTAAGTATACAATTATTTATTTTCACCAGCCACTACACTTTGAACAGTATCTTTCCTTCAGAGGGAGGATTTACAAGCCCAATTTATTACCTTGATTCATGTTTTGGCCTCAGCTGGAATAATTTCTCCTTTCTCTGGCTTCAGGCTCCATACTCTTACACCAGTCCCTAATTAAAGTTCAATGTTCATAATAAACTTATCCAAGAATACTCCAGTCATTCAAATTTAATTCCCTGTTTGCTGTCTAAATCACACAATTGAGCAATTCATCATAGTTTCTCTAATCTTGTTTTCTTATGCACTATATTCCATATTATTTCTATCTTCCCTAATAGACTATAAGCACGTTGAACGCAGGAATACTTTGCTTTATTTATTTGGTATTTCCTAGATTATCTGTCTGAGTAGAACTCCCATAATGTAGGCATTAGCCTTGTTGGATAAAATGTTACACCATTTTCCTAGAGCATTTGTTTCTCACATAATCATAGAAGCCTATAAGCATTGTGACTTTTATTGATGTCACTTTTCCTGTAAATAGATAGATATAAGCATTATCCTAAGGGATATAAAAAGTCAGAGAGACAACATACACCAGAAGATCATACTTCTGTATTTTTATTCACAGAAAATAAACTGAGGCAATTGATAAACTAATAATCTCCCTGGATGCCACTTGCTTCATTTATAAAACAGATATAAAGTGGCTGGGAGCAGTGGCTCATGCTTGTAATCCCAGCACTTTGGGAGACTGAGGCAGGTGAATCACCTGAGGTCTGGAGTTCGAGACCAGGCTGGTCAACCTGGTGAATCACCCGAGGTCAGGAGTTCGAGACCAGCCCAGTCAACATGGTGAAACTCCGTCTCTACTAAAAGTACCAAAATTATCTGGGCTTGTTGGCGGGGCCTGTAATCCCAGCTATTCAGGAGGCTGAGATAGGAGAATCACTTGAACTTGGGAGGCGGAGGTTGCAATGAGCCAAGATCGCACCATTGCACTCCAGCCTGGGCGACGAGAGTGAAATTCGATCTCAAAAAAATAATAATAATAAATAATACAGATAAAGCTTAAGTATTGCTTGTGAAACTACATGGTTATGAGAAAACAAATAAGTGAGAACAGGTTGCGGGGAAGAAAATCTTGCAAATAGTTAACAGTGATATACGTATTTCAGAATTTTACTAAGTATTGTCTAAGTAATAAATATTTATTTATTTGATAATGCATCTGTTATGGGTTGAATTGTGTTCCCTCAAAAATTCATACGTTGAAGTCCTAACCCAAAATACCTCACAATGTGTCCTTACTTGGAATCAAGTTGTTGAAGGTTTAATTAGTTAAGATTAGATGAGGTCAGACTGGAAGAGGGTAGGCCCTTAATTCAATATGACTGATGTTCTCATAAAAAGATGAAACTTGGACCCAGGCACATACACAGGGAGAATGTGAAGATGAAGTCAAAGATTAGGGTAATGCTTCTACAAGCCAAGGAATGCCAAATATTGCCAGAAAACCATCGAAAGCTAGGTGACAGACACGGAACAGATTCTTCCTCACAGCCGGTAAAAGAAACCAGTGCTGCCAACACCTTGATTTGAGACTTCGGACCTCCAGAACAGTGAAATAATAAATAGCTGTTGTTTACACCTCTCAGTAACGCGTTGTTATGGCAGCCCTACAATCTATTCAGCATTTACATGAAATGAGTTATTTGTAAATAAACAGAATAACTACCAAGGAAAAGGAATGCTGCTTTTGTAAAACTTTACGTTTCAAAGGACACTATGAAGAAAATGAAAAGACAAACTAGCAAATGAAAGACCATATTTCCAAATCATATAGCTGATAAAAGACTTGTATCTAGAAACTCAAGAAATAAAAGACAAATTTCCCAATTAAAAAATGGGCAATGCATCTAAATAGGCATTTCTTCCAGGGAGATATACAAATAGCGAGTAACTATGTGAAAAGATATTCAGTATCATTAACCCACAGGAAAATGTGACTATAACCACAACGAGATACTGCCTCCCACCCGCTCAGATGGCTAGAATGAAAAACAACAACTATAACAAGGAGAGTGTAGAAAGGAGTCAGAACACATGTACACCATTGGGGGAAATGAAAACAGTGTAGCCAAACAGTGTAGCAGTTCCTCAAATGATTAAACATAGAGTTACTATATGTTTTGAGGGAGCTACCAAATACAAATGAAAACATACGCATTTTGTTTTTTGGGATATACCAAATAAAAATGAAAACATATGTCCAAACAAAAACTTGTTCATGGATGTGTATAGCAGTATTACAAACAATCCCAAAACCCATCAACTGATAAATAAATAAAATGGGATATATTCATAAAATGGAAACTTATCCAATCATAAAAAAGAATTTAAGTACTGATATACACTATAACATGGATGGTACTTGAAAACATTATGCTAATCAAAAGAAGACAAATATAAAGAAACACATATTAGCTCACTTTTAAGCAATGTCCAGAATAGATAAATATATAGGGGCAGAAAGTAGATTGGAGGATGCTTAGGCTTTGAGTAGTGGAGTATATTGGGGTGATAGCTAAAGGGAACATATAATGTTTCTATTGAGATAATGTAAAATAGATTTCATGATGTAATGATGGTTGCACTTATTGTAAATATAATAAAAATTAAACCGTACAGTTAAAATATAATAACACAAAGTTATTTAAAAAGGAAATACTCAAATACATTAGTTTTCCCATTTACCTGATTAATGGTGTGAGTTAAACCTCACCTATTTTTCTGGCTTTTATTCTCTGAATTTCTCCCATTTTGCTCAGTTTATATTGCCAATTCAATTTAGGGTTTCAATTAGGGTTAATATAAAACTTTTGCGTAGTAGACAAACATAAGGTTGTAGTTAACATTTATGGAGTACATGATTCCTAAATGCTATACATTTCCTATAAATGCTATACAATTCCTCAATTCTATATATCAGAATTGAATAAATTCTGATGAAATATATATTCATACATATTCTATATATATTCAGATTGAATAAATATATATTGAACATATATACATATATATAGAGAGAGAGAAAGACAGAGAGAGAGAGAGAAAGAACCATCTGAAATTTAAAAATAATTTTAGGATTTTTAAATTGATTAGGGAAAGTTTATTTTCCAGATGACCCACAAGAGAAAATATGCAGAAAAAGAAACAAGAAAAATTGGTTAAAAAAAAAAAAGTTTAAAAACTATGAAATAGAACTTAACTATATAGCAATCATTTTATAAAGCTTTAGCTATGAGAACCAAGTGGTTTTGGTAAAGGAATACAGCAGTGGATAAACAGAAAAAGAAAAAGAATCAAAAAAAGAAACCAATTTTCATATAGCAATTTAGAATATGAAGAAGGTGGCATTTCAACCTCACGTAGAAATGAGTTAACAGAAATTATGTTGTGAAAATTGGAAAAATAAGTTAGAGTTCACAAAAAATGTTTTTACTTAAAAAGCATATATGAACTGAAAATTTGATTAAAGGGTCTAAGTGTAAAAAATGCTGTAAAAGAACTAAAAGACAATATTGGATAATATTATTATTATTAACTTGGTGACTTAAGTAAGACACAAAACTGAGAGTTGCTAAAGAAACATTATTAGATTCCTAGTTTTCAAACTTGTACAAAAATAAAACCATAAGCAGTTGATTGAGAGAAAATACATTATAGTGGTGAATAGGCTGACTTATTCATGAATATTCATTTTCCCATTTTTATGACTCTTGTCATGACTTGGGGCATGGACAGGCGACCTGCTTTGATAAGTAGTGTTTGAAAAGATTTAATGCATATGCTTTTCAAGTAGGGGTTTTAAATGCACTTTTGTAATCACACTTCTTCTCTTGCACTTTTGCCATTAGCAGGAGAAAACTTTCCCAGGTAGCTAATGGTTTCTAGACTGAGCCATGAGAACGATTCCTAAATCCGATCTCCAGACTAGAGTCCAGCTCATTTATGACCAAGAAAAATTTATCAAACCCAGGCAACTTGCAGACCTATAATCAAGAAAAGGTAATGACTTTTGTAAGCCACAGAAATTCAGGGCTTGTTTACCTTTTTTTATTACAATAGAAACCTGCTACAATACATATGTACAAAATATTTAAAAATAGATATACAACACATACGAACAAAGTATTTAAAATAATATATACAACAAAGCTCCTACAAATAAACAGCAAAAAATAACTATAAAAAACCTGGCTAAATATAAAGAAACTATTCAATTTTTCTGTAATATTTGAATATGTTTATGTTATCCCATTTGTTTAATGCTTGGGCAAATTTCATAAAAATAAATGTGCAAATTGGGCAGAAATGGGTATTCTAAAACAGTGCTGTGAAATGTTAAATTATATGAGCTTTTGAGAATACAAATTAACATATGCTATCAAAGTATCAAATATGCATATTATTTGACCCAGCAATTTATCCCCAGGAATCTAGAGCTCAGGAATATATGCATTTATATCCAAATATATATTTAAAAATATCCTTTGCAATGCTGATTTTACTAAGACAAAAAGAGGAAGGGAAAGGTTATACATAGAATGAGATATGAGGTAGTCTTTTGAGGAATTGCATGGAAAATTTCTTAGAGATATTACGTTGTTTCTAGCTGTGGTGGCTATGCCTATAATCCCAGCGCTTTGGGAGGCCAAGGTGGGTGAATCACCTGAGGTCAGGAGTTCGAGATCAGCCTGACCTACATGGTGAAACCCAGTCTCTACTAAAAAAAAAAAAAAAAAAAAAATTAGCCATGTGTTGTGGCATGCGACTGTAGTCCCAGCTACTCGGGAGGCTGAGACAGTAGAATTGCTTGAACCCAGAAAGTGGAGGTTGCAGTGAGCCAAGATTGTGCCACTGCACTCCAGCCTGGGCGACCGAGCGAGACTTTGTCTCAAAAAAAAAAAAAAAAAAAAAAAAAAAAAAAAAAATCTCGTCAGGAAAAAATTACATAACAATATATCTACTATGACTTTTTTACTATGATTTATGTTAAAAAGGAACTATATGAATATAAAATGTTAGAGAAAAGTTAGAAAGTTATATTAAAAACAGTTAACAGTGTTTACCTGAGAGAAGTGAAGGAAAGTAGAGGATACAGAATATTGAAACAGAAGTCATAAATTTGTACTCTATATTTTTAGGGTGATTATTTTTTTCTTCCTGAAAACATAAAGGAAATATTAAAAATTTAAGTTATTAAAAATGTAAGTTAGAAAAAAGTAAAAATAGGAGGGAATATTCTCCTCTTTGTTCCTAAATAGGAAAATCATTACTTCCTAGACTCATTAAAGTGATATTTAACATATTGATTTCATGACAGCATTAGAATGAAAATATTGAAACTTATTAGAAGCTGGCAAATTTTAATTCATGTGGGATTTATTAAACATATTTAAAGCCGAACAATTCCAAATATAGAAGTCATCAATCTGAAGTGTAAGACTGTAGATCATTTGTTTAAGGAAATCAGTCACGGTGTTACAAAGACAATCTAAGTAGCATTTTTACTGTAGAAATTTCATTCCAGAAAGTTCTATGGGTAGCTCTGGAATAAAGAGTCATTATAACTTTTTGGTAATCCTGTCACTTGATTGACTGTAAAATTAATAACACAATGGTGGATATATCTTCTTAAATGCCATCTGTTTTTTGGTTTCAAGAAAGAGGCTAGAAAATAGAAACCAGGTACAATTTTCTGGTTTGTTTCGTATAACACTACTATGAAATTTCTCTAGAAAGTGGAAGTGACATTAGACTGTTGCAGATATTTTTCTCACATTAGATATTAAAATTTACTGTGGATTCCCTCACAGTTTTCAAAGATTATCTTTTTTGTCATCATTTTTCATAATGTGCTCCTGATCATAAAATCTTGGTACTCCTATTAATGTCTCAAGAAGCTGCTAAATTGTGCCTCTAATTTATGCTTTCTGGAAAACAAAGTATCTTGTATTACACTCATGTTATTTAATGTCTATATTTCAAGATTATACTGGTTTTTACAAATCATGTTTTATATCATGAATAGTTCATATATGGTTACTCTTCATTGAAGTTCATAATTTAAATTTATTTTTCAAAGATGTGAAACATTTGTGATTCAAAATACATGATTGTTCTTGTGGCTTTATGCCTTGGTTTCTAAATTCATAGATTTTATGGCTCTATTTCCTCCGAGTGTCTGTATTATAGCTCCATCTCTATTAAGATGTATTTAAAAGAGGATATACTCACACAAACAGAATGAGTAAATTGAGTAAATCTTTTTTTTTTTTTTTTTTTTTTTGAGACTGAGTCTAGCTCTGTCGCCTGGCTGGAGTACAGTGGATCTTGGTTCACTGCAACCTCCGCCTCCCGGGTTCAAGCGATTCTCCTGCCTCAGCCTCCCAGTTGGCTGGCACTACAGGTGCGTACCACCACGACCAGCTGATTTTTGTACTTTTAGTACAGATGGGTTACTGTTGGCCAGGATAGTCTCTATCTCTTGACCTCATGATCTGCCCACCTCAGCCTCCCAAAGTGCTGGGATTATAAGTGTGAGCCACGGCGGCCGGCCAGAATGAGTAAATTTTTTAACCCATCCTTTTCATTTTGACAATATATCTTCTCTGAAAATTATTTGGAAGATTACACAACTGCTTTTGTATTTTGAAGGAAATATTTGAACTTTGGAATATGTATAATTTTTTCTTATAGTTTGTGACTTACTATGTGTTAATTTTTGGACAAATATTATTTCTCAAGATCAATAATGAGTCTTTATGAAACAGAAATGCAGAGACTTTTACCAAGCTGTATAAGTTATCAATTATTCACACCTCATTATTCCACTGGTATTCTTCTAACATAGAACATTTAACACTAATCCTCAGAGACTATTTCTTATAAGACTCTGTGTAAACTATCAATTTAATGCCTTCTAATAAATTTTATATTTCCAGATTATAATTGAATAACATATGACTTTTTATTTCACTCTGTCGGCCAGGCTGGAGTGCAGTGGCACGATCTCAGCTCACTGAAACCTCTGCCTCCCCGGCTCAAGCAATTCTCCTGCCTCAGTCTCCCAAAGTAGCTAGGATTACAGGCGTGTGCCACCACACCCAGCTAATTTTTGCATTTTTAGTAGAGACAGGGTTTCACCATGTTGGCCAGGCTGGTTTCGAACTCCTGACCTCAGGTTATCCGCCCACCTCAGCCTCCCAAAGTACTGGGATTACAGACGTGAGTCACCGTGCCTGGCCTGAATAATAATGTTTTGTTTTCTTATACTACTTTTAAAATATGACTTATAATTATGCCTGAAATATAATTCATATAAAGATAATTTTGACTTTCTTGGTCCCTGGTTTATATGAATGGAGATAATTTAAATAAAGTAAGTCAATATTGCTTTCAAATCTGTAATCTTGAGGAAGGAACTTGCCCTATGTGAACCACATCATCTATAAATGAATGAAATGAGCTAGGGAACATACACAGTTGGACCAGATTTGGTAATCCTATGAATACTAATAGCAGCTAAAATATTATTCAAGAATTTCATTTCCATCGAAATAACAGTATGGCTCAAGTAGCAAAAGAGTTACAGTGATCAGTGTCCAAAATATTTTCATTTTATAACATTTTATGTTGTCTTAACTTCTATTGCAATTGTATAATGTCTTGTATTAGGCAGGTTCTCCTGAAAAACAGAAGCAATGTAATATAATCAAATACGCAGGTATTTGATTATCATTTGAAAACCACTCTTTAAATATTCAAGTATTGACAAGTGACAGAAATAATCTGAGCTTTTGTTAGAAACATGTACATGCTTAGGCATGTATGTATTTATTTAGTAAATTAATTGAAAGTTCATAGTACATAAAACTTACAGAGTGGCGAAAATATAGAACGAGTCCGAAAAGTGTGAAATATAGAAAAATGTGAAGTAAATCCTAGATTCAAGGATGAAAGTGTTATGGGAAAATGTAACGCTTTGATAATGTGTTTACACATAAAACATTGATTTGAAATGAAAGAAAATTTTGGAGGGTTGATCAAATGGAAATACTACCTGCAAATAATCAGCAGGCTATAACTGAAATGTAAAAATAAAACACAAAATGAAGTTTAATATTGAGCATTATATCCCTTTGCCTAATGCACATACAAATTTTTCATGTTTAAAATAAGGCTTTTAAAAATTTATTCATGTATTTATATTTTTGAGACAGAATCTTGCTCTGTCGTCCAGAGAACGTCCGGAAGAACACACAAGCAGCGGGAGCGCACTGCCGTACAGTGGTGCGATCTCGGCTCACTGCAAACTCTGCCTCCTGGGTTCAAGCAATTCCCTGCCTCAGTCTCCCGAGTAACTGGAATTACAGGCACCGGCTGCCATGCCCAGATAATTTTTGTATTTTTAATAGAGACAAGGTTTCACCATCTTGACCAGACTGGTCTTGTATTCTTGACCTCGTGATCCACCCACCTCATCCTCCCAAAGTGCTGCGATTACAGGCATGAGTCACTGCACCCGGCCTAAAATAAGGCTTTTAAAATGTATTTAATCACTTTAATAATCATTACTGGGTCATAAGGACAATTATGATGACTAATTCTTATTGAATTTTCAAAAAGTCGTTTTTAGTTATTGGTAGCAACATGTTATTGCCTTCTCAATAATTATTCATTCTATTATTAAGGAACTATCTATACACATATGAGGGTATACTGTATTTACATATATGGACATATATATATAATTTCATAAAAACAGTGATGTTTATCAAGTTGAGTAAGAAACATTTGTCAAAGTCTATTAAAGTCTATTAAAATGGTATAATCCATTTTAATATACTTTAGGTAAAAGAAATAAGTTGTTTTATGCTAATTTGGCAGAGACAACAGAAGACAGAAAATAAAGCTTAAACAAAATAGTTTACATTGTGACAAGGTAGTTACAGAAACACTACTATCTATGCCAACTCATATTCTATTCAATCTAAAATTGGTATAGCCAAAGGGATTACTTGTATTTATAAATGGAGGTAAGGAATGTGAAGAAGCATTTATTGGGCACTGAAACATACTAAGTGCTTTACTTATTTATTTTAATTTTAACTTCAGTTCAACACAAATGACTGAAATTGTACTCATTTTAGAGTTCAGGAAAACTGGTCTCAGATCCATTAACTATACTACTAAAGGCCATGTAACTACTTGAAACTTGTAGAAGGTAGCGAGTCAACAGAGATCTCTCTAATTCCTAATGTGATTCTCAGTGTGGTGTGGTTCTGCAGCTGAGATTGAATTAAGAGAGGTTTTTAAATAAATCAGAGACAATTACTCAAAACTAGGAAAAATACTCAGAGAATCTCTGAGGAGAGACAACCTCAACTTTAGACACATTGGAGCAAACTGCTTGAAATTGAAAACAAAAATTGAATGAAGGAGAGTATAAACATCAGTTGCTTTCTAGCCTCATCAAAGGTGATCCCTTAACTCATTTGTGATCTCTATGTTAATGCCTGAAATCGCACCAACACTGTTTTCAAACGTTCACTTCTGGACACAGGATTGGATCTCACTTCTCAACCATCTTGAAGTCAGAGGCAGCACAGTGACTTTCTGGAGCCAATGAAATGTGACTTAACATGGCACGTATCATTTTTAAGTGAAAGAAAGAACTAGTGAGCATTTCCTCATGCTGGGCTCCCACTCCTCTCCCCACCAGGGGTCTGATGGGTGGAGCTGTATGCTGTGAGATACACCACATGTCTTGTGGTTACAAGAAACCTTCCCACGCTGCAGCCACTGGAGCCTCCAGAGCATAGCGGTTCATACTGGGTAATAGCTTCTTGCCATATGCCATTACCTTCTGCAGAACAAATATCCTGCAGAAGGTATTTTCCAATGGAAAACACTTTCCTTTG
Source organism: Rhinopithecus roxellana (assembly GCF_007565055.1). Classification (NCBI taxonomy): domain Eukaryota; kingdom Metazoa; phylum Chordata; class Mammalia; order Primates; family Cercopithecidae; genus Rhinopithecus; species Rhinopithecus roxellana. Next base: position 5,138,509 of record NC_044549.1, on the reverse strand, counting down.
CTTTAATAGAGACCATAATATTGTTATTTTACAGAGTTTTAAAACAAATTTTTGTTTTCTAATACTCACAGCAGTGAGACGGCATGAACGAAGAAAAGTGCTGGGTAGAGATGGGCCGGTCGCTGGCTAGGGCTTCACCTCAGGGCCTGTGCACACGGATCGAGGTGAGGACAAGCGCTCCTGTTTTCATGCCCAAGTTTGCATTTTCCAAGACCACCTGGCCTGCCATGTCCCCTATCCTGTGCCTGTAAAAACCCCAAGACACTAGCAGGCAGGCACATAGTGGCTGGACGTCGAGAGGAACACATTGGCGGAAGAACACACAAGCGGCTGCACACGTTGGCGGAAGAACACACAAGCAGCGGGAGCGCAAGAGCGCACGTTGCGGGGAGCGCACGTTGCCGGGGGCGCACGTTGCGGGGGGCGCACGTTGCGGGGGGCGCACGTTGCCGGGGGCGCACGTTGCCGGGGGCGCACGTTGCCGGGGGCGCACGTTGCCGGGGGCGCACGTTGCCGGGGGCGCACGTTGCCGGGGGCGCACGTTGCCGGGAGCGCACCGGCGAAAGAACACACAAGCTGCTGCACATGGAGAGGAACACGCTGGCAGAAGAGTACTCAGGCAGCTGGTTGCCAAGAGGGGCGGAAGGGCACAGCGACAGGCACTGGCGTCCACCAGCGGAACTACGTGGAGTTTGGCCTGGGAGCTTAGAGAAGAGCTGGACTGCTGGGCAGCCCCACTAGGGGGGGAAATCACCTTCCCATTCCATTGCCCTTCTGACCTCCCCGTCCACCTCGCTGGGTGCTCCCACAACTCAATAAAAAACCTTGCACGCAATCTCCAAGCCCACATGTGATCCAGTTTTTCCGTGCACTAAAGCAAGAACCTGGGATACAGAAAGTCCTCTGTCCTTGTGCTAAGGCAGAGAGTCTAATTGAGCTGATTAACACGAGCCACCCGCGGACAGCTAAGCTGAAAAAGCACCTTGTAACACACGCCTACGGGGGCCTCAGGAGGTGTAGACATTGACCCCGAGAAGCTGCAAGGGTCCGCATCCATGGTCCCCATGATGTGCCTGTCTGCCTGCTCCCACTAAGGGTCTTGACCAGTGTGACACTGAAGAAGTGAGCCACACCCGCATCGAACGCCCTGCGAGGGGGGTAAGAGAACTCTTCCTGTTTTACCACCAAGACCAGTAGCTTTACTTCCTTGAATTACGAAATTGTGTCTAGTTTGGGGAATAGCTAAGGATTGGGTATTGTCACTTCCTTCTTCTTCTAGAATGGATTTGTTGTTGTTGTTGTTGAGACGCTTATACCTTCCTGTATATAAATTATTTTTAATCTTGTCCTACCAGTTCATCAGACGTTATATAACTTTGAATCCCAACAATTAACATTGCGTATATATTTCTCAGGAGCTACCTAATTTTGAATGTAAATACGTTTTTGCTAGGTCTATTCTACCAGATACTCAGAAAGTTACAGAGAAGTGAAAACATTTGCATTACATTCACACCACATGCATGTCTCTATTATGGCTGACACTGATTTTTTTTTCCAGACCTGTATTATCTTCAGTGGGTACTGTTTCACCAGCTCCGTATCTAGTTTTCTGGTTGCTAACTGCTCTTTTCTGTTCTTTGTTGTTTATCATCCATAGGATGAAAACCAACCATCACAATATTTAAATTGTTTTTCAACCTTGCTTCCCACAGCACCCCAAAACCAATTATCTGTTTTAAAAAATTAAAACTCCTGTGATTGTCTAAACCAGTCATGTCCTGCTAGGTGCGCACACATGGCTTGCAACACAAATTCTTTCTCCTATTCTCAGTGTGAACCTCAGTGTTTCATGTGCTGTTCTCCTACATATCCTCTGTTCTCTGATTTCAAATATAACTTTCTCTTTAAAAATTCTTAGTGCTCCCAGGCAGCATTAATCACTTCTTATTCTGTGCTTCTTTACATTCACCATACATAATATGATTATTATTTGTTCGAATGGCTATGCCAATGAATAAAATCTGAGCTACTTACTGACATGAACCATGTCTTTTTTATTATTGTAGCCCGGATTTTATTGTGAGTGCATCATAAATGCATACTATATTTCCGTTTAATAAATATTAAGGATTTTCTAATTAGGAAAGCTGCTATAAAATATTTTATTTCTGTTTCTTATCTCCAGGACCTGCCTTAAGTAACGATAACTAGTATTAAAAGATTGTATACAGCGTCATGCCCCTTATCGAACCCAATTTTTTCTTCTTAAATATTATTTCCACCTCCACCCCTTCCTTCATAAGGCACTTACTAAAGAATTTTCTATACAATATTCTTCCCTTAACATAGGCCGCTGCTCTTTAGAAAGTGTGAGATAAACTTAGGTGGAGATGGGCAAAAGTCAATGATAGAGTGCATTGTTTCTTCCATTAAATATATAATGTTCGGATAACAGAAGAAAACTAGGCTGACAGAATATAGGACACGACTGAGTCGTTTGATGGTTGCTTTTGTTAAGAAAAAGTGAGCCTTACTCAAAGCTCCTGAAATTACATCCTGTAAAGTAAACTCATTAGCTTGCTTATATTCCAAAATGTTTAAACAATTTCTGTATTGCCTTTACAAATTGTTTGTTATAAAGGTTGAGTATTACCATAGTTTTTTTCTCTGATCTTATTTGGCTGAAAAATGATGCCAAAAGCAAAATATAGGAAAAGGATGTCAAGAACAATTATTATTTGTAGAGAGTTCTTTTTTGGGGAACATTCCTATATACCTCCAACAATGGAGAACACCCAGAGTTAACTGCATGCCTAAATATTCTCTTGGGTTGAGTTTAGTGATATGCAGTGAGGTCTAGAGCTTGAAATAAATTATATTTGAAACAGCAGGCAGAAAAATTAGGTGTGTTAGAGAATATATAGCGTTAGAGAGAGTTTGATATAGAGAAAGCAAGTGACATTTTAATGAGTTAAGTTTATGAATTTATCTTTCTGCACAAGGACAGTACATATGCTTTTTGATTTGTATTTTTTTGTCCCAATGTCACATCTGCAACTATACGCAGCTAAAAGACACTGCCTTTCCAGCTAGGTTTCACTGTTACAGGCAGTGGAATGAAAGGCTTTCCAGAACAGCCTGTTAGTGCCCTCTGTTGATGTTTTCAAATTTTCCGATCACTTCAGGAGAAGAAGCCAGCTTGATTTTTTAAATGCCTCTGAAATAATTTTCTTCAGAGGTAATGGGAATGCAGTTTTACTGTTTTCACGATGAACTTTTTCACCCCTTAAAAAGTGGGTATGTGCAAAGGTGTTACTATCACACCGACTTTCCCTTCATCAGCTGGAGTTTTCCTTGTCTGGATGCACTTTATAAAAATAAAAAAGACACAGGAAGTTAACAAAACTGCAAACTCATTATGAAATTTCACAGATTAGTGTGCAAACAATAGGTTGTTGAATAAATAGCTGGGTAAATTCTAGTCAGTGTTTGCAGCCTGCAGAATAATCAAATGCTACCTACATCTTTCAAAGTGATACTTTGAAATTATTTTATCATATGTGGAAAGAAGTTATGCCTGTACACTTTATTCTGATATCACGTTGATCATTACTCATTTTGGCTTTTTATTTTCTCCAGGTTGCATGCTTTGAAAAATCCTGGTCTGAAATATTTATTTAGCACTTCATTGATTGTTTTAAATGGGTGTGCCTATTTAGTCTACAATTAGGTATGTAAATAGGGTTGATCAGTTTTTTAAGGACAAACCTTGCAGATAAAAGGCCTGTTGATTTTCATATAATGAACTAATATAGTCTGTGCAAAATTGCTTATTTTATATGCATTTTATTCTTTACCTCCCCCAATCTTTTTTTTTTCTTTTTAAATTTCTCTACTGTTTTATCCCAGTTGGCAGCTCTTAAACATTTTAATGAAAATGTGGAGATGATGCAGTTTAGCTGTTATTAAGAACTTTGCCTTTATTTAGGTGATAAACATTCTTTCTCATAATGCGGTGAGGCAAATTGAGATGGTGAACAGGAGTAAGGACAGAATAGGTACATTTCTAATGTTTAATGAGTCATGTCTTCTTTTTAGTCCTTATTACATTTGAAGTGCCTATTCAGAGCGCTAGAAATATTCATTTTAAACGTGCCAAAATAAAAACCACAACTAAGAGCCAAATACAAATTATCTGAAGTTTTTCTTTTTATTTATGTATGAGATTCCAAAGATAGCTCTTTCCCTATATTTACTGGTGTAAGAATGTAAAATTTTAACTCTGATTTTCCAGATTATTTTATAAATAGTTATGAATCTAGTCATTTATTTGGTCAAAATATCTGTAGGTTGTACTCTGTATTTTACTCAGAGATTCCTTAATTATTTTTATTCTCAAAATAGTTATTTTTTTAACAGTACTGGCTGCTAATTTGACTGCAAATTCTATGTATGTGACTCTAGGTATGTTTTTACCAAACTAATTTGTCCAGTGCCCCAACCTTTATATTTTATTTATAATTTATTAATTTATAATTAAGTAACATAATTTATTATAACATTAATAATTTATAATTAAATTAATAATTAATAATTTTATTTATTTATTTATACTTTTTCTTCTGTCACTGGGAGAAATAATTCTGATGCAGAAAAAGAAATATGGAGATATATATATGTGAAATATATATTTCCTTTTATTGCTCTTAATGAATTTTAAATACTTTTAAAATTATGTCCAAAACTCAGCAGCATCTGATGTAGTAATTTTCAGCCAAATAATATTGCAAACTGTCAATGGAAAGCAAAATTTTGTCTCCTTGAAGGCTCTAGTGTTTTTATATTAGTTTAGTTTATCTAAAAAATGGCCTCTGAAATTCATTTGAATCTGGTATTTTGAAAATTTACCTGACCTGCACTACACATGAACTTCATAATTCCGAATAAAAACATCTGTAAATGAGTAAGAGCACTTGGAACGTAGTACAATGTTAGATGGAGTGGTGAGGTATTCAGAAGCTTTATCACAGTGACTCAGTAAAATTACTACTACTACTACTACTACTATATACAAACACACACACATACACACTCACAAAGAGAGATCTTACTCTAATCTACCTAAGTCTTTTCAACTTCAGCCTCTCACTTTCACAATGGTGAAGGAAAAAGGAGAGATGAGAAAATTAGATGAAAATTAAATCTTTCTTATGTTCCGTGTTAGGTAATCATTCAAAAATATCCTAAATTATAACTGTACATGTTAAAATATACTGTAGATACAGGAAAAGATAGTAAGATAAGTGCAACAGTGTATTAATGCCAAAAACTATATATTCTTATATAGTTGAGACCACAAATAGAGTTGAAATTTCAAATTAATCAGGAAAGAATATTAAAATTTATTTGAGTGAGAAACAAAACAGAATTGAATATGATGTTTTTGAATGCAGATGAAATGAGCTCCTGATTTTAACCAATGAATCAAATGAAGTTTTGAAAGCATTAACACTTTATTATAACATATGAAACAGTAAAATTGCTTAAAGATTTATGGATAATTACTTACATAATTCTGAAATAAAGGCTTTTGTAAGCATGATTCCATATGTAAGCCCCATGAAAAATAATATGGCATATTTGATTATATGAATTTCAAAACTTTTGTACAGCATAAAAAGAGAGAAACATACGGTTAAAATATTTTCAAATATATATATATATATGATAGGCAAATTACTGATATATTTCTTAAAAAAGATTTAATGAATAAAATATGTAAAATTAACATTCTAAAATAAAACTGAGCAAAATTGCACAATAAATAACACGGTGAAATATATGATCTCACTAGTATTTGAAAATTAAAACCAATACTTAATTGCTTTGCCATTGAAAAACAAAAAACTAACGTTTTCTCTTACCAGTTTGGAGACATGAACATTCTCATATATCCTTGTTTGGAATTGAAATCTGTACATAGAAAATCAGTGATGATGATAGTTACAGGAGACACAGATTACTAGGCAGATAGGGGTATGTCCCCAGTGAAACCCAACCTTCAAGTCAAAGGCAGTTTAAAACCTGAAAACTGAGCTGCCAGTTCTGGGTGGAGTCCATGACCAGAGTGAGAACTTCCTCAATGCCTTTTAGCCAATCAAATCGTGCTTTTTTCAGTCCTGCCCATGGACCAATCAGCACACACTTCCCCATTCTGAGCCCATAAAAACTCTGGACTATGCGACACAAAAGCTATTTACTTATGGGCCCCCTTGTGTCACCCAGTAAAATTCTGCACCCTACTCATTCTTGGGTGTCTGCACACCTTATTCTTCTTGGTCAGGGGACAAGAACACAGAACTTGCGAAGCTGTGGTTAGCAAGACCAAACTAGAAGTAACATGCACCATTCACCAAGCTGCAGGTAGGTGGTGGGACCAAATTAGCTGTAACATTTCTTGGGGGCTCAGACTTCAGGACTCGCTGCACAAGAGCTGTAATATGCCTTGGGGCTCTACAGTTGCTGGCATCTTTTGAGTTTTCAGGCACCAACATGTTCACCTCTTCCAGATGCTGTCTCCCAAGGTGGAAGCAGGTTGTGGCACACCCAGTTAAGCCACAGGCTGAACACAAAACGTGCAGCAGGTGAGGGATTTGGGTCAAGGTACAACCGAGCACAGCCTGCTGGGCCAAGTGGGCAGAGTGAGCCTGGTGAGCCCAAGTGAGACCCAGGCAGACATCATGGCACTTGCAGAGATTTCCAGCTGGCAAAATGGTACCAAAGGACTCCTGTAACACTATATCACCCTCCCTTTTGCTTATAGAACAAAGGGAGAAAACAACACTGGATGCTATTCCTTCCTGCTTGCCAAATTACAAAAGCCAAAACAATGATGTATTAGTAAATATTTAGTGTCTTTTTTTTTTTATTCTGATACTTTTTAAGTTCTGGGGTATATGTGCAGAATGTGCAGGTTTGTTACATAGGTATACACGTGCCATGGTGGTTTGCTGCACCCATCAACTCTTCATCTACATTAGGTATTTCTCCTAATGCCATCCCTTCACTGGTCCCCCACCCCACAACAGGCCCAAGAGTGTGATGCCTGCCCCTGTATCCATGTGTTCTTATTATTCACCTCCCACTTATGAGTGAGAACATGCAGTGTTTGGTTTTCTGTTTTTATGTCAATCTGCTGAGAATGATGGTTTGCAGCTTCATCCATGTCCCTGCAAAGGACATGAACTCATCCTTTTTTATGGCTGCATAGTATTCCATGGTGTATATGTGCCACCTTTTCTTTATCCAATCTATCTTTGATGGACATTTGGGTTGGTTCCAAGTCTGCTATTACGAACAGTGCCACAATTAACATACATATGCATGTGTCTTTATAGTAGCTTGCTTTATAATCCTTCGGGTACATACCCAGTAATGGGATTGCTGGGTCAAATGGTATTTCTGGTTCTAGATCCTTGAGGAATCACCACACGGTCTTCCACAATGGTTGAACTAATTTACACCCACCAACAGTGTAAAAGCATTGCTATTTCTCTGCAACCTCTCCAGCGTCTTGTTTCCTGACATTTTAATGATCACCATTCTAACTGCCATGAGATGGTATTTGATTGTGGTTTTGATTTGCATTTCTCTCATGACCAGTGATGATGAGCTGTTTTTCATAAGTTTGTTGACCACATAAAGGTCTTCTTTTGAGAAGCATCTGTTCATATCCTTCACCCACTTTTGAGGGGTTGTTTGTTTTTTTCTTGTAGATTTGTTTGAGTTTTTTGTAGATTCTGGATATTAGCCCTTTGTGAGATAGATAGATTGTAAAAATGTTTTCCCATTCTGTAGGTTGCCTGTTCACTCTGATGATAGTTTCTTTTGCTGTGCAGAAGCTCTTTAGTTTAATTAGATCCCATTTGTCAGTTTTGGTTTTCGCTGCCGTTGCTTTTGGTGTTTTAGTCATGAAGTCTTCACCCATGCCTATACCTGAATGGTATTGCCTAGGTTTTCTTTTTATAATTCATAAAATTTTCTTCGGGATTTCTGTAAGAAAATAATAAAGAATTTATAAGAAATTATCCACATATTTTTGTTTACATATTGCCACAACAGTAATTAATATGAAACAATTTAAACATTGATTACAAATAATTAATTTTTAAATATACATTTATCAGAACTATTCCACAAATTATATGTTAGAATATTGGGTAATCTGGAGAAATGCTTATTAAAGCTAGTCATTAAGCCAAAGGTACATGGTAATCGCACACTTTTCAATATATGAGTGTGTGTTTGTGTGTGTGTGTGTCTGTATATTTGTGTATGTACCCACACATAATTATACATACACATAAAATATTTTCAAATTACATATCAAAAGGTTCACAATATCTCTCACTGAGTTGATTTTTTGTTTCTTTGTTGATGTTTTTTAAATTTTGTAAACTTCTTTTAAAAATAGTACTGTTTTTAAAAAATATTTAATATCCATCCCGTTTGCTCTTGTTTTCCAGCAGTAGGTCCACCTTCTAGTACTTTAACATAGTAATCTATTCTATATGTGCTGACAAAAAGAATGACTTCACACAGAAAAAAATGGCAAAAAATTGATGATGTAAGCTTTTAATTTCATCTTTATAAAGTAAGCATTAAAGCATACTAAGTTGAAAAGCACAAATAACTCTACAACATAATAATTTTGGCCATGAATTATGCAGAAAGCTTGTGTGATACAATGCAACATTAAGGATAATGATCTGTTTCTAAATCAAATACAGTTTATGTTTTTTTTTTTCCACATTGCTATTACAGTGAGAACTTTCCAGTGTTTTATAGCTATTAGAAAGAACACAAAGAGTCTCTGAACAAAAAATAATTTAATGTTTTCTCTTAAGATTTATCACAGAATAACAATAAATCTTTTTTGTTTACCATTTCGAAGAGATTTTATCTTTGCCAGTAGAACTGTTTGTTTTTTATTTTTCAAATAACTTTGTAATAAAGAATATGTATCATGAGGTCTGTATCAGTAGTCTGGAAACACTTTTGTCTGTGCATTCTTACCAGAAAAATTGTTATAGCAATACATATAATATGCATACATCTGGTTTTTCCCTTCATTTGGTCATACTGAGTATCGTTTATGCCTGCTGATATATCTCAAACAGCATTCTGCCCTAGTGATGTTTTATCTTATAGTAGATGTATATACAGCTGTCAATCTATATGTTAAATGTGAAAAAAGTTAATTACTTTATTTAATACATGACACCATTATTCATCTGATAAAATGGTGACAGTAATTGTCACGTTTCATGAATTTCCTTCAAGTGTGATCTCTCTATTGTTTTAATATTATCACTTTAAAAATGTCATACACAGAAGAAATGATGAAATTATAACCTTTCTGTGTAAGGCATCTTTCTAAAGAAAGCGATGCTAAGTTTTTAAAATAAACATCTAAATAAGAGTGAATGAATTCGTTTGGCTAGGACATGCACAACTGAGAGCAGAGATTGTTTTTCTTTAGTTTTAAATTTGACAAACTATTAAGACGGGTAAGAGTTTTCTCCTATGTTATAAACCATCTTGTGGTGAAGGTACTTGCAGATATATCTAAAGAGAAACCAATCAGGAAAATGTAGATTTAATTTATGGATACATAAAGTTTATATGGGAATCCAGAAGATGGTGAAATAGGCTTTATCTAACAGGAACAACAGTGGATCTATAAGTATGAGTTACTTTCTGCTTGCCTGTTCTTCCCCATTGCTTTTTTTTTCTTTTATTTCAAATTCCCATTAGTGAATTTGTTAACTGATTTGAACCAAGTCATAAGTTACTAGCTAGCCTATAAAGGAACCAATTTTGGTTTATGCATGCAAGGGTTTTGGAGAGGTGAGGAGAATTTAGTTCTATGAAGGGTGAATGCCCACTAAAAAAGTTATAGATATAAATTCTTTCAAAAATAGTATGAAGCAAAAGATACTTTTACAATTTCTAATGTGGTTTGATGTGGTATTTATTTATTATGGCAGTAGTACCAACATATTCCTTTGTTATCTACCTTTTCTTTATCTTTCCTTCACTATCTACCACATTTTAAAAAGTGAAGAAAAACTTCTTTCTACCAGTGCATTCTAGACAATTCTAGTAGGTTTAACCATATTAGACAATATATTTCCCCTGTAAAAACAGCAATTTCATATGACTTAGCCTAATACAATGAATCAATGTAATCCTTTAGTAGAGAGAGTGCTGTATTGGTATTTACTCATTATTCTTATCAAGCTATAAAAGAACTCTTTAAAAAGTGGTGAGCTACTGACAACTTTTTTTTTTTTTCTTTTGAGACAGGGTCTCACTCAGTCACCCAGGCTGAATGCAGTGGACCAATCATGGCTTACTGTAGCCTTGACCTTGAGGGCTTAAGCAATCTTGCCACCTCAGCCTGCCTAGTAGCTGGGACTACAGGTATGCGCCACCACGCCCCAGTAATTTTTTATTTTTGTAGAGGTGGGGGTCTTGTCCTGTTGCCAAAGCTGGTCTTGAACACCTGGAGTCAGGTGCTCCTCCTGCCTTGGCCTCCCAAAATGTTGGGATTACAGACGTGAGCCATCATGCCTGGTCTGACAACTTTCCTTTTTGTAAAATGAAGAAGAATTGTTCCATGAATAATTAATGCCTCTTTATTCTGAGTCTCTCCGCTGTTTCTCCACTTTTCAGAAACAGCAAATATATTCAGCTTCCGTCTCTCATCAACCATGTAAAATTATTTCAACAACTATCAGCAATTGAAGGTGAAACTGGCATGTCTGTTTGTTCCTCTCTTCCTGGTGTCAAAGACTCTTAAAGCATGCTTATAAAATGTGAAAGGAAATAAAACGTAATCAAAACGTTCAAACATAGAAAAATCATTGTTCTTACTATCCTTTTCTTCTCTGGACCTCTAATAGAAATAAAAGTTGGTGTCTATCAAGTGTTAAGTGAATACATAAAAAATTACCAAATTTTTATATTTGGTAAATCTTATATTTCTATATCTATACAAATAAACCTTATTTGATAATAAAAATATGAACTATTGATATGCTAAGTCAAAGATTCCTGTCAAAAAGAACTGTATATTACAGTACTGCATTTCTATAAAACGTCTTGAATATGCTAATCTATAAAAAAGAAAGTAGGTTAGTGGTTGCTTGTGGCAGGACAGGAGGAGGATGTGGCATAATAGCCAAATGGTACAGCATTTATTCTTGAAATGATGAAAATTTTCTAAAATTGACCATTGTGATGGATGCCCATATGTGTGAATATGCTAAACATCATTAAATTCTAATTAAGTGAATTGTATGTTTTGTGCATTATATCCCAATAATACTTTTTAAAAAATGAAGATTAGATTATATCATACTGTTACCAAAAATGTTTGTAAGAAGCAATCATGTCTTCTCAGGAAGACAGATTCCTTGAAAGTATGAGAACATGGAGGAGCTTATTTTCTCCTCCATGGTTACCTACAGTGTGGTAGCTTCTATTAGTGTTCCAAAAATTATCACTCCTCTCCCTACATAGTTCTTCATAGGCAAAGTGTAGTGCTTACCCTCACTGCTGGTGAGTTTTGTTTTGTGCTTTGGTTTGGCCAATGGTATGTGGGCAGAAGAGACAGCATATACCAGTTATGAGCCTAGGTATTATGTATTTGTTTTACTTACTCGCTTTTTGCTCCCAAGTTCTGCAATGAGTAGATGCCCAAAGTAACTTTAATTCCTTAAGTTTCGACCCAGAAGAAAATACATGAAGCTGACTCACCGCCTGAAACAAAGGTGAATTGAACCATAGCCAGAAGCAGAGCTTCTCCAGCCAATCTGTGTAATTGTTTATGCCGCTGAAATTTTGTATATGTTTCTTGTTGTTGTTACACTGCCATAGTTAACCTATATACCCAGAGACAATGACCTTAATGGATTTTTCTCATGTTTGATCAAAGACTAAGAAGATGGTGTGAGATGTTCAAGAAATAGTGTAAATGTAGGACACCTTCTACACTGCAGTGCTGTTGACTGATACTTTCTGATGCCATGATTAGAACTTCTCACACATTGGAGGCACTCGGTCTGTTACCTATACCTCATTTTATATTATTGATATTATAATGGTTTTTTCAGTAGTATGTTCTCAATGTAGGATCTAAACTTAGGAAATTGTCATGGGTTTTTCAAGGGTGAACATGAAAAGAAGAGATTCCAGAGAAGAGATTGCCATTCTTTCTGAATATAAGAAGTACACTTTGAAAATTCTTTCAAGAAAGAGAGCCAAAACTTTCCCTATCAGCAAAAGGATAGAATAAATAATTTAGTAATTTCTATGAAATAACATGTTAGCCTTAACTCCTAGGCCTTGAGATACTTGAGAGAGTCAAATACATACCTAAGGCACAGTCTTAGCAAGGCCTATACAGGCCCAAGTATGATAGTTTAAGTAAGTCATGATATCCTCTTGGTTAGAACCTTTAATGGCCTCCAGTTGTGTTAAAAGAGAAGGAAAAAGGGAGCCCCTTTCCTTGGCTATCAAAGTCCTGCAACACCTGGCCCCTGCCAGTTTTTCCTACTTTATCACTAACCAACCATTTCCCCCATTTCTCATTATGCTTCAACCTAATTGTCTTTATTTGTATTCCTCAAAAATTAGCAAGCTTTTTCTCACCTCCAGGATGTCATCCTTATTGTTCTGTTTGTCTCAATTGATCTTTCCCCCTCAGCTTTTCATATGGCTGGCTGATTCTTATTCTTTAAACCCAGTTCAAATATCATCTTCTAAGAGATGCCTTCCTTGCTACACCATCTAATGAGACCTTCTCCAATTGCCTCCTGCATTTAAAAAAATTTCATTTATTTTTATTTGATTAGTTTTGAGAGAGGGTCTCATCCTATTGCCCGGGCTGGAAGGCAGTGGTACGTAGCTCACTGCAGCCTTAAGCTCCTGAGTTCAAGTCATACTCACACCTCAGCCTCCCAGAGTGCTGCGATTACAAGGCATGAGCCTCAGGCCTAGCCTACGCCCTGCCTCTTACCTTATCCATTCCCTACTAGTGTATAATAAGATAGGCAATTACTTTGTTTATTTTTAAATGTGCTTACTCCCTGTCTCCCTTATTAAAATACAACATAAGAAGAATGATTTTTCTTATTTATTGATAACTGATAGGTGGATATCATAAGATGGCATACTTCAACTTAAAATTAAGAAATTAAGAAGATATTTCTTTCAATGGGGCTCTCCTACATCTATGAATTCGTCATTGATACACATGTTAAATTATAGTCAATGATTTATATATACACCGAGAGCAAGATTCACACTCTCAGCATATTAGCAGTCCATGTAACAAGTCACCCCAGAATTCAGTGTCTGAGAACAACAAACATTGATCATGTCTGGGTTGCTGTGGATCAGAAATCTCGAGGCAGCTTGGGTCACTCTCACTCTCAGGCTGTCATTTGTAACCAAGCGTTCAACCGAATGGTTAGTTTTCTCAAGACTGGGTTGGCATTGAATGATCCGCTTCCAAGCTCTCTCACGTGATCGCTGCCAGACTTCAGTTCTTCAAGGGCTCCTGGACCTCTTCACAGGGCTACATGAAGCTCTCCATAGAGCTATTGACACATGGCGATTTGTTTTCCCCAGTCTGAGAAATGGGCCACAGAGAGAATGTGACAGAGGACTCTGACAGTGACAACAGTCCTTGCCTTTTTTTTTTTTCGTTCCACAGGTTCAGATATACCACAGGTTAAATTATGTCTAAAACATATTTGTAATGCACAGTGAGATCACACCTACAGTTGATTACAGAGAGAGAGAGACAGAGCGTCTTTCTGTAGCCTAATCTCAGAACTGACATTGTTTCACATTTGCCAAATTAGAAGCTAGTACTAGGTCCCTTGCACATTAAAGGGAATGATATTATAGAAAGACGTCAAGATCAGGAGGCTGGGATCATCTTAGAAGCTGCTTTCCACAATCAAGAGTATTCTGGTAGTGGTTAGCATCTTAGCCTGGATTAACTCTAAATTTCTCTCAGTGCTAGTATTTTTCTATTAAATTTGTCATCACAGTACTTGGAACACCAAAAAGATACGGTGATTATTTGTGAGACACATTTTAAAAGCAACCCCTGCTCTAGTAGAGTCAATTGAATGCGGGAAGACTGAAGAATCCAAATATGCCAATCACTTTCAGTTATATATTCATTCACTGAACAAATGCTGGCTATGTATCTACCATGCCAGGAACATGTTAAATTACGCAAATACACTGGAGAAGAAAAACGTGTCTGTACTCATGGAACTTAACTACAGTGGAGAATAACCATGTTATAACCACAGTAATCAAATGTTTAACTGCATTTAAACTTTACTGGATAATGTTAATAGAACATTTTTTTTTTTAACTCCACAGGTTCCACTGTAATGCAGAGTGGAATCAGAGGTATGCTTGGTTAACTTATAAGTAAGTGTTTAAGGCTTTCCTCAGCATTCACATTATAAAGACGTTATGCTGTATCATTATTTGTTGCGTTGATAAATCAACAGCAAAACAAGCTGTGCTAGATAACATTGCCTTCATATTGGTTTATGACTAAATGTTTTTTGATGGACTGTAAATCTCAGTTCATGGATTAAAGGTATGGCAACATCAAATAGCTCTAAAGCTTACATAAAACATCATCAAAATTCATAGTAAACAGCGGGAGAGACTACAGATATGTTGAAACTCATTGTCAAGAAAGTATTGCCATTTTGCCTGAAATTGATAAGGCCTATATAACCAGATCAAGGTAAAGCTCTTTCCATCTCCTTAATATTTTTTTAAAGCTTACAATATGTGAGGAAGGAAAAAAAATCTTCAGACATAGAATTTTGAATCACGGAGTTATTCAGCAGACGGCCTACATAGTTCTACATAGTTTGTTGACTTGTAACATATAACTTTGTAAATTTCAGACTATGTTATTTCTTATCATCATTGCTTGGGCTGTCTTTTTTCCTGGCCAATTTTCCAGGAGTATTCCCAGAAGAACAGAATGAAACCACCCTGCTTGAACTATTTCTGTGATGTGTTTGACAGAAAACAACTTTTGTCTTTCAAAGGAAAGTAAACAATTGCTGAGGGATTGAACCTGTTTCCAGGCTCATTACTATGCATATTAAGGACTGAAAGAATGACCTAGGAAAACTTTCAATTGCTTGTATTTTTAATACAAGTTGCCTTCATTTTTTAAAAAGTTTAATGACTTGGGATTTCATTTACACCAAATAATGAGAGCCGGTGCAAGGCTGCAAATTGTGTCTTGGGTGTTGCTATGCACTGCTGCACTTGATAGATAATTTATTCAGAGTCCTGGAAGAAAGCTTCTTAAAAATAACTGACATTGAGGATGCCAATAAACATTGATGCCATGCGCGTGCCAGCTGTGAAATCATTAGTAGGTGAAACACCCTACCGTGCAAACAGCTTCCAACTGATTTGAGGGATGTATTTTAGCCAAAGGCATAAATGAATTCATGAATTCGCCCTACTTACTGTTCTCTGTCTCAGTTCTGTCTTTTAACATTTTTATTTATTTATTTATTGTATTCATTTAGGTTGGTGGGTATAGCATCTGAATAGACAGAGTGCTCTCTTTTTTTCTTGATGAAAAGGGAATTACTATTAAAGTCTGTGAGCCAAAAATTACCATAACAAATCTGTCCTTCCAGTTAGCTGGTACACGAAAAGATTAGTTGAAATTTGGCCTGGAACTTTTTATTAAGACTAAGTAGGAAACTATGTATATATATAGGTATTAGTTTGTGTTATGAGAAACATAGACACACACATTTTATTTCTGCTATAAATAATTATGAGAAATAATTAAGTTGCTCTATATATCCACAAAGGACAAAAATAGGACCTATGGATACAGACTAAAATAACTCATTGTGAATAATGGAGAATTTTCTAATGATATAGCTGGCTGAAGAAAGGGTTTTGTTTTGTTTTTTGTTTGTTTGTTTGTTTTCCCATAGCTAGTAAGTTTCCTGTCCCTGAAATAAATAGATACTGAATACCTACTTGGTAGCAATGATGTACTGATAATGTAGGCTTCAAATAGCAGGAATATTCTGCCGGAAGAATTCAAAGGTACTTTTCAACCTTTTGGTTTCTATCATTTTTCTGCATAGAAAATTTCTCCAGGCTAATTCTAACTTTATAATATGAGGAGAGGAACATTGAAATATGACAGAGAAAAGCGCAACATAGAATTTCCAACAGTGTAATTGGGAATTTTTAGTTTCCTCTCTTTAAATTAAAAGTCCTTTGGAACAAAAAGCACCGGAAAAGCCGCTATGAATTTGGACCTTTTGGATGATTTTTGCAATAATCATTCAACATCATCTTTATGTTTACTTAATTATGATATCTCTTCCTTCTCTTCTTTTGCATTTCTTTTCAAAAATATCCAAATAAGCAAATAAAAATTTTAAAATTATTTTTGTGGAACCACAATATCAGCTAAATGTAACCAATTTCACAATTCATAGTATAATAATTAGCATTCTATTATATGGAATCTCTTCTTAAAACTTTTCTTAACAACAGATTACATTCATCTGATTTAACAAGTTGCAACATGTAGATTTGCTGAAATTTGACCATTTTGAGTTACAAATATGCCAACTTCATATATGTTATGTTGTAGTAACAAATAAGATACTAGTGGTGTAAGTGGTATTTTTTCTTACACCAAGACTGACAAAGAACATTGGGGTTTCTCTTGCAGACTCTTGCAATTTTACATTCTCCACAGCAGACCATTATTCTCAACAGCCACGGAAAAGGCAAGGTGTAGGTAGTAAAATAGCTCTTATATTACTCAGCTTAGAAATAGAACATGCTATTTCTCTTCATGGCTTGCCCAAAACTGGTGCCATTGTCTCATCAAAATTGCAAGTAAAGTCAGGAAATGCAGGCAAGGGAGCACCACAGTTTCATTTTTGTAGGTCTAATATATGTCATACATTCCATGCTGGATACCACTGCTATTGATGTTTTTTTCCTGGTGGAACCTGGACTCCCTGATAAACACATTCATAGGTAGGTGCTATTATTATTGTGTTAGTGTTGCAGGCGGAGAAACTCAGGAGAGAGATAACCAAGGTACTGTATCTATAAGTGATGGAGCCGGGAATCAACCCCAAACTGTCCAACAAACAGTAGTCTGCAATCCAACATAAATGTATTAAAAACCATGTTATGTTGTAGAGAGGAGAGTGTAGGGAGCTGCATGTAAAATGACCTGGACTTAAGTCCTAGCTTTATCACCAACTTAAGTCCTAGCTTTATCACCAATGACTCTAAAACCCATGAAGTATTCTTTCTACTACTTCTCTCATCTGTATAACTATTGAGGGCTATTAGGTGATCTTTAATATTTTTCATCTTAAAAATCCTATAAATTTACTGTACTAGGCTGGTAATTCTTTTTTTCTCTCCCAAATTGCACCTCCCTCCACAGAAATTTGAAAGGGTAGCTGATACCCAGAAAGTCTCTGGTTTGCAGGCTCTGAAGTCACAGTCTGTGCAACTGAATCTTGCCTGTGGTAGGCAGAATAATGGCCCCCCAAAGATGTCCACGTCTTAATTCCTGGAACCCGTGAATATGTTATGTGGCAAAATGACTTTGCATATGTTAGTAAGGATCTTGAAATGAGGAGCTTATCCTGGTTTATCCAGGTAAGCCCAACATAAGCACAAAGAACCTTATACGAGAAAGAGGGAGGTGGAAGAGTCAGAGTCAGGGAAAATGTGATGATGTAATCAGTGGTAGGAGGAATGCAGAGTCAAGAGCCAAGGGATGGGGACAGCTTCTGGAAGCTGCAAAAGCAAGTAAATGAATTATTTCCTTCAGCTTCCTCTGATCCATTTTATATTTGAATCCTCCAACATTTTAAGATAAGACGTTTGCGTTGTTTTAAGCCATTCAGTTTGTGGTGACTTGTTATAGCTTCAGTCCAAAACTTATTCAATGCCTTTTATTATACTACCCCATGACTCCTTCCAGGGCTCTCTTCTCTTTTCTGTCTATGTGCTTTCCCTTAGTGATAACATCAACTATCACAACTATCAATGCCACTTATATGAAGTTGAACACTTCTTCCATTCCAGGCTTTTATATCCAGCTTTCTGGTTTATAAGCTCATCAGTGCTGATACTCAAATTTGATTACACATGGCCAAAATACTCTTCTCCTCCCAGGACTCCTTGTCTCCGAAAATGAAACAGTTATCTTCTCAGTTGCTAAAGCCAGTTATTGAAGAATTATTCACAATTCTGCTTTTCCTACCATCCGCTATATAACTAAATTAGCAAGTTCTACAATGTTATCTCCAAATTGTGTTCTCTCCTTTTTCTTTTACTGGGCTCAGCCCTAATTATTTTTTACCTGAGCTTCCACAGTAGGCTTACTCACAGGTCTCCCTGATTCCACCCCTGCCCCATTCTGATCCATTCCATATACAGTATTTTGAGTGATCTTTATTTTTTTTAATGTTATGCCAAATTGTGTCACAACTATGTTTAAAATTATCTAATGGCTCCACATCCCTCTAAAACAAACCCCTAGCCATTTACCCTGGTATATTTGGACCTTTCCTAAGTACCAAATTATTTATTCTATTTAATATCACTTTGTTCTTAAACATCACATTAGAAACCCACTGGTCTTCCTTATGTTGTTCCTGGAGGCCTCTGAATTTATTCCTACTTAGGGTCTTGGTATTGCTCTTTCTCTATTGAAATGTCCTTTCTCCTTTTCTGAAGATGTGGATTATTCTTTTCAGGTGTTATTTCTCAGCTTATCTACTCCTCTTCTGTACTTGTATTTCTTATCTCCATTTAGGTTCTTTGGCCATCTGAGGGCTACTCTACTCTCTTCACTGGTGCCTTTGGGACACCTCAGCAAGAACTTTAATTACCTGCCTCTCTATTTCTTTAGACAAACGTTTTCTCCATTCCCATGGTTGAGGATACACCAGTTCTGACAATAATGCTGGGCTATTTCTTTTTATTTTTTTTTCTGTTTGAGGTTTTTTGTTATTATCATTATTATTATTATACTTTAAGTTCTGGGATACATGTGCACAACGTGAGGGTTTGTTACATTTGTATACATGTGCCATGTTGGTGTGCAGCACCCATTAGCCGGTAATTTACATTAAGTATATCTCCTAATGCCGTCCTCCCCAGTGCTGGGCTTTTCTACCAACAAACAGCTCTTCCTCCTCTTCTCTGAGCTGTACTCTGTTTCTCCACGTGAAACATCATTCTGAAGGTCGAACCTGTCTAGGAATACTGCCTCCTTTAGGGATAGGAGACACAAATCGTGTACTTTCTAGTCCTCAGTATCCATATTGTCTGTCATTGATATTGCATTCTCTTGTTTTCCATCTTTCAAATACTAATCAGTATCTGGTATTTTCTTCTTTGTATATTGATTTGTCTATCTCACTCTCACTCTGTCACAGTAATGTAGGCTTCAGGAAGCAAGGACATTGTCTTGTTTAATGTTGTATTGTCTGTGACGGACATAGTGCCTAGCACATTAAATATTTCCTAAGTAAATGTATATGTTTGGTAATTGGTGACTAGGCTTCCCATAAATCCAGTTGTATCCAAATTTTACAACTGAAGTGGGGAGGGATGCCCCATTCAGTGAATGATGCTGGGTTAACTGGCTGTCAGTATGCAGAAGAATGAACCTGGACTCCAACCTTTCACCATATAAAAAAAATTAACTCAAAATGGAATAAAGATTTAAATATAAAACCTTAAACCATAAAAAAAAAAAAAATCCTGCAAGAAAACTTGGGAAATACTATTCTGGACATAAACCTTGGAAAATAATTTATGACTAAGTCCTCAAAAGCAATTGCAACAAAAACTAAAGAGCTTCTGCACAGCAAAAGAAACTATCAACAGACTAAAAAAGACACCTTACAGAATAGGAGAAAATATTCACAAACTACGCATCTGACAAAGGTCTAATATCCATAGTCTAAAAGGAATTTTAATAATTCAACAAGCAAAACTCAAATAACCCAATTTAAAAGTGGGAAAAAGACATGAACAGGCACTTCTCAAAAGAAGACATACAAGAGGACAAAAAACATGAAAAAAAAAAAGTTCAACATCACTAATCATCAGAGAAATGCAAATGAAAACTACAGTGAGATACCATCTCACTCTAGTCAGAACAGCTCTTATTAAAAAGTCAAACAATTCTAGATGCTGGCAAGGCTGTGGAGAAAAGGCAACATTTGTACACTGTTGGTGGGGATTTAAATTAGTTCAGCTACTGTAGAGATAAGTTTGAAAATTTCTCAAGGAACCTAAAATAAAACTACCATTCAACCCAGCAATCCCATTACTGCCTATATTTCCAAAGGAAAATAAATTGTTCTACCAAAAAGACACTTGCACTTATATGTTCATTGCAGCACTATGCACAATAGCAATCACATGGAATTAACATAGGTGCCCATCAACAGTGAGCTGGATAAAGAAAATATATATTCACCTTTAAATGCTAGGCAGCCATAAAAAGAACCAAATCACAGCTTTTGCACAAACATGAATGCAGCTGGAGACCATTATCCTAAGTGAATTAATACAGAAACAGAAAACCAAATACCGCATGTTCTCATTTATAAGCAGGACTTAACCACTGGAAGCAGATGAATATAAAGATGGCAACAATAGACACTGGGGACTACTTGGAACAAGTGCTAAAAAGCTACCTATTGAGTACTATGCTCATTACCTGGGTGACAGGACCTTTCATACTCCACCCTCAATGTCATGCAATATACCTGTGTAACAAAGCTGCGTGTGTATCCACTGAATCTAAAATAAAATTATTTTTTAAAAATAGGGAATAAGTTCAAGGAATCTATTGCACAGTATGGTAACCATATTTAATGATGTTATATTGTATTCCTGAAACATGCTAAGAGAGTGGATACTAAGTGTTCTTACCACAAAAATAACTGTATGAGGTAATACACATATTAATTAGCTAAATTTAACCATTCCACAATGTATATATATATACTTTAAAAAATCATATTGTATACAGTAAATGCATACAATTTTATATGTCAATTTAAATAATATTTTTTAATTAAAGGAAAAGAAGAATTATGCAACTGAAAGAGGAGAAGCAAGTTGTTTTGTTCATGGGTATCCAACAACAAATTCTGGGGATAAAGGGTCCCACGGACTTTCTCAGTAATAATCAGTTTTCCAGCCAAGCCTTACAGAACTTAATATAATCTTTAGAGAGAGGGAAGCTGCCTGGAGAAAATAAAAAAAATCTTTATTATGTTTTTCTTTTTTGGGAGTGAGGGCCAATCTGTGTATCTGTGAAATGTACAGGCAAATGTTAATAACTTTGTGCTTAATTTCATATAAAAAAGAGATTAGGCATTCTTCTTGAGTCTAAGTTAAACAATTTGGTAAGGTGGGCACATTAATGGTTGCTTTGTTGGTAAATCTGGAGAAGTCATACGTGCAGTTAATTACAGTGTGATTGGTGAGGATTACACTGTGAGCAACAAGAAAATACAGATGGAAGTGAACAAGACAGCCACACAACATGGCATAAAGAAAGAGGTCTGACCACTCAGCCAAACTGCGCTGATGTGCCGACATGTTTTAAAACTATATTTCACTCTCTGATTTGTACTTTTGCTTTCAATACCTTTGAATAGAGAGAATAATAATTTCTTTTCTTTGGTGTCATTGCTCTAATTTACAAATGGTATTGTGTAGCATGATAACTTATATTCTGATATCTCAGATGCTTGAATAGAGAAATTGTTATTCTTATTAATTTTCTGCCTCTGTAGGATGCTTTTATGCTTCTTATGTAAATGATTGACTTGCATAATTACATGCATGTCTAAGCACTGCTTTTTGAGAGATGACATCAATGAATTTAAAGATTTCATTTCAGTTTGTCTTTGAGAATTCTTTCAGATGCCTTCCTATGTATAATTAGCTGTGCTTATGCTGAACAAAAGTGGGCCAAATTTATGCTAAGTATCATGATGCTATTTTTCTTTGACAATATATAGTGATATAAAGCATTTATATGTCTGCTCTCTAGTTTTCCATCATAATTTTTCCTCTTCAGGAAGTCAATGCATTATTCTGTTCATCCATCAGTCTTTCCACCCACCTACTCACCCACCCATTTATTCAGTCAAACTTTTTGAAGAACTCCCTATATAACAGACATGGAGGTTTGCTCTGGTGATATCAATTAGGATGACATGATCTTGTCGTTGGAGAGGTCACAGGTTGCAGAGATGTGAAACACACTAATGGATAATTTAAAGGTGATGTGATAATTGTTTTAATTATATAAAAAGTACTTTACATAGTTCCTTTTTCCTTAATGCTTGTAGAGCTTTATTAGAATTAAAAAATGAGGAGCCCTTAATGTTAGACGTTAATTACACATCTAGAAGACTAAAACATGTTAGATAATTTAAAGAAACTACAACGTTTGGCTTATGGTTATTAAAATGTGTATTAACATTTGGGAGCAAAAAATAGAAATTTGTTATCTTGCTCAGTGCTCTTATAAGAGCTTATAAGATATGCTTTACACTCTGCGACCATTATAATGAGAAAAAGTAAGGGAAGATTATTCTAAAGGAGGAAAAGAGATTGAAGAAATTTGATAGTAAAATGTATATTAAAAAGGAAATGCAACTGAATATAGATGAACTCTATCAGTAACAAGAAAATGATAGCTTTCCAGCTTAATTTACTTTGGCAAACACTTGCATGTATGCAATGGGAATATAATCTAAACACCTTATTAGAATATGTATCTCTTTGCTGCAGCTTGCTTTATCATATGCATAGATATATAATGCTCCCAGGAATAATTTATGGTTAAATGTGTTTTGCTAGCTGTTACCAAGAAAACCAAAGGGAGAAATACATATTCTACAGTACTTTGAATCTAATTTATTTTTTAAAAATAATGTTCATATTTAGGAGACTCACTGATAATTTACATTACTTTCTATTAGAATTACATGTAATGAAAATAAATTAGGAAATATAAGGTAATTTAAAATTTTTAGTCTGTTTACCTTACTTGTATCATGTCATACTGGAAAGTAGTTAATAAAGTACCTATTCAAATTGAGAAATTGTGTGATTATGACCCTTAGTCACATTGAAAATATAGTTAAAATTATGATCTTAAAAGGATCTAAAAATGGGGGGGGAAAAAGATAAAAACAATTCTACCTTTTTACTTTTTAGAAGAGTTCATTTTAATTAAATAATGTAATTTTTCTGTTTTATACAAAATTTCTAGATTTTGATTTCTCAGTGCTTTAAAAATGCAATGCTTATTTGATATTAATACTCATGCGAAATTTAACTACACAGAAATATTGATTCAGTTACCACAATAGAAACAGCCTTTAAGTTTATCCTACTGTTTTTCTTTTATTGCTTCTCTGCCACCCATCCCACCCAGTTCTTGTCAGAGTGATAAGTTATCTATCAGTCTCTACTTACTTCTACACTTAAGTGGAGGCACTTATCTATGGATCAAATTCTTTAGCACTTCTTCTTTGTTGACAGTCAATTTACATGCATTTTAAATGCTAATAAGCATCTGCTTTCAGCAATTAGAGTTACCTTATCTGTGACAGGGAGGGAAACAAAAGAAGTCCTTTGATAGGACATTTTGTCTAATATGCATAGTTCACTGCCTGGAACCATTTCAGTTTATGTTGAACTATAATTAGCATTATACAGTTTAAATTCTGCGTACTGGAAAAATGTTACATAACAACAATAATTTAATTTTATAAATTGACTAAATTAGTCAAAACAGAGTCTCAAGTTATAATCCATACACAGTTTGGACATTATGGTATTAAAATACTTGAATTGGTATATAACTTATAGATTTATTTGATAATAATTTTTATGTTTGATTTGGCTTATATCTAATTATACTAGATAAACTAGTTATACCTAGTTTCAGATATCTAAATATTTACATTGCATTATTATAAGAATAAAGCATCCTGGGTGTTCATGGTAATCTAAGTATTTCAGGTTTTGGATTAAAAACAGTTTCAAACACTCAAAAAATTCTTTTATATCAAAAACCATGTTCTCACTTATTTTTTTATTTTTAAATGTTAATCTGTTAATATGTTTTTAACAAGAATAAACTACCTTAAAATCATGCACTTTTTAGAAATTTGGTTTCAGAAATGGTATTTATTGGTAACTTTTTGGGAAAATGCTATTGTAAACATTTTGGTTATCTCTTGAACTATAAAAGCTACTCCCAAAACTTGAGGGTTTAAATAGTCGTTTTATTTTTTCTCCTTTTTGGCATCAAAAATTTGGAGAATGTTTGGCTGAATGGCTTGAGATAAGAGAAAAGACAAAGATAGAGAAATTAGAGAGTTTATGTGTCATAAACTGGAGTGCCATTTCCACAACATTTTCTCACATATCTAGGTGTTGGTGGTTACAGCTGGAAGGCTAGACTCAGCTGGAACCCTCTCTTTTCACGGTCATTTTGAGGTCTTTCCATATTGTCTTTTACATAGTATATCAGGGCTCCTAGATTCCAATGCAGAAGCTGTCAGTCACCTCAGAGGCTAGCTAGAATTGACATTGTGTCAGTTTCACTACACTGTGGAACAAAGAAGTTACATGTTGTCCAAATTCAAGGGAGTGAGAGAAGATTAAATTCGTCCATGGACAGAGTGCCAAAGAATTGGTGGCTGTCTTTTCTGTCTCTCAACAGGGAATCTCAAAAGACTTGTCAAGTTATAAAGTTTGGCAGAAATTCTGTTAAATAAAATCAGCTGAAATGTGTTACAAAATATAGTTAAAAGTTATTATACTGTATGTTGTATTTTTTTTTTTTTTTTGGTCAGGAAACATTAAACCCATTTATTAAGATTTTGCTTCTTTAATGGGAACAAAAATATCACTGGAAAGAGTTATTTCATGGGTGTTTATTAGAGAGTGCATTCATGTACCACTGATATTACTCTGGCCACTTATAAATGCTTATCATTAGGCACATCGACTGGCAAAGTAATGACAGCATATTTTGACTATTATAAGCTCACTAATACATCTCATAATATGTCAAAATCTTAGTGGTTCCAATAATACAATTGTAGCTTCTGAAGCTCAAAGGGACCTTAAAGTTCTTTTAGTAAAAGACAACTGATGCCTAGTTATCTTTAAAGAATTTAAGTAAAGAATATTTTTTCCATGTTCCCCCAAAAACATACATATCAAATGTAGCACATTTTCTCAATTATTAAAGACAATGAATTGATTATTATAAAATTATCAAATCTACTCATATTCATGTACAATTATCTGAGCTGTATTATACACTAGGCCTTGGATTTGTACTCTGCATACATTATCTCATCTAAATTTATAACACCAAAAAAGATATGCATTTTTCCTTTTTTAGGTGACATTTGATATCACTAAGATTATTTAAATGTTACTGCTGGGAAATAATTTTATGTTAGAGAAAAACACCATGGATAAAAGTAAATTTTATTTGTAACAGAGAAAAGTGTGAAAAAAAAAAAAAAATCCCGGCAATGCTTTGAAACTATTTTTCTACCTTTCATCTTGAAAGGACCTTTAAAACAAAGTAATAGTATTAACACTAAAAGAAAAAATAAAGATTGATTCAATTAGGGAAAATATACATAGCATTTGCTGCCAGAAAAGGAAAATCTTATAGATTACAATGACCAAAAGAAACATAGTTTAAACACATACACATGCACACACGCACATACACGCGCGCGCGCACACATGCACACGCACATGATGAGGCTTTGTGTCCCCACCCAAATCTCATCTTGAATGGTAATCCCCATAATTCCTACATGGCAAAGGAGAAGCCAGGTGGAGGTAATCAAATCATAAGGGCAGTTTTCCCCATGCTGTTCTGTGATAGTGAGTGAGTTATCAGGAGATCTAATAATTTTATAAGGGGCTCTTCCTGTATTGCTCAGCACTTCTCCTTCATGTCACCATATAAACAAAGACATGTTTGCTTTCCCTACTGCTATGATTGTAAATTTCCCAAAGCCTCCCCAGTTATGCTCAACTGTGAGTCAATTAAACTTCTGTCTTTTATAAATCACCCAGTCTAAGGCAGTTCTTTATAGCAGTATGAATATAGACTCACACACACACATACATACACACACAGATAACTTTAAGAAAACACAGTAAGTGCAAAGAATAAGAACAAGAACAAAAAATTATTTAATATACATGGCCACCCCGCCTACACCCACACTGACACCAGACATAATGCTGACACTTAGAGACTAGATGAAACTTAGTAAACAGGGACTGCAGATGATGTTGCAATATCCATGCAGTTAGGCAGAGAGAAAAGGCATTGTGAATCCAGCATTAATTGACACCATAGCTACTGTTTTTTCCAGTTACAGCTCAGTGCTCTCATTCTTTGCCTGTTTTGTCTAGTTGAGTTATAAGTATTGATTCAATACTAATAAGTGGTCACATTCTATAACTACTTTATTATCTATTTTTCTTCCATAAAGTTTGTATTTTATTTATTCATTTTTCTTCATAAAGAGCTACTTGCTTGGAGACAGAGGTAAGAAGAGAAAGTCATAATAATAATGCCATAAAGCAGGCTTATGTTTATTTACCGTGATTACAGTCTTTCTAAAGATTATTGCAAGGAGGTATATGTATTTGCTGTTGTGGATATTGCTTAATATTCTTTCATATTGCTTAATAATAACCTTTTGTTGTGCTTGATATCATATAGACAGCTTTAGAAATTCTAAATATTTAATTACAATCTATACTCTTTGCTTTTTCTCTAATTGCATTGCAAAAGTTCTATATAAAGGTTTTTATATGTTATCTGTTATGTCTCTTGCAGATATTTTTGATCAATTTGTAACTTTTATATTTATTTTTATTTATTGGTATTTAAATTTTATGTACAGAAAATTTGAATTTGTATATATCCACTAGCTCTTTTCTGATATATGCCTTTGGTATCATTTCTTCAGACATTCAATGTTAAATAAAGATAATATAGGTAGTTCGCAAATGAAATTGGATATACATGAGTATTAAACATCAGAACTTAGAGCTTCTACCTACATGCAAACTCAAGGTGCAATTCTCAATTATTAACTTATTTTGATTTGTCAATTGATCCTGAATTGACAGTGCTGAACTTGCAGTTTGTCCTTTTTTTTTCTCCCTTTCATTCTTTTTTCTCCAAATATTCATTGATTGCTTTCTACATAATAAATATTTAATATAACATCAGAAGATGAATAAGACACATGCTGTAACCTTAATGCACATAAAAGAGTAAGTTGGTATTACTTTATCTCTCTTCCTTTCAATGTCAAGGAGTAATGGCTCAGGATGGCAGTTTTAAGATTTGTGGTTCCGTTGAACATATCGTATTCTTGGTAGCTATTTTGGAATAGATTGGAGGTGACATCAACTATTTTTCTTTTTTTATTAGTCTATCTCTGCCTCTAATGAGGTATTTGAGTCTTGGCCAGGTTTATAACCTCTGTGTATCTACTTACAAACTTGGAAAATAAAAAATATTTATTTATTCAGTCTTTATTCACTACTGCCACTAAAATTTCTACTCCTGAAACTGCCATGAGGTATATAATATATTAACTGATATCACATACTTTATGAGATTGAAATAGAAATATAATTGTATCACTTTTATGCTTCCAATTATCCATTTAGCCCTTCCCATATAATTTTATTAGCAGTCCTCAAAAATCAAAAATCGTTCCCAAATACTAGAGTTTACTTTGACCATATGATATGGTTTAGCTGTGTCCCCACCCAAATCTCACCTTGAATTGTCGTTCCCATAATCTCAATATCTGGTTGGAGTGACCTGATTGGAGGTAATTGAATCATGGAGGCAGTTACTCCCATGATGTTCTCGTTAATGTGAATGAGTTCTCATAAAATCCAATGGTTGTATAAGGGGCTTTCCCACCTTTGCTTGGCACTTCTCTCTCCTGCTACCATATGAAGAAGGACGTGTCTGCTTCCCTTTCCGCCATGACTGTAAGTTTCCTGAGGCCTCCCCAGCCATGCTGAACTGTGAGCCACTTAAAAAAAAAAAAAAAAAGATTTCTTTTATACATTACCTAGTCTTGGGTATGTCTTTATTAGCAGCCTGAGAATGGACTAATACAGTAAATTGGAGGGCTCAAAAAAAGACAGGAAAAGTGGAAAAGTTTGGAACTTCCTAGAGACTTGGAGGGCTCGGAAGACAAGAAGATGTGGGAAAGTTTGAAACTTTCTAGAGACTTCGTGAATGGTTTGGACTAAAATGCTGATAGTGAAATGGACAATGAAGTGGTGACATCTAATAAGTTTAAATTTGCAATATTGAAAGGAGTATTTTTGAGAAAACTATACAAGAAGAATGTATAGGAAGCTTGTCCCCAAAACAAAGGAATATGTAGAAGTATTTTTTGGAGAAAAAAATTATTATTATTATTATTATTTTTTTGAGACGGAGTATTGCGCTGTCGCCCAGGCTGGAGTGCAGTGGCCGGATCTCAGCTCACTGCAGCTCCGCCTCCCGGGTTTAGGCCATTCTCCTGCCTCAGCCTCCCAAGTAGCTGGGACTACAGGCGCCCGCCACCTCACCCGGCTAGTTTTTTGTATTTTTTTAGTAGAGACGGGGTTTCACCGTGTTAGCCAGGATGGTCTTGATCTCCTGACCTCGTGATCCGCCCGTCTCGGCCTCCCAAAATGCTGGGATTACAGGCTTGAGCCACCGTGCCCGGCCGAAAAAAATTATTTCTGGACTTCAGCTACATGTGAAAGGGGAAATTATTCCATTTTTTTTACATGACTGATATGGTTTGGCCATGTCCCCACACAAATCTCAATTTGTAGCTCCCATAATAACCATGTATAGTAGGAAGGACCCAGTGAGAAGTAATTGAATCCTGAGGGCAGACTTTTGCCATGCTGTTCTTATGATAATGAATAAGTCTCATGAGATATGATGGTTTTATAAAGGGGAGTTTCCATGCACATGCTCTCTCTCTCCCCTGCAGTCATTTAAGATGTAACTTTGCTCCTCCTTTGACTTCTGCCATGATTGTGAGGCCTCCCCAACCACGTGGAACTATGAGTCTATTAAACCTCTTTTTCCTTATAAATTACCCAGGCTCAGGTATGTCTTTATTAGCAGTGTGAGAACAGACTAATACAATGACCTCAAACACTCACATGCATGATATGTGTCTTAAGATGCAATGAGTTATTTTTATAAATTTATAGACATAAATTACACAGTCACTTTTTCATTTGTGTAAACATTACTGTCCACTAGTAAGGTACAATTTTGTAATTCACAAGTATAATTAAAATCTGAGATTAAATCTTTATTGGAGTTAGTGCATTAAAAAAATTAAAAGATGGCTGAGACGGGTGGATCACAAGGTCAGGAGATCGAGACCATCCTGGCTAACACGGTGAAACCCCGTCTCTACTAAAAAAATACAAAAAACTAGCTGGGCTTGGTGGTGGGCGCCTGTAGTCCCAGCTACTCAGGAGGCTGAGGCAGGAGAATGACGTGAACCCAGGAGGCGGAGCTTGCAGTGAGCTGAGATCCGGCCACTGCACTCCAGCCTGGGCGACAGAGCGAGACTCCGTCTCAAAAAAAAAAAAAAAAAAATTAAAAGACTATATAAGAATGGAAGTTGATATATTACATTATTCCTGGGTGACTTAAAATTTATCCTCTATCATTATATACTCGTATTTTTATAGTCTAAATTTATTTCTCCATGTCATTCCTGCCTTTATCAACCGCAGTTACCATCAGGCTCACATCAGTTGAGCACTCCAGGCGTAATTGTATAATTACAATTTTATGTGAATTATTAAGATCTGGGTTCCCAGTGCCAAATACGTCTTTATATATTTTACATTATCATTCCAGCATTGGAGTCTACAAATGTCATTTCTTCTTTGTCAGTGGACTACCTTTTAAGATCTGCATGTAGAGTGCAGGGAGTGAGACTGGAAGGCTGGAAGAGTGAAAGGAGACTTGCTCCTTCCTCTTGTCTTCTGTCCTTGCTGTTATTGCTCCAGCAATAACCCTTCTCCCTGACTTCAGTACATTCATATCTTGGACATCTTGCAGGTTGTGTTCCAGACATGTCAGTAAATACTGCAATACAGCGAGTCACACTTTTTTTTTGTTTGTTTGTTTGTTTCTCAGAGCATATAAAGTTATGTTAATACTATACTGCAGTCTATCAAGTATATACAATATTGTTTACAAAACAATATACATGCCTTCCTTAAAAATACTATATTGTTAAGAAATGCTAATGATCATCTGAGCCTTCAGGGAATCATAATCCTTTGCCTGTTGAATCGTCTTGCCTAGAAATTAATGGTTGTGGACTAATTGGACTGGTGGGTGCTGAACGATTGGGTAGCTAGGGCAATTTTTTACAATAAGAAAGAAAGAGGCACGAAAATTTCCCTCATTAATTGACTCTCCTTTTTTACGAAATATGTTTCTGTAACATGGGGTGCTGATAGCATTTTACCCACAGAACTTCCTTAAAAATTGGAGTCAATCCTCTCAAATTCTGTTACTGCATTATCAACTAAGTTTATGTAATATTCTAATTTTTTTTTGTTGTTATTTCAACAATGCTTAACAGCCTTTTCAACAGAAGTAGATTTCATCTCAATAAACCACTTTATTTACTCATCTGTAAGAAGTAAGTCCTTATCCATTCAAGTTTTATCAGGAGATTGCAACAAATTCAGTCACATTTTCAGGCTGCATTTCTAATTCTAGTTTTCTTGCTGTTTCCACCACAACTGCAATTAATTTCTCCATAAAGTTTTCAGCCCCTTAAAGTCATTTAAGAGGGTTGGATTCAACTTCTCCCAATCCTTTGTTAATGTTTCTATTTTAACTTTCTCCCATGAATCATGAGTGTTCTCAATGGAATATAAAATGGTGATCTCTTTTCCAGAAGTTTTACAATGGACTTTGCCCAAATCAATTAAAAGAATCAGTATCTATGGCTGCAATAATCTTATAAAATGTATTTTTAAATAATAAGACTTGAAAGTCAAAATTAGTTATTTTCTTATGGACTGAAGAATGGATGTTTTGTAAAACAAAATTAATCTCCCTGTACATCTCTATCAGAACTTTTGGTTAATTAGGTGCATTGTTCATGTGCAGTAATATTTTGAAAGAAATACTTTACTTTTTCTGAGTACTAGGTTACAATAATGGGCTTAAACTATTCAAGAAACCATGCTGTGAACAGATATGCTTTCATTCGGGATTTGTTGTTCCATTTATAGAACACAGGCAGAGTAGCTTTAGCATAATTCTTTAGGGCCCTAGGATTTTCAGAATGATAAATGAGCATTAGCTTCAACTGAAAGTCAGATCTACATTAGCATTTTACCCACAGAACTTCTTTCAAAATTGAATTCAGTTCTCTCAAATTCTGTGACTGCCTTATTAACTAGGTTTATGTAATATTCTAAAATTTTTGTTGTCATTTCAACAATGCTCACGGCATTTTCAGCAGAAGTAGGTTTCATCTCAAGAAACCACTTTCTTTTCCACTGTGGGTACAATTCATGTAGGAATTACATGGCTGGAGAGAAGTCAATTCCTTGCTTCAGAGCTTCAAAGGACAGGCTGACTTTTTGTTAGGGGCTAATGTAGATCTGAATTTAGAGAAGTCCAATAGAGGGCTACTTCATCTATAATGAAAATCTATTGTTAAATGTAGCCACTTTTGTTACTGGAAAGTGGTCCCAATCCAGACCCCAAGAGAGGGTTCTTGGATTTCATTCAAGAAAGTATTCAGGGCTAGTGCATAGAATAAAGTGAAAGCAAGTTCATTAAGAAAGTAAAGGAATAAAAGTATGGCTCCTGCATAGGCAGTGCAGCTGGAGGGCTGCTGGTTGCCCATTTTCATGGTTATTTACTGATTATGTGCTAAATAAGGGGTGGGCTATTCTTGAGTTTTCTAGGAAAGGGGTGGGCAATTTCTGGAACTGAAAATTCCTCCCCCTTTTTAGACCACAGAGGGAAACTTCCTGATGTTGCCATGGCATTTGTAAACTGTCATGGCACTGGTGGGAGTATAGCGGTGAGGAAGACTAGAGGTCACTCTCATCGCAATCTTGGTGTGTTTTAGCTGACTTCTTTACTGCAACCTGTTTTATCAGCAAGGTTTTTATTACTTGTGCCAACCTCCTGTCTCATCCTGTGACTTAGACCCACTGACTGGGCATGAAGCCCAGTAGGTGTCAGCCTTATTTTACCCAGGCCCTATTCAAGATACAGTTGCTCTGGTTCAAAAACTGTAACAGATTCATCAATGGTCTTAGCTAGATCCTCTAAATTGCTACAGCTTCTACATCAGCACTTGTTGCTTCAACTTGCACTTTTATGTTACGGAGACAGCTTCTTAAACATCCCGAACCACGTTTTTTTTCTGCAGCTTCCTCCCTTTCTCAGCCTTCATAGAACTGAAGAGAGTAAGTTAGGATTTTGCTCTGGGTTATGCTTTTTCTTAAAGGATGTTGTTGCTGGTTTGATATGCTGTCCAGACCACAAAAACCTCCTCCATGTCAGCAATGAGGCTGTTTCACTATCTTAACCATTTGTGTGTTCACTTGAGTGGCATTTTTGGTTTTGTTGAAGAACTTTGCAATTGTTTACGTTCACAAGTTGACTAATGGTACTGAAGCAGGAAATATAAGAAAAAATAACAAGTAAAAGGAAAACAAGTTCTTCCTTGACCAGGTTGACTCACTCCAAAGTCCAGTCGGAGCTATGATAACATTATCTGCAAGACCAGGCAGGAGCCCCAAATAAATGGGCTCCAAGTGCAGGGACAAGAAAAACAAGTTCTTATCAATTTCCCCCTGGAATTCTCTCCCCATGCCATCATTTTTTGTTCTGCTCTCATAACTGGTTTGTAACTATTTCTGAAAGTTTGCAAGGATTTTGTAAGTCCCTGTTTTCCCATTGGTGCGGGATGATAAAGGTCACAAGACATG
Organism: Rhinopithecus roxellana; assembly: GCF_007565055.1. Taxonomy (NCBI): domain Eukaryota; kingdom Metazoa; phylum Chordata; class Mammalia; order Primates; family Cercopithecidae; genus Rhinopithecus; species Rhinopithecus roxellana. The sequence goes on along the minus strand of NC_044549.1, from coordinate 5,105,245 downwards.
CCTGATTTGCAAGACCTGTCACAGTATGATTAACTACCTCTGTTCTGCTTCTGCTAGCATGTTTTCTCACCTCAGGTTTCACTCCACAAACCTGACCCGTCCCCTGTCAAATGCATGTATAAAAGTCAAGCCTTATCTTTGTTCCTTGCTCAGCCTTTGGATGTTAATCTGCTGAGCTGCTGGCCACCTAAATATAATCCTCCTGTCTCACCCTGTGGTCTCTCTGGTTTCCTGATTCCTGCAGCTGTACAAAAGGTCTAGTTGTTGACCTATCTCAGCTTTGGACGTGCCCCACTAGGCTTAATCATTTTTAGATTTTAATTTAAAATAGAGAGATCTGTGAATCTTCCTTTCACTTGAAACGTTAGAGGTCATTGTAGGGTTATTAATAAAAGAAGTTTAACTGAAATCTCATTCATTTCTAATAGTGAAAGCCAAATATTCCTAACCCTGTATCGCAAGAAATAGAAGTATAGTATGTTTAGCCATAGATTATTTCTGAGACTGTTTTATAAAGCCTTCCATGGAAATAAATTGATCATGAAGAGAAATGATTCTTATACAGCTTTTACTTATGCTGCTTAACTTGGATATCTACATTTGTACTTTTCCCTCTTTTTCTTGGGAAGTGTTATATATATAAATTATTTCAAGAATAACAATAGCTTATTTATTAATATTGTATCTACAAAACCAAAACTTGTCAGTTAACCATATTCTAAATTAACAAGTTTTAAGATTTTATTATTTGGAATGGCACAAAATAGAATAGTTTTAAAGTCTATGTTATCGATTGAAAAGTGTTTTTTCTTTTCACATTTTCATCCAGTAGTACTGTTATAATACATTTAAAAGGCTTCCTTTTACCCGGAATTCCAATGGGGCCCAGCACTTTCCTTATTACACTTACTTAGGCTTTGTGCAAACCAGAGGTTGGATTAGAAAGAAATCAATAATTCCACTCAAGAGTTTTCTATTTTACAACAAGAAAAGATTATTGAGTGTGAATTGTAAAGTTCAAAAATAATTACTTGCTAATTTTGAGGTAGTAAGTTCTACCTATTTAATAAACATGTTGCTTAACTCATAATTTTATTTATTTATTTTTTTTTTTTGAGACCGAGTCTTGCTCTGTTTCCCAGGCTGGAGTGCAGTGGTGCAATCTCGGCTCACTGCAAGCTCTGCCTCCCAGTTTCACACCATTCTCCCACCTCCGCCTCCCGAGTAACTGGAACTATAGGCACCCGCCACCATGCCTGGCTAATTTTTTGTACTTTTAGTAGAGACGGGGTTTCACTGTGTTAGTCAGGATGGTCTCGAACTCCTGACCTCGTGATCTGCCCACCTCGGCCTCCCAAAGTGCTGGGATTACAGGCATGAGTCACTGTGCCTGGCCTCATTTTTTTACTATGAAAGACAATAAGGATAGAAAATTAAATAACACCTCCTGCCACTGTATAGCTTAAAATATAGTCAGAAAGCTAAATATAGAAAATAGAAAATGTAGAATATTAAAGATGGCAATAGTCTAATAATGAAAATAACTGATATTGATAATTTAATATATGCCTAGCATATTTCTAAAACCATTGAATAAATTTTAATAAAATAATTTCCACAACCCCATGATGTGTGTTAATATTTCCTATGTAATGATGGCAACAAAAAATTTGACTCTGTATTATTCTCATATTGTGGATTAAGATATCAAGGCACAGAGATATCAAATTCTTTCAAAGTCACACAGTAAGTAAGTAGCAGAGCTTGGTTTTGATACAAAGAGCCTAATTTTATGGTCTCTCTTTTAAATTTGATGAAGGCATATAAAACAACTAATTTAGCCTGGGAGAGTCAGAGAATAATTCACTAAGGAAATGTAAAAGAAAAATCACACAAAGAAAAATCATCTATAGACAGAAAGGATATATGCATAAAAACAAAGAACTAAGTATACCGTTACATTCAGAGATCAGTGAGAAATTGAGAGAATAAATAAGGAGTGGTGCAAGATAAAGCAAAATAACTCAAATAGAAACATATTATGAGAATTTCATTGTGTTATAATTTATCTATAAAAATTCCCAAGGAAGGAATGCTGAGAGAGGTCGGAGGTTATGAAGGAGAAAATCTGAAAACCAATTGAGAAAATTGTGAGATGTGTGAGATGATACAGTGTAAAACAATGTGAAACAGTCCATTATAAGGAAGATTGAGGCAAGACTAATGAAAATATCATTCCAAAAGTTTATGAGTCCTGTAACCTCTAAGTTGAGAGTTTCCAATAATGTGAAGCATCTTGTATGGATTTTGTTATGTTCAAATCAGAAAGTATAAAATGAATGTGGCATATAGAAATGTAATCTTTAGAAATTAATGAGAACATAATTGAAGAATGGAAATATTTTTCTTCCATTTTTATACCAAAATATGAAGGCAGATGGGAAAACATAGATTATTGTCAGTAGAGATATCTTAAGTGACGTAATTATCATTTCCATTATGGCTCCTTTTATAGGCCATGTATTTTAAACATATAAGCAGATAATACAAGGATTCAAAAGCTCAAATATTCAATAACACACCTAGCTTTCTATACTTATACTTCCTATAATTCAAAATATAGGATTTGATGACACTTACAATAAGGCTAATAGATACAAGCACAAATTATATACATGTTCATATCCAAAAAGTATATGTGCATGTATTATATTTTATATGCACACATAGAAATTATATGTGTATAAACACCCATGTAGTTTACATACATATGTACACACACAAAAAAACTGGATACTGTTTGGGAAAAAAAATAAAATAAAATGATGTTCCTGAAGCCAGTTACAGAATACAACACTAAGACAGACTAGACCAGAAGATTTTTTTCTGATCTTTCCTTTCATAAAAGAATGTGGGTAAATGACTGTTTTCTCTAAATTCTGACAATTTGTCCTTGTGCATAGGCCTATATACTTTTTGTCATTTAACAATAAAAATTATTCTCTTGAGAATCCATGTGACCCATCTAAGTTGTTGAGGTGTTGTTGCAGAAAATGTCTCTGAATGAGCAATTGAAACTTTAGATTTACATATCCTCACAAAGTATTCTGGCTCATAAGTTGTTACAATCTATGAAATTATAATTTAAAAAAAAATCAGTGAATGCCATAAATGATTTGAAGTTGTTCTTAATTGCCTTCTAATGTCTGAAAGAGCACAAACAATCTAAGGTCACACCTCAAGGAACTACAGAAACAAGAACAAACCAAACCCAAACCCAGCAGAAGAAAGGAAATAACCAAGATCCGAGCAGAACTAAATGAAATTGAAACAAAACAATACAAAAGATAAATAAAACAAAAAGCCGGTTCTTTGAAAAGATGAATAAAATTGATAGACTGTTGGAGGCCGCACAAATGTTTCTTGTGATTAGGTACATCAGACTGTTGGAGGCCGCACAAATGTTTCTCGTGATTAGGTACATCTGACGCCTGTTAGTAATAATATGAACCTGAGATCAGTTAAGCAGCTGACCAGTCATTACCTCCTCCTCCTTGCTTTTGTTACCCAATAAATAAGAAGGGCTGTGGGAGCTCAAAGGGGACTGTCTTTGCTCACAAGAAGCAGGGAGTGCTCTCCTCCTCATGTTGCCTTTCGTTAGAACAGTTTCTTTAAGTTTTTTTTTAAGTTTTCATTTCTGTGTTCCTCCCTTCGTTCAGTCTTGTAATGACGGTCTCAGGTGATAACAGTAGTAACTGTTGTAATGATGGTCTCAAGCAGTAGCAGTAGTAACTACTGTAGTGATGGTCTCAAGTAGTAATAGTGGCAGTCAGCCACAACAGACTGTTAGGAAGGTTAACCCAAGAAAAGAAGAGAGACAATCCAAATAACCTCACTAAGAAACAAAACAGGAGATATTTCAACTGACACCACTGAAATACAAAAGATTACTAAAGGCTACTATGAACACCTTTATGCACATAAACTAGAAAACCTGAAAGAGATTAATACATTCCTGGAAAAATGCAACCCTCCTAGCTTAAATCAGGGAGAACTGATACCCTGAACAGACCAATAACAAGCAGCGAGATTGAAATGGTAATTTAAAAATTACCTACAAAAGAAGTCCAGGACCAGATGGACTCACAGCAGATGGATTCCCAGCAGAATTCTACCAGACGTTCAAAGAAGAATTGGTACCAATCCTTTTGACACTACTCCACAAGATACAGAAAGAAGGAACTCTCCCTAACTAATTAACTCAGTGAGAGGTGGCAACGTGCTAGCAGCCCTCGCTCTCGGTGCCTCCTTGGCCTCTGCACCCACTCTGGCCATGCTTGAGGAGCCCTGCAGCCTACCACAGCACTGTGGGAGTCCCTCTCTGGGCTGGCCCAGGCCAGAGTCGCCTCCCTCTGCTGGCGGGGAGGTGTGGAGGGAGAGGCCTGGGTGGGAACCGGGGCTGCGTGTGGTGCTCATGGGCCATCATGAGTTCTGGTGGGCACAGGCGCAGTCTCGGAGGGCCCCACACTCAGAGCGGCCAGCTGATGCCCCCTGGCCCAGGGCAGTGAGGGGCTTAGCACCCGGGCCAGCAGCTGCAGAGGTTGTGCTGGGTCCCCCAGCACTGCTGGCGCTGTGCTCAAATTCTTGCTGGGCCTCAGCTGCCTCCCCATGGGGCAGGACTCGGCACCTGCAATCTAAGGTCACACCTTAGATCAGCACCTGCAGCCCACCATGTCGGAGCCCCACCTTCCGCCTTGGGCTCTCAGGCAGCCCAAGCCTCCCTGACGGGCACCGCCCCTGCTCCATGACTCCCAGTCCTATCAACCGCGCAAGGGCTGAGGAGTGCAGGTGCGGCTCAGGACTGGTGGGCAGCTCTGCCTGCAGCCTCAGTGCCAGATCCACTGGGTGAGGCCAGCTGGGCTTCTGAGTCTGGTGGGGATTTAGGGAACTTTTATGTCTAGCTAAGGGATCATAAATGCACCAATCAGCACTGTGTGTCTAGCTCAGGATTTGTAAATAAACCAGTCAGTACTCTGCATCTAAAGGTTTGTAAACACACCAGTTGGTACTCCGTATCTAGCTAACCTAGTGGGGACTTGGAGAACTTTTCTGTCTAGCACTCTGTGTCTAGCTCAAAGATTGTAAATGCACCAGTCAGCACTCTGTGCCTAGCTCAAGGATTGTAAACGCACCAATCGGCACTCTGTCAAAATGGATCAATCAGCTCTCTTTAAAATAGACCAATCAGCTCTCTGTAAAATGGACCAATCAGCAGGATGTGGGTGGGGTCAGATAATGGAATGAAAGCAGGCTGCCTGAGTCAGCAACTGCAAGCCTGCTGGAGTCCGCTTCCACACTGTGGAAGCTTTGTTGTTTTGCTCTTTGCAACAAATCTTGCTGCTGCTCCTCACTCTTTGGGTCTATGCTGCCTTTATGAGCTGTAACACTCACTGCAAAGGTCTGCAGCTTCACTCCTGAAGCCAGCGAGACCACGAACCCACTGGGAGTAAGGAACAAACTCCGGACTCACCATCTTTAAGAACTATAACACTCATTGCAAGGGTCTGCAACTTCAATCTTGAAGTCAGTGAGACCAAGAACCCACCAATTCTATACACATCAGCATCACCCGAATGCCCAATCCAAGAAAAGACATAACCAAAAAAGAAAACTACAAACCAATATCCTTCATGAACATAGATTCTAAAATCCTTAACAAAATAGTAGGTAACAAAATCCAATAAAATATCAAAAGGATAATCCACCAGAATTAAGTGGGTTTCGTACCATGGATGCAGGGATGGTTTAATATATATAAGTCAATAAATGTGATACACTACATAAACAGAATTTAAAATGAAAATCACGTGATCATCTCAATAGATGCAGAAAAAGTATTTGACCATATCCAGCATCATTTTATGATTAAAATTCTCAGCAAAATCAGCATACAAGGGACATACCTTAATGTCATAAAAGCCATCTATGAGAAGCCCACAGCCAACATAATACTGCATGGGGAAAAGTTGAAAGCATTCCCTCTGGGAAATGGAAAAAGACAAGGATGCCCACTCTCACCACTCCTCTTCAACATAGTACTGGAAATCCTAGCCAGAGCCATCAGACAAAAGAAAGAAATAAAGGCCATCCACATCAGTATAGGGGAAGTCAAACTGTCACTGTTTGCTGACAATATGATCATTTACATTGAAAACCCCAAGAATTCCTCCAGAAAGCTGCTAGAATCGATAAAAGAATTCAGCAAAGTTTCTGGATGCAAGATTACTGTACACAAAAGAGTAGCTCTTCTATACACAAACAGTGACCAAACGGAGAATCAAATCAAGAATTCAACCCATTTTATGATAGCTGCACATATATATTTTTATATATATATGAGAATATATTTAACCAAGGAGGTAAAAGACCTCTACAAAGAAAACTACAAAACACTGCTGAAAGAAATTGTAGATGATACAAACAAATGGAAACACATCACGTGCTCATGGATGGGTAGAACTAATATTGTGACAATGACCATACTGCCAAGAGCAATCTACAAATTCGACACAATCCCCATCAAAATACCACCCTCATTCTTCACAGAATTAGAAAAAACAATTCTAAAATCCGTATGGAAACAAAAAAGAGCCCACATAGCCAAAACAAGACTAAACAAAAAAGAACAAAAGAAGGCATCACAATACCTGATTTCAAAGTATACCATAAGGTCGTAGTCACCAAAACAGTGTGTTACTGATATGATAGGCACATAGACCAATGGAACAGAATAGAGAACCCAAAAATAAACCCAAATATGTACAGCTAACTGATCTTTGACAAAGAAAAAACAACAAAAAAGGACACCCTTTTCAACAAATGGTGTGCTGGGATAATTGGCTAGCCACATGTAGGAGAATTAAACTGGATCCTCATCTCTCACCTTATACAAAAATCAACTCAAGATGGATTAAAGACTTAAATCTAAGATCAGAAACTTTAAAAATTTTAGAAGATAACATAGGGGGGAAAATGCCCTTCTAGACATTGGCTTAGGCAGATTTCATGACCAACAACTCAAAAGCAAATGAAATAAAAACAAAGATAAATAGATGGGACCTAACTAAACTAAAGAGTTTTGCATGGCAAAAGGAACAGCCAGGATAGTAAACAGAATCCAGAGAGTGGAAGAAAATCTTCACAATCTATATGTCTGACAAAGGACTAATATCCAGAATCTACAACAAACTCAGACAAATCACTAAGAAAAAAATCAAACAATCCTATTAAAAAGTGGGCTAAGGACATGAATATACCATTCTCAGAAGAAGATATACAAATGGCCAATAAACATATGAAAAAATACTCAACATCACTAATGATCAGGAAAATGCAAATCCAAACTACAGTGTGTTATCATCTTATTCCTGCAAGAATGGCCATAATAACAACAACAGAACAAAAGAAAAACAGGAGATGTTGGTGTGGACGCAGTGAACAAGGAACACTTCTACACTGCTGGTGGGAATGTAAACTAGTAGAGCCACTCTGGAAAACAGTGTGGAGATGCATTAAAGAACAAAAAGTAGAACTACCATTTGAACCATTTGATCCAGCAATCTCATTACTGGGTATCTCCCCAGAGGAAAAGATGTCATTATTTGAAAAAGACACTTGCACACGCATGTTTGTAGCAGCACAATTCACAATTGCAAAATCATGGAACCACCCCAAATGCCCATTAATCAACGAGTGGAAAAGAAATGGTGATATATATATATATATATATATATATATATATATATATATATAATGGAAGACTAAGCAGTCCTAAAAAGGAATGAATTAACAGCATTTTCAGTGATGTAAATGAAATTAGAGACTATTATTTTAAGTCAGGTAACTCAAGAATGGAAAACCAAACATTGTATGTTCTCACAGATATGCGTGAGGTTAAGTGTGAGGTCGCAAAGGCATAAGAATGATACAATGGACTCTGGGGACTTGTGGGGAAGAGTGGGACGGGGTGAGGGATAAAAGATTACAAACACGATGCAGTGTAAACTGCTTGGGTGATGGGTGCAAAATCTCACAAATCACCAGTAAAGAACTTACTCTTATAAACAAATACCATCTGTACCCCAATAACTTATGAAAAAATAAAAAAAATAAGGTGAAACTCACCATAGCAATAATCAATTAAAAAGAGTTGTGGTCAGTTGCGGTGGCTCACGCCTGTAATTCCAGCACTTTGGGAGGCTGAGGATGGTGGATCACAAGTTCAGGAGTTCAAGACCAGCCTGGCCAATATGGCGAAACCTCGTCTCTACTAACAATAAAAAAAGTTAGCCAAGCTTGGTGATGGGCACCTGTAGTCTCAGCTGCTTGGGAGGCTGAGGCAGAAGAATCGCTTGAACCCAGGAGGCGGAGGTTGCAGTGAGCCGAGATTGTGCCACTGCACTCCAGCCTGGGCGACAGAGCAAGACTCTGTCTCAAAAACAAAAAACACAAACAAGCAAAAAAAGAAGAGTTGCAACTAAAACTGCCTATGTTTGAGAAATAAATTTCATATTTCTCAACCCCTAAAATTTTGCCACAACTATAACATTTATTTCAAGTAAAAAAAAAAAATTATTGGTTTCATTTCCTTAGTGACATTTGAATGGTATTTATGTCAAGTGCATTGGGCAAATAAAAAGATTATCATTTAGTATTCCCTAATTTAGGTCTAATTTATTTTTTGACAATGTTGAAATGCTGATTTTTTTTTAGAAAACTCATTTTTAATATTTTAAGATCTTTTTTCTATTATAGGAAAAATAAATTATAGGAATTTCATAATTATTAAAAGTCATTATATTAATTACCTGACTTTTGAATTCACTTAGATGTATTGTGGCTATATTCTTCAAATTTTTTTATAGTTGCACATTGTTTATTAAAAGCATTATATACTTCTCACTCATAAGTAGGAGTTGAACAATGAGAACGTATGGGCACAGGGAGGGGAACACCACACTCTGGGGCCTGTTGTGGGGTGGGAGGCAAGGGGAGGGATAGCATTAGGAGAAATACCTAATGTAGATGATGGGTTGATGGGTGCAGCAAGCCACCATGGCACATGTATACCTATGTAACAAACCTGCACGTTCTACACTTGTATTCCAGAACATATGTGTGTGTGTGTGTGTGTGTGTATATATATATATATATATATGTAAAGGTTTCTGAGGGAGCAGGGTTACTGCCGGAGTTGACATTAAATGTATTTGTGGGTTACATTTCAGTCTAACTGGCATGAATCATGGAATGATGGAGAAAGTTACTCATTAAAAGTTGTTTTAGTAATCTATCTTGAAGCTGCTTTGGAATATGTTTGTGGGTTGCAGTTTCTTTAAAGAAATAGTCGTGCTTGTATTTTCATACAGAGAGGAATGGCATGGCGCTATAACAAATAAAAAACTAAACTGTAGAAACAACAACAAAAAGCATTACATAGATGTTTCTAGTTTATTCAGCATTAAAATATGTATACTTTCATCCATTTAATTTATTAAAACAGATCAAAATATCTGTATATACATTACATCTAATCTAATTTATATACACAACTGTTATAATGCCTGGGAAAGAAGTTGCAGGCCATCCAGAGTCCAAGGATTGGCAGAAAGCTTACACTGCGCTGGAGAGCTTCTCAGCTCTGTACAACAGAAAAGCAAGTAATTTACAAGGATTCTTTCTAATCTTAGCCTTAGCTTCCTGTTGAGAATTGTGACTTACTCACTTTTCACTTTTGAATTGTGCACAATTTTCTGATTTGCAGTGTCTGACCGGAAAGTATAAAACAAAAGGAATTTCTGGAAAATACAGTTATAGGGTTTTCATGTAACAAGGCGAAAAAAAATACATAAAGGCATTAAGTAGATGATAAAAAAATATAGATGGCCCTTAAATATTAATAATTTAGAATAATTATTATTTCCTGGAAGTATATTTTTAATTACATCTTAAAGGAAATTAATTTCATTTACTGCCTTTTTCAAACTTATAATGAAATGTTGTTATAACAGAGATGCCTGGTTTATTGCCACACTTTAAAAATCAATGAACAAGTTATGTGAGATGGACACACAATTATTTTAAAGTTAAATATAAATCATTGCCATAATATTGTTAGAAGAATATTATACTAGAATTGGATTTTATTATAATATGGATTGGTTGAATGTGTCTTGTTCATTTTCTCATGAAAGCCAAATATGGTATGTTTTGTCAGTATGTTTTGTCAAAACGAAAGAAAACATAGTTTTGTTGAAGTAAATATTCCTTTGTGATTCTGGATAAATCTGATTTTATGACGGTGAACTAAGAGTATACTGCAGTCTTTCCATTTCATGTCACATCTAAGAAATAAATAAAATAAAAGTTTTAAAAATAAAAAAAAATGGATACATCAGTAATCAAAGAGGAAAGTCTTGAAGAGCCAGAAATCGTGAGTCATCACTGAAAACCTGAAAACTGATTACTTTCTGCTGAAATACATAAGCCAAGATGAAAACTTAGGTTTACATCCACGAAATGTAGGATCCACACCAAGGGAGTACTGGGTGTGGAGATGGTGAAACAAGGATTAAGGATGGGGGCAGAAAAAGCCCAAATGTGGCTTGGTTTGGTTACTGTAGTAAGAGACGTTAGTGAAGAGAAAGGAGATCTGTTCACTAGGCAGAAACAGTGTTTAGGAGCTTGGATGAAAGACAGAACAAGCCTTCTGATGAGTGGTAACATGGGCTTTTTCATGACACTGAGGATATGGGGTTTCTGCTTCTTAGCAAGGTGGCAGTCCATCCTCACGCTGCAAATAAAGACAAAAGAGACGGGGTAATATATAAAGGTAAGAGGTTTAATTGACTCACAGTTCAGCATGACCGGAGAGGCCTCAGGGAACTTACAATTATGGTAGAAGGGGAAGCCAACAAGTTCTGCTTTGCATGGTAGCAGCAAGGAGAAGTGCTGAGCAAAGGGGAGAAAAAGCCCTTTATAAAACCATCAGCTCTGATGAGAACTCAGTCTCACGAGAACAGTATGGGAGTAATGGTCCCCATGATTCAATTACCACCCACCAGGTCCCTCCCACAACATGCGGGGATTATGTGAACTACAATTCAAGATGAGATTTGCATGGGGAGACAGCCAAACCACATTACAGGGTAAATAAAATTCTGGACTTATGGACATGGATGTTAGCTTTCTTTCCTGGAATTGTCAATGAACTTTATATATAAAGGCAAAAGATAGTCTAGCAATCAATCTTAATGGTAAAAGACCGATGGGACAGAGAAACATTTTTCAAAGCCTGCAAATAAGCGTGTCACTCTTTGGGGAAAGTGTTAAAGGATTCCAAATTTTGCCTTCTCAACATGGAAACAAACATCAAAATTGTGGAGAAACACTTCCCCCAATCAACATAGATTAAATGTTTAAAAATTGCAACATCAATTGTATAGAGGTCCCAGAAGGAACACTATTGGGAAGAGATGAAAAGTAATATTTGAATAAGAAAAAGCCAAGTATGTCCCAGACTCAGAAGACAATGATAAAACCACATGCAAATATATACATCCATAGATATATATACATGTTACACACACACACACACGCGTATACATACATGTACACCACATGAGAGTTTAATTTCAAATCAAGCAAAGAAAATGCTAAGAGTTACCAGGGAAATACATTGAGGATTTTTGGGGGGAATAGGTAAAAGGTTGCCTACATATTACAACAAACTTTCCTTGTCAGTTTTTATTTTTTAATGTTTTATTTTTAATTTTTATGGGTACATAGTAGGTATATATATTTATGGGGTATATGAGATATTTTGATTGAGGCATACAATGTGTAATGACCACATCAGGGTAAATGGGGTATCTATCACCTGTAGCATTTATCATTTCTTTGTGGCTTTATCAATTATTGGCACAAAAGGAGAATAGAATAGTCTTCAAAGTGCTGAAGGGGAGGTACATTTGAACATAGACTCCTTACATTATAAATAAAACAAAACAAAAACATCATTGTAATATGACGCAAAATGATGTCATTTTTTACAAAGCTGGAAAATATAAAAGCTTATGACCTGCAACTATTTTTTGAAAGCGAATTAGAGAATATCCTCTAGCAAGAAAAAAAAACCCCACACTGAAAACATTATTGACTATCTTTCCAAATATACAGTAGGAATGGCAAACTCCTTCAGTGTTCATCTTTAGTCTCCCTAAATGGCTCCCAGAATCTTGAATTAGAGGTGTTCAGAGCATACTTCCTTGGTCTCTGTTTTTCTGGAAGTATAGGTTGCCTTTAAATTTAAATTGAATTTTCAGCCAAACTGTCAATGTTACATATTTTCTTATAAACAGGATTATACTGATTTTGTATCATAGTATTTAAATTAAAGCATTTTGTCAGTGCTTTGTGTTATAATAATGTGCAAGAAAATATAATAAGAAATATAAATTATATATTTTAATTAAGATTTTTCTTAATATCTGAAAAAGGAGGTCATCAGTGGATAGCAAGGAAAATGCAGTGATACATAAATATTATTTTTTAAATCTTTAACTTGTCATTAAAATCTTTACATGACCATTCATATTTTATAAATATTGCATTAAGGACTACTATCACACAATGTTTAGGCCATTATTTTAGTGTTTGGCGTATCTGAGTTTTACTTAGCTTTAATGATTTCCTGGAATTTTACCTGAGGTACGTGCTTCAACTTTATTGAGTATAAATTTTTTCTCTTCAGAGATGCCTTTCCTAAATATTCATTCAAATATATATCCCCAATATCCCAGCTTATAACTGATTTTATTCTGCTTAATTTCTCTTATTAGTAGTTATCACTACTGGAGGTGTTAGTATATACTTGTTACTTTATTTATTATGAGTCTCTACAACTGCAATGTAAGTTCCATGGGGCACATACAGAATATCTCTAGCCCAGGACCAATCACAATGTCTGAAGAATAGAAATCACTCACTAAATATTTTGTAAAGTTTATTTATTTTCTTAATTAGAATATACATCTCCAAAAACACACAATGATTGATAATTTATTTGCGAACTAGAACAAAATGCATCCAGACAGAAATATCACATTACATTTGAACAGTATTGTTGCCTGTTTTAATATGTATGACCACCTCTCACAGGATCAGGAGTAGAAAATGATTATAGTATGTTCTTTGCTTTGTAGAAATTAATACTCAGACATTTAAAATAGCTCTGTGTGTATGTGTGTGTTTCCATGTATGTGTGTATGTATACAGTTATTGATATTGACATGTAGATACTCAGGAAGAGTTGAAACCAGAAGTGAGTACCAGGACTCTTAAATTCTAGAATACATTTCTTCTTCTTTAAGTTGTCTTTTAAATACAAATTTTGTTTTCTTTCAACATTGCTTAATTTGTGTAAATAGAAACATAAGAGAAGCTTTGCCAGGTGACAGCTGAAGCCATAGTAGGGGGCATTATCTTAATTGCACCACTGGTCTGACTGATAGAGACCAATAGTGGCTAGATTCATTTCAGCAATTGTTTATGCCATTCTCCCAGTCCATCTGGGTATTAATGGGAATGGTGATGCCAGTGCCAGGCTAATGACAATCAGAGTTCTGCAAGTAATAACACTTTGGACTGATCTTTTGGGCAGAGTTATTCGCAGGCTATGCAAATGGAAAGTCCTTAATTAGTATTCTCAAGTTCTTCCTTCCTCTCTCTGTAACCCTTCAGCATCATTGTTCCCTCTTGAATATTTGCATGCATTTCTTAAGTTATTTTTTCCCCAAAAACAACTCTCTGAAGTAAATTACGTTTAGAGTTCTTAACCACGGAAGGATTTTGCTTTTTTCTGTAATCGAGGGGATGGCACCAACAGGGCAACCACTGAAAAGCAACTCCTTTCAAACAGCATGCCGTAGGACACAGGGCGGATACCTTTGATAATGAAAGATTTAGTAATTTACAAATCATTTGGTGAATTGACAATCTCTAGGAGGTTTTCTATTTTTGCCAGTCTTCACTGCATCTGTTTATTATCTTAGCAATTAACCTTATAGCTTACATTTAAAGGAAAAAATTAAGCTGCAAGTTTCTCATGCTTTTATGATTCTGGGAGAAAGATTTTGAAATATTTGACTGCTATAAAGGTTTTTCCTGGCTATACTTCCTAAAGGTTCATTCCAAAAACCTATGAATTATAACAAAATGATAATTTTATTAGGATAAATGTATGCCTACTGTTCAGTCCCAAGTTAAATAGAGACAAAAAAAAAAAAAAAAAAGAAAGAAATAGAAGCCATTTGCTTGGAAAGATTAAAAGCAGTGATATGGACTATAGTCAATTAAGTATATTGAATATACTCTCATAATTATAATCTTTTATATTGATTGAATTGCTTAAATTTGTAATTTACACTTCAAAGATCAAATTATTTTTAAACTGGAATGAATACAGTATCATATGGTTATCTATCAGCTGTAACATAACATTACACTTTTGCAGTAAGCTAAGAGAACTTTTTTCCAAGTCATAGAAGAAACATTTAACAAACAGCATTTACTGAAAGAAACAAAGAAAGTAACCTATTTTAGAAGCACACTTATTTATGTATGATATTATTTATAAATTCTTTTCAAAAGACATGGCATCTCTTTGCAATTTTAGTCATTGCATATAATCAGGCGAATATTTAATATGAGAAACATTCTAGAGAAAGCAACGTGTTGATTAATGCCATCTCCCATCCAAAATAAACTCTTCTATAACTTCACTGTAAGATGTGTCCAAGTCCTCTTTGCGGTTTTTCTGGTATTAGCGATTGGTTTTTATCTGCCGCCCATCAGATGCATTTTATTTTACTATTCAGTTTTTGTTTTCCTTTAAGTATATCTATTTCAACCTTACATAATGTATCCCAATATCAAAAAGTACTTTGTAGTAAATTTTGTTCATAAAACAAAGTGATGCTTTGTAAAGTGAAAAGCTATATTCTGATTTTTGTGCAGTTTAATTTTCTTGTACTGATTATCTGTAGATTGTTCTTCAGAACATAATAGTTTACTGTTACACTTTGAAAGAGATTTGAGAGCATATTTTAATCTTGGTTGCTTGTCTATATAAAAATGATTATATTCCTTCTCACTCAGATGTGTCATTAAAGATCACAAATATTCTCTCTCTCCTATAACCATCTTCTATGAAAACAAGTTCTATAAAAGTCTTCATTTTCTATATTTGAGGGAAGTTAATATAATTGTGGAAGTTCCCTTTTAGAATTTTTCTTACAATTACAAAAATAAGACGTCAAGCAATGGTGAATATACTGTGTAAAAAGCAGCCATATAATGTTTTAAGTTATGGTATTGCCATAAAAGACTTATAACACTAATTTGTCTGAAATATAGTTAAGGGAATTAGAAAACAATACTGTAATTTTAAGATATGGAGATATTTCAGAAAATTACCTAAATAACATAACTTCACAACTCCACTGACATGACTAAGCAAATTCTTGCTGTGCCTCTATGAATAAAAAAAAAAAAAATCAGTTTTACACAGAGGTAAATGTATAAACCTGCTTTGAACCTCTGATTCATTTTTGTTGTAAAAATTAATGTGTTATGCTAGGTGGGTGTATCAGCAACTTTCTGCCTCTTCCTGACCAATAATGAGTTTCATATTGAACACTGCCAAACTTATAAAAGATTCAAACATTAAGTCATAACTAAAGGACACATGATTTATACTATGTATAATTCTGAGTGTAAATCAAAATAATTGTATATATATGTATATATTATAGGTATGTCAAGTATTATAATTAATGCTGATATTAACCACCATAATTAGTTTATCAAGCACTAATCTCATTGTATTCTTTATATTCCATGTGTTGTGCCTCTATATTACATAAGTGCCCAATAAATATAAGCTGATGGGTGGGCAGGTAAAGCAAATACAAGTAAATGACAATCTACTGAAGAAAACACTAAAGAGTCTGAATATTTTGTATTCATTTGTACTGGATTAAAAAGGTACCATTTCTTGTCCAGGCATGGTGACTCATGCCTGTAATGCCAGCACTTTGGAAGTTCGAGACAGGAAGATCACTGGAGGCCAGTTCAAGACCAGCCTGGCCAACGTGGCAAAAACTCTGTCAATACTAAAAATACAAAAATTAGCTTAGTGTGGTGCCACCTGCCTATAATCCTAGCTACTCAGGAGTCTAAAGCAGGAGAATCACTTGAACCGGGGAGGTGGAGATGGCAGTGAACAGAGATCACGCCACTGCACTCCAGTCTGGGTGTCAAAATGAGACTCCATCTTAAAACAAAAAAAAAAAAAAGAAAGAAAAGCTACCATTTCTCAAGTAGAATAACTTTCTATAAAAATGTGACTGTTTAATATTTCCAATAATTTGGAGCATTTATAATCTTAATTTTCTAGGTGTCTTTTCACTCAGAAGTATTCTAAGTCTACAATGATCTTCCTCAAAATCATCCACATTAAGGAAATCGATATCAGACAGTACTATTAAGCTTTATTTTGTCATAAGGAATGTGCCAATCAACATTAATAATCATCTCATGCAAATTGTAGAGAAAGGAATCACCAGCAGCAAACATATCTTAGTTTTCATACTTGATTTTTTTAAATTCACAAATTTGTTACAGTATATAAGAAAGTTTGAATCTTTCCTCAAGTAGGTTACATGTAGAATCTGAAATGAATGTTGGAACCATGCTGTGGAAAATAGTTTGAAAAACAAACAGAAACGAATGACCATGAAAGAGGCATAAACCTGTCATCTTACAATGCATAGTTGAACCTAGTTTCACAAATAAATTACATACAGTCAATAGCACTGCTTGCCATAGACTAGGAATCTTACGTTCTTTGGGGACTTGTTTTTCAATCTCTTCTTAATGGAAAAGTATGTTGATAATTCTTACATCCACAGGTCTTGTCAGAGTGCCTCTAAGAAGAAATGTGACATATTTGCTGTGGACAAGTGGTTGACTGCATCGGAAAAGTTCAAAGTATTTCCTCGTTTTCATTTTTTCTTATGTAATGCTATTTGGCTTGACTTATTTCTATAATAAACTACTTTTTTTTTTTTTGAAATTTTTGGTTGATTCTTGTTTCTTTAGTAAACTCATTTGTAGGTTCTCAGAGAAATCTTATTTTGAAGCTCTATGTGGTCCAAAAGCAGTATTTAGTTTACTATAATTTAGTTAAGATTATATTTAAAATATTTTAAATTGAGGCTTTTAAATAAAATGTGACAGGAGACATGTTTTACTTAAACATGAAAAATTTCAGAGCATTAAATATTTGATAAACGTATTTTAATTTTTTTGTATTATACTTTTAAGTTCTGGGATACATGCACAGAACATGCAGGGTTGTTACATAGGTATACACGTGCCGTGGTGGCTTGCTGCACCTATCAACCCATCATCTACATTAGGTATTTCTCCCAATGCTATCCCTCCCCTATCCCCCACCCTCCAATAGGCACTAGTGTGTGATGTTCTCCTCCCTGTGTCCATGTGTTCTCACTGTTCAACTCCCTCTTATGAGTGAGAACATGCGGTGTTTGGTTTTCTGTTCGCTGTGTTAGTTTGCTGAGAATCCATGTACCTGCAAAGCACATGAACTCATCTTTCTTTATGGCTGCATAGTATTCCATGGTGTATATGTGCCACATTTTCTTTATCCAGTCTATCATTGATGGGCATTTGGGTTGGTTCCAAGTATTTGCTATTGTGAATAGTGCTGCAGTAAATATATGTGTGCATATGTCTTTATAGTAGAATGATTTATAATCCTTTGGGTATATGCCCTGTAATGGGATTGCTGGGTCAAATGGTATTTCTGGCTCTAGATCCTTGAGGAATCACCATACTATCTTCCACAGTGGTTGAACTAATTTACACTCCCACTAGCAGTGTGTAAGTGTTCCTATTTCTCCACATCCTCTCCAGCATCTTTTGTTTCCTGACTTTTTAATGATCGCCATTCTAACTGGCGTGAGATGGTATCTCATTGTGGTTTTGATTTGCATTTCTCTAATAATCAGTGATGATGAGCCATTTTTCATATGTTTGTTGATCACATAAAGGTCTTCTTCTGAGAAGTGTCTCTTCATATTCTTCACCCACTTTTTGATGGGGCTGTTAGTTTCTTGTAAATTTGTTTAAGTTACTTGAAGATTCTGGATATGAGCCCTTTGTCAGATGGATAGATTGCAAATTTTTTCTCCCATTCGTTAGGTTGCCTGTTCACTCTGATGATAGTTTATTTTGCTGTGCAGAAGCTCTTTAATTTAATTAGATCCCATTTGTCAATTTTGGCTTTTGTTGCGATTGCTTTTGGTGTTTTAGTCATAAAGTCTTTGACATGTCTATGTCTTGAATGGCATGCCTAGGTTTTCTTCAAAGGTTTTTATGGTTTTAAGTCTTACTTTTAAGTCTTTAATCCATCTTGAGTTTATTTTTGTATAAGTTGTAAGGAAGGGGTCCAATTTCAGTTTTCTGCGTATGACTAGCCAGTTTTCCCAACATCATTTATTAAATAGGGAATCCTTTCCCCATTGGTTGTTTTAGTCAGTTTTGTCAAGGTTCAGATGCATGAAGATGTGTGGCGTTATTTCTGAGGGTTCTGTTCTGTTCCATGGTGTATATATCTGCTTTGGTACCATTACCGTGCTGTTTTTGTTACTGTATCCTTGTAGTTCAGTTTGAAGTCAGGTAGCGTGATGCCTCCAGCTTTGTACTTTTTGCTTAAGATTGTCTTGGCTACATGGGCTCTTTTTTGGTTTCATATGAAATTTAAAATAGTTTTTTCCTAATTCTGTGAAGAAAGTCAATGATAGCTTGATGGGGATAGCACTGAATCTGTAAATTACTTTGGACAGTATGGCTATTTCACTATATTGATTCTTCCTATCCATGAGCATAGAATGCTTTTCCATTTGTTTGTGTCCTCTCTTATTTCCTTGAGCAGTGGTTTATAGTTCTCCTTGAAAAGGTCCTTTACATCCCTTGTAAATTATTTTCCTCGTTATCTTATTCTCTTTGTGGCAATTGTGAATGGGAATTCACTCATGATTTCGCTCTCTGTTTGAAAATTATTGGTGTATAGGAATGCTTGTGATTTTTGCACATTGATTTTGTATCCTAAGACTTTGCCGAAGTTGCGTATCAGCCTAAGGAGATTTTGGGCTAGACAATGAGATTTTCTTTTCTTTTCTTTCTTTTTTTTTTTTAATTAATTAATTAATTAATTAATTAATTATTTTGCGATGAAGTTTCACTCTTGTTGCCCAGGCTGGAGTGCAGTGGAATGATATCAGCTCACCACGCCTCTGCCTCCTGGGTTCAAGCGATTCTCCTGCCTCAGTCTCCTAAGTAGCTGGGATTACAGGCATTTGCCACCATGCCCAGTTAATTTTGTACTTTTACTAGAAACAGGGTTTCTCCATGTTGGTCAGGCTGGTCTCGAACTCCTGACCTCCGATGATCTGCCTGCCTCAGCCTCACAAAGCTCTGGGATTACAGGCATAAGCCACCACACCCAGTGTTGATTTTCTCAATACACAATCATGTCATCTGCAAACAGAGACAATTTGACTTCCTCTCTTCCTATTTGAATATCCTTTATTTCTTTCTCTTGCCTGATTGCCCTGGCCAGAACTTCTAATACTATGTTGAATAGGAGTGGTGAGAGAGGGCATC
This sequence comes from Rhinopithecus roxellana, assembly GCF_007565055.1. Classification (NCBI taxonomy): domain Eukaryota; kingdom Metazoa; phylum Chordata; class Mammalia; order Primates; family Cercopithecidae; genus Rhinopithecus; species Rhinopithecus roxellana. The sequence continues at coordinate 5,085,436 of NC_044549.1, read as the reverse complement.
CTTGTGCCAGTTTTCAAAGGCAGTGCTTCCAAATTTTGCCCATTCAGTATGATATTGGCTTTGGGTTTGTCATAAATAGCTCTTATTATTTTGAGATACATTCCATCAATACTAGTTTATTGAGAGTTTTTAGCATGAAGCAATGTTGAATTTTATTGAAGGCCTATTCTGCATCTATTGAGATAATCACATGGTTTTTGTCATTGGTTCTGTCTATGTGATGGATTATGTTTATTGATTTGAGTATATTGAACCAGCCTTGCATCCCAAGGATGAAACTGACTTCATCATGGTAAATAAGCTTTTTGATGTGATGCTGGATTTGGTTTGCCAGTATTTTATTGAGGATTTTTGAATGGATGTTCATCAGGGATATGGGCCTGAAATTTTCTTTTTTTGTTGTGTCTCTGTCAGGTTTTGCTCTCAGGATGATGCTGGCCTCATAAAATGAGTTAGGTAGGATTCCCTCTTTTTCTATTGCTTGTAATAGTTTCAGAAGGAATAGTACCAGCTCCTCTTTGTGCCTCTGGTAAAATGTGCCTGTGAATCTGTCTGGTCCTGAGATTTTTTTTTTTTTTGGTTGGTAGCTAATAATTACTGCCTCAATTTCAGAACTTGTTATTTGTCTATTCAGGGATTCGACTTCTTCCTGGTTTAGTTTGGGAGGGTGTATTTGTCCATGAATTTATCCATTTCTTCTAGGTTTTCTAGTTCATTTGCATAGAGGTGTTTATAGTATTAGCTGATGGTAGTGTGTATTTCTGTGGGACCAGTGGTGATATCCCCTTTATTGTTATTTATTGTGTCTATTTGAGTCTTCTTTCTTTTCTTCTTTATTAGTATGGGTAGCAGTCTATCTATTTTGTTAATCTTTTCAAAAAACCAGCTCCTGGATTCCTTGATTTTGTGAAGGTTTTATGTGTGTGTGTGTGTCTATCTCCTTCAGTTCTGCTCTGATCTTGGTTATCTCTTGTCTTCTGCTAGCTTTTGAATTTGTTTGCTCTTGCTTCTTTAGTTCTTTTAATTGTGATATTACTGTGTCAATTTTAGATCTTTCCTGCTTTCTCCTTGTGGGCATTTAGTGCTATGAATTTCCCTGTCAACACTGCTATAACTGTGTCCAAGAGATTCTGGTACATTGGGTCTTTGTTCTCACTGGTTTCAAATAACTTATTTATTTCTGCCTTACTTTCTTTATCCAGCAGTCATTCAGGAGCATGTTGTTTAGTTTCCATGCAGCTGTGCAATTTTGAGTGAGTTTCTTAATCCTGAGTTCTAATTTGGTTGCACTGTGGTCTGAGACACTGTTTGTTATGACTTCCGTTCTGTTGCATTTGTTGAGGAGTGTTTTACTTCCAATTATGTGGTCAATTTTAGAATAAGTGTGATGTGGTGCTGAAAAGAATGTATATTCTGTTGATTTGGGGTGAAGAGTTCTGTAGATGTCTATAAGGTCTGCTTGGTCCAGAGCTGAGTTCAAGCCCTGAATATCCTTGTTAATTTTCTGTCTCATTGTTATGTCTAATATTGACAGTAGGATGTTAAAGTCTCCCACTATTATGGTCTGGGAGTCTAAGTGTGTTTGTAGGTCTCTAAGAACTTGCTTTATGAATCTGGGTGTTCCTGTATTGGGTGCATATATATTTAGGATAGTCAGCTCTTCTTGTTGCTTTGATCCCTTTACCATTATAATGCCCTTCTTTGTCTTTTTTGATCTTTGTTGGTTTAAAGTCTGTTTTATTAGAGACTAGGATTGCAATCCTTCCTTTTTTTTTTTTTTTTTTTGCTTTCCATTTGCTTAGTAAATATTCCTTCATTCCTTTATTTTGAGCCTATGTGTGTCTCTGCATGTGAGATGGGTCTCCTGAATACAGCACTCTGATGGGTCTTGACTCTTTATCCAGTTTGCCAGTCAGTGTCTTTTAATTGGGGCACTTAGCCCATTTACGTTTAAGATTAATATTGTTTTGTGTGAATTCTATCCTGTTATGTGTAAATAAAGCTAGCATTATGATGCTAACTGGTTATTTTGCCCATTAGTTGATGCAGTTTGTTCATAGTGTTGATCGTCTTTACAATTTTATATGTTTTTGCAGTGTCTGGTACAGGTTGTTCCTTTCCATACTTAGTGCTTCCTTCAGGACCTCTTGTAAGGCAGACCTGGTGGTAACACAATCTCTCAGCATTTGCTTGTCTGTAAAGGATTTTATTTCTCCTTCATTTATAAAGCTTAGTTTGCATGACATGAAATTCTGGGTTGAAAATTCTTTTCTTTAAGGATGCTGATTACTGGCCCCAACTCTCTTCTGGCTTGTAGTGTTTCTGCAGAGAGATCCCCTGTTAATCTGGTGGGCTTCCCTTTGTGGGTAACCCAACCTTTCTCTCTGGCTGCCCTTAACATTTTTTCCTTCATTTCAAATTTGGTGAATCTGATGATTAGGTTTCTTGGGGTTGCTCTTCTCAAGGAGTATCTTTGTGGTGTTCTCTGTATTTCTTGAATTTTGAATGTTGACCTGTCTTGCTAGGTTGGGGATGTTCTCCTGGATAATATCCTGAAGAGTGTTTTCTAACTTGGCTCCATTCTCCCTGTCACTTTCAGGTACACCAATCAAACATAGGTTTGGTCTTTTCACATAGACCCATATTTCTTGGAGGCTTTGTTTGTTCCTTTTGGATCGTTTTTCTTTAATCTTGTCTTCACACTTTATTTCATTAAGTTGATTTCAATCTCTGATATCCTTTCTTCCATTTGATTGATTTGGCTATTGATACTTGTGTATGCTTCACGAAGTCCTTGTGCTGTGTTTTTCACCCCATCAGGTGATTTATGTTCTTCTTTAAACTGGTTATTCTAGTTAGCAATTTATCTAACCCTTTTTCAAAGCTTTTAGCTTTCTTGCATTGGGTTAGAACATGCTCCTTTAGCTCAGAGGATTTTGTTATTACCCACCTGCTGAAGCCTCCTTTTGTCAATTTGTCAAAGTCATTCTTCGTTCAGTTTTGTTCCCTTGCTGGCAAGGAGTTGTGATCCTCTGGAGGAGAAGAGGCATTCTGGTTTTTGGAATTTTCAGTCTTTGTGCGCTCATTTTTCTTCCTCTTCGTGGATTTATCTACCCTTGGTGTTTGATGGTGACCTTCAGATGAGTTTTTTGTGTGGACGTCCTTTCTGTTGATGTTGATGCTATTCCTTTCTGTTCATTAGTTTTCCTTCTAATAGTCAGGCCCGTCTGCTGCAGGTTTGCTGGAGTTTGCTGGAGGTCCACTCCAGACCCTTTTTTCCTGGGTATCACCAGCAGAGGCTGCAGAACAGCAATGATTGCTGCCTGTTCCTTTCTCTAAAAGTTTCATCCCATGGGGGGCACCTGCCAGATGCCAGCTGGAGCTCTCCTGCATGAGGTATCTGTCGACCTCTGCTGGGGGTTGTCTCTCAGTCAGGAAGCATGGGGCTCAGGGACCCACTTGAGGAGGCAGTCTGCTCCTTAGCAGAGCTTAAGTGCTGTGCTGGGAGATCCACTGCTCTCTTCAGAGCCAGCAGGCAGAAATGTTTAAGTCACTGAAGCTGCACCCACAGCCACCCCTGCCCCCCGATGCTCTGTCCCAGGGAGATGGGAGTTTTATCTATAAGCCCCTGACTGTGGCTGCTGCCTTTCTTTCAGAGATGCCCTGCCCAGAGAGGAGGAATCTGGAGAGGCACTCTGGCTACAGCAGCTTTGCTGAACTGCGGTGGGCTCAGCCCAATTAGAACTTCCCAGTGGCTTTGTTTACACTGTGAGGAGAAAGCCTCCTATGCAAGCCTCAGTAATGGTGGACGCCCCTCCCTCCACCAAGTTCAAGCATCCCAGGTTGACTTCAGACTGCTGTGCCTGCAGTGAGAATTTCAAGCCAGTGGATCTTAGCTTGCTGGGCTCCATGCAGGTGGGATCTGCTGAGCTAGACCACTCGGCTCCCTGGCAGGGGATCGAATGGTTCTCTCTCACTGGCGTTCCAGGCACCACTGGGTTATGAAAAAAAAAAAAAAAAAAAGAAACTGCTGCAGCTAGCTCGGTGTCTGCCCAAATGACTGCCCAGTTTTGTGCTTGAAACCCAGGACCCTGGTGGTGTAGGCGCGCCCGAGGGAATCTCCTGGTCTGTAGGTTGAGATGATGGAGGGAAAAGCGTAGTATCTGGGCCAGAATGCACCATTCCTCAGGGCACAGTCCCTCATGGCTTCCCTTGGCAAGGGGTGGGGGTTCCCCACCCCTTGTGCTTCCCAGGTGAGGCGACTCCCCACTCTGCTTCAGCTTACCTTCCATGGGCTGCACCCACTGTCTAACCAGTCCCAGTGAGATGAGCTGTGTACCTCAGTTGGAAATTCAGAAATCACCAGCCTTCTGTGTTGATCTCCCTGTGAGCTGCAGACCGGAGCTCTTCCTATGTGGCCATCTGTAAATCAAATACTGGCACATTTCAGTGGTGAATAACATTATAAAGAGTTAATTGGTATCAGAGGTAGTTACTTTTTCATTATGCTCGTTAACTAGATAGAATTCATTCATTTGGAACTTAGCAGACAGTTGCCTCATTTGTATGATAATGAAAGCCCTGATTAATAAAGCCAGCATAATCTTAATACAACTTAAATTTAAAATTTCAGTGATATATTAAAAACTGAAATACATGCATTAGGTAGTTATAGATACTAAAGTACATTTATAATGACATAAATTGTAAATTTCATATGAAAGAGATAACATTTCAATAAATAAATGTCATAAATTTTGATGACTAAAAATTATTCTATCTGCAGTGAGTGAATAGATTAATCATTCCAATTCTATTTGAGTATATAAATAAAGAGAAATTGCACAAATAAAATGAGATAGACAGGGGCCACATAAAGATAATTTGTTCAACAGCAGACTACATATGTGATGGTAATCCCATAAGATTAGATGGAGCTGAAATTCCTATCGCTTAGTATTTATTATACAATATTTTTGTAAACTGTTACTTTAGAGTATGCTCCTTCTACTTAAAAAAAACAAAAAGTTAACTGTAAAAGAGCCTCAGGCAGTTCCTTCAGGAGATACTTCAGAAAAACGCATTATCTTAGGTGATTCCAGCTCCATGTGTGTTAATGCTCCTGAAGACCTTCCAGTGGGACAAGATGCGGAGGTGGAAGACAGTGATACTCATGATTCTGATCCTCTGTAGGCCTAGGCTAGTGTGTGTGTTTATGTCTAGTTTACTAATAAAAATTTTTGAAAGTAAAAATAAATAATTAAAAAATTTAAAAAGCTTGTATAACAAGAACATAAAGAAAGGAAACATTTTTATATAGCCATACATTGTGTTTATTTTAAGCTAAATGTTATTCCAAGAGTCAAAGGTTAATAAAACTAAAAGTTTGTAAAGAAAAAAAACTGTAGCTTTCCTGTCCTGCAAGCTCCATTCATGGTAACTTCCCTTTACAAGTGTACCATTTTTATTTCTTATATCTTATTTTTATTGTATCATTTATATGTTTAGGTATACAAATACCACTGTGCTACAATTGTCTAGAGTATTTAGTTCAGTAACGTGCTGTACAGTAATATGCTATATCGGTTTGTAACCTAGGAGCAATAGGCTGTACTATATAGCCTAGATGTGTAGTGGGCTAGACCATCCAGGTTTGTGTAAATACACTCTGTGACGTTCACACAATCAGAAAATCACCTAAGAATGCATTGCTCAAAATGTATTTCTGTTGTTAATCAGTGTATGACTGTATATCTACTGTTTCCAGATTTATTATTAATTATATTTATTATATTTGATATGTTAACCCATTCTCCAGTTACAACTGTATATCAACTACAGGTAGTTCCAAAAGTTAAAAATTGAATTAACTGAATTACATTTAGATATTCATACAAAATAATAAATGAACACATTACTATAGGTTACACATACACATTTATAGTAGGGAGTCAAATTGGTCCAATAGGCCACCGACATCAGGAGCAAATCAGATTATTTTTAAAAAGACAAATTCCTGGGAACTTTCCAGAAAGAATAAATCAAATCTATATGTAAGGGTTCAGGAATGCACATTTTAACAAACTTCTTAGGTGATATTTGATACTTTAAAGTTTAAAAATTTCTGACCTAGTTTTTACTTTCAATTTTCAATAGAAAATTCTTTGAATTTTAGAAGTGTGTGTACTGGCATAGGGATATATGGGGTTTCATTTACATAAAAGCAATTTAAGTTATGATCTTGTTCATTAATCAGAAATAATTAGAGCTGTTAGTATGCATTAGATGTCTAACAGAGCTCAGTGCTCTGCATGTATTATCTTAAATGTCCATAGAAAATTTAAAGTGCTTAGAGGGGTTAAGTAAAAAAGTTCAAGGAAACAAAAAAAGATGGTGGGGACCCAGGGTCAAAATCAGATCTATAGGACTCCTAAGCCCTTGCTTTTTATACTATTTCACACTGATTTGAATTACTGGGGAATGGGGATTTAAACATTTGGATATTGTGCTGCATGTTTTATCTTTGCTCTCCGCATCCATTATTTTTTTCTTTTTTTATCTTTGTAGATTTAGTGAACATAAATGCATTTGTGTTTTATGGATACATTGTGTACTGGGTTATTCTGGGCTTTTAGGATACCCATTACCTGGATAGCATACATTGTACCCAATAGGTAATATTTCATTCTTTACCTCCTCCCATCCTACCACATTTTGGAGTCTCCAAAATCTATGGCTCCTCTTTGTATGTCCATTGTTTAGCTCTTACTTATAAGTAAGAATGTACCAGGTTTTGTTTTGTTTTGTTTTGTTTTGTTTTGTTTTACTTTCTGTTTCTTAATCATTTCACTTTGGATAATGCCCTCCCATTCTGTCTATGTTGCTGCAAAAGATATGATTTAATTCCTTTGTATGGCTGTGTAGTATTTCTGGTGTGTGTGTGTGTGTGTGTGTGTGTGTGTGTATACCCACTGCATTTTCTTTATTCAATTATCCATTGACAGACACTTAATTCCATGACTATGCTATTGTGAATAGTATGGTCATTAACATACCAGTGAAGGTGACTGATACGGTTTGGCTCTATGTCCCTACCCAAATCTAACCTTGAATTTTAATAATCTCCACATGTCCTGGGAGGAACTGGTAGGAGGTAAGTGAATCATGGGGGTGGGGTTTTCCTGTACTGTTCTCATGATAGTGAAGAACTCTTATGAGATTTGATGGTTATATAAAGTAGAGTTCCCTTGCACATGCCCTCTTGCCTGCCATCATGTAAGATGTGACTTTGCTCCTCATTTGCCTTCAGCCATGATCGTGAAGCCTTCCCAGTCACATGGAACTGTGAGTCAATTACATATCTTATTTTTAAATTACCCAGTCTCACATATGTCTTTATTGGCAGCATGACAACCAACCAATACAGTAAATTGGTACCATTTAAGTGGGGTGTGGTTGTAAAGATACAAAATGTGGAAACAACTTTGGAACTGGGTAACAGGCAGAGTTTGAGACACTCTAGAGGGCTCAGAAAACAAGATGATATGGGAAAGTTTGGAACTTCTAGAGAATTGTTGAATAGCTTTAATCAAAACACTGATAGTACCAGGCTGAGGGGGTCTCAGATGGAGGTGAGGGACTTGTTGGGAATTGGAGCAAAGATGACTCTTGTTATGCCTTTGCAAAGAGATTGGTGGCATTTTGCCCCGACCTAGAGATCTGTGGAACTTTGAACTTGAGGAAGATGATTTAGGGTATCTGACAGAAATTTCTAAGCAGAAAGCATTCAAGAGGTGATTTGGGTGCTGTTCAAAGCATTCAATTTTATACATTCACAAATATATCACTTGGAATTAGAATGTTTGAAAAGAAAGCAGAGCATAAAAGTTTGGGAAATTTGCTGCCTGATGATGCAATAGAAAAAAAAAAAAAAAACTATTTGTGAGGACAAACTCAAGCCAGCTGCAGAAATTTACATAAGTAATGAGGGACCAAATATTAATCTCCATGACAATGCAAAACGTGTCTCCAAGGTATGTCAGAGACCTTCACAGCAGCCCTTCCCATCACAGGACTGGAGGCCTAGGAGGAGAAAATGGTTTCGTGGTACCAGCCCAGGACCCCCGTGCTCTGTGAAGCCTAGGGACTTGGTACCCTCCATCCCAGCCACCTTAGCTATGGTTGAAAAGGGCCAAGGTACACCTTGAGCCATGGCTTCAGAGGGTGCGTGCCCCAAACCTTGTCAGCTTCCACATGGTGTTGAACCTGCAGGTACACAGAAGTCAAGAATTGAGGTTTGGGAACCTCTGCCTAGAGTTTGGAGGATGTATGAAAACATCTGGGTGTCCAGGCAGAAGGTTGTTACAGGGGCCTGACCCTCATGGAGAACCTCTGCTAGGTCAGTGCAGAAGGGAAATGTGGGGTTGGAGCCCCCACACTGTGTCTGCACTGGGGCACTGCTTAGTGGAGCTATGAGAAGAGGGCCACCATCCACCAGACTGCTTAGTGGAGCTCTGAGAAGAGAGCCACCATCCTCCCAACTCCAGAATAGTAGATTCACTGATAGCTTTCTCTGTGCACCTAGAAAAGCTGCAAACACTCAATGCCAGACTGTGAAAGCCATTGGCAGGGGGCTGTAGCCTGCAGAGCCACAGGAGTGGAGCTGTTCAAGGTCATGGGAGCCCACCTTTTGCAAGAGTATGACCCAGATACAAGACATGGAATCAAAGGAGATCATTTTGCAGTTTGAAGATTTGACTGCCCCACTGGATTTTGGACTTGCATGGGGCCTGTAGCCCCCTTTTTGGGGCCAATTTTTCCCATTTGGAACAAGTGTATTTACCCAGTGCCTGTACCCACATTATATCTAGAAAGTAATTTGCTTTGGATTGTACAGGCTCATAAGTGGAAGGAACTTGCCTTGTCTTAGAGGAGACTTTAGACTGTGGACTTTTGAGTTAATGCTGCAATGAGTTAAGATTTGAAGGCATGATTAGTTTTGAAATATGAGGACTTGAGATTTGGGAGGAGTCAAGTGTGGAATGATACAATTTGACTCTGTGTCCCCACCCAAATCTAAGCTGGAACTGTAATAATCCCCACATGTCATGGGAGGGACCTGGTGGGAGGAAACTGAATCATGGGCACAGGGTTTTCCCATGCTGTTCTCACGATAGTTAATAAGTCTTATGAGATCTGAATGGTTTTATAAATGGGAGTTCCCCTACACATGCCTTCTTGCCTGCTGCCATGTAAGTCGTGACTTTGCTTCTCATTCACCTTCAGCCATAATTATGCCTCCCCAGCCATGCGGAACTGTGAGTCAATTAAATCTCTTTCCTTTAGAAATTATCCAGTCTTAGGGTATGTATTTATTAGCAGTGTGAGAACAGACTAATACAGTGACTTTTTAATGTAATGATTTCTTTTCCATAGGTTAGATGAAACCTAGGAGTAGGAATGCTAAATCAAATAGTAGTTCTATTTTTAGTTCTCTGAGGAATCTTCATACTGTTTTCCATAGAGGCTGTACTAATTTACATTCCCACAAGCAGTGTGTGTATCTCCTTTTCTCCATATCCTTGCCAACATTTGTTGCTTTTGGACTTTTTAATAACCGTCCTATTGATTGGAATAAAATAATAGCTCATTGTAATTTTAATTTGCATTTCTCTGATAATTAATGATGTTTAGCATTTTAATAGGTTTTGGGGCCACTTGTATTTTTTTTTTGAGAATTTTTTTTATGTCACTTGCCCACCTTTTATTGGCTTATTTGCTTTTTTCTCATTGAGCTTTTTGAGTTCTTGGTAGATTCTAGATATTAGCCCTTTATTGAGTGCATAGTTTGCAAATATTTCTCCCATTCTGTAAGTTGCCTATATACTCTGTTGATTGCCTCTTTGGCTGTAAAAAGCTTCTTATTTTAATTAAATCCCATTTTTCTATGTTTGTGTTGATAGTGTTTGCTTTTGAGGACTTAAGTCAAAAATTCTTTGTTTAGGCCAATGTCCAGAAGAGTTTTTCATAAATATTATCTAGGAACTTTATAGTTTCAAGTCTTACATTGATAGTTTCAGGAGTTTAATTCATCTTAATTTTTATATGATGAGAGACAGGGGTCCAGTTTTACGCTTCTGCCTATAGCTACCCGATTTTCCAAGCACCATTTATTGAATAGAGTGTCCTTTCTCTAGTGTATATTTTTGTAAACTTTATCAAAGATCAGTTGGTTGTAGGTATTTCACTTTCTTTCTAGGTTTTTTATTCTGTTCAATCAATATTTGTGTCTATTTTCATACCAGTACTATGTTGTTTGGGTTACTACATAGCTTAAAAGTACAATCTGAAGTCAGGTAATGTGCTACCTCCAGATTTATTCTTTTTGCTAACTATTGCTTTGGCTATTTGATCCCTCTTTTTTTTTATTCCATATGAATTTCAGTACTGTTTTTCTGAATTCTGTGCAAAATGACATTGGTAATTTGATAAGAATTTTGTTGAATCTGTTGATTGCTTTGGGCAATATTCAGAGGTACACAAAACTGGTACTAATCCTGCTAAAACTGTTCCAAAAAATTAAGTAGGAGAGAATCCCCTCTAACTCATTCTACAAAACCAGCATTACTATGATACCAATGCCAGGCAAGAACACAACAACAACAAAAATGTAAAACTGCAGGCCAGTATCCTTGATTTACATAAATACAAAAATTGTAAACAAAATACTAGCAAATCAAATGTACCAGCACATCAAAAAGATGGCTGGGCGCAGTGTTTCACATCTGTAATCTCAGCACTTTGGGAGGCCGAGGCTGGCAGATCACGAGTTCAAGAGATTGAAAGCATCCTGGCCAAAATGGTAAAACCCCTTTTCTACTAAAAATACAAAAATTAGCTGGGCATGGTGGTGCGTGCCTATGGTCCCAGCTACTTGGGAGGCTGAGGTGGGAGAATCGCTTGAACCTGGGAGGCGGAGGTTGCAGTGAGCTGAGGTTGCATCATTGCACTCCAACCTGGACAACAGAGTGAGACTCCATCTCCATAATAATAATAATACACAGTAATGAAGTGGATTCTATTCCAGAGATTCAAGGATGTTTCAGCATTTGTAAGTCAATAAATGTGATTTACCAAATAAACAGAATTAAGGACAAAAACCATACGAGCATCTTAGTAGATGCAAAAAGGGCATTTGATAAAATCCGGCATCTCTTCTTGATAAAGACACCCTCAAGAAACTAGGCATATAAAAAGCATACCTCAAAATAATAAAAGCCACGTACAAGAACATTATACTGAATGGGGAACAGCCAACATTATACTGAATGGGGAAAAGTTGAAAGCATTCCCCCTAAATTCAAAGGATTCCGACTTTGACCAATCCTGTTCAGCACATCCATTCTTAATTATTTCTCATCTTGCTGTCTACTTGAGAAGATTAAGTAGAAGGGGTTGCATTCAGTTCCCTACTTGGATCAGACAATGAGAGGCACTGGTAGAAAGTAGGAGACCAGGGAAAAGAGGAGTGGGGTACCTGTACCCCAGCTCCCTAGCTGATGGGTCACAGGTTGGCTGCATTTGTCCTTAGGTGCAAGTCCTTTCCAAACCCTCTTTGTAGAGCTATGCTTTGCTTTCTAGTAAGCACCTTCTCCCCTTGCCACTTCAGTCCTAGGGTGCAAATGACTTCCCAGCCCTGGTACTGAAATTTCCCTTCTTAAATTCCCTAAACCCAGTCAACATATTTGTAATAGTTTTTTTATTTTTAACTTTCTTCAAATACCCAGTTTGATTGTGCCATCTGTTTCCTGCCAGGTCCCTGAGCAAATATTCATTCGGATTTAATGTATATTTTAAAAATAAACACTGTAATTTTAATACCTCCCAGTACAATTTTTAATTGGAGAATATCTTAATAAAATTTTCTTAGGACTTATCGGGAGACAAATGTTCAGGTTGAGAAATGATACAATATAATTTAAAGCTGTGAATAATTTTAATGAGTCAGATTAATATTGAAATTTGGGGACTAAAGCTGACTGATAGACAAACAAAATATGTTTAAGGAGAGAAGTGCACGACCAGCAAAAAATAGTTGAAGAATTCAGCGTTCCACTTAATAATTGATAAGTCAACTAGATATGCTATCAAAAATGATATAGAACTCTTAAACATAAACACACTTGACCTAAAAGACATCTAGAAAACACTCTTGGCCGGGCGCGGTGGCTCAAGCCTGTAATCCCAGCACTTTGGGAGGCCGAGACGGGCGGATCACGAGGTCAGGAGATCAAGACCATCCTGGCTAATACGGTGAAACCCCGTCTCTACTAAAAAATATTAAAAAAAAAAAAAAAATAGCCGGGCGACGAGGCGGGCGCCTGTAGTCCCAGCTACTCGGGAGGCTGAGGCAGGAGAATGGCGTAAACCCGGGAGGCGGAGCTTGCAGTGAGCTGAGAACCGGCCACTGCACTCCAGACTGGGCGGCAGAGCAAGACTCCGTCTCAGAAAAAAAAAAAAAAAAAAAACACTTTTGCTTACAGTGAAAAATACAGTTGCAACTCTAAAGAAATGTAAATCTGAGGAATAGGCCTAATTTCTAAAGAGGTTATTACATTGTGATATAGCAACAAATTATTGCTTCTTCTTGTAGAAATATTTTGGAAGTATACTTTTACAAGCAATTTATTTGAAATTATAGAATCTGGTTTATGTACATTGAAATGTTCTGGGCACATGCAATCTAATTTCAAGGCCTGGTTGAAATGGTTTACTGATTGAAACATTTAACACTGTTAGAATGATTCTTCAACATGTTCTATAGGGAGTGTGGAAATTCCCTATTGCTAGTAGTTCCCTAGAATTCCCAATAATTGTGTTTTTGAGAATCTTGAGAGACAATGGTGGCATTTACAAACATGCATTCACATGCCAGTTGAAGGCAATAATTATCTTCAAGGGATATCCTTAGCCTGGGAAAAAGAACAGAGCAGACACTGGGCACACATTGGTCTGTAATTACATGTGGGATTCTCTTTTGGAAATCCATGGATATATTCACAAGATCCTTGGCAGGGGAGAGAATGTGATTTACTTTGTATCCAGAAACTGAGTAGGTGTGCTTATGTTAGATTTCATCATTACCAACTAAGTATGGTGGCTTGCACAGTAGTTCAAATATTACCACAACAATTTTTAGCTGTTACTAGTTTATAATTTTACTACAAAAATCACTAGTACACCATTTTGGACCTTTCTGTAAGCAGACACCAAGACACATGCACAATATTTATTGGGAAAATTGTCTTTGAAAAATAAAGGAGAAAGGACAAAGAAGTAGGCAGTGAGAAACTTTCAGACAGTCATCTATAAAGGAAGAAGGAAGGGCTCAAAGTAACTTCTCTCACAGTGCAGCTCTGTGAAATTTCATTCCCTGTCTAATGAGGAGAACAGGAGTAAAGATTTCCCATCAAAAGTTTTCTGTGATCAGCAGGAGTAGTTCAGTTCTATCAACCCCAGAAATCTTAGTCACTGGCTGGGAACACCCATGAGAGAGTATGGCCTTAGCATGAATTCAAAAATGCAACAGATATTTGAAGCCCATTTGCCAACTACACATATCACAGTAACTAGGTTCTCGTGATGGGAGAAATGAGTGGAGCCCCTCAATGACTATCACAGATAGTTCTGGAAAACTCTTTATACTCAAGCATAGGCAAAATATTATATTGTTTGCATGTTCAGAGCCTACTAAATATCAGGATGGAGTTGAAATACGTATTGTCAAATGTGTAATTTATTTAGTGAAAAATTAAAATATCTTCATTACTTAAGGCAGATTACATTTTAAAATCACATGATTGCTAAACTAAAATTAGAGGGAGATAATGATAAAATAGAAGAAAATATGACCAAGTGTTGACAAAAACAAGAAAGAAGAGAACTTAAAAATATATCTTTTGAAGGAAATGGTCCAATTTCTCATTTTTTTAATGCATCTAAAAGTGAAGGACAGATATCACAAGATCTCTCATTAGTGAGATAATGAGATACTCTTCTAAGTAAGAATAAGGGAGAAAATAAGGTGCATGGTCATTTGTGAGAGAACAAACATCACTATTTAAAAAATAAAAATCTCACCAGTGAAAACACACCATTTGTATTTACCATGTGGATTCAGTTTTAAATGATTGTAAACCATGATGAAATGATATTCACATTATAAACATTCCTAAAAATATGGATAAAACACTATTATTAGATAAAGTGTTTTATAGTCAGCTGGTTCTGGAACTATGACCCCCATAACCAAAATCATAGCTGATTTCTTCCTTTGTTACTTGAACATTTTTGTTGTATTTGATATGTTGAAAAATATTTTTGTGACACATGCATAGCACTTAGCAGTGGGAAACCAAGATGAGGTTACAAAGTTTTACTAACTCAGTGACACCCGCTAAGAAGACACGCAAAGAGCAGTAATGAAACCATTACTCTCTGACTCTAAGAATAACACAATAACAAATAAAAAATTTTGACTATTAGTACTTGTTTAGTTCTCTTAGCATAATGCCATATGCTCATATCTCAAAAATATAAACTGGAATTTAACTGTACATATAAGAAAACTACATATATATGTTTTTGCAAAAAATAAAAATAAAACTGACTTGCCTCCACTGACATTTATAGGGTTGCACGTAATGTTATAAATGATAATTACAAAACCGACACCTAATGTAGGCTATTAAAATATCCAAAAGAAGTCATTTAGGAAAAAATAAATTATATGGAGAACTGAAAAGTAAAATTTTTTAAAACTAAAAAACGTAAATGTATAAAAATGTGAATATTCATTTAGCATGCTATGGCATATCCGAATGAGCAGAAACTCTATGTTTTGTTGCTAATTCTGGCCAAAACTATGACAAATTTTAACTTAAAGTCATTAAAAAATTATATTTTTGTAGAAAATTGGATAAGAAGTCACTAAATCCTTTTTATTTTAGAATTAATCAAAACTCTTGTCTGCAATGTTTTTAACATTAGTAGTCATGTATACTGAAATAAATACTCTAGCACTATCTGTTCCTTTATGTGCTTCATACTCATTTTTACATCTACCTATACAACAGCATTTTTGCATTTTGGATTTTTTTAATTAATTAATTTATTTTTTTTTGAGACCGAGTCTCGCTCTGTGGCCCAGGCTGGAGTGAGCGGCGCCATCTTGGCTCCCTGCAAGCTCCGCCCCCCGGGTTCCCGCCATGCTCCTGCCTCAGCCTCCCGAGTAGCTGGGACCACAGGCGCCGCCACCACGCCCGGCTAATTTTTTGTATTTTTTTAGTAGAGACGGGGTTTCACCGTGTAGACCAGGATGGTCTCGATCTCCTGACCTCGTGATCCACCCGTCTCGGCCTCCCAAAGTGCTGGGATTACAGGGGTGAGCCACCGCTCCGGCCCTTTTTGGATATTTTAAAAGACAGTGGAGAACACTGCCCATTTCTCTTAGTTCAGAATTGCCAGAAATTTCTAAGAGAAAGGGAAAAGAGAAAAAAGCAGCAAACTTGTGTTTATATGTGTTTGATACTGTCTGCCTAACTGGTACTTCTGCAAAAGCATCTGACAAGTTTCTATAGGTTTGGCAGAGGGGAGAATGGCACAAAGGCATTAGATAATTTTTTTCTCAAGAACTTATACAAGCAGCTCTTAAAAATCAAACATAATAGCTGAAGACTATAAAAATAGTTAATACATTCTATATATATACGAACATACACATACATCTTTGCTCCATGTCACTAAGGAAAAATACCATGGGTAGTTACTGTACAAAATAAGAGATGCCAATAAAATGTTGGAAGAGAAACAAGCAGATGAACAAGTGATAGCAGGGTATTTCCCTAGATGGCCTTGGGATGACCTAATTCTCCTCTGTTTCTTGCTTGTAGGTCTCAAGAATAACTGTAGAACGTGCTCAAAATGCAATATTTTGAATTAGGAAGGACAGCCTGGGTTTTGTTCCTCTCTCCCCTAGAAGCAGGATGCCCTTCAAAGTTTTGCCCCATAAGTCACATAGTGTCTGAATTATATAACCTGGGGTGAACTGCCTTTCAGAGTCCCTCAACTATTGTGCAAAATGGGGCACACACAGTCAAGACTTTTTCTCCTCTGTGCCGTTTCTTAAGCCTTGGGGATTCTGCTCACGATGGATCCAGTCTTCTGTGCCTTTCAGCCTATCAGTCAGTATTAAACCTGCTTCACATAACTTGTGTGTGAGTGAATTCTGTCACACTGGACTCAGATAAATAGGTAACTGGTGCATGATGGACATAAGCAGTAGCCCAGGATGCAGTGGGAATCATTATATAGATTTCAGTTTCTAGTAGTTGGCATAATAATCATCTTTGCTATTCTCCATGCAGTGAGAGTCCTCTCTTGGGATCCGTAATTACTGAGTCTGCTTTACAGTGATACCTTAGCAGGGAAGACAAAGTTGAAATCTAATTGCTTGCTTAGAGATGCAACACAAAGCAAGTGTATTTACACATAGAATAATAGAATGTTTCTGCCAGTGAAACTCCTAAATACTTGTAAAGAGAAAAGATATGAAAACAGGAAGATTGGTTGAACATTTGTTTGGACACCAGTTAGAATCCCGAATCCTCACATTTGCTCCATGCAGCCATGACTTGTTCTTTCTAACAGTGGCAACATACAGAAAATATCTGCTCCACTCTTGTTTAAGCAGACAGATGTCATGTATGGTAAGAAGACAGAATAGGATGTGGGTAACGTGAGGGCCGTTGATAAAAAGTCAAAATGTAGTAGTGATACTCTTCCAACTTGTATGTCCTTTCTGGATGGACAGCTAAGCTTATATTCCCAGGCAGGGCATATCCTCACATTCTGCTATTTGTTTGCTAAAGTATTATTAATTCAGCACATAGGTATACTAAATAGTAAGCCATATGGAGGAAGGACTGCTCTGAGTGAGAATATCTTAATGCTGGAATAAGTAATTTAAAATAACATTTCAAACTACAAAAGAAATAATTGTGGAGGGAGTCTATTTTTTCTGCACCTTGATGTATCCATTTATTAATTTAAGCAATTATCTATCACATATTGGGTGCATAATTTTCCCTGCTTTTAAACTTGAACTATAATAATTGTAATGTACTGCAATGAAGACAAACATAATTTTGTGAAAAATGCAGCTGGAGCACAGGATATTTCTGGGTGGTCAGGGACTGTATATCTCGGAATTTAACTGGTGAATACAGACTCAAGCAGATATGGGATAGGAGATAATGTTAAATAAATGCGAATAATTAGATGAGATGGAAGATCGGTTGGCCTCTTCAATCAATGCAGATAAAACTCTGGACATTTTATATCCACAGAATGTAAGTCTGTTCATATTAAGGATCAAATGAACAATATCATTTATTGTTACTAAATAAATCTGCATTTGTTAAGGATAGAACCATAGCTGCATTAAGAGAAACTAATGTAAAACCAAATAAGCAGTTAGAAATTGAGTTCAGATAAATAGGTTTAAAAGAGAAATAAGATAGCCAAGAGAGGACTGTAATCTGACTGCTGAGCTGTAGTAAGACATGCCGGAGGGCAGAGTTGGAACACGAGAGGAAGTACCTCAATGTAGTCAAATAGGTTAGGACTCTGGCAAGAAATAATCACTGGAGAAGTGAAGGTCTGCAGACTTATATTACCTAGCGAATCAGGCTGCACACAAATGTCTACTTAGTGCTTAGTCCACACAATTCCTCATGGCATCAAGAGTTATTGAACTTCTATGTATCTTTAAGAAATATAGCCACAGAGATCAATGATAAACAATGGTTGGCAGCGATCCAAAGTCTAGATGTTAATGGGTAAAACACACTAGTTTCTCCCCCATGAGTAAATCCTCTTTTTCATTTTTTTCTATCTTTTAAGATACCCATGTTTTTATTTATAGCACTTATAAAAATATTTCCTTATTCATATTTAATGCAAATTAATTTAGCAATTACAGACCACTTACATTTTCTACCTTCCTTAGCATATTTCCTTTTCCATGTAATTTGTCACCTACAATGGTACGTATTTATTTGTGAATTTACTTATTATTGTCTTTTTCACAAGAATTTAAGCTCCAATTTGGTAGAGATTTTTTGTTTCAATCTTATCTCTATGGGCAACACGTGGAGCAGGAGCCAAATAAATATGTGTTGAATGAAATGAGTACATATTTGCTGAACAGATTGAGAGAGAATAAACATATTTATTTAAGGATTATTATTTAACATTTGTTTTCATCTCTGGATGGCTATCTCTGTAACAATTGAGAGTCTTGTAGTTGTGTTTTGCTTACCATTGCTTAATCAGAGCATATAAAAGACTTAAAAACATTGCAGATACTTGTTGAATGAATGACTAAGTGTTGGAAAATCTGATGTGTTTGTACACTCCTGTTAGGACCAAAAGAAGCTGATATATTAATTAAGTATTATGAGATTCTGGATTCAAGAGTAATGCCTCAGAACCTAGGGGACAAATTGTGATGCAGAGTTGGAAAGAAGATTATTTTCCACCACTCAACATCCCAAGCATAGAACAGTTTTGTGATATGATAGTTTAGAGGTAAAGTTTTCTGATACTATATATACATATATATTATATACTATATATACTGTATATTATATATACATATGCTATATAGTATATATTATATATACATACTGTATATACACTATATACAATATATGGTTTGTATATATTATATATGCATATACTACAAACTATAATATATAGTATGTATATATAGTATAGAATATACATATGTATATATTACCATAAACCAAGATAAGTTTTTTATTTTTACTTGAATTTCTTCCATATACCTCCAAATTTCTATGAAATTTGTTATACTTTCAAAAATCTATTTTACAAAAATCCCTTAATCAGAGCCCATTTGTAGATAACTCCAAGTATCCTCGTTTATTTTGCTATATATCCCAAAATACAAGACTTTTCAGTAGTCAAGTGACAAGCCAATAAGAAAAATAATAATTAATAATAGCTAACATATATCGTGGCTTGTTTTGTGTCAGGAACTTTAGATAAACTGTATCAGTGAATTACAGAGCAATTCCTAAGTTTACAAAGATGGAAACTGAGACTCAGAGAGATTAAAATTTTAGTTACAACTACTACTAAAAGAAATTAAAGCTAGTCTTCTGAAGCCAGAAGACTGTAGTCTCAGAATCTTAAAAACATCATTATATTACTAAGGATGGCAAATTTGTATATAAATTTTTCAGAGCACTCGAACTTTGGGAACTACAGCCAATTAGCAAGCCAGTTAATTTCAGGACGCATCAATAGAGGAGTAGGGCCAGAGAGAGTAAATTAAGGCACTGAGGCCAGAGCACAAGGCTGCTGGACAGAGACAGTTTGTATTAACACTTATCTTGCACTTGTACAACAGCTGAAGAGAGGTTCTCTGCTTCCCAGTGACACTGCCTCACTCTCTCGGTTGCAGTATTTAACATTTTGACTGATAGGAGTTCATAGGTAGTCACCTTGGTCACTGGACACACTAATACCAGATTGCTGGAGATGCTAAGTCTGGTCAAAGTAAAACTTGAGAGGGAAAACTACTGAAGGGGCCTGAAGGCTCATCATATTTGGAAATAATAGTGCATCTATGAGATTGTTGAGCTGACATATTGAGCAAATCTTATTCCTTTTTTATATGAAACCCAATACTGTGTAAGCCATTATATACTGACTTTTTAAAGAAAATTTGTACAAGATTAGTAATTTGAACAGCATTCTACTTCTAGCTCCTACTGTCATGGAAAGTAATGACTATATAGCTTTCTATGGCAGTAATGTAACAGCAGCAGATCTTTCATTAAGTTAATATTAATATTTCCTTAAAGGATACTTATTTGTAATAATAAATAATAAATGAGAAATGTCAAAATTCGTTATTTTTATTTCTGTACTTTATGACTAATGTTTAAGGAATAAAGCGTATGTAAGTATCATAAGGTAGTTGAATGATAACTTGGAAAAGCAACTTGAAAAGGAAAAACTAATTTAAATTATTGTACAACATAAACTATATAAATGTGACTACATCAAACAATATCAAAAAGTTGAATAGATAATATGCCTCCCAAAAGAAGTTACACAACATATTAATACAAAATAGTCTGGGTGCAGGGGCTCACACTGGTAATACCAGTCCTTTGGGAAGCTAAGACAAGCAGATTGCTTGAGCTCAATAGTTCAAGACCATTGGGCAACATAGCAAAACCCCATCTTTACAAAAAGTACAAAAAATTAGCCAGGCATGGTGGTGTGTGCCTGTAGTCCCAGCTACGAAGGGGGGTGAGGTGAGAGAACCACCTGAGCCTAGGAAGTCAAGGCTGCAGTGAGCCATGATTATGCCACTACACTCCAGCCTGGGTGACAGAGTAAGACCTCATCTCAACAAACAAACAAACAGAAAACTTAAACAGTACATTAGAAAGATCACTCATCATGACCAAGTGGAATTTATCCCTGGGATGCAAGGATGGTTCAACATATGCAAATCAATCAACATGATATATTGTATAACCAAATAAGAGATTAAAACCATATGATTATTTCAATTGATGCTGAAAAAGCATTTGATAAAATTCAGTGTTGCTTCACGATAAAATCTCTCAAAAAACTGGGGATGACACGGGAGGCGGAGCTTACAGTGAGCCAAGATCACACCACTGCACTGCAACCTGGGTGACAGAGCAAGAATCCATCTCAAAAAAAGAAAAAAAAACAAAAACTGGGGGTGACAGAAATGTACTTCAATATAATAAAAGCCATATATGACAGACAGACCCACACCTAGTATCGTACTGAATGGGGAAACCTTAAGACCTTTCCTCTACGATCTGGAACAGGATAAGAATATCCACTGTCATTATTTTTATTCAACATATTACTGGAAATTCTAGTTAGAACAATCAGACAAGAGAAATAAAGGGCAACAAAGTTGGAAAGGAAGAAGTCAAATTATCCTTATTTTCTGATAATATGATCTTATATTTGGAAAAAACTCAAGACTCACAAGAAAATTATTAGAACTAAAAAACAATACAGTAAAGTTGCAGGATACGAAATTAACATACAAAAATCAGTAGCATTTATATATGCCAACAGTGAACAATGTGAAAGAGAAATTTAAAAAGTAATCCCATTTATAAAAGCTACACATAAAATTAAATACCTTGGAATTAACAAAAGCAGTGAAAGCTCTCTATAATAAAAACTGCAAAACATTGATGAAGGAAATTGAAGAGGATACCAAAGAAAAAAAGGGAAAATATTCCATGTACATGGATTAGAAGAATCAAAAAATTAAAATGTTCATACTACTCAAATCAGTCTACAGATTTGATACACTCCCTGTCAATAGCAATACACAGAAATAGCATTCTACCAATAGCATTCTACACAGAAATAGAAAAAACAATCCTAAAATTTACAAGGAACCACAGAGACCAGAATAACCAAAGGTATCATACCTAAGGTAAAAGAACAAAACTGGGGGAATCACATTACTTAACTTCAAATTACACTGCAGAGACAGCATGATACTGGCATAAAAACAGACACATAGACCAATGGAACAGAATAGAGAACTCAGAAACAAATCCACACACATACACCGAACTCATTTCTGACAGAGGTGACAAGAACATACACTGAGGAAAAGACAGTATCTTCATAAATGGTACTGGGAAAATGGAATATCCATATGCAAAAGAACCCATGTGCAAAAGTAGACCTCATCGCTCACCATACACAAAAATCAAATGAAAATGGATTAAAGACTTAAACCTAAGACTTCAAACTATAAAACTATTACAAGAAACCATTGGAGAAAATCTCTAGGACATTGGTCTAGGCAAAGATTTGAGCAATACCCCAGAAGCCAGGAAACCAAGCCAAAACTGGACAAATGGGACCACATCAAGTTTAAAAAGCTTCTGTGCAGCAAAGGAGACAATAAAAAAACTGAAGAGACAGCCCACAAAATGGGAGAAAATATTTGCAAACTACCCATCTGACAAGGGATTATTAACCAGAACATATAAGGAGCTCAAACAACACTATAGGAAAAATAACTAATAATCTGAGTTTTAAAATGGGCAAAATATTCAAAATATTTGAATAGACATGTCTCAAAAGAAGATATGTACATAGCAAACAGACATGTGTAAAGGTGCCCAATGGGTGGGGCACAGTGGCTCACGCCAGTAATCCCAGAAGTTTGGGAGGCTGAGGCGGGTGGATCACCTGAAGTCAGGAGTTGGAGAACAGCCTGGTCAAAATGGTGAAACCCCATCTCTATTAAAAATACAAAAAATAGCTGGGCATGGTGGTGGGTGCCTGTAATCTCAGTTATTCAGGAGACTGAAGCAGGAGAATGTCTTGAATCCAGGAGACGGAAGTTGCAGTGAGCTGAGATTGCCCCATTACACTCTAGCCCAGGCAACAGAGCGAGACTCCATCCGGGAGGAAAAAAAAAAAAAAAAAAAAAAAAAAAAAAAAAAACTACTCAACAACGGGGATCATCAGAGAAACGCAAAGCAAAACTAGTATACTCTATCATCTCACTCCAGCTAAAATAGCTTATATCCAAAAGACAGGCAATAGATGTGGAGAAGAGGGAACCCGGTACACTGTTGGTGGGACTGTAAATTAGTACCACTACGGAGAGCAGTTTGGAGGTTTCTCAAAAAACTGGAAATTGAGCAGTCCATAAGATCCAGCAATCCTACTGCTGAATCCATACTCCAAAGCAAGGAAGACAGTATATGAAATGGATATCCACACTCCTCTTTGTGGCAGCACTCTTTACAATAGCTCACTTTTGGAAGCAACCCAAGTGGCCGTCGCCAGATGAATGCATAAAGACAGTGTGGTACATAAGCACAATGGAGTACTATTCAGCCATGAAAAAGAGTGAGATCCAGTCATTTGCAACAACATGGATAGAATTGGAGCTCATTATGTTAAGTGAAATAAACCAGGCACCGAAAGACAAACATCACATGTTCTCACAATGTGCTTATTTCACATTGCATGCCTGTATCAAAATACCTCATGTACCCCATAAATATATAGACCTACTAGGTACAAAAATTTTAAATAAGTAAACTATTTTTAAAAAGTCTTTTCTCAAAAAATCCATTGAAAATTGTGAAATCCCTTTCAAAACAAGAGTTGGGGTCCACAGGTATATTGGAACATCATTTGAATGCGTTTTTCTTTTAAATTATTTTTATTTCTGTGTATGATACAGTCATTTTTGATTGTCACTAATTGATACTTTTGAAGTATACATCTCTTTACTGGTAGTCTATCATCTTTCCACTGATGGATGACCTTCTGTTATTAGAAAAATTAAATTCACTTCTCTGCCACACGATGATTTATTTAAAATAATTCTTGTTTGAAATACTTTTATTCAGAGTTCATATTTCTTTAATGAATTTTTCACTGCATCAAATCATGGCATAACGGATTTTATGTACCTTGGGGCTAAAGTACATCAAAATATATGAGCAGTGAAATTTGAGGGCATCCTTCTTAGGACATTAAGAAAAAGGAGAATATAGTTTGAAACACAGTTTCTTATTGGTTAAAAACGATTCAGAAAACGTATATCTCAAAAATGAATAATTTATTAAAGATGTCTATTATGTCTACTTATTAGAAAGCATGGCAAATTATTTGAGATCAATAAGAGAAGAACATTTATTTCTAACTTGTATATAAATAAAACATTTGAAAGAGATTTCTATTTAATTTTGTGGATAAGTACTGTGATCATAAATATATTGTCTTTTGTATTTTTGAATTTATGAATTCTTGGTAAAAAGTTACATTCAGAAATCATGTATCTGAATCTCTCTCTGTTTCTTTCTCAGTTGCTTTCTGTCTCTGTCTTTCTCTCGCTTTGTCTTCCCCCACCCCAAAACATATATGTACAGCCATACACACATACATATACACCCGTACACACATACATATACGCCCGTACACACACACATATATCTCAGTTTATCTACACCTTTAGTGAGTTTCAATATAGAGTGGAGCTAATATTTGGGCTGAGAAATAAGATTTTGGTATGTATCTACTTTTTTTAAAATACTCTGTATTTTCACATATAATGGCTGGTGATATTGTAGGTAGTATAACTAAACTGTATTATAGCAACACATGCTTTTTGACACCAGGGTCCTTGCCTAACTCATGGCTTTATTCTTAGGTTTATTAGAGTAACTGCCTTATAGATAGATAATAAATAATTATTAAGTAAATGCTTGTGTTTAAAAAATGTGAATAATTTCAGGAGGAGGATAGTTTTAAATGTATTTAGATACTTTGTTATAATTATGTTCATTAAATGGGAGTTTTTTTGATTTGTTATATATTACATTTCATAATTTATAATATTTGAATCAAATAAAGGACCTCAAAGTATCTTATAAAATCTGAAAATTAAATGATGAGAAAAAGTTTTCCTCACATTTATAATTTATTGCATAACATTCACATTGCTTTTAAAAAAAGCATTTCTGTGTGATTGAGAGAGAATGAGGAAAAAGTAGAAAAAAATAAATATCACTTAACTCTGGTAATATTATTTTATATTATTCTGACAAGCCATTCAGAAAAAATACTCTGTGTGCTATGTATTATTGATGGTGCAGATTGTAGTGAAACATTGCATCATTATTTAAAAAAATAAATACTCATCGAAAACTCAATTATTTGCTTTTTATTCATTTAAAAGCTTTGTGCTTGTGTTTTCTTTGCTTTCTATTGCATAAATACATACAAACAATTAATAATCTCCTCTTCCAACTCCTCAGGTAATTCGTCTTTCATGTAACTGAACCAAATCTTGATTTTGAAAAATTTATCAACTTTATACATTAAATATTATTTATTATTTTTATATAATACAACATATTCTATTTGTGTAGAATATATAATATAATATATTATAAATAATAATAGGTTTTTGCACTTGAATATTTTCACATATAGCAGAATCATACTGGCTAAAATAATCTACAAATCGACAGCAGAGGGCACCCATTTCCCGCTTTGAAGAAAAACTGAACTACTTCCCTCTAAACATTTTTCCATAAACGTGTATTGCTTTGTCAGTTTATTTAGAAAAGAAAGAAAGCATATTTGCTTTTTCTCCCAAAAAACATTAAGGAAGAGAAACAGAATTGATAAATACGTGTGGTGGAATCAATTATGAAAATAAACTCTAATAAATTACAAAACAGTAAACAGTTTCTAAAGAAAATACATGTAAAAATCTATTATCTATTTATCTTCATTATCATCACGCATAATTTAGGTATTGTTTTTATCTATATTTATAGCTATGTACCTGTAACTGTTACTTATGCTTATTATAGTAAATCCTTACTTCTGATGTATTATTATTATTATTGATAACAATCTTTGTAATTTTGTAGAGCAACTACACAGAAATGATCTGCTTTAATTGAAATACTTACACACATCTACTGTGCATAGTTAAATCTGTCTATGCTCATGAGTGTGTGTGTGTGTGAGACAGAGAGAGAGAGAGACAAAGAGTGAAAAACTGTTCAATATTTTGGAGTTGTAAAACATTTTGATATAAATGAATTATTAGACTGTTCTTTAAACACATTTAAGAGAAAAGAATAGAGCCTTTAATGCAAATAGACACTTTTCAGTAAATCACTAAAGTCAAGATTTTGATTTTAATATGGAATTCAATAAAAATTTTTGCATTCACTTTAGCTTTAAATAACTTCCTTTGGTCTACATTGTATTTTATTTATCTAATAAAGAACAGGAGGAAATATTATTGATTTGATAGCCAGAGGCTTATATTATGCGAATCAAGTCAGTCTCTTTGGAGTTTACCCTGCTATCTTTTTGGAATAAATTGTCCCTTAATTGGTGAGCATAGAGAATATTATTTTAATAAATATTTAATGAAAAAAGATGTTTTATCTATTCATTAGACACCTTAGTAATATATGTTCATTAGAAGAAAATGAATAAGAGTATTTAATATTCTTTGTTTACAACAGATGACATAGTAGAATATATTAATATGTAAGTTGTGACCTTCACACTTTGCCAGTTTTAGAAACAATGTGTAAGTTGCCCTCTCATACTGTCTTCTATGCTTTATGTTAATTTATTTTCAGCTACATAAATTAAATTAACCTTTCGTGATAGTCATATATAATCTGTAATTAGGAATATAAATATTTTAAGAGTATGTTTTTCTTTAAGTTAAGAATTTTAAGGTTAAAAACATATTGATCAAAAGTGAGTATGTCGTGAGGTGGGGGAAGTGGGAAGGGACAGCATTATGAGATATACCTAATGTAAATGACCAGTTGATGGGTGCAGCACACCAACATGGGACATGTATACATATGCAACAAACCTGCATGTTGTGCACATGTACCCTAGAACTGAAAGTATAATTTTAAAAAAAGTGAGTATTGTAAATAATATATTTAATCCCTAATATATTGAATTTTTAAGGAAATAAATTAATAGGAAGATGTCTACAAAGCACCCATGATTTTTTTCTTGAAGATATAATTTTAAATTTGGAAAATGCCCAATGAATTCAGTTAAATGAGAAAAATAAACAAGCAAAATACACACAAATTTAAATAGAAATTGAAAATCAAGTATTTAGTTAATATTGTATACCAAAATTTTCTTTTACTTATTCCCACTAATTTATTGGCATATTAAACATTTCAAATTTTTAAATTAGAATTTAATAAAATCTATAAGATATGAATGATATGGCCTTCTATATATGTTTGAATTATAGTAATAGCAGTTATAATTTCCTTTACTTAAAATTAAAATGTGGATGATTACATGACTGAACAGTTTTTAAACAGGATTTTTAACACAAACATCTGAAACGTTCACTTGTGAAAACATTTTTAAGATTTAAATAAATAAAATATTTAGAATTTGATTTCCTTAATTTCATAATTAGAGATTAGTTAATAAAATAGAAGAAAAGAGTTTATATTATTTATTGAAATATGTAATTATTTTAAAGATGTTGTTGCTGGAAATAAAGTACATATTTTGAGCTCAAGTTGCTACTCTCAGAGGTGGATATGATGCTGTGAATGATGAAAATAAATTAATGTACCCTGAATAAAAATAAACAATATCACATAAGTCCTACTGTTCACAAAACACTTTTGAGATAGCTAAAGTTATGAAACATACTAAACTCTTCTTAAAATTCTATGATAAATATATTATTATTTCTCATAAATAAACAATAGTGAGAAGCAAGACATGAGACAGTTTTTTGAATATTTTTGTTTTGGACTTTATAGTCTTATCAAATAGAAAAATTATTTCCTGGACAATATAGAATTGAGACAAATTTACATGTTTTTAGGAAGAATACGTGCTAGATATTAGTAAACAAAAAAGACATAGGCACATTTAGGTTTGTTTTTAACAATGTTAAACAGTAAAGGTTTTAAAATTGATAACTCCCATCTGTATGTATTTCACTGTGTATTTTCCATAGAGCTATACATTCTAAATGCCTTTCATTGTGACTGTCATCTATCTCCATAACTTCAAAACTGTTCTTTGATATTTATTACATTCAACTTTCTTGAATAGTGCCATAGGCTTAGCAATGAAAATATGTTTAGTAGGAATAGTAATGTTGATGGAATAGTGACATTAGTTTTCCAGTTGGTAGATGTTATACTTTTCCTTCTCTGATTTGTCTTTTGTTTTCTATTTACCATCTATTTAAAAAAAAAAAAAAGTTGATTTTAATCATATAGGTTTGGGCAACAGTTTTCTATGCAAAATGACAGATGATTCAAAGTGCCAGCAGTCTTACAAATCGATGCAGATAGCCACACGATTGACCCAGTTATTGCAATCAGTATAGATTTTGAACAAAGCATCAGCTGTGCCACAGTCTATTTGGCCCCAGAAACTGCATCATTTTTCTAGGCCCTATCTTTTAGAAATGGAGGTGTTGGACTGAATAGGAATTCTCAAAAAGTCATTTAATCAATAAAGCAGAAGGCAATGAATGACAAGGAAACTTGTGTGGACAGAAGCAAGCCAACTGCTCTTTATGGTAGTAAATATGAGACAAAGCATTCCTAGTTTTAAATAAAAACAATTGTGTTTTATAATAAAGTAGCTTATTAGTTAATTAGGATGAATAACCAAAGTTCAATTAAAGACAGTCAAAATATTGTAAGAACTAATAATGCAAGGTGTTAGAGGAATAAGAGTAGATTTTTAGCCTTATGTTGAGCTCTTTGCTTTATCACTCCCTTTACATCCAGCTTTTTCTGTTTCTTTTAATGGCTGAATCATGGAAGTGCAACTTCAATCACATTCAATTTATATTTTTCTTTTACTTCTTCCATTCAATTAATATGTGATTAGATATTCTATTACTATCTCAAATACCAGCCCCTAAAAGACATTGTACTAGCTGCTTGTCACACTGTATCTCATTTCATTTTCCTATGTTTATGAGGTAGGTTATATAACTAGTTCTTGGTCTCAGGTAAAAATATTACAGTATTCTCATAATGAGCAAATAAAAAGCAAAGGCCTGAATTCAGGCCTATCTTCCTTCAAGATGATTTTAACAATGACATAACACTGTACCCTGAAAAATTCAAAACTACTTTTGTCTTCTGTGCATCAATGCTTTTCTATTTTCTACCTCCACTAACTTAATCTATTGTGTGTGTTTTGAAATGTTTTCTATCTCTGATTTATCTCAAAATGTAATGTATCCTACTAAGTATAATTGGAATAATATTTCTATATCATCTATTTCCTCAAAAATACTTTCAGAATTGCTTAGAATTAAGAATATTTAGTAAAATTAAAATATTGCTCACACAAAAATTGAATAGAACTTTCCTTAGGCAAACATATCACTTTTTACTATTAGAATACAAATATTGTCAGAGTAATATTTTAGAATGAATGTCTAAATCAGGTATTTTCTTCTTAGAAGATGCTCAAGTATATTTTTTCTGAACTGAATTTATACTATAACAAATACTTTTATAATGTCTTCAAGTGAAGAATTCTTTATTATATGATATAAAACACTTGAGAGCAAAAGAGGATATGTAGCTTTTTAAGTTGGCATTTGAGAACAACAACCAAAAAAGTCCCTATATTATTTACATTCCAAAGCAGAGTGATAAGAAGCTTTCTACTAAGAAAAATGCTTAATGTAAGTAAGTTTGAAATAGCCTGAATTGACTTTCATGGTGATAGAATAATAAGTATCAAAATGGTGAAAAACATTTAATAGCCCTCTGTTGCAGGAAAAAATAGAGAGTTATTTACATTGTTCCCTTAAGTCTTGATATTTTAGATAGTTTGTTCAAAATAATTTCATATATTTTCATTATGAAAGCAAATACTTGTTCTGTAAGCCTAAACATAAACTCAGAAAAGTTATTGGGCACTGTGAATCTTTTACTTCATGTGAGGCTGTACAAAATTACTTTGACGTGAATAATGCCAAAATTTGAATAAGTGGACTGTGACCTTTGAATTAGAGAAGAGTGCCTACCAAATCACCAATCAGCACTGTCTAGTTCAAATAGAATCCTCCTTGAAAAGCGTCTGAAGTGATTTCATAATCATAAAAGGAAAGATGATTTCACTTTTAATTCCTTTTCAAGCCCATTATTTTTAATTTTGATGTGCTTATTTTTTTTTTTCAGACGGAGTCTCACTCTGTTGTCCAGGCTAGAGTGCAATAGCATGATCTTGGTTCACCGCAACCTCCACCTCCCAGGTCCAAGCAGTTCTCTTGCCTCAGCCTCCCAAGTAGCTGGGACTACAGGCGCCTGCCACCACACCTGGCTAATTTTTGTATTTTTAGTAGAGATGGGGTTTCACTATGTTGGCCAGGTTGGTCTTGAACTCCTGACCTCAGGTGATCTGCCTTCCTCAGCCTCCCAAAGTGCTGGGATTACAGGCGTGAGCCACCACGCCCAGCCAGTGTACCTCTTGAGCAATACAAATTTAAATTTAAAACTTTAAATTTTAGTTTTCTAATTAAATAAAATGTATATGGACTTAAAACTTGAATTATTGTTAATTCAGAATTATATACATTATTATTTTTACTGTAATATTAGGAATTTTTTAAGTCAAAATTTTAGCATTCTTTTCCAGCAATTATTAAGCAATTTTAACCTCATTTAAGGACTCAAATACACAACTAAACATTAGCTGTGACTTCTCTTATTACTCATATCTATCCCCTATTTAATTTAATATACTTCATACTGTTTTATTGACTAGATCTGTATGTATGTCTCTACAGTCAAGTAAAATATGGTTATACCCCATCATCTAGGCATGAATGTAATATAAAATATTTATTAGCATTTAATATCTGCCAACCTCAGGAACATGTTCTATACCTATAATATTGCATCTTAGAAACATAACCCAATTATGTAAATATGACTATGTGACAGAGAGGGTTATGTTTACACAGCTAATTAATTTCTATAATTTTATAATGCTTGTGACAAAAATGAGTTTTGAACCCAAATGTGTTTGTGCCCAAAGACCAGGTTATTCAACGTGTTACAACCTTATTACCAAACGATATCACACAAAATAGCTTCTTACTAAATGCTTAATGTGTTTATACTTATCTAAACCAGGGATCAGAAAACTCTGGACCATGGGTCAAACGCTG
Organism: Rhinopithecus roxellana; assembly: GCF_007565055.1. Taxonomy (NCBI): domain Eukaryota; kingdom Metazoa; phylum Chordata; class Mammalia; order Primates; family Cercopithecidae; genus Rhinopithecus; species Rhinopithecus roxellana. The sequence goes on along the minus strand of NC_044549.1, from coordinate 5,054,565 downwards.
CCCACTTCCTGTTTTTGTAAATAAAGTTTTATTTGAACATATTCCTATTCATTAATTTATGTATTGCTCATGGGTTCTTTCCCAGTACAGTGGCATGGTTTGTTAGTTACACCAGACATAATATTACCCACAAAGTCGAAAATAGTTACCTTTTAGAAAAAGCTTGCCAATCCTTGATGTAAACTATATTACATAAATCTCTGTGTAAAAAGGTACCTGTGACTGTATATCAACATGAAGATGACCACATAGATTTTATCATTTTAGTGATTATAAATTATGTAAATTCCTTCCCTAAATACCTCCTTCATCCACTGTGGCAGACTGAATAATGCTACTCCCATCCAACAATGTCTACACCCTAATCCTCAGAATCTGTTAATGTTACCTTATATGGCAAAAGAGATCTTGTCAATGTGATTAAATTAAGAATGTTGATGTGGAGGGGATATTCCTGGATTATTCAGGTGGGTCCCAAATATAATCATGAGCATCCTCCTGAGATAGAAGCAGATGATCAGAGTGGATCATGGAAGACAGTAGCAAACACTTTTTGATATGCTTTGAGGATGAGGAAAAGGCACTAGCCAAGGAATACAGGGGACTTAGAGAAGCTAGATAAAACAAAGAAATGGAATCCCTCCAGAGCCCCAAGAAGGATCCAGCCTGGTGACCCCCTGACTTTGGCCCAGTGAAATTGATTTCATACTTCTGCCCTCAATTGGTGTGGTTTTAAGCCACTAAGTTTTTGGTAGTTTGTTACAGCAGCAATAATAAACTAATACACTCTCTGAATGAGACCTGAAATCTTTTGAATTTGTAAGACATATTTTCTATAAGAAAATTCTTATTGGGTAACAATGACACCTCTGAACATCTGACAGTGGCAATGGATAATTTCCACAGAAGATTTTGAACATTATATATACATAAATTTTTGCATTTAATTTCAGAGTTTAATATACCCCCCATATAACTTATTTGTGGAGTTCCTTGAGTTCTATGGGCTTGAAATGCTATGCCTGTAATTAAATTGGCTTGGTTATAGCTATCAAGAAAATGATGAAAATTGTGCTTTATCTGTTTCTTGATCAATATATGTTGGTGTTGTTTATCTGATTTTATGTCTCCTCCCTCTAGAAAGAAAACACTCTGAGAGCATAGGCTATTTATCAATCAATAGGTGGTTCCTAGAAAAACCACACATACACTTAATAAGTTTTGGTGAAAGAATGAATGAATACATAGATTGATGAGCAAATATTGAGTTGTTTTGAACTTCTTTGTGTTTAATATAAGGAATCCTAGATATTTATTAAATAGTGAGTGGACAAAAATAAAGTTGACAGCAGTGTAGAGCAGAAAATGGATTAAATTCAAAATGACAATGTGTAAACATTATAGTAAAATTAAATTAAATTAAAAACTGTTAGGAGTCTAAGTGATGCAAATTTAGTGATTTGTTTATCAAAGCAAATTTTCATCTCAGCTCTCCAAAGAACAAATCTCCCAAATTTGATTTGGGAAGCTTTTAAAAGATTATGATTCCTAAGGTTTCTTAAACAGTTACACATACAAGGCCCCCAAATCTGGGTTTTATAGAACTTTCAAAGTGATTTTATGGAGAAATCAGATTTGACAAATCTGAATTGACAAGCAATGCTTGAATGCACGTTTCTCTTTCCGTCCATACCTTTCTTATTATTGACCACTAAGGACAAAATACTTTGCAAACGTATCTGAGTAACAACACACCTGGGGAAATGATTACAATTTAGACTCATAATCCCTTCTTGGGATATTTTGATTCAACATTTCAGAATCAGTACCCAGAAGTAAGGAAATATAGTAGACATCTTAGGAATTTACAATGGCTTAATAACTTGAGAAATTCTATTCCAAGTAACATATTTTGATGAAATAATTAGTATATATAACTGCACTCTTCATTTTGACCAGACAATAGGTAGTATGCATTGAAAGGCTTTTCTTTTTTACGTTTTGCAACCAGATATGCTAAACATTTTCAACTAAGCTATTCAAAGTAACAAAATCTTTTATTTCCTACTAAACAGTGAGCAAATGTTTTATTGTGGCATACACACACAAACACACACAGACACACACAGATACATATCCATGCACACATACACATATAGCATTTTCTTTTTTAAAAAATCAAAGCTTTATTTTGGCTTTTCAATGACAATATTTAAAAGGGCTATTATTTTAAAAGTCATCAGCCTCTCAGGACTTAGTATGAAGAAGATCCAGTTTCTATTAAAAAATGGGAATTGCTGTGTAAACTAGGTAGCACTGGAAATTTTAGTACGTGTTAGCAATTGCCCATTACGTTAATGTTTGTGAATTTAAAAAAATGAGTAAAAAGATTATGTTGATTTGAAATACTACTGAATTCCATGGTCTCTTTTCTTGTCATTAACTTACTTCTAGATCTCCTCTACCTTTTAGCAAATTGAACCTGAGTTTGGCATTTTTTAATGTCAGTGCCCTCCAACTACAGGTTGAATATTCCTAATCTAAGATGCTTGGGACAAGAAGTGTTTCTTACAGATTTCATATTTTGCAGGATCTGGGAATATTTGAATACATGTAATGAAATGCCTTGGAGATGGGACCAAAGTTAAAACACAAAATTCATTTTTATTTCATATATACATAACCTGAAGGTTATCTTATGTAATGTTTTAAGTAAATTTGTGCACCTGTCACTTGAGGTCAAGTGTGAATCTTTCACTTCTGGTGTCATGTTGGCACTCAAAAAGCTTCAGAGTATGGGGCGTTTTGAATTGTATATTTTCAGATTAAGGATGCTCAACCTGTATATGTATGGCACTATGGTATGAATGTTTGTGTCCCTCCAAAATACATATGTTGTAATCTTCACTCCCAAAATGATCATACTAGGTTGTGGGGCCTTTGGGAGGTGGTTGTGTCATAGGAGTGGAATCTGCACAAATAAAATCATTGCTCTTAGAGGAGAGGGCCAAAAGACACCCCTCTCGCCTTCCACTGTATGAGGTTAGGATGAGAGTATAGCTGTCTAAGAGGAAGCAGGTTCTGACCAGACACCGAATCTGCTGGCACCATGATCTTGGACATTCCAGCCTTCAGAATTGTAAGAGACAAATTACTAATGACTGTTGTTTATCATCACATAGTTTGTGGTATTTTGGTACAGGAGCCTGAATGGCTTAAGAAATGTGACAATAGTTAAAATAAAAGCCAGAGAAAGTTATGTCTATTCATCTATATTTTAGGAAGATAGGTATCAGTATAGACTTGGCAGAAATGATTTTCATGTGGCAATTATTGGGTGAGGTTAGATTGCTGTATTTTATGTAACCAAAATTAAGTCTTCCAGCCAAGGCATTGTTACCAAAAGATTGTTTTTAGACTTTCATGTTTGCCTGTGCACACTCATATTTTCAACTTTATATATATATTATACATATATATTTACATAATTATAACATTATGTATAATTATATACTTATTTATTTTCCATTTTTTATATGGAAATTTGACAGACTACATCTTTAGGATATTTTAAAACCATAGTCTTTTTGTAAATTAATTATTCGTATTTAGCTTTATTTATGTATGTTTATATTTGGCCTTTTGTTTTTTGTTTTTTGAGTTTCACTCTTGTTGCCCAGGCTGTAGTGCAGTGGGGCAATCTTGGCTCACTGCAACCTCCATCTCCCAGGTTCAAGCGATTCTTCTGCCTCAGCCTCCCGAGTAGCTGGGATTACAGGCGCATGCCACCACTCCCGGCTAATTTTTGGTATTTTTAGTAGAGGCGGGGTTTCACCATGTTGGCCAGGCTGGTCTCGAACTCCTGATCTCCGGTGATCCACCCGCCTCGGCCTCCCAAAGTGCTGGGATTACAGGCGTGAGCCACTGGTCCCAGCCTATATTTGAACTTACAATATTTTACTGTTATGTGTTTGTTTTTCACAGTATTTTTCCATGTACTTAGTCCCACGAATAACTAAAAATTAATTTTGAACACAGAACTTCATTTTATAATCTTTCAGTTCCTAACAGTTAATTTTTAAAAGTCTGGTATATAAAGGAAGCTCAAAAATGTTATGGAATACATGAATTAATTCTTGATTGCTATTCTTGACTTCCATCATTTATGCAGTAAACTCGGGAACTCTGTAGTGTTCCAAACTTTATTTTCTCCATATCAAATTTGTATGTTTTCACAGAACTAAATTTCTGGCCTTTTAAACCCTCTTTTCTTTTATTTTTTTCCTTCATCGTAATGGACCATTTTTGGAACTGACGCTATTGAATATGTGATGTGCAAATAGTGAAGTCACTAGAGTGCAGTGCATACTCTGCATATGCATTTTAGGCTAAAAAGAATGGTTAGTTGTTAAGGTAGCTTCAGTAAATATAAGTTCGTTAAGAGCAGTCAGAAAGAGAGAAAATCATCTATGTTGCCGCCTTGGCAGGCCTCAGAGAGCAGAGGTTGTGGCGTATGGAAGAGTGTGCTTGCACTTCCTGGAACAGCAGTGCGGGTCCCGCTCCAGAAGCTGGACTCCCCTGCTGCCACCCAGAGTTTTTCAGAAGCGTACACTTCCCATCTTACTGCGGTTCTGCCCTATTTGGTATTTAAGCTTCAAGCACCTTTTTGCTTCATTGCTCTGCTCTCCGGGACTTGTTTCTAGCCCTTGGCTTCTGCTTCCTCCTAGATTCTTCCGCCTTGAACTTCTCTGTTCCCTGCATTCCTGCCTTTCACTCCACTCTGCCACCTGGATGAGAGGCTGAGGACCAGTTTCCCTCACAGGAACCTCCTTCTGTACCCCAAATCCCTACATTAAGAAGCTGTGGTCAGAGTGGTGGCACACTGATGTTAGAAACTCAGGAGACTGCGTGAGTCACCCTTCAGAATAGGATATAAGCATGGCCAGTGCATGCATTTTCTCAGATGAATACACATCTATTAAACAAGCTGCATAGATTCTCCAGAGCATTCAATATAATTTTTCTCTGTATTTTTCCTGTAAAGATATGCCATTAGACAAATGAATTGAAACATGTTTACCAAAGCTTCAATGCAGAAATCACATCTACACAAAACTGCATCAAGTGGGGAGCTCACATCATATTAGGGATTAGCTGTCATAATCAGAAGAGGCCACGTAAGTATTTCCTCTGATAATCTAGCAAAACACAGGAAATCATCCTTTCATTGGTGGTGGGGGAACCTTTTCGTAAGATATATGGGAAATACTAAGAAGAGGAATTTAAAGCAACCTCCTTACATGTAGCACTCCGAGATATATACACACATGGATTCTTTGGAGACTCTACTTTCCAGAGAGGCTAAATTGTCAGTGATTTAATTGCTCCTGGGATTGAAAGGTGATCTTGTATTTTGCCTCCAGTGACAGGTGCTATCCCTTTGTTATAATTTGAACCCCTGGGTGTTAAAACATTCATGGCTTTTTTATTAGGAAATCTGCATACTCCTCCATCCATGTTTATTCATAATTCTCTGATGAGTTGCAGACAAGCTCACTGAGAACTTAAGCTTTGACATTTTCGTCAGAAATTACCGCCACACCCACAAACAGAAAAAACTAGGCTTGTTTGCGTTTATATTTTAAAATTTTGTGAAATAGTTTATGTTAGTATTTTGGGTCTTTCGAAATTAAGTGTATTGTGAACTCTTGCACTTTCTAATGGAATCTTTAAGCAATTATTATGTAGTGAATATATATGTAAAGTCTATATTAGACTGGTTCTAAAATGTGTGCACACCAGAGGGCATCATAGCTTTTATTCAAAGCTTCTTTAGACATTTTCTTTTAAAGTGAGCTTTATATTTTTTAACCTTTTTCTCTTTAGAATTATTATTCTTTTTCACTATAATATTCATAAAACATGTTTAAACAATATTTATCCAAGTATATTGAATGAACAAAAATATCATAATTAAATGGGAAAATTAAAACAAGCCATTATAATGACTGTCTAACATCTTAGATTTCTTCCTGTTTTTGACCTTCTTTTTCCTTTATCTCAGGACAATTACTACTGTTTGTATTTTTCTGATAATACATATACTATTGCAATAATTCTGTTCCTAGACTACTTTTGAAACCCCCTCCACTTTTAAAACTCCTTTGTCTTCTTGTTTTGCGGGGTACATTCTTATTGAAACAGAGCTCCATTTGATTGATCCATTCAGACAGCATTCATTGAATACTGGAGGAACAGGACTCAGATACAGCCTTCCAGAACTCACTTTCCTGCAGAGAAAAAAATGGGAACACATATGATGACCCTTCAATGTGATGAGTACTGTGTCCCAAAGTGCTGAGGGAACTCCTCAGATGGGTCCCTCATCGAGCCTACCAGCTATGGAGAGTGAAGTGATACACGGACAGATGGCGAAAGCTGAGCCAAGATTTAAAGTACAATTAAAAAGTTAATCAGACACTATGACAAGCCTTCTTATTTTTTTCCAATGATTTTAAAATAAAATTTGGAATCGCTCACAGAAAAACACAGATAATTAGAGATAAAGAAAATGTTCTTTATTTGTTTGGATTTCACAATTGTCATGCAAAAACAAATATGAGCAAATGAAAAGCTAGAGAAACTTCTAAAACCAGGTGATTTTATTAGTTGCTTTTTTTCTCTATGTTTTTACATGATATGATTATAACTTTTAAACAGTAAACCTCCTGGGTGATTATAAATTTAGCGTGAAATAAAATATTTATAGCAACAACAAAAAGGTATAAAGGACAGAGTCAGAGGAAGCAAAGTTGTCAGGGTCACATATCCTTGGGAGGACGTTCAAGTAGACACATAAGTTGTAAGTCAGTCTTTGGCAGGGAAAAGGTAAATCTATTTAAAAAATACATGTCAACAATAGTTTATCTCGGGAGTCTTTTCCAGTTGTATTCAACTAAATGTGATCTTTCCTGTTGGGGAATGTTGTTTCTGTCTTGCAATTCTAGTCTTACATTTTTATTTTTTTCTATTAAATGATAAGCTTCATGACAGTACTGATTTATCTGTTGATCTCCAACAGTGTTTAGTTTAATTCTTAGAATAGAAGAAGCAATGCTCAAAAATATATGCATTGCTTAGCTTAAGAGGTATCTATCGACATGAATATAAGAATTGAACATACTTCTATTTAAAATGTAAATTTCAAAATGCCAGACTTCATACTTTTAATTACAATTTTGCTGCCAATTAGTCTTGTTACCTTAATTAAGTGATTCAAAATATTTCTGGTTCTTCACCTGTTAAATAATGGAGTTGAACTAGTTAATCATATGCTTGATCATTTAATTTGTGCCAGGAACTGGAGTAAAGCATTTGCACATGTTATCTAATTTACCCTTGATAACAACTCTTATGAGATGGTGTGGTAATAATCTGCATTTATTCCAAGGGCCCTAAAGTTACTTGGATCATAGTGCCAAGTAGCTTACCAGATATCACACCAATAGTATCTGGTGGAGTCAGTCACACAGCAGACATCATTTCAGTTCTTATTTGAAAGCTTATTCTCAAATGTCCTTCCACCTCTGAAACGTTATAGTTCCATATAAAAAAAGAATACCATAGTTATTGTTCAATGAAAAGTAATTTGATTGTTCTGCAGTATACCTCTCTTCTTCTCTGGAGGTAATGTTTTTTTTTTTTTTTTTTTTCTATTATTAGCTTTGGAAAAAGAGACATCGATTACTTCTTTAAACCTCAACTATTTGAAGTCTAACATTTAGCTAGCCTCAATTTTTTTAAAAAAAAGAAAAACACTTTAATCATCTAGACTATGAAAATTGAATAGAAAGGTATTCATAAATAATCTCAACACTCAACTAGAAAGTGCTTTATCTTAAAGACTCTCTTCTATTACCTTCAAGAAGAGAACAAGAGTATCCCCTTGCTAATTCATTTTGCAAAGTGTAAGTCATTGCCCTTCACAAAGGGAGAAAAAGATGTATAAAAAAGCCATGAACACTATTCAAATTCATTGCCTCTTTCAGGTGCGGATAATTGAGTTGCCTCAAGATCAATATGAAACTGCCTAGGATACAGAAAGTCAATAGCTACTTCCAAAGTCAGGTCTGTCTAGTTTAGGTATCTCTAAAAGCAGAATCTCCCGCTGCTGCTTCAGAACAAACCCCAATCTGCATGGCAAAACTGGAAAGTTAATTCTTTAAAGCAAGAGCTCCCAAAGTATCAAACTTCGGTACAAAAATATTTAGGGAGTCCCCTGTTGAGCAAACAACATTCCTTGATATTTTCTGGACCCTGAAGTGACAACGAATGACCCATATATTTAATTGCATTTGATGACATTTGATTTTAAAAACAAGGTCTCTGTCCAGGGTTATTTCTAGGTTCCTAGAAATAAGGCATTGTCTTTGAAAGAAAAAGTAATTCAATGATACTATATTTTCATGAAAACAATTTACTTATTATTATAACACTGGAATATTGCATAATAACCTCTCCTTTGTTTACTGTGTGTTGGAAATGAATGTGATAATGTCCAAAATGCTTTAATTTTGTGAAACTCTCACACTGCTAATTTTGGGGAGTAGAAAACACTGCCACCTCCCTCAACAAAAGAGTTTCCATTTGCCAATAAATGGAAAACTCCATATCGAATTGGTACTTGAAACTGGAATACTAATTTTAATCCTCAATTCTCACATTCTCCTGGGGACCACTTGCTAATTACCACTGCAGCCACCACCGTGTCCTGTGTGAGGGTGCTGAGAAGAATACTACTTTCTGTTTGTAGTTCTGTAACCATTCCACAGAACCAATCTTAATTCTACATAGTCCAGTTGAACCTTTTGTGGAAAGCAAAGAAATCAAAATAAGTAATGAACACATAGGATTTTGTGTTCTGTAAATAGAGCGTTAACATTCTCTGGCACAGCATCTGAGGCCCATGGGCTGTATCTTTCTCTGACCCCTCACTTCTATTCATGTGATGGTAGCGACACATCACTTTGCACTTTTAAAAAGGGGCTTTGAATGACACAGATGTTTTTAAGTGCCATTTTTGTACTTTCCATTCCCTGCATCATTAAAAAATGGTTAATGGTGGAATTTCCAGCTCATCCAAGGAAGGTCAGAATCACCTAGAGTTTGCACAACTGGAAAGACTTACCTGTGAGAGTAATGTATATGTGCAGTGCAGGGTGGAGTAGAGGGAAGATTCCTCGATAAAAAGACTCAAAGTCTACGCAAGGATCTGGTAGTTCCTAAGATTATGTAGTTCATTTTATTAGGCAGTTAAAGTCAATTAACACTTAACAATTAGGTCTGTCAACAATGCTTCCTAAAAACTGAGAAATATTTTTATTTGATATATAAACTTGGACAAAAGAAAATAAAAGAAACAACTATTTTATTCATTACATTTTTCCTAAATCACTTGAAGCATCTACCTCTGGATTCCAGATGCAGAGTCCCTATTTTCTTATCCTTTGGTTTATTCACTGGTGATACACTGCCTTGTTATTTTGAATGGCCCTCTTTAATTCTTAAATATATTGTAAATTTCTACAAAACAGGAGAAAGCCCTGTGCTGCTAAACCCGTCACTGCATCTGCCAGTATTTCGTGGGTATAAGAAGTTATTAAGGAAGAGCAAGTCAGCTTTGGCAATAGGCTTCACGTGGAATCTTGGCTCCACGAGACCACAGCTCGTGATATTGGCAGCTGAGGCATGCCACAGTCTTAGTCTCCTCATCTATGAAATTAGAAAACTAACAACCTCACAGAGTTGTTTTGAGGCTTGAAAGTGATAACATACACCAAATGCCTAGCTCAGTGTCTGGAACAAAATAGGCGATTAATAACTAATTTCAAATTAATATGATTAAAGGGATATATCAAAACATTTAATGATCTCTGCTGCTGTATGTCATTTCCATTCCTCCGTGGATTATAGTAAGCTCCATTTTTGTGTGTGAATTTAATGTCAGAAATAACAATAAATCAGATGATTTTTTAATACTTGCAGGTTTTTTAGTAGTTAGAGAGTACTAGAGCACTTTACAAAAAAGCCTCATAGGACTCTTTTTCTATTGCCTTGCACCTAGAGATAAAGAAACCACATCAGCAATTCTGAGAGAGCTTCTTGCTTTATAGTGTTAAAATTAAAGCACCAAAATCATTTTTTCTTACTTCCTTCCTCTTTTCCTCCTTTCCTCTCTTCCACTCTTTCTTTCTTCTTCTGCCCTACTCCTTCCATCCTTCCTTTCCTCCTACTCTCCTTTTTCTCTACTTTTCTTTCTTTTTCTTCTTTGGAAAGAATGAAGCTAAGTATATGATGGGTTATCTGTCTTTTATTACATGATTTTAATTAAAACAAAAATTCTGGCAGATCGTTCACTTTGTTAGTTATACTGAAATTTCTAAATGACATAATTTGTCTCTCAGGTTTCTCTTATAATAAAAAGGAATACTTAAATACCTGTGATGCTGGATTTTAGGAACTACATTTATTGTAGGAGTAATGAAGATACTCTATTGAGCTTTTTAAAATATCTGAGTATTTTAGAAGTATAATAAGGAGCAGATTATATTATCTTGATAAAAGTGTATGTATGGTATGTCTATTACAAAATATGTCATAATCATAGCCCTATTTAAGGAAAATTGTTCTAATGCAATGACTCCTTTTTTGATAGAATTACAAGTCCACTTATACTGTAATGTGGATAAATATATGGAAAGGGCCAAAGAGAAGCAGTAGATTGACCAGAAGTCATTTGCGAGCTAGAACCATTAGGCCTTGAGTAGCAAAGATACCTTTTGAAGATGGGACTCTAGTTTTGCCTTGTATTCCATAGCATCTTCAGATGAAACAGATCCTAGCTGTATGTACTAGAATTTCTTCTGCTTGGGAGTTTGTCCTTTCTTGGGTTCCCTGCACATGCATTACCTCCTTTAACCTGAGGTAAGTCATGAAAATGTATGGCTTGCACACAGATATTTCTAAAACAAATCTCATATTTAACTTTAGTGAGACACAGTATCAGTAAAGATTCATTTTGATGTAACAGAAGTAATTAAAAACAGATTATTAAGTACATTCAATACATTATAATAACATATGGGCTACAGATGTGTTTATTTTTTTAAAAAAATAAAGCATTGGTGACAAAATTATAATGCAGTTAAACATTTATAATTCATTTATTTACTTAAAATTTTCTAATTAAAGTATTTAAGTATTTAAAGTTATTAGTTATAACAAGTATCTGCAAAAGCAGAGAGACCTACATTCTCTACCATTAGTCTTCATTCTTACTTTCTTTTCTGCAACAACACAGAATACTCTGGAGTTTAAATTATCTTAATTAGATGCAATTAAAGTAGATTGCTTTATCTGTTAATTAACAAACCTGGGATTTAGCAATACTGCAATAAGCATTATGTTGTCTCTCTGAGAAATTGTTACATTTTTGATATAATTTATTTAAATTTCATTTAACCTGATTTCCCCTGAATTTTAACCTATTTTCTGATTCTAATCCATATTCAGCAAAAATGCATACAGGTTCAATCCATAGACTCTTCTTTATCCCCACATGTAAGCTGGCATTGTACCAAATCATCTGCTTTATAAATGTGTTGAAAAAACTACTAAATTCAGGTTAGGTGCATATATTCTGTACTTCAAATGTTGTTTGAATAGAAATGTTATCCCAATGACTTGGATTACAGGTTAGGTAAGCAATCTGTTAGGAACCCATAATAGCTCTTTTAAGGCAGGGACTTATAGTTGATACATCTTTCTTCATCTTTCATTTCATATCAAAATTTCCTTTATTGGCCTGGATATGGGCCACCCAAGGCCACAGTATTGAACAATGCTGCTGAAGAATGGCGTCAGCATCAGTTTTATATATTCGAAATCAGCTCCTAACTTTCTCTTTTATCTCTCTTTCTGTGCTTCCTTTTAGAAATTTCTTGAATTTGATTTATTTCATTTATGCTGAAAAGAGTTGGCCATTTTTAAAGCATAGAATAAAATTCTTGCCTTGAAGCCATTTATTGATGTGTTAGTGAAATAATGCTTACATGCACACAGCCCTTGGGGAATACAGTAGTTTTTCCACTGATCTCATTGCCACCTCTCTCTCATTGACTGAATCTTCTCTACATTCTTCCCAGCAAATTTATCATCTTAAATATACCTTTCTTTCCGTCATTTCTCTCTTCAAAAACTTTCAGTCACTCTCAGATGGCTGAGTTACTCCCGAGAGTGTTACAAAGAATTGTAAATTCATCTAGACACCATGTACCAAAGGCAAACTAAATAAATACCTTGCACAAAGAGGTGCTATTATATTCCAAATATGTGTGATGATGTTAATTAAATATTCATTTTAAATGTTGCTTAATTTTTAACTTGTGGATATTATACATATTTCTCAATAAATAGTCAGCTTTACCTATATTCCTAGCACACTCACAGGCACACACACAAATTCACAAATACACCCACTCAACAAATGCACACACAGACACATGATTGAGACGGATACACATATGATTGCTATTTTCAATGTGCAGTTGAGAAAGTGAAGAGAAGATAAATAACTTACTTGCACAGTGTTACACATCTAAGTAGTAAATTGGGCACAAGTAAACTTAGGAATTTCAGTTCAGCTATGAATACTTTTAATCCCACATCCAGTTCAACTACTTTATGGGCGGCCCCATAAAACTATTTTTTATTTTTAAAATACTCATACTTGAAAAGTTTGAAATCCAATACTGTAAAGAATTAAGCACATAATTATTATTTCACAAATTATTGAAAATTGTGCTACAATAATTTCCTAAATTGGGTTTCAAATAGAGTAGTTTCAGGGAATATTAACAAAAATGCAATGTAAGGAAGTTGTTTGTGGTCATGTAATCTTAGAAAAAAACTGAAACCGTGTATGAGTTCATTCTCATGCTGCTCTATAGGACTGCCCATGAGTGGATAACTTATAAAGGAAAGAGGTTTAATTGACTCACAGTTCTGCATGGCTGGGGAGGCCTCAGGAAATTCACAATCATGGCAGAAGTAAAAGCAAACACATCTTTTCACAAGATGGCAGGAAGGAGAATTGTTGAGCAAAAGGGGAAAGAAACACTTATAAAACCACCAGATTTCATGAGAACTCACTATTATGAGAACAGCATAGGGGTAACCACCCCAGTGGTTCAATTACGTCCCACTGGATCCCTGCCATGACACATAGGAATTATGGGAACTACAAGAAGAGATTTGGGTGTGAACACAGACAAACCATATCATTATGCCCCAGGCCCCTCTCACATCTCATGTCCTCACATATCAAAACACAATTATGCCTTTCCAACACTCCCTCAAAGTCTTAATTCATTTCATCATTAACTCAAATATCCAAATCCAAAGTCTCATCTCTGACAAGGCAGGTCTCTTCCACCTATGCACATGAAAAATCAAAAGCAAGTTAGTTACTTCCTAGATGCAGTGGGGGTACAGGCTTTGGGTGAATATACCCGTTCAAGAGGGGAGATATTGGCCAAAACACAGGGGCTACAGGTCCCATGCAAGTCTGAAATTCAATAGAGCAGTCATTAAACCTTAAAGTTCCAGAATGATTTCCTTTGACTCCATGTCTCACATTCAGGTCATGCTGATGCAAGAGGTGAGCTCACATGGCCTTGGGCAGTTCTGCCCCTGTGACATTTCAGGTTACAGCTCCCCTCTTGACTGTGTTTACAGGCTGGCATTAAGTATCTATGGATTTTCCAGGTGCACAATACAAGCTGTTGGTGGATCTACCATTATGGGGCCTAGAGAAAGGTTGACCTCTTCTCATGGCTCCACCAGGCAGTGCCCTGGTGGGAACTCTGTGAGGGGGCTCTGATTCCTCATTTCCATTCCACACTACCCTAGCAGAGGTTTTCCATGAGAGCTCTGCCTCTGCAGCAGACTTCTGCCTGGACATCCAGGTGTTTCCATATGTTCTCCAAAATCTAGGCAGAGGTTCCCAAACCTTAATTCTTGTCTTCTGCACACATGCAGGACCAACACCATGTGGAAGCTGCCAAGGCTGGCAGATTGCACCTCTGAAGTAACATTCTGAACCTCTTTACTTGGCTGGAGTGGCAGGAAGACAGTTCAGAGGCTGCACACAGCAGGGGGACCCTGGACCTGCCTAAGAAACCATTTTTTCCTCTTGGCCTCTTGGCCTGTGATAAGAAGGTTTCCTGTGAAGTTCTCTCACATGCCCTGGGGACATATTTCCCATTGTCTTACTGATTAATATTCAGCTCCTCATTACTTATGCAAATTTTTGCATCAGGCTTAAATTTCTCCCCAGAAAATGGGTTTTATTTTCTATTGCGTTGTCGGGTTGCAAATTTTCCAATCTTTTATGTTCTGCTTCCTCTTGAATGCTTTGATGCTTAGAAATTTCTTCTGTCAGACACCCCAAATCATCTCTCTCAAGTACAAAGTTCCACTAATCTCTAGGGCAGGGACAATACGCTGCCAGTCTCTTTGCTAAAGCACAATAATAGCCACCTTTGCTCCAGTTCCCAAGAAGTTCCTCATTTCTGCCTGAGACCACCTCAGCGTGGACTTCATTGTCCATATCACTATTAGCATTTTGGTCCAAGCCATTCAGCAAGTCTCTAGGAAGTTCCAAACTTGTGCAAATCATTCTGTCTTCTTTTGAGCCCTGCAAACTGTTCCAGCTTCTGCCTGTTGCCCAGTTCCAAAGTTGCCTCCACATTTTCTGTTATCTTTATCAAAATGCCCCACTTCCAGTACCAATTTACTGTATTAGTTTATTCTCACACTGCTATAAAGAACTGCCTGAGACTGGGTAATCTATAAAGCAAAGATATTTAATTGACTCACAGTTCCACATGGCTGGGGAAGTCTCAGGAAACTTACACTTATTGCAGAAGGGGAGGCAAATGCGTCCTTCTTCATATGATGGCAGGAAGGAGAAGTGCTGAGCAAAAGGGGGAAAAGCCCTTATACAGTCATCAGATCTCATGAGAATTCATGATCACAAGAAAAGCATGAAGGTAACCACCCCCATAATTCAATTATGTCCCACCAGGTCCCTCCTATGACTTGTGGGGATTATGGGAACTACAATTCAAGATGAGATTTGGGTAGAGACACAGCCAAACCATATCATACTGTTATTCACGTAGTGGAGATGCACAATGTATATCAGTATATTAAATTATTTGGTGAGTTCAGCATGAATACAACTATTCTTCATTCTCCTATTTCTGCATTTTCCACTAATTGGAAAATAATTCAAATTTTGGAGTATACTTATTAAATAGTGTTTTGTAGCAGGACAGTTGGGGAAACCAGGATCCAAAGACAGTTTACAGTCTTTTGTTCAATGACTGTCCCAAAGAGCCTCCAAAATTTAACCTTGAGCAGACCTCATTCCTTCTCATTTCTGTGCATTTCTTCACTCTGTTAGCCACTAAATATATTTTCCACCCCAAATCTAAAATTTACCATCACTTAATGTACTGTTGATTTCCCACATTGTTCAGGAATATTTGACAAAGAAAGTCTCCAACCCATGGGCGCCTCCTTTACAAAACTTAATTGGAAAAGAATCACACATTGCCTTGTGATATTCTTACACTCCACGTTCCTGTCTTATTACACAAATTGTAGTATTAGGTCCTGTTTGCAACTATGACTACTTATCCTTTACAAATAATTTACATACTTAATCCAGCTTTTTGGGTTTTTTTGTTTGTTTGTTTTTGCAAATAGTAGGTACTCAAATATGTATGGCTATGATAGAAAAGGTATTGCTATGTATGCAATGTAACTAAATGTTATTTTGTTAAGATAATATAAATTTTGAGTGCTCAGAGAGAGGGAAGAGTAAGAATTTATAGGTTTTCTCTTTTAGCTGTATCTATCAGTTTATTCTACAGTCATTGTGATAATAAACAACTCTAAACCTTAGAGGCTTCCAACGAAAACAGTAACAAAAAATGTCTGTATCTATGCTGGGCAGGCTGGAAGTCTGCTATGGTTCATTCATAATTTGGAAGCTAAGGGCAAAAAATAGCCCCTGTCTGGGACTTTGCATGTGTTATGGCTCAGAGAAAAGAGAACTTGTTGAAACTAATCAATGGACTTGAACGTTTCTGCTCAGAGGTACATATAACAGATAACATTTCATAACCAAGCCAGATGTGGATGAGATAAATATAATTCTCTAGGAAGAAAGGAAAAGGCATATTATCTTAAAATAATGCAATCTACGACAAAATCTAATGTCTGATGCTAAGTAAGTCTTTTACAAAGTTTATTTTTTGAAACAAAAAGGTTGAAAGTATTTTTCTGCATAATAAATTGTGCAGATAAAAGTCTGATCGAGTTGAATTTTGAAGATATTTTATTCAAAATAGTTATTTAAATAAAACATTGAAATAACATTATATAAAATAAAATGTATGATTAGTTTTGAAGTCATTGGTGGTAAAAACACACAATCACTTTTTTCTAAATTATGTGCAAAAACACACATTTTTGCCCACACATAAACGTTCAAAATTCCCTTGTGTTCTAGATATATAAAGCCTGGGAAGTTCATTACTGCTATTTCCTAGTGATTTGTCTAGAGGAAAAAATTAAGAGCATTTCAGAGAAGCATCAGAATAATGACACTGAAGGTTTTTTAAATGCTTTTATTCTCATATTCAAAGCTCCAAAAAATAACAAAAACAGTTACGTAGGTCAATGGTGGATAAATTGGCTTGGTGTGACATTGATCATTCTACAGCCCAATTAAAAAAGTGGTAGATGGGGACGGGAGTACAGAATATAATGAGGAGGATGCTGGCATTTTCTGTATCTGAAGAAAAAAAATGCAAATGAATTTCCTCATTTATATCAAGTGTCACTAATTTGCCCACATTTCTAAATAAATTTGTAATCTTTGAATGTTAAAAACAGATATGTGGATAATTTAAAAACTTAACATCAGCCACTAGTATGCTGTACAACTTTTATAAGGTTTTGCTAGGTATCTGATCTATAAAATGAGAATAACAATATATCCTGAAGTATTACCACTATGGAGGTTTAGTTTATACCACTTCTAATGCAATAATGTTATTTTTATTTCATACATATGTCAGAAAGTAATTGTGTATATATAGTTGGCTCTCCGTGTCCATGGGTTCTGCACCTGCAGATTCATTCAACCATGGATTAAAAATATTTGAAAAAAAATAACAGAGCAATACAAATGAAAAATACAGTATAACAAATATTTACATAGCATTTACATTATATTAGGTATTATAAGTAATTGAGAGATGATTTAAAGTACATGGGAGGATGTCTGTAGATTATATGAAATGCTACATCATTTTATGTAAGGGATTTGAACAGCCTTAAATTTTGGCATCTGAAGAGGTTCCTGGAAGCAATTCCCCAGAGATAACGAGGAAAAAGTGTATTAATTTAAAAACTACTCAGTATATTAGATGCATAAATTATTTAGTGAGTACCTTTAAAAAAAGACTTTGCAGTTATAAATTTTAATGGAAATACTTATATATTTGTGATAATTGCTTTTTAAAGTATTTTGCATACCTATCTATTGCCAATGCTTTTCTGAGGATAAGTTTAAATCACTCATAAATTAGACATCAAAATACCTATTGCATTCTAAAATAAAGTACTAAATCTAGAGATTATACCTATATACCTAATATTTTAAATAAAATATTAAATCTAGAGATTATACCTACATATCCAGATATTATTCATATATACCTACATATACATTTATATATATGTAGGTCTATATACACACACACATATATGTGTATATATTATATATAACATTTATTCAGAACATTTACAAGCTTAAATGCTTTACACTTAAGTATGTCAAGAGGGTTATGACTTATCAAAAAATGTACTGATGAAATTGAAAACAATATATGCTTAATTCTTTAAAGTGAAAGTTTCTCTCTAAGCTATGAATTCAATGCTGCTAACATTTTTTCAAATGTCATGTTTTGGTGCCTAAAGTCTGTTGAGTTTAGTGATGGAAACCAAACTCTATTGTACATGACAACCAACTTGATAAGGGTGTAAATCAATCTAGAAAACATGGAAAAAGCTTGACGTTTTTGTTATTTAATTAAGTGATCTGTAGGGTTTTTTTTTCTTCAAAGCAATTGCTACCCACTCACATTTTTTAATGCATTTGAGTAAACCTATGTTGTTCTCTTAAGCCAACATATTTAAAAGCCATTGAAGCCATTTCTTTTGTTGTTTCAATGTCTTAGGATATAGAATGCTCATATTGAAACCTTTTAGTGTTTAAATAAAATTAGATGCAATAAATGGAGGGGGAAAATGCCACCTACATACTATTGTCTTTTTCCTGAAGCTTAATCACTCACTTGTATTGTCTTTCCTGATTGATTTGTCAGTTGGTGGCAGCCGAACTGTGTGCTTGAAGATCTTTTGTATAGATTTAATCAGGAAATGGAAATCAAGTCTTTGATTGACACTAATAATTTATAATCATTTGCTCTAGCTGAAACAGCTGTATCACGTTAAGTTTCTGTAAAAGAAAGGCCCTTTAAATGCCTTTACCTTTTCATTTCAAACCAATTTATATAGGTAGTCATGGGGGAAAGCTGTCAATTTAGAATAATGTATATTGCATTACAATTTTTAAATAATAAAGTAAAAACATTTCCCTGTTTGTGCATAAGCATACCTTAAATAATTCCATTACAATTGTAAAGTAAAATTCAGAAAGATGGTATTGAGATGCATGTTGCTGAAAAATGCTTGCCTTGGTACTGTGAGTATAATACAATTTTCAACTATTCTAAAAATAATAAAGAATATCACATATCATAGAGTTACTTTAATTAAGGCTGAAGTTTTACGTGATTTGAGTGCTCTTAATATGATGCAGAGAAAATGTAGACATGCCCTCCCTAAACTATCAACAGCTAATGTATAGTTACCATAGATTCTAACACCATGTACACTGAGACTTTCTGCTGGGTGCTTTGTCGTTTTCAACATTTTCGTTGTTGTACTTTATTTATAACCAGGTCATCTTATTTGACCACTCCCATGTACTTATAGACTTCTATTTATAAGTTGCACAATAAATATATTTTTGATTGTACATTTGAGTTACATTATGTTAATACATGTGTATCTCTGCTTGCAAAGAAGTATATCTTTTTATACAAGTTAAATATTTGAAGCCATTTTCCTTTATCTATTAGATAATTCAGTAGATATACCTAGTAATTGCTTGGGTGAAATTAGTAATTTTTTTCTTGGTCATATTTACATTACATACTACTTTTAAAATAAATTAATCTCCTCTTCTAATCATCTCCCAGTCCTATTGGAAATAATTCTTCCCTCTGGATGACAGCAAGATCTTCACATATATAATGCATTCTCTCTAGGTCTGTAGATATTTTAATGAGCAGTTAATGTTCTTCTCCTTAGGGATCAGTGATCTGTATACCGCAGATAGGAAATACATATTTGTTTAACAAATAATAGCATCAATAAATCAGTAACTACATGAATGTGGTGATGCTTCAAGATTCCTCCAAAGTTGGTAAATGTCAAAATGACTGAAATCACTAGAAAGTCAGCTGTAATAAAAAAAAATATTATGAGAGTTGATCATCTGTTTGTCAGAACTTATGAACTGTTATCTAGCATATAATTTAGCTTTTGAAAGAATATATATTTGCATTCTTGTTATTTTTATATTTAATTTGTAGCTGCTTATATGTCAGTATATATGGTACATGTTCTCTGTAATATGAAAACTCAAGTCTACCTTATTTCTTCAGTTTTTAAAAATTATTATTTCAATAGTTTTTGGGGAACAGGTGGTGGCTGGTTACATGGATAAGTTCTTTCGTGGTGATTCCTGAGATTTTGGTGCACCCATGACCCAAGCAGTGCACACTGTGCCCAAAGTGTAGTCTTTTATTCCTCACCTCCCCTCATACTTCCCCCCAAGTCCCCAGAGGCCATTATATCATTTTTATGCCTTTGCATCATAATACTTAGCTCCCACTTGTAAGTGAGAGCATATGTTTGGTTTTCCATTCCTGAATTATTTCAGTTAGAATAATGGTCCCCAGCTCCATCCAGGTTACTTTGAATGCCATGATTTCATTCCTTTACATGACTGAGTAGTATTCCATGGTATGTATGGACACACATAACATATATATGGATACATATATATGTGTATATATGTGTATGTGTATATATATGTGTATATGTGTATATCTGTCATTTGGTTTATCCACTCATTGGTTGATGGGCATTTAGGCTGGTTCCATATTTTTGCAATTGTAAATTGTGCTGCTATAAATATGTGTGTGCAAGTGTCTTTTTCGTATAACGACTTATTTTCCTATGGGTAGACATTCAGTAGTGGGATAGTTGGATCAAATAGTAGATCTACTTTTAGTTCTTTAAGGAATTTCCATACTGCTTTCCAAAGTTGTTGTTCTAGTTTACATTCCACCAGCAGTATAAAACTGTTCCCTGTTCACCACATCCATGCAAACATCCATTTTTTTATTTTTAAATTATGGATATTCTTGCAGGAGTAAGGTGGTATTGCATTGTGGTTTTGATTTGCATTTCCCTGATAATTAGTGATGTTGAACATTTTTTCATATGTTTATTGACCATCTGTATATTAAAGAGATGGATTATTATCATCTAAGCAATCATGGAACATTAAGAAGTTTGGGAATCAGGGATGAATGCTCAGGCAGATTACTGAATTACTTAAACATTTCCAATAGAAAAAAAAATCATGTTCTTTACAACAATCCACATATTCTTATTTCATAAATATTTTGAATGAAACAAGCTTAGTTAAAACTACAGACTATGAGACAATTTTAATTTCAGCGTTTTTTCCTGTGTCATTTCTAGGTTTTCATGTCCATATTTTTCATCTAGATATGCTTTTCTCTTTGAAAATAGTATTTTCACTTGAGAGAGGAGGAAAGTCAGGCTTCATATTTAATTCACAGTCACCTCAATTCAACAAATGTTTGGACTTACGAAAATTACACTTCGGTCTCCAGGCATATTTTCCACAGGGACTTCGGATGGCGTCTTCAAGCTCTTTGTGAAAAATCAATAGCTTTTGCAGTTTCATGAGATTCAGAACCATCTTTATTTCACCCATAGAGTGTATCTGAGGATGTTCAGCGGGCACAATAAATATATAAAGTAAAAACAGGTATAACAAAACAACTCATGAAAATAGGGGAGATGGAGGTAAGCTGTATACAGGACTCCATCAATTATCATAAAATACTCAATTATAAGAAAGAATGCAGATTGTTTGTGAGTCTTTTGCTCACTTTTCTCCAATGGCATCATCTTATAAAACTATATTACAATTTTATAGCAGGGATACTGATACTGATACAGTCAAAATATAGAATAGTTCCATCACCACAAGGATACCTTCTGTCACTGTTTCATAGTCACATCGACTTTTGTCTGCTTATCTCTAACCCTTGGCAAGCATCAATCAGTTCTCCATTTCTAAAATGTTGTCATTTTAATAATGCTACACAAGTGGAACCTTACAATAAGTAACCTTTTGGGATTGACTTATTCAGCTTAGTGTAATTCCATGGAAATTCATCCACAATTATTCACATGTTGTAATTTGTTCTTTCATATTACTGAGGAGTATTTCATGGTATGAATATACCACAGTTTTTAAACAATTCACTCATTGAAGATCATCTGCGTTGGTTCTAGTTGCTGGCTATTATGAAAAAAAATGTCCCTTTTCTTGACATTTTTGGGGTTACTAGAATACTTGAGGGGATTCTGTCTTAATATAGTTTCTTTAGTAGTTGCTCTATGCATTGCAATTCACATATGCTGTTTATCACAGTCAACTGGTATCAACATTTTATCACTCTGAGCGGGCTGTGGAAGCCTTACTTCATTTAGATCCATTTACCCTACCCACTATTAAATATAATTATCTTGAGATTTGATTGTGTTATATAATTTTTGTTTCAGTCATCACATATTATTTTTTCAAACTTAAGAGGAGGATGATTAGTTGTACTTACATATATTTCTACTTGTTTAATTGTTATTTCTTTTCTGATGCTCCAAGATTCCTATTTTCTCCTTTCCTTTGTTGCAAGAACATCATTTAGTCATTCTTTAAGAGTAGGTCTGATAGTACAAATTCTTGTAGGTTTTTTTTTTTTGTCTGAGAATGTTATTATTTCCCCCGTGTTTATGAAGGATAGTTTCAAAAGTTATAGAATATCCACAATTGGTAGTTCTTTTCTAACATCACTGGAATAAATATGCCACTTCCTCCTGGTTTTAGATGAGAAATTCAGTCATGAGACTTGATGTTCCCCTATAAGTCACATGTCATTTATTTAAGGCTGCTTTTAAGCCTTTTTTTTATCTTTATTTCAGAAGCTAAGTTATGATATGTCTTGATATGTTAGCTTGTTCTTGCATTGCTATAAAGAATTACCTGAGACTAGGTAATTTATGCAGAAAAGAGGTTTAATTGACTTGCAGTTCTGCAGGCTGTACAGGAAGTATAGCTTGGGAGGCCTTCAAGAAACTTAAAATCATGGCAGAAGGCAAAGGGGAAACGGGCACATCTAACATGGCTAGAGAAGGAGGAAGAGAGGGAGCAGGGAAGTGCTCTACACATTTAAACAACCAGATCTGAAGAGAACTCACTCACTATCAAGAGAACAGCACCTAGGGCAATCAGCCCCCATGAGCTTGTCAGCTTCCACCAGGCCCCAGCCCCAACACTGGTGATTACAATTCAATATGAGATTTGGCCAGGGATGCAGTCAAACCATGTGACTTGGTGTGCATATCCTTAGTTTTGCTTTGTTGAAGGTTTCCCTGTTGCATGTGTGGGCTTATGTCTTTCACGAGACTGGAGACGTTTTCAGTCACTGTTTTCTTTGGCTGCTTCTCTTGCTCCGGTCTTCTATTTCTTTCAGAGGCTTCACAGTACAGATGTTGGAAAATTTGCTCTTGTCCCATTGGTCTCTAATGCTCTGCTCTTTTTGTTTTTTCTTTCTTTCCTTTTCTTTCTTTTCTTTTTTTCTTTTTTCTTTTCCTGAGGCTCTGTTTCTTTTTTCAGTCTTCTTTTTTTCCTCTGTTGTTCAGATTGGGTAAATTACATTGTTTTGCCCAAAAGTTCACTGATTCTATTATTTGTCATCTTTACTCTGTTGTTTACCAAAATAACACATTCTTATAATTTATCTCATTTTTCAAACTGAAATAATTTCAGTTTAGTTCACTTTAAAATTTATATTTCTTTGCTAACATTTTCTATTTTTCACATCAAGAGAATTTTTAATTGTTTACATATTTTTTTTGACGACTGATTTCGTCTCAGTGATGGCTTCATTTGGTTGTCTTTTCTTTCTCAAGTTGTCATTTTTTCAGTCCCTAGTATGATTAGTGATTCTCAAGTGATTCTCAACTTTACCTGGGACATTTTGGCTATTCTGTTCAGAGACTCTGGACCCTATTCATTCTTTTCTTAATAATTTTAGCAGGCTGTCATCCTGTTTATCACACAGATCCTGACCCACTTTTGTGGGCTGTGGTCCCTTTGTAAATCTAATTTCCAGAACTTTGCTTTGTTATTGTGTTTTTTG
Source organism: Rhinopithecus roxellana (assembly GCF_007565055.1). Lineage (NCBI taxonomy): Eukaryota > Metazoa > Chordata > Mammalia > Primates > Cercopithecidae > Rhinopithecus > Rhinopithecus roxellana. The sequence goes on along the minus strand of NC_044549.1, from coordinate 5,030,776 downwards.
TGTTCCGTCTTAGGCATCCGGGGCTTCCACTGCTTCTTGTAGAGGAGGTGGCAGGAGTTTCTCCAGGCCAAGCTAGTAAGGGGGATTAAGCTACAAGTGCCTGGAACCAGGAAGCAATCCTCTCCACCGGGTCCAACACTCCCAAATCCAACCAGAGGGAAAGGAGAAATAATTCCTGAAGAAATCTTATTCTTGAAATTGTCCTTACCAGTTCCTCCTGCAAGGATAATTCCTGAAGAAATCTTCATACTTTGAGAAGGGAAATCTTTTCTCTAACTTAGAGGCAGTGATAGGTTTATTTTTCATTTGAATCTCTAAAATCTAACAATGTATACATCATATATTACTTTTACTTCCATTCCTTTTTATTTTAGTCTTATTCTATGTTACACAACTTGACATAGTCTAATATACCATATAATTTAACACTTAAACAGACATATAAGGAAAATTCTCTTGAGAACCTTAGTTCTAAAAAGGAACAGCGAGGACTGTCACATGGAATAGAAAGGGAAATGAAGGGAGAGTTTCTATGAGTTCATTTTCACAACATAATAAACGGATACGAATTTATTAGCTTTCTCTTTGCAGATGAGGGGCAAATGGGTTTCTAGTTCCCTGCACAAAAAGAGGAGATGGAAGATAATTTGGATTTAGAGCAGGTGGGCATGAGATGGCAAAGGCTTCAACTCAATAGGGAAGTCCAAGAGAAATAAAGGAGTAGGAGCAGAGAGGACTAAGGAAAAATGAAGATGCAGTTGCGAATGTGTAAAGTCAGCCTTTACACATTCATCTGGTCACTTTAGGCTCTTCATCCCAGTGGACCATGCAGTAATGAATTGCTTTCAGAGGATAATCACAGTTGTTCGGGATTTTCTTTTGCCTACCTTGGGAAATGCATTATAATTATTAGTACTGAAATAATCATAACTCAAATAAAATGTTTTCTCAAAAAGTAGGTCTTTTTTGTATTTTGCTGTCAGTTATATAATTCATTCTCACTATAGTCATCTCAACTATGTCATCTGGGAAACATTCAAAAGCAACACTCCCTTGTAAACCCATAAATTTAGATTGATGACATCACATTTTTCTATCAAGGCAAGCCCTTGTCTCCCTCATTCCAGCTTCTTACACCTGTATTCGGTTGCATTTGTTTCAGTTCTCCACTCCATTTGTATGCTCTTTATTCCTTATTGGGTAACATAACATAAAATGTCACCTTAATTCCTTTTTGAACAATATAAATATAAAATGTTATCTTAAAGATACAGGCACTGCTTGCACATACTTTGGGCTCTGAGACACGTTTCCTGGCCTCCTCGAATGTAAGTCAGTGATCTCTTTTGGTAGACAATTTAGAATTTTAGTTTATATTGTTGTCTTCGCCATAGATTCTGTGGTGGGCATTATTCAAAGGGGCTCCCCAAGGCTTCCTGTTCCTTGTCCTACATAATCCCTGGGACTGTTAATATGACGGGATTTACTCCCATGATTATGTTATATGGCATAGGTGACATTTAGAAAGAAAGATTATCTGCATGTGCCTGATTTGATCACATAAATCCTTAAGCAGAGAGTTTGCCTTCTACTGGCTGCAGAAGTCAGAGAGCTTGAGACATATTTCATGTGAGAGATTCTCCCCAGCTGAGATGAAGGGGGGCCATTACTATTGAACTGATTTGAAAGTAGTGGAACCGAGAGAAGTGTTAGACCCACAGCCAGCAGCACAATGGGGACTTTTGGGTTAATGCTGATATACTTAAGACTTTGGGGTTCCATTGGGAAGGCATGAGTGGTTTTGAAATGTGAGGACATGAGATTTGGAGGGGCCAGAAGCAGAATGATATGGTTTGGCTGTGTCTCCAACCAAATCTCAACTTGAATTGTATCTTCCAGAATTCCCACATGTTGTGGGAGGTACCCAGGGGGAGGTAATTCAATCACGGGAGCTGGAAAGTTCTACAACTGCAAGGAAATAAATTCTGCCAACAGCCCGAAGAAGCATTCCCTAGTCCAGCTTCCAGATGAGAGCAAGGCTGGTTAACACCCGAACCAGACATCCAACTAAAATGTGCCACACCATAGCCCATGGAAACTACAGCATAGTAATTCGGTATTGTTTTATTAAACTTCAAACTTTGTGACAATGCACTATGCAGTAAGAGAAGTCTAAGTAAGTTCAATTACAGTGTAGGCTCTATCAGCTGAAGCTCAAACCTGCTGAAGTATCAGTACTAGTCCAAATTGATTTTAAACCTGCTGATGTTCTCTGGTTCTTTCCACAGACTGAAGCCAAATGTGTCATTGCTGATAAAACTCCAGAAAATTCTGAACACTGGGTATGGCTTTAGATTAGGGTAGGCGAGTATATTGCTGTTGAACCTTTAGCACATTGTATGCACTGGCATCTGCTCATCTCATTGCTGCAAATAATTGCCACCTACACAGGCTGCAGTAAAAGATCAATTGTTTTGTTCCAGTCTCTAGCAGTTCCCTCCTACAGATGTGACTGGTGTGTTAACATTGACATAAAAAGGCCGTGATGTTGCCTATGCCCAAACAAGATCTCTTTTAATGCTCTATTCCTTCTGGCCTAATTTCGGAATCATAATACGTGAATTGGAAAAGTACAGAGAGCCACACTGCTTTAAATCCAGCTTGTTGGACTGATTTGCATGGGTCTTTCTGCAGCTGATCAGTTGGTTTTATGCTTGTGAGCTTAATTCTTCTCAGTTAATCAACCATTGCCATAGGTAAATTAGGCTAAAAATTATTCTCTAAAATTCAGAGGCCCATACGGGTAATATCAAATTCTTTTTACATATTACTGAAATGTAATTATTTTAAGCACCTCAGGTTTCTTAAAATATTTTTCTAGAATCACCCAAGAGATGAATGAATTTGTTTTCTTAGTGCTAGTTAACTTCCTTTGGTGGTAAGCACAGTTCTGCTTATTCTTAAAGAATAGCCCACTTGTTTTTTTAAAATAAACTAGTGAATGGTGTCTTCAAGCAACTCTCAGGCGAAATATCCTAGCTCCTGTTGCTATAGAACCTCTTTCCTGGAGCCTTCAGTCAGTTTGTAGCTTTGTAGTTGATATTTCAAATATTATAGGATCACTGGTGTATTAGTCCGTTTTCACGCTGCTGATAAAAGATATATCTGAGACTGGGAAGAAAAAGAATTTTAATAAGACTTACAATTCCACATGGCTGGGGAGGCCTCAAGTATCGTGGCAAGAGGTGAAAAATACTTCTTACATGGCAGCACCAAGAGAAAATGAGGAAAAAGAGAAAGCAGAAACTCCTGATAAACCCATCAGACCTCCTGAGACTTACTCACCATCCTGTGAATAGCATGGAAGAGTCCAGCTTCCATGATTCAATTACCTCCCCCTACGACCCTCCCACAACATATGGGAAGTCTGGGAGATAAAATTCAAGTTGAGATTTGGTTGGAGACACAAATCTCCATATCATCCTGCTCCTGGCCCCTCCAAATCTTATGTCCTCACATTTCAACACCAATCATGCCCTCCCAAGAGTACCCCAAAGTCTTAACTTATTTCAGCAATAACCCAAAAGTCCACAATCTAACATCTCATCGGAGACAAGGCAAGTATCTTTCACCTATGAACCTGTAAAATCAAAACAAGTAACTATACTTCCTGGATACGATGTGGTCCAGGCATTGGGCAAATACAGCTGTTCTGAATGGGAGAAATTAGCCGAAACAAAGGGGTTACAGGGCCCTGCAAGTCCAAAATCCAGCGGGGCAGTCAAACCTTAAAGCTCCAAAATGATCTCCTTTGACTCCATGTTTCACATCCAGGTTACGCTAATGCAAAAGGTAGCTTCCCATGGTCTTGGGCAGCTCCATCCCTGTGGCTTTGCAGAGTACAGTCTCCCTCCCAGCTGCTTTCATAGGCTGGTGTTGAGTATGTGTGGTTTTTCCAGGCCCATAGTTCAAGCTGTTGGTGGTTTGACCATTCTGGGGTCTGGAGGATGGTGGAACTCTTCTCACAGCTCCACTGGGTAACACCCCACTAGGGATTCTGTGTGGGAGCTCCAACCCCACATTTCCCTACCACATTGCCCAAGCAGAGGTTCTCCATGAGGGTCCCGCCCCTGCAGCACACTTGTTTGGGCATCCAGGAATTTCCATACATCTTCTGAATTCTAGGTGGAGGTTCCCAAACCTCAGTTCTTGACTTCTGTGCACCCACAGGCTCAACACCACAGGGAAGCTGCCAAGGCTTTGGGCTTTCACCCTCTGAAGTCACAGCCAGAGCTGTATGTTGGACCTTTTCAGCCACAGCTGGAGTGGCTGGGACACAGGGCACCAACTCCCCAGACCGTACACAGCATGGGAACCCTGGGCCCAGTCCATGAAATCACGTTTTCCTACTGGGCTTCCAGGCCTGCGATGAGAGGGGCTGCTGGGAAGGTCTCTGACATGGCCTGGAGATATTTTCCTCATGGTCTTGGGGATTAACATTCGGCTCCTTGCTACTTACGCAAATTTCTGCAGCTGGCTTGAATTTCTCCCCAGAAATGGGTTTTTCTTTTTTGTCCCATAGTCAGGCTGCAAATTTTCTGAATTTTTATGGTCTGTTTCCCTTTTAAAACTGAATGTATTTAACAGTACCCAAGCCACCTCTCGAATGCTTTGCTGCTTAGAACTTTCTTCCACCAGATACCTTAAATCATCTCTCTTAAGTTTGTAGTTCCACAAATCTCTAGGGCAGAGGCAAAATGCCAACATATTATTTGGTAAAACGTAACAAGAGTCACCTTTGCTCCAGGTCCCAACAAGTTCCTCATTTCCGTCTGAGACCACCTTACCCTGGATTTTATTGTCCATATATCACTATCAGCATTGTGAGCAAAGCCATTCAACAAGTCTCTAGGAAGTTCAAGACTTTCCCACCTTTTCCTGCGTTCTTCTGAGTCCTTCAAACCGTTCCAGTCTCTGCCTGTTACCCAGTGAAAATGTTGCTTCCATATCTTCAGGTATCTTTTCAGCAACACCTCACTCTGCTGGTACCACTTTACTATATTAGTCCATTTCCACACTGCTGATAAAGACACACCCGAGACTGGGAAGAAAAAGAAGATTAATTGGACTTACAGTTCCACATGGCTGATGAGGCCTCTGAATCATGGCTGGAGGTGAAGGGGACTTCTTACATGGCAGCAGCAAGAGAAAATGAGGAAGAAGCGAAAGCAGAAACTCCTATTAAACCCATCAGATCTCGTGATAAATTATCACAAGGCTAACACGGGAAAGACCAGCCCCCATATTTCCGTTACCTCCCCTGGGACCCTGCCACACTATGTGGGAATTCTGGGAGACACCATTCAAACTGAGGTTTGGGTGGGACACAGAAAAACCATAGCAACTGGGCTCCACCACATGCATAGGGATGCTTGTTCTAAAAGTTTTCTAGATTCACCCAATGACCACTGCTCCGCTGTTCACTCACTGTCCACTTCAGTTTAAAAGAAACACTTTATTATATTCTTACTGCCTCTGTGTTTCATTCTCATCTCTGAATGTTTTCAGTGATCACCAATTTATCAATTTATGGTTTTTTTTTTTTTTTTTTTTTTTTTTTTTTTTGAGACGGAGTCTTGCTCTGTCGCCCAGGCTGGAGTGCAGTGGCTGGATCTCAGCTCACTGCAAGCTCTGCCTCCCGGGTTTACACCATTCTCCTGCCTCAGCCTCCCGAGTAGCTGGGACTACAGACACCCGCCACCTCGCCCGGCTAGTTTTTTTGTATTTTTTAGTAGAGACGGGGTTTCACCGTGTTAGCCAGGATGGTCTCAATCTCCTGACCTCGTGATCCGCCCGTCTCGGCCTCCCAAAGTGCTGGGATTACAGGCTTGAGCCACCGCGCCCAGCCAATTTATGGTTTTCCTTGCTAGACTATCCCTAAGTGACCTATCAGCTCCAGTCCAAGGTAGATCTAGCAAGGTAATTTGTGAAATGATTCACATATTCTTATATTTTAATCAGAACAATCTGACAAACTCAAAATATGTTTTGATACTTTTACCAGATCAAAATGCTTTTCTGCCTCTGTCACCCTTACTACCTTATTATCAGCATAATGGATAACCATACAAATGATCAACATCTCTATCAGAATTCTTTTCTACTTTAGAAAATTCTTTACTACTTGAGAAAATAATAAGAGATTATAAGCATACTTGAGGCAGCCCTGTAACGATATGCAGCATTCTCTCTGGTGGAAAAGCACATTTGCAAAAGAGATGAAAAAGAAGCTTGTCAGCAAGTTCTATCTAAAAAGACATTTTCCTTGAGTTTGCTAAACCTTGTTTTCTCCGGTGGGTGAAAGGTAGCCTCTAAGATGGCCAGCCATGATCCCTGTCTTCTGGTATCGATTCCCCTATAGAAACTTCTTCTGTGGCAGATGGGATGAACTTATTGACTGGCTTCTAGAAAATACAGCAAAGTGATGACACTTCACTTCTGAAGTCATGTCTGTAAAGATATTAGATTCTGTATTGTTGTTTCTCCTTTCTTCTACCTCTAGTGTTGGGAGAAGCAATATGCCACATTGCTGTGAACGGTCCTATGCAGAGGCCCATGCGAGACAGTGATGCCTTAGCCCTAAAGTCCAGGAGGAACAAAGGAAGCCATGAGTGAGCATAGAAGTGAATCCTTCAGTCCTAGTCAAGTCTTGAGATGCTTGATTGCTAGTCAATAACTTGCTACAATATATAGAAGATTTTAAGTCAGAAATGCCCCACTAAGCTATGCCTTGATTTTTGACACACTGAAATGGAGAGATAAGAAATATTTATCAGTTAAGCTATTACATTTTAGAGTATCTTCTTACACAGCAATGCAGAACTAATACAATCACAATCACACATCTGGAGAAACAACTATTGTTCTTTTTATGTAATGTCATCTCATTGCTGTTCTTGCTTACTAGCTAACCAAGGCTGTAATACAAGATTTATGCAGTCACCATTTTTGCAATAAAAGTCTTACTTTTTATTTCTCCAAGAGTATGTAATCGTGAGAATAAATCTTCCTCCAGGTTTATAGTAGTTATGGTAAACTTAGCTTTTATCTTAACTACTATGCTTTTACCTTACTTAGCTTTTACCTTAATAACAACAACAACAACAAAAACTGATTATAAAATGTAATGGCTTAAATAAGATAGAAGGTTCTTGTTATTGTTATTGCTGTTTTTCCTTTTACTTCATAGTCTGGAAGTTAGTGGCTCTATTTGGAGGATTACCTAAATTTCACAGACTGTTAGTGTCCCAAGCTCTTTTCATCTCTTCACCAGATATTCTCTTATTCACGTGGACACTGTCTTCCATATCCATATCTCCATGCACAAAAGGAAAATGAAAGGAAAGAAGAGCACCCATATATTACAATCAAGATGCAGAAGTGACATGTACCAACTCAGCTTTTATCACATGATACGAGGGGAGCTGGAAAATGTAGTCCATGCTTAGGTATATGAGTAACATTCAACCATTATCATAAAAAGTAAAACAAAACAGACATGGAACAACAATTAGGAGTCTGTCAGGGAATTTACAATGTTTCATATTAACCATAGTCTGTATCTTTGATGCAACCCCACTCCACAAAACCACTTAAATATCAAGAAGGAAGATATTATAACCTGTTCATTTAGATAAGAATGGCATTCTTTTTGTAAAAACTTATTTATTATGTACACATCAATAGTATTCCATTATTGAAATTACAACAAATTCCTTGGAATACATGCTAGCAATTTGTGTATGCAGTGCTTCCTTTTGCCCCACATCCTCAGGCTTATGGAACCCTGCAACCTTTATCACAGTGACTGGGAATGACTGCATGAAGTATCAGTATTTAGAATCCCGAGGAAGCACTCCTCTTTATTCCCAACCCAACTTACCTTGACCCAGTATACAGCCTCTTTGATTTTCCTGGATACATTGTTAGGAAATCCTAATTGGTCTTATCAATTATAGAATTATGGTTATTTATTGCTGTATAACAAACAACCACAAGTCAAGGCTTAAAATACAAATTTAATACGAAATTTTACATTTCTGTAGATTGTACATAGCCCAACAGTCCTTATGTATGATCTGTAATGTATTTGCTATCAGATGGTGTCTAAAGCTGCAGTCTTTTGAAGGCTCAAATTGGCTGGATGAGCCAAGACAGCTCACATACCAATATACGTGTCTGGAACTTCAGATGGTATGGTAGAATAGTGCCCCTTTCACACCGGAAATAAATGTGCATACCTAATAATCCCTGCACCATGTGAATATTTCACAAAAGGGACTTTCCACATGTGATTATCTAAAGGATCTTCAAATGAAGAATATTCTGGACTATCTGGGTGGACTGCTATAATCACAAAGGTCCTTAAAAGAGAGGGGCAAGACAGAGGGGGGAAAAAGGTGTGACCAAGCAGCAGAGGTTGAAGAGATGCCACTATTGGGCAGTGGCCTAAGGAGCTAAGAAATGCTAGAGTTAAGGTAGCCTCTAGATTCTAGAAAAGACAGAGAAAGAGACCTTCTTCTGAAAGTCTCCAGAAGGAATCAGCCTTACTGACACCTTGACTTTAGCCCACAGTTACAAATTTTTACTTCTGATCTCCACGATTGTAAGATAATAAATTGTGTTGTTTTAAGCCACTGAATTTGCAGTAACTTGTTACAGCAGCAAGAAGAAACTAATTCCAATGCAAGGAGTGGAACAATTGGGTTCTCTCTCTGCCTTGCTCTGTGAGACCATTGCATGCGACAATCTTGGGTTCTTTTGCAATGAGCTATTCTCAGGTTAATAGGACTTTAAACTTGGCGCTTGGCTACTCCCCAGTGTTCCTAGACATTAAGAAACAGAAGTTCCTCTTACTCTTTATTCTGTTTTATTTATTTATTTATTTATTTATTTATTTATTTATTTTGAGATAAGATCTCACTATGTTGCTCAAGTCATCCTCCCACCTCAGCCTCCCAAAGCGCTGGGATTAGAGGCATGATCCACTATGCCCCTCCCGCCTTACTCTCAAATACTAGAACTGAAACTGGCACGGCAAGGTTCTGACACAGTCTGCTAGTTATAGAGTAGTCACAGGTCTGAGGCAAATTCAGCTTTTGGTGGAGGCCATCCATCTTTAACCTACCCTCTGGGCATACATTATTTGCATTTCTTGTAAACACAAAATACATTCATCCCCCTCCTAAAATTCCCAAAATTTCATCCCATGATGAAATCAATTTCAGTTTTTAGTTTCCAGATCTTGTCATTTAAATCAGCTCCAGGTGAAAATAATGCTCTTTTGGAGCAATTTTTTGTATTTGGATTCTTAAGTATTATTTCTGTTTTCCCAAAGTTGCAAACTAAAGGAGCAAGTCATCTGTCCTCCTCACACCTGACATACAAAGAGAAGAGGTGTGGGAACCTGCAGTAGATGGCTCTTATTCCAAACAAAGGCGAACAATGAAGGCATGAAGAAGTCACAGGTTTAGGGGAATTCTAAAATACGGTCAGTCTCATGTCACTTGTTCCCTGATTAGAGCCCAGTCCTGCTCTGTGAGGGTGGTTCTGTGTGGATTTTCATTCCACCTGCTAAGTTCTGTTTTTGGAGTCATATTTTTTTGTATATTAAATCATCCTACTTCCTTGCTTCCGTCCCTCCCTCTCCTCTCCCTTTGTCTCTTTTCTTTCTTTATCTTTCTTTCTCTCAAGCTGAGTAAATTTCATAGCCTGCTTCTGCCCATGAAAAATGGATGCTACCATTGTAATTGTTTTAGGGCACCACAAACTGCACCCATAGAAGATGGTGAACCTGATTTATACATAAATTAGTCAAAATAGGTAACATTACTTTAAAAATGTTTGGACTTTAAATTATAACCCACTTCATTAGACGAGTCACCCAAGTCAGAGTGTCGTAGGACAATACCCTTGAGAATCTTACAGGACTGCTTATCTAGCAGAGAGGATTTATGAACCACTGCATTACATGTTTCTAAAGGTTTAAATGAAACTTTCAGAGTGTCATTTTTGAAAACGTGACCAGTGTCCTGAATTCATTCGTTGCCCTGAAGACATTTTTTATTTTAAGAGTATTTTCCTGGGAGAGATTGGAGATCAGAAAATATTTCATTTTTGAACACAACAAATCCTGCCTCAGAAATAATTTCTCTATTTTCTACTTTGAGATGGAACATTTCCTTTTTCAGTTTTTCTGTCTACCTGTACATTATCAAGCAGAGCTACAAGAAACCAGATGGGCTTTATAAAGTTTTACCTGGCAATCTACTTACAGGTCCATAAATTCAGCAGAAATGTATTTTACTTCCACTTTACCACACATTAGGGTATGCCAATTTTTGTCACTAAAAACACATTTTTGTAAATAGCCTCACAACAAATTGCTACCTGCCCTTTATGAACAGTCTTTTTAAGGCCTTTCAGACAGGCCTGCTGCCCATTCCCAAGCCAACAGTCTGTTTAAGGCCTTTCAAATAGGCCTGCTGCCAATTCCTGAGCCAATCTCATATGTCTTCATTAAGGAGAAAGTTCACAGTAGCAATTCACTCTCACAAATTAATTTCTTTTCTGACTCTCATATTTCTGATAGTTAATTATCTCAGGTGGATTTTGATGCTTTTGGTTTCTCGTGTAGTTGCAAATAGAAGGCAAATAGGACCAGAGCCATGTGTAGGCTTGACTGAGCAAACAGGCAAGGTGTGTTCCTTGCATACATGCCTAGAAACACAGATTGGATGCCGGGAATATCTGAGGTTGAATGGTCATTCTCTCTCTCTCTCTCTCTCTCTCTCTCTCTCTCTCTCTCTCTCTCTCTGTCTGTCTGTCTCTCTCTCTCTCTCTCTCTCTCCCTCTCCCTACTTCTCCATCCCTCCATGTGACCCCTTCATGTGGCTTCTCCATGTGGCTAGTTTAGGTTTCCTCACAGCATGCTACTCTAGTGTATTCAAATCCTTTACACTGAAGCTGGCTTTTCCCAAAGCATGTCTGCTAAGAAAGAAGGATCAGAGGTTGCCAGCAGCATTAACAAACTGTCTTAGTTGGTTAACGATGTTTTTTTATCAGTGAAACAGTCACAGAGCCAATCCACATTCAAGTGAAAGGAGAATAAGCCTCACATCTTGATGGGAAGAGTGGTAGAGAGGGTACCAGTTTTAACCTGGGACATGATATTTTGATTCTTTTTTCAAGGAAATTTCACGTGGACAAGGATTAAATTCTGCTCTTGCATATGCCTTTCTTCTCTACCTCATTTATGAATGATTCAAGATTAGGACAAGTGTATTAGTCCTAGTCCATTCTGACACTGCTGTGAGGAAATACCCAAGACTGGGTAATTTATAAAGGAAAGAGGTTGAATTGACTCACAGTTCCACATGGCTGGGGTAGCCTCAGGAAACTTACAATCATGGTGGAAGGCAAAGGAGAAGCAGGCACCTTCTTCATAGGGCGGCAGGACAGAGTGAGTGCCAGGAGGGGAAATGCCAAAGGCTTATAAAACCATCAGATCACATGAGACTCACTCACTATCAAGAGAAGAGCATGGGGGAAACCATCCCCATGATCCAATTACCTCCATCTGGCCCTGCCCTTGATGAGTGGGGGATTATTAAAATTCAAGCTGAGATTTGGATGGGGACACAGAGCCAAACCGTATCAACAGGTAGTGTAAATAGGAATGTGGACCATATCATTGTAGGGGGTGACTTCTCTTAATTCAATAATCTATGGTAGTCATGTTGGGAAACTCTGTTAATACATGCCACTGGGTAATTTCACTGTTCCAATATTTTTTCAGCTCCACATTGCTCCCATTTTATGCAAAAGATTGCTTTCTTTATATTGCTCACTTTCTGCTTATTTGATCAAAGCCTCTCAGTCCCAGGTGAGTACAATTAAAGGGCCATATGAAAACCTGACTATTTGAGGCAAGCAAAATAATTGAGTCTGAATTTGAGAAAGATATATGCCATTATCCACATTATGCCGAACACTTAAAACGTAGTATACTTATAGATGTCAAAAATTAAAAATATGTAGAAAACTGGACACAATAAAAACGTTTGTGTTTCTTGCTCAGTCCAAGAACTTTCTATTCTAAGAACAAAACTATAGTTACCAATTTTGTTGACAGTTGTTAGATACACGTAGATGTATAATCACAGATGCACATCAGCAATTAAAAAATATATACATATATATGTGTAGATGCACTTATATGTATGTTTATGTGTGTGTATATATGAAACTATATGTTTTGCATGTGTCCTTATTTCACAAATAATAGCCTACAGTATGTACACTGTAGCACACCTTGCTTTTCTTTGGTGATAGCAGCATAACTTAGAAGTTTTTCCATATTAGTTCTAAAAGAGCTTCATAACTGATTCATTATCAATCATGCTAAAAGAAATTAGTTTTCTTTTCTTTTTTTTTTTTTTTTTGAGACGGAGTCTCTCTTGGTCACCAGTCACCAGGCTGGAGTGCAGTGGTGCGATCTCGGCGCACTGCAACCTCCTCTTCCCGGGTTCAAGCAATTCTCCAGTCTCAGCCTCCTGCCTAGCTGAGATTACAGGCACGAGCCACCACGCCCAGCTAATTTTTGTATTTTCAGTAGAGATGGGGTTTCACCATGTTGGTCAGGCTGGTCTCTGTCTCGTGACCTCGTGATCTGCCCGCCTCGGCCTCCTAAAGTGCTGGGATTACAGGTGTGAGCCACCGCGCTGGCCAGAAATTAGTTTTCTTTAAACTAAGTTTTTCTTAGTTTATTTACAGATATAGAGTATGTCATTGCTTATCATAGTGTACAATAGATTATTTAATCAATTTTCTGTTGCTGAACATTCATTGCTGATATTTTCTATGAAAAATAATGTTGCAATAAATAAGGTCAAAATACACCATTATTTTAAAAATATGAATATAGTTTTAGGATATAAAGTTGTTCAATCATAGGATATGTACACTTTTAATTTGGAACCTATAGCAAAACTACCCTTTGTACAGAAAATACCAGTATACATATTCAATCTACTACAGTATCTCTTATGTTAATTCTTGAATACATAGATAATGTCAAATATTTGATCTTTGTCAACCTGAGAGGTGAAAAATGGTAACTTGTTTTATTTTAAATTCAAATTTATCTTATAAAAGACTTTGAACATCTTTTACATAATACAAATATTTATATTTTATTTTCCATTATTTAATTTTTATGATACTTTGCTCATTTTTGACCATGTTGCTATTTTCTTATTGACTTACAGAAGTATATATATATATATACACACACACAGAAGTATATATATAGAATTATATATATATATACAGAAGTATATATAATTCTGTTTATACAGAAGTATATATATACAGAATATATATATACACAATTATATATATATGCAGAAGTATACAAATAATTGCTTATTGCATAATCCAATTGATATGCCTCAATTTTTAGATACCTGTTGTACTGTATTTTAAATTTCCATACATGTGTATATCTATTTCTGGAGTTTCCTTATTCTTGGGGTTGTTTGTTTTTGTTTTTCTTATCCAAGTAGCAGTACCACATCAGCAGTACCACGTAACACTAAATATTTGTTATCCCAGTTCTGCCTTTAAGAGATAAGTTGGGCTAGAAGGAAACAATTCTGTTTCAGCAGAGTTGTAACCTTCACTTAAATAGATGTTATCATAAATGACAAAATACTCCCTGGAGAAGCATTTTAGATCCTGTATTATTTTCCTAGGTCTGCCATAACAAGCTACCATGAACTGGGTAGCTTAAAACAACATAAATGTATTTGGTCACAGTTTTAGGGGCTGGAAGTCTAAAATTAAGGTGTAGGCAGGGCTGAGCTCCCACAGAAGTCTGTAGGAGAATTCTTCCTTGCCTATTTCTAGCATATGGTGACTTGCTGGCAACCACTGCCATTCCTTGGCTTGCAGCTGCATAACTCTGCCTATGCTTCTGTTGTCACATAGCATTCTCACTGTGTGCCTCTGCCTTCACATGGCCACATTGCCTTTTTTATGAAGACACATGTCATATTGGATTAAGTGCCTACCCTACTCCAGTATGAGTTCATCGTAGCTAATTACATCTACAATGATCCTGAAGCACTGAGGATTAGCACTTCAATATACCCTTTGCAGGAATGGGGGAATGCTAATTGTTCCCCAAGTTTAATAACATTTTTGGCCTTCTGCTTGGTGTCTTGACTCCACCGAATTCCTTCAGTAACTTCTGGATATGTAAATCTTGTATGATTACCCAAGCTGTTTCAATGACTAGCCTATCCATAAATCTGTGACTACTATTGACATTTATGAATAGCATGATTGTATAACAGATGATTTGTCCTACAGAAAATATTTTATATACACATGTTTATACATCTATATCAACTCATTTTATATACTTGCCTAATTACCAAATTTTAGTACTTCATATCAGCAAACATTTGAAGGTATTAGTAATTTTTATTTTCTTTTTTATTCAAAGTCTTCTCTGTGGTCACCAACCATTATGTCCTAAAAAGTGCCATGGGATTTTCATTACAGAATAAAAGCCAAACTTCTTACATTCCCCTGCAGAAATTGTCGCAGATTGCACATGCCTCTTACACCTCTGATCACATCTTCAACTATGCTGTACTTGCTAACTCTGTTCCACATTTTCTACATTGGTTTTTTGTGTAATAATCAGAAGACAATATTGTCGAAAAATAGAAAAACACAGTGAGCCATCACTTTCTAAGTAGAACTTCATGTATAATTTACTTCATATATAGATAAATATAAATTCCTATTAATGATTACCAATGAATCAGATTCTTACAATTTGTAACTGATTAGTTGTAAATAACACAACAAAGTTGCATTCCAAAGCATTACAACTTATTGTTGGTAATGTTTTTGTTCAATACTTCAAGACTCAATTTTATAGCAATGCAATGTTTTAATTATATTTAGATTATGTTATATAGATTTATCTTTAGTTCATTTGAACGCCATTCTTGCTTACACAGTTATATCAAGTTTAAAGATGACTATCTTTAAAGAACAGAGATAATCTTTTGGGGACTCCGCAGTGAATTGTTTGCCCTTTAAATTCCTATGTTGAAGTTCTAACCCCAAATTCCTCAGAATGTGACTATATTTGGAGATAAGGCTCTTAAAGAGGTTATTATTTTAAGACGAGCCCATATAGTTGGCCCTAATCAAATATGAGTTGTGTCCTTATAATAAGAAGAGATTGTGACACAGAAACACACAGAGGGAAGCCCAGGTGAAGACAAGGGAAAAGATAGCTAGGTACAAGGCAAGGAGAGAGGACCAAGCCTCAGAAGAGACCAACCCTCCTGACACGTTTGTCTCAGATTTCTAGCCTCCATCATTGTAAGGTAATACGTTTCTGTTGCTTAAGCCATCCCAAATGTGTGCTATATTATTATGACAGCCATAACAAACTAATACAGTCTTCAAAAAGGAAACCAAGCAATGAGAATGTGGCATTCACATCTAAGTCTATTCAGGCAAGAAAGCCTCTGAATCCAGCAGATACAGGTTCTGACAATGAGATTATTTGGTATAAGAGTATCTGAACAGGCATAACACCATGTATCTGCATGAATCATCTTTCAGCACTTGGTGATTCTAGATTTAAAAATTAACATTGTGAAGAAAATTTCTCGTTGCAAATTCTGTTGATCTTAGGGAGTAGATGCACTTAATATCAAGCACAGGCAATTAGATGATCAGAAAGCTATATATCTTTCCTGAATATCCACAATTGACACTATTTTATATTTTTTGCCAGTGTGTAACAACAAATAAAGCTTCTATATCTGAATATGATAAAATTCAGAATCTTCCACATGGTTGGCAGAAGAGGGCAATTGTGGTGCATGGTAACCGCACTACGGGAAGGAGGAACACTCTGGTGAATGGTGACCATGGCAAGAAACTGACCACAATTAGGCTGTTAATGGCAGTAATCTGGCCTTGCAAGCCACCACCCTGACCTGATGTTGTTAAACTGTGATGACGTAGCATTTCATAACCTTGGACTATTGAAACTAGTACTATCATTGAAATGATGGAGAAGGTGGCTGAAAACAAATTGAAATAAAAGAGGATTGATAACCTTTGTTATAGGCTAAAATTTGAATATAAATTAACGATAGATGAAACTTTAAAAAGGGTTTGTGCCTCTTAATAGAAAAAGAAATATTGAGTTACTTTTTGCCTATTTGAAATAGATTCATTTTGTTTTGTCTTAAATTCACTGAAGTAGAAAATTAGCATGGGGTTATAAAAATAAAGAAAAAACTCATTGTGAACCAAAATGAAAAGTAATTAATTGGCACACTTTCAGCTGCTTCTAAGAGAGAATGCATTGCAAAAATAAAAAAGAATTAACACTGGAAAATAATCTAAACACCAAAGTTCAAAACTACTGATTTCATTGAATTGAATTTACTTCCTTCCTTTAAAGTATATTTACAAGTTCTGAAATAAATATGTTCTAAGAGTATTTTTAAATTAAATACATGATCATTAGATAATATTTGACTGCACTTGGATGACTGGCAGTGCTATTTGATAAGCCACAGATGTTATTCCCTTTGTTCTTGAACTGTCAGTAAAGGAACTCTTCACTGGTTACTGTTGTGGTTCATTTAGTGCCCAGATAATTGGTCAAACATTATTCTGGATGTTTCCATGAGCATACTTTTGGATGAGATTTAACTGGTAGACTTTGAATAAAGCAGATTGTACTTCATAATGTTGGTTGACCTTATCCAATTAGTTGAAGGCCTCAACAGAATACAAGTCTGACCTCCCCAAACAAGAGAGAATTTTCCAGCCGACTGTCTTCAGACTTCAACTGCAGCATTGGTCGTACCTGGTTTCCCAGCTCACTGTCTTTGGACTTGAACTGCAACTCTCTCCTGAGTCTCCAGCCAATCAGCCTCCCACATGAGATTTTGGATGTACCAGGTCTCTACAATCACATGAGCTAGTTCCTTAAAATACATCAGTCAATCTGCCTATCTGTCTATCCGCCCACCCATCCATCCGCCCATCTAGCTACATCTTATCAATTCTGTTTCTCTGTACAATCGTGACTAGTAAGTCACTAAAAATGTTTTTCAATATTCTCCTCTCTCTTGGGCCTAAAGTTTCTGCTTAAGATACTAGATTTGAGGCTATTTAGAAATCCTAAGAAATTACCCAGTGTTTCTGTTTAGGAGTCAATTTTTAATCTTATTTTGGTTCTATTATATGTAAGAAGGAGTTTTTTTGTTTCTTTCATGATTTTCTCTTTGTCATTGTCTTTCAACATTTTAACTGTTTTGTGGCTGGGTGCACAGGACCCCTTTGCATTTATACTATTTAGAGTTGTTGAGTTTCTTGATTGTGTATGGAAATATTTTCATGAAATTGGTGAGATTTTCAGTTTATTTCTTTTTTTTTTTTTTTGGAGACTGAGTCTGGCTCTATCGTCCAGGCTGAAGTGAGAGCGGCGCCATCTCTGCTCACTGCAAGCTCCGCCTCCCGGGTTCCCGCCATTCTCCTGCCTCAGCCTCCAGAGTAGCTGGGACTGCAGGCGCTGCCACGCCCGGCTAAATTTGTTGTATTTTTAGTAGAGACGGGATTTCACCGCATTAGCCAGGATAGTCTCCATCTGCTGACCTCGTGATCCACCTGCCTCGCCCTCCCAAAGTGCTGGGATTATAGGCGTGAGCCACCGCGCCCGGCCTCAGTCATTTCTTTAAGCGTTTTCTCTGACCCTTCCAATCTCTCTTCTCTGGCATTCCCATTGCAGGCATGGGCATTCCCATTGCAGGCATGGTGATGTGCTCAATGGTGTCCCATATTTCTCTGAGATTCTATTGGTTTTTCCTCATTCTTTTTTTATCCCTCTGGTTTTCAGATCATTTCATCTCTATCAATCTGTCTTTAAATTTGCTGTTTCTTTTGCCAGCTCACAACTACTGGTGAGAGACTGTAATGATTTTATTTTTTCATTTCAATTATTGTACTTTTCACCTCAAAAATTTCTATTTGATTCTTTGTTATAATTTTAATCTCTTTATTGACGTTGTTGATTTAATGAAAATGTCATTATGCCTTCCTTTACTTCTTTAAGCTTGCTTTCTTTGTTTTTTCTGAATATATTTATACTATCTATTTAAGCCATTGTCTGCTGATACCCCAGCATTTTCAAAAAGCCTCTTTTGCTTTTTGTGTATCAGATTTTGTATCTTCTTGTGTATCGGATTTCTGTTTCTTTACATATCTTATAATACATTGTTGAAAACTGAATATTTTAGATAGTATACTATTGCAGTTCTACTGAGTTGCTGAACCTGAACTCACTTCCAGAGCCTGTTGTTGTTTGCTTTTATTTAGATACTTGGCTGCACTACTTTAGTGAAGCCCGTTTTCCCCAAAGTATGTAGCCTCTGATTTCATTTCTCAGAGCATGCAAACCATGGCTCGCTCATAAGGCATAAGTAGCATGCTTAAAAAAGTTGTTCTAAGGCAGCACACAGTCACCCTAGGATGACAGGGTTCCCTCTGACTGACTTTTTCCCTGATGGTCTGTCAAAAATAGAGTTGATCTACCTCTGTTGACATCACACCCATCTGGTAGCCTTCACTATTTGCTCACTGAAAACAAAAACAGTATTGTTGTCAATATCCCAGGCATAAACTCTTCCAAAACCTAAACCAGTGAAATCTGGGATCTTTGCAGGGAGAATCATTGACTTATCTTGAATCTTGTTTTGATCTCAGGAGATCTCTCTTTTAGGTGTTTCCTTGCATGGTTTTCTCTTTTAATGTCTAACTTGTTTAGCTTGTTGCTATTAGGTAACTAAGAAATTCCTTATAACTACTTTTCACAAAAACCACCATTGTTTTTGACTGTATCCTTAGGCTTCACATTCTCACAAAACATTAGTTCATTTAGAGAGAGCAACGATCCTGTTTTTCCTTCTAGGATAATACTCTATGCAATTTCTGTGAAGCTGGTGGCAGGAACAGTGACTGACTTCTCTCAAAATGATGGTTCTTTTTTATGCATGGGTTATTGTCAGGGCAATAGTCCCAGGTCTTCTCAACCTCTTCCAGCATGCCATATGAATGAGCCACGGGAGGGTGATTGGGGCCCAAGATTCTTGTCTTGTTGAAGTAGACTTTCCACCCTACCAATGAGGGTGAGATGTCAACAGCCTTCCCATTCTAGGGAGAGAGCCTTAGCCTGGGAACCTGCGGGGAGAGGGAACCATTTGTTCTTGACAACACACTC
Organism: Rhinopithecus roxellana; assembly: GCF_007565055.1. Taxonomy (NCBI): domain Eukaryota; kingdom Metazoa; phylum Chordata; class Mammalia; order Primates; family Cercopithecidae; genus Rhinopithecus; species Rhinopithecus roxellana. Next base: position 5,011,389 of record NC_044549.1, on the reverse strand, counting down.
CAGAATAGAGCCTTCAGTGCCTGGGCTGGGACATCAGACAGGGAATAGCAGATTGCAGAACAAGTGCACAAGATTTTGTTCTTCTTACCAAGATTTAGAAGATTTTCTTTAATGTTTCTTCATTTGCTATATGTTCTATGGGTTGAGATTTGAATTTTTTTAAATATAGTTTTCAAAACTTACGGTTTCTCTTCCAAGGGAGAGATACAAAATACAGACACAATTAAAAAGTTCTGAAATATCCAAGCTCAGATTAAAGAGTTGCAAAACAAACAATTTGTCTGTGACTCGTAAACCACCAATATATTCAAGGTATTTCATTCTCAGGTAAACAAAGGTACAAATGTAGATATAATGAAATATTCTATATCACATTGGTTATGAAATATTTTATACCCCACTGGTTACATATCCCAAATGAGATGCAGATGATGAAAAATTATTCTATGCATTCTTAATAAACAATATATACAAGTTTGCACAAGGAATATCCAGCATGATTTCAGGACTTTAAACAGTATATTATAAATCAGTATTATTAAATTTTAATGCTGTCTTGGCCAGTTGCTCAGTGCTGTAGTTCCATACATGTCTGGACATAACCAAAGAGCTATTTCACATCAGCTGCAAGTTAATCTTAATTTTATGTAGTATGTTATATAAAGAGAACTGGAAGAGACAGCCCACTCATACTAGAAAGAGAACAGTATATATGTAAGCATCTTTGTTTTTAATTTTCTTTCCCCATTTTAAATTAGAGGCGATTCATTACTCTTTCTAAATGAGTTGGAAAAAAGTAAATAGATTGAATAGAAACCAGAAGATTTTCAATATTGGGTAAAGGATTATATTAGGAGCTTAACAAAGTAAATGTATGGCTGTCATTTCTTTACATTAAAAATAATGACTTTCTGTTCTTGCAATAGTTTGCTGAGAATGATGGTTTCCAGCTGCATCCATGTCCCTACAAAGGACACGAACTCATCCTTTTTTTATGGCTGCACAATATTCCATGGTGTATATGTGCCACATTTTCTTAATCCAATCTGTCACTGATGGACATTTGGGTTGATTCCAAGTCTTTGCTACTGTGAATAGTGCTGCAGTAAACATACGTGTGCATGTGTCTTTATAGCAGCATGATTTATAATCCTTTGGGTATAGTGGGAATTGAACAATGAGATCACTTGGACACAGGAAGAGGAACATCACACACCGGGGCCTATTGTGAGGAGGGGGTAGGGAGGAGGGATAGCATTAGGAGATACACCTATTGTAAATGACGAGTTAATGGGTGCAACACACCAACATGGCACATGTATACATATGTAACAAACCTGCACATTGTGCACATCTACGCTAGAACTTAAAGTATAATAATAAAAAAAATAAAAATAAATAAATAATGGCAAGATAATCTTAGAAGTGCATTAGAGGTACAGTTTTTCATAAGGTTTTAAGTGATCATAAACATTCTACAGCACTTAACATGCAAAATTAGTTTATTAATTTGGAATAATTTCTAAGCATTTTTTGTATGTATAAGATAATACATATATTCAGTTTATACATTTCTACAATCTTACATATTTGTGCTGGATGGTTTTTAAAGGTTAACACATACAGGTATAGCTTGTTTTATTGAACTTCACTTTATTGTTCTTTGTATATAACGCATTTTTTACAAATTGAAGTTTTTTACAAATTGATAGACTTGCATTGAGCAAGTCTATCAGCACCATTTTTACAACAGCATGTGCTCACTTTTCGTGTTTGTCACCTTTTGATAATTTCCACAATATTTTTAACTTTATGTGATGATTATATATGTTATGGTGATTCTATATGTTATGGTGATGTGCGATGAGCAGTCCTTGATGTTACTAATTGTTTGGGGTGACACAAACTGTGCCTATGTTAGTAGTCAAACTTAATCAACAAATGTTTTATGTGTTCTGACTGCTCCCCTGACCAGTGTTTTCCTTGTCTTTCCCTTGTCTGCCTTCCTCTCCTCAGGCCTCCCTATTCTCTGAGACACAACAGGATTAGAATTAGGCCAAATGATAACCATACAATGGCCTTTAAGTGTTCAAGTGAAGGGAAGAGTTGCATGTCTTTAACTGTAAATAGAAAGGTAGGAATAATTAAGTATAGTGAAAAGGGTATGTCAACAGCTGAAATCAGCTCCAAACTAAGCCTCTTGTACCAAAGAGCTATATTATGAATGCAAAGGGAAAGTTCTCAAGAGAAATTAGATGTGCTACTCCAGTGAATGCACAAGTGATAAGAAAGTAATACAGCCTTATTGGTGATATGGAGGAAGTTTTGGCTCTCTGAACAGAAGATTAAATCAGCTAGAATACTTCCCTTAGCCAAAGCCTAATTCAGAGCAAGGCTCTTACTCGCTTTAATTCCATGAAGGCTAAAGGAGAAGTGAGAAAGGTGCTGAGAAAAAAAAAAAAAAAAAGAGTTTGAAGCTAGCAGAGGTCGGTTCAGAGGTTTGAGAAAAGAAAGCAAAACATAAAAGTGCAAGGTGAAGCAGCAAATGCTGATGTAGAAGCTGTAGCAAGTTATCCGGAAAATCAGGCTAAGATCATTGATGAATGTGGCTATAATAAACAACTGATTTTTAATATAAACAAAACAGTCTTTTATTGGAAAAACTTGCCATCCAGGGCTTTCATAGCTAAAGAAAGGTTACTTCCTGCTTTCAGATCTTCAAAGGACTGGTTGACTCTCTGGATAGACACTTATGCAGCTGGTGGATTTAATTTGTCGCAATGCTCATGTACCATTTCAAAAATCTTAGTGCTATTAAGAATTATGCTAAATCTACTTTGCTTGTGCTCTACAGGTGAAATAACAAAGCCTGGATAAAAACATACCTGTTCACAGCATGGTTTACTGACTATTTGAGGCCCAATGTTGAGGCCTTCTACTTAGAAAAAATATTCCTGCTCATTGACAATGCACCTGGTCACCTGATAGCGCTAATAAAGATGTCTAGGGAGATTAATGTTGTTTTCATGCCTACTAACACAACATCCATTCTGAAGCTCATGGATCAAGGAGAATTTTGATGTTCAAGTCTTATGATTTCATACATACATTTTCTAAGTCTCTGGTTGCCAAAGACAGTGATTCTTCCGATGGATCTGGGCAAAGTCAGAAAGGATTAACCATTCTAGATCTCACTGAGAACATTTATGAGTCATGGGAGGTCAAAATATCAACATTAACAGGAGTTTGGAAGAAATTGATTCAGCCCTCATCGGTACCTGCGAGGAGCTCAAGACTTCAGTGGCAGAGATAACTGCAAATGTGGTGGAAATAGCCAAAGAACTAGAATTAGAAGTGGAGTTTGAAAATGTGACTGAATTGCTGCTATCTCATGGTAAAACTTGAATGGATGAGAATTTGCTTCTTGGAATAAACAAAGAAAGTAGTTTCTTGAGATGAAATCTAGTCTTGGTGAAGATGCTATGAACATTGTTGAAACAACACAGGATTTAGGATATTGCATAAACCTAGTTTATAAAGCAATGGTAGGGTTTGAGAGGGTGGACTCTAATTTTGAAAGATGCCCTACTGTGGATAAAGTGCTATCGATAGCATTGCATGCTACAGAAAAATCTTTCATGAAATGAAGAGTCAATTGATGCAGCAAATTTTGTTGTTATCTTATTTTACAAAAATTGCCACAGCCACCTCAACCTTCAGCAACCACCATCCTGATCAATCAGCAGCCAATAACATGGAGTCATGACCACTCACCAGCAAAAAGTCTATGATTCACCAAAATATCAGATGATCATCAGCATTTTTTAGCAATAATATATTTGTAATTAATTTATGTACTTTTTTAAGGCATAATACTATTGAATACTTAGTATACTATAGTACAGTGTACACATAACTTTTATATGCATGGGGAAGCCACAAAAATTCATAGGACTTGCTTTATTGTGATATTCACTTTATTGCAGTGGTCTGAAAACAAACCCACAATATCTCTGAGGTATGTTTCTCCTGGAGTAAAAATTTTGATATTAGTAAATAATGATGATAATTGAGGGGTTTGTTTATGTTTTTAAATGGCACACACACAATTATCCTATCAAGCTGTACATTGATGCTCAAAACAGTAAAAAATTGCTGTTGCTTAATTTGAAGTGGATAATGTATTATTTCCTTAAGAATCTTTAATTAGTTTATTAAGTGGTAAGAATATAATTTGTAAGGTATTAATTTAATTGTCTAATATTATCAGTGTTAACCAAAGTACACCATAATTTCTATATGTACTAAAACAGGTACTCAACACTTTTTATATTAAAAAAAATCTACATGGATAATTACTTGAAGGACTGCTCATTTAAATGCAAATCAATTCTCTTGAGATAAAGGACATTCAACAATTAAATACTACTCTCCGAAAAGAACTTTATTCTGAAATAATTTATTCATTAGACATTAAGGTTATTACGTGGCTCCAGTAGCCTCAGTTAATAAAAAGGATTAAAAGCCATTAACTCTCTATATATTTATCCAGTATATTATTTCCATTTACTCTGAATCTAAAGAAAAGAATTAATGTCTGCTTTTTCTAATAGAATTAACTTTTTTCAATAAGTATTAACAATTCCACATAATAATTTATTTAAAAATTAATTTTTATACTCCCTTGAATCCTTGAGAGTTTTCTCTAATTACTGTGCTTAATACCTAGGTGATGGGTTGTTCTGTGTAGCAGACCACCATGGCAAACCACATCTACCCATGTAACAAACCTGCACATCCTGTACATGTTCCCTGGAACTTCAAATATGAATTGATATATGTTGAAAAATAAACGTTGTGCTGTCTCCCTCTCCTGCCTGTCTTGCGCCAAATTGGGAAGTGGGCTCAGATTGTCTGCTCTGTCCGCCCCGTCCTCTTGCGTTTTTCTCCACAGTGCCCTCCTCAGGGCACTGTGCTGTTGTACTTGTTCTTAGGTTGTTTGTATGAAGGGCATGTATTATTTTCTATCCTAAGACTCCACCACTGCGTTTTCAATGCAAGACGTAAGAAAGGGAATCCTCTGAGGACATGGACTTGATTAAAATAAAGTACATATTGATAATGACATTTGTGGGGCAGGTAAGTCTAGTTCTATGACCCAGGCATGGAAGAAATTGAAGCTTGAAAATAAGAGATACAACATAAAAATTAAAGATAAATTAGAACATTAAATATAAGTGAAAAAAACTTAGAAGATTAAATGTAAGTGAAAAAAATCGTAAGAACCTCCAAATATCTTTTAAATTAAAAAATATCAGTGTTCATTTATTACTGATACGGTCAGTCTTCATAATCTTTAGAATGAGATTCGGTTAAATCAAAATTGACAAAGTAAAAGAAAGCCTAAATTTTATATTTTATTTGTTTTCTCATTACTACTTTGTAAATTTAGGAAAATATATATCAACAAACATTAGCTATAATATGCAAATGCCTACGCCTAAGCCAGAATTGAAGGATTTGCAATTATATATAAAAATCAGAAACCACTGTCTAGCTATTTGTTTTCACGCACCTCGGGGCAAGGAAAAAAGAAGGGGTCTATGGACAAAATTACCTATTGATTTCTCAACAATGTGCATCCTTTTTTATTATAATAAGTTTTATCTTTCCCTTCTAGGTGTTAGTGTATTGGAAAATCATTTAAAGAATGTATCAGCTAATTGAAGGCTTAAGTGTGAGTTTGACTTTTTATGATTAATATAGAAATATATTTCTAAGTGTCTTTCCTTAAAAATGTTAGATACTATTTTAATTTGCATAGTATACATAAGACTTTTATCATTCGTTACTTACATTGGATCTGCAAGGGAAGCCCTGCAGTCAAGTTTTATATCCACTTGATGCAAGATTGGCTGGTCGGCTCATTAGATGTTATTGCTGATTTTCTGCTCTTGCCTGGAGTGTCTGTATATTGTGTCATGTGTGAATACAGGGTTTCTTACTTGCATGTCCAGTTCACTGTGCTGGAGTCAGTTCCTTTCAATCGAACCAGAACAAAAACCAGAGACTTGGGGGCAGTGTAAGCATGTGTGTGTGTGTGTGTGTGTGTGTGTGTATGTGTGTGTGTGAGTGCTTGGAGACTAGTATAGGTTGAAAGAATGTCAGATAAGGATCAATTTTACATAGCATAATGTGAATAGAATAATTGTCTGGAAGTTAAAATTACACAGTGTTCAGACAGTAAATTGCAGAAACTTATGATACATAAAAGGAAGGCCCTAAAAAATGAGGATGTAGTGCTCGTGAAGTAAAAACTGAGTAGTCAAACTGAACATCAGGCTCTTCCAGAAAGCGAGTTAATTAAATGAAGAGAAATATGAATGGTTGAGCTTTAACATGCAGTGGTCACAGTTCTTCTCTCCTCTCCTCTCCTCTAAAACTGGGACTTTCATTCACAGCGTAAGTGGAATATGATATAACTTCTAGTCTTATAGGATTTGAATATTGTAGATAATTTACAAATGATTCAGGTCATTTAGAAAACTATTGTTTTGCTCTCCTGATTCTTTGTCTCTGGTGTTCTTATCCTTGAGATCATGTATTAGCTAAACCAGTTCATATTGAAAACACAGGTGCTGAGGGTAACTCAAATCATGTATGTAACTGATGCCCTATGTGAATTTTTCTGAATCCTCCTCATATGTCTGTTGGCAGATGTCACTTATACCATCTGCTTTTGTCTTTAGGTACGTAAGATTCCTGCCAGGCTTTGACTTCTACCCTTGGCCTTCCTGTACAGGGTTGTAAGGAATCATCATGATGTATGTTTGAAATTATGTTTAACAGTATTACAGTCAATGTAGACTAAATTTTGATGCAGTAACAACCTCAAAACTTTTACAATCACTGCTGGAGTGAGAGAGAGAGAAAGAGTGAACAGAGAATGTCACATGAGCTTTACTCTATCTCAACTGTAAAAAACAAACATGACTTCTACTCACATTTCTTTACCCAGAACTAGTCCTATACCCATGCCTAACTGGAAATGAGCAGAAACTATTGTGTCTGCAACGCTCAAGGAGAGGAAATTGGTTATTGGTCAGTGTCAATATTGTCCACAAATGTGAATGACATTTTATAAGGTGTTGAATCGGCCTGTCACCCACAAAAGTGCTTGCATACAATTGGCAAACCATATATGCTATATTTTTAAAATAATATTTCTCTTCCATGTGTTAAATGTAATCATTGTTTTGGATTATTAAACTTGACATATTACTAAACATTTTTTCCTACTCAAACAAAAAGTACTCTTAAACCAAAAAAACGCGTTTGTTGTTGTTTTTGATTTAATTTTCAAACACACTTGCAGGACTCAAAACAGAAACACTCCTTCAAACCTCAAATACCAACTAAGTCATAATGAATATCCTTTGTATGGTAAGACACTAGACCCAGAACAACACAAGAAAAACAATGGAAGATGAAGTTGAAAGTTAATGGAAGAAAACATAATTATAGAGAGTTACAACTATTACATACTTAAACTGGTAATTGATATCTAAAAGAAGTAGATTTGATGTGGAAAGAACAGTAAATGGGAGATAGGAGCACTAATTTTAAGATGCCTTTTTGACATTAACCAGTAAAACAATTTTGGAAAAAAACAATCATCTATGTTTCCTCAACCTAATTAATTTATATTATCTCATATATATTTTTTAAAAGGAGCTATACTTCAAAATGCAACCGATTAGAATATTTTGCTATCTTTTCTATGAAGTTTAAGGTTTACTAAGCTTTCACTTTAACTGTCTGATACAATGGACTAATTTATATTGTCATTTTATTGTGCAATACTATTGTAAAGCTTTAAAACATAAAAAAATACAAAAAACATAAAATTTACATTTTATATAAAGATACAATTCCTAAAATAATTTAGAACACATTATTCTATTACAAAAAATTATCCTACTATCTTTTAGGGTTGTTCTTTGCTTCTAATATCCCATATGATAATTTACTAGTTTTTTTTTTTATATACTTTAAGTTCTAGGGTACATGTGCACAACAATGTGCAGATTTGTTACATATGTATACATGTGCCATGTTGGTGTGCTGCACACATTAACTCATCATTTACATTAGGTATATCTCCTAATGCTATTCCTCCCTCCCCCCACCTCACAATAGGCCCCGGTGTGTGATGTTCCCCTTCCTATGTCCAAGTGATCTCATTGTTCATTTCCCACCTATGAGTGAGAACATGCGTTGTTTGGTTTTCTGTTCTTGCAATAGTTTGCTGAGAATGACAAAGAACACAAACCCATCCTTTTTTATGGCTGCATAGTATTCCATGGTGTATATGTGCCACATTTCTTAATCCAGTCTGTCACTGATGGACATTTGGGTTGATTCCACATCTTTGCTATTGTGAATTTACCAATCTTAAGCTGTCAGATCCTACTTTTCTCACTTCCTTAACCATATTTTCTGCCTTCATCACACCCTTGCATTCTCAAGCTTTCTTGACCTATGGCAAAATAAATTTAATATTAATTCATATAAAGATGTATATTTATAGATCTGTGGATGATGAATATCTCATATCCATTTTTTGTTTTATTTATTTATGGATTTATTTATTCATATGGCCTAGTTGGGCTTTTTGAAATGGTAGCCTCATGGAATGTTTCATAATGATATCTTTATTCTGTGACTGGATTAAAATGTATGTTGTTTCTGTAAACTCAGTTTGAATTACTCCATCTTTGATGTCTATAGTATGGAATTAACAGTGGAGTTTATGTGCTTCATGGGACCATTAAGTGCAAACTTGTAAAATCTTTCATTATTTCAATAATTACACATGATAATAATGGAGAGACATGAGTGACATCTAAACTTTGAAAACAGCATTGTGCTCTTTCTAAATGTATTATGGAGGATTTCTCTCATTATTCTGGTCTTAACTGTATAAATGCATTTGAGCAAAGTTTCCATTTACCTTGCTAGTTGTTTTAGATGGCTGCTGGATCGCCATTCATGCAGGAAGTACTAAGAGACGGAGAACCGGTATTGACTTTAATAAACCTAAATTGTCTGAAAGTGGTAGAATAAGAGAAATGTTATGAATGGTGATGACATTGAGCCCAGGTTGAATCCAGGAATCCAATACCCAGTTTTATGTATAAAGGGTGAGGATAAAAAGGATCAGTACCTTTGAAAGATGTAAGATGAGAGAAAGGCATATTGTCAATAATGAATCAGTGTAAATCGGAACTTGGGAACTGATACTCTTAATTGTCTTCTGGAGGCCCACTTAATTGTGGTTTTTGGAAATTATAAAAGATTAAAGATGGTTGATTAAATGAAATTTAAAATTCTAAATTTAAAAATTATAGGAAAATCTTAATTACAGGTATTATTTCATTTAACAGCCTTTGCTATAGAAAGTTAAAAGGATTGTTCAAAACTGAAGTAAGTGATCACTGGTCTGTCTTGAATTAAACAACCACGGAAAAGTAAACACTTTAAGAGGAAAAAGTATTGTATTCTTATTTAAATATATACAATGAGTTCAATAATACGATGAGTTTTTAATTGTATTCTCAACAATTTGCTAATGTTGAATTCACAGTATAAATAATATAAAAACCCTCATTTTTTTAAATAAAAGTTCAGGAAATATTAGTTAAAGTTTCCAATTTAGATGATGAAAATGTCTACCTTTATATAATACACGCAGTGCATTAATAATTTAATAACCTTAAACAATAAATTTTATGTAGTAAAATGGTGAGTTAAAATGTATATATTTACCTGAGCTATTAGCAATATGCCTGTGGCCAGGCGCAGTGGCTCACGCCTGTAATCCCAGCACTGCAGCCGAGGCGGGCGGGACCGAGGTCAGGAGATGAGACCATCCTGGCTAACACGGTGAAACCCCTTCTCTACTGAAAATACGAAAACAAAAAATTAGCCAGGCGACGTGGCGGCCCCCGTAGTCCCAGCTACTCGGGAGGCTGAGGCAGGAGAATGGTGGGAACCCGGGAGGCGGAGCTTGCAGTGAGCCAAGATGGCGCCGCTCACTCCAGCCTGGGCGACAGAGCGAGACTCCGTCTCAAAAAACAAACACACACACAAACAAACACAAACAAAACCAATATGCTTGCAATAGATCACTTTGGGATATAAAAATGTAACAGTTTAAACATATTACAATATTAATGTGTAGAATGTTGAAATATTTATTTACATATTGGTGTATAGAAAAATGAATTGTAGAACTAAGACTTTTGACATTGTTTAGAGACGTTCTGCTTCTGAACATTTTTTCTTCAGAGTCGTGTATTTCAAGGTGTACTTAAATATACAGATCTACATGAATCTACAGATCCACATATTTCATGGTCAATTTAATATATATTATATTTGCTACCTTATATATACATGTTTCTATATCCTATACACACACATACACACACGTACACACATATATACACATACACAATATTGTTTTCGTAAAGGGCAAATCTGTACTGTTTTTGACACAGCACAATGGTAATATGCCATACAGTTATAGAAAGCTATGTTGTTACATAACTTTGAAAACAAGTATTTTCAGGTTTTGCCTGCTGTCTGTCTCCAGTTGTTTATAATAGACATCTAAATATCTGCAAAATCTGGCCCCTAATATTTCTGGGAAATTCTAAGGTGTTTCTGCCTTGGTCATAACAGTGTCTATTTCTACCAGAAATTCTAGTGTTCCACCAGCCAACAATATCTTTTTTGCACCCTGCAGGGGACAGCAGTCTCTGCTGGCTTCTGACATTTAGGAGATCCCTGTTTTTCCTCTGAGTACAGCAGTTGCCCAAGTAAGGTGCCACTATTCTGTCTTTTCTTTTCCAGGTACTCATGTCTGTGGGAAAGTGTGTGTGCCGGGGTGTGTGTGTGTGTGTGTATGTGTGTGTGTGGTGGGAGGACTGTCTGGTAATAGCCTTCCCTTTATTTTGGAATTGATTATAGGAGCCTCAGTGTTCTACATATGTGTTCAATATTTACATGATTTCTCTTGAGCTTTTCATTTTTATGTTTTTTCCTCAAAAACAAACTGACCACTACAATTAAGAAATATACTAATAGTATTTTATGGACAAACATTTGAATCATAATAAAATAAAGAAACAATGATCCCCACAGAAATTATATATATATCACAATTTACAGATTAATTGTCTCATAAATCAAGGCAAGAGACTCAACAATGAAGGAAACTCCTTCCTTGGTGTTCTCTTTTATTCAATCATTAGATGCCCCAAGTTGAAAGGTCTGAACTTTGGCACCAGTTATAAGCCATATGATTTATATCCATTATCTAATTTTCCATTCACTACTTCATCAGATAAAAAAACTAACATTTTTCTATATGATTTATATCCATTATCTAATTTTCCATTCACTACTTCATCAGATGAAAAAAACTAACATTTTTCTAAGGACTATAATTTGTTCAAAATCACTTATCTAATAAAGGCTAAAGCCAAAATTTAAACATATATCTGCCAGATTTCAAAGTCTCTGCTCTCCCCATAATGATATGCTGCTTCCCTTCAGAAAATCTATCTAATGACCAGGCTTCTGTAATATCAGGATTCAATTAAATTATGAAAAGAGTTATCTGAATTTCAGAGAAAAAGATGTAATATTTTTCATGGTATAAAATAAATTAATTTGACTATTCTATGGACAATAATGCTAACTGTGCCACAAGAAAAAAATATTAAAATATTTATAACACAAAGTTTAATAACTTATTTTTAGTAGCAAGTATATTTAAAAATGACTTGAATGTCATCCACCTTTCTGATATATTTATCATATATAATCACACAATGTGAAAAATATTATTTGGTTCAGGGAAAACAGAATACAAATGTTTAAAACATTTTTACCTTCTTTTAAACCCTAATCCATTTGGAAAAAGTATCTTCAATGTAATTGTGTCATTAAATCACAAAAATGGAAATTACGTTAACAGCAGGATGTTATCTTTTATTGAGGGCAAACAGCAGGGTTGCTGCTAATGAGAACATCATCAATTTATCAGCAAAAGGTCGGCCTAAAGAGCTCTTTACCTAACTTCTCCCTAAGTAGTTATTTTCCCCTTTTGATGGCATATTGCATTGACAAGCTAGACTCGTATGTGGCTATATTATTACGAATCAATCTCTATTATAACAAGAAATACGTAATTGCAAGATACACATTGAGGTTGGTACAATACTCTGAAGTTAATTTCTTTCTCTATACAGGATATGAAGATAATTGTGGTAATCTTACTTTCTTGGTCATTTATTTTTTAACAGTTTGAAATTATATTTTAGTATGTTGTCATGCAAACATTTGGAAGGTGTAAAAGTATATTAAGTAATGCATAAGTTTATGCATGGATTAAGATAGGCCTTAGTCGACATTGACCTGATTTTTATTCTTATTCTCTTGCTTGTTTGCTCTTCTAACAGAAAGATAAAGCGGTAATCAAACTAACAATATCATTTACTGTGAATTTGCCATCTGCCATGCACTAATCTGTTTTAAAAACACCTTTCATTTTTAATTCATAATGACCTTGTAATACTTACAATGATAAATTTTTGTTTGCTTTTCTGTAGATATTTGAAGGCTGTCAAAAGAGTTTGTGAATATTTGATTAGAGTTACTTTACTAATGATATTCAATAATTTAGATTCAGGCCTTCGGAATATAAGGCTGTGCTTATAACAGCAAAATATAGCAAAGAATTACTCTAATTAATAACAGGAATACTGCTACAAATAAAAAGTAGTCATTAATTATTCAAAAGCAAGGCCTAGGGCATGCAGATTCCATCGGGCACCTCATTTTCCAAACCTGGTCTCTTTATGACTTTTGTTTTGAAACGAAGGAGACTAAATAAACTGGCCAATGGGTAAAACCTAGAGAGAACAAATTAATTCAGATCTCGCTTTTCTAGTGTTGTGATGGTTAATTTTATGTTTCAACTTAGGTAGGTCACAGTACCCAGATATTTGGTCAAATGCAAGTCTAGATGTTGCTGTGTAGTTATTTCTAAAGGGTAACATTTCAATCAGTAGAGTTTGAATACAGCAGATTACCTTCCATAATGTGGGGGTATGCATCATCTAATAATTACTTGAAGACTTTAAGAGAAAAAAGACTGATGTCTTCTGAAGGACAAGGTATTTGGCCAACAGATTACTTTTGGACTGGAGTTGGAGCTGCAATATGACTTCTTCCTTGGGTCTCCCAACTTCTGGCCTACCTTGCAGATTTTTGACTTGCCAGACTCCAAAATTACATAAGCTAATTCCTTAAAATAAATCTCTCTCTCTCTGCCTGTCCAATCTATCTATACCTAATATTCTATTCGTTATGTTTCTCTGTATAACCCTGATTAACACAGTTGGTGAATATGCTATTGTAACTGAATTTTTAAAAATTCTTTTCTTTACCAAATGTGTATCTATGTATACTCAACCTTTATAATTTCGGTTGCTTTTCACCCCATTTTTTGATAGCATTTTGGCCTTTCTTTTTAATCACCATAAAATGTTTTTCACTTCCTCTTTCAAAAACTAAATCAGCGGTCCTCAAACAATTTAGATAGGGATGAGTCTACAGTCCATATCATCTTCTGGCATGCCCCATGCATGTTGTTTTTAGGATATCATCTTTATTTTTCTCTTTTTGATAGTTATTTTATGAGATAAAAAGATAGAGAACCATTTCTCAGTGATGTTACAGACGAGCGGAGGGAGTATACAGGTAAGCATCCACAATTGTAACACAGCGTGAAATATGTCAGGACACAGAGATGTTGCACATTTGAGATGTAAGCCTACTATTAGAAGGGCCGGAGGAGACTTGCAGATGGAAATGGTTCTTAGGCAGATATCTGTAGGGCGAGCAGTAATATTAAAAATAACACATATTACCCTTTGTATGCTTCTGTAACTATCCTACGTGTTTTGCAAGTATTAACTCATTTAATAATCACAAAAAATCATGCTAATTGTTATGATTTCCTTTTAAAAATAAAATAGTTAACAATGATGAGATATCAAAAAAAGTAAAAGAGATGAAGGTAAGAAGAAAAAGGTATCTTGGCAGAGGGATCAACGTGGGTAAAATCGTCGCAAGAGATAGCATGGCAGAGTGCAGCAACTGAAGCACATTTAATGTGACCTGGTTGTTGTTTGTTTTGTGTTTGTGTGTATGCTATGAGTGTTTCAAAGACCTGGGAGGCCGGCCACAGTGGCTCACGCCTGTAATCCTACACTTTGGGTGGCCGAGGAGGGCGGATAACCTGAGGTCAGGAGTTCAAGACCAACCTGGACAACATAGGGAAACCCCGTCTCTACTAAAAAAAATACAAAAATTAGTTAGGCGTGGTGGCGGGCATTTGTATTCCCAGCTATTTGGGAGACTGAGACAGGAGAATCGCTTGAATGCAAGGGGCAGAGGTTGCAGTGGGCCGAGATTGTGCCACTACACCCCAGCCTGGGCAAAAGAGCGAGACACTGTCTTGAAACAAAACAAAATAAAACAGCAGAGAATGAGGAATGGAAATAGTAAGCAACGATCCCAGAGTAATAAGCAGAGACCATGTTTAGCTTTTTGGACTTTAAAATAAATTTTCATATCTTTACATGATACAAAAATTTAATATTTTCTTCTACGTATTTTATTTGTTGGGGACTGCATCCTGATTTTTAAATGTAAATTTAAATTATAATTGTGTTTCTAAGTGTATTTTTCTGTACATAGTTATAAACATGCCTACCTGGCGGTGGTATTGTGAACATTTTCAGCAGTATGAAATTTAAAATTGCTTATCCACAGTTACAAATATTTTTACTAGAACATTACTTTTCTTTCGCACTTTTTGTCCAGTATCCCATATGAGTTTTCAAAGAAAGGGCACTTACAATTTTCTGGCTCCAATTACTAATTGACTGACTCATTCTATTACCAAACTTAATTCATGCATGAGGACTTTTATATCAGCTGAAAGAGGATTGAATTTATATGTATATAATAATGCTTCTTACACAGATAGCTAATCTCATTTATTTAGTTCCCAGCCTCAATTTCTGCATTTGCCAAAGGGATGAGTAGCTGCCCTTCACTGTGTTGAAAAAGATAGTAAAAATGTATGAGGCAATGTTAGAACTCAAGAGTCTTTCTACACATGTATACTATAGTATATACATTTCTGGAGTAATGCACTTTTCACATTTTTTGTGTGTTTATATGGCTCTCTTTTTCCTATATGATTTCAGAAACAATGTATGCTGCTTTTGTGACTAAGTCTCCTACCCTAACAGCATTATTTAGAATTTCGTTTCAAGAACACTTAGTTTGGCAAAAATATTTTGTTTTACACAAATAGATTAGATAATACATTGTCAAAATCTTATTTCTTTTTTTTTTTTTTTTTTTTTTTTTTTTAATTATACTTTAAGTTCTAGGGTACATGTGCATAACGTGCAGGTTTGTTACATATGTATACTTATGCCATGTTGGTGTGCTGCACCCATCAACTCGTCAGCACCCATCAATTCATCATTTGTATCATGTATAACTCCCCAATGCAATCCCTCCCTCCTCTCCCCTCCCCCCTCCCCATGATAGACCCCAGTGTGTGATGTTCCCCTTCCCAAGTCCAAGTAATCTCATTGTTCAGTTCCCACCTATGAGTGAGAACATGCGGTGTTTGGTTTTCTCTTCTTGTGATAGTTTGCTAAGAATGATGGTTTCCAGCTGCATCCATGTCCCTACAAAGGACGCAAACTCATCCTTTTTTATGGCTGCATAGTATTCCATGGTGTATATGTGCCACATTTTCTTAATCCAGTCTGTCACAGATGGACATTTGGGTTGATTCCAAGTCTTTGCTATTGTGAATAGTGCCGCAATAAACATACGTGTGCATGTGTCTTTGTAGTAGACTAATTTATAATCCTTTGGGTATATACCCAGTAGTGGGATGGCTGGGTCATATGGTACATCTAGTTCTAGATCCTTGAGGAATTGCCATACTGTTTTCCATAATGGTTGAACTAGTTTACAATCCCACCAACAGTGTAAAAGTGTTCCTATTTCTCCACATCCTCTCCAACACCTGTTGTTTCCTGACTTCTTAATGATTGCCATTCTAACTGGTGTGAGATGGTATCTCATTGTGGTTTTGATTTGCATTTCTCTGATGGCCAGTGATGATGAGCATTTTTTCATGTGTCTGTTGGCTGTATGAATATCTTCTTTTGAGAAATGTCTGTTCATATCCTTTCCCCACTTTTTGATGGGGTTGTTTGTTTTTTTCTCGTATATTTGTTTGAGTTCTTTGTAGATTCTGGATATTAGCCCTTTGTCAGATGAGTAGGTTGCAAAAATTTTCTCCCATTCTGTAGGTTGCCTGTTCACTCTGATGGTAGTTTCTTTTGCTGTGCAAAAGCTCTTTAGTTTAATTAGATCCCATTTGTCAATTTTGGCTTTTGCTGCCGTTGCTTTTGGTGTTTTAGACATGAAGTCCTTGCCCATGCCTATGTCCTGAATGGTACTACCTAGATTTTCTTCTAGGGTTTTTATGGTATTAGGTCTAACATTTAAGTCTCTAATCCATCTTGAATTAATCTTCGTATAAGGGGTAAGGAAAGGATCCAGTTTCAGCTTTCTACTTATGGCTAGCCAATTTTCCCAGCACCATTTATTAAATAGGGAATCCTTTCCCCATTTCTTGTTTCTCTCAGGTTTGTCAAAGATCAGATGGCTGTAGATGTGCGGTATTATTTCTGAGGACTCTGTTCTGTTCCATTGGTCTATATCTCTGTTTTGGTACCAGTACCATGCTGTTTTGGTTACTGTAGCCTTGTAGTATAGTTTGAAGTCAGGTAGCGTGACGCCTCCAGCTTTGTCCTTTTGACTTAGGATTGTCTTGGCAATGCGGGCTCTTTTTTGGTTCCATATGAACTTTAAAGCAGTTTTTTCCAATTCTGTGAAGAAAGTCATTGGTAGCTTGATGGGGATGGCATTGAATCTATAAATAACCTTGGGGAGTATGGCCATTTTCACGATATTGATTCTTCCTATCCATGAGCATGGTATGTTCTTCCATTTGTTTGTGTCCTCTTTGATTTCACTGAGCAGTGGTTTGTAGTTCTCCTTGAAGAGGTCCTTTACATCCCTTGTAAGCTGGATTCCTAGGTATTTTATTCTCTTTGAAGCAATTGTGAATGGAAGTTCATTCCTGATTTGGCTCTCTGCTTGTCTGTTGCTGGTGTATAAGAATGCTTGTGATTTTTGCACATTAATTTTGTATCCTGAGACTTTGCTGAAGTTGCTTATCAGCTTAAGGAGATTTTGGGCTGAGACGATGGGGTTTTCTAAATATACAATCATGTCATCTGCAAACAGGGACAATTTGACTTCTTCTTTTCCTAACTGGATACCCTTGATTTCTTTCTCTTGCCTGATTGCCCTAGCCAGAACTTCCAACACTATGTTGAATAGGAGTGGTGAGAGAGGGCATCCCTGTCTTGTGCCAGTTTTCAAAGGGAATTTTTCCAGTTTTTGCCCATTCAGTATGATATTAGCTGTGGGTTTGTCATAAATAGCTCTTATTATTTTGAGGTACGTTCCATCAATACCGAATTTATTGAGCGTTTTTAGCATGAAGGGCTGTTGAATTTTGTCAAAAGCCTTTTCTGCATCTATTGAGACAATCATGTGGTTCTTGTCTTTGGTTCTGTTTATATGCTGGATTACGTTTATTGATTTGCGAATGTTGAACCAGCCTTGCATCCCAGGGATGAAGCCCACTTGATCATGGTGGATAAGCTTTTTGATGTGCTGCTGAATCCGGTTTGCCAGTATTTTATTGAGGATTTTTGCATCAATGTTCATCAGGGATATTGGTCTAAAATTCTCTTTTTTTGTTGTGTCTCTGCCAGGCTTTGGTATCAGGATGATGTTGGCCTCATAAAATGAGTTAGGGAGGATTCCCTCTTTTTCTATTGATTGGAATAGTTTCAGAAGGAATGGTACCAGCTCCTCCTTGTACCTCTGGTAGAATTCAGCTGTGAATCCATCTGGTCCTGGACTTTTTTTGGTGGGTAGGCTATTAATTGTTGCCTCAATTTCAGAGCCTGCTATTGGTCTGTTCAGGGATTCAACTTCTTCCTGGTTTAGCCTTGGGAGAGTGTAAGTGTCCAGGAAATTATCCATTTCTTCTAGATTTTCTAGTTGACTTGCGTAGAGGCGTTTATAGTATTCTCTGATGGTAGTTTGTATTTCTGTGGGGTCAGTGGTGATATCCCCTTTATCATTTTTTATTGCATCTATTTGATTCCTCTCTCTTTTTTTCTTTATTAGCCTTGCTAGCGGTCTGTCAATTTTGTTGATCTTTTCAAAAAACCAACTCCTGGATTCATTTATTTTTTGGAGGGTTTTTTGTGTCTCTATCTCCTTCAGTTCTGCTCTGATCTTAGTTATTTCTTGCCTTCTGCTAGCTTTTGAATGTGATTGCTCTTGCCTCTCTAGTTCTTTTAATTGTGATGTTAGAGTGTCAATTTTAGATCTTTCCTGCTTTCTCTTGTGGGCATTTAGTGCTATAAATTTCCCTCTACACACTGCTTTAAATGTGTCCCAGAGATTCTGGTATGTTGTATCTTTGTTCTCATTGGTTTCAAAGAACATCTTTATTTCCGCTTTCATTTCGTTATGTACCCAGTAGTCACTCAGGAGCAGGTTGTTCAGTTTCCATGTAGTTGAGCGGTTTTGATTGAGTTTCTTAGTCCTGAGTTCTAGTTTGATTGCACTGTGGTCTGAGAGACAGTTTGTTATAATTTCTGTTCTTTTACATTTGCTGAGGAGTACTTTACTTCCAATTATGTGGTCAATTTTGGAATAAGTGCGATGTGGTGCTGAGAAGAATGTATATTCTGTTGATTTGGGGTGGAGAGTTCTATAGATGTCTATTAGGTCCGCTTGGTGCAGAGATGAGTTCAATTCCTGGATATCCTTGTTAACTTTCTGTCTCGTTGATCTGTCTAATGTTGACAGCGGAGTGTTGAAGTCTCCCATTATTATTGTATGGGAGTCTAAGTCTCTTTGTAAGTCTCTAAGGACTTGCTTTATGAATCTGGGTGCTCCTGTATTGGGTGCATATATATTTAGGATAGTTAGCTCTTCCTGTTGAATTGATCCCTTTACCATTATGTAATGGCCTTCTTTGTCTCTTTTGATCTTTGATGGTTTAAAGTCTGTTTTATCAGAGACTAGGATTGCAACCCCTGCTTTTTTTTGTTCTCCATTTGCTTGGTAGATCTTCTTCCATCCCTTTATTTTGAGCCTATGTATGTCTCTGCATGTGAGATGGGTCTCCTGAATACAGCAGACTGATGGGTCTTGACTGTTTATCCAGTTTGCCAGTCTGTGTCTTTTAATTGGAGCATTTAGTCCATTAACATTTAAGGTTAATATTGTTATGTGTGAACTTGATCCTGCCATTATGATATTAACTGGTTATTTTGCTCGTTAGTTGATGCAGTTTCTTCCTAGCCTCGATGGTCTTTACATTTTGCCAAGTTTTTGCGATGGCTGGTACCGGTTGTTCCTTTCCATGTTTAGGGCTTCCTTCAGGGTCTCTTGTAAGGCAGGCCTGGTGGTGACAAAATCTCTAAGCATTTGCTTATCTGTAAAGGATTTTATTTCTCCTTCACTTATGAAACTTAGTTTGGCTGGATATGAAATTCTGGGTTTAAAATTCTTTTCTTTAAGAACGTTGAATATTGGCCCCCACTCTCTTCTGGCTTGTAGAGTTTCTGCCGAGAGATCTGCTGTTAGTCTGATGGGCTTCCCTTTGTGGGTGACCCGACCTTTCTCTCTGGCTGCCCTTAAGATTTTTTCCTTCATTTCAACTTTGGTGAATCTGGCAATTATGTGTCTTGGAGTTGCTCTTCTGGAGGAGTATCTTTGTGGCGTTCTCTGTATTTCCTGAATTTGAATGTTGGCCTGCCCTACTAGGTTGGGGAAGTTCTCCTGGATGATATCCTGAAGAGTGTTTTCCAACTTGGTTCCATTTTCCCCCTCACTTTCAGGCACCCCAATCAGACGTAGATTTGGTCTTTTTACGTAATCCCATACTTCTTGCAGGCTTTGCTCATTTCTTTTTCTTCTTTTTTCTTTTGGTTTCTCTTCTCGCTTCATTTCATTCATTTGATCTTCAATCGCTGATACTCTTTCTTCCAGTTGATCGAGTCGGTTACTGAAGCTTGTGCATTTGTCACGTATTTCTCGTGTCATGGTTTTCATCTCTGTCATTTCGTTTATGATCTTCTCTGCATTAATGAGTCTAGCTGTCAATTCTTCCACTCTTTTTTCAAGATTTTTAGTTTCTTTGCGCTGGGTACGTAATTCCTCCTTTAGCTCTGATAAGTTTGATGGACTGAAGCCTTCTTCTCTCCTCTCGTCCAAGTCATTCTCTGACCAGCTTTGATCCGTTGCTGGTGATGGGCTGCGCTCCTTTGCAGGGGGAGATGCGCTCTTATTTTTTGAATTTCCAGCTTTTCTGCCCTGCTTCTTCCCCATCTTTGTGGTTTTATCTGTCTCTGGTCTTTGATGGTGGTGACGAACTGATGGGGTTTTGGTATAGGTGTCCTTCCTGTTTGATAGTTTTCCTTCTGACAGTCAGAAGGACTCTCTGTTGGTCTGTTGGAGATTGCTTGAGGTCCACTCCAGACCCTGTTTGCCTGGGTATCAGCAGCAGAGGTTGCCGAAGATAGAATATTGCTGAACAGCGAGTGTACCTGTCTGATTCTTCCTTTGGAAGTGTCCTCTCAGGGGTGTACTCCACCCTGTGAGGTGTGGGGTGTCAGACTGCCCCTAGTGGGGGATTTCTCCCAGCTAGGCTACTCAGGGGTCAGGGACACACCTGAGCAGGCAGTCTGTCCGTTCTCAGATCTCAACCTCCGCGTTGGGAGATCCGCGGCTCTCCCCAAAGCTGTCAGACAGAGTCGTTCGCGTCTGCACCGGCTCCCGCTACTTCCCCTGTTGGTCTTCAGCTGTGCGCTGTCCCCAGAGGTGGAGACTACAGAGACAGGCAGGCTTCCTTGAGCTGCTGTGAGCTCCACCCAGTTCGAGCTTCCCAGCGGCTTTGTTTACCTACTTAAGCCTCAGCAATGGCGGGCGCCCCTCCCCCAGCCTCGCTGCTGCCTTGCGGATAGATCGCGGCAGACTGCTGTGTTAGCAGTGAGGGAGGCTTCGTGGGCGTGGGACCCTCCCGGCCAGGTGTGGGATATATTCTCCTGGAATGCCTGTATGCTTACAGCGCAGTATTGGGGTGGGAGTTACCCGATTTTCCAGGTGTTGTGTGTCTCAGTTCCCCTGGCTAGGAAAACGGATCCCCTTCCCCCTTGCGCTTCCAGGTGAGGCGATGCCTCGCCCTGCTTCAGCTCTCGCTGGTCAGGCTGCAGCAGCTGACCAGCACCGATTGTCCGGCACTCCCTAGTGAGATGACCCCAGTACCTCAGTTGAAAATGCAGAAATCACCGGTCTTCTGTGTCGCTCGCGCTGGGAGTTGGAGACTGGAGTTGTTCCTATTCGGCCATCTTCAAAATCTTATTTCTTTAACTTTGAAAACAGGTTGCAGGCTGTCGATATTGATGACTACATTATATAGGAGTTAGCATATATCATGTTCTTTGAATCAGTGATCTTAATTCTATGGTATATGTTAAATAGATACATTAAACTAGTTAGGGATAACTGCAAAATGTGAAGATGTAGGAAATTGTGAACATCACAGAGTCTCATGCCATACATTTTTCTATCAATAAATGAGATTACAAAATTAGATAAAACGATTTAACTCCAGTTAAGTGAAGATTGTCATCATATTTTCTTTAAAGCAACTTATTAATTACTTAAGGATTTAATATTTAATCTGATATTCCTTTGCACTAGTGATAATGTTTAAATCGGTATGCTCTTATCAAGCACTTAGTAGCCTACAGTAGCATAATCATATGTCTCTAAGAATTGTAACCAGAAACGCTTACATCAATTAAAATGGAAAAAATAATATCTCTCCCATAATCTATTAGACTTCCATTCTAGTTATTACCCTAATGTAGGTATCTAGACCCATACGTATGACAGTTTCATGACCAAAGTTCTCGGAAATGTTTTCTCTGTCCTAACCTGTATTTTAAAATAAGTTAACACTGATGGAAGGAGTTACAAAAGCAGCAGTCAATGCACCAGTAGATTCAATCCCTTCCTTCTTTCTATGGTATATTTCCACATTTTTGCCTAGTATATGACAATATCTTTTCACCATGTGTAGGGTGACCAGCTTTACCCCTTAGCTCTATACATGCTTGGTCAAGGACTGAACTAGAAGTAAATAATATACCCGTTCTAAGCCTAGACTTTTGGAGATGATTTATGGGTAGGTTTCTGTTTGCAAGTGTGTGTCCCTCCCATTATCTTGAGGACATGCCTAGGCTGTTCTGCTGTCCTGGATGGAGCATTTGAGATGCATGATGAAAGGCTGAGTTAAACCAGCTGCCCAGCTGAGCAGAATAAACTTAATTTTTTTATTAAGTTTATTTTCCAATTAACAAAAATAACATCTGTAGCAATGCTTTTGCCTGTGTTAGCTGTAGCACACTTGCTCGTTTATGCAAAAGTGTAAAACTGTGACACATATAGACCCAGCTAAACAATAAGAAGAAACTGGTATTTATATACAGAAGCCAACATAAACCATCACATTGAGTAGTTTGGTCTCTTTTCCCTAAAGGAAGACATAAAATCAGCTTTCTTTGTTCTTATACAACCATTCAAAAAAGAAAAAGGAAGGAGAGACGAGTAATATGTGGAAAAGCTGCTCTACCAGCAAGGATTTGGTAGTACAACTCTTGCCATCTTCTGATCACACATTGTTCAGATGTGCTTTGTAAAAGAGTGTTTTGATCTTTAACTAGAATTTCAGAGTTTTCAAAGCAATGTGGCTCTTTATAATCTTTGTGTCAACATCATTATCTTTTTTACTTATAGGAAGGACCTTTCCCCTTCATGATGCATAAAAGAAAAGCAAACATTTAAACTTCCTACCTTAGGCAATAATTGCTTCCTGCAAAGTGTCAACTCATTTGTGAGCTGTTTCATGTACTCGCCAACATAACAAAGTTATTTTATAATGTTTAGAAAGGCTCTAAAGATGATCCTTCATAATCTAGTTTAATTGTCCACCAATGCTGACTTAATACGTTAATATTTACTTTGCCTTTCTTCTCCAATTTTTTTTTTTGTTTAAAGGAAAGTCTTCACTATGATTTAAATTAGCCCTCAAAATATACGTTGCAGAGATAAAGTTTGTGTGTGTGCGTGTGCGTGTGTGTGTTTATGCGATGTAACAGCCAATACTTATTTAATTTGGAACTAACACTGTTTCTATTTATGTGTTTTGTAGCAATTTTAACTATATATTATTTGGATTTAAAATAGCAGATAACCCTAAGCAACTTCTGAGGACTCAAAATAATTCAGTTCCATAAATAAATATTAAATATATATTAAACACCAGGCACTTTTTTAGTTCAATAGTTACTAGGAAAAAGAAGTCTCTCCTTGCCTGGAAATTTACTCTAGTGGAAATTTTATGATTAATTAATTTATGGCACAGGAACTCATGTAATACATACTATGTGTGAAGTTCTTTTTACGTTGGTGTATAGTATAAAAAAGAGTTATAATACATGTCAGCATGGAGTACATTGCTTTGTGGGTTGTGAAACAGGATGTAAACAATTAACAAATAATTAGGCAAGACAGTACAAGTTGTGATCAGTGTCATAAAGGACATTTTCAAAGAGATGAGAAAAAAAGTAATTAGAAAGCACACATAGGATAATCCAAACTAACCTCTCTAAAGCAATGTGATTTATGTTAAGATCTTGTAGATGAGAATGAGCTGGACCTGCAGAAAACTGAAAGGATATTTTGACAGATTCAAAGTATTAAAAAAGAGTCTAAAATACAATCAAACCTAAGATTAATGAAAGAAGCACAAATCAAGCAAAAATTAGGTATGATTTAATATATTAGATTGGAAAATTATTATCTGATAACTTTTGAGAAATACATTGAAGAAGTTACAGTAAATTGAGTATCAGTTTGGAAGTATATACTATTACTATTTAGTAGTATTTACTAAAACTACTGTATTCTTTGGAAGTGGGTAACGGGTAGAGGCTGGAAGAGTTTTGGAGTGCATGCTAGGAAAAGCTTCTATTGTCCTGAAAGTACTGGTAAGGGTCACTCTGGTGAAGACTCAGAAAGAAGACTATTGAGAAAGACTCAGCCTTCTTAGAGAATACTTATGGAAGCCTGAAGAGAATTTGTTAGAAGTAGGAATGGCAAAGACCATTCTGATGAGGTATCAAATGGAAATAAAGCACATATTATTGGGTAATGAAGGAAAAGCCATCCTTGTTAGAAAGCAGCAAAATAAAAATGGCTGAATCACATTCTGGTGTTTAAGGTAAAACTCGTGAGTGATACAATTGGGTATCAGAGGCTTTGGTTGTCAGAGGAAACAAAGAGAAACCAGTTTCTCTTATGTTGGATGGGAATTAGTGTTAGGAAGATGAATAGCAGCTTATGAACGAGGCAGAAAGAAAGAAGTCTCTTAGGCTATGTTCAATTAGAGGCTATCGCTTGGTTGTCACATGCTGTGCATCTGAGATTGCAGATAAGAATTCAAATCTGCTGGTCAAACAGATTAAGTAATGAACGATAGACTATTATTTAAAAAGAGAAAGGAAAACTTTGTGTGTAAGAATGGGTTATTGGGAATTAAAACTTTGATTGCTAGAAGAAAATATCAGGAGTAGCTAAACGACAAAATTAAGGAACTACAATAAAATTCACACTTTGAAATACAAATCAATCATGATAATTAACCCAGGAAATCCAACACTATTAATAGCCATTTCAGAGAACATAGAGAAAAGGATGGTTGAAATAATTTGTACAATCCCCTAACCACCTCCTTGCTGCCATAGCCCTCTTTTGGCTGGCAAGTTGTTAAATGAAATGAACTAAAATTAAAATTAAAGATCTTAGATATAATATAGATATTTTAAATTATACTTCAGGTTCTGGGATACATGTGCAGAACATGCAGGTTTGTTACATAGGTATACATGTGCCATGGTTGTTTGCTGCACCCATCAACCTGTCATGTACATTAGGTATTTCTCCTAATGCTATCCCTCCCCTTGCCCCCAACCCCCAACAGGCCCCCAACCCCCAATCACCAGTGTGTGATGTTCCCATCCCTGTGCCCATGTGTTCTCATTGTTCAACTCCCGCTTATGAGTGAGAACATGTGGTGTTGGTTTTCTGTTCCTGTGTTAGTTTGCTGAGAATGGTGGTTTCCAGCTTCATCCAAGACCCTGGAAAGGACATGAACTCATCTTTTTTATGGCTGCATAGTATTCCATGGCATATATGTTCCACATTTTCTTAATCCAGTCTATCATTGATGGGCATTTGGGTTGGTTCCAAGTCTTTGATATTGTGAATAGTGCTGCGATAAACTTATGTATGCTGTGGGGGGTCTTCATGGTAGAATGATTTATAATCCTTTGGGTATATACCCACTAAAGGGATTGCTGGGTCAATTGGTATTTCTAGTTCTAGATCCTTGAGGAATCACCCCACTCTCTTCCACAATGGTTGAACTAATTTACACTCCCACCAACAGTATGAAAGCATTCCTATTTCTCCACATCCTCTCTAGCATCTGTTGTTTTCTGACTTTTTAATGATTGCCATTCTAACTGATATGAGATGGTATCTCATTGTGGTTTTGATTTGCATTTCTCTAATGACCAGTGGTGATGAGCTTTTTTTATATGTTTGTTGGCTGCATTAAGTGTCATGACTAAAACACCAAAAGCAATAGCAACAAAAACCAAAATTGACATATGGGATCTAAATAAACGAAAGCGCTTCTGCACAGCAAAAGAAACTATCATCGGAGTGAACGGGCAGCCTACAGAATGGGAGAAAAAATTTGCAATCTATCCATCTGACAAAGGACTAATATCCAGCATCTACAAGGAACTTAAACAAATTTACAAGAGTAAAACAACCCCATCAAAAAGTGGGTGAAGCACATGAACAGACACTTTTCAAAAGATGTTGTTTTTTCATAAAGCTTGTCTTTGAAATGATTTATTTTCATTCTTTGTTTCTCTGCTTTACTTGTAAGTGTTTGAACTTGAAGAGTAGCATGTAGTAGTTCATTTAAGGTGTTGGTTTCAGATAGATCCAATACCACTTTTAAGAATAACCCCTTAAGCCAACAGGAGTTTATTATTTGCTTTACTCTTTAACACGTGCTTAATTATATAGAATTATATGTCAGCATCTATTGATGTGGTCTACATTCATTTTCTTCCCTTAAAGTATCACACCAGTGAAATATATTACTGTACATCTTAATATACAAATATACAACATAATACATATTATTAGAATAAACATTACTTGGATTTTACAGGTTTTATTATATTATAATATTGAATATTTTTATACATTTTAAAAATTATTTTCTACTTATATTCATAAATGAAATTGCTCTCTAATTTTATTTGGGATGGCTTGGTTGATGGTTGCCATCAATTTGATAATCTGAAACATAACTTTAAAAGATCATCTTTTTCTATAATGTGGAATGCTCTTACTTACAGAATATTGATGTGATTGTGATAATTATATATATATATATATGTTTTACTATTAATATAGGCTTTGTTTTACTTATTTATCATATTAATTAATTAATTTATTTATTTATTTTAAGACAGAATCTTGCTCTGTTACCCAGGCTGGAGTGCAGTGGCGTAATCTCCACCTCCTGGTTTCATGTGATTCTCCTGCCTCAGCCTCCTGAGTGGCTGGGATTACAGGCACACACCACCACGCCCGGCTAATTTTTGTAATTTTATTAGAGATGGGGTTTCACCATGTTGGCAAGGCTGGTCTCAAACTCCTGACCTCAAGTGATCTGCCCGTCTCAGCCTCCCAAAGTGCTGGGATTACGCGAGTGAGCCACTGTGTCCAGCCTAGTTGTACGTTTTATCTCTATATTAGGAAGTGTTTTATTCCCAAGTGTTTATAAGCAACTTACATAATTTTCTTTGAGTTGGTTTACTCATCTATAAAGTAGAAAAATTGCCTTAATGTTTTATGTTTGTGCTTTTCAAGAATCTGAATTTATTTCCTTTGAAAATTAATGTATTCAATTATTTGCCATAATTATATTCTCTGCTTTTAAGTTAACATTTAAAATATGATTTAGGCATAATTTGCCATGTTTACTACCATTTCCTATTTAATTAATGCTTATATAGAAAATGAATATCTATATAGTTATAACTTTATCAATTCATATCGATATCCATATCTATATGTATGTATAAAAAAGAAAGACAAATTAGAAATAATTACCTTTGTAATTTTAAGTATTTATTGAATTTTTTAAGTGAATAAATTACTCAATACCTATAAAAAGCTCAAAGTAATACTTGACCCATGTTTATGGTGGACTATATGTTATTATTTACTTTTGCTAAAGTTTTAAGTTTTTTTATGTGTCTGTATCTTTGTTTTTTGTTTTTTGTTTTTTTTTTCTGTGTGTTCAAACTTACAGACATACATGTTCTTTGTTCCATAACAGAAACCAAGTAAGACTCCTAAGTGACTGACTGGAAATCCTCCACACTTTATTCAATGTCAGAGCAAAACCAATGGGAAAGGGATTGTAGTTATTGTGATTTTCAACATCCTAAAGGTTCTATTATTTGTGTGGAGAAGAGGTGACATTGTCAGGTGATAGGACATTGAATTTTACATTTATTCAAGCCCAACCTAACTTTGGCTGCCTGTTAAGGTTAAATCCGACAAGAAAAGAGACCTCCGTTCAAGCAGTCTATGAAATGTGCATTATTGGATGTCTCATTACCATCAGTCCCTCTTCACCAGGTCATTCATCATACCTGTAGCCCCAGCTACCGATGAGGTAGTGCTTCAGTTTTCTTGCTCCGTGTAAGGCTCCACGGAGTCTGTCTATTTTTTGATAAGAGGCATCACTCAAGATCAAGATACACTAATGAATCTCTGTGTGTGTGTGTGTGTGTGTGTGTGTGTGTGTGTGTGTGTGTGCATGTACAACACAGGATTCGGAGTCATAAAAATAATTTACTGTGCCTTCCCCTTTTCCCTCCCCCCATCAAAGTATTTTCTAACCGAATTCCTTCAAGTTTCACACATTTGCTCTTTTAATCTCCAGTGATGATTTGAAAGTCTCCCTTTTACACTGTGTGACTCTTTTATGTAGAAAAAAAGGAAAAGTTAAACTTGAGATTAGAATGACATACACATAACATGTAATACAATGTAGTTTCTTAAAAAGAACTTTATGTTAACTTAGCAAGTGAATAAAGACTATGAAATTTTACAACATATTTAAAGAATTTAAATTAGTAGCTGATAAAGAATGCATAATTACCATCTTTATGGTAAAATAACATGAACCTATACTAGCAGATTCCAAGGAGTATTTCTTTATCTAGCAAAATATTTTATCATCTATCTAAATTAAAATCTTAAATACATAAAACACAAATTAGTATTTTTATCTTCTGTCTGCATGTTATCCAGAGATCTCTATTCCCTTTTAATTGCCAACTTCAAATACTTACACTTTAAAAGGTCCTTAATGACTATCTTCTTATTCATTCATTCATTCGATTGATTCAACAAATATTTATTTTGCTTCCATTATGTGCCAAGAACTCTCATAGGTGCTGTAAATACAACTGGGAAATAAATTCCTGCTCTCCTGGAGTTTACATTCAACTGGGAGCAAACAGAATGTAAACAGGTCAATGTCTGTTATGTTAATGGCAATAAGAGCTAGGAAGATGAACGCTGCTTTACAGCATGGGAAGCTGTTGGTTGAGTAGGGTACTATTTCAGATATAGAAGCATTTGAGCAGAAACCTGAATGAAGTGATAACGAAGAAGTCTTTCAGACATATTAGGAAAAAAAGTTCAAACCATAAGGAACAGTAAATGTAACAGTGCAATAAGCATGATTGGCACATTCAAAAGTGTAAAAGGAGATCAGTGACTGAGGCCCCCTGAGTAAAAAGAGAAAAGATAGAATTTAGGTCCGGTAAAATAATCCTAAGATTGTAGTAACTAGGACCTGGTAATCTAAGGTAGGGGCCTGAGATTTTATTCTAAGTGAGTTAGGAGGGATGGGAGGATTTTTTTTTTCCAAGAAGCAATATGATTTGTTGTATGTCTTCATTTTAAAATGATCACAACTATGACTGAGAATAGACTACCATAAATCAGTTTTAAAAGATTGATAATTGAGCAAAGTGTCTAATTCTAAAAGAATATATTAGCCAGTAATTTGTCCAAATTATACATTTGTTTAATGTAAAATCTATTCAGCAGATAGCTGGATACTATTAATCACCTCTGCCTACCCTTTTCATAACTGTGATTAATATATGCAACTAAGAAAACTAGAGAAATTATGTACTATTTCCTATTCAAAATCTTTGGGGTTTGTACTCCAGTGAAAACTGATCTTGTTTTTGTGTGCTTCTTCATGTGTGTTGGTTGGCTTTTGCAAAGGTCTGAAGTTTTTTGTGCCCTCAAAATTCGTATATTAAAATGCAATCACCAATGTGATGATGTTAGATGGTGAGACTTTTGAAAGGTGATTAGGTTACGAGGCTAGAACCTTCATGAATGGGATTGATGTCCTCATGAAAGAGGCCTAAGTGAGCCCCCAGTATTTCTTCCGTGTGAGGACATAGGAAGAAGGATGCTGTCTGTGAGGAAGTAGGCCCTCATCAAACACCAACTCTGTCATTGCCTTGAACTTGGAATTTCCAATCTCCAGAACTGCAAGAAATAAATTTCTGTTGCTTAAAAACCACCTCCTTTATGGTATTTTGTTATAGTAGCCCAAATAAACTAATACAGCTTTATTGTTTTATTTTGTTTAATTTTTTATAAAACCCTGAATCCCAGCTATTTCAGAATTAGCAATGTGTAGTGCCTATATATTTATTTGTTTTTGCTTAGTGCTATTCCTACAAAAAGAAATAGAATCCAAATTTTTCAAATGAAACAAATCTTAGAATAACTGAAATGTTTGACATAAGGATGCACATGCCCACATATTTTCGGGGCGGGCGTGTGTGTTTACTCTATTTTTGAAAGGTGCATTTGATCAAACCCGTTTATTTGCGTAACAGAGTTTGCTTTTGTATTTGACCTTTCATTAACATGACTTTTTAAGATTTCATAGAAGAAACAGAGCTATAGTATTATTTGTTTGGATTTTTAGGGATAAAACAACACAAACAAGAAAAATATACTGTTTCTCTAGCTATCTAGGGAAGTTTAGTAACAGTTTTTCCAAACTAACATCACGATAACTGTGACCATTTATTGACTAGTTATTATAAGTTAAACATCGAACATTTGTATTATTGAAATTAACAATCCTTCTGCGTATCTCAAATAAGTGAATATGACTAATTCCGTTTTAGTCATCTTTAATAATTTAATTTAGTAAATTTAATTTACTAAACTTAAATTACTAAAATAATTTAGTTAATTTAGTAATTTTAATTTCACTGGTAGAAAAATTGAGACTCAAAAAGAATGTATAATTTTCCAAAGATCGCACATGTATCTGGGGATATAGATTTTACACTCTACTGCTATGTGGTTTTGCACCTCCGTGAAAGTACAGCAGGCCACACTTTCCATAAAACGATATCCACACCTGAGTGCTGGTGGCTCTCTGCTCTTTTAATCAAGTATTTATCCTTTCCAAAACAGAGAGCCTAAGTGGGCATCTTGGTTGCCATGCCACTTGGCTGTCTTGTAGAAGTGATCTTGGGCAGCATTCTTCACCTAGTTGTACCTGAAGCTACTGACCCCTCTAAGATCCAGCGCTTGTAGTGTTTGTTGTAACTCTCACAGTGATTTTTGGTCTAATATGTCAATGTTGGGGTTTGTTTTACATAATATATGAAATATAAGCCAAAGACTTTCAGAAAGAGAACAATTTGCGTCTACCAATTTCAAAATTTAGTAGTGCTCTTAAATAGCAGGTTTCTAGAGGCACTCGATTTGACTAAAAACTGGTTTACATAGATTATTATTTATTTTTAAATATCTCTTGTTTTAAAGTGCCAGCAGAATGAACTAAACAGTAGAAAGAAAGATGGAAGCATTAGGTTTTGGGAATTTGTCTGTAAGCCCAACTAATACTTTGCGATAAGATTTGCTACGAATTTTTTTTAACTTTGCTTAAACTAGTTCTGTGATTATTGATAGAGAAAAGTACAGGTAGGAAACAAATACGTAAAGATCCAGTTCAAAATCTAAGGTGGTGTTGTAAACCACAGAGTAGAGCAGATCAGGAGAGAAAAAATCAAGAATAAAATAGTCATAATAATTTTTGAATGATATAGAAAAGTAAAATGACATCTAAATATATCTGCCTAATGTGGCAAAAGTAATGAATAACTTTAGTGAGAACTATTACGTGACCAGAGTGAAAGTCAAAGGGAAGTGGGAGGTGAGGGTGAAGCAAGAACAGCTGCAGAAAACACTTTTTTTTTTTTTTCTTTTTTGTTTTTAAGAGGGAGTCTCGCTCTGTCGCCAGCGGGGAGTGCAGTGGTGCAGTCTTGGCTGACTGCAAGCTCCGCCTCCCGGGTTCAGGTGCTCTCCCTTCCTCAGCCTCCTAAGCAGCTGGGACTACACAGAAAATAGATGAGAAGAAAAAGAGGGCTGTGTAGTTGAAGAGGATGCGGGATTATCAAGTTCTTATTTATACATTTCAATATTTATTTAATGGTAGAAATGTATCCATAATGTTGAATAGAACACAATTCGAAGAAGGCTACATACAATATGATAAAATTCATATCCTTTTTCAAAGTGAAAAATGTATCATAAGTAGAAATCTATTTTTAATGGAAATATAAGCCTCAAATGCATTAACATTGCCTGCGAGCTTACAGGAAAGTGCACAGTTAGGTCGGGCAGGGGCACAAAGGAGCATCATCTGTATTTGTAGCCACTTAGTTTAAAACTATGTATGTGCATATAGTGATTATATGAAATATATAAAATTTATCTTAATTCCTATTATTATCTGTAACTGTACTGAAAATTTTTGCATTTGGAATATGAAGTAAACAATCTATGATGTTAGATTTCTGAGTTGTAAATTTCAATGTTATGGGGAAAACCTAGGTGTAGCTTTTTACTTTATCATTTATAAATAATGTATCTATAACCCCATACAGGGAGAAGCTGCGGACTAGATATCTAAGTAAAGATTTCCATCATATACCTGACAAGGCTATGCAATCAATTTTAATAATATGACCTAGAGGCCGGGCGCGGTGGCTCACGCCTGTAATCCCAGCACTTGGGGAGGCCGAGCTGGGTGGATCACGAGGTCAGGAGACGGAACTGTCTTTGCCAACATGGTGAAATCCCGTTTCTACTAAATACAAAAAATTAGCCAGGCGTGGTGGCAGGCGCCTGTGATGCCAGCTGCTTGGGCGGCTGAGGCAGGGGAATCGCTTGGACTCCGGAGCGGAGCTTGCAGTGAGCTGAGACCGCGCCACTGCACTCCAGCCTGGCGACAGAGCAAGACTCCGTCTCAAATAAATAAATAAATAAATAAATAAATAGAAGAGTATCACCTAAACTAGTTAAATAAATGAAATAAAATATATGACACTGGGGATGGATTTCTAATTTTTAGGGTACGCTGAAACCATTCTTTTCTTGAATGGAAAATGATACCTTCAAAAGAACTAGTAGCTACCATCAAATGAATTCATCTGAGCAATACTCTAGAAAAGAATAATGTAGGTTTTTTTTTTTTTAATTGATGCTAAATCTGGAAAGTAAAAATTTTATAATGTGCACGCCGAATTTGCAACAATGTGACGATCAGAAATATTTGAAACCACAGGCAGTTTAAACATGTGGGCTTGGAGGACAGAAGAGACTTTCTCTTTTCTTTTCCCTTTTTTTCTCCCTCCTTCCCTCCCTTCCTGTCTTTCTCCCTACCTTCTTTCCTCCCTT
The DNA here is from genome assembly GCF_007565055.1 of Rhinopithecus roxellana. Lineage (NCBI taxonomy): Eukaryota > Metazoa > Chordata > Mammalia > Primates > Cercopithecidae > Rhinopithecus > Rhinopithecus roxellana. Next base: position 4,978,101 of record NC_044549.1, on the reverse strand, counting down.
CCTTCGTTCCTCCTTCCCTCCCTCCCCCCCGTCCCTCTGCCCTTCCCTTCTTTCCTCCCTTTTTCCCTTCTCTTTCTCTTCTTTCTTTCTCATTTCTTCCCTTTTTCCTTTCTTCTTTCCTTCATTCATTTGTTCCTTTCTTCCTGTTTTTTTGCTTGTTGAAATATTGAAAGTCAGAAGAGATAAAAAATAAAATCGATAAATTCTCATTTTAATGGATTAGCTTTATTTGAACTAATGTAGATTATAATTTTTCTCAAATTGGAATGAAATGATAACATTCATTTTTAGGTGAATATTAGAATAAGGTGTCTTTTGGTTAGACAGATTCGGTTAAAAATCTTGTTTCTGCCACTTTCCAGCTTTGAAATATTAGAAAGTTTGCTTTTCTTCCTAGTGACACAGTTTCCTACCCTGTAATATGAAAGCTATAGCATCAATTTCAAAGGGATGCTGTAAAACTTGGAATACATACACACACATACACACGCGCACATATATACATACACACATACATGTATATAAACACACATGTACATATGCTTATAAATATACACATATATACATATATACATGTACTATATATACACACATATATCTGTGTATATACATACACACATATAATAGTGCCTTGGCATATAGCAGAACAAATACATAATATTTTTCCTATAATATTTTCTTTTTCAGGCATTTTCCACATATTTCATCTTTACAATAGCTTTGTAAAGTAGGTAGACTATTGTGCCAGTTTGCTTTTCTCCTGCATTTTTGGTCTTCCTGCCTCCTCATTTGCATATTTCTTTCATCCTTGCTTCCATTCTTTCTCTCAGCATGAGAAGAGCGAGAAACTATGCTAAGCTTTAGGCCTACAAAGATAAATAAAATTTTATAACTGATTTAGAAGGCAAAAAGTCTAGGAGAAAAGAAGCGCACAGTGTTTGAAAATATTGAAAACAGAGTTGTCTATTGCTTCATTTTCTGGTCCTATAGCTGGTCAGTGATAAGGGAGACCCAAATGTTCATGAATCATGGCTTTCAGAAACAATTAGTCCCTGTAAACCTCAAATGTAGGTAATCAAGACTTTTTTGGTTTATTTGTTTTTTTTTCTTGCACCCCACCACAGCCTACCCCCAGTAATTGGAATTACCCCCAGTAATTGGAATACTGGTATTAACTATGTAAGCAATATATGGTAAAGAGGTTATGTAATATTAAAAATACCTTTTAATTCCTAACATATTTGTGGAATATGATATTTTAGTAAATTGAAATTAGAATGCTATAGTGTCCACCCGAGTTTGTAGTAAAGTGTGAGCTGAATTCCATTTGCTTGAAGAGAGAACTTATTCTGCTTTTTAAGATTCATCTTTCTGTGCATCTTTTATTCAGTTCAACTGAAGGACAGAATAGAATAAAACGAATAATGAGCTAGTAGCGCATAAGACTAACCCTTTTGAATAATAATAATAATAATAAAGTACATTTGCTCCCTTAGGTTATGTTTCAACAGAAAAGACATGTATTCATATAGTCAAAAAAGGATGTTAAGGGATCTCTAAACAGCACAATGAAAGATTCAAAGTGTAGTATTGTTATAGAGGAAAGAAAATGTCTGGTTAATGCATGTAGGAAAGAATTGCATAACAAAACTAACAGGAAAACTGGGTACTGCAGGCGTGTTATGGGTTTAGGAATTATCATAAGAAAAAATGCAGCAATGAATCGAGATATTTGAGAACGTTTAAAAGTAGGTCCTAATTCCTAGTACCAAGTAGAGATTAATCAAGTTATTGAGATGGAAAAGAACAGCAAATGGGCCTCAGACAAAACTAGTGAATTCCTTATACAACAACACCCCCAACAGGGATTTGCTCAAACTTCAATCGAATGTACGTATTCTTAGTGTAGTAGATTGGCAGAAAACATGTGAGGTAAGATCTACAATTATCTGTATAAGAATTACTTAATTCTGAAGTCCGAAATACTATATGTTAAGAGTGGCTGTGATTTTCTCAGAACTGACATTTCTGTCAGTTTTTATGATGTAGATTTTTAAGCTGAATTAACTTGACCTTCTATAAAGGTATTCAGAAACTCGTCGTCAAACTTTTAATATATCTAATAAACTGGATTATTCTTAATAGTTGCCATATTAGTAAAAGTACTAGTACTTTACTAGTCCCAACAATAGGAATAGTCTTAATGCTTAATTGTGTCAAAAAAAAAAAAAAAAGTAACTTACCTCACTTAAAAGTCTTTAGTGTACTATAATTATTAATTCTTATGGAATGATTCTATGCAAGATAAATTCTCTTTGTGAAGGTCAAAAGATCATTTAAAATATTGAAGGAAAGTCCAGGCCTCCCACTTGTCATTTTACCGCCTCTTGATAACACTCTTTCTGTTCATGTTTCTTTTAGTGACTATGAATGTGAAAATTTATAAATTGTAACTAAGGAGAATATGCAAAAGAACAATAATGTCTCCTGAAGTTAAATTAGAAAATAGGTGAGTTGATTGTGTAACTCTCCTGAAACAATTAATGCAGTGTTCTGCTAAACCGCTTTTCATTTCAGAATGTCTAAAATGGGAAGAAAATTGAAACAGATATGAAATCTTAAGTAACTCAATTTTATGTAAATTTATGTATGAAACAAAAAGCAGAATGGCAATGAAATCTTCTGGGCTTTAATTTGATTTGAGGTCTGATACATATTTTGACCATCTTTCTTTCATGCAAAAAAGAAAATACTCCAGATAGAACAAGTCATTGACTGCCTAAAGTACATCAATCAGATTGCTAACTTATGATGTTTCTCATGGGTATTGGCTCTTTGGTAGTCGTCAGAAATATAAATGGACAATGTGGTGTGGGTGTGCTGTGCAATGGAGCAGAGAGGCATGATATTTGATGTGCCATATTCCTTCATTTCAAACAGTTAATTAATGGGCTCCTATATATCCTGTTTCTCAGGGGTCAGAGGTATTAAGAATCCTCAATGTTGCCTGTTTAAATTAAAAAAGATGACAGACAGATGCATCTAGGGTGTTAAGCATAAAGAGAGGACAAAATCCTTGTGTCTCCAGAAAGTTAATGCCAAAGAATGTGAGCATCTAAACCCAAATGACTTAGTTCCCTCTGGTAAGTTTTAATTTATTAAACTTTAACAACATAAAGGAGAAAAATTAAAGGTAGTTAATTCCAAGAAAATAATTAACTCAATATATGTTGTCTGGAAAGCCATTTCTCTGAATCAATTTTCTGATTAAACCACTTGTAATTTAAGAAACAGAATATATTTTTAAAAGAAATCACATTTCTGAGAAGAATGGTCTTGGCAGTCGCAGACTTTTCTCTTTTGCAAACCAAAATACGTTGTTACAGTGAGAATGTAAGTGTTTGAACTAACATTTCAATTTTAGGGTATACGTATATTTGGGTTATAAGAGTACATGTATTAAATAGGGCTCAGTTCAAAAAGAACTCTAATTTTATTAAATAGAAATATAATCTTAATATTTATGCAGAAAGCAACTTTTGCTTGGGCATATTTTAATCATTTTATTTTTTTTTTTTCCTTTACTTGACACTATTATAAATTGAGATTCATTCTTTTCTTTTCTTTTTTCCCCTTTTATATTCAGGGTCATTCAAAGCTAAGCAACCTGATGAAAAAATAGAGGTTAATGAAATTCAACAACAAAATTAATGCTGCAAGTATCTCTCTTATTTTAGACATTCTTCTAACTGCTGAAACTAAGAAGACATGAATGATGAAGCTTGTGTTCTTCGGGGAATGATATATACTTCACATAAATATAAATAAGCGTAGAAAATTACGAACAAGTTATATGAATGAAGTTGACAGGAAATGAAAGAAGTCCGTTTAAATATGGTTATCAGGAAGCCTCTACAGAAGGTACCGTCTAAACCCAGATCCAAGAGATGCCGGTAGACTAGCTGTACTAAGAACCATGGAGGGAGCGTTCCAGAGTGTACATGTTCAGAAGCTAAATAGAGTGAGTTAGACACATCTGGGAAACGAAAAGGAAGCCCATATGGATGGAAAACAAGGAGTGTTACTGTAGGCCGTGAAACATTTTCTCTTTCTCTCTCCCGGGCTCTCTTTTGTTTTGTTTTGTTTTGTTTTGTTTTGTTTTGTTTTTTGAGACGGAGTCTGGCTCTGTGGCCCAGGCTGGAGTGAGCGGCGCCATCTTGGCTCACTGCAAGCTCCGCCCCCCGGGTTCCCGCCATTCTCCTGCCTCAGCCTCTCCAGTAGCTGGGACCACAGGCGCCGCCACCACGCCCGGCTAGTGTTTGTATTTTTGGTAGAGACGAGGTTTCACCATGTTGGCCAGGCTTGTGTAGAATTCCGACTTCAGGTGTTCCTTCCGCCTCGGCCTTCCAAAATGCTGGGATTACAGGCGTGAGCCACCATGCCCAGCCTCTTTCTTTCTTTTCTTTTTCTTTTTTTCCCTTTCTTCCCTAAACAGAAACATTAGAGTATCTGCGAAGAGATGTGGGCAAGCCTGGTTTTAATTCTAAAGTTCCGTTCGGCTAATTTGTGACAAACTAGATTGTAGATGTGTTTCAGTGTATGGTGGGAAGTAGTATATAGAGGTGGGAGTGAATAGCAAAGATACACACAAGAAGACTCTTCATGAAGTTTTTTGTATTATCTGTGAATACACACTATCACAACACTGAAAATTTGTGCTGAAACTTTCATTCCAGTCTTTTTTTTTTTTTTTTTTTTTTTGCCATTTCAAACCAGTGAACCTATTGTGAATTCTTTTGAAAGGCTTTGTATTTTTGTCTCTGTGATAGGTCATGGCTTCATATTTGTCTACCTTTTCTATTTGGTTGTTTAGTTATATTTATTTGGTTCCACTAAATGTCCCATTCCGAACAGGTATGGCTTCTGAACAATTAATGCAGTGTACCTAATGTACGTCAATCAAATTGCTAACTGATGATGTTTCTCAAGGGTATTGGCTCCTTGGTAGTCGTCAGATATAAATGGTATATTTCAGTATATATCACAGTATACATTTTCTCATTTAATCCCCATAATAACTCAGCAAAGTATGGCTTATCATCACCTCAACAGAAGAGTCAGAAAGTTTAAGTTACTGCATCTAGATAACTATGCAAAGTTGTAAATAGGGAAGAGTTGAAAAGACACACAATTCATACTGGAAACATTTTTCTCAGTTCTTTGCTGTTCACTTTATCATATCAAGATATAAATAATTAAACATAAATGGATTTGTCTTGTAATTGTGTTTTCAGGATATATATTTAGAACCTGATCATTCATGTTTGTATTCATGTGAAATAAATTATGAAACCATAGAATTGTCATTTTATTTGATTAGTGATAAATTTCCATCTTCCTCCCTCCCTTCCCCTCCCTCCCTCCTTTCCTCCCTCCTTCCTTCCTTCTTTCCTTCCTTCCTTCCTTCCTTCCTTCCTTCCTTCCTTCCTTCCTTCCTTCCTTCCTTCCTTCCTTCCTTCCTTCCTTCCTTCCTTTCCTTCTTTCCTTTCTTCCTTCCTCTTTCACAGACCAAATGGCACTTTTACATTTAGAGAAATTTTAATAAGCAAGGGGATATTTTTTGAATGAGATTCTAGACTTTATATGGATAATCAAGTCTAGAAATTCTTCTCCCAATTACTTTTCTTTTGTTACTATTAACATTATAGTTGATATTTTCATATAAATATTCTGTGGGATTTTTTTTTTTTTTTTTTTGTATAAAGTTTCATGAATTTCAACACTTGTAGAGATTCACATAACCAGTAGCATAGTCAGGATACAGCACAGTTACACCATTCCATAAACTCCCTCTTTGCTGTTCCTTTTCAGTGGCACACTTTCCACTCATCTTTAATTCTTACAATCACAGACTGATTCTCCCTCACTACAGTTTTGTCTTTTCAGGGATATAATATAAATGGAAACATATAGCATGTGACTTCTTGAGACTGGCTTTTTTTGATTCAGCATATGTCTTTGATATACACCCAAGTTGGATGAATAAGTAGCCCATTCCCTTTTTCTGTTGTTATATTCTATTACATGGATATACCAAGGTGTGTATCTCCTTTTATCCACTAAGGGGCATTTCAGTAGTTTCTAGTTGTTGGCAAATATAAAAAGGAACTTTTATAAGCATTTGTGTACTGTTTATTGTATGAATGATAGTTTTCAAATTTCTTGAGTGAATACCAAATAATGAAGTTCCCACATATGTGTGTCTCTTTATAAAATACTGCCTAACTTTTTTTTTTTTTTTTTTTTTTTTTTTTTGCAGAGTGGCTGTACTAGTTTTTAATCCACCAGATTTGCATGAGAGGTTGAGTTGCTCTGCAGCCTTGTCAACACTTGATATTTTCAGCATTTTTCACTTAAACCACTTAGGCAGTTATGTAGCAATATTCTTTTATAGTTTCAACTTACTTTTCTGTGTTGGCTAATTATGTGCTAATTTTTATTTCTGCATTGACTTCATTCACTTAATGTCATTTTCATAGATATTTTAAAAATTTTATAAAGTTCATTTTATCATTACACATTTTTCTTGTCATATCTAAACACTATTTGCCTAACCTCAGCTCACAGATATATTTTCCTACCTTTTCTTGTAAGTATTTTATAGTTTGGGGTTTTAAATTAAGGTCTGTGATTCATTTTGAGTTCATTTTATATACAGCGTGTGTTTTTGTGTAGAAATTCATTTTTATTTGGATGCCCAATTGCTCCAGCCTGACTTGTTGAAATTGTTTTTGTACTTTTATCAAAAATTAAACGGCCATATTTGAATCTGTCTACATTTGGATTCTCCATACTTCCACTGATGTATGTGTTTACATTTTTGCCAATACAACACTGTCCTCATGTAGACTAAATCTTAAAATTAGCTAGTGTCATTCCTCCAATTTCATTTTATTTTTCAAACTTCCTTTGGCTGTTTTTGTTTCTTCGACTTTCTTTAAGCATTTAAAAACTGGCATGTATAAACCTACAAAAAAATTCTGCATGAAATTTTATTAAAAATTAAGTTAAATCTACAGATCCACTTGGAGAAAATTGACATCTTTACTAATCTGTATCATATGTTCATGAACTCAGTTTATCTTTACATGTATTTATGTTTTTCTGGATCTTCTCCATCACTATTTTATACACTATTTTATAGTATGCATCATGCAGGTCTTATAGAAACCATTTGGACATACCTAATTATTTCATTTTTGTAGCTATTGTAAATTTGTTTTATGATACGGGTATTCAATTGCTTATTGCTAGTTTATATGAATACGTATTTTTTGTTGTACAGACCTTGTAAATTGAAACTTTCCTAATCCCACGTTTGTATAATGAGTATCTTGTAGATTATTTGGGATTTTCAATGTAAATAATCATATCATCTGTAAATAGGGACAATTTCCATTTTTAATTTTATCTTAGTTTTTTGCCTTGTTGTATTATCTAGGACATTCTAATATGATGCTGATTAGAAATGTTGAGAAAGGATACACATGCCTTGTTTCTAATCATGAGTGGGAAGTTGCATTGTCTTTCACCATTCAGTAAAATCTTAGCTGTAATTGTTTTTGTTGTTGTTCTTTGTTTTGTTTTGTTTGGTAGATATCTTTGACTAAGTAGAAGATGTTTTCCCTATTTTTACCATGCAGAGAGTTTCTATTATTGAGATACAGTGAATATTATTTTTTTCTGTGTCAGTTAATATGATACATTGATTTTTTTTAGGCTGTTAATTGTGTATTGCATTGATTTATCTTCGTATATGAATCCAGCCTTCCATTGGCAGTGTAAACCCCACTTCGCCATTATGTGTTTGTGTGTGTGTGTCTGTATATATGTATATGCATATATATATAACATATAACTTTGATTTGTTAAAATTTTTTTCATAACTTTTGTATCTATATTCGTGAAAGATAATTGCTTCCAGTTTTCTCTTCCTGTTCTCTTTTGGCCTGGTTTTGATGTCAGGATAAGACTGGCTTCGAAAAACGATTTGGGAAGTGTTCACTTCCCTCTGTTGTCCAAAAGAAATGTGTAAATTTGGCGCTTTTTTGTCTTCTGAAACTCACGTGAAAGTATTTCTGGGCCTAAAGATTATCTTAAAAGGTTTTGAACTAAAAATTAAGTTTTTGTAAGAGTTACAGGAATATTCAGATTATCTCTTTTTGTCGGGTGAGTTTTGAAATTTTTTGTTTTCTGAAAAATTGCTTTATTTTTATTTTATTTCATTTTATTATTTTAATTTTTTAATTATACTTTAAGTTCTGGGGTACCTGTGCAGAATGTGCAGTTTGGTCATGTAGGTATACATGTGCAGTGGTGGTTTGCTGCACCCATCATCCCGTCACCTCCATTAGGTATTTCTCCTAATGCTATCCTTCCCTAAGCCCCCCACCCACCGACAGGCCCCAGTGTGTGGTGTTCCCCTCCCTTCGTCCATGTGTTCTCCTTGTTCAACTCCCACTTATGAGTGAGAACATGCAGTGTTTGGTTTTCTGTTCTTGTGATAGTTTGCTGAGAATGATGGTTTCTAGCTTCATCTATGTCCCTGCGAAGGACATGAACTCATCCTTATTTACAGCTGCATAGTGTTCCATGGTGTATATGTGCCACATTTTCTTTATCCAGTCTATCATTGATGGGCATTTGGGTTGGTTCCACATCTTTGCTGTTGTGAATAATGCCGCAATAAACATACATGTGCATGTGTCTTTATAGTAGGATGATTTATAATCCTTTGGGTATATACCCAGTGATGGGATTGCTGGGTCAAATGGCATTTCTAGTTCTAGATCCTTGAGGAATCACCACACTGTCTTCCACAATGGTTGAACTAATTCACGCTCCCACCAATAGTGTGAAATCATTCCTATTTTTCCACACCCTCTCCAGCATCTGCTGTTTCCTGACTTTTCAATGATTGCCAATCTAACTGGCATGAAATGGTATCTCACTGTGGTTTTGATTTGCATTTCTCTAATGACCAGTGATGAAGAGCATTTTTAATATGTTTTTTTGGCTGCATACATGTCTTCTTTTGAGAAGTGTCTGTTCATATCCTTTGCCCACTTTTTGATGGGGTCATTTGTTTTTTTTTTTTTCTTGTATATTTGTTTAAGTTCTTTGTGGATTCTGGATCTTAGCCCTTTGTCGGATGGACAGATTGCAAAAATTTTCTCCCATCTGTAGGTTGTCTGTTCACTCTGATGATAGTTTCTTTTGCTGTGCAGAAGCTCTTTAGTTTAATTAGTTCCCATATTTCAATCTTGGCTTTTGTTGCCATTGCTTTTGGTCTTAGACATGAAGTCTTTGCCCACGCCTATGTTCTGAATGGTGTTGCCCAGGTTTTCTTCTAGGATTTTTATGGTTGTAGGTCTTGCGTTCAAGTCTTTAATTCATCTTGAGTTGCTTTTTATGTAAGGTTTAAGGAAGGGGTCCAGTTTCAGTATTCTGAATATGGCTAGCCAGTTTTCCCAACACCATTTATTAAGTAGGGAATCTTTTCCCCATGGCTTCCTTGTGTCAGGTTTGTCAAAGAACAGTTTGTTGTAGATGTGTGGTGTTATTTCTGAGGCCTCTGTTCTGTTCCATTTGTCTATGTCTCTGTTTTGGTACCAGTGCCATGCTGTTTTCGTTACTGTAGCCTTGTAGTATAGTTTGAAGTCAGGTAGCGTGTTCCCTCTAGCTTTGTTCTTTTGGCTTAGGATTTTCTTGGCAATGCAGGCTCTGTTTTGGTTCCATATGAACTTTAAAGTAGTTTTATCCAATTCTGTGAAGAAAGGGATTGGTAGCTTGATGGGGATGGCATTGAATCTATAAATTACCTTGGGCAGTTTGACCATTTTCATGATATTGAGTCTTCCTATCCATGAGCATGGAATGTTTTTCTGTTTGTTGGTGTCCTCTCTTATTTCCTTGAGCAGTGGTTTGTAGTTCTCCTTGAAGAGGTCCTTTACATCCCTTGTAAGTTGGATTCCTAGGTTTTTTATTATCTTAGTAGCAATTATGAATGGGAGTTCACTCATGATTTGGCTCTCTGTTTGTCTGTTATTGGGGTATAGGAATGCTTGTGATTTTTGAACATTAATTTTGTATCCTGAGACTTTGCTGAAGTTGCTTATCAGGTTAAGGAGATTTTAGGCTGAGACGATGTAAATATACAATCATGTCATCTGCAGAGAGAGACAATTTGATTTCCTCTCTTTCTATTTGAATACCCTTTACTGCTTATTTTTGCCTGATTACCCTGGCCAGAACTTCCAATACTGTGTTGAATAGGAGTGGTGAGAGAGGGCATCCTTGTCTTGTGCCAGTTTTCAAAGGGAATGTTTCCAGTTTTTGCCCATTCAGTATGATATTGGCTGTGGGTTTGTTATAAATAGCTCTTATGATTTTGAGATACATTCCATCGATACCTAGTTTATTGAGAGTTTTTAGCATGAAGGGGTGTTGAATTTTATCGAAGTCCTTTTCTGCTTCTATTGCGATAATCATGTAGTTTTTGTCTTCGGTTCTGTTTATCTGATGGATTATGTTTATTAATTTGTGTATGTTCAACCAGCCTTGCATCCCAGGGAGGAAGCCGACTTATCATGCTGAATAAGCTTTTTGATGTGCTGCTCAATTCAGTTTGCCAATATTTTATTGAGGATTTTCTCATGGATGTTCATCAGGGGTATTAGCTTGCAATTTTCCTTTTTTGTTGTGTCTCTGCCAGGTTTTGGTATCAGGATGATGCTGGCCTCATAATATGAGTTAGGGAGGATTCCCTCTTGTTCTATTGTTTGGAATAATTTCAGAAGGAATAGTACCAGCTCTTCTTTGTATCTCTGGTAGAATTTGGCTTTGAATCTGTCTGGTCCTGGACTTTTTTTTTTTTTTTTTTTTTTGGTTGGTAGGCTAATAATTACTGCCTCAATTTCAGAATCTGTTATTGGTCTATTCAGGGATTCGACTTCTTCTTTGTTTTAGACTTGGGAGGCTGTGTTTGTCTAGGAATTTATCCATTACTTCTAGATTTTCTAGTTTATTTGCGTAGAGGTATTTGTAATATTGTCTGATGGTAGTCTGTATTTCTGTGAGATCAGTGTTGATATCCCCTATATCATTTTTTTGTTGCGTCTATTTGATTCTTCTCTCTTTTCTTCTTTATTAGTCTGATTAACTGTCTATCTCTTTTGTTGATCTTTTCAAGAAACCAGCTCCTGGATTCATTGATTTTTTTGAAGAGTTTTTGTGTCTCTATCTCCTTCAGTTCTGCTCTGATGTTAGTTATTTCTTGTCTTCTGCTAGCTTTTGAATTTGTTTGCTGTTGCTTCTCTAATTCTTTTAATTTTGATGTTAGGGTGTCAATTTTTGATCTTCCCTGCTTTCTCTTGTGGACATTGAGTGCTATAAATTTCCCTCTATGCACTGCTTTAAATGCTTCCCAGAGATTCTGGTACATCATCGTTCTCATTGGTTCCAAAGACCATCTTTATTTCTGCCTTCATTTTGATATTTACCCAGTAGTCATTCAGGAGCAGCCTGTTCAGTTTCCATGTAGTTGTGCAGTTTTGAGTGAGTTTCTTAATCCTGAGTTCTAATTTGATTGCACTCTGGTAGGAGAGACTGTTATGATTTCTATTCTTTTGCATTTGCTGAGGAGTGCTTTACTTCCAATTATGTGTTCGATTTTAGAATAAGTGCAATGTGGTGCTGAGAAGAATGTATATTCTGTTGTTTTGGGGTGGAGAGTTCTATAGATGTCTATTAGTTCTGCTTGGTCCAGGACTGAGTTCAAGTCTTGAATATCCTTGTTAATTTTCTGTCTCATTGATCTGTCTAATATTGACAGTGGGATGTTAAAGTCTCCCATTATTATTGTGTGGGAGTCTGAGTCTCTTTGGAGATCTCTAAGAAGTTGCTTTATGAATCTGGGTGCTCCTGTAATGGTAAAGGGATCAATGCAGCAAGAAGTGCTTTATTTTTAATAATTTTTCAAAATTCATTTGGGTAGAAATGTTCATGGTGTGTAGTAACTATTCTCTAAATATCTGCAGTATTTGGGTGGTGATAGTCTCTCTTATTTCTAATATTGTTAATTATAATCTCATTATTTTGTCCATCTTACTAACAATTTACCCATTTCTTGCTGCTGTTAGGAAATTTTGTTTCATTGGTTTTTCTTTGTTTATTTTAAATTTTATAAATCTCTGCTCTCATGTGTATTGTTTTCTCCTCTGATTTTTTTGGTTTATCTTGCTGATGTTATCCTACTCTGTTAATATTAAGGTGATAATATTACTTTAAAAATGTATTCTTCCTTGTTCTAAACTGTATATTTAGATTGCTGTATATATCCAAATCTATACTGCTTTAGCTATATCCCATAAAACTTTATGTATGTATTTTCATTTTTATCAAATCAAAATTAATAATATACATTGAAACTTCCTTATTAATCTGTGCATTATTTAGTAGTGTTGATTAATGTTTAGATATATGATATTCCTGTTATCATTATGACATTGATTTCCAGTTTAATTTGATTACGATCAGAGAAGATTTTTGATTTCAATTGTTTTAAGTTTATAATAGTTTATTCCATTACATAGAATGTTGTCTATCTTGGAGAATATGTATTTGAAGAGAATCTGTATTGTACTCTTGTTGAATGCAGTGTTTCATAAATATAAGCTAAGTTGAAGTGGTTTTTTTTTATCAATCTTTTCTATTCTTGAATGTTGATTTTTTGTCTACTAGTTCCACTGATTAAAAGCTCAGTGTTGAAGTCTCCAAATATATTTGCGGACTTGTTTACTTCTTTTAATTTTTGCTTTTTGTATTTTGAGATTCTTCTGTTCTGTTTACGCATAGGGTTTTTTACCATCCTGAAACATTAACCCTTTTATTATTACTCAATTACATTCTTTATCTCTTACAATTCACTTTCAGCAATTCATTTAGAAAAGATCTGGTAGCATAAAATTCTTACTTTTTAAAAACCTTATTCCTTCATTCAACTTCTTTAATGAAGGGTATTTTTGCTGAATGTAGCATTCTGGGTTATAAGTTCTTTTCATTTAGATGTGTTAAAACATTAATTTTCAGCTGATTGTAATTTTTCTGAGTCTGTATTTCCTTGGGGTATTTTGTGTTGGGTTTTCTGAGTTTCTTGTAGGTTTGTGTGCTGTTTATTTATTTGTCAAATTTGAGATATTTTCAGCTTATAGATGTTATATACTCAGCTTATAGATGTTATATATTTCATTCTTTTTTTTTTTTTTTTTTTTTTTTTTTTTTTTGACCGAGTCTCACTCTGTTGCCCAGGCTGGAATGCAGTGGTGTGATCTCGGCTTACCACAACCTCCACCACCCAGGTTCAAGAGATTCTCTCGCCTCAACCTCCCGAGTACCTGGAACTACAGGCGTGTGCCACCACACCCGGCTACTTTTTTTTTTTTTTTTTTTTTTTAGTAAAGATGGTGTTTCACTATGTTGGCCAGGCTGGCCTCAAACTCCTGACCTCATGATCCACCTGCCTCAGCCTCCTGAAGTGCTAGGATTACAGGTGTGAGCCTCCGCGCCTGGCCAGATGATATATGTTTCTATTTATATCACCTAAAGCATATACTCATACATACATATTTGTAGTCATATGACTGAAAGTTGGCAAAATAACAGAGGTAATGGGATTTAATTATCATTTTACATTAATTGTCTGTTCTTTTAATGGAGAGTTATATTATGATGAATAACAAAATACTTTCATAATTAATAAAATATTTTTTCTTCCATAGTGTGTATATAGTATATATATGATGTTTTTGTATTAGAAAAGTCACTGATTTATTAACATGACTTCACATCATGACTTTACATAAATTCTTTTGAAAATAATTCTAAATTAGACAGTTTGAGTCATTATAGCTCTTTCATTTTTAAAATTAAATGTTTTAGCAAAGCTGCTTTTACAGAAGTAGTAGCAATTTTAGTTACTTTTATGAAATGCCACTAAATTTCTCACCATGTGCAATTGTATTTTTTCTCAGCTATCCATACGAATTACAAATAAAATATCCAAAATTTTGCAACATTTTATTATATTATGTATATGGATGGGTAATATCTACCTATATTCATGATTATGGATAACTTATCACTCTAATTAAAATGTCAAGAATTTCAAAGATACAAATAAGCAAAGTAAGTCATCCACAACTTTATTTCTGAGACCATGTATAGTACTTTTGCTCAGATTGTGTCTATTTTATGAGCTTGTCATTATTAAAAAATAAAATAAGGAATTACAAACTTGTTATTAAATACAAGAAATATGTCTTCATGCTCTGTACGTTTAATATTTCACACTGTGAAATCCTGTTCAGAACAGAGATAAAGTAAGTCATATTAAATTTGCTGTGAACTTGACCCTCTCAATCTCTGACATTCTTCATTTTACCAACAAAGAAAAAGAAAACATTGCATAACATTGATCATTTTATCACTGTCAACTGCAAAAAAAATCATTTACTTAGAATAGATTCTTCAAGAATACTATTTATTATACTTATAATCTAGCCTATTAATACCTAATGGCAACAATATATTTCCTGATATTAGAACTATAGATCAGGTGGGAAAAACATGAATTTTTATGTTAATTAGTTTTAAATATTACTCTTGAAATCTTTCCAAACATAATAAAATTTAATTAATTTAATGAATATTATTCATCTCCAGCTTTCATTTGAATGTTTACTGATAAGGCATTTTTAAAAGTAGTGAAGGCTAAGAAACTGGAAGATAACATTTCCACATCAAATGTTCTTATGGCTAAACACTCACTTCATTTGCCAGTTTGATTAAAACCCATCATAATAAAAAGGAACTGTAATCATTAAAATTTTATTATAATGATTGTGAGTAAAAGCATTAAAGGTAGTTGTAGGAACTTAAGCATTTTAAAAATATGGGTAATTATGAAAAAAATATGGGTAATAAAAATTAATACAATTTGGGTAATTTGTATTATCTAAATTATATTAATAAAATATGGGTAATTTTTTGCTGCTTAAAATGTTATATCATTTAATTTAATTTAGATAGCGTATATAGGCTTATAAAATCTTGGGAATAATTTGATCTATGAATACATAAATCAAACATATGAATATATCTATATTTACATTTAATAAGATGTGAACAAAACCTTTCATAAATGAATTTTCTCAGAATATAAAGACCTTATTCATTTCAATGAGTTTCTGATATAGACTGTATATATTCAGTGTTTCTGTCCCTCCATAATTGCTTGTCTTTCTTTTTAAATAGATATTTATTGAAGATTGATCTATATATTTTTGTATATTTTTAAAATATTGGTTCATCATGGCATATACAATCTTCAGCTAAAATACATAATTATATAATATATTATATATTAAAGTGAAGCCTACTTTTTGACATATATAAATATACCACAAAAAAAACTCTTTTATATAAACTGCGAAAAATAAGGAAACTATTGTTGACATATTATAGGTCCTTCTTTCGTGCTTTATCTTTTCTTAAGTCAACATGGATATTTTTACATATTTATCTATGCCTTCATGAAGACAGAAACAAGGAGGAGAATCTCCAAGATGTCTCTTGCAGTGGTCCTCACTTTTGAGATTTAAATGTATTGGCTCAATTCCTGCTCAAGCCTAATGTCCGTCATGTTTTTAGGGTGACCTCTGCCTTCAGTTTTAGGGTTTTGGTTTACTCATTCTCACGTGAGTTTCAAATCATTTTGAGGTTCTTTCCTTTGTTTCCCACTGAGACAAATTTGGAGTCCATCACTTATTTTCTTCCATGCTTTTCTTAATACCAACAACTTTTACAATGTATTTTGGTGCATAGTGAGTTCTAGAGAGTTTCACATCGAGAGTGAGTGCCTCCACACAGGTTCTAGAGAGTTCTAGAGAGTTTCACATCGAGAGTGAGGGCCTCCACACAGGTTCTAGAGAGTTCTAGAGAGTTTCACATCGAGAGTGAGGGCCTCCACACAGGTTCTAGAGAGTTTCACATCGAGAGTGAGTGCCTCCACACAGGTTTTGGTCACCTTTCTCTTTGGATTACAACTTTCTGCCACTCTGTCTTATTTCTCCACTCTTTTTCCTGCCTCTCTTTTCTTCTGTAACCCAAATTCCTATTTTCTCAAGCTTACAACTTTAAAAATAAAATATACAAAATTATTATTTAAATACAGGTGAGCATTCCATTGAAAAACGCCGTGTGTGTACTCATCCCATATTTCACCTCAGTAATATTGGGCTTATATTTTACATGCAATATATATAAATCTCTGTGCTTCATTTTAAAAACTAAAAAGAAAAGTCTTTGAAGTAATATGCACTTATTTTAAGTGTGCAATTTCGTAAATTTTGACAAATTAGTAAACACATGTAAACACTACTGCATTTAACATGTAAAATAATTATGTCACCTCAAAATTTCCCTTTTGCCAGCTAATTCTACACTATTTTCTTTTTTTTTTTTTTTCTTTTTTTTTTTTTTTTTTTTTTTGAGATGGAGTCTTGCTCTGCTGCCCAGGCTGGAGTGCAGGGGCCGGATCTCAGCTCACTACAAGCTCCGCCTCCCGGGTTCCCGCCATTCTCCTGCCTCAGCCTCCCGAGTAGCTGGGACTACAGGCGCCGCCACCTCGCCCGGCTAGTTTTTTGTATTTTTTAGTAGAGACGGGGTTTCGCCGTGTTAGCCAGGATGGTCTCGATCTCCTGACCTCGCGATCCACCCGTCTCGGCCTCCCAAAGAGCTGGGATTACAGGCTTGAGCCACCGTGCCTGGCTACACTATTTTCAAAACTGGGGAACTGTTAATTAGCTTTCTATCACCATAAATCATACATTTCCTAGAATGCCAAATAAATAGAATTATATAGTATGTTCTTTCATGTGTAGAGCTTCTTTCATTCTACATAACGTTCTTGAAATTTATGTTGGTAAAGTGGCAACAGTTCATTAATTTTCATTGCTTATTGGTTATCTACAGGATGGATATAGTACAATTTATTTATTCATTCCCCTGTTGATAGGCATTTGAGTTGTTTCCAGTTTTTGCCTGTTGTAAAACAATTGTTACAAAATATAAAATACCTAAGGATGGAATTGTTGGGTCACACAGTAAATGCATATTTAACTTTATAAAAAATTTTCAAACTCTTGTCCAAAATTTTAGTCTTACAACAGTAATGTATGAACATTTCAGTGGCTATAAGTCATCACTGATATTTGCTACATTCTTTCACTTTTTTATTGCTGAATTTTATATATGTAGAAGTTTGTATATTTTTCTGATGAAGAACATTTAGTATTTTTGTCTTATTATTCCGTTGAGTCACTTATTTATTGTGACATATGAATCCATGTATTTTTTAGAAAAACTTGTTATGAAAGTGATAATTTTGTTAAATATATATGTAACATTTATATTCTTCTTTTGTTTTGTATGCAACAAATATCTATTTAGAAATTATAATATGCCAGGCATGGTATTAGGATTTTATGCATTTTAATTTGAACACAAAATTTAAGACATGATCCCTGCAAGGTAGGTATTCTTATAATGTTCCTATCTAATTGATATGGGAAGCGAAACAGAGAGAGGTTGTGTCACTTGCTGTGACGACAGAACAAGAAAATGGTGAATTCAGATTCAACACCAGGCAATCAGACATCAGAACTCATGCTTTTGGTCACAAAGATATTCTGCGAAAAAAAGAGCTCTAGGAAAAACAGCTCTATCTGTAACTGATTCTGTGGTTTGCATTATTGTTTTGCAAAATCAATTTACAAAGGCCATATCCTTATTTCATTCTCTCTTGAGGTGTTATTTTCTTGAAACGGGAAGAAAATACTGAATTCGATATATGCTTAATTCCATTTAATAATGTTTGAAATATTTTGTTTGACTTACCTATAAATCTGAAATGTATTTGCTACCTTGCATAAAATAGTTTTTTACATTTACCGAATAGTTATTCATTGAATGACATTTTTATTCTCTTAATGCTATTTGAATGCTATTTGATGCTCTCTTTTTCATTCATACAGATAATTTATTCCTGTGGAAATGCCCATTCCATTGCTTTCAGTATTCTTAAGACATTACTGATGTTTTATTATGACCAGTCTGTCTCCTTTTATAGAAAATGTATTATATACTTGCTATTTATTTTAGTCATATAATTTTTAGAAACATTTTTCCAAGTTTCAAAAAAATACTGGTATTTTATTTTAAATTCACATAAACTATAAAGTAATTCAAACAATGGGCACATATAAAATATATTTTTATAAGCAAGAATATGGCATATCTATCCATTAGTATATGTAAAATAGCCTATACATTAGTTTATTAAATGTTGAAAAAACAAAGAAAAACAAACAAAAAACCCTGCTGGGAGAGCCGTCAGGAGCAGCCTGCAGACCCTTGCTTAGTTGCATAAGAGCTTGCCTTGGGCCAGTAACATTTTCTAATGTGGAAATAAGGAGTTGTGTACTGGACATATCACCTTTTGGGAGTATATATTTCCCTATTCTGGACTTCATGTGCATTTCTTTAATTTGCTTAGAAGCATATGAATCAAATAGCACCTGCCCAACCTCACGGCTATATCTGTTCCCAGTGGAGAGGGAACGGGGTCCCTCACCCTCAGCACAAGAGGGGTGTGTGCAGATAATCTCCTTGTGTGGGCTGTGGAATGAGACCCACGGGCCATAGGGGACTGATACTCACTGTTTAAGCTGAGTCTTCCCTGTCTCTTCTCTACTGGAGTAAATCATTGTTCCATCCAGTGCCTATATGCATCACTTACTTGCATATCACACAGTGGCTTGACATCCTGGGACTGCTGCTCCTGGCAATAACCATTGTTATGCTCTTTGCTATCTTTCCTTCAGTGGGACTTCTCCTCTGAAGGTGGTAAAAAGTGTCACTTGCTCAGGAGAAGCTACATAGTAGCCACTCTTAGACCCATTTTATGGTGAAGAATGATTTTAAAAAGTATTTATAACTGTCTAATATCACCAAGCTATTAAGAAGTGGTATAGCATCAAGTTAATTACTTTTCGACTCCAAAGTTTATACCTGTAGTCATCATGTTTCCTTTTCATTTCTCTCATTGTCGTTAACATGTTGCTTATTTTACCTTTCCATAATGTCGTTATGGCTACTGTGTGTATAGTATCTGTATTTTTTATTATTAAAGCATGCTGATTTAGGTAGATATCAAGGGTAACAGATGCACTTTGGGCCAAGAGAAACTGGAGAGCAGAAATTAATATTTATATTTCCTGAACAACGATTAGCCTTGGAATTTTGTTACTTAGTAACATGGAAGATTCTTGATTCGTTCACAGTTGAAATGTGATCATTTAAATTAGTTCAGATACCTAAGACACCTGTCTATTTTTAACCTTGCAAAAATAAGATTGGATTGCCCATCAAATTGCTCCAGCCTTATATGAAATTACTAATAGCCAATGTAAGGAGAGTGATTTATGTAAGTAACGCAGTTTAAAAGAGAATGAAATATGAACAGTGAGACAAAATGAAAGTATAAAATTGTGCACACGTTTTACAAAGAGATAGAAAGGTCAAAAGAGTTTTCCTGGAAAGAACAGTAAAACCCCTGCAGTAATGTGTTCCAATCCATAAGCTATAATTTTACAACAATGCCATAAAATATAATATGACTCATCAATCAGAATAGAATTTTTGAATTAATTACACATAAATTCAAAAAGTTTTAGAAAATGGCATTGCAATTGAACTTTTTTTTTCTTAATCATTATTATCAGTACCTGCAAAGACAGGATATATTGCCATTCTCTAATTAAAATATTATCAACAAATGCAAATACTACTTCAAGGGAAGATAACAAAAATAGTTGGAAAGGATCTACAAGGTCCAATTCATGCCATGTCACCAGGAAGCTAGTATATGAGCAAGAATTAGTTATTTCTTATTTTCATACTTCATCTTCAAATTGTGTTGGTGGATAATAAACATTTTGTTTTAAAACATACCTTGATTTCTGATGATTATGGAGGTAATTAAGAGCCATGGCAACCCCTTAGTTTGTACTTTTGTTCATGTGTTTTATTGGAAGAATACTTGCCTAAAAAACAACAGATGACCCATTTTAATATACATGAAGCCAATAAGGGAAATATCAGATTGCAAAACAACAATATAATCATCAGAATTGAGCATATACTCTGTGTCAGTTGCCACTTTATATCAACTCATTTAGTTCAGTAAAACATTAACGTTGAGAAAATATCAAAGGCAATATGGGATAATGATTAAAATCAAATCTTTACTGTCAGACTTCTATTTTACTACTGATGATCTCGGAAATCTTCCTGAAGTTAACATTTTCTAAGTTCCTATCTCTATGTCTTTAGAATGGATGCTTACAAAAAGATGGTGAACCATTTATTAGCTACAGTTTGCTAATTTAACAAAATATATTTTAGGGTCATTAAGTAAGCACACCCTCGATTATTGACACAATTAATTTCTCCATAAATGTGATGCTTACAAAAAATGTGAAAAAAGAAAATAATAATGTGTCGCAGTACAGATTAAATATACTGGCCATATCTAATAATTTATTGAGGATGTTTATTTGAAAATGCTCCTTGAGGGCAAGGCTCTGAGACTAGGTTCCAATTATAAAATTCATATACTTGAAAAAAATTTGTCACTTAGGATTCCTTGACTAGGTGATTGCTATCCTTGGGCAAGTTTTTAAATAGAAAATATTATAATCCACATATTGCTGATGGACACAGTAGGTTGCAAATTGAGGGGGCATCTCATAGACTGGACTAATGATTTTGGCAAAGGACAAATTCTCACCTTATATCCATGTGTCCTACAAACTTACATAATGCCAGTGACAAGTAAGGCAGCCACTTCTATTTGGTTAACCCCAGCTGACTACTTATTACATTTATCTAAGAGTTTTTCCAGCATCTCTCATAATACCCTGAGGGTAAAATGTCGGCCATCCAAGAGTATTCCTGGTATCTGGCTGTAGATAATCACGCCATACTTCCTAATTGTGATGTTTTACTGCCATTTTCCAGTTCTTCACTTCTTTGTTCCTTTCTAAATTACAAAGGCAGTAAGACACAATTTAAATAATTGACTTTCCACATTATGATTTGTTCTGGGAAACAATTAGTAATAAAAGCATACATTATTATGCCACGCATGGCATTTCTAACAAAGACAAATTGTGTTGTGTAGCAAAACCTAGTTGGAAGAAATTCATATTTGGAGTCGTGTGGGGTTTTATTCTTTGCAAAATTTGTCTCAGGAAATTGGAAAAGAAAAGGCTAAATGACATCTGGGAATTTATGATGCATTAGTTGTAGAACACTCAGTTGTACCTTCTTGTGGTCACTTGTATATGGATATAAATAAAATAGCAGTTTGTGAAATATCCACATGCGTAAAATGAAACACAGCCGTATCCATATTGGTACTAATGAAACGTTTACTTTGACTTCATAGCAAAGGAATGCATTTCAGGTTTTACATAATCCACAGTGTCACACTGCACTAATTTAATTCACCAAGCGATTATTGATTTCATTCTTTAGTTTACTTCAATAACTGCATTTCACAATATAGAAATGCTTTAAAGAGATAGCAATTATTTGCTTTTTTCTTTTGATTTATTATATCAAGTCTTATTTCAAATTGAAATGCAAACACCTATAGCTTTTTACTTAATGATCTGATAAATTAGTGCTTGTTGGATGAGTATATATACTGCCTTTCCAAACTCAATAGGAAGTTGCCAGTGCTTTTATGGAGAGGCAATATTTTCTCTTGTTCTGAATTTCTCAAAGGATCAGCAGTTAATGTAGTATTTTCTGTAACAATTAAATTAAAGTGCTAGAGTTTCGTTTCTCCATATGTTCAATTTTTTTGATTAAGTAATGCCTTAAAGGACCATTTTAATAAGGTAAGTGCACTACCTGCATAAGCCAGACTTCACTTGCTAAATGATGAGTGGCTTCCTGCCATTGCATTTGCATACAAAAATGTTGGTTATACAAGCTTTATGTAGTAGAGAAAATATGTACATCTATATAGGCTAATTCTCAAAGACCAATACCAAAAGAATGTTTGCATATTCTACAGAAAAAAATTAAAAATTATAGATAACAGTTTTATAAGCTATAAAAATAAAATAGCATCATTTATTGAATGAAAGGTTAAACAGAAATCGTAGAATGTTCTGGAAATAAAAGATTACATAATGTGGCATTCATTTGACAATTTATTGTGTACTCTATCAAAATTTTAAAAGATTCTTATTACAGCAAAGTATGATTAATAATCACATCACTAGAATATGAGACAAATTTTTAAATTTATGCAAACCTGCAAAGTCAAACAAAAGCATTCATAATATGTGTACATTCTCTGGAGAAAATTGCAGGAGAGAGGAGGAAATTCCAGTGCATAATAACACTTAAAAGCCTTTTACCTGTGGCTATGATGAAGTTCCTGGCTACCACCTTTACCTTCCTCCATGAACAACTAAAAATCTGGTAAAGTGCATATGATGCTTAATAGTGTCAACTTGATTGGGTTGAAGGATACAAATTATTGATCCTGGGTGTGTCTGTAAGGGGGTTGCCGAAGGAGATTAATATTTGAATCAGTGGGCTGGGAAGACAGACCCAACTTTAACCTCGGTGGGCACAATCTAATCAGCTGCCAGCGTGTCTAGGATATAAGCAGACCAAAAAAATGTGAAAAAAGAGACTGGCCTAGCCTCCCAGCTGACATCTTTCTCCTGTGCTAGATGCTTCCTGCCCTTGAACATCAGACTCCCAAGTTTTTCAGTTTGGGAACTCAGACCGGCTCTTCCTACTCCTTAGCCTACAGACAGCCTATTGTGGGACCTTGTGATTGTATGAGTTAATACTTAATAAACTCCCCTTTAGTTTAGAATAAATTCCATTAGTTCTGTACCTCTAGAGAACCCTAATACAGTACATTGTATTTTAAAAAGTTAAAAAAAAAATTTCAGCATATGATTATTGAGGACTAAGCTCTGATTTTGTTTTTGTGGTTTTTTTTTTAATCTTGAACAAAGTTCTATTTAAAGGGTCTGGGGAGTCATGCCTTACAAACCGTAAATTCTCATCAGATGAGTTTTATTTAAATCTATGTATTGTGACTTACTTTCCAACCTGACTGGGACATAGCATTATGAGACAAAGAAGAAAATCAAAATATTTTACCCCAAAACATGTTTCTTTGCCATATCTTGAAATATCCCTGCAAAGCTGTCCTTTGTGGGGAAAAATGTGCGTCTGTAAAAAATCTCTGTTAAGATAGTGAGGTCTTTGTCTTCCAAGATGCCCTCCCAATCCTGAAGAGATTAAGTAAGAGTCTAGGACCTTTTTAAAAGTCTGAGTAGGAAACATTTTGTCTTCTATTGTCTCTAAGGCCAGCCACAGTGAAACTTCAAAAGAACTGTGGTCTTCCCAATCTTTTATCTTAACCTGAACATTTCCTTTCTGTTGATTGCAGGTCTTTAGAAAAACTTAACCAATTTTCAGTCAGAAAATGTCTAAATATACTGATAGCCTGGAAGCCACACATCCCCAGTCTGCCCCGCTTTGAGTTGTCCCACTTTCTGAACCAAACCAGAGTATTTCGTAAATGTATTTGATTAATGTCTCATGCCTCTTTAAAATATATAAAACCAGGCTGCACCCTGACCACCGTGGGCACATGTTTTCAGGACCTCCTGAGGGCTGTGTCATGGGCCATGGTCACTCATATTTGGCTCAAAATAAATCTCTTCAAATATTTTTAAATCTCTTCAAAAAGAGTTTTTTTTTTTTTTTTTTTTTTTTTTTTTTATACTTTAAGTTCTAGGGTACATGTGCATAACGTGCAGGTTTGTTACATATGTATACTTATGCCATGTTGGTGTGCTGCACCCATCAACTCGTCAGCACCCATCAATTCATCATTTATATCATCTATAACTCCCCAGTGCAATCCCTCCCTCCTCCCCCCTCCCCATGATAGGCTCCAGTGTGTGATGTTCCCCTTCTCGAGTCCAAGTGATCTCATTGTTCAGTTCCCACCTATGAGTGAGAACATGCGGTGTTTGGTTTTCTCTTCTTGTGATAGTTTGCTAAGAATGATGGTTTCCAGCTGCATCCATGTCCCTACATGATATAAAGAGTTTGACTCTTTTCATTGACACAAGAATTCATTAGAAATATAATTTTTTTAATGAAAACTGGTGACTCCTACAACGGTCTTGGCTTTCTGCCTGGAGGTAGTTTTTAGATAACGATACAGACTAGTAGCTTCAATGTTTGAGGAAAAAATCAGAGTTTGAGAAGGTGGATGCACCTATAGTATGCATGCCCAATAGAAGACCAGACAGAAGGAAGGTACACAGAAAAGAGCATCTCCAAAAACTGGATGTGTTTCCCCTTGGATCTGTTGCCCAGTGAATAACAAGTGAGTAGGCTGTAACCCCACTAAAATAGACAAAGAATGACTTGGGGGATATAATTTGATCAATTTCCAGAGCTCACGTTAGGCTGGAAGACATTCTAGTGTGCTGACTAGTTGGGGTGGAGAATCCTAAGTGAACAACATCTACTGGACATTTAGTGGACACTGGGTGAATTTAGTGGATACACAATAAAGACGAAGCCTTAGTAAACTTTAATTATTCCTAGAATGAAACCTACTTTTTAACTCACTAGCATACCATACAGTGCACCTCAAAAGAATCCAGATAAAATGCAAGTGTCAAAATTGCCAGTGGGCCTGAAAGAAGTCCTGCACTCTTTAAGGAGAGACAACAATATTTAGCACTCAGTCATGTAAATGTTACAATGGCCAAACTCCTGCCAATATTTACTGGATTTGTACTAGTTCTGTGTCAGCTTAGAATGAGGAAAGCCAAGGTCACTCCCAACCTAACAATGACAGAAATCTGGAAAATCTACAAAATCACATGCTTTGAACCCACTGAGATGGCAAAGCAACAAGTGAAGTGAATTC
Source organism: Rhinopithecus roxellana (assembly GCF_007565055.1). Taxonomy (NCBI): domain Eukaryota; kingdom Metazoa; phylum Chordata; class Mammalia; order Primates; family Cercopithecidae; genus Rhinopithecus; species Rhinopithecus roxellana. The sequence goes on along the minus strand of NC_044549.1, from coordinate 4,952,930 downwards.
CAAAGGCTTATAAGCCACTGAGGACACAGAGGGCACGTGAATTTTTTTTTTTTTTTAAACACTGGAAAATCATTGAAGAAGGATGTGGCAGTCGTAAAAGTAAATAACACATCTGAAATTTCAATGAATTCTTAAAGACTGAGCATAAACTAGCATTAGAGTTTTGAACTGGTGGAAGTCCTAGGGACAAGAGTTCACAACCACTCACCAGCCCTCTTCAATGGGTCTCCAGTTAGTGTCCATGAGAAAGGCTGAGAGCGCGGAAGGAGGTCCGAGAAATCCCACTTGTTGGAATAGGTATGTATAGGCTACTGAATTCTGAGATTAAAAGTAAAAGTACTAAGTAGAACCATTTGTGCTCCAGGCCCTACATAGTTTAAGGTAGTGATCAGCTGCAACTTAGAATAATGATGATATCTGCCAGCCCTATGATCCTTCTTGGAAAGGAAGCAAAATCTGACTGATGCTGGAGAAAGAGCACCACTAACCTGATGCTGCTTGGCATGAGGAGAGGCAAATACTTGGAGAGAGATTAAGTCTGTGAAGCCAGTGTGCAGCTCTAGCTGAAAACTGAATGTGAAGCAAGAATAATGAGAAAAATCATCTAGCACTTTTGGCCTCATATTTAAAGTAATTTAGAAGCTGTCAACCACTGAAAGAATGTGAAGCTTATTATACACTGAAGGTAATTATGGCAACAATAATACTTAAATGAATATTAATTATAATCTAGATTGATTAAAGCTTACCAAGTAGCTGAAGAAAGAGGCAAATCCATTTGTAAGAATACATATTAACTGTGCTTCTATAGTTATTTTTCACACAATATCTGGCATATCATAAACATATATGAAACACAAAATAAGCAAGGATTATCCACTCCTTATGAAGAGATAAAATAGTCAACATATATAGGAATAGATATGTCCAGACATTGAACCTATCAAACATGGTTGATAACCTTAAGTATAATTAATGTGTTAAAATATAGTGAAAAAAGTAAACAGTAAGTGAGAAATTTCATTAGAATAAAATAAACTATAAAAAACAAAATACTAAAAGTTGAAAATATGATATCAAAAATGAAGAATTTCTATAGTGAGTGGAGGTATCAGCAAACTGGACAACTGGACTCACTAGGGGAATGAGTGAGCAAAGTTGAGGATAGTTCCATCAAAATTACTCAAACTGAATCACCTAGAGAAGCAAGCAAGCAAACAGAATCAAAACAGATCAAAGATTCCGAAAGGAAAATATAGAATACCTAATATACATGCAATTTTAATTTTAGAAGCAGAATATAGAGAAGACAAGAAAATATACACAAAATGTATTGGCTAACAATTTTCCCAGCTTAACGAAAAATAATAAATTTCATGTCCAAGAAGTTCAGAGAATCTCAAGCAAGATAACTATACAAAAAACACACTGAGGCACATTATAGTAAAACTGCGGGAAGTCAAAGATAAAGAGAGGCTTTTGTTTTTGTTTTGGCCAACAAGAATGAAATGAACCATTACATAAAAGTGGAAATAACAAATTACTATTTCTGGCTAAGAAACAGTGGTCAGAATTTCCTCACTATTTGCAACAACTATAAAATAAAGATAAAATATCTCATACAAAGATAATTCAAGCTATTAGATTTGAACCAGCAAAAAATAATAATGCTCAAAGACAGGAAACAAATCAGGTAAACCCTACAGTTATCTCAGCTTATTATAATACGTGAAAGGATCCTCCAATGTAAACTATGCTTAGAACATTTCATTTGTCTGGATATGAAATTCTGGGTTGAAAATTCTTTTCTTTAAGAACGTTGAATATTGGCCCCCACTCTCTTCTGGCTTGTAGAGTTTCTGCCGAGAGATCTGCTGTTAGTCTGATGGGCTTCCCTTTGTGGGTAACCTGACCTTTCTCTCTGGCTGCCCTTAAGATTTTTTCCTTCATTTCAACTTTGGTGAATCTGGCAAACTAAGAGTGAAGGAGAAATAAAATCCTTTACAGATAAGCAAATGCTTAGAGATTTTGTCACCACCAGGCCTGCCTTACAAGAGACCCTGAAGGAAGCCCTAAACATGGAAAGGAACAACCGGAACCAGCCATTGCAAAAACATGCCAAAATGTAAAGACCATCAAGGCTAGGAAGAAACTGCATCAACTAACGAGCAAAATAACCAGTTAATATCATAATGGCAGGATCAAGTTCACACATAACAATATTAACCTTAAATGTAAATGGACTAAATGCTCCAATTAAAAGACACAGACTGGCAAACTGGATAAAGAGTCAAGACCCATCAGTCTGCTGTATTCAGGAGACCCATCTCACATGCAGAGACATACATAGGCTCAAAATAAAGGGATGGAGGAAGATCTACCAAGCAAATGGAGAACAAAAAAAAGCAGGGGTTGCAATCCTAGTCTCTGATAAAACAGACTTTAAACCATCAAAGATCAAAAGAGACAAGGACATTACATAATGGTAAAGGGATCAATTCAACAAGAAGAGCTAACTGTCCTAAATATATATGCACCCAATACAAGAGCACCCAGATTCATAAAGCAAGTCCTTAGAGACTTACAAAGAGACTTAGACTCCCATACAATAATAATGGGAGACTTCAACACTCCACTGTCAACATTAGACAGATCAACGAGACAGAAAGTTAACAAGGATATCCAGGAATTGAACTCATCTCTGCACCAAGTGGACCTAATAGACATCTATAGAACTCTCCACCCCAAATCAACAGAATATACATTCTTCTCAGCACCACATCGCACTTATTCCAAAATTGACCACATAATTGGAAGTAAAGCACTCCTCAGCAAATGTACAAGAACAGAAATTATAACAAACTGTCTCTCAGACCACAGTGCAATCAAACTAGAACTCAGGACTAAGAAACTCAATCAAAACCGCTCAACTACATGGAAACTGAACAACCTGCTCCTCAATGAATACTGGGTACATAACGAAATGAAAGCAGAAGTAAAGATGTTCTTTGAAACCAATGAGAACAAAGATACAACATACCAGAATCTCTGGGACACATTTAAAGCAGTGTGTAGAGGGAAATTTATAGCACTAAATGCCCACAAGAGAAAGCAGGAAAGATCTAAAATTGACACTCTAACATCACAATTAAAAGAACTAGAGAGGCAAGAGCAAACACATTCAAAAGCTAGCAGAAGGCAAGAAATAACTAAGATCAGAGCAGAACTGAAGGAGATAGAGACACAAAAAACCCTCCAAAAAATCAATGAATCCAGGAGTTGGTTTTTTGAAAAGATCAACAAAATTGACAGACCACTAGCAAGACTAATAAAGAAGAAAAGAGAGAGGAATCAAATAGATGCAATAAAAAATGATAAAGGGGATATCACCACCGACCCCACAGAAATACAAACAACCATCAGAGAATACTATAAATGCCTCTACGCAAATCAACTAGAAAATCTAGAAGAAATGGATAATTTCCTGGAAACTTACACTCTCCCAAGACTAAACCAGGAAGAAGTTGAATCCCTGAATAGACCAATAGCAGGCTCTGAAATTGAGGCAACAATTAATAGCCTACCCACCAAAAAAAGTCCAGGACCAGATGGATTCACAGCTGAATTCTACCAGAGGTACAAGGAGGAGCTGGTACCATTCCTTCTGAAACTATTCCAATCAATAGAAAAAGAGGGAATCCTCCCTAACTCATTTTATGAGGCCAACATCATCCTGATACCAAAGCCTGGCAGAGACACAACAAAAAAAGAGAATTTTAGACCAATATCCCTGATGAACATCGATGCAAAAATCCTCAATAAAATACTGGCAAACCGGATTCAGCAGCACATCAAAAAGCTTATCCACCATGATCAAGTGGGCTTCATCCCTGGGATGCAAGGCTGGTTCAACATTCGCAAATCAATAAACGTAATCCAGCATATAAACAGAACCAAAGACAAGAACCACATGATTATTTCAATAGATGCAGAAAAGGCTTTTGACAAAATTCAACAGCGCTTCATGCTAAAAACGCTCAATAAATTCGGTATTGATGGAACGTACCTCAAAATAATAAGAGCTATTTATGACAAACCCACAGCTAATATCATTCTGAATGGGCAAAAACTGGAAAAATTCCCTTTGAAAACTGGCACAAGACAGGGATGCCCTCTCTCACCACTCCTATTCAACATAGTGTTGGAAGTTCTGGCTAGGGCAATCAGGCAAGAGAAAGAAATCAAGGGTATCCAGTTAGGAAAAGAAGAAGTCATATTGTCCCTGTTTGCAGATGACATGATTGTATATTTAGAAAACTCCATCATCTCAGCCCAAAATCTCCTTAAGCTGATAAGCAACTTCAGCAAATTCTCAGGATACAAAATTAATGTGCAAAAATCACAAGCATTCTTATACACCAGTAACAGACAAGCAGAGAGCCAAATCAGGAGTGAACTTCCATTCACAATTGCTTCAAAGAGAATAAAATACCTAGGAATCCAGCTTACAAGGGATGTAAAGGACCTCTTCAAGGAGAACTACAAACCACTGCTCAGTGAAATAAAAGATACAAACAAATGGAAGAACATACCATGCTCATGGATAGGAAGAATCAATATCATGAAAATGGCCATACTGCCCAAGGTTATTTATAGATTCAATGCCATCCCCATCAAGCTACCAATGAGTTTCTTCACAGAATTGGAAAAAACGGCTTTAAAGTTCATATGGAACCAAAAAAGAGCCCGCATTGCCAAGACAATCCTAAGTCAAAAGGACAAAGCTGGAGGCGTCATGCTACCTGACTTCAAACTATACTACAAGGCTACAGTAACCAAAACAGCATGGTACTGGTACCAAAACAGAGCTATAGACCAATGGAACAGAACAGAGTCCTCAGAAATAATAGCACACATCTACAGCCATCTGATCTTTGACAAATCTGAGAGAAACAAGAAATGGGGAAAGGATTCCCTATTTAATAAATGGTGCTGGGAAAATTGGCTAGCCATAAGTAGAAAGCTGAAACTGGATCCTTTCCTTACCCCTTATACGAAGATTAATTCAAGATGGATTAGAGACTTAAATGTTAGACCTAATACCATAAAAACCCTAGAAGAAAATCTAGGTAGTACCATTCAGGACATAGGCATGGGCGAGGACTTCATGTCTAAAACACCAAAAGCAACGGCAGCAAAAGCCAAAATTGACAAATGGGATCTAATTAAACTAAAGAGCTTTTGCACAGCAAAAGAAACTACCATCAGAGTGAACAGGCAACCTACAGAATGGGAGAAAATTTTTGCAACCTACTCATCTGACAAAGGGCTAATATCCAGAATCTACAAAGAACTCAAACAAATATACAAGAAAAAAACAAACAACCCCATCAAAAAGTGGGCAAAGGATATGAACAGACATTTCTCAAAAGAAGACATTCATACAGCCAACAGACACATGAAAAAATGCTCATCATCACTCGCCATCAGAGAAATGCAAATCAAAACCACAATGAGATACCATCTCACACCAGTTAGAATGGCAATCATTAAGAAGTCAGGAAACAACAGTTGTTGGAGAGGATGTGGAGAAATAGGAACACTTTTACACTGTTGGTGGGATTGTAAACTAGTTCAACCATTATGGAAAACAGTATGGCAATTCCTCAAGGATCTAGAACTAGATGTACCATATGACCCAGCTATCCCACTACTGGGTATATACCCAAAGGATTATGAATTATTCTACTACAAAGACACATGCACACGTATGTTTACTGCAGCACTATTCACAATAGCAAAGACTTGGAATCAACCCAAATGTCCATCTGTGACAGACTGGATTAAGAAAATGTGGCACATATACACCATGGAATACTATGCAGCCATAAAAAAGGATGAGTTTGCGTCCTTTGTAGGGACATGGATGCAGCTGGAAACCATCATTCTTAGCAATCACAAGAAGAGAAAACCAAACACCGCATGTTCTCACTCATAGGTGGGAACTGAACAATGAGATCACTTGGACTCGGGAAGGGGAACATCACACACTGGGGCCTATCATGGGGAGGGGGGAGGAGGGAGGGATTGCATTGGGGAGTTATACATGATATAAATGATGAATTGAGGGGGGCTGACGAGTTGATGGGTGCAGCACACCAACATGGCATAAGTATACATATGTAACAAACCTGCACGTTATGCACATGTACCCTAGAACTTAAAGTATAATAAAAATAAATAAATAAATAAATAAATAAATAAATAAATAAATAAATAAATAAAAAATAAATGTTTTAGATAGAAAAATATGATTTATTTATAGGAATCCTTATTTTTGAGTTCTTGAAGCTTGCAATATAAGTTTAAGTAACAATATTCATTACTTTATATAAAATATTTTCCAAAATTAAAACATACATTTTAATATATTCATGATTACTATATATTACCCAAATTATAAAAATTCCATAATCTTTCTCCTCTCTTTCTCTTCCTCCTCTTCCTCCTACTCCCCTTCTTCCTCCTCATCATTACTTCTGGAGGGGGAGAACTAAGAATTCATTCATTCTTCATTCATTCCTTCATTCATTTTACCTTAATCATAGATTATGCAAAAATCATAGATTTTAATCATAGATTATGCAAATCATAGATTAATCATAGATTTTTTTGCTTAATCATAGATTATGCAAAAAACAATTAATTTTATTTTGCAATCGAATATGGGAAATAGGCAACTTTTGAATTGCATCAACATTAAAAAATACTCCATAATAGAATGAACAGCAAAGACAACATTCACATATTCTAAAGCTAGCCAAAATAATTTTGTTCTCAATATAATATACAACCAATAATTTAATACATCTTATTCTATGAAATATTAATTTCTGAAAAGATAGTATTAGGGTTTCATTAATAAAATTATCTTATTACAAAACTGAATACAACTAGAAGAAATTGTATTAGAAAATATTGGAATAGCGCAAGAATCTCAGAGGGGTATGAAAAATCAACTGTCATTAATGCAAGGACTTCAGAAACCCTCACGTATGTTGGCTTAATTTTATCAGCAAATTATCTCAGCAATAAAATAGAATCCCTGGAAATCTGTATGTGATATTTTTACAGAGTTGTGTAAATGTATATTGTGTAATAGACTCCTCTGGTTCTAGTTTGAGAAACTCTAGGAAATTATTCCACTGGTCTGATTAGGAAAAGTTGTGTTTCATCAATGAATCAATCTCACTTTGACCAGGAAAGTGAGGGTGGTGATGATAAGACTCATATAAAGAGACTGTCACTCCCTTTTGGACAACTTAGCTAGATCACAGAAAGTATTCATTCTCCAAATAACGAGAGGTTATTTTAGAAGTAGTGATTGCACAAAATGGAGAAATTAATTAATGTACAGTTACAATTTTGCACTGAATTTCACATACATACTAACAATAGTTTTGAATTATATTACTATCAGGTTGGTGCAAAAGTAATTGAAAAAAATTTTGAAAAAAATGGAATGAAACAAATATATGTGAATTCCAATGAACTAAAAGTGTTCTTTGGATCAATGGTAGGTCCAATATGATGGGTCCTTTGTCAAATGCATAGTTTGCAAATATTTTTCTGCCATTCTTCAAGTTATCTCTTAACTCTGTAGATTAAAAGCTTTTTATTTCATTAAATCTCATTTATCTATTTCTAGTTTTTTGCTTTGGTTTTTGAGGTATTTTCATGTATTTTTTGCCTATATCTGTGTCCATAAGTGTGTTCCCTAGGTTTTTGTCTATGATTTTTATAGTTTCAGGTCTTACATTTAATTTTCAGATCCATTTTACATTGATTTTTGTCTATAATGAGAGATAGGGGTCCAGTTTTATTATTTTGCACATGGCAATATTCGCAACACCATTTATTTAAAGGAATGTCCTTTCCCAAGTGTATGTTTTTATTGACTTTGTCAAAGATTAGTTGGCTGTACATATGTGCCTTTACTTCTGGGTTATCTGTTCTTTTCCATTGGTCTGTGTGTCTGTTTATGTACTAGTACCATCCTGTTTTCTTTACTGTAGTCGTATAGTATACCTTGAAGTCAGATAATGTTATGCCTCCATTTTTGCTTGTTTTGTTTAGGATAGCTTTGGTTAGTCAGGCTCTTTTGTGACTCCATATGAATTGTAGGACTGTTTTTCTAATTCTTTGAAAAAATATACTGGTATTTTGTTAGGGATTGCATTGAAACTGTAAAATGCTTTAGGCAGTGTGGTCATATTAATATTATTTGTTCTGAACCATGAAAATGGGAAGTGTTTGTTTGTGTTACCTATAATTTGTTTGTCCATTTGTTTGTGTTACCTATAATTTCCTTCATCGGTATTTTGTAGTTTCCCTTGAGCAGATATTTTTACTTCCTTGGTAAAATTCCTAGGTATTTTACTTTCTTGTAACTATTGTAAATAAAATTACCTTTTGATTTGGTCCTAGCTTGATCTTTAGGGGTATAAAGAAATGCTACTGATTTTTGTACATTAATTTTGTATCCTGAAACTTTACTGAATTAATTTATCAAACCTAATAATGTTTTGGAGGAGTCTTTCTGGATTTTTAGGTACAATATCATATCATCAGCAAGCAGAGATAATACGACGTCCTATTTTCCAGTTTGGATGTCTTTTATTTCTTTCTCTTGCCTGATTTATCTGGCTGGAAATTCTGCTACTATGTTGAATAGGAGTGGTAAAAGTGGGCATTCTTGTCTTGTTCCAGTATTCATGGGAAATACTTTCAACTTTTCCATGTTCAGTACGATGTTGGCTATCATTTGTCATCTACGACCTTTATTATTTTGAGGTATAGTTCTTCAGTGTGGCAGGTTTTTATCATGAAAATATGCTGAATTTTATCAAATGCTTTTTCTGCATCTATGGAGATGATCATATGGTTTTTGTCCTTAATTCTCTGTGACGAATCACAATTGTTGATTTTCATGTGTTGCTCCATCCTTGCATTCCTGGAATAAAACCCAGTCTCACCCTGATACCAAAGCCAGACAAAAATACAACAAAAAACACGAAAACTACAAACCTATATCCCTGATAAACATTGATGCAAAAATCTTTCCCCAAATATTAGCAAACCAAATTCAACAGCATATCAAAATGAAATACACCATGATTAGGTAGGTTTTAACCCCCTGTATTTCTATTAATTTTCTAGACTCTAACTTTTTTCCCTATGCTTTCTGTTCCTCTCAACATTACAGGCACACTGGCTTTTAATTTCCTGAATGTGCTATGTCCCCTCCTGCAGTCTTTGCCAGTTTGATCTCTCTGTTTTGAAGAATTGTAACTTTTTAAAATACTCTGATTTTGATCACCATTTTATCTCTTATGCCTAAGTAAGGATATCACTCATGATGACTGATCACTAGATATTTAGTGAATAAAAGAGAAAATCATCAAATAAAGAATGAGACATGTTCTAGAATCATGAGCATGGCTTAATATATCATCAAACTTGGAAGAAACGGTGGTGCTAGATATATGCAGGAGATACTTAAGGCTGCCAAATATTACAAGAAAGACAAGCAAAACCATAAAATAAAATAAAATATCTTAGCTGATATGAATATCTTTTGTGCTAGAAAAAGTACTAGGGATTGGGAAGCTAGGACAATGGTCAGGACCTTTCTGCTGATTAACTTTATATCCCTTTCTTTTGGACTTTGCAGTATTATATGTAATACAAGTCAAAGGGCATTTAGGTTGTGGTTACAAATGTACCACTATATAGGGACTGTCAGATTCCTGCCTCCCCCCACAACCACCATTGTGCTCTTTTTCAATATTAGCTCTCTAAAAATCTTGTAGAAATTTTCGTGTCTGTGAGAGGCTTTTATTAAATCATGAATGATTTTGGTAAAACTTTGGTGATTGATTTTCTCTCCAATGTCATTGATTCTGCAGTTGTAAGGCAGGGTTTGTGTTTGTGGAAAAGTAGGGAGAAGGACCCTCTCCTAATCTCTTTATCTCAATTCCTTATTAGGCCCAATTCTGTTTTAGATTTCACTGTTCCTTTAGTTCCTTGTGTTCTGACCCCTCCTTCAGATCACTAAGGAAACAATCCTGGTGGGCTGTAAATTCTTTGCCATCACCTCCATTGTCTGTGCATTCTCAATCCTGTCTAGTCTCCAACTAAAATGAAAATAATAATAACGATAACAATAATAAATTTAATGTCACTTTTTACAGCAATGAATTTAAACAGATAAGGATTAAAGCAAGGTGGAAGGAGTTGAGTCAATGACATAATGTCTAAGCCTCATCTTTAGCAGCCAGGATACCCTGTTATGATGAGATAATTCTACTCACTTGAGAGACTACCAGGATGACCAAATCATCACTGTGCTCTTACCACTTATCTCCTACTCAAAGCCATTGCTCTGCTCTTTGTCTAATTTCCTTCAAGATCATTAACTTTCGTCTTTTACTGTATATTATGTCAAAGCACATAAACACGTCCCAATTTGTCCCACATTGGAAAAGGAGAGAGATACTCTCTTTATTTTAAATACCTTTATTGCTACTGTCATTTTTTTGCCTTCTATCAGTGCTCTTCAGTACAGCAATCTGTACTCTGTCTCCAATTTCAATCCTCTAATTGTTTCCTGAACTCAGTGCAGACACACTTCGTTTCTACTATTACACCAAAACACCTCTAGTAAAGGCCAACAGAAATATCTTTGTTGTTAACTCTAATAATCAATATTCAGGACTCCTAATTGAATTATCTAGAGCATTTGGCACACACAATTACTCATGTCTTTTTTTCCACTTGGCTTTCAATACCATATTTTCTCTCGTTTCTTTGAATGCTCCTTTACTGTCAGCCTTTTTTTTTTTTTTTTTTAATCCTTCTACAGATATCCCCCAGTCTCTAAATTTGGTATGCCTCAGGCTTAATTCTCAATCTTCTTTGTTTCATTGTCTATACTTTCTACTTTCCTGAGATTTTTATTGAGCTCATGGTTGTAAATATCCTTTAATCCCTATTAGTCCTATGCATCATTTTTCTGAAGATTTCCTCTTGGAATTTCAGACGTGGATGTCCAGTGGTGTAGATGACACCCACAGTAGCTTCCTGTCCCTGTTTCTGCTATTATCCTTCTACAATGACTCTCAAAACAGTAGCTAGATTTACCCTTTTGAAAAGTTCAGTCACTTCCTCTGTGTTAAAAAAAAAAAAAAAGTATAGACTTTCATCTTACCCAAAATAAAGACAGGGCATGTTAAATGGTCCAGGTGTTACTTCTACCTCATCTCCTACTACTTTCCTCCCAGTTCTTTCAGGTCCAAGAATGCAGCTACCATGCAATGTGATTCTTTATACACACTAATAACACTCTTGTCTTAAGGTCATTGTACATATAATTTTCTCTTCTTGAAAATATTTTCCACTTGATACTCTGCATGACTGGCTTCTTTGTCTCTTTCAGATCATTATTTAATGTCACCACTTCAAAAAGGCCTACTCTACTCTAATCTAAAGCAATACCTTGTTTTGCTTTTTGGCCTTCCCTCAGTTTATGTTTTTCCTGTAGAACTTCTTACCATCTCACATTCCATCTATTGACTTATTTATATTTGCTTATGTTTATTTTCCCAACTAGAAGATAAATGCAATGAGTTCCCCGTATTAGTCCATTATCATGCTGCTATGAAGAAATACCCAACACTGGGTAATTTATAAAGAAAAGAGGTTTAATTGACTCACAGTTCCACGTGACTGGGGAGGCCTCAGAAAACTTAACAGTCAAGGCAAAAGGCACATCTTCATAAGGCAGCAGGGGTGAGAATGAGTGCCCAGTGAAGAGGGAAGCCTCTTATAAAACCATCAAGTCTTGTGAGGCCTAACTCACTAGCACAAGAACGGCATGGGGGAAACGGACCCATGGTTCCATTATCTCCACCTGGTCCCTCCCACGATACGTGGGGATTATGGGAACTGCAATTCAAGATGAGATGTTGGCAGGGACACAGCCAAACCATATCAGTTAGTAATGCTTTTTGTCTTGTTAACTGCTGTACAACCAGAGACCAGAGCAGTGCCTGGTATACTCACCAGACTTCTAATTAATGAAAATAAGTAAGATATCTAAAAATGATCTATAAAATTAAATTACTTTTTAGAAATAGTATATTTTAGTTTTTACATTAATGGGGAGCTGGTCATTACCTTTCCCTGTTTCTCTCTCTGCAGTGAGGGAGTTAAACTAGATAATATTTAAAGATGTGTCTTTAATATTCTATAATTGCAATATCTAGAAGAAATAGCTTTTTGATGGCTTTCTCTTCTGATTAATGCTTAAATTAACTTAATTACCCAAACACAGGAAAATTATGTTTATAAGATCATAATTTTGATTTCATATGAAATGAAGGCAATAAATTAAAAAATCCTTATACAAAAATTTACTTGAAAGTAACTTCACTAAAACATATCTAGATTATCATATAATGGGTTCTCAAGAGTCTGTTTACCATCATGTAAATTGCTATTTTCTGCTGTATTTCAAAAATGCTAATTTTATAGTGTTTACTTTCAGTGTAATTTTTGTGTATTTACCTAAGCTAATATAAAGTCTCTATCTGTATAGTATAAGCTTTTAAATGTCTGAGCTTGTTACTTTTGATTTAAAAGAAATATTTTCAAAATGTAAATAATTTTAATACTTAACCAATACATAAAACACATGTATCTCTGTAAAGGCAACGCTTCTGACATTTGCATTTAACAAGAGAAAATTATGACAAACCTAGACTTATTGGATTCTTGATAGTATGAATCAATGCCCTTGTGGAAAAATAGATTACAGCAAAGCTATAAAATATTTACTCTGTAAAAATAACATACTAGGTGCATCAAGTTCAGTAAAAAGCCATCTAAACTTACCATGTTAACATGCACATTTTGTTAAACACTAAATAATTTAACACACATGAAAAATTCAGAGAATGTTAAATAGCTATGCTGTTCCTTCACTCATTTCAGTTTAGCTGATTCTGCTGCTATTCAAGTAAAGCTTAATCATAGAAAAACAAAGGTGGTTTATTGCCCGTCCTTCTTACAGACTTCTCATAAGAGCACAGATGCACAAAATAACAATATCTAAGGAAAAAATAAGTCTGTATCCTTCAGTCCATTCTTAATTTATTTTACATTTTTCCAAATAATTCAACACCTGCAATTTTCTTGCTTGTGTGTCTGACTAAATTTGAAGAAAATATACCCTTTTATTGTATGGATAAATGCAACTTACCCTTTCATAAAATATTACCTCTTTCAACATTTTTAAATTATCTCCAACTGTATTTATGTTTTGGAATTGATACTTTCTTCTGTAACTATGTCAGAATAGTTTAATCAATTTGTATTTCGATTTTGATATTTCTTTCTACGTTTAATCATAAATAGGGTTTTCTCCAATGTCTCTTGCTTCCCCATAGCACTTTCATCCTTGTTGCCTCGTCTGTCAACAAAATACTTTCCAAACTCCTTTCCTTTCTTATTTCCTGTATAGTCTCACATATTTTAATTTTTATTATTACTCTTTTGGGCATGTGAAATCTTCATTCGAACTCATTACAGACATTTCAAAATCTGACCCGAGTCACATTTTGTATTTCTTTTGTGTTATTTTTAAAATAATAATAGTAATAACAATGAATGGTAATAGCTGCCCATTCTATCTAACTATCCCAGCTGTCTAGCTGGGAAAATAAACAGTACATATCTATTGCTATTACTATTATTATCTAAAAAACTGAATGCCTCGTTTTGGTATGAAAATAAAGTTGTACTGAAGTTTTAAGGCAAAACCCTCCCTCTATCTTCCCTACAACATTCTAAAGCCTTAAGTCTATTATTATATCTCTTTAGGAACCATTGTTGAAAATAAGAGATGAACTTCCAGCAGTAGAAATCAAATCAAAATTAAATATTTATAAATGGAGACATGGTTGTATAAAACATTACAACACCTTTTCTAATTTCCTTTGGAATATCAAATGTAGGCATTAAGTACATTCTTCCCTTGAAGACTCACACTACTATCCTTATTTCCTATCATATTTCTTTTAGAAGTACCAGAAAATGATTTTTTCACTAAAAAGTTTGTCACACAATTCAGATGGGCTTTTATGCATTATTAAAAAGATAAATTAATAATAATTCTTACTTTATTTTCTGTCAATTTGTATTTCCATTTTTATATTGCACATTAATCTTCAAGAAACATTCTATTGAACACAATTTACAATTTCTTATCTCGGTTTATTTGCTATTAAATTCTCCTCATTTGTAATACCTTTTTCTATATATTTCAGCTGTTACATTGCACTTTATCTGCTGATCGAGAATAGATAAAATCCAGTATCTATCTATCTGCATTCTACCTGTACACATTCTATCTATGTTTTTACTCTGATATATATATATATATCATACTACATATATTTCATATCAACTCTATTATATATATCAGAGTAGAAATCAATGTGTCTTATATATTGCTTGTTTTATATTTGTGTGTGTGTGTGTATATATACACATAATGTATATATACACACATAATGCATATATATAAACACCCAGATGTTTCTGTATGTCTACTCTGATAAATATACAGAAACACCTGAGTGTTTGTTATTTTGTTAAGTTGGTAAAAAATATAACATGGATTTTAAAGATTTTATTGTTTAAATTGGGTGATTCTGTAAATAATAATGATAGTAGTGCTATAGAAGAGCCATATTATAATTATTTTTTAGCAAAACGGTAGAGGATTTGGAAATTTTCTTCAACACAGAAGGTTAGAGAATAGTATGTGTTGATGGAAAAAATAAGAAAAGATGAGTTCCTTTACATAAGGGAAAGGGACAATAGTTTAGAAATGGTGATTAGACTATGTTGTAATGGGACATGGGAGAATAGCAGTCTAGATTTTAAAGGACTTCAGGGAAGACAATATCCTCACAGTCTAGGATTGGATTAAAACATGATTTTGCTTGAGGACATACCATGACTTTCAGAAGACACAGTTGAAAATATTATGGGAGTCAAAGAGGGCAAGAATATTGAATAAAATAGAAAGTATAAAATAAACAAGAAAGATGAAAGTCTGGGTGATGATGGATTATCAAAGGTGTTGAGATTTCAGATGTTAAGTTTAGAAGTAAGAAAAACATGAAGGAATTATTTCTTATGACTTCCTAGGGGAAGCAGGCCTCTTCCTTGGAATCTGTTTCTTAAAACTTGTAAACTAGGACCCTTTGTAACTTGAGTAAGGGATGATCAGTTAGAGGAAGAACTTGGGATCTATGGGCATTACTCATATTTGCCTGAATAGTGTTAGCAAAGCAAGCAGTTTTCCAACTACTGGTATTTGGAGCACTGAAGATCTAGCTTGAAGTCAGTACATTTTGGATTATTTAGGCTTCCTGTATAAATATGAAGGCCAAGGTGTTAAATGCTGATTCATGGTCAAGTAAGTCAACAGTAGACAGTGTTCCAAATACTTCTGCCGGTGGTGTAGGAGAAAACGAAGGAAGTCATTATATGTCTTCATATAATTCTCCCGTGGAGCTAACATCAGAGAGAAAAACTGAATAGATAGATCTATCTTGTGCACAGGCTAAAACAAAGTTCTGAAGTTAGTATTTTCCCCTTCACATTAGCTTAATTAACTGGACCTATATCATCGATATGCTGCCTTTAAATGAGGACTTTAATAGGATTCTGCCTCACAGGTGCTCTCCTTTTAGTGTTTATGTTTCTTGTAATAGTGGAGGTTAACTGGTGTTGATAAATGCCTGAGGTACTTCAGGCAATTATAGCAAAAATGCCATATACTGAGTAGCATAAACTACAGAAATGTATTTTTCATAGTTTCAGAGGCTAGGAAGTCCCAAATGAAGTGCCAGCAAACCCAGCAGATCCAGTGTCTAGGGAGGGCACATTTCCTGGTTGGCAGGTGGCTGTGTTCTTGCTGTATCCTTACATTGTGGAAAGGGATATAATTCCTCTAGTGCCTCTTCTTATAAGGGCACTAATTCTATTCATGAGGGTTTCAGTCTCACGGTTAATTATCTCCCAAATGTCCCACCTTCAAATACCATCAAATTGGCTATTAGTCTTAAACAGCTGGAGAGGTACCATGCTTATACCACACTCTTCCCTTAAGAAGATCAAATCTTATTTTCCTTTTTTGTTTTGTATTTTGTCTTGATATTGAGGTTATCTAATGCACTTATGAGTGGGAGAAAAATTTAAATTTATCTTGTGGGATGATGTTCTCTAAATTAAAATGAAGATCATATACAGCAATACTTTAAGAAGTCAGGCAGCTGTGAAGGGGATATTTTTGAAGATTATTATCGCAACTTCATTCTTTACAACCTGTCACAGGTCGTGTTGATTTTTGTTTGTTTCTTTGTTTCAAGATGGCGTCTTCCTCTGTCGCCCAGGCTGGAGTGCCATGGTGTGATCTCTGCTCGCTGCAACCTCTTCCTCCCAGGTTCCAAGCAATTCTCCTGCCTCAGCCTCCCAAATAACTGGGAATATAGGTGTGCACCACCACGCCCAGCTAATTTTGTATTTTTAGTAGAGATGGGATTTTTAGTAGAGATGGGATTTCACCGTGGTGGCCAGGCTGGTCTCGAACTCCTGACCTCAGGTGATCCGCCTGCCTCAGCCTCCCAAAGTGCTGGTAGGTTTTTCTGTAATATTCTTGACTGCATATTGTGAGCTGTGAGCCACATGCTGGCAGGTTTTTCTGTAATATTCATGACTGCATATTGTGAAGATTCTAGTTAAAATGCAAATATGCTACCCGAGACAAGTAGTGGCTATGTCATTTATACATGAATCAGTTTATCAGATTAAGCAACATTATACACTGAAATATTTAAAGGATGTAGAATAACAACAATTTAGAAATAGTATTGAAAATATTGGTATAAAAATAAATATAAAGAGGAATCTTCCTGTGAAGTTTTTCAATAAAGTGCTCATAAGCGCTGTATTTTTCCCTTCTTTGTTATCTGGAGCCTGATTAATATGTAACAAGAAAATAAACTATCACACTTACAGTATTTGAAATGTCCTAGTGCTTTGCTCACAATGAATTCACTAATTTACAAAGCATCCCTGAGAGACAGGCATTTTACAAAGAAGTTATAAGCACAAGTAAGGTAACTTTGACACAAATATAAATTTAAATGACATATTTTTAACATCATAATATACTTCTGAAATTTTGTGATGTTAATTTTTAGGAGAAAAATAAGGTTTATTCATCTACTTTTGAATAATTAAAACTATGAATATATAATAGATATAAAAGGATGCTGCATTTATAGTGCATATAATTTTGTGACTCTCAAAAATATTATTGACCAATCTTTAATTTTGGAGAAAAATGTTGCTATTCAACTTTCTTATGAATATCAAAAACATAGTTCTTGAATTGACTCAAGGTGACAAGCCCTTGAAAGGAACATAATATGATGATTTTGCAAAGATAAAGTGAAGTAAATCTGATTACCTATAACAAGTTTAACCAGTGATGAGTGCATGCTGGTACAGAACGTCCTGATATAATTGCAAGATAAAATAAAAAAGTACAGATAAAGGATTTTAGATGGTGATACTACTGTAAATTCAGCTGTTAAACAACAACAGCAAAAAAAACGTGTTTTGTAGAATCTGCCTGAATTCTGCAGATGTTAAAGTATTAGTTGACTTTTTCCTATCTCATTAAATATAATTTTAAAATGAGTTTTAAAATGGAATAATTATCAAACTATGGAATTTAATATGCATTCTATGTTCAAGTTTTAAGATTATTTGATGCTATCTAAAACAGGTATAAGTTGGATCTAAATATAAAGCATGTCTCATATATTTAGATCATACATATGTTTAGAATACATGTATATATATGCTTTTTAAAGTATATTTTTATATATTTTAACATGCTTTTGCTTACATATACTTTAATATACTTTATGCCTACATATTTTAATATACTTAACTATAAAAAATTAGTACTTACTAGTATTTGTAATAAATATACAGAGGTAAAATTTTCAAGTTAATATTTTTGTTTATACTATCATAAGTTCAGGCACAACAATAGCAAAATAAAGCTGGGTAAATTAGCATTGTTTCAGGAATGTATTCATAGTTAAATATTGTGGAAATACAGAATTATTAGGCAATTGGCAACAAAAGACTATTTTTAGAAATGTCTGTTTATATCCTTTGCAAGTTTTAAATGAAGTTGTTTGTTTCTTAGGGGATCTTGTTTAATTCCAAGGAAATTTTAGAACTGTGTTTTCTAATTCTGTGAAAAATTATATTGGTGTTTTGGTAGGGATTGCATTGAATCTGTAGATTGCTTTGAGTCTCATGTTCATTTTAAAATATGTATTTTATTTTCTAGATTTTGTGAGTACAGGAATATTTTTGAACATCGATGTATTGCACAGTGGTAAGTCTGGGCTGTTTCTGGGCTGTTATTGTAACCATCATCTCAATAGTGTACATGGTACCCAATAGGTAATTTCACATCCTTCATGCATCTCCCAAACTCAAACGTTTTGCAGCATCCAGTGTTTATTATTTCACTCTGTATGTCCATATGGACACGTTTAGTTACCCCTTATAAGCGAGAACATGCAGTATTTAGCTTTCTGTTTCTCAGTTATTTCAATTAAGATAACGCCATCCAGTTTCATCTATGTTGCTGCAAAAGACATGATTTCATTATTTTTTATGGCTGAGTAGCATTTTATGGTATATATGTATTTATACCATGCTTTATCCAATCAATCGTTGATGGAAACTTAGATTGATTTCATGATTTTGCTATTGCAAATAGTGCCATAATAAACATACTAGTGCAGGTGTCTTTCTGATATAATGATTTGTTTTCCCATTGGGTAGATGCCCTGTGGTGGGATTGCTGGATTGAATGGTAGTTCTATTTATAGTTCTTTGAAAAATCTCCATATTAATTTTACCTTCCCATCAAAAGTTTATAAGCATTCCTTTTTCTCTGCATCGTCACCAACATCTGCTGTATTTTTTTTAACTTTTTAATAATAGCCATTCTGACAGAAGAAAATATTTCATTGTAGTTTTATTTGCATTTATCTATTATTGGTGATATGGTGCATTTTTATTTATTTATTTATTTATTTTTGGCCACTTGTACTTCTTCTTTTGAGAAATGCTTGTTCATATCCATGCCAGTTTTAAATTTTTTTTTTTTTCTTGTTGAGTTGTTTGAGGTCCTTGTGGATTCTGGATATCACTCCTTTGTTGGATTCATAATTTGCAAATATTGTCTTCCATTCTCTAGGGTGTCTCCTTATTCTGCTGTTTCTTTTTTGGTGCAGAAGCTGTTTTGTTTAATTAAGTCCCTTTTATCCATTTTTATTTTTATTACACTCAACGTTTGCAGTGTTAGTGATAAATTATTTGCATATTTCAATGTTCAGAAGTATTTTCCTATGTTTTGTTCTAATTTTTTATAGTATTGTGTTTTACATTTAATTCATCCTGAGTTAATTTTTTATATGGAGAGAGATTTGGTTCCAGTTTCATTTTTCTGCATATGGCAACCTATTCTCCCGGCACCATTGATTAAATGGGGTGTCTTTTTCCCAGTGTATGTTTTTGTCTATTTGTTGATGATTAGTTGATTTTAGGTGTGTGGCTATCTTTCTGTCCAATTATATTCTATTGACCTCTGTGTCTATTTTTATACCACTCTCATACTGGTTTGGATATTATAGCCTTGTAGTACACTTTTAAGTTAGGTAATACGATGCTTTCAGCTTTATTCTTTTTGCTTATGACTGCTTTGGCTATTTGGGTTCCATTTGAATTTTAGGGGTGTTCTTCCTAATTCTGTGAAAAGTGACATTTGTATTTAGATAGGAATCGAATTGAACCTGTACATTGTTTTGAGCAGTATGACCATTTGAAGAATATTACTTCTTCCAGTCCACGAGCATGAGCT
Source organism: Rhinopithecus roxellana (assembly GCF_007565055.1). Classification (NCBI taxonomy): domain Eukaryota; kingdom Metazoa; phylum Chordata; class Mammalia; order Primates; family Cercopithecidae; genus Rhinopithecus; species Rhinopithecus roxellana. The sequence continues at coordinate 4,932,841 of NC_044549.1, read as the reverse complement.
ATTTTTCCATTTGTTTGTGTAATACTCAATTTCCTCTATTGGTATTCTCTACAGAGATTTTTTCTCCTCTAGCTGATCTAGTTTATTTGTGTAGCGAACTCAAAGTTGTCTCTGATGATCTTTAGTATTTCGGTGATATCAGCTCTAATGTCTCCTTTTTCATTTCTGATTGTGCTTAATTTGAATTTTCTGTTTTTCTTGGTTAATCTACCTAGAAGGCTATATTGTTTATCTAGTTCCTTAATGTGTGATGTTAGGCTGTTAATTTGTGAGCTTTCTATATTTTTTGATGTAGACATTTAGTGTTATAAACTTCCGTCTTAATGCTGATTTTTCTGTATTTAAGTTTTGGTATGTTGTGTCTCTATTTTTATTTGCTACAAAATATTTTTGATTCTCAACCTAAACTTGGGCATTGACTCAAAGTTCATTCTGGAGCAGATTTTTTAATTTCCATGCATTTATGTAGTTTTAACAGTTCCTCTTGGTATTAATTTCTAATTGTATTCCATGGTGCTTTGGGAAGATGCTTGACATTATTTCAAATTTTTAAGAGACTTGTTTTGTGGCCTAATATATAGTCAGTTTTGGAGAATGTTCTATGTATAGACAAGAAGAATGCATATTCTTTAGTTACTAGGTACAATGGACCTAAATGTCTGTTAGGTCCATTTCATATAGTCCAATTAAAGTCCGTAGTTTCTTATTTGATTTTCTGCCTTGATTGTCTGTCTAGTGATGTTACCGGAGTTTTGCCATCGCCCACTATTGTATTGCTGTCTGTCTCTTTTCTTAGGTCTAGCAGGGTTTCTTTTATGATTCTGGGTGTTCTGGTGTTGAACACAATATATATTTAGGATTGTAAGCTCTTTTGTTGAATTAATCCCTTTATCATTATATAATGACTTTCTTTGTCTTTTCCTGTGTTGTTGATATAAAGTCTGTTTTCTCTGAGATTAGTAGAGTTGTTCCTGATTGCTTTTGGTTTCTGTTTGCATGGAGTATCTTTTTCCAGCACTTTATCTTCAGTGTATAAAGGTCTTTACCAATTAGGTGGGTTTTTAAAAGCAGCATATGGTTAAATCTTGGTTTATTTGTTTTTTGTAATCCTTTCTGCTAATCTGTATATTTTAAGTGAAACATTTAGTTCATTTACCTTCAAGGTTAATATTGATGTGTAAAGTGCTCAAAACATTTAACATTTTATTCTTTCTTTTTCTTTCTCAGGAATATCTATGACCCATAGGGTTGTATGCTGTACATAATCTACTGTTTCTCAAAGGCTTTATTTTTTAATCTATTTTTTTTTTCATTTTTCTCTGGTTTGGGTGAATTTTTAAAACCTGTCTTCAAGCTCTAAAATTATTTATTCTGCTTAGTCTTGTCTATTGGAAAAGCTTTCAACTGCAATTTGTAATTCCATTAATGACTTTTTTCATTTCCAGAAGTTCTATTTTTAAAATATACTAGGCCGGGTGCAGTGGCTCACGCCTGTAATCCCAGCACTTTGGGAGGCCGAGGCGGGCGGATCATGAGGTCAGGAGATCGAGACCATCCTGGCTAATACGGTGAAACCCCGTCTCTACTAAACATACAAAAAATGAGCCGGGCGTGGTGGCGGCGCCTGTGGTCCCAGCTACTCGGGAGGCTGAGGCAGGAGAATGGCGGGAACCCGGGGGGCGGAGTTTGCAGTGAACCAAGATCGTGCCACTCACTCCAGCCTGGGCGACAGAGTTAGCCTCTGTCTCAAAAATAAATAGATAAATAAATAAATAAATAAATAATACTTATCTTTTTGTACATCTTTAATTCATATCCTGAATTTTTTTTTTTTTTTTTTACTTCTTTGTACTGGCTTTCAACTTTCCCCTGAATATCTTGTGTTACCTAACAGTCTATATTTTGAACTTTTTCTTTGATGTTTCGGAATTTCCATTTTGGTTAGTATCTACTGCAAGAGATTTAGGAGAGTTAGTGTGATCCTTTGTGGTGTTGTAACACCCTTTTTTTTTTTTGTACTGCCAAAATTCTTATACTATTTTTTTCCCCATCTGGAGAAGCTGTTCACTGTTTATTTTTTAATTTACTTTCACTTGGATGAAACTTTTCTCTCCCTTGAGCATGTGAGCTTAATGTATGTTGAGCAGTGTCATTTGATTTTGCTTCTGGGTGTTTTTAGGGAGCCAATGCTCTGTATTAATTCCCTGGTTACAGATAGCCTTGATGTGGTGGTTTCCTCACCTGCTGGTTGTAGTAGCAGTGTACTGGCATGTGAGCAAGTTCACTGCCTCCTGCAGAGATGGGGAAGTGGATGGCTCAGAAAACTTATCTTGACCCCCAGGAGCATGCATTTCTATCAGCGGATATTACATTGGGTTGTGCAGGCAACCTCCAGGCCAGTAGGTGGCACTTGCATGTTAGAGCAGGCTGAGTACTGTGCAATTGTGTCAGCAGAAAATACAAAGTGGGAAAAGGATTCCCCATTTAACAAATGGTGCTGGGATAACTGGCAACCCACATATAGAAGAATGAAACTGATTCCTCATCCTTCACCTTACACAAAATTCAACTCAAGATGAATCTAACACTGAAACCTAAGACCTAAAACCACAAAAATTCTAGAAGATAGCACTGGAAAACCCTTCTAGACATGGCCTTAGGCAAAGACCTCATGACCAAGAACCCAAAAGCAAACACAAGAAAAAAAAAAAAAAGAGATAAATAGGTAGGACTTAAACTAAAAAGCTTCTGCACAGCAAAAGAAGTAATCAGCAGAGTAAACAGACAACCCACAAAATGTGAAAAAATCTGCAATCTATACATCTGACAAAGACTAATATCCCAAATATAAAAGAATCTCAAGCAAATCAGCAAGAACAAAACAAACAATCCCATCAAAAAGCTGACCAAAGACGTGAATATACAACTCAAAAGAAGATCTACAAATGACCAACAAACATGTGAAAAACTGCTTAACATCACTAATGATTAGGGGAATGTAAGTCAAAACCACAATGTGATACCATCTCACTCCTGCAAGAATGGTCACAACAAAAGTTCCAAAAGTAATAGGGGTTGGCATGAATGTGGTGAAAAGGCAACACTTTTGCAGTGTTGGTAGGAATGTAAACTAGCACAACCACCATGGAAAACAATGTGGGGCTTACTTAAAGAACTAGAAGTGAAGCTACCATTTCATCCAGTGATCCCACTACTGGGTGACATTATTCAGCAGAAAAGAAATCACATGAAAAAAGATACTTACACACACGTTTATAGCAGCACCATTTGCAGTTGCAAAAAGATAGAACCATTCCAAATGCCCATCAACCAATGAGTGGACAAAGAAATGATGGATTTGGGTGGAGGCACATCCAAAACATATCATTCCACCCTGGCCCTTCCAAAATCTCATGTCCTCACATTTCAAAACCAATCATGCCTTTCCAACCATCCCTCAAAGTCTTAACTCATTTTAACATTAACCCCAACATCCAAATCCAATGTATTGTATAAGACAAGGCAAGTCCCTTCCACCTATGAGCCTGAAAAATCAAAGGTAAATTAGTCACTTCCTAGATACAGTGAGAGTACAGGCAATGGGTACAGGACCAGGACACTGCTGCAACACATAAAGAAACTATGTGATAACAACTACTATAGTCTGAATGTAAACTCCAAAATTCATGTGTTGAAAACTTAATCCCGAATGCAACAGTGTTGAGAGGTGTGGCCTAATGGTCATGAGGGCAAAAATCTCATGAATAGATTCAAGGCAGTATAAAAATGGTTTTGATGTGTGAGTTCACCTTCTCCAGCTCTACTGCCATGTGGGTGTACAGAGTTTCTCTCTTGCCCTTTTGTCTTCAGTCAAGTGAGGACACAGCAAGAAAGCCCTCACTAAGTTCTGGTACCTTGATTTTGGACTTGCCAGCCTCCAGAGCTGTGAGGATAAATTTCAGTTTTATATTTTTAAAAACACTGTGTTTCTAAGTCATACTTAATCCATAATCCAATACTATTTTAAGCCTCTCTATATATAATTAATAGAATCTCAAATATATGTAGATTATAAATCTGTATATATCTTATTTTATGTATGTATATATATTCCATTTCTATTTTCATTGCCTTAAGGATTAGTTTATGTGAGACAATACACATCAAAAATATCATCTTGTAGTTCCGCATCTCATTTTAGCCATATTGCAGGTAAAATATCTATTTCTTTATATAAAACAACATTATTTAACCCTTGCAAGGCAAATAGCATATAGTATATAAACAGAGGCAATTAAAGGCATGTAGTAAGTTGTTCAACAAGCGTTCATTAAATGAGTAAATAAATGCATTCAGTATTTATTTCGGAGAAGAATGACAGTAAATGGGTTTTACTTATTATTGCTAAGATTTTATATGGATAATTTTAGGTGATGATACATGTCATAAATGGTGTTTTCTAACTTCATTCATCTGATATAGATAGAGATGTTAAAGTGTTTCAGATCTGATCACAAAATATATCTACAAATTTACATAGCTAACTTGAAAGTATTTGGTACTGTATTTTTAAGAAATTATCAGCCTAAGGCATTTTTTTTCCCTGAAATTTTATTCCTTCTTTTATATTATGTTGTAATTTTCCAAACTATCACTAGGATAGTTTTATAATTTATAGTCATTAAATAACCAGTGTATCAGTGAAGTCTCTCTCAGACTCTATTCTGAGTATGTGGCAGGTAATACATAATTCACAATCAGAATATGAAAAAAATTACAGTAAATCTTTCTCAAACATTATGTCATTATCTAAAATACCCTAAAATCAAGAAATTATGGCTGACAGATTTGAGTCAGGAATTAAAAAATCATATTTTATTATACCTATATATTTTCTATACTTTGTGCATACAGAGATCCTCAAAAAATTAATTTACTAGTTAGAGACTAAAAGGAAAAGAAGAATATTCGAGTGGGAAGTGAAGAATACACTTTATTGAGTGTTGTGTCCATAGAGGTTTTCATTTAGATCAATACAGCCTCCTTCAAATGCGTTTTATTTTTTATCAGACAAACTCATAAAGATTTACTTCTTTGTTTATTTGTTTCTGTTTTCTACAGGACTACAACCGTACTCTTGATTTTGGTCAAGTATAATAGTTGTTAACTAATATTGCTGCAATTATTTTGTGAATTAGACCTGTTTATGTTTTTAACTATGCAATTTGTTCAGTTACTTTGTGCTTTCCAGTCTCAGTTATTCTATTTTTACAGCAAATGTAGTCAATGGTCACATTTACTGAGTGTTGCCTGGTGTTTAACTAACCCTAAGATAGTGGAAAGCTAAAATTAAACATGTTTATCACTTGTAAGGGAAGAGATTGCCTTTCAAGCTGTTTCCCCAAAGTTTATTGGCTCTAAATCACCATTACCTACATGTCATAAACAAGCCTTGTTCTGCAGTAGGACAAGTTGAGACTTTTCATTCAAAATAGGAATAGCAGATGGGGTGGCGAGCTAAGAATTATTGAGCATTACTGAGTGCTCAGCACTCTGGCATGTGTTTACCATATATTATCTATTTTGTCCTTGAAACAACTTCATGAGAGAGATATTTTATGCATGAAAAATCTTTAGTAAGTAACTCATGCAAGCCACTAGCAATTTGAAAACAGATACAGACAAAGCCAGTGGTAAGGTATTGCAGGAAAGTATGTAGAAATAATTTATTATTATGAAACCTAAGGTAAATTCTAGATAAGGAAAAAAGTTACAGAGGGGTTGTAATAGATTTAAGTGTTGGGCTGATTGTGAATATCATTAGCCAAAGATATAAACTATAATAAATGAATGAAAATAAACACGTATTTACATAGGCATTTTATTTTGCAAATACTTGTGGAGTGCCCGGAACTGTTTAAGCACTAATGACTATTAACTCCTCTAATATTCAAAACAACCCTATAAGGTAGACATTTTGTAATCATTGTCCATGTTATAGAAAAAAAAAATGTAGACACACATGGGATAATTAAATAGTCCAAATTAATACAGATAGTCAGTGGTTCCAATTCAGTTAGTTTTGTTCTAGAGTCCAAACTTTCAAGCAGCAGAGTATAAGCAGCAGAATTTTATATTGCGTTCAATTGGGGATTATAGGACACAATACAGAATGGAGATAGGATATGTAAATTCCAGTGTTCGAACAGATCAAGATTTAGGGTAGGATACTCATTCTATGGGGGAATTAGGTAGCAAAAGAAAATTTGAGGCTGGGTGCGGTGGCTCATGCCTGTAATCCCAGCACTTTGGGAGGCCGAGGCAGGTGGATCATGAAGTCAGGAGATCGAGACCATCCCGCCTAACACAGTGAAATCCCATTTCTACTAAAAACACAAAAAAATTAAGTGGGCGTGGTGCCATGTGCCTGTAGTCCCAGCTACTCAGGAGGCTGAGGCAGAAGAATCTCTTGAACCCAGGAGGTGGAGGTTGCAGTGAACTGAGATCGCACCACTGCACTTCAGCCTGGGTGACAGAGCAAGACTCCATCGGAAGGAAGGAAGGAAGGGAAGGAAGGAAGGAAAGGAAAGGAAAGGAAGGAATTAAGGAAGGAAGGCAGGAAGGAAAGGAATGAAGGAAGGAAGGAAGGAAGGGAAGGAGGAAGGGAAGGAGGAAGGAAGGAGGAGAGGCGGAAGGAAGGAAGGAGGGAAGGAAGGGAAAGAAGTAAGGGAGGGCCTTCCATTCTGGCCTGGCACGTTCCTAAGTGAAGGCTTCCGTCCGGCCTGGAAGTCCTTCAGGGGTCCTTCTTCCTTCCTTCCTTCCTGAAGCCCCAAGGTTCCTTGCCTCCCGTTCCGTCGACGGCCTTGCCGGCAGGCCGGCCGTCGCTCAGGCCGGCCATGCGCTCTTCCTTCCGGCATTCCCAGATGGTTGCCTTCTGGTCTCCCGGCTCCGGAAGTGAGACCTCCGTTCCCGTCGCTCCTCTCCGGCTGGCCTTCCCTCCTTCCTTCCTCTCCAACGGATGTCCTTCGCTCCGGCCTTCACCTGCCCTTCCTCGATGGCCTCGAGGCCGGCCGGAAGGAAGGAGACAGAAAGAAAGGAGAACGGAACAAAGAAAATTTGAGTAATAGGATGGGATAGTACAACAAAGCAAGGGCTTGGCTTGGCTAAAGAACGACGGTAAAACATTGTGGTCCTCAGAATGAAATCCTGATACACCAAGGGAAGAGAAGAGCCAGTAGTAATTCTGGCTCAGAAATGAACTAGAAGTCTACTCTAAAAAGACATGCAATAAAAGAAAAAAAAAATGTCCAGAAATCAGGGAAGCCTTTGCAAGCAGATCATGACAAAGGATAATCACCTAACAGACCATAGTAAATCAAGCCCAGTGGATTTTCCAATTTTTTCTAATACAATAATCTTAACAGCTTCTTACATATTTGACCTTTTTAAAAAAATTTATTTGAATATTACACAATTTTATATCTGAGGCAAAATTCTCTGGACATAGAAAACAGACATCAAGCTGTATCCTTCTTTTGAATGTGCACGGAATTTCTAATAGCTGTAGTATAAAAAGAGCAAATCCCAAGAAAATCCTCACGGGGTTTTATCCTACATGTTCCATTTAAAATTATCCCGATGATTTGGATCCCTGGATAAGAGTAAGAGGCTGTGGCTACTGCACAAATTGTATATCATTAGAGTATCAGAATGGTTTGATTATTTGCCAGCATGCATGTGACTTCATACAAGTATTGCCAAGAATATGAATCAAAATGTCAAGGAAGTGCAGGTGAAGCCAAATAAACAAGTTGTAGATTCAGTTCATACATCATTGATCAATGCATGTTATCAATTTTCACACAGCCCAGGATCCTGATAACTTTCCTGTTGAGTGAGTAGCATAAATTTTAAATGACCTAGGGCTCACCATGAGGAGAATTGCTAAAACGCACTCTCAATGCTCTAAAAATATTCTGAATCACTACTCCACATAAAGGAAAAAACTTTTAATGCAATTCTCAAGAGTCATCTTACATAAATAGAAGTATGTTTCTTTACAGTTAAATTTTCTAATGATCAATTTCAATTTCCAAGTAAAAGTTATGATAATATAGGTAAATAGAAATTTTTTTTCTAGTTAACTCTGCAGTTTGAAACTATTAAATGCTGATTAAATTTAACAGATTATAATTGAAAATTCCAACTATACCAAATTATATTTTTATTTATTCTGCATTTAGAAGTTACAGTTCATTCATAAAAATATCAATCCATAAAAATGTGATGATCTGTTTCATTTCATCCATTCAAGACTATTTGGAGTTCCGACCTGATGTGCACAAAATTCAAACGGGCTGTCCCATTGAAATCACTGGCACAATACTCTTGGGAAACTATCTTTCTGGGCATTCCTCACCTCCAGTTCCACTTCTTTATATGCAGGATCATAAGATGGATACTTGCTAGCTTCTTATGAATCATTCATGCATTACTTAAAGCTTTCAACACTGTAGGAACTAAAGGTACATTCGAGCTCATACTACAACTATAGGGAATCGTTTATAAGGCCGCCAGAGAATCTGTATCTTCCTGGAGTTTGTGGATGTAAGATTTTCTGTGCCTCTACCCTGTTATTTTCCTGTATGTTTCTGACAAAAGTAGATTCCATTTCCTGCATCTGTCCAAAGTGGAAGGATATGTACTTTACGTTTGACCTCTGTTCTTTTTCTCCCCTAATTAAAACCTCTTTCTCTCCTTATATCCCAACTCCTTAGACTGAGCACTCTGGAACTCTTGTCATAGTCAACAACCTCCTATATATACGTGAAGTCTTCTTTAGTGGCGATTTTCCTTATTCTCTCACCCCATGCCTACCAGGGTTAGAAATGTGATTGTTATCCTCATTGTTCTTGACCGCCAGTTTCTGAATAAAGAAAAACTAATGCTTTTCTTTAAATCCCACTTTTTCCAGACTCATAAAACTCAAATACATGACTGTTTCCTTTTTATTACAGTCAACTTCTGAGCTCCTAAATATATCCCCTCATTTATTTAGGATATTAGTGCCTGACATACACTCTTAATATTCATGATTGTTCCTTTTGTTTCTCAATATGATTCCATTATCCTCACAAACTGCTCCACCAAAATGTGGATATTTCAGTATTCTGATAACCTCTTCCTTAGACTACTTTCTCTGCCATTTTCCAATAAAAAGACCCATGTTTATAAATGTGAACTTACAGAAGCCGAGATGCAATCATTTCTGAAATTAATAATTTAAATAATCTTCAGTAGAACAAGGTAATCCTCTTGTCCCAGCTACCCCAAAACAATTTTATTTTGACTTTATCAGAAATTATAGCTTGATTCATTTTCTTATTATTTATACATATTTCATCACCAATTACTATATTTAGTTTCTCTCTTAAACGAGCACATATTCCACGGTCTGCTGTTTCCATTATTATCCTCCTAATAAAAGATTCTCTCATAATCTCTGTGCCAGTAAAAAGCATCACCATCTACTCAGCTCTTTGGCCAGGTGCTTGTAATTTTAGATGGTTGCATTCTCTTTGCTCCTCATATTCCATGACTCATCAAGTCCTATAAATTCTATTGTGTAAATATACTATGAATTAGTATATTTTTCTCCCTTAACCCTCTTATCCCAGTGTTTCATACCATTGCTACCTTCCACCTAAGTAGCATGAACCACATACTAAAGCATAATACATGAAATGAATAAAACATAGTTCTATATTTATAGGTCTGGTAAAAGTTTGTTGTTGTTACTCTAATTGTACCACTTGATTCACATGCTTATTTTGTATTTTTCTCTTTTTTATTTTTACTAATGTAGCAATCAAGGGAACACAACTTTTGTGTCATGAACCATAGATACATGATAATGGACTCAATATTGTTATTATGCAGTACTGATTGGATGTTGAAAAATAATTGCAAGATAAAATAGTTTCTTCACTGCATTTTTTTATTCTAATCTTTTTTGTTACACTGCTGTAAGAGTGATCTTTTTCTTTCAGATACTGGACTTTATTCTCTAGAGTAGTTTTAGGTTTACAGAATAATTGAACAGAAAGTAGATTCCCTACATAACCCACTCTCAGTCACTACAGATTTCTATATCATTAATAACTTGCTTTAGTATGATACCTTTGTTGCAATTGATGAGCCAATATTGACACAATATTATTAATTAAAGTTTATAGTTTACATTAGAGTTCACTCTGTGTTATACATCTGCTTGGTTTTGAAAAAGTATAACAGCATAATTCCACAATTATAATATCATAAAAAATAACTTCCATTGCTCTAAAATTCTCCCTTCCTTGTCTTCCTCCCTCTATTCCTTTCTCCTAATTCCTGGGAACCATGGGTCCTTTTACTCTCTTCCCAGTTTTATCCTTTTTAAAATGTCATGTAGTTAGAGTCAGCATGTTGCCTTTTCATACCAGCTTCTTTGACTCAACAATATGAATGTAAGGTTACTCTGCATTTTTTCACAGTGCAACCTTATAAAAATAAATACACATCTGTCACGATCCTGCTTAGAATTCCTTGATCCCTTCCCATTGTTATACCAATACAGTTTCAAATTCTCAGCCTAAAACTGCTACTCAAAGTATGGTGCATAGATAAGAAAATGCAGTCACCTAAGAACTAAAGATTCTCAGGCATCACCTTAATGACCCTAGTATTAGGGTCATCACCGATATACTGTCAAGATCCCAAGATGACTCGGATGCATACAGAAGTTCAAAGGCACTGGTTTTGAAGATCCTCCATGATTTTTCTCCACATCCTTCCCCTATCCCTACTGTGGACCACCTTCCCACCTGGTACCCACTTCATAACAAAGAATCTTATTGTACTAAAAACAAAGACCTTTATTATTTTTCAGATGAATAAAAAGTTACAAAGGTGATCACTCATTAAAATAATAATTATGAAAATAATACAATTAGTGACAAAAATAATTTCTACTTTTAGAGTAGCACATATTTCCTCAGTGGCAACTTACTTTGAATTTTATCTTTTAAGCCCCCTAAATATTTAAACTATTTCACCCCATAATAAAAGCCTATGCAAATATGTTTTTAGTGAAAAATGTCACGTTCCTTTCTACTTTTCCTCTAAAAATAACCTAAATTATTTGAATATGTAGAGACATTTAGTCCTACAGTAAGTGAAAAAAGACTATAAAGACTGAACAAGATGGTAAAGAAAGAAACACATTTATTTTTCTTGATACATACTCTGTAGTTCCCTGATGAAGAGCAGAGCTATGTCAGCTAGTAAAACAGAAAGCTATGTATGTGTCCATAAGACTATAAAGGCATAATAACGCAGTGTCCTCAAACCTCCCCTAGCTAACTTTTATCCACCTATCAGATAAAGGCTTGAATATAATTTCCTCAGGGAACCCTACTTTGGACCATCGGCCAAGGTTACAACCTTATATTGTCTCCTTCCATGAACCTTAATATCCTTTATAATGTAACACTTGATACTTTTTTCTTTAAATCCCAATGTCCTGGTACATTGTAATTCTATTAAGAACTTAGAGACCATAGCGATCTTACTTATTTTGCAGTATGCTCAAGAACTAGGGCACTGCTTAAATCGTGAACGATACAATTGATTAATATTTTATCAGTAAATGGAAATGTGATTGCTGAGCGATGTAATCAAAATTCATACCCAAATCTCATACCTTTAACATTTATGTCCACTGCCTTGTACAGAGATAATTTATCTCCAAAACAAATACTGTCAATTGCTTCTAAAGAAGGAGTCAAAAATACAAATGTCTCCCTTAAAAGGTGATGTAATTTAATACCTCTTTTGCATGTAGAATAAAATAAAAATATCCCTTCATTTATTCAAGTTGAATACAGTCTACAAATTATTCATTGTATTTATAAATCAGATATGTACTTAGAAAATACATTGATCATGTTTGGTTTTTCCCTTAAGATACAATCTTTTTTGAGACAAATACCAAGAGATTTTGTGGTTGTTTATTTTGTTTTTATGCTTGCCATTTTTTACCAAGCATGAAGCACTTGCTCAATGAAGATTAAGTTTCTTTCTCCTAAATATTTCCAAGTTCCTTTTAGAATTTATTTTATAAGCTTTATAACATCTCATGCTTCTAGAAAAATGTTTGTCCTTTTTCTTTTATATAAGCATGCTGGAATAAAATGGAAAGTTCAATATCACACAATAAAACAAAGGTGAAACAAAATGTAGCTCTCCTTTATCCCAGCTCACTATTCCCATCACAGCACCAAATTTCTTCATGGAATAATAATGGAAAACTGTATTTGAACTTGCAGGCCAACAACAACCGAGATCATAATAGGATGCACAGCTCCAAAGAAAAAATGCCTAGTGCATCAGCAGCAAACATAGGATAGATACCTGAAATACTGCTTTCCTCGGGATTCAGAATTTATACTCAAAACATTGCAGTTGCTGTGAGACACCACAATAACAATTCAGCGCAGTTTCAAAGGTCTAATAAATTAGATTCTTCCTTGGCTCCGTTAAAAATACTGTGTTCAGCAGTTTCAACAATGGAAGCCTCATCTAATTAAATTAAGTGCTGCAAAGGCTCACGCCAGCAACACTACCTCGAGCTGATAGACTCAGGTTTGCAATATTGCTAATCTGGCGGGCAGCCACTGGGATGATCATAGACACTGAGCCAACAGTTTAATCTTAAGTAACTACAAGACAAGAAAGGAGCGATTTTCCTCTTAATGGTGCAGCCGTCCTAACATATATATTTACATTTCACCCCTCTCATATATCTAAAGAATTTTTGGAAGGCCCACTTATTACTACATCGACATTTAATTTTAAAAAAGACTGTGAGCTCATCACTATTTTAATATGTCAGCTAATTTTCTTCTAGAAGCATCTGAACTGAAAATGACAAATTTTGTTTGAAGATACAATTTTTTCATACCAATGGCTCTCATAGTATATGGAAGATTCCTCTTTGTAAGTTTGTTTTCTTCACTTATTTTTGGCTTGTTAGCATGTTTGTTGTGATAGTTTAAGTAATTAAATTCAAAGTAAAACTTGCCACTGTGAACATTTCTAATTAGAAAACTGATTTAATTACTATATTTGCTGGTGCTATTTTAAAATCCAGAGTAACATATTACTATGATTTTAGAGCACTGATTTTTTTTCAGTGAGCATATATTTATATAGTTTTATTTATTAAAACTCAAAAAAGGCCATAGTTATTATCTATTGATTTGATTAATAATTTAATATTGTTTTAGAGAATAATTTTGCAATAAAAATAAGTATATCATTGTGTTCATTTCAGTCAGGGCTGCATCAAACTCTTAGAGTTATAAATGAAAGTAAACAAAAAGTAAAGTGCAGAGTTATTTGGCTAAGAAACTGAATAATAATATTAAATTGCAAATATATTAATAAAAGAAAATGAGTAAGATACAGTTATCATTGCAGAAAAAATGTAGCATAATTTCTTACTCTGGTTTTTGAAACATACAAAAGAATGCAGGGTTTCAGATGGAGTCAAGACCACACAATCTGAAAAAAGTCACCATGAAAGTATATGTGAAATGTATGGAGGACTTTATATGTCAGGGCAAAAGACAAAGCTTTACACAGAGGACTGGCTCTCACTGAAACTCTGAGATTCAAGGGAACGGGTGAAAAGCTTTGGATGCTGCTATGTAATAACAACCTTAATATAAGAAAAAATGGACAATTTGGTATAACATTATAATGAGTAAACCACAGGAGATGAGACTGAAAATGTCAAGTATCAATGAATTTGGAAGACAAGACCAGGAAGCATGGAGCAATCTTAAAAATGCTTAATATGAGGTGCATTTTAGCAAGATCTATGCGTAATTGACATAAAAGTCAAAGTTGGGAAAGCACAGGATTACACAATGCTTCTGTTGACTTAGTAGACTGTGAAGTCTATCTAGATAACATGTCTAATGTATTCACTTTCATAGCTATATATTAATTAATTGATTATCTCAACAAATCACCTGAAATTAGTATTATGTTTATTAGATGTTTCAGGGTGATCCGTGGCACAAGTTTGAGAGAGCAAAAGACAGGATAAGGTAATGTGTGTTACAATAATAAATGCATTGAACATTCTTTCTCGAATCACTCTTCATAGTTATTTATTTTTAATAAGACAGGTTATATAAATGTGTAATTTATATGGATTCTTTACATTAAACAGAGTTATCAGAATGGTTTTTGCTCTAATATAAATGGTATACTTTAAACGTTTTTTTCAGATATTAAATCAGGATTATAATGAAAATTTTCAATTCTATGCTGTTGGGTGGCTATGTCAAAAATTGAAGAGATTGCAAAAAGACTTTAACAGTATTTAAAATGCATTTTAAAAAATAGTTAGAGACTAGTGATGTTTATTAACACAACCATTATTACATTAGAGCCAGAAGGAAAAGAACTCCTGACTCCTGCCTTTTTCATTTTCCTTCTTTCAGATTCCTCACCAAATAGACAAGTAACAATAGAATGTGGGGACTTAAAAAAAATCTTTCTTTAGAAAAGGTGTGATTTGGAGTAAGATTCAGATTCACAGGTGCTATGGTCTGAAAATCTGAGTGTCCCCACAGTATTCACACGTTGAAAGCTAATCCCAATTTGACGGTTCTAGAAAATGAGGACTGTGGGAGTTTATTAGGTTATGAAGACAGAGCTCTCATGAAAGGCAGTGGTGCCCTTAGAAACGAAGCCCCAGAGAGAGGCTTTGTCGCTTCCACCATATGAAGACTCAGGTACAATACACCATTGATGAACCAGAAAATGTGCCTTCCCCTGTGACATTATTCCTATGTTCTTCATTTTGTTCTATGTGTTTCTACTCTGCGGTCTATCCGTCGTGGCATCTTGTTTTTGCTAAGGTACGTGTCATGAAATCCCAGGGTTAAGAAAGACCTCAAACACTTCCTGGCATAACCACCTTTACACTAGGTTTAGTACTTGGCACAACATGACGGTCAAGTTCTCAGCAATACCATGCATGTTCTTACTGCCTTACATCCCAAGGGAAACATTTCTATACTTAAAAATATCAAACTTTAAAAGTTTTGTAATATTGAGAGGGATATTGTATCACTGAAACATCCCACCAACCACTCTAATCTTAGGTCTAAATCTTAATTCTAAACATTTTTCAAAACAATTATGTCTTCTTGTTAAAGGTTAAGAACAGCCGGTCTCCTTACTCATTCCTCATAAGATATGGCTTATAGTCCCATTATCATTTGGATACTGATTCTGGAGCATATATTGATGTAAAATAAACCCCAGTCTCTCCCTGCCTAACTCTTTCTCTCTCAAGTTGCTGAACCATTCAGCCAATTCAAAATTTAGTGGGTATCAACCAACTCTTCCTAAATCTTAAATTTATAATATACATACCATATGTATGTGAATATATATACTTATTGTCATATATACTTATATGTCGTACATATGTATGCACACACATAATATGTATGTATGTCATATATGTTTGTTGTCATATATACCTATATCTACGCACATATATACACTTACATATGTATGACAATAAACTTTTCTTGATAACTTCAATAACTAAACTCTTAACATTTTTAACAAGTAGAAATTTATTTAATTTTTTAAATTATACTTTAAGTTCTAGGGTACATGTGCACAACATGCAGGTTTGTTGCTTATGTATACATGTGCCGTGTTGGTGTGCTGCACCCATTAACTCGTCATTTACATTAGGTATATCTCCTAATGCTATCCCTCCCCCGTCCCCCATCCCACAGTCTCCCTCTGTCACCAGGTTGGAGTGCAGTGGCGTGATCTCGGCTCACTGCAACCTCTGCCTCCCAGGTTCAAGCGATTCTCCTGCCTTAGCCTCCTGAGTAGCTGGGACAAAAGGCCAGCATGCCTAGCTTTTTTTTTTTTTTTTTAATTTTTAATTTTTTGTAGTGACAGTGTTTCACCATGTTGGCCAGGATAGCCTCAATCTCTTGACCTCATGATCCACCCGCCTTGGCCTCGGAAAGTGCTGGGATAACAGGTGTGAGCCACCATGCCTGGCCTTATTTAATTTTTTGTTGGAATATTATTATGCTCTTTTTCACTTTAATGATGAAGACACCAGTACAAAGAGAGTAACATAATTACTCCCAAGTCAGGAAACAGCTGTATAATGGAGTTTACTTGAGCTACCATTTTCAAAATCTGCCTAGTCATTACGTGATCCTGCCACTGTTCATTCATTCTGATATTAACATCAACCCAATCTCAATAATAAACTTTGTTATTGGACTTCATCTAATATAACATTTATCCTTGTAATCTTTGAAAATCTTCTTACCATGAAGTATTTTATTCTGCAAGCCACTGACTTTCATATTTTAGTCTTTCAACATATTTATTGATTTATTTATTCCCCCTCAATAATTCACAATTGCACATTTGGAATTCTATCTTTCATATTTCCCCTAGTACACATTTCATTATTATATTCAATTGTTTTTCTTTCTTCTTACTTTAGACTTGTACTTCCAATGTGCACAGTGAATAATTACTGTAAAAATTCATAAAAGCTTATTTAGGTATGTAGGTTTGCTCTAGTAACATGCAAGTCCATGAATGTACGATGTCAAATGACCACATAAAAACATACGTATTAACTGTGAAATGTGTTAACGCTGGTTGATGACAGAAATGATATTTTTTTTGCAGTATATGTAGATCCATCCTTTTGTTTCTGAATCAAATCTTTAAAATTTTAAGAAATCCAAGAAGTGATAAGCTAGGCGCAGAAAGACAAACATCATAAATTCCCACTTATTTGTGGGATCCAAAAGCCAAAAACAATAGAACTCATGAACATAGACCGTAGAAGGATGGTTGCCAGAGGCTGGGAAGCTTGGTGGGGTGGAGTGGGGATGGTTAATGGGTACAGAAAAAATAGAAAGAATGAATAAGACCTACTATTAGGTAGCACAATGAGGTGACTATAGTCAATAGTAATTGTACATTTTTAAATTACTTGAAGTGTGTAATTGGGTTCTCTGTAACTCAAAGGATAAATGCTTGAGGGTATGGACACCCCATTCTCCATGACATGCTTATTTCACATTGCATGCCTGTATCAGAACATCTCATGTACATCGTAAATTTACATACCTTAGTGTGTACCCACAAAAATTTTAAAAATATAAAATATAAATGAATAAAAACAAAATAAAATTTAAAAATTAAAAAGATAGAAAAGAAATCTAAGGACAGAATTGCAAGAATCTGAGACATAGTGAGCGAATACTAATGAAACAAGAAAATCAAATAAGGAATGAAAATAATAACCAAGAGTTACTACAAAAGAATTAACAGAGACTATAATGACTGAAGTGAAAATAGAGTGAGAAGAAGAGCAAAAACAACTATTAAGAAAAAAGATCAGATGGAAAACGTTTAATAAAGGCAACATCACAATTGTGAACATTGCACAAACTTAGCTGCAGTTCTAATCTCATGTTTATATCTCATTTCATGCTATAAATTACCTTTTCCACATTAGGAAGAGATAATCTTTTCTAAAGGTTAGAGCTTTCCAAAACACTCTCACAAGTCTTTGTACTAGGGAAGTCTTTACACAGCCTGTGTTTTTACCCTTCAAACTCTGTATTTAGACTCAGAAAAATCTATTATTTCACTGGACTCTCTGAGTGAAGAATAATATTGCTTAATGTGTTTACAATGGTTAAAGAGACACAGCTAGGCCAGGCGTGGTGGCTCACACCTGTAATCCCAGCATTTTGGGAGGCTAAGGCGGGGGAATCACTCGAGGTAAGGAGTTCAAGGCCAGTCTGGCCAACATGGTGAAACACTGTCAGTGCTAAAAATACAAAAATTAGCTGGGTCTGGTGGCATGTGCCTGTGATCCCAGCTACTCAGGAGGCTGAGGCATGAGAATTGCTTGAACCCCAGGTGGCAGAGGTTGCAGTGAGATGAGATCGCACCACTGCACTCCAGCCTGGGTGATAAGTGCAAAACTTCATCTAAAAAAAAAGAAGAATACACATCTAGATAAAACATGCTAATGTTTTATCAGTTATTCTTAATAATTGTTAGAAAGCCATATATTATATTATCAAACTTTTTCTAAATATTCCATCAGGATTTATGTGTTGAAAATAGGGTCCATGGCCAAGATTCTCATTTAGGTTATCCCAGATACTAAAAAATAATCCACTCACTAATACTCTTCTAAACATAAAATATTATTAGGTTAATTCAGTTAATTATTAATTTATAACATAATGATTTAATAAGAGTATATTAAATATTAAAAAAATTTTCAGATCACCTATAGATTATAAAGCCAATGGGGATCCTTCAAATAATCAAGATCAAATATTTATAGTGACTACAATCAGGTATGTATTTAATTTTACAATAGAAAAAAATCTATCAGACATATAAGATTGCTTATAAAGTCCTCTTGGCCCTACTCTTGCTCAGGCCACTGTTGCAGCAAAGTGGTGCCAAGGAGGCTATGAACAGTTTAGCACAGGGTCAGCTCTGGTCTTTTGTGGAACAAATATTCATTCCTGTTCCAAGACTCTTACGACCCTGCAATGAGGGACACCCAGGGAAACAGCTCCGTGCTCTTTTATAAACACCTTAAAAGACAGGAAAATCAAGTTCAATAAGCAACTTTTATTTAATGGAGGAATTGAAATCAAGAAATAAATGCTTTTCACTTTTGCCTCCCTGGTCAACTATTCTGAAATACATTTTACAAGTCTCCTCAGACCATCCAATAACACCAAGCACAAGTTACATGTAACAGGTGCAAAATGGATCACACATCCTCTTGTCCTGCCTTGCTCCCTTCTCTTTCTAATTTCCTATGTTTGTCACCCATGATTCCTTGGATCACTTTTTAAATAAACTATTTGTATGAAACCCTTTGTTTTGGGGTCTGCTTTCCGTGAACAAGGAAAACATATACAGTCATGAACCACATAACAACATTTTGGTCACTGATGGACTGCGTATACAACAATTGTTTCATAAGCTTATAATATATTTTTACTGTACATTTTCTATGTTTAGATATGTTTCGATACACAAATACTTAACCATTGTATTACAGCTGCCTATAGTGTTCAGTACAGTAACATGTTGTATAGGTCTGTAGCCTAGGAACAATATGCTGTGCCACATAACCTAGGTGTGTAGCAGGCTACAGTATATAGGTTTGTGTAAGGGCACTCTATGATATTTGCACAATGACAAAATGACCTAACTATGCATTTCCCAGAACAAACCCCCGTCATTAAGTAACATGTAACTGTTTATGCCTCTGTGTGTGTGTGTCTGTGTGTGTGTGTGTGTGTGTAAAGAGGGTTCATGCTCAACTGTTCACTTCTTGCAAGCATTTTCTCTCTCAAATATTTATTCTTATGTGAAAGAAATGAAAATATTATCTCGAACAATCTTTCAGTTCCCCATTAGAGATGATGAAATTCCTAGGTCTCTATCTCTGGACTTTACTGGCTGGGTCATTTTCTTTCATAGGTGCTGAGTTGTCTGGGTATGCCCTCTTTTGACAGCCCATCAGATAAACCATCAAAGAAATCATGTTGATGTCATGAAATAGCCTTTTCTTTCATTACCAAATTTAAACCATCTCTCTCTTAGACTTATTTATATATAGTAGAGAGCAGTAGCTGAAATCAATAAACCCCTCAATCAAGCTATGAAATAATACCACATCATCAGACAAATGTAATAGAGTTGAGAAGGGTCAGAAAAGGGCAGGCAGGATGATGAAGGGGATGAAGTGGCTTTCACATGAGTTTAAACTAAATCATCTAATCATAATGTGACTTAGGCTTAACTTTTTCAAGAGTCCAAAGGCTATTTAAAGTCATGAAAAGTGTTGAAGAGCACAGTATGTTCTCCAAGTTTTATAATATTAGAAATTCAATGCATGCTTTCATGATTAAAATGCATTTTGAAGGCACATTATTAAAAGCATCTTTATGAGTGGTGCAGTTATTATTATTCCAAGAGGAGGTATCGATAGAAAGTATTGATAAGATCATATAAAATTATGGCTGATATTTTCCTCACTGGTTATATATATATATACACATATATATACACACATGCGTATATATGTGTGTGTGTATATATGAGTCTGGTATATTGAAGAACTTATCACCGATCTGCTAAGGTCATTTTTATGGTGGGAGACACACATATAAAATGTATATTTGGTTCCCTGGCAAAGAAGTGAATTTGAGAATACTGTGTTGAATTGGAAGATCAAACTCTGACAGAGTACAACATATATTTAAATGTCCATTTGTATGTCTTCACTGAGGCAAAGTCAAAACCATTATGTTATTCATAAAATTCTGTTTATATGTCATTTACCCTTTTCTACTACCAGAATTAATACTATCACTAAATTTTACCTGGAAGAAATCAGAATGGCCCAAAAAGAAGGAATCCTACCCTTGCATGTTAAATCCCACAGAACCTTGGAAACTTTAACTTCATGGAGCATATGAGCTGTCATGAAAGAAAGAAAAGAGCAGAGTTTAGTTGTTATGTAATGCTTTACTTATTGAATCTGGAGTATTTGATAAATTGAATTAACCACTTCCTGAGACCAGATATAAAATCAGATACTGCTTATCTCTCTATCTATACTTCACTGATATTTTCAAGACCATTTTAGGAAGGATAGACAGACATATTTAAGGAGGTACTTCAATAACCATTGCAAATAATTGTTTAAATGCAAAGTGCCTACCTATCAAAATGCTTTATTATTTCTATTGAACTTGGCTATAACATTTCATAAATGTAATTCTTATTCATGGCTTGTACATATGATAAATTCACATGTTCCTATATCTAGAGATAACCAATGTTAACATTTTCTTGTGATTTTTTCATATACATTCTATGCATATACACAAAAAAACCTATCTTTTCTTTGTAGATGTTTCTTATAATTTGAAAGACGTAGGCTTTATCTAACAGTAACTTTTAAAATATAATTGTGTAAAAGTTTTCTATATTAATATATTTTACTCCTTACCCTGAGTAGTAAGGGAAAATAGTATATATCCTTTTATCCTGTTCTTTTTAACCACCAATTTGTATTGATTTGTTTATGGTTTGTAAGATTGACATTTGGTATTAAGGTAATTAGTTCTGGTTTCTTAAAGAAAAATCTCAGCTGCTTAATGCAACACAGGTTCATTTCCCACATACAGAAAGATTGATGGGGGTTGGGAAGCCTCCTTCCATCTGGAAGTGACACCATCTGGAATATGTGGCCTCCAAGGACACCCTGGCAGCGGAAGAGAAAGACACAGGAAGACACTAGGTCTTAGAAGCCTTAGCCCAGAAGTGGCACATACTAATTCTGCTCACTGTCTACTCTGCTCACAAGTCTCGAAATGAACTGCAAGTCAGGCTGGGAAAAGTAGACAAAAGCAGGGAGTATTTAGTGAACAAAAATAGTCTCTGCAACATGTTTGTTATGCTAAATATACTTAAAACCTTATTGTTTAATGCATTAACTTCAAACAGCATCATTTGATGCCAAGGTAAACCCACCTAACATGTATGCACTGATGAATGAGTCGTCACATCAACCACACATGTAACCACCACAGATAAAAAATTAGTACATTATTGGCACCCTAGGGCTCCCTTTGTGCCCACGATCAATCACTCCTCCTTCTCCCTTACTGGAGGCACAGATATCTTGATGTCAAATACTGTAATTTAGCTTTGCTTGTTTTAGAACTTATGTAAAGAGTATAACCCCACGTGTATATTTTTCTGAGTGACTTCTTTTGCTTAACATTATGTACATAAGTTTCTCCAAGTTGTTTTGGCAGGCAAGTGCATCACAGCCACAAAACTCTAATCACATACAGTGTGGATACAACATAGGATATACTGGGGGGAATCTTATGTCCAGAGAAGTGAGAAAGCACAAGCAGTCTCATGAATGCTTATTTTTTTAGAAGCATAAGCAGGGGCTACGTGTTCTGCGTGTATTGTGGCCAAAATTTGAGCAGAAAGTGTTCAGGTTTGGCCAGCAGGCCAGCCATGCAATAAAAACACTTCAAGAGATAGCAAAAACGGTTCCCCACAGCTCTTTGCATTATTTATTTATTTATTTTAGAGACGGAGTCTTGCTGTGTTGCCCAGGCTGAAAGGAAGCACAGTGGCTATTCACAGGTGCAGTAATGATGAACTACAGCTTTGAACTCCTGGGCACAAGTGATCTGCCTGCCTTGATTTTTCCAGTAGCGGGTCTACAGTCATTCACTACCATGCTGGCTCACCTTGCTTTTTTATAGGCTAGCTGAAAATAGAGTAGGGAATACTGTTATTCTGTAAGTAACAAGAGCTATAATGGGGGTTCCTAAGACCCGGAACAATACCAGTAACTAAGCAGCTCGTGTGGTAAGGTCTGCACACCAAGGGCCTATTTAAGGGAATAGTCTTAAATGGCGGGTACATTGAAGTCAACTTCCCGGTCTCTTCAGATTTCTTAATCTAAGTAAGCCAATCTCTGCTAAGTTGCCAAAAGACAGAAGTAAGTGAGCCTTCAGAGTCCCCAGGTTTGCCTGCCATCATGTTGCCAATAGATGAGTTCATTTAGTTTAATTATCACATAGTATTCTATTGTATGAATAGTCCAGACTTTATTCACCAGTTCCGCTCCTAATGGACACGTAAGTCGTTTCTAGATTTTGGCTATGAAGAATATAGCTTCTCTCTGAGTATTCTCATACATGGCTCTTGGTAAAATGTGCACATTTCTTTTGGGTCTAAATCTACTAGGGGGGATTCCTGCGTCAAATAAGATGTGTATGCACATCCTTAGTAGAGATAATGCATAAAATCTGATATGAAAATGGAATGGGAAAAAGAGGATATGTATTAATTTCCTTATATATATTAAGTTCTGTTTTACTCAAGGTAAAAAAAAGATATTAACATAGGAAGAATATTTAATTATATTATATAAGTTGTTGCTGAATCAAAAATATATTTTAGCATTTTTCACTTGTACTTGCAGAGTATTAGTGTTCCTATTGTACTGAATTTTCAACAACACTGCTTGCAGATTTCTTCGCTAGTTATTCTGGTAGGAACATAGAGTTATCTTGCGGAGATTTTAATTTTTGTTTCTCTAATTAGCAATGAGGGTGAGTGCTTGTTCATATATTTCTCATTGTGTGGATAACCTGTCTTGTAAATAGTTTATTCATGTACCTTGACCAACTTTTTTGGATTATTAGGTTTTTGCTATTATTTTATACTAGCTAATATACATTTAAGATAAGAATCTTTGTTGAGTTTGCAAAAATCTTTTTTTCGACTTTGGCTTGACTTTTCACTGTCTTAATCAAAGACTTTTGTTGTTGTGGTTGCTTCCCAATTTATAATTAATATGCATTTAAGATAAGAGTCGTTGTTGAGTATATCTGTTACAAATATCTTTTTTTCGACTTTGGCTTGACTTTTCACTGTCTTAATCAAAGACTTTTGTTGTTGATGTTGCTTCCAATTGGAAGTCCAATTGTTGCGGCTTCCTGGTGAGCCCAGGCTTTTGTGACTGTGAAAGTTTCCTTGCATTTCTTGCAGCCTTTTCCCTAAAAGTCAACCTCCCTCCGATGTTCGTATAATTACACCTGCTCTTTTGATTATTGTTTGCATAGTAAATACTTTCCTCCTGTTTATTTTAAATCTTAGATTACCTTTTTATTTTAGATGTGGCTCATGTAAGGAGCAGGAACGTGATTTTTTTTTTTTTAAAGTGCATGCTTGACAATATTTATCTTTTATTCAGAGCAATTAGTCCATTTATAGACATATTTTGTCTTAAATCCACCATTTTGCTATTTGCTGTCCATATTTATCCTGTCTGTTCTATGTTCTTTTTAATTCTTCGTTTTCTTAACCTTCTTTGGTTTTGATCAAACAATATTTTTAATTGAAAAGTTTCCTTCCATTAGCACATTTATGCTTTATTTTACTATTTACTGCTTGTCCTAGAATATGTATATCTCAATAAGTAATTATATTTACTTTTATTCCTAATAATACAATTACTGTGCTGTAGAACACTGTGTAGAACACTGTGCTGTCGACCGGGCACGATGACTCACGCCTGTAATCCCAGCACTTTGGGAGGCCGAGGTGGGTGGATCACAAGAGGTCAGGAGTTTGAGACCAGACTGGCTAACATGGCGAAATCCTGTCTCTACTAAGAATTAAAAAAAAAATTAGCCGTATGTGGTGGCAAATGCCTGTAGTCCCAGCTACTCGGGAGGACAAGGCAGGAGAAGCGCTTGAACCCGGAAGGCGGAGGTTGCAGCGAGCCGAAACTGTGCCACTGCACTCCAGCCTGAGTGACAGAGCAAGACTTCGTCTCAAAAAAGCAAAAAATTGTCCAAATCTATTTTAATAAACCATCGGTGAATGAACAATACAGTGTGCTTTATGACAGTCAATGCTAATTTATATTTATCCATATATTTAAAATTTCAATGTCCTTCATTCCTTTCCATTAGCTGAACTACTCCTTAGTATTAGATATATTCTTCCTGAAAAATAACTTGGTATGTTCTTTGAAACACAACCACAGATGACAAGTTGTGCTTTGTTATTTGAAAACATCATTATTTTACATGTATTCTTTTTTTTTTTTTTTTTTTTTTTTTGAGAGGGAATCTTGCTCTGTGGCCCAGGCTGGAGTGAGCGGCGCCATCTTGGCTCCCTGCAAGCTCCGCCCCCCGGGTTCCCGCCATTCTCCTGCCTCCGCCTCCCGAGGAGCTGGGACCACAGGCGCCGCCACCTCGCCCGGCTAGTTTTTTTTTTGTATTTTTAGTAGAGACGGGGTTTCACCATGTTAGCCAGGATGGTCTCGATCTCCTGACCTCGTGATCCGCCCTCCTCGGCCCCTCAAAGTGCTGGGATTACAGGCTTGAGCCACCGCGCCCGGCTACATGTATTCTTGATGAATATTTTCACTGGATATAAATAGAAGTCTAGGTTTTCAGTAATAAATTTTCTGCTCAGAAGACATTCTGTCATTGCTCTCTTGAATATATAGCTTAAAATCTTTCATCAGTTTTTAAATTTTCTCAAAGATTACATTTTTGTGTATATGCTCTGTCATGTGGTCTCTCCTCTCCTTCTGAACCTTTTCACTCTATGTCTCATATCTCCCGGACTGATTTCTGAACTCCTCATCTTTTTTTTGTTGTTGTTGTTGAGACAGAGTCTCGTTCTGTTGCCCAGGTTGGAGTAGAGTGGCTTGATCTCGGTTTACTACAACCTCCACTTCCCAGATTCAAGCAATTCTCCTGCCTCAGCCTTGGAAGAGGCTGGGATTACCAGTGCCCGCCACCATGCCTGGGTAATTTTTTTGAATTTTTAATAGAGATGGGGTTTCACCATGTTAGCCAGGCTGGTTTTGAACTCCTGACCTGAAGTGATTCGCCTACCTCAGCCATACTGAATTATTAAACTAGAAATTTCTATTTAGTATCTATCCATCTAGTGAAACTACAGAATAAAAGCCCCAAGTATTTGCCATATTTCTCTATATTTCCTTATGGTTTCTTCTCTGTGAGGTTGATCCCATTGCCTTGATGTCTCTTAGATATGATACAGCATATATAGGTGTGTGTGTGTGTGTGTGTGTGTGTGTGTGTGTGTGTGTATATATGCTGTAACATATCTACACATATATACACATGTATATGTATTTATACATATAAATATGTGTATATATAAAGTAATATATGTATATATTCCAATTTTTTCAAAATATTTCTAAAATAGAGTGTATTATTTTCTAAATTTTCTACTATTTTGAGCAGGAGATTGGCCTCAGTTACTTAGGCTGTGAGTGCTCTGAAACATAGTCTATGTTCTAGATGATATAATCTCAATATTTGTACCCTCCAAATCTCATGTTGAAATGTGATCCCCAATATTGGAGGTCTGGCCTAGTGGGAGGAGTTTGGGTCCTGGGGGCAGATCCCTCATGAATGACTGGGTGCCAGTCTCACTGGACTGGGTGAGTTCTCACTCCTAGTTCTCATGCGATCTGATTTTGTTACAATCACTCCCTCCCCCTCTCTTCCTCCCTCTGTCACATGATGCCAGTTCGCCTTCCACCAAACGTGGAAGTTTCCTGAGACCCTCACCATCAGAGCAGATGCTGAAACCATGCTTCTTATACAGCCTGTGGAAGTGTGAGCCAAGTCAACTTCCTCTTCACTACTTACTCAGCCTCAGGTAATT
The DNA here is from genome assembly GCF_007565055.1 of Rhinopithecus roxellana. Classification (NCBI taxonomy): domain Eukaryota; kingdom Metazoa; phylum Chordata; class Mammalia; order Primates; family Cercopithecidae; genus Rhinopithecus; species Rhinopithecus roxellana. The sequence continues at coordinate 4,906,420 of NC_044549.1, read as the reverse complement.
ATTTTATAGCAACTCAAGTGGACTAAAGGACTAGTAAGAGTATATGTGGGCAAATCCCTAGTCCCACTCATGTCTTTTCTCTCACTCTCCTAATAGAAACTTAGATGGACAGACTTCTTCATTTTCGTACAGTCCTTTCTGATAAGTCGTTGTATGCGTTTTATTTTGTTTTTGTTTTTTGAGACGGAGTCTCATCTCTTGCTGAGGCTGGAGTGCAGTGGCGTGGTCTCGGCTCACTGCAATCTCCGTCCCCCGCACCCGGTTCAAGCGATTCTCCTGCCTCAGCCTCCTGAGGAGCTGGAATTATAGGCACACGCTACCACGCCCAATTAATTTTTGTATTTTTAGTAGAGTTACTTTCTAAAATCTTATTTTATACTTTCTAAAATCTAATTTTACTGTTGACAATTATGACTGCAATCTATTTCGAATAGACTTTTGTGTATGCCATTTTCCCTGAGATTATGCAGATTCTCCAGTGCTACATCTTAGATAATTTTGGCTCCTCTTATTTTCAGTGTCATTTTTCATAAAGCAAAGATATGTGTGTATATATGGCTGTGTGGCTATACATGCAAATGTATAGATGTGTATGTATATAGATTAATTCTATCTTTCTCTTACATTTACACCAATAACACACTGCTGCTTTTACCTTACCTTAACATTAAATCTCTTTTGTAAACTCTATAAATAAAGTTCCATAACTTGATCATCCTCAAGTGTGTCTTCTGGGCATTTCTTGGTTTTTGCATTTACACACACAGTTTAGGAAAATTTCTCTAGGTTTTCAAAAAACCTTTTGGAATTTCTGAATGAAATACATTAAATCTATACATCAATTTGGGAAAATGACATTTTTACAATATGAGGCATTGCAGTTAATGAATATGGCTTATTCTTCATCTATATAGGTATTATTTAGATCAATCATATACTATGTTGTAATACATGGAAATATTGCACAATTTATGTTAGATTCATTCATATTTGACATTTTTGATGCTATAGTACATAACATTATTTTAATTTTCTGTTTGTTGATAGTATGACACAACTAATTTTCATATATCATCTTCATGCTTAATAAACTTGCTAACTTCAATCATTGATCTGTATATTATTTTAGATCATGTAAATATACAATCATATCTGTAATAATGCCACTTTCATTTTTTGTCTCTCTGTAGAGCAAAATTTTTTAACTTTTGTTTGTTTATTTTCTTGCATGGTTGTGCTGGCTGACACTTGTAACAAAATACTTTTCCTTTCCCAGTTTCACAGGGAAAAATTCAGTATTTCTCTTTTTATTGATATGATTATGGCAAGACACAACATTGAAAGCTCATATTTTAAAGGGTGTTTAATAATTTGCAAAAGTGTGGATAGAGCATAAGGAACCAATAGTAATAGTATCATACCCTAAGAGTAGTGGCAGTGGAGGACTATCCACACTTAGGCATGATGTCACAAAGTGGGACCCTGAATACAGAGCTAGCACCTCTAAGAGTAGCGATATCGAATAAGACCCATCATCTTTGGTATCTAACACCCATAATGCCAGAGGGTTGTGATAGGAAAGCAGCACTGAGAGAGTAGGAGGACATACCATGAATGTTCTAATAACATTTTTGTACAAAAATATGGTGCCTCCTAGACAAGATTTGACTTGGTCTTATATGTATCATTTCAATGCACAATGAAATTATATGGTTTGAATCTAATTTTATGGTGTGGTGGATCAGATAATACTCACTTAGGGTTAACCATTTTGTGTCCTTCAGTTAGGTATGCAATTTTTCCAAGAGATGAGTAGAAGGTGTAGAATTGCTTTGCAATAAACACAGTTTGTCATAAAACTTGAAATGGCATGAATCCAAATTCCAGTTCTTTGCAATGGAATATTATTTGGGGGGCTTGACTAAGGCTACATTGACCATCCCTATCTGTAACATGTTACATGTCTGAAAACATTGAATCTATTATATCACACAGCACATGTGGCAGAATAATTAGTACTCAAAGTAAGCAGGTGAAAACATTTCTTCTTTTTCTTTTTTCTTTCTTCCTCCGAACACTTTCTAAAAGTTGCAGTTTTTCAGGCTATTTCAGATGTGATATATATTGCCATCAAAATACAAAAAGAGCCTCTTTTTTCATGGTGAACACTGTAAGATTTATCAACCTCCCTCTTACCTTAGAAGTAATATTATAACATTCTACAAAACACTGGAGCCTTGGCAACTTAATTAATGTGTCAAGCTGCTTTAGTTCCCTGGGGATTATCTCTGATCCTCTGTCAGACATGTATTTTAGAAGGGTATTTAAAGCATTTCCTACTTTCCTCTCACTAGGAATTAGCATAATCTCATCAATGAAATGGACTTGCATAATGTTTTTTGGGATGCTGTGATAATCAAGATCCCTTTGGAATATAACACTGAGCAGACTGGGCATTTCCTTGAGGTAAATATATAAAGGCATACTGTTGTCCTTACTGCATGAAAACAAACCACTTCTGATTTTTTTTCCTAATAAAGATAGGGAAAAAATATTAACAGGTTGATGGTAACTGTATTCTTCATTCCAGAGTTTGCTTAATTTGCTCTAATATATAACCCCTTTCTAAATTCAGGTTGAAATGGTGTCACCAAATAAGAGTTTTGATAATTACTGGAATTTATTCACAATCCACCTTTTTTGTTCACTGCCATATAGTCAAGGTAAATGGGTATTTGGTCATATTGAACAATCCTGCAATTTTCAAGCCTTTCATGATCTCATTAAATCCTGCAATAACCTCCTTGGAGACAGAACTGTTTTTATTATCCTGGTTGAGGGAGGAGTATTGTTTGGGGCTTTCATTTCTCCCTTCCTGCAATTTCTGGGGTCAAGAATTTGATGCAATAATTCTGCCAACTATTAAGTTCATTTATTCCATTCTATATTCTCTGACTGGAAAATAAACCATAAGATAAATCTGTGGTTTCAAATAGAGAGAAAGACAGATGCAGGTCTGCACTCCATTTAATCAAATTTGACTTTAATAAGTTCATCTTTAGTGGATCATAGTGATTTTTTAGGGCATCATAAATTAGAATCAGTTAAAGCTAGTATCTGAAAATTACCAGAAATTTTAGTTTTTTCTTGTCTCTGTGCAAATTAATCTGATAACTTCCAAGTTTTTCCGGTGAAATCCTGGGATAATATTCATGGCATACCAGTGTGACTGTTGTGTAAGAGTCCTTCCTCAGAGGAATTGTAATCTGTGAACTGTTATTGTATGAGTCCATTTTCACACTGCTGTAAAGAACTTCCCAAGATTGGGCACTTTATAATGGAAGGAAGTTTAATTGACTCACAGTTCCCTGTGGCTGGGGAGGCCTTAGGAAACTTACAAATACGGTGGAAGGGGATCAGGCACATCTTACGTGGCAGCAGGTGAGAGAGAAAAGAGTGAGGAGTGAAGGGGGAAGAGTCCCTTATGAAACTATTAGATCTTGTGAGAACTCACTATCATCAGAACAGCATAGGGGAAATTGCCCCCCGGATCCAATCACCTCCCACCTGGTCTCTTCCTAGATACATGGGGATTATGGGGATTACAATTCGAGATATGGGTTGGGACACAGACCCAAACCATATCAGTCATGCTGTAACTGAGCAATAGACTATAAATAGTTTTCTGCCCAGGAAACTCAAAATTCTTTTTGCCTACATATGACAAGTTGCATCTTAGTATTTTGCCACACAATTTCATTCGCCTGATTGACCAATGATGAATCATTCACCCACTTATTGAGACATCAAAAAATGTTTCTCTTTTTAAAAATTAAATCTTTTATTTTGAGATAATTATAGATTCATGTATAAATGGTCTCCAGAGAAGCAGAGCCAATAAGATAAATATTTGGACTTATAAAAAAAGATGTAATATACAAGAGATTGGCTCGGGGGTTATAAAGGCTAAGAAGTCCCATGATCTCACTGGAGGCATAGGAAGACAGTGGTGTAGTCCTAGTCAAAACCCACAGACCTGAATTTTGGTCACAGGAGAGTCAATGGTATAAATTCTGGTCCAAGTCTAAAGACCCATGAACCAAGAGTACCAATGCCTGTGGGCAGGAGAAGATGATGTCCCAGCTCATGCAGAGAGCAAATTTCCCCTTCCTGTCCATCTTCTTCTATTAACACCCTCCGCAGATTGAATGGTGCTCACTGTCTATGTAAGGGTCATCTTTACTCAGTTTACTGATTCAAACACTAAACTCCTCTAGAAGCACTCACAGACACACACAGGAATAATGTTTTACCAGCTACCTGAGCGTTCCATAACCCACTCAAATTGACACGTAAAGTTAACCACCAGAATCCATATGCAGTTGTAAGAAATAATACAGAAATCTCATATGTGTACCTTTTACTCAAATTCATTATATGTTAACATCTTGCAAAATTATACTACAGTATCACAACCAGGGTATTAACATTGATACAGTTAAGATAAATAACACACTGGACATTGTGGCTCACCCTGGAATCCTAGCACTTTGGGAAGTTGAGGCAGGAGGATCATTTGAGCCCAGGAGTTTGAGACAGCAGTGAGCTATGATTTTGCCACTACCTTCCAGCCTGGGCAACAAAGCAAGCTCCTGTCTCCAAAATAAAACAAACCAGGCCAGGAGTGGTGGCTCATACCTGTAATCCCAACACTTTGGGAGGCTGACGCAGGCAGATCACAAGGTTAACAGATAGAGACCATCCTGGCCAACATGGTGAAACCCTGTCTCTACTAAAAATATGAAAATTAGCTGCATGTGGTGGTGCACACTGGTAGTCCCAGCTACCCAGGAGGCTGAGGCAGAAGAATCAATTGAACCAGAAAAGCAGAGGTTGCAGTGATCCAAGATCGCACCACTGCACTCCAGCCTGGTGACAGAGCGAGACTCCATGTCAGAAAAAAAAAAAGAAATCCCTCAATATCATTTTAGGCTGGGCACAGTGGATCATGCCTGCAATCCCAGCACTTTGGGAGGTCGAGGTGGGCAAATCATGAGGTCAGGAGTTCGAGACCAGCCTGGCCAACATAGTGAAACCCCGTTTCTACTAAATATACAAGAATTAGACAGATGTGGTGGTGCACGCCTATTAGTCCCAGCTACTTGGGAGGCTGAGGCAAGAGAATCACTTGAACCCAGGAGGCAGAAGTTGCAATGAGCCGAGATTACGCCACTACACTCCAGCCTGGACGACAGAGTGAGACTCTGTCTCAAAAATAATAATAATAATAAAAATAAAATAAAATAAATAAAACCAAAAAAGATAAACCACATTTTCTTCACCACAGAAAGCCTGCAAGTCACCCTTGTATAGCTTCATCTACTTATTTCCTTCCCCCTTAATCATTGGCAACCACCAATCCATTCTTCATCTATAAATTATCATTCCAAGTATGTTACATAAATGATACTATACAGTATGTAACAGGAGGGCTGGCTTTGTTACACACAGTGTAATTCTATGAAAATTCATCCATGTAATGCCAATAGTCAGTGCCTTTTTAAACACTAAGTAGCAATTCACAGTATGTGTGTCCCGTAGCTTTGTAGGTCATTTGTTCGTTTAAGGAAATTGGCTTCTTTTTCTACTTTTTACTATTATGAATAAAGTTGCTTTAACTTATGTGTATTTAAATTTTTAAAATTACTATAGCTGTATAATAAACCTTGGAATCAGGCAGAATGATTCTTCTTTATTCTTGTTGAAAGTTGTTTTAGTAATTTTACTTCTTTTGTCTTTCATACAAAATTTATAATAATATTTTCTATGTCATAAAATTCTTGCAGTGATAAAAATTGTGTTAATTTGTATGCCAATTTGAGGATAACTTTTATCTTTACTACATTGAGTCTTCTAATAGAAGAACATAGTAGAACTTCTTTGAGTTTTTTATCAGCATTGTGTAGATTTCAATGTAAAATTTCTATACATATTTTATTAGATTTATACTTAACTATTTTGATTTTTAGTGATTATAAATGCTATGATACATTAATTTCTATGCCTATGCATTCATTACTACTATATATTACTATAAAAATCTTTATACTTATATAACCTGCAATTTTTCTAAACTCATTTGTTATTTCTAAGCTTTTTTTATAGATTCCTTGAAACTTTCTACACAGTGAACCCTGTCATTTCTAATTAGCAATATTTTATTTTCAAAATATAAGTCTTGCACTTCACTTGTTAAATTTATTATTGTGTGTTTTATTTCTTTAGTTATTATTGAAAATAGAATTATTTTCTTATTTTTAATTATAGAATGCTTAGTTTTAGTTTTATAGGAATACAACTGATTCTTGTGTGCTGGTCTTTTAAAATGCAACTTTGGCAAAATCATTCATTATTTCTAACAGTTTATGAATTCTCTGAGATTTTCCTATATATAATATTATCTTATTTGTAAATACAGATCATTTTAATTTTTTCTTCTAATTTGGAGGAATTTTATTTATTTTACTTTCTTAATTGTTCTATCGAGAATGTCAAGCAAATGTCGCAGAGAAGGAGCAAAATGGCCGTCCTTGTCTATTCATGATCTTAAGGGGACGCTGTCAGTGTTTTGCCATTAAGATAATGTTAGGTGGGGTTTTAAAAAAAGAATTATACCTTTATCATAATGAGGAAGTTTTTGTTTTTATAGTTCTAGCTTCTAGAGTATTTTTGTCATGAAATGCCTTTGATTTGTGTGAAATACATTTTTATAAATTAATTGCAGCTATCTTTCACCCTCCTTCTATATATGAAAATGTTGTACTACATTCATGACTTTCGTATGTTAAACCACCTTTACACCTCTAGAGTCCAACTTGATCATGGTCTATAATCTTCTTCTTATGCTGCTGGAATCAATTTGTATTTTGCTGAAAAATTTTAAATCTGCATTCATGAGAGAAATTCAAATACAGTTTTCTTTTCTTGTGATGTCTTTGTTATCAGAATATAACCACCCAGTGGGTTCACCTTGCCCACTGCCTAGATGGAATTGATCTATCAAGACAGGGGAATTGCAAAAGAGAGTTATTCGTGCAGAGTCCCCTGTGTGGGAGACCAGAGTTTTATTTACTACTGAAATCAGTCTCCCCAAGCATTCAGGAATAGAGTGTGTAAGGCTAACTTGATGGGTAGGGGTCAGGGAGTTAGCAGTGTTAATTGGTTGGTCCGGAGATGAAATCATAGGGAGTCAGAGTGCTGAGTCAGTTCCTGGGTGGGGGCCACAAGATCAGGTGAGCCAGTTTATTGATCTGAGTGGTGCCAGCTGATCCATCAAGGGCAGGGTGTGCGAAATATCTCAAGCACTAATGTTCAGTTTAACAATAGTGATATTATCCCAGGACCAATTTGCAAAGGTGTCGAATCTTGCAGCCTCTAGCTCCTAAACTATAATTATTCTAATCTTTTGGCTAATCTGTTAGTCCTACAAAAGCAGTCTAGTCTCCAGACAAGAAGGGGGTTTGTTTGAGATAAGGTCTATTATAATCTTTGTTTCAAAGTACAAACTATAAACAAATTCCTCTCAAAGTTAAGTCAGCCTACACCCAGGAATGAACAAGGATAGCTCGGAGGTTAGAAGCAAGATGGGGTTTGTTAGGTCAGATCTCTTTCACTGTCTCAGTTATAATTTTGCAGCGGAGGTTTCAAGAGCAATGCTTAACTTAGTTAATGTTAGGAGGTGTTCCATCCTTTTCTGTATTTTGAAAGAGTTTGAGAAGTTTTGATATAAATTAAATCATCATTAGCATTCAGATGTGAAGCCATCTGGTTCCGGACTTTTCTTAACAGATAATTTCTGAATACTAATTCAATTTCTTTACTTGTTATACTTCTGCTCAGATTTTCTATTTCTTTTTGACTCAGTTTCAGATAGATTGTGTGTTTCCTGAAAGCTGTCAGTTTCATACAGGTTATTTAATCTATTGGCACAAAATTTTTCACAGTATTCTGTACTCTGTATTCATGGCCTTGCTTTAAATTCAGATGTTGGTCACTTGATTCCTCTTTCATTCTTTGTCAGTCTAGCTAAATTCACCGATTTTGCTGATCTTTTCAAAGAACCAAACTGTAGTTAAATTAATTCTCTTTAATGTTGTTTGTATTTCATATTTCTTTTATCTGAGCTGTAATCTTTATTATTTGCTTCTTGAGGTTTATCTTGACCTTCATATTCTAGTTTCTAGAGGCAGAAATTTTTAGGTTGTCCATTTCAGATCTTAATTTTCTTTTATTGTAGGTATTTGAAGCTCCAAATTTCTCTCTGAGCATTGTTTCCACTATATTCCATTAGCTTTGGAATATTACACTTTTGTTTTCTTTTTTATTCAAGTAAAATTATTTAACAATTTTACTTGCAATATTTTCCTTTGCTCATTGGTTGTTTACAGGATTTTTGCTTAATTATCACAGTGTAATTTTTCTTATTTTCTATTTGCTTTAAAGCAAATGCATAAAATCACGATTAAAACTTATGTTAGTAGACACACAATGTATATAATTTGTGATAATAACACCATAAAAGGGGGTGATATGGTTGGGCTGTGTCCCCACACAAATCTCATCTTGACTTCCTATGTGTTGTGGGAGGGACCTGGTGGGAGGTAATTGAATCATGAAGGTGAGTCTTTCCCATGCTGTTCTCGTGATAGTGAATAAGTCTCATGAGACCTGATGGTTTTATAAGGGGAAGTTTTCCTGCATAAGCTCTCTTTTTGCCTGCTGCCATCCATGTAAGATGTGACTTGCCCTTCCTTGCCTTCCACCATGATTGTGAGGCCTCCTCAGCTATGTAGAACTGTGAGTCTATTAAACCTTTCTCTTGTATAAATTAATCAGTCTCAGATATGTCTTTATTAGCAGCATGAAAACCGACTAATATCAGGAATAAATCTGTAAAGGAGAAGAGTTTTTGTATACTATTGAACCTACTTAGTATTAATTCAAACTTGATTATTGTAACAGTAAAATGTTAGTTACCACAGGATTAAAAAGCCAATATGCAATAATATTTGCTATCTTTTAAATTTATCCTTGTATTTACCATTATTGTTTTTATATTTCTTCATTTGGCTTCAAGTTATTGTTGAGTGTCCCTTCATTTGTATCTGAAGAACTATCATTAGTATGTTAAATCGAACTAAGCATGACCTGAGAAGGAATCTTTAATTCTATATTTGAGTCCTTGTGGACAAACTGTAACCTAACTTAATAGGTAGACAAGATTGAAAACCTAATTTAGGAGTATGCACTTGTAACAACAGCTGATTCTGGCCAACCACAGCAGCCATACTTCAACCACTCATACACTACTGAGTGTTCACACTGTGTTCAAATATAGCAAACACCAACATGTAACCAATTCAGCTGTTTCTGTACCTCACTTCTGATTTCTGTATGTCACTTTCCTTTTTTTGTCTATAAATTTGTTCTGTCCATGAGGCATCCCTAGAGTCCCTCTGAATCTGCTATTATTCTGAAAGCTGCCTGAATTATTATTATTATTATTTTTGCTCAATTAAACTCCATTAAGTTTAATTTGTCTCAAGTTTTCTTTTAACACGTATTTTGTAGACATATTTTCTTGTAACACGTATTTTCTTTTAACACGTATTTCTTGTAACATGTCTATTCATGATGAAATGTCTCATTTTTTCTTTATCTGGGAATGTCTTAATTTCTCCTTCATTTTTGATTTTTAGTTTTGCCAAATATAAGAATTCTTAGTTCGTAGTTTTTTTTTTTTTTTTTTTTTTTTTTGTCATTCAGCATTTATACATGTTATTCCACTTATTTTGGGCCTTAATATTTTCATTGAGAAATTAGCCATTAATCATCTGAGGATCCATTGTACGTTAATAGTCAATTCTCTCCTGGCACTTCAAGTTTCTCTCTCTTTGGCTTTTGACAGTTTTTGACTATAATGTTCCTTGATGTGGGTATCCTTGAGTTTATACTTTTTGGAGTTTGCTGAGTTTCTTGGATGCATCGCTTCCTGTCTTTCATTAAATTTAGGAAATTTTTGAGCACTACTTTTCAAATTTTTTAACCCTTTATTTTTCTTCTCTCTTTCTGAGGCTTTCATTATATGTATACCATTATGCTTAATAGTTTTCCACAGCCCTCTAAACCTCCATATATTACTCTTTTTCGTTGTTACATTTGCTGTTGTTTTTGACCTTTGTCCTCAGACAAACTTATGAAGTTTGCTAATTCTTTCTGGTTTTTCACATCTTTTGTTAAACCTCTCTAGTGAATGTTTTAATTTTAGTTGTTGGACTTTCTAGAATTTTTGGTTCATTTTTATAATTTCTGTATGTTTAATTAATATTTCTATTTAAGAAACCATTGATTTTCTAGTTTCACTGAGTCTTTTGTTTATAGTTTTGTTAGGTCTTTGAGCGTATTTAGAACAGTTGATTTATGTTGTCTTAGTCTATTCAGGCTGCTATAACAAAACATCATAAACTGGCTGGCTTATAAACAACAGAAATTTATATCTTACAGCTCTAGAGGCTAGGAAGTCCAAGATGAAGGTGCTGGCAGATTCAGTGTCTGGGTCTACTTCTTGCTTCATAGAGTAGAACCTACTATGTCCTCACATGGTGAAAGAGATAAGGCATTTTGGTGGGGCCTCTTTTATAAGCCCACTAATCCCATTCATAAAGGCTCCATCCCCATGACTTAATCACCTTCAATACTTTACCTATTAATACCATCACATTGGGATTAGATTTAAACTTGTGAATTTTGGGAGGACACAAATGTTCACACCATAGGAGGTGTCTTTGTTTAATAAGTCTAATTTCTGCACTTCCTTGACTGTCATTATTAGTTTCTTTTATTCCCTGTGAATGCACCATACTGTGTTGGGGTTTTTTTTTTTTTTTTTTTTTTTTGAATATTCTATTGTGAACTTTATACACTACTGAATGTTCACGCTGTGTTCTGTGTACTTTTTGAATATTATAATATGAAGACTCTGAAAATCAGAGTCTGAAAATCAGAGTCTTCATCCCCAAGAAGTTTATTTTTGCTGCTTGTTGTGGGTAGTGGTTGTTTTTTCTTGTTTGTTTAGTGTCCTACTAAGCTATCTTGCAACGTCTGTATTTTGTCCAATGCGGCCACGGAAGTCTGTTCTTTAGCTTAGCAGCCACCTATTGTTTTGATAGCTTCCTTTGTTTTTTTTTTTTTTTTCATGGAAAGAAAACAAAGCAAAACAAAAATACAGTACTCTCCTAATCTTTGCATATTGGGTCTGTGTCTGAGCATATCTTTACTGCTTATCAGGCCATTGACAAATCTGCCTTAACTTTTACTTACAGCTTGCTTAGAGTTTGAAGGTTCACAGAGGTGAACATTTAAGATCTTCTCAGGTCTTTTATGAGCCCATGCCCAGCTTTGGGCATGCATGCGGCCTTCTGATATTTCCTGATATGCCTGAGAGCCTTATAAGTCCCTTATTTCTAATGATTCTCCTTTTCTAACTTCTTCTCAAAATTTTTGGTCTGTTTATTATTTGTCCTGTTCTCTTTCTCCCTATCCCCAGGCTACTACAGTCAATAATTTATTTAGCCTTTGAATGTTTTCCGCAAAAAGTCCCCAGAAAGACACCCCAGCCCTGTCAATGTTTCAAATTGGGTGAAACAAAGGCAATCCCTTGTGTCATTCCTGAAGGGAGACTCCAGAACACAGGCAGAAGCACACAGCCACAATTCTTTGAGAAGACGGTCTGTTTTGCTAACTCTGATACTCAAAACCTGCACCAAGAGTACAGGCTGCTGTCTTCATAGCTTCTGCCCATCTGAGTAGGGTGAAATAGTAGGCAGTCATTTTTAAAAGCAACAGAACTCTTACTACAATGCAAAAGCTACTTTCTTCCTTCCTTTGGTGTTGTCTGTGTAATTTTCTGACTGGATTCCAGAGTCTGCAGAAACAAATTCAGAGAGTTTTTCCTTACTTATTAGTTGCAATGTGCAGAGACAGAGCCCTAGAGTCCCCTATTCTGCCATTTTTAGTGATATCAACCAACTGCTCACTTTCATATCCTTATTTCTGCATAGTACAGTGAGTGCTCTGATCCTCAGAAGATGCTACTACTGTTGTTTTACCATGTTATCATAATAACACATTTTTCCAATTATAATTCATACATTCTCTGCTACTTTCCACTCTGGGAAGTGAAATAGAAGATAATTACAATAGAAAATCATATTTTTGCCTCAGCTGGCAGAAATAATGGTAATAGGCATCATATAAGCAGAATCCATAAATCAAAATAAGATAAAATGAAACTAAAATTATCACAGTGACTTCATCAGCAAAACATAATTCAAAGATTACATTATATGGTTCAATTAGCCTATATAGAGTCAGGCATTCCCTGTACGTGGTTGGTGAATATTTTTGTTAACTGACATTACATTTCCCTAAGGAAACTTCATATTAGAAAATGTATTAAGAATTAGTGCCAATTTTTTTTCTGTGGAGTGTTACCTTTCTGTGTGCAGAAATTACTTGACTTACAAAACCTATTTCATTTCCAATATTGGTACCTCTAATAAAATAAGGAAATAGAAGAAAATTGACATAAAGGAGGCTTATTTAACATTTACTTATTTGCCTTTCCAATAATCCTTATTGTTAATTGCTTTTGCAACATTAGTTCTTATATGAATGCAAAATATTTATGAAATTACAGAATATGAAATTTTTTAAATTCAGTATTCTGTAAAATCTAAAGGTATGCAATAACTGCCATAATTAGAGATCAAAATCAAAGTTTATTTCATTACTCTCTTTTTGTTTGTCTGAAAAAAAGATGCATATTACCAGTGTTACCAGGGAACAATATTTTTCAGTAGGTTAAATCTCTACTGATGGTAGAATGCTAATCTGAAGTTAAAATGTCTCATTGTCTTGGCAACTCCAATTAAAAATTAATGCATACCTTCTTACTAGTTCAAAATATATGAAAATAGAGATAACAAATTTTACCAAAAATTTTGTTGCTAAAATGATACATTTTTTTCACCACATAATATGTTATATAGTATTAATCTCATGGTATTTCACTCTTTCCAAGTAAAGAAAAATATATAAAGATAATTGAAGAGCGGACCAGTTAACTTTTTTCTTGGCTGGCTTAAAAAAAACACCTCATATTCTTGATTATGAAAATATAAAGACATACTAATTTGACACATTTAAATCTTCTCTAACTTTCTTTGAGGTGATATACTTATTTCTTTCCATAGAAGTTAACTTTGAAATATTTCTTCATTGCTAAGGAATAATCAGGGTCTATTTCATCCCTTCTGTTCTTCCCTGTTTTAATCTCTGTTTTCAATTTTTTTCTCTTTCCATTTTTCTCTTTCTCATTGGTTTTTAAAATAAATTTGATGCCATGCACGTTGGCTCATGCTTGCAATCCTAACACTTCGGTAAGCCAAGGCAGGTGGATGACCTGAGATCAGGAGTTTGAGACCAGCCTGGACAATATGGTGAAACCCCATCTTTACTAAAAATACAAAAAATTAGCTGGGCATGGTAGTGGGCACCTGTAATCCCAGCTACTCAGGAGGCTGAGGCAGGAGAATCGCTTGAACCTGGGGGACGGAGGTTGCAGTGAGCCAAGATTGTGCCACTTCACTCCAGCCTGCGCAAAAGAGCAAAACTCCGTCTGAAAAAAAAAAAAGAAAGAAAGAAAGAAAGAAAAAGAAAATAAATTTATTTTTAAGGATAGAATTTTGAATATCTCCATCCTATAAGACTGATAGCCACTCATGATATTTTAGTATCCTATTTAATAAGAATTTACTTTGCGACAGGATTATTTTCACATGTTTGTAAAATCTATAGCTAATTACAAACTGTGTTGAGGTTTATTTATTTCAACAATATTCAAGTATTTATGCTCAAGCTTCATTCAGGGCTTTTGTCACACAAGAAGTTTGTTTAAAAAATAGCAAATTGCAAATTGAAAGGAATTCCAAAATAGAAGGAAAAGAGGAAAACAGTGGCAATTAAAGAATAAAAGTAAATATCTCAACTTGAATAGAGAGAAGAGAAAAATATAACCCGAAGACGATTTGGGAATAGTAAGTCTTGGTTTGTATATTACAATGAGTTGATTCGCTACTGGCTCACAAAAAGTCCATTGTGATCAGTCTACTTTTAGCAAGCTGACCAGCGACATGAAGTAAAGGAATTCTAGTTGTTATAAATTCTCCCAAGCCCTTGAACTTTTAGATGTGCAACAAAGTTTTCTAACTATTGCCTATTTTCTGCCATTAATGGTTCTTCCTTACTTAGGAATGTCATGCACCCTCTTCTCTTTAAGACTATCTTCAGATAAAGTTTTATAGTACTTAATATCGTTCAGCAAATGATCACTATTTTTCTCACTCCTCTCTTGGTGAAGTATATTTCCATATCCCACTATGACAAAAAAAAATTCACATTTTTTTAGAAGGAAAGAGTGATATTAATAGACAGTATTCTGTCTGATACTCAAGGTTTATTTCTTTTCATGAAGAGGAAGAAAAGGAAGAGATTAAAACCATGAATTTGGATTTAATTAGTATCTTAAGTTAGGGGTCCTAGAAAAGAGGCTGATGTAGGGACTCGGGTGCATGTGATTTGTTGAAGGAGTGCTCCCACGAAAAAGTGGTTGAGGAAAACAGGATAAGGAAAGAAAAGACAATCAGCAAAAATGTGATTCCAGCTACAATCTGGCTTCAGGTTTATCTTGCAGGGAGCTCTGAAGCATGAATTATACCACAGAGTTAATTTCACAGTAAAGCACGGAGTTGACTACATTTATACCCTTATGCCATTCAGCCTTGGGCTGAAGGATTCCACTCCCATCATCACCACTCAGAATGATGTAAAGCAGCTCCTCATTTGGAGTACTTTTGATTTTTTTAAACAATGTCATAACTTCTGTTTTTATTTTTTATTATTTATTTGTATTGAGGTATCCTTGACAAATAAAAATCATATATATTTACAGAGTATAACATGATACCCTTATAAATAAATGCATTGTGTAATGGTTAAATCAATCTAATTAACATACCCTTCATCAGACATATGCATCATTTTTGTGTTGAGAAAAGTTGTGATCTACTCTCTTAGCAATTTTCAAGTATACAATACAATATTACTAACTGTAGACACCAAGCTTTGTAATAGACATCTAGGCCTTGTCTAATGGAAACTTTTTGTGGTTTGATGTACATCTCCCCATCTCTCTTGACCCAGAGACTCTGGCAAACCCCATTCTACTTTCTGTTTCTATGACTGCCTCTTTTTTAGATTTCACACACACATGAGTTAGTATAGGAAATGTCTTTTGTGTGTCTGGTTTATTTCATTTGTCATAATGTCCTGTAGATCCATCCATGTTATTGCCAATGACAGGATTTTCCCCTTTCTTAAAGCTGAATAGTATTCTGCTTTTAGCAAAAGGATTTATCTTGAAGATACTTCAAAATATTGAAATGTATAATTTTCTGTTACATAAACACTTTCGATCAGGAGAAAGTAAAAAAAAATCCTTGGGAACAACAACAAAAAAAAAATGTGGGTTAAAAGTATCAGAGGGGTAAGCTAACTCTGAAGGCATTTCTGCCATTGGAGAATTTTGCTGGTATCAAGAAACAATAAACCGGTATATGAAGGACCAAAAATAACAGCTGATGTTGCCTTCGATGAATTTGAAAACAATACAATATTCAAAGTGGGGGCTTTCAAATGTCAAATCCTCAATGAAATAATGGAATTATTTTTAAAATAAAAATCACAGAGGAACAGGACAAAGAACTCTGTCTGCCTTCGTATGGGTGCTAGGCAGAAAACAAAGTCTTCCCTGAAATACGTAACTGAGACTTACCTCTGTACTATTTTATAATTTAAATTTGCATAATCTAGTAAATTACAAACTGATAATATAATAAAAATTTTTCCAAGATTGGTAGTGTCCTAGAAAATCTAATAGAAATAAATATAAAACACCTATAGAGATTCCCAGAATCTTTTTGGTTCACTGATGAAACCCGTGTCTGTCACACTCTCAAAATCCAATATTATAGGTTTTGTTGTGTCTGCTTCCAAGTATGATGAAATAAATTACCAGATGACGAACCTGCAAATTTAACATTAAAACCTGCATACAATACAAATACATACAATCCTCCCCGCCCCCAACTATCTAAAAGAACTGAAGAGAGAAGAGAAGCAAAGTGAACCTGGTAGGAAATATGTGCTTGATTGGAGGAGTGGAGATGGAGAGCCATTACAGTATGTTTCTCTTTGCTGGGGGATTTACAGCTACAGAGGATGCACTTGTGGAAAAGTCCACCTTCTAGCCTGACAACCAAAAAATTAAAAGGCAAAATAGTTTACATGTAGTACCTTTTTTTTTTTTTTTTTTTTTTTGGAGAAGGAGTTTCACTCCTGTCGCCCAGCCTGGAGTGCAATGGCACAATTTTGGCTCACTGCAACCTCCATCTCCCAGGCTCAAGTGATTCTCCTGCCTCAGCCTCCCAAGTAGCTGAGATTACAGGCATGCACCACCACCCCTGGCTAATTTTGTATTATCAGTAGAGATGGGTTTCACCATGTTGGTCATGCTGGGCTTGAACTCCTGACCTCAAATGATCCACCCATTTAGCCTTCTTAAAGTAGTGGGATCACAGGCGCGAGCCCCTGTGCTCAACCAGCACCATTTCTTTATTAGGATGTGTGTTCTTTAACCCATCCATCGTGTTGTAAGTGTTGGGATTCAGTAAGCAATACCCCCAAATATGGCACTTTGACATGCTAAACTGAAGGAGCCTCAGGGTCTCTCTGACCTCTCTCTTCATCGTCTCTCCCAAAGAAACTGAAGTTCCTGTATCTTCCTACGATCCAGACCCAGCAAGGAGGACAGCCATGTTTTTCTTTTCTTCCCCTCCATGTTATCTCACTATCTGTAGCAGAAAAGCAGACTAAGATGTGGCTCCACCTGAGCAGACCTTTTTCCAAGTATAAAGACTGTCTCAAAGGATCATTTAAATTTCACAAACTATTTACAAGGTAATAGTTTGATTGTTCCTGGACCCAGTTATTCTCCCTATCAATCATTTAAAATTAATTTTAACATAGACTTTTTTCTTTCATTGATATTATATTTAAAAATTCCACAATCGAACACATTTTTTTTTTTTATTATACTTTAAGTTCTAGGGTACATGTGCACAACGTGCAGGTTTGTTACATAGGTATACATGTGCCATGTTGGTGTGCTGCACCCATCAACTCGTCATTTACATTAGGTATATCTGTATAGCCTCCCATGACCATTGGTAAATGAAATCCATTCAAACCATACAATATCACAAGCTAAATCTTTTTACTTATAGTCATGTCATAATCCTCTGCATTTAAGTCTTACTTTTTATGGTTTACATATCATATTCTATAGAATAGCTAAGCATATTATCAGAAATGAGACTTTTGTGCAATTTTCACCCAAGTTCAATTTATAGACAAACTGATATTCTTTTCACACAGCAAGAGAATTCAGCCTGGCATCTTTAGGAAATGAAAAACTGGTTGCCAGAGGGAAGAAATCTAAATCTTTTCAATGTCGTTATTATATATATTACAGGCCAAGCCTTTTTCCCAAGTGAGGAAAAGGGGAGACTTGTATATATATTTATATTTTTAATCAAAATTTGACTTGGGACATTTATGAATTTATTATAGTGACTCAGTATTAACACAGTATTTTAATTAATTTTGTTTTATTGCAGAACCACATAATTTTTTTAGAAATGATGATATATATCATACTTCTAATAATTTCATGGTCATGCAAGAAACTACACCTTTACAATGTTAGCTGATATCGGCAGTGCGTGAAATAAGATATCCCCGTGTAACAAAATGAACGACTAACGAGGGACATAAATTGACTAAGAAAACAACAAGGTAAACTGCCAATAAATGTTCAAGAAGGAGAGTTTACTAATGCACTTGTCTATGCCATTTGACTGCAAATCTTCATCACTGCTGATATAGTGGCCTTTACATTATTAGACTACACGACAGTATACGATAACTACTTTGCCTTTTCTCCTATCCCTTTACAAATGAAATAATTGTCTTAGGAAATAATTGCCTCCACATAACTGTATCTAGTATAGATCAATTTTCTCTTCACGCACACAAAGTTACATGGACAGATTCCTGTGTTTTTCTTTTTCTGAATGCTGTTATCCATTCCATCTCACAAACATCACAAAATATCTAGAAATCAGATCAAAGGTACTCCTTTTTGACTCAGATAAGCAAATCATTATTTTCAAAATAAATAAAACAGCTCAGGTGACAAGCGTATTAAGCTCTCAAGACGTGTTAAACATGTCATGTGGGAGGTAACTTAAGATCGTTCACATCAACTTCATTTCTAGGCAACCTCTGATGACTCTAACTGCAAGTTTCCAGGTGTCTTCTCGGAAACGACTGTATGATTCTATGTATATGATGCAGGTGTTAGTTCGTACTTCACCCCAAGAGGGAATGATTGGATTCCTCATTACTTGTTCTGGCATACATACCGTGGGAGAAAATGTGAATATATTGAAAGTATATTATTTACACTTGTATTTGTGTATGTGTGTGTATATAATATTACATTTATATTCATACACATAAATATATTACATCACGGTATGCTTTGCAGGAATGAGAATTTTCAGTAGAAAATGACAGAAAGGTTTACAAGTCAATTGAGATGAACTATGTGGTCAGTCTAAGACCTTTTTTCAACTATTTGAGTTAATTAAATAATTTTTCATTTCCAAGATAATTTTCAATGTTTGGCTTATTTTCATGTTATTTTCAGAGATTCATCCCCTCACTTACATTCTATTACATATCTTTTACTACTTTGGATCTGATTGATACGAAACATTAATATCGCTCTTAAAATCCTTTAACTAGTAGTACTTCCCAGTACATGTCCTTTAGAAATCATTGCAATAAAAACTACACCATTTCTGAGTACTCCTCATGTAAAAAAATCAGTGTTAATTTCTGCAAGGTTCCTAAATATGAGTATGTGAGTCATGAATATAATATTTTGACATGTGTATGCAAAATTCTATAATACAGTATTATGATCATCTAATTTGAAAAATGAATTTGTTTTGGAATTTAAAAAGCAATAATTTTTCAGACTTAAAAATCCTTTCAGAAAAAATTATAACATTATTATTTTCAAATCATGGGCAACGTATTCAAAAGAAGGATTGGGATAATTATATAGTTTTTAAAATAAATATCATTCACTACATGAATTATTTGTACTTATTCTAGATATGACTTTGTTCAAGTTTATACTTTGAGGTTCCACATCTGCTCCTAACTCAGCAATGAAGGGTACTATTTAATAGTGTGATTTAAAAAATGAACATCAAAAATTAAAACAATGTAACCAAATAGTTTGCATAGAAAATGCAGAGCAACCGGAACTCTCCTACACACCGGGTGGGATTATAGACTGGTGCAGTTGCTGTGAAAACATGAAGCTTTTTTAAGTTTAAATTTACTTAGAAATATTTGGATGTAACCCAAATTCCCTCTGTCAAGGCAGAGGCTGAATATTTAATTAAAACAAACATTACGTCTGACATCTAAGACCAGATTTATGAAAAGTCACAGAGACAAAATTGTAAAAAAAATTATAATCAGAAGACAAGGAACTGCAGCTGTATAAATAATATTCCACATATTGTGATGAGGCAGCCGTCATAAGCCTGGATCTGAACCATAGCAAGAAGTCTGATAGAAGCAATCGCAAAATCCTTAGAAAGGAAGAATGATATTGAATAATACATAGAAATAAATCAAAGAAATGAGGCTGGGAAGTGAAGTTTTCTTTCAAAGAATTATTTCTCTCCAGGCACATTTTATCAACACAATCAGACTGTTGCTATGTTTAATCATCTACATTACCCTTCTGATGGCCAGCCGCTATTACGGTTGCTTTGTCAATATGAACTCATTCAATCCTTTAATAAATTCTATGACATAATTGTTATAAATATGAACCTTAGTGACGTTGACTTCTTTTTCCTTGTATTCACTTAAAATTGTTCTTTGCTAATTTATGTAAAATAATTCAAACACTGGGACAAGTAAAAACAATATGTATAAATCATAAGTGTTTGCCTTTGATGCCTAGTGCACAACATGAGGAATATAATATGGTTATTTGTATTCAGAGTCTAGCAGTTTGCTGAAGTCATGGGCAGGAAAATTTTCCAAATTATCATTTGCATGTGTTGGCAGGTAAGAGGGCTTTTATTTGGATTGAGAAAAGAAATAAATAATATTTTAAAAAATACTTTTAGGTGTTTAAGCTTTTTTCTATTTGTGTGCTTGGGACCATGTGTGTATGTGCATGCATGTGTGTGTGTGTACAGGAGTCTGGAAGGAAGGATGATGGAGATAAGGACAGTGAAAGAAATGGTATTCTGCCAGCTTTATCTCTGAGGTGTCTTTTGAGCCTCATTACAGAGGCTTGAGATATGGCAGCTGGTTAAATGGGTGAACTTACAAATGAGTATATTTTAAGCATTGTTGACTTGGGTGCTGATGGCAGGAGTTGAATACAGGGCTATTCCTTCCTTCTGTCCTGCTCTGTACACTGGGAGCCCAGGTGGTGTCCTGGGGAAGCTACAGCTCTCAGTAGATGGAGGTGAGTAACTATAAACATCAGATGACTGACATTTTGTTCACAGGGGACTGGAAGTTGTGAAAGTAAAACAGTTCATTCAGGTGGGAAGCAAATCTTCAGTGAGAAGATTCGGACTAAATGACATGACATCCCCAAGTTGCACACAAAAATAAGTGGGGAAAGTTTAGTAACAAAGAGTCTCAGGTCCAGGCTGTGGCAGGAGCAATACGTGACGAATATTTGTTTATAAAGTTCATGTTGTCTTTTATCTAGTAAACAGAAAAAGGGTCTATGGACATTTTGATTACAGTTTTAAGAATTTATACTTGCATTAAGAAATAATAATGGTTATACTATCCTGTATACTCAATTATATTATATGATATCTTAAATTATTAGTTCTAATACAAAGTTTTACAATTATTAGGTTGGCACAAAAGTAATTGTGGTTGTTGCCATTACTTTTAATGTATTTGTTTATACTTTATAAAGAAATACTGGTCACATATTCTATTAACAGTAATGTCAAAAACTGCCATTACTTTTGCACCATCCTAATAAATTTGAACTAGTAAGAAACAAAAATCATATCAAGTAATCAACACTACTCTCCTCAATATCAGAATGTCCTTCCTTCTGCCCACGAGATGATTTGCTATCGTTTCTTGCATAGATTGCAAAAAGTGTGTTTTGTCTTAAATTTTTAGAAGAAGAAACTTTATGTAGTACAACTAATACTTAAATTATATTTTCAACTTCACACTTAATTTTGAAAGGATTTGCACATTGATGTCTTGATCAAAGAGTAATTCCAGTAAAATTGAAGATTATTCTCTTTTTGGTAAAGGTGGTGATAGCATTCATATAATTTGTTTTATTATCATTCTGTAGAACTTACCAATTCATCACTTAATATAGTTTACCATAATTCAGCAATCAGTTTTTACCACCTTAATTATACACCAAAAAAGGAAAGCATTTGGCTGGCATGTTTAAGTAGACTATACTAAAACTCACTGTTACTTTCCTATTCTTTTTATAATGTTCATAAAAAAGCAAGTCAATAAATATGGATGAGACAGAGAATTTGTAGTATTTAGAAATTTCAACAGATTTATATATTTGTATTCTCTTAGTTTAGATAAAATGTGTTCTCTGTATACATTTTAGGCCATAAATATATACATATGTTTATAAATGTGTGTATGTGTGTGTATCCTCAATGTTTGCTTCTTTGCTTTTTTTTTTTTTTTTTTTTTTTTTTGGTAAGTTTTCATTTTTTTTAAACTAAGATACACTGCAAAATAGAATGAATTTACCTGCAATTTTTCTCAGGAATACAATAGCAATGAAAGAAGACCTTGAAGGGATTAACAATGCCATTGCATATTTTTAAAAATATCTTCCTTCATTCATCAGATGTTTATTGAACACCGCTACATGCAATGTACTGTGAAAAGCACATACAGGCCACGAAGATAAATGAGTCTTTATCCTAAACCTGAAATACTTCAGTTTAATAAGCAGCATCAGACACAAACTCACCACAGTAAAATGTAATATGCAAAATGCTATGAAAACACAAAGGGAAGAGTAATTCATTATGCTATGAGCAAGGAGAAAGGAGTTTATGGGAGAGCAACAGTGAGGTGGAACTTACAGATGAACAGGAGATCATTGGAAGCAAATGGCAAAAGGCGTGTCTGGTACAGAGAACTTCAGGGGAAAGACCCAGGAACTGGGAGTGATTCGTGGTTTGGCAATACCAATTCTCCTGGCGCTCTGTGTGCGGGATCAATGGAGGGAGTTAAGGTGGCCAAATAAAACTTGCTCAGAGATCATCAAAGACCTTGCATGCTAGGCTATTATCTTCGTAAATTCTACCTTTCGAAACACATTTATTCATGTTGGTGTCTCCTGTCCTCGTTGGATTTGTTTTTCCTCTTAAACCTGTTAACTTTCAAGTCCCCTCAAACCTTATATACTACTCGAAAATTGATCCTCTCAAATAGATAAAACAATTTGCTCCGTTATATCAATTCTGTCACACCTAATTTATATTTTATGGGTCTCATAACATAGCTGCTTGTTTTTATAATCTCTGTAACGTGTACTATCATTATTCTAAAGCGTTATATAGATCGAGGGAAAATAACCAGTGCATTGAACATAATAGGCACTCAATACATATCTGAAAAGTAAAGTGATTCTCACTAATTCACATGTCACAGTTGTCCAAGCGATTTTGCAGAGGAGCACAAAATAAAATGCCTAAATTGTGATACTCATTCTCAGTATCTTTAAATCCAGACTTGTCTATTTCAGCTGTCCTTTTATCGGTTGCTTTTCCCTCCGTTTGCTTTATGGCTTGGCTAAGGCCAGCTGCTGTTCAAAGGTGTATGGATTAATGAAGCTTAATCTACCAAGCCCCTCACTTTTGCAAGAGTTCCTTTCTAGGCCTAGCGAATCGTTATAGCAATATACGCTCATGATCATATATTTTTGTACAATTTGCAAAAGTAAGATAATAATCACAATTGTTTAAGACATCTTCTTCATACTCGAATTTTCCATGTTTTACACTTTCCCTAACTCTATATGGTATTAGAGAGACTATGGCTGATATGAGTTGGCTGTTCACTTAGTTTGAATTTTGTGTTGCATATTTATATGATTCATAGTCTCTTATATTTTAGCTAGATTACAGCTAAACATCCAAGAACAGGAATAACTCTCAGAAATATTCCTAGCAACCGTCCAATGGCTTTGATGTTGCGAAGAGCAGGTGCAGGATGCGAGATCATACAGAACGGTGAACAGGTACTATAGTACCCAGCACCAGACGTATGCACTTAGTGGATCCCGTCAGTACGCACTTAGTGGGTCCTGTCAGTTATGTAAAGGTATTTAAGACCAATCACGTGGTAAGAAAATTTGAAAAACATTAAACCTTCATATGTATTTAAAACTTTATCTAACAAGTTATTCTTTACATGAACAACAATGCCAAACATTTACAAATTACTGGATGATTTTTTGAGACATTTGTTTGTCCTTTATTACGATAAAGAAGAATATCCTTTTCAAATACCAACCGCTCACCAGATTTCCATAGCTGTAATGCCCACTTCCATTTATTACAAAATGCCTATAACAATGACGCTTAAGAACATGTGATTATAATGTATTCTACTTTGAGCCTCAGCTATATTAGAGAAAATTAAGATAAATGGAGTGTGCCCTGGAATAGAAAATTTTGAAAAAAAAGTTTTCTATTTCATTAATCTTTTAAAAATATTGAATCTCCCTGTTCACTAACCTGAAAAGAAATCTAGTCTTTTCAAGTACACCTCATACAAAACCCTAATAAAGTTACTATAATCAGCAGGTATCCTTAGTTAACAGAGTGCCCATTACTACCCAGCTTCCTACACTTCCTCTCGTGTATCTGTTTTGTCTCCACCGGAAAAGATTTAATCCCTTGAGAGGCAGTATATTCCCTGTTATGATTTGAGATATTATTTTATTAAATTATTTGTTCATTAATTTTAATAGGATTGATTATAAATATATGAAATGATTGTGAAAGGGACTGGCACAGTCAGAAAAAAAAATCTACAAGCATAAATAAAGTGAGATTTTTACAAGTAAGCTGAAACATTAAAATAAAAATTCAATAGGAGGTACCATCAAAGTGGAAACAAATTTATTTGAAAACATCCAAAAAATAGTTTAAACAACATGGATATTTTTTAAATTTCACAGAATTGTAAATGAAAAATCTTAACAATGGATGTGAACAAATATTTCTATTAGGGAAATCCAGAATAAAATAACTGGATTATGAAATTGGAAAAAAAAATAGTAAACATGAAGCTGGTAAGACATCTTACCAGGCCAATATTATGGAGGGTCCTGAGTACCATACTGAAGTGTTTTTCTGGTATTTCTTTTTTGGAATAGTCATGCATCACCCGAAAATGAATATGTGTTCTGAGAAATTCATCCTTAAACAATTTCATCACTGCACAACAACATAAGAGTGTATTTACACAAATCTAGATGGTATAGCTTACTACACACCTAGGCTATATGGTATAACCGATTGCTTTTAGGTTCCGAACCTATTCAGCATGTTGCTGTACTGAATACTGGAGGGAATTATAAAACAATGGTACGTATATGTGCATAGAGACATCTAAGTGCAGAGAAGGTACAGTAAAAGTACAGCATAAGAGGTAAAAAATTGTACTTGACATAAACGGAGCTTGCCGGACTAGAGGTCTCTCTGAGTGGGTCAGTGAGTGAGTGGTGGGTTAATGTGAAGCCTACTACATTACTATACAAGACTGAAGATGTTATAAATACTGTACCCTTAGGCTAACATACATTTATTAAAAATATTTTTCTTTCTTTAGGAATAAATTAACTTTAGCTGGTTTTAACATTTCATTTTATAGATTTTTTAATTTTTTTAACTTTTTGACTCTTTTGTAATAAAACAGCTTGAAACAACAACACATTGTATAGCTGTACAGAATTGTTCAATAAGCTTTTTTAATATTTTAAATTTATTTCAATTTATTTATTACTTTTTAAATTTTTGTTAAAAACTAAGACACACAGACATTAGCCTACGCTGCACAGGATCAGGATCATCAATATCACTGTCTTCCACCTCCACATCTTATCCCACTGGAAGGTCTTCAGGGACAGTAATGCTCATGGAGCTGTCATCTCCTATAATAATGATGGAACTGCCTGAGGCTGTTTTGCAGTTAATTTTTTTTGTAAGTACAAAGAGTACATTCTAAAATAATAATATAAATCATAGTATAGTAAATAGACAAATCAGTAACATAGTTGTTTATCATCATTATCAAGTACTATTATACTGTACATAATTGTAAGTACTATAAACTTTTACTACTGGCAGTACAGTAGGCTTGCTTACACCAGCATAACCACAAACATGTGAGTAATGGGTTATGCTATGACATTGCAATACCTAAAATATCACTAGGCAATAGCAATTTTTCAGCTCCATTATAATCTTACAGGACCATAATCATGTAAGTGGTCCATCGTTGACTGAAACATTGTTATGTGGCATATGACTATATATGTGTATGCATATATGTATATGTAGGTTTACACTTACACACAAACATATGTAATACATATGCATACATCTGTATGCAATTGTACATTTAATTATATTTGTAATGTTGATTGTTGTTAGTCTATCAGGATTACATTTTCCTACCTCTTACTTTTCATTGTTATAAACCTAAGATAACAATTGTATAGCTTTCTTATACTTCATTTTTGTCCTCTAACTGAATTGCATTTTTTTCTTACTCTTTTTCTTAATTATGATTCATGAAAATTTGGATTTACTCATTGTTCTTGTTTGCACACAGGAATGATGCTCCTAAACCATTAAAGGTGAAAGCTGCTTACTGCACCCCATCCGTAGTTTAAATAATGCTTTTCTTCTGCAGGGTGGTTGTTTTAATATCTGGAAAACTTGGAGTTCTTTAATGAGATTTTAAATTCTATAGTACTGAATTACTTTTCATTGTGAAGGCAGATCAGCCTATCTCTTTCTCTTTTCAAATTTTATATGCAGCCTTATTCCACTTGGTTTTCCAACTTACTGACCATCCAGTTTCAAACTCATCTTATCCCACTGGAAGGTCTTCCTTTAGAGTTCATTTTAGAGTTATTTTGAAATGAGAACACAGGTTTTATTCTAGATTTTAATGACTGCTCAGAAAAATAAAATGCTTCATAGAAGAGAAAGTGATTCATTTCTATATATGGTACATGTGTGTGCAGATTAATATCTTGAATTAATAAATGGTAAAATTAAAGTTACATTATTTCCTAATACTATAGTTCCCTAAGACATGGATCCTTAATTAAAGAGACAAGTATATTTTTATTGTTATAGTTTATCTAACTATATTTATTATTTGGTGAGAAGATAACAAACAAAATTAATTTTGAGTTTGATAAAAGAATTAATGACTTTCATCTATTCCAGTTTCTCCATGAAGTTACATGATGGACAGGAAAAGGGAATTAAAACTTAATATGTAATGAAACAAAACAAAAACAAATTCTTAGGTTGGTATATGGAGGCTTGAGGTAACCCTGGAGAGACCAAAAAGATGAGCAATTAATTGTGCACTCATTGCCCCAGGTTGCAATCACCTTACATAAAAAATGCAAGAGAGATACACCATAAACCAATTATAATTCATATTCTAAATTCTTCCATTAAATACAATATCTAGTAACTTACCATTATCTTTATTTAATATTCAAAAAGCCAGTCTATTTCTTTTCTTTTCTGTTCTGTTCTTTTCTTGTCTTGTCTTGTCTTGTCTTGTCTTTTTTTCTTTCTTTTTCTTTTTTTCTTTATGAGACAGAGTCTTGCTGTCGCCCAGGCTGGAGTGCAGTGACAAGATCTCAGCTCACTGCAAACTCCGCCTCCTGGTTTCAAGCTATTCTCCTGCCTCAGTAGCTGGGACTACAGGCATGCACCACCATGCTTGGCTAACTTTTTTGTATTTTTAGTAGAGATGGCGTTTCACCATGTTTGTCAGGCTGGTCTCGAACTCTTGACCTCAAATGATCCCCACCGCCTGGGTCTCCCAAAGTGCTGGGATTACAGGCGTGAGCTGCTGCTCCCTGCCAAAAAGGCAGTCTATTTCTGAAATTATTATTATAATATTTTTATGTGCAAAAATTATTCCAGTAGAGAAGCAGACTACACAATCCAAGAGCTAATGTAATTTGTCATTTTTTTCTATGAGAAAAACAAATAATTTCTTTCTCAGTAATTAAGATTTTATATCAAAAATTTAAATAGTAAACACAACATTTTAAAAAGCTTTTGCACTGAAAACATTTATTTAATGTATATTCATTCTTCACTTCATTTTATTAAAATGTTTAAGGTCTTCTAGGATAAGCAAATCACATATCAAAACACGACAAAACTCTACTTTTATCCATAATACTTTTTAAAGTTTGTGTCACATAGTCTAACTAGGCTGTGTGGTCTAATTTAAAATTCATACCTTACCTATTATTTTTGATGGTTCCAAATTCTAAAATCTTACTAAATCTTTTTTTTATTTTTTTGACAGAGAGTCTGGAGTCTGACTGTGTTGCCCGGGTTGGAGTACAGTGGCACCATCTAGGCTCACTGCATTAGCCTCCTGGGTTCAAGAGACTGCTGTGCATCAGCCTCCTGAGGACCTGGGATTGGAGGCACACCACCCGGCCCAGCTACTGTTTGTATTTGTAATAGGGACAGGTTTCACCATGTTGGCCAAGCTGGTCTTGAACTCCTGACCTCAGGTGATCCGCCTGACTCAGCCTCCCAAAGTGCTGGGATTAAAGGCATGAGCTAAAGTCTTTCTAAATCTTAAACAACCCTTTTAAACTGGACTCTGTTTTTGTTCCCTACCTTGTTGGTTAAGTTTTTCTCAGAACCATCATATTAATATCTTTAAAACAAAATCAAGATCATGCACTACCAATGGTCAAAATCTAGCCATAGAGTGCTCCTTTTCACTAGACAAAAGGAGCACATAACACAATATACTTTTCTGTAGATTGTTCACTAATTTTTACTTAGGAAAACTGTGTCTTGACATTTCTTACTATTTCTGATGAAATCTTTCTCTTCTTGTCCTTACAGCATTTTGTGCCACTATTATCATGCTTACTTTAATTCTAATACTTAAAATCATAGAAACAAATGGCATTATGCTATTTTCAATAACTATTTTGTTTTCTAAATTAATTTTATACCTTAGGCAAACATCATATGTTCTCATTTATTTGTGGGATCGAAAAATCAAAACAGTTAGACTCATGAACACAGAGAGTAGAAGAATGGTTAATACAGGCTTGGAAGGCTGGTGGGAAATGTGGGGAGGAGTTGGGTATAAAAAAATAATAGAATGAATTAGAGCCCACTATTTGATAGCACAATAGCATGACTATAGTATAGTAATTGTGCATTTTAAAATCACTTAAAGAGTGTAATTTCTTTGTAACCCAATGGAAAAATGCTTGAGGAGATGGATGCCCCATTCTCCATGGTGTGCTTATTTCACATAGCGTGACCATATCAAAAAATGTCATGTACCCCATAAATACATACACCTCCTGTGGACCCACAAAAATTAAGAATATAAAATAAAGTATATTGTAATGTGTTTTCAACAGTCATCATTCAACATTCATTTGGCAACTCAGCAATAACAATTGACCAACTGAACAAATGTTAAGTATTAAGAGTTAGAAAAAAAATAAAATATTGGCCCACTTCTTGAAAAGCTCAGCTTGAGTTATGGCAGTCAGCCATTTAACCATATAATTATACCTCATTGTGATCCATGCTATAATAGAATATATAAAAATGGTTGTATTCACATTAAATCAGAAGGTATAAACTTTGTGGGAATTTTGGACTTCACCTATTGAAAAAAAAGCACAAAGCAGGACTAAAGAGTGAAAGTGACTTTTCGGACAGATAAAAGGGGAATAAAAAATTGGGGGAAGAATGACTAACATGAGCAACTATTCATTCTATTCATTGGGATAGAAAACTCCTCTCTACTAATATTTTCTTCAACAAATGAGGATTATAAGTTATTAAGTTATACCTATAAATAAAACAAAGGGAGCCAAGCTTCATTCATAAAATTTCTTGGCACATCTAAGATTATTTTAAAAGTGCTGCTGGTTCAAATATTTATGGTACATTCCTACTTTGCTAGCAACTGAGTGGTTAAGTCCCCTGGGTTCAGTATCTTCTCTCCTGAAAATGCACTGAGGTTCAAAATGACAAATTTTAGTGCTTCTCACTCCCCCTTTGATGCCATAAATTGACAATGTAGCCTCTGTTCTCATATGCATTCAACAAGCTGGTACAATAATATCCTTACATTTCACTTTTTACTCTAGAGGTTTTATCCTAAAAAGCAACTGTTGCAACTTTATAGCTTTGAAAAGGCATGTTGACAACTTCAGACTCATCATATTCTTTCTGCTGAATATGTGGCATTTTAATAATGAAAATAGATATATAGTAGGAATATAGATAGTGAATAAGAGAGAAGAGGATAGAAGAAATTGCATTCAACTGGAATATCACAAATGCCCCATTACTATTTTAGCATTGCATATTCAAATAAATAACTTCCATTTACCTTTGTTTTAAAACACCCAGGTAGGAAAGAATGAAAATTGTGTGAGTTAAAAAAACAAGCAAAAAACAGAATCAAATGATACAGCATCTTCCTCTCCAAGACACACAGAGAGCATTGCCGTCATCCATTTCACTACTACTAATATGTGCTCTGAGTCTGAAAAGTTAATTTTTCACTTCAAATATCAGCATTTCTAATTTCATTTTCAGTATCTGTTTTATCCCTTTATGGCTTCAGTTACAATAGGGGTTTTTGACAGTTGGGTCACATATGGAGTGCAACAGTCCTTGAACTGAATTTTTATGACTCATCTGAAGATTGACCATTCTCTGTCTTTGAACACTGCTGCTACCAAAAGTAGGACAAATACAGCTTTCGTTTTTAACTTTCATATGGTGTTTAACTTTGCTGTAAATTTCATTATGGAAAGAATAGGTATTGAAATAATGTCTTTTAACTTGAAATAGGTATTATTAAATGAAGCCAACATTGGATTAAATTCATTTGTAGCAAATAATGGTCATGGGAATATAAATACTTTTGAGTTCTATATTTGCATTTCCTAATGAATAAACTAAAATAAATATGTATTATTTATAAGACAATGCTGAGAATATTTGTCAATGACATTATATTTATCAATAAATCTTTTCCATGTAGTTAAATAGCCATAGTATTGAATTAAATTCCTGTTAATAAAACATAAACTACAATGTGAATAATTATTACTTTCTACTAGCATGAAGCAAATATATATTTTTAACTAAGATAGTTTAACGTTGAGGAAATCCTGTGAGTGGCAGCAAGAAACATGTGTGTGGACAAGAGAATCACATCAAAATTGGAGTGCATGGAAAACGAGGGCTGAACACACAACTCACACAATGCCTTTGATCGCTGTACATAAGCCAAGTTCTTATAATATCTTTTAAGTGTGATCCTATGCAATGTGCCAAATTCATGCTTACTTAGCCTAAACAGGTAACAGTATCCCCTAATTACACGTATTCAGAATAGTATCTCATCTTTTTTTGTACCATTTCTTTATGTAAAAGAATGTCATGATTAATGACAAAGTAAGCACTAATATAATAACCAAATATAATCAAGTCGTGGATTATTATGTGTTTTGTCTAAATATGCTGTCCATGTAACTTTGGAAATTATTTTTTTTAATTCTTAGTCTCAAATAAATAAATTTCTCCTTGAGATAGTACTGAATATTTTTACTATTCTAATTGAAACCCAGGAATACTCATGTGATGCTTACTTATTCGACAAATAAAAAATGATTATACATAGAAGAATATGCTTTCCCTAAAACATATAATATTTTCCAGGAAAAAGAAGAACAAGTTCTGGGTAACATTTCTGTTTTTCAAAATCATAGAAGTTGTTTATAACCTGTCTAATTTTTGGTTTAAAAGACCGAGAAAATTTAAGGACAAAATCTACCCAAATTAGAGATTTTCTTACAGTACTACAGATTGAATTAAAAACATGGTGGTGCAAATAGTTAAATAAAGAGATATTTCAATTTCATGTATAAGAAGAATTGTTATTGTCATTAGTTCTTTCCAATTTGATCCATAGTATCAGTACAAACCCGATAAAAATCCCAATGAGCTGTTTTGTGGATATTGACAAACTGGTACTAAAGCATACGTGAAAAGGCAAAATACCCAGAATAGCCAGCACAAGACTGAAAAGCACTAAGGTTGGTGGACTGACAATACACAACTTTGACTTATTTCCTATACCATATGTTGCAAAGATCAAGACAGTGTGGTTTTGGTAAAAGAATAGACGGAGCAATGGAACAGAATAGAAAGTCAAGAATTAAATTCACATAAATATACTCAACTGATCTTTCATAAAGAAACAAAGACAACACAACACAGCAAAGATACTTCTTTTAATCAATGGTGCTGAACAAGTAGAGATCCACATGTAAAAAATAAAAATAAATTTAATTAATCCAGACACATACTTTAATACCCTTAACCAAAAAAAAAAAAAAAAAAAAAAAAAAAAAAACGGATTGCAAGCCTAAAAATAAAATGTAAAACTATAAAACTCGCCGGGCGCAGTGGCTCACGCCTGCAATCCCAGCACTTTGGGAGGCCGAGACGGGCAGATCACGAGGTCAGGAGATCGAGACTATCCTGGCTAACACGGTGAAACCCCGTCTCTACTAAAATATACAAAAACTAGCCGGGCGAGGTGGCGGCGCCTGTGGTCCCAGCTCCTCGGGAGGCGGAGGCAGGAGAATGGCGGGAACCCGGGGGCGGAGCTTGCAGTGAACCAAGATGGCGCCGCTCACTCCAGCCTGGGCCACAGAGCCAGACTCCGTTTCAAAAACAAAAACAAAACAAAACAAAAACAAAAACAATAAAACTCTAGAAGATAACACAGGAGAAAAATCGATAATGACTTCCTGTTTTGTGATGACATTTTAGATATGACACCATAGGCACAATCCATGAAAAAACAATTGATAAGAGGGACATCATTAAAATTAAAAACAAACTCTGCTCTGAGAAAGAAACCATCAAGATAATAAATAGACAAGTCACAGAATAAGGGAAATATTCTAAATACATATCTGATAAAGTACTGTTTTCCAAAATGTATAACATGCTCCGGAAATTCAATAAGAAAAGAAACAATTTTATTAAACTAGGCCAAAGACCCACATACATATATGTACATATCTATATTATCTATCTATATCTATATATATCATCAAAAGATATATGCAGATGGAAAACAAACATAGAAAAACATGCTGTACATCATATGGCATCAGGGAAATGCAGATTTAAACAAGGAGATTCCAATACCTATCTATTAGAATAGCCAAAATCCAGCCAAATGCTGGCAAGGTGTGGAACAACAGTAGTTCTCATTTATTGCTTATAGAATGGAAAATGGTAGAGCTATTTTGAAGACAGTTTGGCTTCCTCTTAAATAACTAAACATACACTTACCACACATTCCAGCAATCATACTCCTTTATATTTACCCAAAGAGGTTAAAAACATATGTCCACTCAAAAGCTGCACATGGATGTTTATAGCAGCTTTGTTCATAACTGCCAAACTTGGAAGCAACCAAGATGCTCTTCAGTAGGTAAATAGAGAAATAAGCTGTGATATATTTAGGCAATAAAATGTTAGGCAATGCTAAAAAGAAATAAGCTATTAAGCCATGAAAAGACATGGGGAAAACTTAAATGGTTACTATTAAGTGAAAAAAGTCAATCTGAAAAAGTTACATATGATATGATTCCACCTACAGCTGACCTTTGAATAACATGGCATGGATTTAAACTGCGTGCGTCCACTTAGACAAAGAATTCATTTTCAAGCAAACGCAGATAGAAAATGCAATATTCAAGTGATGCTTTAGTATGCACAGATTTTGGTAAACAAGCTGTGTCCTGGAACCATTCCCCCATGCAAACCAAGAGATGACTGTATATGACATTCTGGACAAGGCAAAAACCATGGAGAGAGTAAAACAGTCAGGGATTTGCAGAGAGGGAGGAATGAATAGGTGAAGCATAGAGGAAATATGTGAAAGTACTGTGTAGAATAACAAAATGGTAGAAACATGTCAATACACGTTTGTGTAATCTCATAGGACATACAACACAAAGAGTGAACTTGAAGGTGAACTATGGACTCTGCGTGGCAATGATGGTTAATATAGGTTCATCAGTTGTAACATATTCCACTCTGGTTGGGGATATTGATAATTGCTGCGACTATGCATGTGTGGAGGTAAGAGGTTTATGGGAAATCTCTGTATCTTGCTCTCAATTTTGCTGTAAACCTGAAACTGCTCTAAACAAGTCTTTAGAAAGGCATATTTATTTTATGCTAAAAGTACAATATGTGTGTGTGTGTGTGTGTGTGTGTGTGTGTGTGTGTGTATCCTATTTTGAGCCATTTAAAGAAAAAAAGATAAGAGTGGCATGGCTTTTTCTAATATCTGCCAAGTATTTTTTTATGTTTCACTTATAACAAGTATCTTAGAGCATTTTCCAACAAACAAAACCTTATCTTCCACAGGGACTTAGTAGCAATAACAAAATAGCTTATCTTCAGTATGCTAGCCAGCTACACAGCTCTCTGCCTGCAAGGTGGTTTGGGTCACAATGAAAAATAGGCCTTAGTTAATTGGTTTCTCTGTAATAATAAATTAGTGTATTGATACCACTGTAAAATTTATATATCTAGAATGTCGATTGGAAACAAGCTCTTTCTAATCAAGTTTCAAAAGCAAGAATTTGTTTTAAAGACAGGAGAAGAGGATATAAAAATTGTTCTTAGTTGTTAGTGCTCCTGGTCACCCAAACCAGAGAGGAAGTAGCACAAATTTCCTCTCTGGAAGCCACTGGACTATCTCGATCTTGTTTAAGGCCTTGATTTGTGTGTGTGTATGTGCTCCTCACATTTCACCTCAGAGCAAGAAAATTGACATGTACACGTCTTCTGTTGGAACAAATAAATACATGAGGATATAGATGACCCAGAGTAGACCGTTGTTAATATAATACTATCATAGAGGCACCTGCAGTTGCAAAATCTATCTTTCAGATTTCTACTGATGGAGCTTTTTGGTCGAGAAGATGAGTCAACACAGATAAACTGAGCAAGAAAGTATATTGGTGCAATAATTAATTTTGTCATGGCATTGTTTGTGTTATACAGTACTCAGAAATAATTGTTATATGATTATAGAATTACAGAAGCTTAGGCTTGAGCCTCCAAAGCCTTAATGTGGCGCTGTCCTCAAAGGAAGAGGAGAGGTAGAAGAAACCTAACAGAGATAAAATCATGTGTAAATGCTTTCTCTTAAGAATATGAAGGTAAGGTACCATTGCTGCCACCTCCAGTGGTCAGGAGTCTAGCATGAGAACAGTAATACAAGCGCAAGGACATGTTATGTAAAGAAGACAGTGAATTTGAAATGAAGTCAGAAAACTGCCACAGAGACATGGAGTGAACTAAATTTCAGTTTGTGTCACTGTCTTTTGTTTTGTTTTGTTTTTATGCAAGAATCAGAGGAACTACGATGAGGACTAAGAAGCTCATGGATGGTAAAAAAGAGAGATAGTGAGTATCTTTTGAGAAATTCAGCTATGAGAAATTGAATGATAAAAGAAAGATAGAAAGTGTGGAAAGGGAAATGTGTGCACAGAGGTGTGTGGGTTTATATAGACATGAAACTCTTAAGAAAAAATGAGAGTTCCTAGACACAGGGAGGGGCACATCACTCACTGGGGATTGTCAGTGGATGGGGTCTAGGGGAGGGATAGCATTAGGAGAAATACCTAATATAGGTGATGGACTGATGGGTGCAGCAAACTACCATGGCATGTGTATATCTTTGTAACAAAACTGCACATTCTGTCCATGTACCCCAGAACTTAAAGCACAATTTAAAATAAAAAAAAAAAAGAAGGAAAATGCAAGCAATTCAAGGAATACTAGAGTGGGCAAAGTCTAGAGAATGTTGAAAGAGAGATAGTAATAAACAAAATGAGAACTTTAAAAATTGTATAAATTTAAGCGGTACGAGTGCAGTTTTGTTACATGGATATATTGCATAGTGGTGAGGTCTGGTACTTTTAAGGGAGAATGAATATTTAAGTTAAGATAGGGCCAGGCCTAAAAGGATATAAGGCTGGGGACCCCAAACAGTACATGGGCCCAATTGATTGCCTGTAAACAGAGCCCTCATTTTAATTCCTTTCACATCTCTTGGGAATAACTTTAAAGACAGAAATGCTAACTATTTTCTTAGCATGCATATTAGGAAAACAAAGATAGAGTGTCTTGAGAAAACTGACTCAGAAAGATTAAGATGAGGGAATAATTTCGATGGCTAAATGTGCAGGAGAAAGAAGGCCTCGTAGACTTTTCCACTATAAGGTTCATTTCCCATTGCTAGATATGTGTGAGATTTGAGGAAAGTATAATATAATAGTGGAGAATATGATCATGAGAATAGCCATGTGAAGAATACAAAACATAATCACATTATGCATGGCATTGATAATCTCAGTGAATTAGAAGCACTGTCACCTTGTGCTCTGCTCTGAACATCTGTGTCCACCCGGTTTATATGTTGAATTACCAATGTGCTGGTATTAAGAGGTGGGGCCTTTGGGGAGTGATAATACTATCAGGATGAAGCTCTCATGAATAGAATTAGTGTCCTCCTGGCCAGGCGTGGTAGCTCATGCTTGTAATCCCAGCACTTTGGGAGGCCTAGGCAGGCAGATCTCTTCAGGCTAGGAGTTCAAGACCAGCCTGGCCAACATGGCAAAAACCCGTTTCTCCTAAAAATGCAGAAATTAGCTGGACTTGATGATGCACGCCTGTAATCCCAGCTATTCGGGAGGCTGAGGCGGGAGAATCACTTGAACCTGGGAAGTGGAGCTTGCAGTGAGCCGAGATCACGCCACTGTACTCTACCCTGGGCAAGAGAGCAATACACTGTCAAAAACAAACAACAACAACAACAACAACAAAGCAAACAAACAGAAAACACTTGCCCTGCCCCTTTTACCGTATGAGGACACGGGTAGAATACATCATTTCTCAACCAGAAACCGGCCCTACCAGACACCAAATCTGCCAGCACCTTGATCTTGGATTTCCAAGCCTCCAAAACTGTGAGAAATAAATTTCAACTGTTTGCTAGCCACTCCATTTATGGTATTTTGTTATAGCAGTCTGAATGAACTAAGATACTAAGATACCTTATAAAGATCATGGCTCTGCCTCCAGATTTCGGCATTTGAAATGCAAGCCTACAGGTGCAGTCTCAGAGGTCCCAGCTCCCCTCTTCATTGCCTCTGCTTATTTCTACCAACTTAGCGTTTTGTGATATTAAATACTACATTTTTCTCTCAGCCTTCAGGGTGTTTCTCCAAGTAGTAAATTGGGAATATTTAAGTTATCTTCATGGTGATCCTTACCTATCAAAAAGTTTTTTTTAATACATGATAAATTAAATGATTTATTAACCAGAAATCAGTGTAAGGTTTAAAAGTCTTGACAGAAATGGTAACATTTTATCTTTTACGGTATTACAGAAACAATTTGCCTATCTCTGAAATTTCAGTGATTTTACCTACCATGTAAAAGGAGACAAATGAAGTGAATATTTATATTTGTTCCAAATAAAGCTTTATCTTGGGGCTGTAATCAGTAAATTATAAACTTATACATAAATGAGAACTACATAAAAACATTTGTAGTAAGAATTTCAGTTTTCAAAATTCCCATTTCTGCAGGTGTAATCTCAACCTCAAGTTTTACATATTAAGTTACAAAAACAGTTATTTCCTCACAAGACATTATATTCAGAAGAAACAAAATGACCCTGATAATATCTCTTCTATTTCTCCATTATCAGACTGATCTAGACCATAACAACAGGCCAGTTGCTATGGTCTGCAAGATTATCAGTGATGGAAAGTCTAACATCTTCCTTGAAATTCTAATTTAAATTTCACTAGCTTTCACCTAAATCATCTCTATGTATTATAATCTTGGTGAAGATGGAAAACAGTACATCAACAACTTCAATGCAATGGAGGACCAGAAATTGCCCGTTCCTTGCCCCCATTTGTCCTCACCTACCCCGCACACGCCATGAGTGTTACATCTAACTCTTTAGCATTCCTAACAGCACTATGCCCTTTCACTCTTTGTCTTTCTAGAGAGTGCTTTCTCTTTTTTTTCCACAACTACAATGTTTGCTCCATATTAATGATCAAAACTAAAGGTCATCCCTGCAAAAACATTTCTCTCTTATCCTGAGAGTCTTCCCCTTGTTCTTACTCATGCAACAGAGTAACACGTCTTGGAGTTGTTTGTTTAGATGCCAATCTTCCCCCATTAATTAGGGGTCATTTTATGACAGGAAGTCACTTTACCTAGAATCTAGCATGTCTCCCTGCAGATTAGTGAGGACTTAATAAGTGAATTAATGCACACTTCCATTCTCCCTAAACAATGACTTTTCAACTCCGTCTAAATCTGTAACTGTTTTTCCCTACTCACATAAATATTGCACAATATTTTTTTTAAAAACAGAGTATTCTGAACCTTTAGTTGAGTATAGCAAGCTTAAAGAAGGGAGAAAACGCAGTGAACTTTCAAATTTCATATGTTCGTTAGTTTAATTAATCACTTAAACATTATTTGTAATGAGCATTTTGCTATGCTTTATGTGGCTAGTGGTGAATAAAACAAAATCCTCACTTTGAGTTTGTCAAGTGGAGGAGGCAAACCAGAGAGAAGTAAAGAGTATTTTAAAAATGTGAAGCACATTAAAAGGAACAAACAATAAATTAAAATAAAAAATATGGGACACTAGCTGCAGTGGTGGATGCGTGGCTGGACCTATGTGCTCTGTGGAGCCCATGGGGGCTGGGGACAGGTGAGAGCCCTGCCCCCTACTGAGGTGGCTGAGGGGGAGCCCTGAGCTCCTGGGCACAGCTGCAGTTGCCCAGCTCGGCTCCAGACCCGGGCATCCCTGCACTGTCAGGGGCCCAGGAAGCCCCTAACCCCTGCATGCTGGAAAGTGCCTGCTCCCACTCCCTGGCCTCTACCCTCTCCCAGCACGCGCTCTGGGTCAGAGCTAAGTTGTGGCTGAGCCTGGACGCTGTTGGAACCCACCTGGGTGTGCACGTGCTCAGGGTGGTTCTGATACACCCACCCGCCGCCGCCTTAGCCCCCTCTGGACTTCAGGAGCACATGAGCATGGGAGGGGAGCTGGGAGTGCTGAGGGTGGCTCAGTACAGAACTGCAAGCGCCTCTTGGCATGGACAGCCTGGCTGCCATGTAAGCATGTTAAAGGCAGACAGGTTCCTAGGCAGGAATGAGAAAGTCCCCAGTGAAATCACACACCTTCAGGCCAGAGACAGCCTGAAGTCTGGCGGTGGGGCTGCTAGTTCTGGGCCAAGTGTGTAGCTCAGAGTCAGGACTTCATTGATGACCACTATCAATCAAATGGTGCTTTCTTCAGGTCCTCCCTGGCTGCCCAGGGACCAAACAGTACACACAATCTTCATTCTGAGCACATTAAAACCCCAGACCCAGCCAGACTGACACCAATTGGGATGACCTTCCTGTGGAAAGGAGCCTCCCACTTCGGGTCTCCTGAGAGCTATTGTGCTGCTCAGTGAAGCTGCTTTCTGCCTTGCTCACCCTCCAGTTGTCTGCATACCTCATTCTTCCTGGATATGAGGCAGGAACTTGGGCCCCTCCAAACGGCGGAAATGAAAGAGCCGTTAACACAAACGGGACTAAAACTTCACCCCGCTTGCCACATTGTGGACTGCAAGGAGAGAGGAGCTCTTACCCTCTGGGAGCCCAAACCTCGGGATGCCCCAATCCAGGGCTGTGACACACTGCAGCACCCTCTGGGGCTCCGCTCTTCCTAGTGCCTGAACGTTTGGGTGTCATCATGTTCCCCTTGTCCCGACATTGGTGCCCACAGTGGAAGCTGCTTGCAGTACGTCTGGTCCAGCCACAGCCTCACACAGAGCCAGCACCTGCGCCAGTGCCTGGAGCTGCCCATGCCACCACAGCTGGCCCGGCTGGCTGTGCACAGCGGCTGGATCCCACACTCACTCACTCACACGCCCTCAGAGAGGCACTCTGTGCCTGGCTCGCCCTTTGCAGGCGTGGGATCCGGGCAGGTAGCACAAGCTGAGCGCAGCCTGCCCGACCAAGTGGACAGAACAAGCTCAGCACGTGCAAGTGAAACACAAACATAGGTGCCACCAGCCACCGAGGTTTCTGCCTGGTGAAGCCACACCCTAAGGATCCCGTGACACAGGGAAACCTGTGAAGGTGGCAGTGATCTGTTTCTCTGTAGCATATTTCATCTCTAAACATGTTGTGAATGCTCATTAAATAATTACCAATAAATGAAGAAATGATTTCAGAATGTCTCATAAGTTTCACTTGGTGGAATTAATGATCATATCTAGACGGATATATAAATAACGATTTTTCTATGTACTTAGAAAGCTGTCCATCCAAAGAAGTCGATAAGACCAACTGTTACCCAGATCCTGGCATTTAATTCAAAATGGAATTCGGATAGGCCTGTCTTGGTTTATTCCTCCCAAAATATATCATCTTGCAATTCTTTTTCCATATGTGTAAGTTAAGCTTTGTGAACCCTTACTTCCATAGCAATGTATCCCCTTTTATAGGAAATGTTGGTCTTTATGACTTTAT
The DNA here is from genome assembly GCF_007565055.1 of Rhinopithecus roxellana. Lineage (NCBI taxonomy): Eukaryota > Metazoa > Chordata > Mammalia > Primates > Cercopithecidae > Rhinopithecus > Rhinopithecus roxellana. Next base: position 4,866,125 of record NC_044549.1, on the reverse strand, counting down.
TCATCTTACATATGACACAGGAAGAATATTAAATTATTTGTTGATACCGTCACAACAAATTCTATATGAGATTCTGGAGGTAACGTCTATGGATTCTGTGGAGAAGCAAAATTGATAAAGTAATTCTAACAATGATGAAAAAAAGAAATAGTTGGAAACCATATTCATTCTTCTTCCCTTTCCATATCCACTGAAATTGACCCCATATTTGCATTCACTTTATAAAACTGTTGACATAAATATAAATAAGTTATTGGGTGAGCCATTTAAAAATAATTTGTAACATAAGAAAAGAATGCGCTTACCCAAAACGATCGCTGATGAATTATATAAAGAGATACTTTGGGGAGTGTCACGTCTTATATTTCTTGCCTAATCCACACAGGTACCTTTTTCCTTATGCTATATAGCCTCCAGCTAGTTAGCTGGTATAGTGAATATAAGGAAACAGGTTCAGCTGTATCCCACATGTTGTTTTTATTTATGAAGCATCAATTTTTGTTAGGCACATCTCTCATTCATTCTTCAACAAGTATTTATTGAGCACCTGTAATATACCATGCATGAAAACAGCTCTAAAGTTCAACGGAGAGAGGATTTCCTCTTCTGATAGAGCTTGCACTCACACTAAATCTCTTACCCCATCTTTGCAGAATCCCTCTAACACAAGTATACATTATTCTTACCCTATCTCATTCAGCTCTTCATAAATGTCTGCTAAGTCATTTAAATAGAAAATAAAGTAGCAAGGATGTTTCATTAGGCTCTGTATTTGGAGGGTGACTGTCGCAGGTTGAGTTCAGTTTTCCACCGAATGTATGTGTTAATGTTGTAATGCCCACTACTTCAGAATGTGACTGGATTAGAAGACAGACACTTTAAACAGGTAATTAAATTAGTATAAGGCCAATAGAGTTGGCCCTAAACTGATTTGACTGATGTCCTTTTAAAAAGAGGAAATGTACAAACAGACAATGAGGGAAGACCATGTGAAAACACAGGGAGAAGACAGCCATTTAAAAGCCAAGGAAAGCGAGCTCAGAAGAAACCAACTCTAATTTCTGAAGAAATTCAGTCTAATTTCTAGTTTCCAGAAGGAGGACAGAAGGCATTCCTCTTAAGTCACTCACCTGTGATACTTTATTAAGACAGCCTAAGAAAACTAAGACCGTAGACTAAAAAAAATCTATGTCCTAATCTCCAAAACCTGTGAATGTGAGCTGATTTGGGAAAATTATTTTTGTTGATATAATTAAATTAAGAATCTCAAAATGAAATTCTTCTGGATAATGCACATATATCCTAAATGCAATGTGTTCTTAAAAAGAGAAGAGACACACAGAAAGAAGGAGGGGAAGGTTTTGTGAAAGTGGAAGCAGAGTTGGAGTTATGCAGCTACCAGATAAGGACTGATCAGCACCACCAAAAACCAGAAAAAGCAAGGAAGAATTCTCCTCTAAAGCCTTTAGAACAGTGGTCCCCACCCTTTTTGTCACCAGGGACTGGTTTCGTGGAAGAAGTGGGGGGTGGAGGGCTTGGGGATGAAATTGTTCTACCTCAGATGATCAGGCATTAGATCATAAGGAGTGTGCAACCTAGATCCCTCACATGCTCAGTTCACAATAGGGTTCATGCTCCTATGAGAATCTAATGCACCTGCTGATCTGACAGGAGGTGGAGCTCAGGCGGTCATCCTCTCTTGCCCACTGCTTACCTCCTTCTGTGAGGCCCAGTTCCTAATAGGCAACAGTCCAATACCAGCCTACTTGTCTAAGTCCCGGTGTCAGGGACCCCTGATTTAGAGGGAGTTTGGCCCGAATCATGCCTTGATTTGGAACTCTGACCTCCAGAACTATAAGATAATATTTTTCTCTTGTTTTAAGCCACCCAGTGTGTGATAATTTGTTACTGCAGCCCTAAAATAAGAAACCCTGAATTCTTCATCTGAAGAATGCCACTTCTGAATTCCAGAGCCTGAACACGTTACTACACTGAGCTCCCTGTACTTCCCTGCACCATACTTCCTCAGATTTCTAGAGAAAAGACCACAGGTGAATTGTTAAAATGTCAAAAGTGACTGTTGATTTTATATATACCTTCAAGCTTGACCCACTCGTGATTCTTCCTTTAAAAATAATTTGTGGACATTTTATTTCCTAATCTACTCTGTTATTTATATTAAATCTTGGTACTGTCATCTTTCCTACTGGCCAAAACCTCTAGTTTAGTCTAAACAAGAGATAAGTTTATTTTAAGTTAAATTAGATAAACAGTAACTTTTTAAAAATAACTATATCTGACTATGCAAATAGTCCCTCCTTCAGTATTTCCGATTCCCTCCACAACTTTGCCACATCAACTTTAATAGGATTTTACACTCTGGTATTGATTGTAATCTAGTATGAAAGAAAATAGACCCTAAATCTAGAGAAGACACCTTGAAGAAGCAAAGACATAAGACAAATGGATGTGAGGAGAAACTCAAACACAATTATTTGATCACGGCTCATGGTGCTCTGAAGAGACCTAGCACAGACATATAGAAGGGAAAGCAATTCTACTGAAAATCCAGCTCATTCCCTGTATCATGCACGTAAGAACTCTTGAGTCCAGACAGATGAAATGACTTGACTTTAGTTGTATATCTGTAAGTAGAAGAGAAGCTCCTGGTCCCCATTCCTTTTCCAGGAAGCAAAGCAAGACTTCTAGAATTCGAGGTTACCTTGCAGACAGAAGGGCTCTGATGGGACTGGTTGTAAGAAGTTTAGTGGGATGGCTTCATGTGATTCAGAGAGGGTACTCACCATCAGCACTCTGCTTAGTGGGGTGCTCTTTAATGAATCTGCTTCAGGAAGAACTACTTTAGCCAAGATTTTCTCTTATTTGAATGAGTAACAGGTGGCAGAAAAAAAACACACACACACACACACACACACAAATTATACATAAGAAGAACCGGGTGGTAATACTTTGCCACTAACTAGCTTTGCAACCAACTAGCTTTGTGACCAATTAGTTTTGCAACCAACTCGCTTTGCAAACAAGGTCTGATGACTTCATTTATCTGAGCATCAACTGACTTAATAATACCCACTCTGAAAGAGTTATGTAAATATTAGAGACATTCTAATAGTTGAGGAGAGTATGTAAACATATACAATAAATTATATCATTACATTTTATTTTTTAATCTAATTAAGGATTTTACTAGAGAATAAGCCACTGTCATAGTCCCAGACTCATGAAGAAACCAAAAAGTAGCAGGGGCTGAACTTCTATTTTGTCACTTCGAGTTTTTAAAGAGGTAAAACAAAGATGGTGATAAAAAGTTTCCCATCTCCCACTATTCTTACTATAAAACGTCTGACATTTCATGAGATTTTCTTGTGTAGTAAAGGTACACACAATCAGAAGCATAATTCTGATTACCTGGCTACCAGCTGCAATGCCAATGAATGGAAAGGTCCTTAAGAGTACACACAATCCAGGTCTCCCTTCTTACCTAGGAGGAGCCTTTTATATCAAAACTTGATACATGATATCTTGAGAAGATGACTGCATTGAGGCAGGAAGTAGGTCCTAGCAAGATTCCTGGAATATAAGTCGGGATGAAGAGAGGACAGAGCTGAGCAGAAGGTATGTCACGTAGCCGTCCAATGAGCTCATAAACTTACACTGGAATGTTCCTCACGAGTATGGCAGAATTGTCAGCCACCATCAACTGCAGGCATAGGCCAGTACAGCTTCTTCCCATGCCCCATGGTTTATCCAAACCCTCCAGAGTTTTATATTATATATTATATTATAGTGTGTGTATATATACATATATATACACACATATATACTGAGACTTTGATTCCTTTATGATTTAGTAGACTAATGTGGCTTTCTGCATATTATCTGCGGGCTCATTTTGAATACACATGACAGGACATGGTCTAGAATGAGCAAGTTGAGGGAAATAAATACATATAAAATTGACATGATGTAAAACCAGACTTCACTTTAATCTTTCACTTTTGCTGCTGATGAAATAAGATTCAGAGAAATCTAAAGCAGAGACGTGACCAGAACACAATGATTCTCACATCAGGTTCAGTGTGTGTTGTATTAGCTGACAGCAGACTCATTACCACATTTATGTCACTGAGGCACCTAACTATTTAGGGAGAACATAACTCCTTCTATTGTGATATAAGACATTATTAACAAGCATTGCTAAGAATCTTGGAGATTTAAATAAATGCACACCTTTCAAATTTTAAAAAACGTAAGACTATTATCTTTTGCTTTTCAGGTTTTTAGCATCCCTATGTTTATACTCCCTGTTTTTGTTTTTAGTCTGTTGCTAGAAATAAAAAGAAAATTTGTGGTCATCAGGCTGGAAAAAGGAAAGGCGCTGGTTTAAGACAATTTTTCTGTACTCCAAATAGGAAGTATAAATATAGGGCCACTGAAAACCAAAAGATAATAGTCTTACACTCACTAAAACAACCAATGTTGCATCCACTGAAACAACTAAGACAACTTGAAATAATTTATGCTTAAATGAAAATAATTTTGCTATTTTCTATAATGGCCTTTTTATATCTAAAATATAAACTCTAAATTCTATCTATTTAAATAAAATTTATTTAAATGTATACTCATCTTTTGTAAGCAAATTGGTAACATTATTTACACAATCAAATATGAAATTCAAAATATAATTTTATTAAATTTTTAAACCTTTATATTATAAATTTTTTGGTGTTTTTTGCTACTTAGGAACTTTACCAAGAGTGTCTGACAACAAAAAATATATTTGAACAGTATTAAAACAGTCAAAGCAGTAACAAGGTATGGAAAGACATTTCAATATAATTTCATTTGATGTACAATTTAAATTACTTGTGCACCAAACTTCAGTGACACGCGATTTACTCATGTAGCAAATCCACACATGTAGCTCTTGAACCTGAAATAAAAGTTGAAGCAGAAAAAAAAATTGTATTTATATTTACTCCAAAGTGGCAGTCATAAAAATTCAAATTATCACTTATTCTAAAATGGAAAACATAAATAAGTAAAACTGCCAGCAAACATAATTTTTTTAAATAAACAATTTGCCAAAAAGAAATATTGAACCCTGGAAATTTAAATTTGTAAGTTGTCTTTAAAACTCATATAATGATTTTAAAATATAAATAAATTTTAAAAGCCGAATATTTTTTTCTGCCATAGCTACTTTGTTTGAAATAATAATGATACAGTGTGTCAGCAGGCCAAAATTATAGAAAGAGCTGAAAATGATCATAGCATGAAGAAAATAATACTTTTATAGTTTATGTTTATAAACCTACGAATAAATTCTCATAAAAAGTGCAAGAGAGGAAGGGAACAAAAAAGTCTCAATGGAAAAATAAAATCTGTGTTTTCTGTTGAAAATAAATTAACAAGTCAAGGAATACCCAAGTCATGACTGCAATAAACATAAATGAAAATCTGTGCTTTTCATCTGTATTTACATCTTCCATGATCCAGAGTTCTTTGGTCCCCGAAGTTTTTATTACTGTTGTTTTTGCCACAAGGCGTTTTGGCCTCATTTAAATGATTTCCTGATTGACAGACTCAGCCATGGTTTGGAGAACATCACACAGCCCAGAGCATTAGGGGATTCCGTGAGCAGGTGTTCAACCTATTGCAGAGGATATTTCTTTTTATCAACCTCTAATCTTCCCACTTCAGAGTTTTTAAACAGATGTTTTAGACAGATTTTCTCCACTTTCCATGTTTCCATGGGGTTGTTTCTCACCTGCTTAATTGCTTCTTTGCCTAATAAAGAAAAACAAAAGGAACACAGAACACACATTCTAACATCCCCTATGAGAAGAAAGTTTCCTTTTTGATTTCTATACTTTTGTTTACTTTTCTTTTAAGGATGCCAAGTTAGTAATAGAGCTAAACTGAACTTGTCTCCTGGATGTTAGGACTCCTGAATACATAGATTACCTCCTGTGTCCCCAAGTTTGGCGTTCCCTCAGTGTTCACAGTTTCCTCAGTGCTACAGCTCTTTAACCTGCCTTTCCTTTGTCCAGCCTGACGACCACAAGGTTTCTTTTTGGTTCAAGTTCAGCAAAAGACTAAAAACAAACAAACAAACACAAAAACAAACAAACAACAGAAAAACAAGGAGCATAAATAAAAGGATGCTGAAAACCTGCTTTACAAAGTTGATAGGGTTCATCTGAAAGGAACAAAGGAATGGAATACTTAGGACAAAGGTAACTACATGTCATGTCTATTTGGGGTCTTCGTTTGATATTACATAGAAATAACATTTCTGTTTTTTTGTTTTGTTTTGTTTTGCTTTTTTGGTTTGGTTTGGTTTTTGACAGAGTCTTGCTCTGTCGCCAGGCTGGAGTGCAGTGTTGCAATCTTGGCTCACTGCAACCTATGCCTCCCAGGTTTAAGCGATTCTCCTGCCTTAGCCTCCTGACTAGCTGACTCTACAGGCATGTGCCACCATGCCCAGTTAATGTTTGTATTTTTAGTACAGATGGGGTTTCACCATGTTGGCCAGGATGGTCTCGATCTCTTGACCTCGTGATCCACCCTCCTCACCCTCCCAAAGTGCTGGGATTACAGGCGTAAACCATCAATAAATCACATTGCTAAATCACATTTCTATTGATGTCTGGCACACAGATAGAGTAGGTTTGACAGAACTTTGTATATATGTATATATATGTGTGTATATATATAAATACATAAAATATTTATATACATAAAGTTTATATAATGTTTATATATATAAATATGTATAAAAGATTTATGAAGTTATACATAAAAAAGTTTATATGTATTAGAGGCAGATTGGAATGCTAAATAGTACCTTTTCTCAATTGCTATGTCCCTGAAGTTGCAGTTTAAATATCTAAACTTTACAATATATCATTTAAATAAAGTGTATATCACACTTTTATACTTTAACACTAAAATATGCTAAGTATATATTTAAACTTAATTTTTATATTTTTAATGCTTCAGGGTTCTTTATACTTTTGTAAGTATATAAAGTTTATACCTATATAGAGTATGCATATATATAAATTCTCTGTGTATAAATTCACATATATAAGTACTCTGAGTATTTATAAACAAATGTAAGTATATAAGGATATATATACACACACACATATGGATATATATATATACACACACACATACATACATACATAGACCCAAACACACATACACACACACTCTAATATGACTGCTGGAGCAGCCATTCAAAGGCAAGAAGTAGCCAAGTATAATGAGCTTGAAGTCAGCAGAAATACCTTAGATGTACAAATAAGGTACTGATGCTGAGTGCAGTATAGTACTATCATCAACCTCTATCTCTACCCTAACCATATGAAAACCGACTATTATGTTTCTCTGCTGGACCCTACAAAAAGGTGTCTGAAAAATTCTTTTCAGGGACCCCAAAAATAGGAGCAATTGAATTTCTTTGAACTTTCTTTACTGCAAAGCTTTGTTACCATAAAGACTTTTATGCATGGGTATGTACTGAGTAGCTGGGATTACAGGCACCCGCCACCATGCCCGGCTACTTTTTGTATTTTTAGTAGAGACGGAGTTTCTCCATGTTGGGAAGGGTGGTATTTAACTGACCTCAGGTGATCTGCCCACCTCGGCCTCCCAAAGTGCTGGGATTACAGACGTGAGCCACTGCGCCTGGCCGCCTTTCCTGGATTTCTGTGTCCCTGAATTTGTAAATTTGATTTTGATTCTGAAATTAAATACAGTGAAATAAGAAGTGAAATGTGAGGCAGAACTGGTCTAGTGACGAGGCCAACAGCAGTGATTTTGTTTTCCCAAGCTGAGGATTGGAGATGGTGACAGGAACAACAGTGACATTTCTGTCCGATTTCCTCATGTGGTGTTGGTAGTATGCTTTCTGTGAGCTCATCCATGAATCTGCCTCTTAGCCTTTCTCATGATTCTGTAATCTAATTTATACCCTCGGGAATCACTCTATGCCTACATTTTCTAAAGAGGCACCAACGCTTTGAAACTGAACTCTGACAAATATATATAGTAAATGTATTTCCATCACTACCTACAGGCTGCCAAGGGATAGGAAAATTAGATTACATATGGTACAGGGAAACCAAAGTGGATTGAGCTATCACAGTAAGGAGAATATACAAATAAAAAAGAGAAATCAAATTTAACATGGGTACATGCCACAAAAAAACTTGTATACACACTAAATATGTAAGTTTTCTGAATGGAATGTTGTCTGTGGCTGTCTGGAGCCCACAAATGTTTCTTCCAGCCTCACTGGGGAGGAATTAAAATTGCCACCATTCATTGTTGGTATGTTAACAGGCATAGTATATTCTCCTTAATATGTACATCTCCTCATTCTCTTTGACTTCAATGACTCCTCCCTACTCTGTCAGCCAATTATACGTAAGCCACAACAAGCTCTCATGACCCAGCAGAAACTCTTCAATGTCAAGCTTAAAATCGTGATTTTCCTCTTCTTCTCATAATGATTCTTCAGGTTTATTGAACTTTATCTTTGACAATAATGCTTTTTGTAGTCATTGTTTTGCTTCTGCTGTTTTACCTCTCCTCCCTAGACTCCCGGGCTACCGTGCCTCCCTGCCCTTTACTTGTCTTCCTTTTTGGTGCCTATCATATAATCAGCTCTTTTCACCGTCGTCTTTGCTACGAGAAGGGCATATTTAGTTTGTTCAGGACAAATTGGCCTATCAAATGTGGAATGAGCGTTTATGGCATCATTGCAATAATTTTATTAATACACTTCTAGTTGGTTTGTTACAAGTCAACAAATTCTACTACTCTTTTCTCCAATCCTGAGAGAACACAGGTCTTTCTGTCTCCCTAAAGCAATCATGAATATCTTACGTGAGCTTTTCCCCTTCCTTTCTGTGTGAAAGTCAATATGACCATACATTCTGCCCTGCTTTTAAAGCTAATTTTTCATCATAGTACATGATTCTTTCTCCTTCATTTTCCTCTGGGATCTTCTTTTATCTTTTTAAAAAATCTTTCTCATTTATATTTGCAGTTGTTCAAATTCTATTGGCTTTTACATCCTAATATGTGTAAATAATTCCAAGACTTCATATTCCTGAAAAACAAGTAAAAAAAGGAGAAAACAAAGAATATTTAACACTCTCAATTTATAATAGGAATGTGACAATATTGAAAGATTACTCCGTAAGTAGCAAGTATGGTAGTTAAAGAGGAATGTCAATGAGACTGGAAAGGTAACTGGGACTCGAGTAAAGAGGAACTGGGACGGGGTAGAGGCAGGTGTATGGGCCCATATGAATGGGAAAGAGAGAGAAAATGAAAGAATAATGGCAACAGGACAGTAGAATGACAGTGTGCAGAGTGACAGGAATTGATGCTATGTGGCACAACACTTTGGCGGGAAAGAGAGTTATAGAGGGTTGTTTGGAAATTTTGCTTTTGTTTCTGTGAAGTAATTATATACATATTTGTTTTCTACTGGACACGACATGTATTTAAGACTGAATAAATGTTCTGCTATGTTTGAATTCCAAATAAATTGTATTTAGTACCAATGCAGTGATTCTTATACAATGACTTAGAGCTCATGATATCTTAGAAATTATCCTAATTCTAACATAATTTAATGCAATTACTGCTCTGATTAAATATATAACACGTTTCTATAAAAAATATACTTTAAGAAAGTGGAATTGTCACCATTTGGTGGGAATGGGGGTACGAATGATAGATGCTTCTTCTGTATATTGCCGGTTATAAGACAGTAAGCTTTATACTATCTTTTTTTTTTTTTTTTTTTTTTTTTTTTGAGACGGAGTCTCGCTCTGTCGCCCGGGCTGGAGTGCAGTGGCCGGATCTCAGCTCACTGCAAGCTCCGCCTCCCGGGTTCACGCCATTCTCCTGCCTCAGCCTCCCGAGTAGCTGGGACTACAGGCCCCCGCCACCTCACCCGGCTAGTTTTTTTTTTTTTTTGTATTTTTTTTAGTAGAGACGGGGTTTCACCGTGTTAGCCAGGATGGTCTCGATCTCCTGACCTTGTGATCCGCCCGTCTCGGCCTCCCAAAGTGCTGGGATTACAGGCTTGAGCCACCGCGCCCGGCCAGCTTTATACTATCATAAGATCAGTTAGAAAAAGCTGCTGCACCAAAATGGCAGCTTTTCATCTCAGTCTTTCAGTTACATGATTGAGAAGTTAATCCACGAAACTTCAGTAGTAGTACTGAAAAAAGTACGGTTTTAATTAAATAGAACGACTAAGCTGTACTTAGTCACTTAGTATGGTGACTATAGTTAATAATAACATATTGTATATTTGAAAATCACTATGGGAATATATCTTAAAGCTCTCACTGCAAAAATAATAAGTGTTTCAGGTAATAAATATATTAGTTAAGTTGATTTAACCATCTCACAATATTTACATGTACCAAACATAATTTTGTTGTCTTTGTTTGTATGTTCCTATGAAGGAATACCTGAGGCTGGGTAATTTTAAAGGTTTATCTGGCTCATGATTCTGCAGTTGTACAAGAATCATGGCACCAGCATCAGCATCTGGTTAGGGCCTCGGGCTGCTTCCACTTACAGCAGTAGGTAAAGAGAAGCTGGCAGGAGTAGATATCATGTGGACCAAGAGGAGGCAAGAGAGTCAGGGGCAGGTGCCAGGTTGTTTTTCTTTTTGAGACGGAGCCTTGCTCAGCCACCCAGGATGGAGTGCAGTGGTGCAATCTCTGCTCACTGCAACCACCATCTCCCAGGTTCAAGCGATTCTCCTCTCTCAGCCTCCTGAGTAGCTGGGATCACAGGCACCTGCCCTCATGCCCGGCTAATTTTTGTATTTTAGTAGGGTTGGGGTTTCACCATCTTGGCCAGGCTGGTCTTGAACTCCTGACCTTAAGTGATCCACCCACCTCGGCCTTCCAAAGTGTTAGGATTACAGCCATGAGTTACTGCGCCTGGCCCAGGTTCTTTTTAACAGGCGTCTCTCTCAGGAGCTAATGGAGTGAGAACTCACTCACTACCCTGAGAATGGCACCCAAGCCATTCATGAGGAATCTTCCTCCATGACCCAAATACCTCTCACTAGACCCCACCTCCAATAATGAGGATCAAATTTCAACTTGCTGTTGGAGGGACCAATATCTACACTGTAACAGTTGTACAAGATAAATGTATGCAATTTTCATTTATAAATTATATCGTAATCAAACAGTAGATTGGGATAAAAAGTGTACTTTCAAAAAGGTAGGAAACACAATTGGAAAGATAATTTAAGTGTAGCTAAAATTCTGTACTTTCTCATGCAGCAAGTGAAAGTTGTTGAATAATTTTTTTAGATGAGAGTAAATGGTAGCATGTATAAGTTGTGAAGATAATTTTCATTTTGGGGGACAAATATTCTCAAGAAAGGATAATTGATTAGAAACTCACCCTACAAGTTTAATTCAGAAATCTAAGAGCCTGAACTTCAGTGGCATTGTGAAGATGAAAAAGACAAACACATTGGAGATATTTCAGAGATAGAATAGTGATGTGAAAATTTATTGAATAAATCAAAGCAGAGTTGTAATCCGGAATGTAAATTTTGAAAATAAAGATGCCTTCACTCAAATGAAGTAATCTATGAAATGTTCCTGGGTCTAACTAAAGTTATTTCCCAAGTGTCAGGGAAATAAGTCAAAATAACTACAAATAGGACAGGTTACAAGAGCAAATGAATTAAAGGAAAGAGTGACATGATTGCTAATGGCTCCCATTAAGTCCTTGCTATTGGTGTAGTTGATAAAGTTACAGAAAAAAATACATTTAACCATGCTTTTATTTAATGAAATCATACTGAGCTTAGCACCATGTTATTAATTCGTGATATTAAGTAGATGAAATATGTCTCTTGAAATCTATGTCGGCTTTAAATCTTGCAGATGCATTGATGTGTAACTATACAGAATTAAATAGATGTCACCTAGAGAGAACTTGAGGTGTTTGTGATATGGAAACATCTTACATGGGAGAAAAATTATTGTTGAAACTTTTTCAGCTGGTTTGGTAAGTCTGTTTGGCAATTTGTATGAAAATACAAGTTTCATTCTATACAGATTATTTATTTTTATAATATTGACTTCAGAACACTTAAAATTGAATAATTTATAATAATCATAAGCATTACATTAATTTATAATAATTTATTAAATATGACTTCAATGTATAATTGAAGATATGGAGCAAGAGATAAATTCATTTGATACAATAAAGCCTGTGAAAAGAAATATATGCTGTTCCTAACAGAGATTTTTATTTCAAATAACAGGATTTTTATATCTTTCAAATTTTTCTCTTTAATTCTATAGGACACTTTTACCCAAACAACAGACTCCCCTATGACTTCTACCAGTTAGTATTGCTTGTTTATTTTGTTTTATTTTGCTGACAATGTAATGCATACTTTCAATGATTCTATACCTTCTTAAGCAATGTCCTCTGTAATCTGTATATAGACCAAGGTCTGTGCATGAAGGATCTTTCTAAGAAAGCACAGATCATTCTTATTTACATTTTATAACAAGTTCACATGATGTAGCAAACAATAGGAAAAGCTATGTTTTAAAATTATTTTCTTTTTTTTTTTTTTTTTGAGATGGCGTCTCGCTCTGTTGCCCAGGCTGGAGTGCAGTGGCCGGATCTCAGCTCACTGCAAGTTCCGCCTCCTGGGTTTACACCATTCTCCTGCCTCAGCCTCCCACGTAGCTGGGACTACAGGCGCCTGCCTCGTCGCCCGGCTAGTTTTTTTTTATTTTTTATTTTTTAGTAGAGACGGGGTTTCACCGGGTTAGCCAGGATGGTCTCGATCTCCTGACCTTGTGATCCGCCCGTCTCAGCCTCCCAAAGTGCTGGGATTACAGGCTTGAGCCACCGCGCCCGGCCTAAAATTATTTTCTATTTGTGTTTTAAAATCCTTAGAAAATCACTTAGGCATCATAAGGAAATTATTTGGTCTTCTAAAATTTTAATTTAAAAAGTAAACATCTTTTAATTTTTAAACAATGTTTTTGTAGAGAAAAAAAGATTCTGCATTTATCCGGAAGATAGCTTTCTACAGGTTAATGAGTTTCAACTACGAGATGATTAAAATGAGCTATATGCATCTCACTTATTGAGTTTATAAAGAAATGATGATAGGCTATTAAATATAATGATCATTAAAGCAAGTTCAAAATATAATGTTGCTTTTTTAACATACAGTGCTGTTTTGCCATATAGTAATTTGTGATAACTCTGTGAATCTTTGATGTCATAATTGGATCATCATTTTTATGACTATAATTACGAATATTTGAGGAGCTTTCTCTTTATGTATTGTACCTAGTAATTAGAAGCTTAACAATGATGTTTAAAAGAATAAAGTGGAAAAGGAAAAAGGTGGAAGTTCTAAAAACATGGCGTTGATATCTGCTTCTCAGTTAGAAATATAATAAGGAATTCATTCTGGTTAATATTATTGAATTTATCTTTCTTGGCCCTGATTAAGTATGAATGAGAATTTTAAAAATAACCTCCCATGGTTTGAATAAAATCAATGAAATTCACTGTAATAGAAAGAGACAAATCTTGAGTGAGATGTTTGAATAGATATTTTCTATATGATTGTTAAATGTTTCCAGGTTGAGTTCAGAGAAAAAGCTAATTACTTCCTTTATAATAATTATTTTTCTGAGAAAGAAAATATTCTTTTCAGGCACCCACAAAGGAAGCATTCATATATATTAATTACCAGAATGAAGGATTAATACAAAACAATTTTTTTCGTTATTCACTATGAACATAAGTGTAATTACCAGAAAGTAGAATTAGGGTCCTAGGAATCTTCTAGCGCAACCTCCCTCATTTTACAGGGGGAAGAGTATATTTCAGAAATGAAGAGTCATATTTAAAAACCATAGTGTGAGTATACTCTCCATTGGATTTCCCTGAAGCTGCAGAGCAAAGAATGAAGAAAACACTAAAAGCTCATTACATTATGTAACTATTTTAATCCATGTAAAGTAAGCTGATATAGTATCAAGTTTACAAGCATTCATTTTATGTCAGACATAGAAAACCCTTGTATTTTTAATTTATGTTTTTCTTGTAGCATAATATTGATTCTGTTTGTGTTATTTGCCTATCAAGCAAAGTTTGGTCAGCTATTTGACTAGAGCTAATATTGCTATTCTTCTGTACACGAAGTTTTCTATATAAAGTATCCTTATATGATGATTGTATTAGCTTTCTGTAGAGAAAGAGAACCAACTGAGAGGGAGGAGAGGACAGAAAGAGGGAGAGAGAGAAAGAGAGTGAGGGAAAGAGAAATTGCGATTGATTTTCAGAAACTGGCTCACAAGATTGTGTATGCTGGCAAGTCAAAAATTGGTGAGGCAGAAAACAGACTGGAAATTTGGACAGAATTTCTATTTTACATGCTGGAGACACTCAAGACGTTTTCTCTTAAGACCTTAAACTGGTTGGACGAGGCCTAACCACATTATGGAGGATGATCTGCTTTACATAAAGTCAAATAACTGTGCATGTTAATTACATTTACAAAATACCTTTACACCAATATTTAGACTAATGTCTAACCAAAAACCTAAGCAACATTGTCAAGCCAAATTGACAAATAAAATTAATCATCACAACGATTAGAGGACATAAGTGAAATATTTACAATGTTAGGCAACACTGCATGCTCAGGGAAATTAGAGTCAGTAAAAACTGAATGTTTATTAGGGCTCAGAACACTTGACCAGTTCAAGTTATTTTTCAGCAATAGGTGAAGCTGACTTTCAGCAAGTCTTTTATATTTGTAATTAAAATTTAATAAAATAAACCTTGTAAAGCAATTAGTTTCATTCTAGACATGTAATACATATTTAATTAATGAGAGCTATAATTAAAATGAAGTTTTTACATTCAGTCTATTGCATTCATAGTGCTATTTTTTCCATCTTATAGATAAGAGAAATGATATTCAGAAAGCATAAGTAAACTTGCAGAAAATCATAAAATAGAAGACCTTCTTGTATTTAGATCAGAAAATAGAGGAAACATTTTACAAGTAGACTTTAGAATGTCTAATAATACATGTGAACTGGAAAAATATTGCTACATAATAGAAAATAGTCTGAGACAGAATCAGTGTTAAGTGATATTGAAGCCAGGAACCAAACGGCAATATTCTTGAAACAGTATATTAAAGGGGCTTTTATGAGTACAATGTAAAAAAGACAGCATTTAAATGTATTAAAATAATCTGTAAGATTTTTTTCTTCAATTCTGAACAGCATATGTTGTTAAAAACTTGGCAAAAAATAATAAAAACACGCATGAGAAAATGAAATTATCAGTACTCTCATCCAACAGAGATTGCCACTATTAATTTTTACACATAGACACATTGTGTTTGCTTTTTCTGTAAACAATGTATTATAAACATTGCAAGAAACTAGTGTCTTTGGTTTTCTGACCACAGTCTAATAAGCATGATCATTTTGAATATTTTTAAGTCACAGAAATAGTAATCACACAACAAAGGAATTGCATTCATTTTATTTTTAACAATTCAGTGGGTTTAAATGGTAGCTCACTGTTATTTAATCTAATTTTGTACTAGTTAGATTATGAGAAAGACTGAACATTTTTCTTCTTTATTGGCCGTTTATATTCCTTATCTTGTGGATAGCCTGTCCAGAAGCTTTAGTCCCATCAAAACTCAAATAATTATCAGTCACACTTTCAATTTCCTAGGAAAAAAATATAAGTAAAATTATATATTGGCATAAACAATTTTAAATGTCCTGCATTTTCCTATTATAAAAGAGACTGATTTTCAGTGTAGGAAATTAAAAGAACATAAACCAGGGTGAAAAAGAAAGTTGAAAAAAGGCACAATTGCCATCTATTGTTGTACCATTCTGATAAACTGAATAATAATGGCTAATATGTTGTCTTTTATTGGTGTTTTTCACATACATATATGATTGCGTATTTCTGCAAATAGATGATACACAAATCAATGATCTTTCACATACGTCCTTGATACAAATTCTTCAAAGCAAACTCATATCTTCAAATTGTACGTCATGTTACTTTTCTACTTAAACTTCTCCAAACTTTATGCAAGATTTCCATGTATGGGTATACCACACTTTATTTATCCATCCACCTGTTAATGGAGAGTTGGTCCTGCCTTTTGAAGTCTATAATTTTGAAGTATATAATTTCATATTTTGAAATTTCTTCTAAGAAAATAATTCAATATGGATACAAAGTTTTATAAGTAAATGCATTGAAGAAACTTTTAACAGTTATTTATTGCCTATTATGTGCCAAACATTATGTTAGCCATTGGATTAAAAAAGTTAATGTCATTGACAAAATTTCTAAGTAACTCCACTGAGATTATACTCTAATGAGAGTGATAATCAATAACAAAAGAACATGTAAATATATACATATGTTTATGCATATTGTCATATCAAGGATTGTTTAGCACGACATATTTACATGTAATAAAATATATAAATATAATTATAAAAATAAAATGAATTAATAGCATTGATCAATCTCAAGATTATTATGCTGAGTAAAATAAGCCAGACAGCGAAATAAAATATTCTGTGTGGTACCATTTTGGTAAAATTATACAAAGCCAATTTAATCTATAGAGATAAGAAACAAATCTGAAGTTGCTTTTACCTAAAGACAAAAGAACAAATGGATTTTTAAAACTTTTTTAAATTTTTTGTTTTTTTCTTTTGGTTATGAGAATGAAAATATTTTTGTTTGTGCATAATTAATAAATTATCTTTGCCATTCTTTGTCTTTTTTTCCACGAGAGGGTTTTTTTTTCTTATTGATTGGCAGAGATTTTAGATTAAAAAATGCATATATCATGTATTTATTAAATATTTTAATAAATTATCTTTTACTTTTGATGCTTAAAATCTTACTGAAAGAAAGAAGTTTTTTGTTTTCTTGAGACAGAGTCTCGCTCTGTTGCCAGGCTGGAGTGCAGTGGTGCCATCTCGGCTCACTGCAACCTCCAGCTTCCTGTTTCAAGAGATTCTTCTGCCACAGCCTCCCTAGTAGCTGGGATTACAGCAGCACGAGCCACCATGCCCGGTTAAATTTTTGTATTTTTGGTAGAGACGGGGTTTCACCATGTTGGCCAGGATGGTCTCAATCTCCTGACATCGTGATCTGCCCACCTCGGCCTCCCAAAGTGCTGGGATTACAGGAGTGAACCACCACGCCTGGCCGAAATAAAGAAGTTTTACAGTCATAAAGTACCCATTCTGTTAAGCTCAACTCAATCCAACCCAATTTAATTCTTTTCATTCTTTGAGAAAATATTTATTACTTGCCTATGTTAGAGACTCAGTGAAAATATTATCCTTATTGCAAAATCTTAGTTTCCAAAGAAAAGAGCATGGATTATAATTATAAGCTGTATTCCGTTTTGGTTGATTTTCATTTTTCTTTTTGAAATCCAAACAAGATTCTTTATTACATTCAAAAAGGGGTTAAAAATGTAAGCAAAGGTTACGGTACATTTCAAGCATTCAAATTAATCAGTTTTTGTCAATCCATTAACATTTTTAAAATAAGCATTTTTATTATTTTACCTTTTGTTAAAATAATAGTTTTAGCTCTCCTTTGGTTCTGCTTAGGGGTTACTACATTGATCTTTAAAATCTTAGACTTTCATAAAAAGTGAAAGGTATGTAATTGGATCCTACTGACGCCAGTAACTCCAAAGACAAGAGTTCAATTTTGAGTTATTTTAGAAATGTCAGCGTGTAAACAGAATTGTGAGTAGTTGTATGCCTTTGGAATCCTCGCTTGCCTAAGAATGAGGAAATTTGTAAGTAAATGCACAATCATCTCTCTGTAAATTACCAGTACTCCACCAGCGGAGTGACCAGGCAGAATCAATTTGTAGTTGAGAGACTGTTCTTGGTTTCGCAGCAAATAAAAACGGCAATGTTTGAACACATTTACTAAATTATAAAGAAGACATCTTAAAATTTCAGTCTTCACTTGTCAATCAAAGGCAACCATATATTCTACCAATTCAAATTTTAAAATCTTTTTTATAATGCTAACATAGAACAAATGAATTACATGTTTAGGATGCTAAGGCAGAGACAGGAAGAAAGAGATCAAACTTGGTGAGATGTCCAAGTAGTGAGTTGTCACCATTGCATTGAGTGCTTGATGCAGAAATACTGTGAGTACAATAATCAGTAAGTTCACAGTCTAAAATAATTAATGTGAATTAGTTTTGCCTCCTATGTTAACTCTCATTATTTTTGTTTTCGACACTTTAAAAAATGTCCACACTTTTCCATGTTCATAAATCACGACAGCATTTGCTGTTACATTATTGCAGATAGGTAACCCTCTATATGAAAAGACTTTCATTCAAACCTGAATGTACGTTTTCTTGTCCAACATGTTAATTCTGTAACTTAAAACCCTTGTAATAGTCCACATGTTTTAGCTTTTACTTTTTGAAGTGCTAAAAAGCACTTCCCAAAACACACACACACACACGCTGCACATTCATGTGCATGTACATATGAACATGGAAAATGTTTCCATCTACTAAAGAAATACGAATTATCTTGGAGACAGAATCAGATATGCAATCATTATCAATCAAGTTATTTTCCTATGCATACTTTGGTGAAGACTGAGAGCTTTAGGCTGATAAACCAGATGAGGTAAAATTGTGATTCTTTAGAAAACATTGGTATAAATAGCTTACATAAAAGGACACAAGAGTGGAGAAATTCTAGTACTATTAAATGAAAGACATATTTTAAAAGGTCATATATTCATTCATTCATTCATTCATTCCATGTATTTTTTTTTTTTTTTTTTTTTTTGAGACGGAGTCTTGCTCTGCCACCCAGGCTGGAGTGAGTGGCCGGATCTCAGCTCACTGCAAGCTCCGCCTCCCGGGTTTACGCCATTCTCCTGCCTCAGCCTCCCGAGTAGCTGGGACTACAGGCGCCCGCCTCGTCGCCCGGCTAGCTTTTTGTATTTTTTAGTAGAGACGGGGTTTCACCGTATTAGCCAGGATGGTCTCGATCTCCTGACCTCGTGATCCGCCCGTCTCGGCCTCCCAAAGTGCTGGGATTACAGGCTTGAGCCACCGCGCCCGGCCATTACATGTATTTTTAACATCCTGTTTGTCAGTCTTGTTATCACACGTCTGTACTTTGCAGTATGGTAGCCACTAGCCACATGCAGCAATTAAGCACTTGCAACAATACAAAAGGATTGTGTTTACTTTAAGTAATTTTATGTAAAATTAAAACTAATGTTCTATTCAGTTATTGGAAAACATATATTTGGAACACCTTGACTATATGAATCCATTTTTCCAACTAAACTTTATAAAATCTAAAGGCAGATCAATTATATCTCTATGAAAATTTAACATCTTAATTAAGATGTGCTTAATGTATAATGAACACACCGACTTTAAACAAAAAGTACAAAAATAACATAAAACATCTCAATCATGATTCTTGTATTGATTAAATATTAAAGTAATAACTTGGATTTATTAGTTTAAATAATATTCTCAAAATTAATTTTACGTTTTTCCTTTTTACATTTTTAATGTGGGTATTAAATATTATAAAAGAATAAGTATTAAAAGAGTTAATGTTGGTAAAGAGCTTGATAATTTGCATCACATGGTTATTAATATTCATGAATTACACTAGGATCCCTCTTCTTTTAAAGGTAAAGAGGTATTTTCTTTTATAACCTGAAGGTTAACAGTAAAAAACCTGCCTAAAAGTGTTATCTTATTCTAGCATAACCTGGAGCCTATATTTATTTTTCATGAAGCCTTTAAATAAGAACAAGAATGTTTTATTAAAATGCATATGCAGAACTAATGTCTCAAGTGTTTTCAAACCCAGCTAAGAGAGTGGCACTAAATGCATTTTCTGTAGTGTCTTAATTCTTACAACAGCTCAATGAGGTGCGTGGCATTACCTAACTCTAATACACAGAAAAAGTAATTAACATGCCCAAAAGACACAGGTGCAGTCACTGAACAAATGTCTTTTGAGTATCCCCTTTGTCCTTGGACTGCTTAAGGCATATGAGTATCACCAACGAACAAACTCAATGCAGAATCCTGCCCATTTGGAGTTCTTTGTTTTTTCTCTAGATAGCAATTAAGAATTTAAAGCTAAACGTGCCTTAGTAAACTTCTCTGTCTTCTTTAAAATATATTATTCACATTAGTTTGGTGATTTGGGACTAGTAATTTAATACCTCAGCTCTTTATAGACTTAACCTCTAAAAAGATTAATAACAAAATTAATTTTAATACAAATACAACCATGCAGAATTTGGGGTAAAATATCACATGTAAACACCTCTATACTTACTATATATCTAATATATTTACTTTTTTAAATGTTCGTGTTATTTTATAACGATTCGTCATATGAAATAACATAGTTTACGATACACTGACATTCAGCTTGTCTGAATTTTATATTTTAGTACTAAGAGTATTATCTAATATTATAAAATTTGTACAATAAGTTTATTTGAGTAAGTTTGCTTTTATTTTTTGTTTTGACCTTAAATATTTTTGTTTATTATTTTCCCCAGTGGTACCTGCTCAAGACTAAAAGTTCATGAGGGCTTTTGATTAAAAACAAATAATGTTATCCTAAATAAAATTTTACAGTGCTGTGGGATGTCAGAATTAGACTGCCATTAACTTCACATAAATAAGGCTGCAAAGTAATATTCATTCAATCTAAAACTTTTGAAGTAGAAATTCAACAAATTAATTTAAAATATCATTTTGATTCATTACATTGTTTTACAACTTGTAAATTATAAATATTACAAAGGTTTACATGTATTCCAGTATATGAGGATAGTCACATCATAACAGATGTACTTGTAATGGCACTTTCATAATATAAACCCCTAAGTTTTTAAGCATGAAGTATGAGAATACATGAGAATACAGAAGAAAACCACATTTATTTTACCTATATGAGATAATTTCAAATGGAGCACAAATTTTAGTGCCTTTCATTACTGAAAATTTATCATAAATTTCAGATAATTTTGTTTTTATTTGGGAAGTCAAAGTGTTTTAATTGGTTTGCTTTCACATATAATCTAAGAAAATTCTCTGGATTTCCATTATATCAGGTATCAAACAAAGGGATGTTGATATCTTCAAGGGAGAAGTATTATTTTTTATATCTGCTTCATTTCTCTAACCATATATTTGTCCTATTGAAAGACATGCGGATTCAAATATATAAAATACAATTTGTCTCCTGTAGCCCTTATTTTAAGAAGTAAAAACCTTAAGAAAATCATGAACAAAATATTCTTAGGGAATTTTAAAGTAATGGTACTTAGAGTAACAGTTCAATAAAGTGATTGTATTATTCAAAGGAATATCATGATTTTTAATTGAGGAGCTAATAGTGGGTTTAAAAATATGCACAAAATGATTTTTTATGAAGCTCAAAAATAAAACCTAATACTCATCTTTGAATCTTGTAAGTCAACTTATTTAAAAAACAGATAATTAAAAAGCTTGCCAACAAAACTGGAATGTCGGATGCATGTTTCTAAATTAATAAATGAAATGTGGCCTACATATAATCAGAGTATGATGTAATGGTAAGAATTCAGTTATTCTAATGCTATAGAAAACAAACTTGGGAACAAGGGACTCACAACACCTTCCACAAATGACATTATACAAGAAATAATTCAGAAGCTGAAAATACATTGTTTTGTCTATTAATCGAGGTCTCTGATTGATTTAGCCTAATCTTATTTGGCCAAAAGACAAAAATAAAATGAGCAGTCTCTGGTTGAAAATGAAAGTAATCTGGCTACAGAGAAATCTTATCACTTCAGGAAGTGACTTGTGGTAATTTATTACATATGAAGAAATAAGTAGAAAAGAGTTGCTTTAAGGGCTTTGATATTTTATTGAAATTGATGTTTTTTCTTAAGAAACAAATGAGTAATAGCAGTGAGCCATTAGAAATTGCGACATGTTGTTTCCAGTTTTGATTTCCATAAGGATTTATTTTGCATACAATTATGCCCTGATGTCACAAAATGCTATTAATGGATATGAAAATGTTGTCATCAAAACCTCAACAACACGATGTGCCCTCAAACTTCATTTATATCTTGCTGTGAGTTGTACACTGCATGTTAATGCAATTCATTGTATGCACTAAATCTTAGTATATCAGCTCACATGGGATATACAAAATGTTAAAGAAGCTAAAAACAAAAGGAAAACTTTTCATATATAGAAGAGAAATTTCTTCTGTTCTGAAAAAATCAGAAACAACTGCCTAAAACATCCTGATGGTTGTATTATAAATGAAATCTTCTTTTGTTAGATAAAAGCTATAAAATCAGTATCCACTTCTGATCAATGCATACCGCATGGTGAAAACTGGGAATGATAGTAGGGTGTTCATACAATTTCACCAACCACTGAATTAATTTCATTAATTTATAAAAAATTAATTAATTTTCGCCAACCACTGAATTAATTCATTAATTAACTTTTTGTAAAAAGTCTGTCCTATGCCAAAGACAAAACACAACAGGAGGCAGTCATTTCATGTGACCAGTTTAGTATTCATCTGTAGTCAGATTTCCCTAATGTGACGTTAAGTTGTCTTTCTCTATCCAAAAAGAAATGTCGAATAAATCACAATGAATAAGAGGGAGATGTTGCAGGAGTTCAGAATTACTCCCAGTTCAAATATGAAAATCATTAAACAAACCATGGAATGAAACTGCATTTGTCTCTAGTAAAAGTTCTAATAAATTAAAATCAAAACATTAAATTTCTGAAGATTTGAATGAGAATGTGAAAGAAAAAACGCAAGAAAACTTATTTAAAGAATTCAGGCCAGGCGCGGTGGCTCACGCCTGTAATCCCAGCACTTTGGGAGGCCGAGACGGGCGGATCACGAGGTCAGGAGATCGAGACCATCCTGGCTAACACGGTGAAACCCCGTCTCTACTAAAAATAGAAAAAATGAGCCGGGCGTGGTGGCGGCGCCTGTGGTCCCAGCTCCTCGGGAGGCGGAGGCAGGAGAATGGCGGGAACCCGGGGGGCGGAGCTTGCAGGGAGCCAAGATGGCGCCGCTCACTCCAGCCCGGGCAATAGAGTGAGACTCCATCTCAAAAGAAGAAAAAAAAGAATTCAATAGACAATTCTAAGCAAAGAAAGATACGCTTATTAGAATTCAAAAGTAAACTCACAGGTAGTTATATTTATAGAGCTACATTATCATGTAAGAAAGCCAAGGAGTCATCAATGTTGTGATCATTTCTTGATGAGAAAACAAAAGCTGGGAGGTTCAAGGACCTGTGGGAGCTGACTGTCCATTGGTGAAGGAGCAAGGACGGAAGTATAGGTCTTGCAACCAAGATACTGTCTCATTAAATACTAGCATGTTAAGAGGAATGATGCAATAAAAAAGGTCTTTCCTCTTGTCATAGTATCACCCTGTTAACATGCTGGTAACTTAAAAGTGCTCTAGAGCGTTTTTTTCATGTGTCTATTGGCTGCGTAAATGTCTTCTTTTGAGAATTGTCTGTTCATATCCTTTGCCCACTTTTTGATGGTTTTTTTTTTCTTGTAAATTTGTTTGAGTTCCTAGAACATAAAGTATAATTAAAAAAAAAAGACATTTTCAGAAATAAAGTTAAAAAAAAAAAGAAAGAAAAATAGTGTTCCTGGGAAGGAATTTGAGAATACATTAATTATCATAAATTGTTAATTTTTTTCATTTCTGAAATATGGCCATCCTCTCTTGTGTGAACCTGGTTTCCCTCTCTTGTCTACTCAGTTAAATAGCACCCATCTGACGAAAAAAAAAAGTGCTCTAGAGATGTCTAAATAATTTGAGTTTTAATTGCATGGTAAGAGAACTGGGAATGTGATTCGGACTTCAGATTCCTAAGTTTTGCTTAGTGAAGTAGTATACACCATATGGTCACAGTGTTTGCACCATTTGTCTCATTTTTCTTATTATTGCAGCAATGAAGCCATATATATACAGCCTGTGTGTAAAGCAAGCAAACAAATAAATAAGTAAAAACATTAATTATCAGGTTTTTACTACTATTAGGCCTGAAGAAAATATTATATTATATTGCCTTTTTTCCTCATGAATTAAAGGTTTTTGTAAAAGAGTATGAGTAGTAAAAAACATTATTAATCCATCTATAGTCAATGTATATTTTACCTTAGCATTAATAAAGGATTAAAAAAGATACCTTGGATGAGGTAAAGCATTATTTATTATTCTAGATCCATTTTAAATCTGTGTAGTTTAAGAACAAAAAATCAAGTAATAGTTTACATCAATACTAAAAGAAAGGTCTGCAACTTTTTAAATTAAAATTATTAGAAAACAAACTCATCCACTTTTCAGCTGATTTTTTTTTTAGTTTCAGTTCTTTGTGTTAATAAAAAATAGTGTATTAAAATGACGAAGGAATGAAAAAGCCGTTCTGATTTAGAGTTACCACAATATGCAGTTGGTGATGCTTTGCACACAATTTAAAAATTGGTCAGAAATGATGCACCTAAGAAATGGATAAAATGGAGTTGATAAAACCTATAGACAATGCTGTGTCTCACTCTCTCTCATCTGCAAGTTGAATACCTGTGTCGTTTAACCTCCCAGCTTATATAGAATATATATTATATATCATCCCATAAACCAGACAATTATTTTAAAAAGTCAAGTAAAAGTTGATTTGTAGTTAAAAATTGACCACAAAAAAATTCTCTTTAAAGTTTCTAACACCACCTTCTAAATTCCAACATTAATGTATTTTCTTCTGAGTAATAATTTTTTATGCCTGAAGAACTTACAGAAAGCATCTAGATGTATGATGTCCAGAACCTTGAGCTGTTGAGAATTATGTTCTCTATCATGCCATATTTGGTCTGCAATCTTAGAAGGTATTTATTTTCCTTTGTTTATTTACCTCTTCTTGTTGACATATTTATGTATTTGTCCTTTAATTTATGGAATATCTCATTTCTTCTTGCACTTACATGTATCCATCCTACTTTTTGAAAGAAAAAGACAAATGACTTTTATGATAATGATAATGAATAAGTCCAGGATAAAGACATTGGTTAAAGAAGCAATGTAATTCTACGAAAAGATGTGGCTATTTCATCTGGTATTAACAAAAAGTGACTCATCGATAAAAATAGGAACACTTAGAGATGTCTTTTCATTTTTATTAACTTTTATTGGCATCTGCCTGTTAATATCCACTAAATATAGCATCCATTAAACATAGAATACGTTTCTTTTTACTTTTTACAATTACTATTCCTGACAACAATATCATTTAGCATCTAGGAATAAATATTAGTTGTAAATGCCAAATACAAGATGGATTTTGACTGCCTATCTCCTGTTACTGTCTCTTTTGTCATTTCTAAATCTTTTGTCATTTTAAATCTACTTGTCAGTTTGCATTTCACATGCATTATAATTCATGTTAGCACTTGGGATGCTCCTTGAAGCACACAGTTATTTCTCTTCACTCGCTTTTGTGTTTTTACAGCTAAGATGCTTACTAATTTGGGGGCACCTTGGACCAAACACTAGGTGTTAAGGACTTTTCTTTTACTTCCATTGAACAAAATCACTTTATTTGACTTAAATATTTAAAATATATTTTTGAGAATAAAAATTATCACTTGTGTATACAATGAAAACTTGTATATACAGTAAAATTACTTTATTCAACTTAATTATTTAAAATATAGTTTTGATAATAAAAATTAGCACTTGTATATACAGTGAACAGCTTTGTTAACTTAAAGGGAAGTAAAAACAAGGACAAAATGCTCTCTGGTAAATATTAAATAAGTGTCATTGCATTCATTTCTTTTTTAAAAGGTGATATTTGAATGCCAACTCTACACTACTGAAAATACGGTGTCGTAAGTACTGATCCTGACCAGAAAGAGCTTATTGTGTCACGGAGGCAAACATAATGACCTTACAACACTGAAAGGTGCATTCAATTTTGGAGCTACTGTGTGTAATGGGTAATGAAAAATTCGAAAAAGGAATCCCTAATTTAATTTGAAAAGGTTAGGAAAAATTTCACAGAGAACATGACATCTGAACCTTTCAAAGAAATGTATGAGTGTGAGAAGAATACAGTACATTGAAGGTTAGAAATTCCAAGTAGAATTAAATAGTCATTGCCAATCTTAGAGGGTACCATGTGTTTATGAAAATAAACAACTTCATTCAATTTGATTGTCACCTCTGGTGTGGCTACTCTGCTCAATGTTTCCTCTAAGTAGCCTATTGCCGCCTTTTATGTGGTGCAGTTTGATTTCTGCCTTGTGATTTTCTAGAGAACATGTTTGTTGAAGAAGCAGATTAAAGTAACTGAGTTAAACATTATAAATTCATAAAATACTTATTTAGAATTGCACAACAGAGAGAAAGAAAGAAAATAATCTTTTTTTAAAACAGAGACATCATTGGATAAAATGAAGCTAGTCACTGATGTAAATTAAGAATATAATAGAATGTTATGAGAATACATAAATTAGAATTTTTATGGTTATAACAAATGACACAAAATGTTATACTTGTGATTCCTTCTGAATCCTATTATGCATTGGAATTTCCTCTTTTGCATAGATTTTCTATCTTTTCAAATATTATCTCCACCTTTCCCTTATAAAATTCTTTTGTTGTGAGAGAGTAGAATAATCTGCCAATCAATGCATTGATATGGAAAAGGTCAAAAATTTTTCCATGAAAATGTTCAGTCATTGTGTTCTTTGTTCCTCAGATTCTTTTGAGCAACAACTAATTCAATTAAACCAACTCTAAAGCAGTGGATTGTCATAGATCATAACCTTTCAAAATGTCTGTGTGTTGTTCCTTAAATTCACCTTAGTTAGCATATTTTAATAGTATCACACAACAGAATATGATTAAGGAGTCTTGGGTTAAAAAAGCACGCTATGCTCCTGCCAATTACATAATAAAGGGAATGAGAAGGATGGCATTTCAAGACAGACAGAAATCAACACACTGAATAACACACAAACAGATCAAGAATTGATGGAGATAAGTACAAAAAGTGACAAATCAACCTAAAACGTTTATCATGTTGGCATCGTGATTCACCTTTATTTCTTCAGATACATTTAAAAGGAAAGGAATGTTATTGAGTGAGTAAAATAATCTCACATTTTAATAAACACAAGAAGCAAGAAAAACTAGTATCAGTATTTTAACTTCAAAACAGGTATATTTTCATTAGTGAATTATTTGGCACTTTAATTTGTTTCTACTAGTGGAAGATCATTTTTATCAGGGATCTATTATGTTAATTACATGTAGTGCTGGATTATCCTGAAATAAGTGGAGTTCCATAAGAAGACTGAAATGCTGTGAATACAATGTTGGTTTGAAAACTTTTCTGAAGCCTATAGTACCTTATTTTCAGTATAGTTTGAACAACAAATTTTTAAATAGAAATTGTATTTCTGAACTTTTGTGGTTATAAAACTTTATAATCACAATTTCTAACTTAATGTAAGTGGTATAAATCACATAGGTGAGAATTCAATGATACAGAAATTTTTGGAAAATTGAAAGACATCTCTTATTCATAATTTTTTTCAGTAAAATCCAAAATTTTGTAGTTCTATGTAGTTCTTCCCTAAATTTTACATATGGTTGTGTACACTTTGATATTTTTAAATTAGACCTAGTAGATGTGTTATGTTTATTTAATCATACCCATGTTTTGATTATTTTTTTACTGCAATAATTCAGCAATAAACATACTTCTTCTTAGAGTTTTTTCCCCCATGTTTTGAATTATTTACTTAGAATTTGTTCTCAGAAGAAAGATTTGATGGGAACTGCTGTATAGATTTGATGGGAACTGTACCCCAATATTAAATGGGATGCAGTTACTTGCTATTTTCCTTTCAATCACGTAATATTTTGATATATCTGTGATGACATTTGATTTATTTTATATGTGCATATGTATATATGTATATTTTATGTTATACATAATATAATACCATATATAATATTTAGTATTTTATAATAATAAATATATACATATTATTTTATAATAAATATATATAAATTATATTATTTTATAATAAATATGTAGACACATATGTAGACACATATAAATATGTGTGTCTACATATTTATTATACCATATTTCATTTTTATTTGAAAAAAGGCTTTATAAATAGGCTTGTTTATGTGTTGAACTGTATCACCTTAAAAGATATATTAAAGTCCTCACTCTTGGTATTTCACAGTATGACCTTAATTGGAAATAGGGTCTTTGCAGATGTGATTATGTCAAATGGGGTCATACTGCAGAAGGGTGATGTGTGTCCAAGAAGACAAGAGTTACAGAAACATGCAAATGTAGAACACCACGTAACAAGGGCAAAGACTGAAATACTGCAGCTGAAGTCTGTGGAATGCTAAAGATACTGACAAACCCCAGAAGTCTGAAAGGGGCAACACTAGAGATTTCAGAGGATGGCCCTACAAATCCTTGATTTCAGACTCTAGCATCTACAACGCTAAGACAATAAGTTTTTGGTTGTTTTAAGCTACCCGGTTTGTGGTACTTTGCTTCAGTAGCCCTGGGAAACCAATGTAAGGGTTGCCCATTTTTTCGGTCTACAGATCTTGTAGCTTGTCAGTATTGTAAAGTTTTATGAGAAATATTAATGTGCAATGTATCAATAATCTGAGGAAGTAAAAACATACTCCATTCTCATTCCCAAGTCTCCCACAGTATCCCTTTAAGAATTAATGAAACAATAATCAAATCCTTAATTAGCATGTTACAAAGCACCTATCACAGAAATCAAGGTATGTGTGGACTAAAGAAATCACCAGCATCATTAAGATCCTAATGAGCATTTCAGTTGAGAAAAATGAAGATAGTTTGTAGAGAAAACCACATAATTATGAACAACAAAGCAAGGTTTATTTGTAATATAATTAACGTGAGGAAAAAGAAACACTGAATCTCTAGCCATTAAAGACTCCTGAAAATGGCAGACTCATATGATCCCCTCAGCTGGACACAGCAAAAATAAATGAGAGGGTTTTATGGAGCATCCATAAGAGTTATTGCTGACCATACCCAGACATTTTCAGGGCTCCTGTGTAAAAATCTAGGAAATATAACGATTTCCATTTGCCCACGTGAGAGTTTAGTCATGGATGAGCCAGAGCATTTGCCAGGGTGACACTGCAGGGTATGAAAGCACCACAGATGGTAGTAGCTGAAGAGTTATGATGTAATCAGTTGGGAGATATAGCAAGAATCTCAGGAGGCTAGGTGCATAGGAGACAAATGTGTGCCTTCAGTTCAAATGATGTTCAACTCCCATGCTAGTATCAGGCATCGTCAAAGCCAAAGTAAACTGTTCTCTTCCTGTTACTTATAAGAGACATCCCGAAACCTTCTGGAACATTCCCCAAATTTCCATGCTTGGAGGAAACTTGGGCCTCCCAAGATGGTGAATCAGCTATGGAAAGCTGGCTGGAGTCTTAATCTGTCCTGCAGGTGTATATTAAATCAAGAATTGACCTGAGAAATTATAGGATTTAATTAGAAAAATAAATTGCAATCCATTAAATTTTTTTCTACTGAGGTTTTCAGTCTAAGTTGTGTACAGGCAATGAAGTCTTGGATTTGCAAAAGTGACTGAGCATGTAAATCAAGTTGGTATCATGGGTTAACTATTTCTTAAGGTAAGAAAAGAAATATTATTGAGTAAGATTAGTTTCCTTTATTGAACACAAGAGGTAGGGAAAAATAGTATCAATATTTTTAACTGGAGTATATTAATTATGGGCTATATTAATTATGTAGTAATTTTTAACACATTAGAAAATAGCTGTGACCTTTAACATAAATAACACACCTTTAATTCAATGGAAGTACCAACTTCTTTCCTACAGAACTCTGATAATTCAGAGAAATATGTGTTAAGTATAACAGATGTAGCAGGCCTACTTCTCAACTAACAGTTCTCTTTCCACTGGCAATTTTCTAGCTTTAATCTGAAATTAACGGCCTCTTTTTGGAGAGCTAAATTTTTTATTTAGTGGAGAAAGTGACTTCTTTTCTAGAAAACCCTATCATTCAAAATGTATCACCTCTTCAATAATGATATAAAACCAATATTTTCCTAGCAATTGAAATATTTCTTTTAATAAAAAAACTGACTCCCTTTTAACTCTTCTTTCAAAGTTGAGCTATTAGCAAGCTCTGAAATTGCTCAGTACCAGTACTCATTTTCTGGGGAAAAATCACATTTTCGTTGCTGAACTGTATTCAGAATCATCTGGAACAGCTGCAACTTTTGTATGAAATATTTAAATGCATATTTTTTTCTGGCTTAATGATTAACAAATGATTTATCTCTTGAAATTCTTAATTATAAAACTAATAAAGTTACTGTTTAAAATTTTCTGATTATGGTTTCACACTTACCCATAAAATACAGTGTCTCTGGTTACCAAATTACAAATATTATTTTTCTGAACAAGTATAATAACATTTTAACGACATACCCCTCCCTTTGGTACACTAAATAAACACATATTCATGTACCTTTAATAAAATAATTACCTTTAGTTTTCATCAGCTTCTACGCTTTTGAAATGTAGAATAGAAAACAATGTTTTATAACTGTATACATAGATAACCCATTTAAAAGATTAAAATATTTTTAAAAAATGTCCCTACAGAAGGCATAAATGTTTAAATGATGCACTATGTATTCAAATATGTGTTCAACTATCTCTCATACAATTGCAAAAATTATTTTGCAGTTTAAATAATGATCAATTTTTTTCTAACTCTCAGAAATATTATTTTTAAGTCTTTCTGTGTGCCGTGTTATAGGCATGCTTAAATCAGTGGGCAACGTTTTCTTATTCCAAGAATGTAACCTGGTTTTTATTGTAAATAGATGAAAATTTTCCTGTGTTATTGGAGAAATTCAGATGAATGGTGCCTGTGGCTATAAGTATCTTAAATATAAAAATATTCCTCAGAACATATTTGTGCCTTTTCATTCATGGTATCTGTTATTCTGAAAATTCTGTTTTATTTCTATACAAGTCTAATATTTACTGAACATTAAATTGATATAAACATTTATGTTGCTTGTATAGGAAACTATGGATCTTCACTATATAATGTAATTAACCTTCAAATAGATATTTTGTATGCAAAGTCTTTCATTTAAATTTTAAACTGCCTCTTACTCTAGTAAAAACAATTTCTAAGAAATATATATAAAATATTTGCTTTCATAAGTATAAAACAAATCTTCATATTTACTTGATGAAGTAAAGAAGACTATCAAGCCAAATATATTTTTTATGAAAAAAGCCCTGCAGAATTTGGAATATTTAGATATGGAAGATATTTCAATACAAACAGTATACAAATAAGGAGTAAGAAGAAGATAAAGGTCTCCAGTTATCATCTGATATGAATAGAAAATAAATAGATGGAGGTGTCAACTTCAATGATAAACACTGTGTTTCCTGACTGTCTAAGAAAAACTAGCTGTGTTTTAACCCTATGTTTACCTGCCTTATGATTATGTGTATTCCTTACTTTTGTAATTTTGCACTCCAACCATATGTAAGTCAGATGTAAGGGAGTAGCTAACTTCACTTTGATCTTTAATTTTTTTTGACGTTGTGTTCTTGAGATTTTTTTTTTAATTCAAATTATCATCAGATAGAGTTTAAACATCTTGAATTTACATTTAGATAGCCTGACCAATATTAGGCTTGGTGTTTGGCCTTGGAAACACATACTCCCTATAATGTATTGGATATTATGTATAAAGTAAACTATCAGGAAGGAGGGAACATACGTAATGGCAAGTTGAAATAAATCATGTAGCATGATGACAGTATTTGTAAAAGCAGCATCCTGCGTGTGACGCTCTTGTCATGCATATGTCTGATGTGGTTCTGGAGTGCATGATTGGTGAACTCGCCATGTCCCCTGTGTTTGGAGAGTAGTGAAGCATGACAGTCCATGTGCTATCGTAGCCTTTGTCTGTTATCCTTGATGACAGCATGATAGCATGTCTGGTTTTAACCATTCCCCTGAAGTAAGGCTAAATGGTTGTGATGTTTTTCCAATTTCCCACCAACCAATTCTTTGGGAACTTCACTTTTATTAACCCCAAAGGTCTCTCCATTTGTTTCATTCTCCCAAACAGTATCCAACTTTCAGAATTCAGCAAAATTGATGGGGCACAGCCTTCTACAATACACTTGTTTGTAAGATTTCCTTAAAAGCTTCAGCACTTAAGGAAAATCAATATTTCTTGATGTGGTTTTGTGGCTTTCTGTCTCTTAAACACTAAATTCAGCTTGATCCATTGCTATCAGTGGTTTAGAGTTATAGTTCAGCCATCTAGAAAGTTTTGAGTGTCTTGGTCCGTCATCTGCCATGAATTCACCCACATTGACAAGGTTAATGAGTTTTAATTTATATATATATATATATATAGGATATATATGTGTGTGTATAGGATATATATAATATATATATACACACACACATTACAAATAAATAATGAGTATCAAAGAAATGCTCTATTATATATAGCCACAATATGAAATGGAAAGCTAGCTTATTTATTAACAAAGCTAGTATTATCAGAGTTTTCCAGAAAAATATAATCAATAGGATATGCATATAAATTGATGAAGATGTATTATAAAGAACTGACTCACACTATTAAGGACTCCGGGAAGTCCAAAATCTACAGGGTGGGTCAGCAAACTGGAGACCCAGGAAGAGCTGATGTTCCAGTCCAAAAGACATTCTGCTGCAGAACCCACAAGAGCCAATGCTGCAGGTGAAAAACGAAGGCAGTCTGCTGAAGAATTCTCCTTCGCTCCTGGGTGGGCAGTCTTTCTTTTCTATTGAGACTTTCAGCCCACCTGAAGCCCACTCACATTGTGGAGAGCGATCTTCTTTACGCAAAGTCCACTAATGTAGGTGTTTATCCTATCCAGAAAACACCCTTGCAGAAACACCCAGAGTGAAGTTTGAACCAACATCTGAGCACCCTGTGTCCTAGCCAAGTTAACACATAAAATTAACCATGACCAAGCTCATTTTGATGTTGGTGGAATTTAAAGAAACCTGGACATACTTGGTAAATCTGTGTCATGAACACACCACTAGAATAACTGTATGGAAACTGGGGCCCCTCAAAAGAGGGAAACCACATTCCATCTCTGATGTTTCAGACATTGCTATGCCTACCCTGTGGAACTGAAGCCAAAGAAGTCAATTGGTATGGGAACAAGCAGTTGTCCTATTATTTAAACGTAAATACATAAATAAATGACTACCATGGTTCACAGAGAAGGCCATCGTATTTATGTATGGGGTGGGCCAAAGTTTCTGAATGTAATATGATGGACACATGCCTAGATTGCAGTAAGAGAAAGGTTTATTTTCAGAAAATTATAGCACAAGATGATACTTATATGAGAGAAGGACAACATTCTCTCCAAGTTTATACTTATTATCTGTCTCCCTGAGAGTCCAGTTTGCATGTCTCAGTGCTCAGCAAAATAGATAGAGGATTGCCAGGCAGAATACAAGTGGAACAGGTCAGGTTACTCCAACCCAGGTTGTAGCAAGAATGAGGTAATGGTCACGTCTTATAACTGGGTACATTACACAAACACTACAAAATCGAATTCGTGTGTATGTGTAAGAAAGTACTAAAAATTCAATGATGTCTTTATGTAATGGAATACCATCACTAAATAACATGCAGTGAGGTATATCTACGCATATAGGTATGGAACTATCTCCACATTATGTTTGGAGCTTTGAAAGAAAATTAATGTCATATTTGGTAAAAGGTAAAAGTAAAAAAATTCATATATACCCCAAAATAATAATAATTTAAATTGTTTTCTTTGTCTTCAGAAATCATACAGATAAAATTATTATATACTATTGCCATAAACGTTAACATTATAAATTCGTAAAAAAGACATCAATCAATATCAAAATGATATTGACACGATTTTTATGATACGCAATTTTGAAGTGACAAGTACAGAAACAATGTTACATAATTCAGGGTTATTGCTGTTGTTTTTATTGCTATATTTTGAGACGGAGTCTCATTCTGTCACCCAGGCTGGAGGCCAGTGGCCTGATGTTGGCTCACAGAAACCTGCATGTCCTGGGTTCCAGCGATTCTCATACCTCAGCCTCCTGAGTAGCTGGGTCTGCAGGCGTGCACCACCACACTTGGCTAATTTTTTGTATTTTTAATAGAGATGGGCTTTCACCATGTTGTCCAGCCTTGTCTCGAATTCCTGGCCTCAAGTGTTCCGCCTGTCTTTGCCTCCCAAAGTGCTGGGATTACAGGTGTAAGCCTCCACACCCAACCCATAATTTAGGTTTTGAAAGCCAGATTTCAAAATGTTTGACAAGTCGAGGAACAATTAATTAATTCATCTGCTAGATGATGTTTTAACAAAATAAGAAGTATGTTTTACTTGAATAATGTTAGAACTTTGATAAATTTATGGTGAAATGGATGTAAAAGTTTAGTTTAAAAGAACATACGTACATATTTTTCAAAAAATCTACTTTGAGTATGTTAGAGCTTATATCACTGAACAAAATTTTAATATAAATTATGTTATAATTTTCAAACAAAGAGAACATCAAATTGCACCTATTATACCCCGAAGTTTTATGTAACAATTTGTATTGATTGCCAGATATGCAAAATATATTATTAATATTCATCATTGCAATCATGGAATAAAAATCAATGGAACTTAGAATTCTAGATTTTTCAAACTTTCTTATTTCTTAGGATGAGTATAGTTGGTTATTTTGCTTAACTACTTGAACTGTCAATAAACTAATCTGTTTAAAAAATACAAGAAAAAATGCATCTTTCATGTTTATATCTGGATATTTGTGAGGGCCTTAAATGATGAAAGGCAAAGGGTTTTGAAATATTGTGAAGAATTATCAAATTAAAATTTGTATCCTTAGTAAGAACTAAAAATATGTGTCTATGCACCTAACACATAATATGTACTATTCACAGTCCATATATACACAAAGGAAAACAAAAACTTACCAAATGCCAACTACATGCCAATATTACTGGAGGCTCTTAGGACCCTATCAACTCATTTAATCCTAAGAGCAATCCATTGTTGAAAGCACAATTTAGTTCTTCCAATTATAGGTGATAAAACTGACACTACACATGTTGCAGAATAAACAGATGCCTAATTCATTATTTGCAGAAAGCCACGACACCGAGATTTAATCCCACTTATTTTATGAAAGTCATTGAAGCAGGAACTGATTTCTCAATAATAGCCTCATAAATATATGACTTTGAAATACTCTAAAAATATTCCAGGTGTAAATCACTGCTTGTAATACTGTTGTTTAAGAAGCTGTAATTTTTAAAAATGTTTACTGAAAACTTACTAGGAAGGAACATTGAAGGATAAAATATGAGTAAGAGAGAGTCTCTTTTCTGAAAAAGCTTACAATCTTGTGACCATTATTACTTTTATTCAGATAATTGTTTCTCAAAAGCTTTAGATGAGTAATGCGTAATGTCTTATATTACCTTTTTGTTGTTTTGAGGTTTAAGTAGGAAAACACTTGTCTAATCTTTTCATCAATGTTCTTAATTTACCTTTTCTACTTATTTGTGGTTTAACCTTCAAAAATTAATGTAATAATTTTACAGATCAGAAAGTGTAATGAAAAATAACTAAATTATTTTTAAGCAATTATTTTAAAAGGTAACACACGTCAGCATTAATCAATATGCTATTTTTGAAAAACAAATCTGAGTTATTAAACATAACAAAATATAGTAAAAACTTAACAAAACAATGGATATCATTTTATTTTTGCTTTCTTAAAATTTACACATAAATAAATATCAGGTTGAGTTTTTCACATACAACAGTTCTGGTCTATTTTAAAGAAACCGAAACAAGAAAAAATATAAGGGAGGTTGTTCTATTTATAAAGTTGATTTAGATCCCACAGGAAATTGATCGATATCGTCCATCTATGTTTTAATCCAGGACTACAAATCATCACAAAATTAGAAACATTTGTACACCTACTTACATTTGCTTTCTTTGTACAAATATTGTCTTCTATTTAATAAACTATTTTCAAATTTGTCTATTATCTTAGTCTGATAAACTTACATACCCTTTGTATAAATTTCAAAATATTACTTTGCTTATTATCAAGAAATTGCATGGAAGTGCTGCTTGCCTGGGAAAGGAGGAAACAGCACATGAAAGTGTGTTCCAGTGAACTGCCTTACTGTATTCTAAGTTGGTTTTACTATATTACAGCACTTTGTTCACTCTTCAATTTTTCTTCACTTGCTATTTTGTTACATTCCCTTTTTAAATACATGTCTCTTTTTATCCACATATTCAAGTGTATGCTATGTGTCTATTTGATTTGAACATCTGCTTCACATATTTCGTATAAGAATCCTGTAAGTACAAATTTAAAGAGTCTAACACTTGTTTTGTAGCTTAAAAGTAAATGTAAACTATCTTCTTGTTATAAATAAACTATTTTAAAACTTAACATTTGTCCATAAATCCCATTGTTTGGTTTATGATAACCTGAGAAGGCACAAGATCAATAAATCTTAGGAAATAGTCACATACTTTGTGAAATGTTCTCCATTCACAAGACCACAAGCAATTAAACACTGTGTTTTCAACCTATATATTTAATATTTCTATATTGGGGAAATTTGATTTAGTTTATCATTGAACTTCATATAGCAGTAGAAAATGACATTAAAATAGTATCATTTTATGGACCATACAAACTGTTATGTATCTATAAAAATTAAAAACAAAAACAAAAGCAAAAACAAAAAAGTAGAGATTGAAAATAACTATGCACTATTAGGCACATATTTTTGGGGATTAGCTCACTCATCCCCTAAATGAACACCTATAACTACTGTGACGGCAACCACTTATTGGACTTTTCAAGAGGGACTTCTCTGTGAAAGAATGATAATGTTTTTCATCCAGTCCCTAAACTTGGAAAGAAAATTAAGTCAAATATTCACAAGTGCCAACTTCAAAGCAAGTTTTCCATGGTAACCGTACCTCAAAAGCCGGTGGTTGCAGATTTTTGCCAATTAGCAACTCCAAAGGGTGCTATTAGTTCCTTCAGAAACATAAGGGACATGGTTTTCATCTGTGACTGCTGTTCCTCTTTTAGAGCTTGCCATGATAAAAGAGGGAATACGCAACAGCATACCATTTAATTCTTAATTATAATCATATAACTGGTTCTAACGAGAACAGTACATATTATGATGTAGTACTTTTCAATAAAGAATAATTGCCCTTGTTAAATCATCAGCATTAGCCCAGCAGACTGTGTTACACCAAATGCAAAAATCTAATCCACATTTAACATCTAGATTATGCACTTTTCTTAAATGTCTATCATCTAGGCTGTGAGCTAAAAATAAATGACACATACATAATAAAAAACTTTACCACGATGAACATGGCGACCTGGAATCGTCTAAGAATTCTTCATAACTGAACATTGACTACATGTTTGAATTGCAACTACATGAATATTCAACTTCCAATTTTTTTCATTTCTATTAATTTTCCTGGAATCTTATGAGATATCTTCTACAGATGATATTCTGTATTATTAAGTCAACCATAATTACAAAATTATTCTGATATATTAGTAGATTTGATTTTATGCAGCTGCAAGCAAACATAAAAATTTTTAACTTAAAAGCATTGTGTCTCTTTATTATTAGCAAAATTTAAAAGCAGTTTGCTTGTTTATTATCAGCAAAAATTCCCATTCAGTCAAATGACAAAAATAATCACATTGTTATAGGAATACCATTGGGGTATATTTAATGGCTTGGGCAACTCTGCAATAATAACAACTTAGACTTGCAAATATTAATGTTATTACAATGATGTAGTATTATGGCATAATTCTAAAATTAAGAAATTAAATAATTCTTACACTAGACTATTAATTGTAGATATTCAAAATTAAGGAGAAAAAAATTT
Source organism: Rhinopithecus roxellana (assembly GCF_007565055.1). NCBI lineage: Eukaryota > Metazoa > Chordata > Mammalia > Primates > Cercopithecidae > Rhinopithecus > Rhinopithecus roxellana. Next base: position 4,827,771 of record NC_044549.1, on the reverse strand, counting down.
CAAACTATTTTTTAAATCTCCTTCAAAAATTAGATCTCTATTGCTTTACCAAATATAGTTTTCTACTAAACTGCTCCATAAAATAACATAAATAACCTAGATTGAATACCAGTTATGAAGAAGCTCTTCTAATATGAGTTCTCAACCCAACAAACTGTTACAAATGAAATATGTGGAAAAGGCCTGTTAGTTTTCAAGTTCTGCTTTAATTAAGGCACAAACAGCATTTTCATCACATCCAAGATAAGCAAAATTGGGGAGTGGCAATTTTTACTGCACACTTTTAGCATTTTTATACTATGATGTATATGTACAAATATGAAGCATGTATAATTTCCCTTTTCTTAGAAGGTTGTAACTATAAATTGCCTTTAAAATTATTTCTTAGATTAGTGCTCCTGTAAATAGGTAACAGAGAGCACATAAATACCTCTGAGAAAAAAACAAAAGAAAAGATGTGAATAATAGGAGAAAAAAACTGGGAAAAAAATCTTTTTCAAGAACTATCATGTGCCAAAAGGAAAGGTGCTGATGATGCTAGGAAATCTCGTTATTCTGGAAAATCTATTGTGGAGGATATAAAATATCAAATACACTATAATATGTTTTAAACAAATCTAAATTTACTATTTAAAGAATTTTGATATTTTTATAGTTTTATATGCTCTGCCTGTTGCCTTTTCCCCAAAGAGAAAAGAGAATACTGTTTTTTTAACTGACAAGTAAAAATTGTATATTTTTATGGTGTTCAACATGCTGTTTTGATATACATATATGTTAAAGAATAGCTAAATCAAGATATTTCACAAATGTATTACTTCACATTATTTATTTTGTTATGATAACACTTCACAGCTACACTTTCAGCAATTTTAAAATATATAATATATTGCCATTACCTGTGGTTACTTTGACAAATAACAAATGTATTGAACTTATTTCTCCTGTCTAATTGAAATTTTGTGTCCTTTAGCCAATATCTCCACAATCCCAAAAGAGTATAGTCTTCAGAAAGTACCCCTATCTGAAGTAGACACAATATTGTAGGGATTAAAACATACATACAAGTTCCTATGCCCAGAATGTTATTGCCTAGGTTATCTTCCAGGGTTTTATAGTTTTAGGTTTTACATTTAAACCCTTAATACATCTTGAATTGATTTTTGTGTATTGTATAAGGAAGGGGTCCAGTTCCATCTTCTGCATATGGCTAACCAGTCATCCTAGCACCATTTATTGAATAGGGAGAGCTTTCCTCATCGCTTCTTTTTGTCAGTTTTGTCAAAGATCAGATGGTTGTAGGTGTGTGGCCTTATTTCTGTGTTCTCTGTTCTGTTCCATTGGTCTATGTGTCTGTTTTTGTACTAGTACTATGCTGTTTTGGTTACTGCAGCTCTGTAGTATAGTTTGAAGTCAGGTAACATAATGTCTTTAGCTTTATTCTTTTTGCTTAGGATTGCCTTGGCTATTTGGGTTCTTTTTAGTTCCAGATGAAACTTAAGATAGTTTTTTTTCTTTTTTTCCTAGTCTATAAAGAGTGTTCTTCATAGTTTGATAGGTACAGCATTGAATCTATAAATTGCTTTGGGCAGTATGGCCATTTTAATGATGTTGATTCTTCCAATACAAGAGCATAAAATGTAATTCTATTTGTTTATGTCATCTTTTATTTCTTTGAGCAGTATTTTGCAGTTCTCATTGTAGAGATCTTAAACCTCCCTGGTTAGCTGTAGTCCTAGGTATTTTATTTTTGTTGCAGTTGTGAATGGGATAATCTTCTTGATTTGGCTCTCAGCTTGGCTCTTGTTGGTGTATAGGAATGCTCATGATTTTTGCATGTTGAGTTTGTATGCTGAAACTTTGTTGAAGTTGTCAGCTGAAGGAGCTTTTAGGTCAAGACTATGGGGTTTTCTAAGTATAGAAACATGCCATCTGCAAACAAAAGTAGTCTGATTTTTCTCTCTTCATTTTGGATGCCCTTTCTTTCTTTCCCTTGCCTGATGGACCTGGCCATGGTATCCAATACTATATGGAAAAGGAGTGGTGAAAGAGGGCATCCTTGCTTTGTGCCAGTTTTCAAGGGGAATGCTTCCAGTTTTTGCTCACTCAATCTAATGTTGGCTGTGGGTTTGTCATAGAAAGCTCTTATTATTTTAAGGTTTGTTCCTTCAATACATAGTAGATTGATAGTTTTTAACGGAAGCTATGTTGGATTCTATCAAAAGCCTTTTCTGAATCTACGTGAGATGATTTTTATTTTTAGTTCTATTTAGTAATGAATCATATTTATTGATTTGCATATGTTGAACCAACCTTGCATCCCAGGCATAAAACCTACATGACCGTGATGGATTAGTTTTTCTATGTGCTGCTGGATTTGGTTTGCAAGTATTTTGTTGAGAATTTCTGCATCAATGTTCATCAAGAATATTGGCCTGAAGTTTTCTTTTAGTGTTATGTCTTTTCCAGGTTTTGGTATCAGGATAATGTTGGTCTCACACAATGAGTTGGGAAGGATTTCTTGGTTATCAATTTTTTTGTTGTAGCTTCAGTAAGAATGGTACCAGTTCTTCTTTGTACATCTGATAAAATTTGGCTGTGAATACATCTGATCCTGGACTTTTTTCAAATCGTCGAGCTATTTATTACAAATTCAATTTTGGAGCTCATTATTGGTTTGTTTAGGGAATCAATTTTTTCCTGGCTCACTCTTGGGAGACTGAATATCTCCAGAAATTTATTTATGTCCTCCAAATTTTCTAGTTTGTGTGCATGCAGGTGTTCATAGTAGTCCAGGCTGGCTATTTTTATTTCTGTGGGGTCAGTGGCAACATCTCCATTGTAATTTCTAATTGTGTTGATTTGGATCTTCTCTCTTTTCTTCTTTATTAGTCTACTAGTGGTCTATCTATCTTATTAAATTTTTTCCAAAAAAAAAAGCCCTGAATTTGTTGATCCAGGCAATACTGTTCATCTAGGCAAGACCATTCTGGACAAAGGAATTGGCACAGATTTTATGATGAAGATGCCAAAAGCAGTCACATCAAAATCAAAAATTGACAAGTGTAATCTAATTAAAGTTAAGAGATTGTGCCCGGTGTGGTGGCTCACACCTGTAATCCCAGTAATTTGGGAGGCCAAAGCAGGCAGATCACCTGAGGTCAGAAGTTTGAGCTCAGCCTGACCAACATGGAGAAACCCCATCTCTACTAAAAATACAAAATTAGCAGAGCATGGTGGTACGTGCCTATAATCTCAGCTACTTGGGAGGCTGAGGCAGAAGAATTGCTTGAACCCAGGAGGTGGAGGTTTTGGTGAGCCTGAGATCAAGCCATTATACTCCAGCATGGACAACAAGAGCAAAACATCATCTCAAAAATAAATAAATAAATAAATAAAGTCAAGAGCTTCTGCACAGCAAAGAAACTATCAACAGAGTAAATAAGCAACCAACAGAATGGGAGAAAATATTTGCAAACTATGCATCTGACAAAGGTCTAACATCAAGGATTTATAAGGAGAAATGTATAAGAAGAAACAAATACATAAGAACAAAACAACCCCAGTGGGCAAAAAACATGAACAGACATGTTTCAAAAGAAGACATACATGTGCCCAACAATCATATGAAAAAAAGCTCAAAATCACTGATCATTAGAAAAATGCAAATCATAACCACAATGAGATATCATCTCACAGCAGTCAGAATGGCTATTACTAAAAAGTAAATAACATGTTGAGGTTGAAAAGGAAAGAATCGTGATATCGGTGGGAATAAAAAGTAGTTTGACCACTGTTAAATGCAGTGTGACAATTCCTCAAAGAGCTAAAAACAGAACTACCAACTGACCCAGCAATCCCATTACTCAGTATATGCTCAAAGGGGTTTAAATCATTTTACTTTTATGGTAAAATGCACATGTATGCTCACTGCAGCACTTTTCACAACAGCAAAGACATAGAATCTACCTAAAAGCCCATCAATGGTAGACTAAATAAAGAAAATGTCATACATAAACATGATGGAATACTATGTAGCCATAAAAAATAATGAGATCATGTCCTTTGCAGGGACGTATATGGAGCTGGACACCATCATCCTTAGTAAACTAACACAGGAACAGAAAACTACTGCATGTTCGTACTTACAAGTAGAAGCTAAATAATAAGATCACAGAGACACTAACAAAAGACACTGGAGTGTGCTCGAGGGTGGAGGGTGGCAGCAGGGAGAGGAACAGGAAAAATAGCTATGAAGTATTAGGCTTAGTACTTGGGTGATAAAATAAGCTGTACGACAAACTCCTGTGACACAAGTTACCTATATAACAAACCTGTGAACTCTTGAACCTAAAAGTTTAAAAAATAAGATGAAAATAAGTTCAATTAAAAAAGAATCTGCCATTGCAGATTCATATTTATTTAGCTTTATTTGGCTTCAATAAGAAAAATAAAAGTATTTATTGCTTTTATAGCATAATAATCAGAATAGAATTTTCAGTGGTGACCCTCTTTTTACCTTATGCATGATGGATGTTTAATTGTATAAAAGTTATTAAAGGATTTATCCTAAAGGTAAAGCAGGAGAAATGACATAAAAAATAATTCTTTGAAAGTTCATTTTTACTTATAAGTGGGAGATGAACAATGAGCACACACGGACACAGGGAGGGGAGCAATACACACTGGGGCCTCTCAGAAGAGGAAGAGCATTAGAGAGAGAGCTAATGCAGGCTGGGCTGAATACCTAGGGGATGGGCTGATAGGTGCAGCAAACCATCATGGCCCATGGTTACCTATGTAACAAACCCCAGAACGTTAAATAAATAAACAAAAATAAAATTTAAGGAAAATAAGTTCATTTTTACTAAAGTGGTCAGAATGGACTAAGCAGGTATGGGTGTAGGACAGCAATTTAAACAGAAAATCCATTTAGGTGACAGTTAGTATGTTAGATGGCTTTGTATTTTTCTAAGTAAGTAATCGTCCTGACTTTGACTAAGTGGGTGCCATTGTGAAAGGAGATGAAGTGATAAATGTGACTGATATGTATGTGATGGTTAATTTTACATACCAACTTGACTGGACTCAGAAATGCCCAGATTACTGTTAACACATTATTTCTGAGTGTGTTTATGAGAATATTTTCAGAAGAGACTAGCATTTGAATCAGTGGACTAAGTAAAGAAGATCCCTCCTCACCAATGGGGGTAGATATCATCCCATCCATTAAGAGCTGAAATAGAACAAAAAGGCAGAAGAAGATTAAATTTGCTGTCTCTCTTCTGGGGATGAGACATCACATGCCCTTGGACATTGGACTTCTGGTTCTCAGACTTCCAGATTCTAGGATTTCCACCAGAGGACTCCCTCTATTGATTCCCTATCCTCAGACTGAGATAGAATAACACAACCAAACTTCCTGATTCTCCAGCTTGCAGACAGCAGATGGTGAGATTTCTTAGCCTTGATAGTCTTGTCAGAAAATTCTTGTAATAAATATGAATAATAAATATACATTGGTTCTGTTTCTCTGGTAAACCCTAACTAACACAATTTATGAACTAGATAGAATAGAATTGAGTATTAATTGGATGGGGTGCAGAAAAAGAGATTAGAAAGAGCTAGATATATGATCCTAATTTTCTACAATTAAAAATAGGTGGTCCTTGTATTTTGATAGGAATTGCATAGAATCTATAAATCGCTTTGGGTGGTTTGGTCATTTTAACAATATTAACCTTCCAATCCATGAACATAAAATATATTTCCGCTTTTTTTGTGTCCCCTTCTATTTATTTCATGGGAATTTTATCATTTTCCCTGTATAGATTTTTCACTTTTTTAATTAGATTGATGCTAGGCATTTTTTGTTTTTGTAGCTATTATAAATGGGATTACTTCTGTAATTTCTTTATATTGTTTCCTGTTGGCATATATAAATGCTGCTGATTTTTGTATGTTGACTTTGTATACTGCAACTTTACTGAATTTGTTTATCAGTTCTAAGAGTTTTTTGTAGAGTTTTTAGGTATTTTTAGTTATAAGATTATGTCATCTACAAAGAAGGCTAATTTGACTTCTTTGTTTCCAATTTGGATGGCTTTTACTTATTTATTTTGCCTATTGATCTGGCCAAGACTTCCAGTACTATACTGAAAAACAGCAATGAAAGTGGGCATCCTTGACATTCTTCATAGAAGTAGAAAAAATTCTAAAATTTATGTCAAATCACCAAAGATCATAAATAGCTAAAGCAAATCTTGAGCAAAAAGAACAAAGCTGAAGCATCATACAATCTAACATCAAACTTTATTACAAAGTTTTGGTAACCAAAACAGCATTGTACTTGCATAAAAACAGACACAAAGACCAATGGAACAAAAATAGAACAACCAACTCCTCTTCAACAAAGGTGCCAAGAACTTACAAAAGGATGTACTAGTCTGTTCTCATGTTTCTAATAAAGACATAACCAAGACTGAGTAATTTATAAAGGAAAGATGTTTAATTGTCTCACAGTTCCACACGGTTGGGAAGGCCTCACAATCGTGGTGGAAGGTGAATGAGGAACAAAGTCACGTCTTACATGGAGGCGAGCAAGAGAGCTTGTGTAGGGGAACTCCCATTTATGAAACCATCAGATTTCATAAAACTTATTCACTATGACAAGAACAGTATAGGAGAAACCACCCCCATGATTCAATTATCTCCACTTGTCCCTGCCCTTGACATGTAAGGATTGTTACAATTTAAGGTGAGATTTGGGTGGCAACACAGAGCCAAACCATATCATGGTGAAAAAAAAATAGTACTGGCAAAACAGGATAACTATATGCAGAAGAATAAAACTAAACCTGTTTCCCAAACATACACAAAAAACAAGTCAAAATAGGCTAAAGACTTGAATCTAAGACCTTAAACTATGAAACTACTAGAAAAAGAAAAAAAGACTGGAGAAATGCTTCAGGAGATTGGTCTGGCCAAGAATTTGTTGTAGAAGACCTCAAAATTCCAGGCAATCAGAGCAAAAATAGACAATTGAGACTACATCAAGGTAACAAGCTTCTGCATAGCAAGGGAGTAATAGATAAAGTGAAGAGGCAACCCACAGAAGGAGAAATACTTGCAACCTATTTGTCTGATAAAGCATCAATAACCAAAACATACAAGAAACTGAAACAATTAAACAGCAAAAAATAACAATGATAATATAATTTAAAAATAGGCAAAATATCTAAACAGACATCTCTGAAAAAATACACAAATAGCCAACAGGTATATGAAAAAAAATGCTCAATATCACTAATCATCAGAAAAATGCAAATCAAAACTACAATGTGATATCATCTCTCATTTAAGATGTCTTGTATCAAAAAGAGAGGCAATAACAGATTCCAGTTGAGAATGTATAGAAAGAAGAACTCGTATACACTGCTGGTGGGAATGTAAATAAATATAGCCACTATGGAGAACAGTACAGAAGTTCATCAAAAATTAAAAATGGATATGACCTAGCAATTGTACTACTGGGTATATATACAACGGAAAGAAAATCAATATATCAAAGATATATCTTCACTTCCATGGTCATTGCAATATTAGTACTATTCACAATAGTCAAGAAATAAAATCACCCTAAGTGGCCATCAAAAGATGAATGGATAAGGAAAATGGGGCATACATACACAATGGAATATTTTTCAGCCATAAGAATGAACAAAAATCTTTCATTTGCAGGAATATGGATGGAACTGGAGGCTACTACGTTAAGTAAAATAAGCCAAGCACAGAAAGACAGATTTTGCATTTCGTCATTCATATATGGCAGCTAAAAAAGTGGATCTCACGAAGGTAAAGAAGATTGTTGTCTACCAGAGCCCTGGAATAGGAGAGGAGAGGAGGGAAAACAAGAATAAACAAGAATAGACAAGAAAAATAAACAAGAAAAAACAAGAATAGAAATTGATTTATGTCGCAAAGGCCCGTGGCGGGTGTTGACGCGATGTGATTTCTGCCCAGTGCTCCGAATGTCAAAGTGAAGAAATTCAATGAAGCACGGGTAAATGGCGGGAGTAACTATGACTCTCTTAAGGTAGCCAAATGCCTCGTCATCTAATTAGTGACACGAATGAATGGATGAATGAGATTCCCACTGTCCCTACCTACTATCCAGCGAAACCACAGCCAAGGGAACGGGCTTGGCGGAATCAGTGGGGAAAGAAAACCCTGTTGGGCTTGACTCTAGTCTGGCACGGTGAAGAGACATCAGAGGTGTAGAATAAGTGGGAGGCCCCCGGTGCCCCCCGTCCCCTCGAGGGGGAGGGGCGGGGTCTGCCAGCCTTGCGGAAGAAACTGCATCAACTAACGAGCAAAATAACCAGTTAATATCATAATGGCAGGATCAAGTTCACACATAACAATATTAACCTTAAATGTAAATGGACTAAATGCTCCAATTAAAAGACACAGACTGGCAAACTGGATAAAGAGTCAAGACCCATCAGTCTGCTGTATTCAGGAGACCCATCTCACATGCAGAGACATACATAGGCTCAAAATAAAGGGATGGAGGAAGATCTACCAAGCAAATGGAAAACAAAAAAAGCAGGGGTTGCAATCCTAGTCTCTGATAAAACAGACTTTAAACCATCAAAGATCAAAAGAGACAAAGAAGGCCATTACATAATGGTAAAGGGATCAATTCAACAGGAAGAGCTAACTATCCTAAATATATATGCACCCAATACAAGAGCACCCAGATTCATAAAGCAAGTCCTTAGAGACTTACAAAGAGACTTAGACTCCCATACAATAATAATGGGAGACTTCAACACTCCACTGTCAACATTAGACAGATCAACGAGACAGAAAGTTGACAAGGTTATCTAGGAATTGAACTCATCTCTGCACCAAGCGGACCTAATAGACATCTATAGAACTCTCCACCCCAAATCAACAGAATATACATTCTTCTCAGCACCACATCACACTTACTCCAAAATTGACCACATAATTGGAAGTAAAGCACTCCTCAGCAAATGTAAAAGAACAGAAATTATAACAAACTGTCTCTCAGACCACAGTGCAATCAAACTAGAACTCTGGACTCAGAAACTCAATCAAAACCGCTCAACTACATGGAAACTGAACAACCTGCTCCTGAATGACTACTGGGTACATAACGAAATGAAAGCAGAAATAAAGATGTTCTTTGAAACCATTGAGAACAAAGATACAACATACCAGAATCTCTGGGACACATGTAAAGCAGTGTGTAGAGGGAAATTTATAGCACTAAATGCCCACAAGAGAAAGCAGGAAAGATCTAAAATTGACACTCTAACATCACAATGAAAAGAACTAGAGAGGCAAGAGCAAACACATTCAAAAGCTAGCAGAAGGCAAGAAATAACTAAGATCAGAGCAGACCTGAAGGAGATAGAGACACAAAAAACCCTCCAAAAAATCAATGAATCCAGGAGTTGGTTTTTTGAAAAGATCAACAAAATTGACAGACCGCTAGCAAGGCTAATAAAGAAGAAAAGAGAGAGGAATCAAATAGATGCAATAAAAAATGATAAAGGGAATTTCACCACTGACCCCACAGAAATACAAACTACCATCAGAGAATACTATAAACACCTCTATGCAAATCAACTGGAAAATCTAGAAGAAATGGATAATTTCCTGGACACTTACACTCTCCCAAGACTAAACCAGGAAGAAGTGGAATACCTGAATAGACCAATAGTAGACTCTGAAATTGAGGCAACAATTAATAACCTGCCCACCAAAAAAAGTCCAGGACCAGATGGATTCACAGCTGAATTCTACCAGAGGTACAGGAGGAGCTGGTACCATTCCTTCTGAAACTATTCCAATCAATAGAAAAAGAGGGAATCCTCCCTAATTCATTTTATGAGGCCAACATCATCCTGATACCAAAGCCTGGCAGAGACACAATAAAAAAAGAGAATTTTAGACCAATATCCCTGATGAACATCGATGCAAAAATCCTCAATAAAATACTGGCAAATCGGATTCAGCAGCACATCAAAAAGCTTATCCACTATGATCAAGTGGGCTTCATCCCTGGGATGCAAGGCTGGTTCAACATTCGCAAATCAATAAACGTAATCCAGCATATAAACAGAACCAAAGACAAGAACCACATGATTATCTCAATAGATGCAGAAAAGGCCTTTGACAAAATTCAACAGCCCTTCATGCTAAAAACGCTCAATAAATTCGGTATTGATGGAATGTACCTCAAAATAATAAGAGCTATTTATGACAAACCCACAGCTAATATCATACTGAATGGGCAAAAACTGGAAAAATTCCCTTTGAAAACTGGCACAAGACAGGGATGCCCTCTCTCACCACTCCTGTTCAACATAGTGTTGGAAGGTCTGGCTAGGGCAATCAGGCAAGAGAAAGAAATCAAGGGTATTCAGTTAGGAAAAGAAGAAGTCAAATTGTCCCTGTTTGCAGATGATATGATTGTATATTTAGAAAACCCCATTGTCTCAGCCCAAAATCTCCTTAAGCTGATAAGCAACTTCAGCAAAGTCTCAGGATACAAAATTAATGTGCAAAAATCACAAGCATTCTTATACACCAGTAACAGACAAGCAGAGAGCCAAGTCAGGAATGAACTTCCATTCACAATTGCTTCAAAGAGAATAAAATACCTAGGAATCCAACTTACAAGGGATGTAAAGGACCTCTTCAAGGAGAACTACAAACCACTTCTCAGTGAAATCAAAGAGGACACAAACAAATGGAAGAACATACCATGCTCATGGATAGGAAGAATCAATATCGTGAAAATGGCCATACTGCCCAAGGTTATTTATAGATTCAATGCCATCCCCATCAAGCTACCAATGAGTTTCTTCACAGAATTGGAAAAAACTTCTTTCAAGTTCATATGGAACCAAAAAAGAGCCCGCATTGCCAAGACAATCCTAAGTCAAAAGGACAAAGCTGGAGGCATCACGCTACCTGACTTCAAACTATACTACAAGGCTACAGTAACCAAAACAGCATGGTACTGGTACCAAAACAGAGATATAGACCAATGGAACAGAACAGAGTCCTCAGAAATAATACCACACATCTACAGCCATCTGATCTTTGACAAACCTGAGAGAAACAAGAAATGGGGAAAGGATTCCCTATTTAATAAATGGTGCTGGGAAAATTGGCTAGCCATAAGTAGAAAGCTGAAACTGGATCCTTTCCTTACTCCTTATACGAAGATTAATTCAAGGTGGATTAGAGACTTAAATGTTAGACCTAATACCATAAAAACCCTAGAAGAAAATCTAGGTACTACCATTCAGGACATAGGCATGGGCAAAGACTTCATGTCTAAAACACCAAAAGCAATGGCAGCAAAAGCCAAAATTGACAAATGGGATCTAATTAAACTAAAGAGCTTCTGCACAGCAAAAGAAACTACCATCAGAGTGAACAGGCAACCTACAGAACGGGAGAAAGTTTTTGCAATCTACTCATCCGACAAAGGGCTAATATCCAGAATCTACAAAGAACTCAAACAAATATACAATAAAAAAACAAACAACTCCATCAAAAAGTGGGCAAAGTATATGAACAGACATTTCTCAAAAGAAGACATTCATACAGCCAACAGACACATGAAAAAATGCTCATCATCACTGGCCATCAGAGAAATGCAAATCAAAACCACAATGAGATACCATCTCACACCAGTTAGAATGGCAATCATTAAAAAGTCAGGAAACAACAGGTGTTGGAGCGGATGTGGAGAAATAGGAACACTTTTACACTGTTGGTGGGATTGTAAACTAGTTCAACCGTTATGGAAAACAGTATGGCAATTCCTCAAGGATCTAGAACTAGATGTACCATATGACCCAGCCATCCCACTACTGGGTATATACCCAAAGGATTATAAATTATTCTACTACAAAGACACATGCACACGTATGTTTATTGCAGCACTATTCACAATAGCAAAGACTTGGAATCAACCCAAATGTCCATCGGTGACAGATTGGATTAAGAAAATGTGGCACATATACACCATGGAATACTATGCAGCCATAAAAAAGGATGAGTTTGCGTCCTTTGTAGGGACATGGATGCAGCTGGAAACCTTCATTCTTAGCAAACTATCACAAGAAGAGAAAACCAAACACCGCATGTTCTCACTCATAGGTGGGAACTGAACAATGAGATCACTTGGACTCGGGAAGGGGAACATCACACACTGGGGCCTATCATGGGGTGGGGGAGGGATTGCTTTGGGGAGTTATATATGATATAAATGATGAATTGATGGGTGCTGACGAGTTGATGGGTGCAGCACACCAACATGGCACAAGTATACATATGTAACAAACCTGCACGTTATGCACATGTACCCTAGAACTTAAAGTATAATAAAAATAAATAAAGAAAGAAAGAAAAGAAAAAAAAGAAATAAAAAAAAAGAAATTGATTTATGGCCACTGAACTGTAAATTTAAAAATGGCAAAGATGGTCAATTGTATATAAATATTATACCTCAATTAAAAAATTAAAAAATATATGGTCCTGCAATTTATTCATATCATCATTGGTAGAGATAAGGCCATAAAAGTAACCTGAGTATTTTTTGAGTTTGTATAAAGTGAATTTAAGATCACTATGGGTCATGACATGGAAATATTAATCTCATCAATGAAAATGTAAACCTGAAGGCTGTGACTGAATTAACTAAAAGTCCGTTTTGCTAAGAACAGCTGAGAGATTATTTTGCTAAGAAATTCTCTGTAGATAATGGAGAATCATGTTAATAAGCCAAAACAATGTTTTTACTGAAACTAGTCTCTCTAATTAAGTAGCAGAGAGTACATTACAAATCATTTCTCAGTCATGGAAGCAAAGGTCAGAACGAAATATGTTGAGCCATGAATAACAATATTGGAAGGAAGACATTGCCAATAACAACAAAGGAACATGAAGTCCGTATGTATTTTGTCTTTTCTTTTGTTGATGACGATTTTTTTAGATGGGGCTCAAACTGCTTTAATATGTAGGAAACCTGTAATTACTTTAATGAGGAAGAGTTGATAAAGAATTGAAGTTGAGAATTCTAAAGAAGGGACTGCCCAAAGCACCACTGTACTTGAGAAAGTAACAAAATTAAAAGCATGAGCAGGTGCAAGACAGATTTTAGTTTGAGTAACAGATGCTAAAATGTTTTTATTAAATGTCTTCATTTTGTTCTCAGAAGTTGAAGACAAAGTCATCTTTAAGAGGAAGAAGATATGCAAGAAGTTTGGAGAAGAATGGAGATTACTTATTATAGCCACTCTAAAGATTCATTTATATATATGAAAAGGAATAAAATATTATAATTGCAATGTTATATTTAGGTTCCAGGGAGGAGTCTGGATCATCACTTTATATTGCTATAAATCTTCCTAGATCTGCAGTTTTCTTAAGCTGTGTTTGAGAATAAAATGGATACCATACTCCTCAGTGCCAACTTGTAGAACTATTCCTGCCCCCAGCTCTTATGCACTGGGGCAGAATTTTGGCCCAGAATAGGCATAGCAGAAAGCTCCACAGTTATGCCCTAGAAGACTGTCTTTATTTGGAAAAGAACATGCAGAAATGTGTGCTGTAGAGTATTGTCAAAATAACTCCACGATATTCACAGAAATAAGCAAAAGTAATAGAGCAGTCAGAACTGTAACAGAAAGAATCAGGGAAAGAAACCGATAAGAAGAGCCTTCCTGGGACCCTCCTAAATGGCCTAACCCAATCCTGGAGGTTAGGGAGGCTTTTCATGCACAAGGCTATACTCATTCAGGAGCGATCAGAGCAGGACAGACTTAATATATTCCTCGTGATACACATAGATCCATCAACAGGGGGCAGGATGCTCAATGGCAAGAAGAGCATAGAAATAAACACACAATTAAACACTGGCTGAACAGTAAGCTACTCTGACCCAAAGGTAACATCTAGGAATCCAAGATTAAACGTAAAATTGCATTTCCTTTTAAAAGTCTAGAAAACTGTGTGGATGCTTAAGCCTGTGCCCTATCAGGAGTGATCAAGGAGGAAGAACCTAACTTATTTTGAAGCAAAAACATAAATTCCTTGTACTATGACAGCAAATTTCAAGAGACACATAAATTAAATAGCAAAGAGTAAATTTACATGAGCAAAGAATCTGAAGCCCAGCCACTGTTGTAATCCAAATGTCTGCATTCTCCCAAAATTCATGTTAAAATCTTATTCTTCAAGGTGATGGTGCTAGGGGTGAGGCCTTTTGGGAGATCATTATGCCCTGAGGGAAGAACTCTGATGAATGAGATTAGTACTCTTATAAAACAAGCTTCAGGGAGCTCGTTCACCCCTTTCACTATGTATGGACACAGTGAGAAGATGCTGCTCTGAAAGTTAAGAACTGGGATTTTACTGGACACTGCATCTGATAGTACCTTGTTCTTCGACTTTCCAGCCTTTAGAGCTGTGAAAATAAATTTATGCGGTTTAAAGCCACACCGTTTATGGTATTTTGTAGTAGCAGCCCAAACAGACTAAGACAACCTTTGTCCAGTAAGTGGCTTATGTTAACCCAGGTAAGAAACTTAGGTAACCAGAGAAAAAGTTGAAAACAAAACAAAACAAAAAAATCTTAGTAGAAACATCAGAGGCTGTGCAGCGCAAAAAGAATAAACATTACAGAATTAGTTCAGATAAGTCACTAAACAAATAAATAATGAAGAAAACAACCACCAGCAATGGTGGTAGTGGCAGTGGGTAGTGTGTAACTATTCAGAGCTGCTACAATATATTATTTTAAATAATATAGTCCTGTTTTCTGCAAAAACCTTAGGATACATGGAAAGAAATGTGAACTATGACCACATGTACTAGGTGGGGCAGAGATCAGTCAATAGGATATGGCTTTCAAGGAGCTGAGATGCTGAATATAGAAAAAAAAAAAAAGTAAAAGAGACCATGTCTAAAAAATTAAATAGAGATATGATGACAATGTCTCATCAAATGCACAATATCAATGCATATAAAAAACTATAAAAATGAACCAAATGGAAATCTGAAATAGACATGTACAATAACCAAAATGAAAATTCACCAGAGATTCAACAGTGGATTCAAGTTCTAGGAAAAAAATAGTGAACTTGAGAATAGATCAATATATATTTTACAATCTAAAGAAAAGAAAGAGGCCAGGAGGGGTGACTCATGCATGTAATCCCATCACTTTGGGAGGATGAGATGGGCAGATCACTTGAGGCCAGGAGTTCGAGACTAGCATGGCCAATAAGGTGAAACCCAGTCTCTACAAAACGTGCAAAAATTACCTGGGCATGGTGGTGCATACCTGTAGTCCCAGCTACTCAGGAGGCTGAGGCATGAGAATTGCTTGATCCCAGGAGGTGGGGGAGGTTGCAGTGAGCCAAGATCATGGCACTACACTCCAGCCTGGGCAACAGAGCAAGACTCTATCTCAAATAATAATAATTAATAATAATAATAAACATAAAGTAAAGAAAAGAGAGAAAATGAAATGAAAATACACAGAGGCTAGGAAAAATGTGAGGTTACATTAAATGTAGCAGCATACATACAATGAGATTTCCAGAGAAGAATATAGAAATAGAGAAATAGGAAGTTTATGCAGAGAACTAAAAGCTGAAAACTTTACAAATTTTATGAAAAAGTGTATTGCTGACATTTAACAAGATCAATCAGCTCCTATTAGGCTAAACATAAAGTAACCCACAAAAAAGACACACAATAATCAAAAACATGAAAGCCAAAGGTAAAATCATGAAAACAGCAAGAGAAAATGATGCATTATGAAAAAAGAAACCCCAATAGGATTAATAGCTATCCCGTCATCTGAAACTATACAAGACAAATGACGCTGGTATGATATATTTAAATTCCCACACACAAATAAAACAAAAACAAAAACAAAAAACCCTAACCCAACACTGGCAGAAAGGAATCATATAGCCAGCAAGACAGTATTTCAAAAATGAAGCAATAATCAAGACATTCCAAGATAAACCAAAGCCAAAATAAATTGTAGCTGGCAAATCTACTTTAAAGAAGTACTAAAGGATGTTGCTGTGGATTGGATTGTGTTTCTGAAATGTTTACATGCCTCACTCCTAACCCTTAATGTTACTATATGTGAAGATAGGCCCTTCAGGAGGTAATGAAGGTTAAATGAGGCCATAAAGGTGGGACCTTGATCAGATAAAATCAGTTGTCTTAAGAAAAGAGGAGGAGTGAGGGATTTCTCTCCCCAGGCAGCCATCTTCAAGCCAGGAAGAGCCCTTTCCTAAAACCAAAACCTGATGCAACCTTGATTTTGGACTCTTCATCCTTCAAAACTGTGAGAAAATAAATTTCTGATGGCTAGGCCATGTAGTCTGTGGTATTTTGTTACGACAGGCCAAGAAGACCAATAAAATTTGGCACTGAAGAATTGGGATGCTGTTATTAAAAATACGTAAACAATGAGGAAGTGACATTGGAACTGGGAGGTGACCAGAGGCTGAAAGTATTTTGAGGTCGATGCTAGAACAAAAGCTTAGATTTCCAGAAGTACTTTTTGGTATAAATATGCACATTAAAAGGTGATTCAAGCGAGGCTCAAGAGAAAGCCTTTATCATTTTAGAGAATACATATATTTTCATGAACAGAATATCTATAGAAATATGAATGTTAAAGACAGTTCTGTTAAAATTTCAGACAAAAATGAGAAATGTGTTATTGGAAACTGAAGGAAAGGTGATCTGTGTTATAAAGTTGCAAAGAACGTGGCTGAATTGTGTTCTATCCTTTTACAGAAGGCAGAACTTGTGAGAGAAGAAACTGGATATTTAGTTAAAGATATTTGGAAGCAAAGTGTTGAGGGAATGACTTGCTTTTTCCTGACTACTAACAACAACAAAAAATCAATTATATCAAAGGATTGACTCTCAGGCCTAATTTCCTCCTGTGCATAATAGGAAAGATTACCTGCCTAATTGAGCTGTTGTCAGATTAATTAAGTAACTAAGTTCAACTTCAAATTCATTTTGAACAAGGCAAAAGATGAGTCCAGTACCACACACAACATAGCATGCAGAAATGACACTCATATTTATTGAAAGTTTAATAGGTGGAGGTGTCTGTGCTAAATACTTCCCAAGAGATTATCACTCAGCTTTACAGGCAGAATGCTATTAGTCCCTACAAAAGCTGCATGATTCTAGGGAAAGCAAAGAATAAATAAACACCAAACACACACACACACACACACACACACCACACACACACAGAGCAACTTTTATAAGTCGCACGAATGTTCACATTCTGAGCAGGACGTGAGAAATCAAAACAGAGGAAAACATTCCCCCTTGCCCTACAAAGCTTTTATGTTATAAGCAGACTACTTCTAACAAAGATTTTTAATTATGTCTCAAAAGTAACCCAGGACTTAGAGACAAAAATACTGGCTTCATTTTACTACTTTACCTATTGGTCAAGTTGTTTCTTGAACTTTACTGCTCACTGCTCAATGGAGGCTGATAATAAGAATATTGACCACATTATATGGTGGTTGTGAAACCTTATTGAAATAATGCACATGGCTACTCTGTATCTGGTAAATTACTATGCTGCACAGGATAGTAGTCGTCACCATAGCAGTTGGAGTAGTTGTTTTGCAGTAATATAGTGGTGGTGTTATAAAGATTTTAAGTAAGTCTTAAAATAAAAATATAAAGCAAGACTAAAAACCCATACAGGGTTGAAGAGACCAAGGCTAATAGTATGTTTAGTTTCATTCTGGCCTCCCTGGTAACCAAATTTAAAAAAAAAAAAAAAAAGTAAATGCTGAATCTCACTTACAAAATTCAACTAAAGATAGGAAAACATTTTCTGATGCTAAGCTCAATGCAATTTACATAGGTTTTTAAAATTAGAGTTAATGATATACAACATAAAGGACAATGTCTTCAACTATAGTTTTTCAGAATATACATAATTCTTATGAATACTTTTTATGATAATCTGCAACAAAAACTCATGTCAAACATGAAAACATTGCTTTACAAAAACCTTTCTCTGAGGACTAAACTGCTGAGATTTAGGAATATAATTTTCTGATGAAGATTTTCAGTTTTATTATTATTATTATTGAGCTCTTCTAGTACCTCAGAAGTGGGACCAGCATGTTGCATGCATTATCCCTAATCTTTATGATTTCTTGCAAGGTGGGATTATTGTTCCCTTTTTCTACAGTTAGCAGGTGGTAAAAACATCATACCCTTGCCATTAAACAAGATAATCTTAAACTTTTGACACATGGGTTAGTTTTATATGAATGACCAGTATGATCCTTAGTCTGTCTTTTTCAAATATTAATGACTTACAGGCAGGCTTTGGAGAAAAACTGGATAAAAGAAAGTTCAAGGTTCAGTTCCCTGGTGAGTGTCCAGGGATCAGACACTCTCTTCTAATTAAATGGAGATTCTACAGCTTCTTTTTTTGCTTCTGTCTTACTCAACTTTGATCATTTGATGATATGAACTATAGTTCCTATTTTAGAAAGAAAATTTAAACAATTATATTTAATAATATTATGTATACCCTTTTGTTTCTTCAAAGTGATGAGTTACATCTCTGCATCTTCAGATGTTTTTCTTCTATACATACACACACCTGAAAAACTAAAAATATACTCTAGCTCCCAGGACTATAGGAAAATCAGAGATAAAATAAGGGTGATTCAGTAGTTTATCAATCAAAATATAATTGGCCTATGTTTCTCCCCTTCCTTGCCTTCCTGTAGATCTGTGAATCTATGTGTTCTTATCAAGTAAGAGTGCTTCTTTCCTCCTTGTGCATATCTCCAAGAAAGTGGGGGAAAGCCATGCTAATGATTTTTAACTAAGTATCCGGAGATGCTAACTCCCAAGTGCAATGCAATGTATGTAGAGTGAGTGTGCCCTTCTCCAAAACTCTGAGGTTGTGTTTGTTAATTCTCTTTTCTTGTTAAAGTTCTCATCCTCTACCGAAGGTTGATTATTTTCTTCCAGGAAGATCTATGTTAATTGAACTCTGTTACATCCCTTTAAAAAGCTTGACTTTCCTTTTGTGGAACATATCCTGAGTTGGAATAAGGCTCCATTAAATAACAAGTAATACACAGCTATCTTTGCATAAATGGTAGGAAGCAACCAAACTTTCTAGTTATGGCCTCTTCCTCCTTAGAGTTTCTACAATTTGGATGTCTCTACTGAGCTGGGAAAATGAAACCATGTAAGACTTGACCCTTGTTGATTCATAGAGTTTCTTTGGAATTTCTAGGTGCTCTGTGATGGTTAATATTGAGTATCAACTTGATTGGATTGAAGGATACAAAGTATTGTTCCTTTGGGTGTCTGTGAAGGTGTTGCCAGTTAGTAGACTGGGAAAGGCAGGCCCAACCTCAGTCTGGGTGGGCACCATCTAACCATCTGCCATTGTGGGTAGAATAAAAGCCGACAGAGGAACGTGGACAGAATTGACTGGCTAACTCTTCCAGCCTCCATCTTTCTCCTGTGCTGGATGCTTCCCACTTTTGAACATCAGACTCCAAGTTCTTCAGCTTTTGGACTCTTGGACCTACACCAGTGGTTTGCCAGGGGCTCTTGGGCCTTCGGCCACAGACTGAAGGCTGCACTGTCAGCTTCCATACTTTTGAGGTTTTGGGACTGAGACTGATCCACCACTGACTTCCTTGCTCCTCAGCTTGCAGACGGCCTATCATGGGACTTTATCTTGTGATCATGTCAGTCAATACTTCCTATAAACTCCCTTTCATTCATATATATATATATATATATATATATATATATATATATATATATGATATGTATATCAGCTATGAATCCTGTCCTTCTAGAGAACGCTGACTAATAAAGGCCCTAATACATATTTTATGTCTATGTGATTCATGTGTTCTCCTTACGGATACTGCTTGTTTCAAACTGTTTTTTTTTTTTTTTATTTCTCATACCAACTAAGTTAAAAAGAATCCAATGCTGCTGTTAGCTGACAACTTGATTCATTGCATGTGTAGATCTGTATAGTATTTTTTTTAAGATTTTAGACTTTGATATAAGCAGGGCCAAGTGGAAAAATAAAATAAGATACTTTTTGTTCAAAAATTAAGAATTTTAACAAAGCAAAAGCAGAACATTAAACCAAGAACAACGTCCTGTCGGCCTGCATGGGTTACACGTCTCTGCAGCAAGCCCTGGTGTCTCTCTTTGATCGTGTTTCCTAAAAGCAAAGCCTGAGGTTGGGAATCAGATTCAAGTGATTTATTAGAAGGAGTGTCCTTTAGAAAGGATATTTGAAGGAAACAAGAAGTAGAGGGAAAAGCTAATCAAAAATGTGGTCTCAACTGAATACTGAACTCTAGCTAATCTCACAGGGAAAGCTCTGCAGCAAAAATCTTTCAGAGTTAGTCAAATCTTGGGAAAAGAGGGCCAGAGTTACATTTACCTAATTATAGGTAATTCTCCAGATATGAGAGTAACACTCACAGCAGCTGTAAATCTGGTAAAAAGACTGGTAAAAGGGATCTGGGTCGGCAACAACATCTTCCACCACAGTCCCTGTCTTTAACTCTGTGGTACTCACAAGTCTTCTAATCCAATGCATCGTCAGACTAAAACATGGTGCAACAAGAAATGCAACAGTTTGGCAATGCATAGATCATCATCCAGTAGGATCAGTGTAGGTTCTTACGCAAATTCAACTTCTTATAGAGTGGTTTTAAAAATCGTATCGCCCAATCCTCATTGTTGTTTTCTAGGAATTATCTCCAGAACTCAGATCATTTAAACTCTTCAAATAAATTAACAAGATTACATTTGACTGTTTGTTTCATTATAAAACACCCAAATCTACAAGGTATATTAATGCTTTCTATCGTACTTTATCAACGTGAGTCTCATTACAGTCTTCTGGTATTTCTGAAATCATAAATGGCTTCTGAGAATACATCTCATCTCTGCACATCGCCTTTTTTTTTTACAGTGTTATACCCATTGTTTCAAGATGAATTGCCTCTAATTCAAATACTGGGCATTTTAGCAGACACTGTTGCAATTACGTGATGTAAGAGGATTCACTGATATTTTAGAAGGACCCACTAATATGAAGTAGATGTGACTATCAATCCATCAGAGTGTAAGTAATGTAACTCTTACCTTTCAGAGGTAAAAGTTGGTTTCTATTTGCAGTTCCACTTCCACTTAGTGGCCACAAATTCATTTCAGTCAATTCAAGATTATCTCTGTCAAAGCAACCTCCCTTCCCCAATGACTTTCCCACATGGAGAGGAGCAGGTGAAGGGCCTTTTATTAAATTCTGTCAACAGCATCAACCAATGGGAAACACTTGTTTATAGCTAGTGTCAGTACCCAACTTCAAGTAGACCATTGTTCTGCCTACCTCTCCTCAAACACAAGGCCTCATGTAGGTGATTTCTACATAAGACCTGTCCAGCTTCACTTTTTCCAAATATAGATTTTAGCAATGTGCCCACACCATATCCCTTTGGCATCTATTAGTCTGTTTTCGAACATAGATACTCACTCTGACAACTCCTTTCCAACCTCTGGCTCCTAACTTCTACTCCTCTCCTCCATTAATCTGCCTTGGACTTTTTTCAAAGCCATGAGCTTGAACAACCTATGAGACAGAAGTTTGTGGTAATTTAATTTTCCAGTGGCAATAATCAACAAATAAGTATTATTACCAAGGTTTATTATTAAAACAAGAGTCAGTGTATAAATACCTAAATACTAAATGCTCTCACTTTTTAGAATGACAATTCTGAGGTCCATTCTACAAAGTTCTTTGGGTTGGCGGGGGTGGGGTGTGTTGTCTGTCGATCAAGATGCTAAGAGTAGTAACCAAATTATATAGCCTTTATTATTTTTATTCTTATCCTCTCTCATTCTTCCGGCTCCTTCATTTCTGCTTGTTAGAATATCTTCTCATGTTAACTGCTTCTAGCTTCTATAAAAGTCCTTGTCTCAAACCTTATGTTAGAGGAACTCAAATAAAGATAGTTTCTACTTAAAATGGTCCTAGAAAATAGAGCCCTCTGAAAAACTAATCAGATATGACAAAGGCCATATTTCTGAGGACAGGCAGAGGAGTAAGATGATAAACGTGATGGCAACATGAGAGTAGATTGAATCCTCCAGACTGGTCAAAGTGTCCCTCACTCTTCTAAACAATACAAAACTCTGCTTTGCTGGAATACATGCTAAGATACCAGCTACATCAGACGTTTTACAAAATTATAAGTCATCTCCTCAAATTCACCCATATTTCCCCCTATTAACTCCAAAGATAAATGAGGTCAGCAGCATAGTCCAAGGAAGGAATTATAGTGTCTAATATTAAAGGAAATATTATATTTAATAAAGAAATTAGAGAATGTGTTCCAGTAAGAACTGGAAAAATGCAACTGGGAATAGATCTTGAGGAAGCAGAATGCTGGTAGGGAAAAATATAACAGGAGATATTGTTGACTTACAAGTCTCGTTTAACAGCTCAGTATTAAACATCCTAGCAATGGCACTTAGCAATGAACCCAAAGATGATGCCCTTAATTATTACGGGATAACTTCCTGAAGCTTGGATATGACAATGGCTGCAGCTTGGTGGACAGTTTCTGGGCATGCTGCTCACGTATCACCTCAAATATTTTCACAACTTACACTTTTGTTTCTCGAGGCTTGTCTTTGAAGCCATGAGAGCCGACTCACACCAGGTGAAGGGCAACCTCAACGTGTAAGTTAATTCCCATGTCTGGGAACAACATTCAACCAATAAGGAAAGATTCATTGCTAACTAAATTCTCCCATTTCCCAGCCTTCAAAGACATAGTCCTGAAGCACATTATGTGGGTTTCTCAGAAAGTGCCACAGGTACTAAACCCCAGTTACTATAGAATGACCAGTTCAACAACATACACTTTCCTAGCTTTCTCTCATTTCCACTTTTACCTTCTTATTTAGGCTGTCGTTATCCAAAGAGCATATCTGTACTCAAGTTCTTGAATTAGGCTCTGCATTGGCAGAAATTAAATAGATCAGAAATGCAATATATCTCTATGAGAGCAATGCTTACCTAAAGGTCATGTATAGTAAAATCTACCACAAAAATATTTTCAAATCTTTCATATAAATTGATCATTTCCCCCCAACAAGTAGTCAGAATCAAAAGTGTGATCAAAGGAAGACTGATTTTAAAGGATCTGTTGGAGTGATAAAATTTTCTGAACCTGGATAATGGTGATCATTGCACAACTTGATAAATTACTGAAAATTATTGAAATATACAATGGAAGTGGATGAATCTTATGGAATATAAACTAGGTCTCAACAGAGTAGTTAAAATCCAAGTAAAAGCCCATGAAGGGGAACAATAGTTTAAAAGCATATTAGATAAAGCATCAAAACAGAATGTCTCACTCAGATTTTCCTCAGGACTCTTGTTTTATTACAATAGGATTTCTTAAACTGAGATCAGAGGACGTCAGTGATCTTAAGACATTCTTCTATCCCAAAGCCTAATGTAATTACGGTTTGGGAGACTTTCTTTGTCATCTCTGCCGTTTGACCTGGGAAATCTAAAAGGAAAACGTCTCTATTGTGCCTTAAGTAGGCAGACACAATAGAATTCAGAAGCATAACTATAGGTAAGTGGCAACATTCTTTCCCTGAGTTACGGGAAAGGAAGTGACCAGATTCAGGGAGAGGCGTTAGTGCAAAACCAATAAAACTCAGGCATGATTTGGGAACTAGAAAACCCTTTGTGAGAATTCTAAATTTTAACTGTCTAAAGACAGTTAAAACTGTCTGAAATTTCTGGCTCAGTGTGATTTAAAGCATCAAATGGATTGGGTTTCAGACAAAAAAGTCATTCCAAATATGGGCATTTATGTAAGTATAATTTTATTGTACATAGAGTTTAATACATTTGCTTTATAATTAGATGATATTTAGAAACAACCAGCACTAACTAGTTTAATCAAAATAAACTTTTCTATTTAGAGTAGACAATTTTTCCCCTTAAACAATTATTTGCTGTGTATAAGTTCGAAAGACACTATATTATGTGTGTTACAGGACAATTATCACTATCTGCCATATGAAGTCTCCAAATCATAATGACTGTTCACACTGAAAAACGTAATTTCTCCACAGGCAAAGAAAAGGTTAATGTACTACCCAGGCCCAGTGACTTTAACATGAGTGATTATTCAGTGATGCAAATTCCTTGGATTCCTTTCTTGGCATCTTCAACACATGGTTTTAAGATTCTCCTGGTGTTATCCTGCTAACTGAAGAAGGGGAGAGAAGTTAAGGAAGATCTTTGAAGATATTTAAGTAATAAGGACCAGAAATGACAAATATCTTTATAATGCAAATCCCATTGCACTAAATTTAATTAGAAATATCTCTCTAACTGCAGAGGAAGCAAGAAAACACAGCTGAGATGTGTACCCAGAATAAAGATGAATAGATTTTTTAGTCATTTTATATGTAGAATCCTCTCTACCACATCCCATCAACTATTTCAGGCCATTCTGTGGTCCACTGTTCCACTCAGAGAAAACCACAGAAGTCCCAGAAGAACATCTTCAAAAGAGCATGGTACACTCTTCCTCCCAGCCACAGCTGATTGGACAAGATTGCAGTTGGATCCCTGTTGAAGTTCCTAGAGATGCCTGGAATCCGCAATGGCCTTTTAGTAATTGTTCTGCAAAGTCTTGCTTAATGGAATTTTCTTACATGTTCATTTGGATGTACATCTTTATATTAAAACCACATAAGTTGTAGTAACTTAAATAAGTCCCCATTCTTTAAGAAAATCTCTAATTACAACATTCTACATTAGTCCTCATCTCTCCCTCTAAACGGTTCAACTGTAATCATCATCAACATCTTAAACTCAACACAGAACTGATAATCCTAGTTTTTATGTATTTTTCAGTTGCAGAATCTTCTAAGCTCCTTGGACCAGAGATCAAGTTTAATTCACTTATCCTCTTCCTTGGAAATTGTACACATCACACATCTTTTTGTCTTTCTTGGTTTCTAATCCCTGTTCATTTGCTTCCATTTGACAATCATCCCTCTGGGACTTATTGCATAAATTATGGTACTTATTGTATCTATAGAAATCATCCTTTACCTCAAACCATTGCAAATCCGTTTTATACACTGTTGATCTGATTCTAATCATGTCCCTCCCAATTAAAAATGAGCAAATCACTATCTAGTGCCCAGCTAAAAGTGTTCCTAATAGTTGGTTTAGAATTAGCATTCCTTTATAATAAAGCTGTGGCCCAACTTTTCATTTTCATCCCTTTTCAAATTAATTCTACATTCTCCATAAATTGATATCTATGTCTGCTCATTGGCATCCTAATGCTATGGTTTGAATGTGTCCCCTCCAAAACTCAGGTGTCACAAATGTGATAATATTAACAGATGAGGACTTTAAGAGGTGATTGGGCCGTAAGAGCTCCTCTCTCATGAATGGCATTAAGGACCTTATAACAGAAGCTTCAGTCAGTGCTCTTCCTTCTTGCCCATCTGCCTTCCACCACGTGAGGGCACAGGTTCCTTCCCTCCAGAGGATAAAACAGTAAGATGCCATCTTGGAAACCGAGAGTAGTCCTCACCAAACCACCATATCTGCCAGAGCTTTGAGCTTAGACTTTCTGGCCTCCAGACCTGTGAAAAAATCAATTTATGTTCTTTATAAATTGCCCAGTCTCAGATATTTTATTATAACAGCAAAAACAAACCAAAGCACCCACTTTAAGTCAAAATTGTATATTGTTTTCTTAAAGATGATTTTCTTTATTCTACCCCAGACAAATTTAATATATTGCTCATTTTTGAAATGTATTGACTTGTTTTATATTTTTCAAAAAAAATCTTGTGTGTTATTGCTGTGAAGGTATTTGTGTACATAGTTAAATTTCCTTTAATTTAGCAATAATAATATTTTATTTGAATTATGCCATAAAACCAAAGCAGATACTAAAAAATAGCTGCATATTATTTAATGTGTATTGAATGAATGACTGGACCTACTCTACTGATGAAACCAATTATTTCAGAATAAGTTAATATTGCTTTGCCAATAATTACTTGAAACACATAATTCTCTTTTACGTGTACCTTAATTAATGTCAACTTGGGCTGTCATATTTTCTGTTCTTGAGATATAAACCTATAGCTTTTCTTTTTTTTTTTTGAGTTTCCCTCTTGTTGCCCAGGCTGGAGTGCAATGGCGCTATCTCGGGTCACTGCAACCTCCGCCTCCCATGTTCAAGCTATTCTCCTGTCTCAGACTCTCTAGTAACTGGGACTACAGGCATGCGCCACCACGCCCCGCTGATTTTTGTATGTTTAGTAGAGTTTCATCATATTGGTCAGGCTAGTCTTGAACTCCTGACCTCAGGTGATCCGTCCACTTCGGCCTCCCAAAGTGTTGGGATTTTACAGGTGTGAGCCACGGCGTCCAGCTTTTTTGTTTGTTTGTTTTTGAGATGGAGTCTAGCTCTATTACCCAGGTTGGAGTGCAGTGGCGCAGTCTTGGCTCACTGAATCCTCTGTCTTCCGAGTTCAAGCAATTCTCCTGCCTCAGCCTGCTGAATAGCTGGAATTACAGCGTATACCACCACACCAGGCTAATTTTTTTGTATTTTTAGTAGAGACAAAGTATCACAATGTTGGCCAAGCTGGTCTCAAACTCCTGACTTAAGGTGATCTGCCCACCTTGCCCTCCCAAAGTGCTGGGATTACTGGCATGAGCCACTGCATCTGGCCAAACTTATAGCATCTTAAAATCTGTAATTTTTTTTATCTTTATCCTATTTATCTCAATCAGATATTTTTGTTCTGACTTTCTTTACATTGTAAATTGAGCTAAATGACATTAATTTTGGTTTACATATAATAGAAATAATCTAATGTATCAAATCTAAAAATTAACAAATGAGATGAGGCATTATCAAACTTTATGGCCATCAATGTCTATATCACTTACAGGGTTTAAGAATTATTTTCAAAACTTCAATAAAATCACTTTTCCTAATTATGTTATCTTTCTTTAGAGAATCAGCATTCATTTGTTATTATATTTTGCTTATTAACATGTATTTGTTTCATTTAATTACTTGTTTTGCAATAGTATTTTCCCACTGTGTTTCATTGCTAATATGAATTACATTGGGGTCATGATACATTAAGTAGCCTTTGATAGATGAATCTAAGAAATCGTTCCTCATACCTAGAAGCAAAATGTATTATAAACTTCAAAGAATTGACTTATAAATGAAATTAGCATATTTTTATGATCAGAAATCTCTCATATTTTCACTGTCTTATTGGAATATAATTTGATAAATGCTTAGGCACATACTGAAAATATTACTGTTTCTATTATAAAAGTAATCCTTATATATAAAAAATAACACAAGATTTGTTTGTTTTTTGTAGTATCATCTAGGCTTTGTGAAAATGGTAATTATGTAAATGTGAAAAAACATTAATAGAAAGTAAGTTTATTTATATTTATCACATGAAAATTTAAACCTCCATATTTTCAACAAATGCAAAACAAACTCTCATAAGCAAAGAGAAATTTTCTTCGTAGTCTTAGATGCTTACAATGATGTAAATAACACCTCAGTAAAATAGCATATTGATTCTTTATTTCTTCAAAATGGCTTAAAAAGTACTTAAAAATAAAAACACAAATGGATTAACTAATTAATAATGTGAAATCAAGCCTAAAATTGTAACTTTTTATCTTTGCGATCATAACGTCTTTTAAAAGGTTATTTACCAATTTTCTGATTTTGATAATGTACTGTAGATGTGAGAGGTGGTTTCATCAGGGGAAGAGGGATGACAGGTACACAGTTCCTCCCTATAATGATTTTGCCTCTTCGTATAAATCTATCAAAACAAAAAGCTTTTTTAAGTAATTAAGAAAACCATTGCATTATTTGGCACAATTTTCTATTATTAGTCAGTTGTTATTAAGTGAGTTTCTATGTGTACACCACATACAAAAGCTCCTGATTTGGGGTGTTCAAAGAGGGACATAGATATTTTAAAGAAATTAAAGAAAACGATTGGTCTTGGTTTGTAGCTTTTCTTTTCAGTTGACTTTTTTTTTTTTTTTTTTTTTTGAGACGGAGTCTCCCTCTGTCGCCCAGGCTGGAGTGAGCGGCGCCATCTTGGCTCCCTGCAAGCTCCGCCCCCCGGGTTCCCGCCGTTCTCCTGCCTCCGCCTCCCGAGGAGCTGGGACCACAGGCGCCGCCACCACGCCCGGCTAGTTTTTTGTATTTTTAGTAGAGACGGGGTTTCACGCATTAGCCAGGATGGTCTCGATTTCCTGACCTCGTGATCCACCTGCTTTGGCCTCCCAAAGTGCTGGGGTTACAGGTGTGACAGTTGACTTATTTCTATGCATAGTCTCCCTGTTTTGTTTTGTTTGGTTTTGTTTGGTTTGTCTTTTTGTTTTGTTTTTTGAGGCAGAATCTCACTCTGTTGCCCAGACTGGGGCTTCCTGCTTTTTAAAGCTGTATACACAGACATCGTTTTTGACAGAGTTGATGATCTGTTGGAGAGCCATGCTGCCATGCCAGGTTTGAAGGCAGAAATGCCATTTTCATTCCTCCTGTCTTTCCCAGCCATGCTGCACATAATTCACCTCCCTCGTGTGAAGCAGAGGTTACATGCTGTGTAAGTGACAGGGGAAAGGACCCTCAGGGTGAATTATACCATATGTCTTCAGATGCCTTGGTACTGTTAAAAGAACACGCCTCCAGGCAGGATGTGAAGTATTTACTGTTTTATCTCAACTTCTAGTAACACTACCTGACTTCACTTTTCACATTTTGGAGAACAGACATACTATTAATAGGTACATTGTAAGTAGGAATTAAAACACATTCACGTAGGTGAAAAAACTTGAATATAAAATTGATTTATAGTGTGTAAGGCACCCTGTTGATCTTAGCAGCTTTAATCATGCATGACTTTCATAGGCCCACTAGCAAAGGACTTAATTCTTATGCCATTGATTCCATCTGATACTTAAATATTCAAATCATCACACTGTAAAGCATACATTTTAAAATAAATTTTTAAAAATATGAAAAATAAAGGAGCAGAAGAAATTAAAACTCAATGTTGATTCTTTGGGTTCTAATTTGGAAAACAAAAGCATAACTCATTTGTTTTATAGTGATCGTTTCTATTTGGTGCTTGTCACATAAGAAATAATAATAATTCTGGTCAGATGCCACAAATTATATCTTTAGAAAGAACATTTGTGTGCCTTTACCCTAATAATCTCACAAGTATTTCATATTCGAAGTGAATGTCATATTCTAAAGTTACTGTTACGATGTCTAATTAATCATTGTACTTACTATTATATTAATCTAAAAAACAGCCAAATGTTTGACATTGTGTCTGAAGACATTTACATATGAGTACACTCTACTTTTCAGAAATTTCAATGAACGATGTTTCTGTTGAATTCCCAGTAGTCATCCCGGTGCACTCACACAGTGGTGATGCTAATTTAGAGCAGGTATGTTAGCGTGTTGGAATCTTCATCACTAAACCCAAGTGTAGAACTGACCAGGAAGAAAATAATGGAGAAATCTATGACCTGTTAATCTCTCCATATCTGAAATTCTGAAATAATCTCCATCTCTTTCTGTCTCTTACTCTGTCTCTTCATCTCTCTTCCTTTTTTTTTTTTTTTTTTTTTTTTTTTTTTTTGGTGTGTGTGTGTGTGTGTGTGTGTTTTAGCCATCAGGAATAACTAAGTTTTATGCTTTAACTGTACCAATATTAGGGCATTTTGAGGAATATAGCAAATCCACTTTGATGAGGAAGTATGCCTTCAAAAGACCTTTTGCAAATTTTCCAGTAAAAGAAAAATCAAATTAAAGGAACTGATACATACCTGGTAAAGACTCTACTTAGAGTGGTTATATGATACTGATCGATATACTCAGGAAACAGGACACTGTCAGTTCAACTTTCCTTATTTGAGAGGTTAAATGAATACGGGCTGGCTGCCTTCATAACACATGTATCAAACTCACTATCTGCAGAAAATTCAAAATATAATCAACATCATGATCACAGTGCGTGAGTGTGTGTGTGTGTGTATCCATGCGTGTGAATATCTACAAGAATCACTTCGGGGATCAAATTCCTGGTTGCTATCCCTGCCCCATTTTTTTTTCTTTAATCTAAGTTCAAATAAATTGCTGATACAATGTCTCTGCCTGGGTGATTATGTTTCCAAAATTTAAAGCCATATTAGCATAATGCAGTTGTTTATAAAATAAATGCATACTTTTAATTGCTAATGTTTAGTTCATATTGGGAATAGGTGCCATAATATTATTGTAAAAATCATTTATGCAGTAAGGATAGTGGATTATAATGGATTATACCATGCTCTTTTATAATTTACTTCATTAATCATAAGAACTGATTACTAATCACTCAGTACCTGTTGTCTGTAGGCACTAAGCATATAGTGTGCGCTTAGTTGTCTGAAAAATCTGATGAAATTGGTACTATTATGCTTTCCTAGAGATGAAGATCTGGAACCAAGTGATTGGGCCGAAGTTGATTTGATTTATAAGGGATAGACTGGGATTTCATCTAGACAGGTGACTCCAGGATTCATGTACAAATAAAAACCTATTGCTGATAAATGAAATAATTAGATTAATTGCCCTTATATCTAATATTTACTGAGAAATTATTATATAGAAGAATAATTGCTCAGAATCATGTGCAAGTTTGCTCACTTTATCCTCACTACAAATTGATGAATTAAGTTATTATACTCATTTTACAGTTAGAATAATTGAGGATTATAAAGATTATGTAATTTGTGTAAGCTCTTAATCCCCTTAAAAACACCTTTGCTCTCCTGTTACAATGACATTTATCCACACTCGAGCCACATGATTATGTGGGGGCGTTTTGTTACATTATGTATTATTGGAACTAACACTCATAGTTAATCAAAAATCAATTCATTAATTCAGCCTGCCTGTGTTGTGTAAATTGCTAAAAACTGAGAATAACTTTATGAATAAAGAGTAATCCCTGATTCAGATGCATGTACATCATCTCAGTCACTCTCTTTTTTTTTTTTTTTTTTTTTTTTTTTTTTACAGTTAGTACTAGATAGAAATAATGTGCTATAGAATCACAAAGGGAGGAGTAATTTGCTCTGCTAAAAAGATCAGATATTTTTCTTTAAGAGGCTAGAACTGATCTGAATTTCAAGTTTTGGGCATGGATGAGAGGATGGATTGGCAATACTAGGGAGTCCAAGCAACGTGAGGATGTGAACATGGATCTGAGACTGACAGTACATGGTGCATTTGGATAATGAACGTGAGGTTCCATGAGGTTCCATTATACAGTGAAAGGTGTGTGATTAGAATAAGGCTAGAAAGGCAGATGGGGGCCAAGCTGAGCACAACCTTTTAGCAATGACAGGCCGGTGTGAACTGTATGTGATAGGCAATAGTGAAACATCGAAAGCTTTTTCTTTCATTTTAGAACCATTTTATTTAACAAATATGGAGGAGAGTAATGCAATCCCAACTGTAATCCTTCTGTCAGTCTTAAAAACTTATGCAACTTACGGGGTCAGTGGGAGGGAAGAACAATATAAGCTAGAAAGAAGTAAGATTGTTCTTAAAAACTCTTGGCATAAAGAGAAAAGAGTAATTCATGAGAACTTTTTTTTTTGTTAGAGTGTATTTATTTGTATATTATTAAAGTTTGAGGATTATTGCCCGGTCTTTTGTTTCATGCTGAATATGGATTTAAATTGACTTTGTGGATGGGCGGAGTGGTTCACACCTATAATCACCGTACTTTGGGAGGGCAAGGAGGGCAGATCACTTTGAGCTCAGGAGTTTGAGATCAACATAGGCAATATGGTGAAACCCCCGTTTCTATAAAAGATACCAAAATTAGCCAGTCGTGGTGGTGCATGCCTGTAGTTCCAGCTACTTGGGAGGCTGAGGCTGGAGGATCACATAAGCCTGGGAGATCAAGGCAGCAGTGAGCCATGTTCATGCTGCTGTACTCTAGCATGAGTGACAAAGAAAGGTCCTGTCTCAGAAAAATAAAAGAAAGAGAGAAAGAGAGAGAGAGACGATTTTGCTATGAATGGCTTGGAGTCCTCCAGCATCTACAGCAGTGCTATAGATATTCTAGATGTTCAATCAGGTTTAGTGATTGGCTAGAAGCCTGTATGCCAACCCTTCCCCTACTCATTGAACCAGAAATACTCAATTACCTTAATTATCTGTCCCTAATTCCTGAAGAAATTGAGAGGTACTACTGAAAACGATTTTTGTATTTGAAAAACATGATTTTCAAATTTGTGCTTTCTTTACTTAATTAAACTACAACAAACCCAAATACATTTGTATTATATGAACTAATGTAAGCAATTTACAGTGTCACCAGTCTCTGACCCTCAGCATGATAATCTATAGTCTCAGTTCTAGGGTCCAACTTTGTAGTAATTTTTAAGTCCTCCAGTGTAATGTTATTGTTTATAAGATACCTACAATAAAGAACATCGCTTGATTTTCTGCTTGTGTTACTTTTCTTCTGATACTCCACTTAATTATTAATTTCAGTAACTTGTGTTGGAAAGATTTGCATAAACTACTGTAAATCCTCCAGTACACACATGAAGTCTAGTAAGATTAAATGTGGTGAATATAATTTTTGTACTGGAAGAGTGGCTTCATTTACCTTTCTGTGCTTTAGTTTTGTTATGCTTTATAATATTCTAGAGAAACTATAAATGATTTATGAAAAATAATTGTTTTTGGACTTGTTATTTATCCTTTTGGTGAAGTGCTGGTGCGGAGCTCTGTGTTTCAAAACAAGTTACATTTATTTATGTATATCTGAAATTTCTCTGAAAGTGAACATTTGTTGGAAAGATTGGTATGCCAGAATCTAAACACCAAATTAGATACATTTGATACACTTAACCCAAGACAGATGTTTGAACAACAGAAAATTTGTATCTATTTATACATATGATCAGGGATACTATGTTAATCAATTTTAGCTTTCATAACGGAATACCAAAAAGTGGGTGGTTTATTGTATTAGTGTTCTACAGAAAAACAGAGTCAACAGTGTATATATATATATGGAAATTTATTATGGTAATTAGCTCATATAGTTGGAGAGGTCAATAAGTCCCAACATACACCATCTGCAAACTGGAGACACAGGAAAGCTTGTGGTGTAATTTGATTTGAGCCCAAAGTCTGAGAACCAGGAGTCCCCATGTCCGAGGACAGGATAAGAAAGATGCTCCACCCTAAGGGGATAGAAAGAGAGAGAGAGGCAGAGAGAGAGAGAGACATTGAGAGAGAGAAGTAGCCGTTCATCTGACTTTTCTTTTTAATCCAGGTCCTCAATTGATTTGATAATCCTTTCCCCATTGGTGAGAGTGATCTTCTTTATTCGGTCTACTAATTCAGATCTTAATCTCTTCCAGAAACATCCTATAGAAACAAGCAGAAATAATATTTTACCAGGTATCTGGACATTCCTTACTCCAGTCAAGTTGATGCATAAAAGTAATCATAACATTTATATATATGGAAATTTATTTCTCACGATTCCAGGGATGGAATTCTGTGATTAAGGTGCCAGCATGGTTTCTTTGGTGAGGGCCTTCTGGGTTGCAGACTACTGACTACTTCTTGTTTCACTCGATGAAGGGTAGAGAGAGCTTTCTGGGGTCTCTTTGATAGGGCCACCAAAGTCATTAATTAGAGTTCTGCCTCCATGACCTAGTTCTCTCCCAAAAGCCCCCTTTCCCACCCATTTCCTAATTCCATCACTTTGGAGGTTAGAGTTTCAAAATACTAATTTGTCAAGGATATAGTAATAAATATTCAGTCCATAAGAGATAAATATTTAGTTCTTCTTTGTCTTGTTAAGGACTAGACAGTGGTAACTTATTCAAAGTATATTTAGCAAACATAACCATGGATTTGTAGGGCTTCTCAGTTAAGATCAACTTTTAAAGATAGCTACTTTTTACCATTGAAAATGCTGAGCAATGGTTTAGAGAAAAGTTTGATTAGGACCATTTGTTATATTGGTATAGGCTTAGAAAAACAGTGCAGACCTTCCCCATAACAACAGCTCAATATTTTTTCTCTCTTAGCACATTGACTACTCCATAACTCCCTGAATATAGACAATTTAATGCAAGAAATTGTGCCAAAGGTTTTGGAATAGCTGAAGGGGTGAGAAAAGAGGTATACTCTAAAATATTAAATAAAAATAAAGGAAACATGCTTTTAACACAGGATCAATAATCTACTAATACTTTTTTTCCTGTTCAGAAACCCCTAATCAACACCTGCGCATGTGTGGAGCGCGGCACTGCCACTGAAACGGCCTCATTGTCTGGAGTAGCACCTGAGGCTTATCGTCTCATGGCCACAAAGAACAAGGACATGGACACACAGAGTGATGTTGACAGCGAAAGTTTAATAGGCAAAATTAAACTAAACTAAACTCTCTAATTACATTAGAAAGAGAATAGCTCTCTGCTGCAGAGAAGGGTGCCAGAAAAATATGTTGCCGGACTCATGGTGAAATGAAGGGGGTTTTCTAGATGAGCTGGTGAGGAGGCCGTGTGTGATTTACAGGAGGCGTGAAAGACTGGTTGAACCAGGTGTACCATTTGCATAGGGCGCGAATCTCTGGCAGGCCTCACTCTAACCTGTTATTATGCAGGCGAGTTCCCTGCCTGAGATGCCCCACGTTGCCCCATGTATTTGGTCCTATACACATGTACACGTGACAATAGAAAAGGGGAAATGGTGCCTCCATGTTGGATTGTTGGATATGCCTGACCCCCAGGTAGCCTCTTTTTTGTGTGTGTCTTTTTTTTTTCTTTTCTCCCAAGACTGAGTTTCGCTTTGCTGCCCAGGCTGGATAACTTCCATTAATAATAATTAATGCAAAAGAAATTTTCCATAGTACAAACTCATTGCAAATCTTTAGACAAATGCCTTTTGTATATGGTCATTTTTTAGTGTAAATATCTTTTTATCCTTTATAGGTATGTTCAATACATGGATTATATTAAAAACAATGCATGTAAGAGAATTTTTTATCTGTTTATTTGATAATATCAAGAGCTAAGGCCACCATAAAATTTTTCACGTTGAAGTTTTAAAGGATTTTTAAAAAATTGTTGCTATTGTATTTTGCTTGTTTTCACTACATTAAGTTGATAACATATCAAATGCAAAAGTAGGTATTTTGTATATTGTTAGGTTTCAAAAGGAAGCTGAGGGTGAAAGGAAGAAGGAGAGAGAGTTGGTGGCTCAACAGCAATACATGTTTATTGAACAGAGGCCTGTGCAGGGGACACCAGCTAGCGCAGAAGCCGACCCCCACTTACAGACTGGGGCAATTACAGGTCCAGGTGGGAGAGGTCTGTGAAATGGGGCAGGCATTCGGGCTAGCTGCTGATAAGGGAGGGGTTTTCTTCAGTCAGGTGGTTAGACCTGGGACTTGTGTGGCAGGGTGTTTCCCATGGCCCGAACCCTAGTGAAATTTTCCACTCAGACCAGGGTCTGCAAAATGGCAGGGGTTTACAAAATGGTGCAGCTTGGGCTAACGTATATAACATTTGAAAATATTATATGCCCTCCCATTCAAAACTAACCATTTTAAACTAGTGCTATGTATTCTGGAAAATACATAAACTCCAAATTTCAGTCAAATTTCCCTTTTCTAGATATACTTACATAACACAGTGGATATTAGGCATTTATCCAATACATATGATTAATTTTGACAGCTTATAAAGTTAATAGGATAAATTTAGACAATTAATGCATTCAAGTATATCACATTTATGTTAATGTGGTATGTCTTAGCCACTACATTATTATTTTTGATAAGTTTACGTTTGCTTTGAGCTAGTATATGTAACTTACAACAGTACATATACACACACTTATACATTTTAAGATCAGAATAATAAATTTAGAACTTATAGATTATCCCCATTGCATTAATTCTGGCAGTTTCAGTTTCTAAATAATGGTTTCTTCAGTTTTCACATGTTCACTTGACAATTCATAATTTAAAGTTGCTCCTTTCAGTAACAATGGCAAGGAAAATTAACAAGGTAGATGTGCTTTTTGTTTAATTAATTTTATGTTAGACAAACTATAAGTGGTGAATATTTAATTCTCTCATACATTGTGAGTTGTTTAAAATAATAGCATTTCAAGTTAAGCTTAGAGACTGACCTACACAAAATGTTTTTATATAAAACTATGTGTTTTTATTTTACAAAATAGTATGCATAATCCTAAAAATGTATTGTAATTATTATTAACTTCATCTCTTGTTGAAGAGCAATTAAATTATATTAGTTAGTTTAGCTCATATAATATGGTTAAACCAATCAAAATACATCATTATATAAGAACTGATTTTAAAAGTAATTTCTTTTCATTGAATGTGTACATGAGTTATATTAAATTGTAGGAAAGTTAGTAATTCCAGTAAATGGGTTAGATGCTGCATTAACTCAGCACCCTTAGATGCCTCCTTTAGTCTACCTCTCTCTCTCTATATATATATATTCTTTGGTACTTTTTTCTTTTATCTGTCTATCTAAACTTTTTTTACATTTATTTTTATTTATTATTATTATTATTTTTTTTTTTTTTTTGAGACAGAGTCTTGCTCTGTCACCCAGGCTGGAGTGCAGTGGTGCAATCTTGACTCGCTGCAACCTCCGTCTCTCAGGTTCAAGCGATTCTCCTGCTTCAGCCTCCTGAGTAGCTGGGATTACAGGTGTGCAGCACCACACCTGGCTAATTTTTGTATTTTTCATAAAGATGGGGTTTTGCCGTGTTGGCCAGGCTGGTCTCAAACTCCTGACCTCAGGTGATTCGCCCACCTCAGCCTCCGAAAGTGCTGCAATTACAGACGTGAGCCACCGCGCCCAGTCCATTTATGATTTTATCTGGTAAAATATTCTGATACCAACTGCGTTCATAGACTCTAGCTTCTTCATTTAAATAATTTACCAACTAGTGTGAGACAGACTAACAAGTATTCAAATGATGGTAAGGAGCTAAAAACTGATTGAATTGGGATATAAACTAAAAGTTCTGTTCAAATTTATTGTTTGCCTTACTTACAACACTACACTCATTGTTTTAGTTTGTCTCATCAGGTTCAAGTAATGTGTCTTTGTCTATTTTTATTTATTTATTTAGAGATGGGGTCATATTTTGCTACCCAGACTGCTCTCAAAAACCTGGACTCAAGCAATCGTCCTGCCTCTGCCTCACAAGTAGCTGTGACTACAGATGTGCACCACCATGCATAACTTGTGTTTTTTTTAAATCCAGAAGTGAAAATAGACAGATGTTGAATGAGCAGTAGGCTAAGAAAAAGTCCATTTTGACCTACACTAAAATAGTGCTAAGCCACAATGTCTAATGTGAAATATAATTGGAATTAATCTTTTCATGTCATCACAACTTATTTTATTCTTCAATGTAAAAGTATTGCTTCTGATATATAATAAAACCACAGAAGCAGTGAAGAAAGTATAAAAAATTGATTATGCTTTTTATGTTTTCTTTCTTTAAAAGAGTGTCTTCCAGACGAGACACTTCAAAATGTAAAATCATCATATATTAAAAACTTCAACTTAAAAAGTATTCAGATACAACCCTATATCTTTCATATAAGTGCACTGATGTTGAGAAAATTTAATTGATTTTCCCAGGATTACAGAGTTAGTGTAAAAAAGAATTGGAAATGAAACTCTTGGGATGAGAAGAGTGCCTCTTCAACAGCATGCGTGAATAAAATGCATGTAAAACAGGTAAGGGAGAGAGGGAAGATCACAAGAAAGTTATAGTTGGAAGATTCCTTTTTAGGGTCATTTCTTTGCCAGTTCTCTTAATAATTTGTGTAGTTTTGAAATTGGTAAACCAAAATTCACTGAGGTGACGAGGCAATGCAGTTGATGGCTAGTGTCATGGAGGGATGCCCCAGAGTGATTAATTTCTGGATACGAAGGTTTGTTTCAAGCCATTTAATCTAGACCATCTTTTTTCCACCTACAGCTTCCACCACAGGGAGAGAACAGCCTAGTGTCTTGGTTATAATCATTTTATAAAGTAAGTAGTAAAATGAGAAAGGATTTTACATTTATTAAATCACTAATATGGTTCAGGCACAATGTTAAATGTCTTACATATTTTATTGTGCAAAACCACCTTTTATAAGTTCGACATTTCCCTTAAACTAGGCCTCTACTCTGTTTTTCTTCGTCATCAAACATCATTTTGTGGTTCTCGATTCGTCATGTCCAAATCTGTTTTCAATCAACTGTAATCTTCCTTCGCTTACATGTATTACATTAATATTAGTCTTCAGTTTCCAGTTCTGCACTTCTCAATATTAATAATGGCATAAATATGGCTGAATAAAGCAACACATTTACCGTCTCACCTCATGTTATGCAACTCCTAGCTACTATAGCCACATTTGGTTTATATTGTTTGTGGGGAAACACCCTTTTTGCCTACCATAATTTCATATTTTCTTCCTTTAGTCATACTAGCCAATGTTATCTATACTCCATTGAGCATTTAAATATTAAAATGCTAGGGCCACTTTTTTACATACAGATTTTCCCTACAAGATACTAACTTTTCTCATGGCTTCACATATCATCTAGATATCTTTTCTGAGATTCAGATATGGATATCAATGTTTTTATTTATTTGTATTACAATCTCTAAATTGAGAACAAATCCATGTATTCTCCAAACATTTAACTTTATCCACCTCATTGTGCCTCCTGCCAACACTCTTGGCCTCACCAACATGATGTCACCCCTTAACCATCCTCTGAGATAGTGAAATAAAATCTCATACCTGGTCAGCCCCGCATCCATTCTTCTAACTGTGTCTCAGTGGAGTAAAATTATTCAATTGTAAATTAGATCTATCCCTTTTCCCCCACCTGAACACCCATTGATCTTCAAATAAAGTATAAGTTCCTTTCTAGGCCTAAAATCTATAACTGGTCTCTACATATCCACACCTTCTTTTATTACACTCAAGCTACACATTCCTTATTACAGCTTCTTAAACAAGTCACTTTTCTTCCTACTCCTTGGATGATACTATTTATTCTATTTGAAGAATTCTGTCTCTCTCCCCTTCCTTGTTCTTCTCGTCGTTTGCTCCTTCAGACCCTTCAGATTTAAGTCCTCAGAAAACTATCTGGCTTCTGAAAGGCTGCTGCACATTCGTCCATGTGAAATGGATTTTCCCCACGTAATTCTATTTCTTAGCAACCTGTTTATTTCTGTTTTATAATGCATTGATAGTTGTAATTAATTTTTTGGTCTTGTTTATTTTGTTGTTATCTGCTGCCACACTAGATTTCAAAAAAGCAACTTGCAAATAGTAGAAGTATGTATTTGTTATTCATTCTAACCTCCTCCACACCTATGCGACAAACACACACAACGTTCATCCCCAGTGAGTCACATTCTCCTATTATCTCTTTACCTAAGTTTCTGTAATTACCAGCAGAACTTAAGACTTGTTTCTAAACAATAGAAGAGGCAAAGATAATAGGATGTCACCTCCATGATTATGCATGTTATGTAAGACTCTGTCTTAGTGGACTGCAGCAGGAGCTCCTCTTTCTGCTCTTGAGGAAGAAAACAGCCATGTTGCTAACTGCTTGTGGACAAGGCCATGATGCCGGGCAGTGTGAGTCACCTCTAAGCTCTAATGGTGATCTACACCCAATAGCCCGTAAATTCGGGGCTTTTCCTTGCAGCTACAAGGAAATAAATTTGGCCAACTCACTATATGAGCTTAGATGTGGATTATTCCATTATTGGGTGTCCAGATGAGAAGGCAGTCCAGCTGACATCTTCACTGAAGCCTTGTGAGACCCTGAGAAGAGAACCTGCTTCACAGATGGGGTAAAATAATGCATTTGTGTTCTTTAAAGCTGCTAGTTTTGTGATAATTTATTATTCAGTGTGATGGTTAATACTGAGTGTTGACTGGAATGAGTGATGCAAAATATTTTTCCTGGGTGTGTCTGTGAGGGTGTTGCCAAAGGAGATTAACATTTGAGTCAGTGGACTGGGAACGGCAGACCCACCCTCAATCTGGGTGGGCACCATCTAATCAGCTGCTGATGTGGCCAGAATAAAAGAAGGCAGAGGAAAGTGGAAAGATGAGAGTGACTGAGTCTTCTGGCCTCCACCTTTCTCCCTTGCTGGATGCTTCCTTCCCTCAAACATCAGACTCCAAGATCTTCAGCTTTTGGACTCTTGAACTTTCAACCACAGACTGAGTGCTGCACTGTCGGCTTCCGTACTTCTGAGATTTTGGGACTCAGACTGGCTTCCTTGCCTCTCAGCTTGAAGAAGGCCCATTGTGGGACCTCACCTTGTGATCATGTGAGTCAATACTCCATAATAAACTCTCCTTTATATGTACATCTACACTATTAGTTCTGTCCCTCTAGAGAACCCTGATTAATACACGCAGCAACAGAAAAGCAGTGCAATCTAAACTGCACTTCGGAGGTAATTGACTAGTATTTTTAAAATATTGTATGCGTTGCCTCTAAACCTACTTAGAGTGAAAGGTTATGAATTGGTGTCCATTGTTTGTTATTAACATATTGTTTCACATAAAGTGTTTTTATCCTATTATCTAAAAATTGAATATCAGAGAGATAATCTTAACCCTTTCCTGATACCATTTGCCACCAAATAAACATTTTGGGTGATACCATATCATTGCCAATAGTTTAAAATAAAATAACATTCGGTGATATCACACATTTGTCAAGTAAGTAAAAAGCAAGTGAGAAAATAGATTTTAGGAGACTCTAAATTTCTGTGTTATTCCTATATAGTGTAGTTGTTTCCAGGTACACTGTAGAGTTGCTTTTCCAAAGAAAATCTGTTTTGCAATGTCTACGTGAATTGGCTAAGTTTTATTTTTAATAAAATGTAGTGTCTCTAGAAACATACTAGAAATAATACTTTTTTCTTCATAAATACACTTGTTCTTATTTCGAAATGAAGATTTTAAAAATTGAGACCAACAAACATAAGTTAATGTAATAAACAGCTATTTGGTTAGTGTGTTTTCAATTTTCCACTTTCCAAAATTTTTTGGACCTAGAATAAGTGGTCAATTAAAAAGTAAGTTAAACAAAACATTTTAAAATAATTTTCAAAAACCTGTTCAAACCATATTAAAATCAGTAAACTGACTATCTAGTCAATAAAGTAGGCCTTTCTCTCTTTAACATTAACAGCTCTTAGATTGGAACACTCAGAATGAACACCAGATTGCAAAACTGACATTTAGAACTCAGCTCAGCTACAATAAAGATATACAAAGTGAAACAGAAAATGAGAATGAGTGAAGGGTAGCTTTTATTGATCTCAGAGAGTGTATTATATTGGCTGCTTTAGCTTTGAAATCTCTTCTCAAAATTGATTGCATTACTCTGGTTGTGGTCAAATAGACAAGCTGGCCAAAGACCAAAAAAGTCTCAACCAAAGGATTTATTTTCTCTTATGTGTATAAACTTCAATCTCAGTACAAGAGAAAGTACAGAAGGAACTTTGAATATGAAAATATATTTAAAAAAACCCTGCATATGTGTAAACTCAATTTTCAGAAAGCCTAAGAACACACACGTAAAACAATATGCTGTTATGATTAAGACACTGTTGTCATTAATATGGAAATAAGGCTATTGTTTTCTGTCATGCACGTCCTTTTGAAGAGACCACCAAACAGACTTTGTGTGAGCAATAAAGTTTTTTAGTCACCTGGGTGCAGGCAGGCTGAGTCCAAAAAGAGAGTCAGCGAAGGGAGATGGGGTGGGGCCATTTTATAGGATTTGGGTGGGTAGTGGAAAATTACAGTCAAAGGGGGTTATTCTCTGGCAGACAGGGGCGGGGGTCACAAGGTGCTCAGTTGGGGAGCTGCTGAGCCAGGAGAAGGAATTTCACAAGGTAGTGTCATCAGTTAAGGCAGAAACCAGCCATTTTCACTTCTTTTGTGATTCTTCAGTTACTTCCAGCCATTCGGATGTTTACGTGCAGGCTTGGGCTCAAAGGCCTGACATTCCTGTCTTATAATGATAAAAAAAATAACAAAATAATATTGAAGTGTTGAGGCAGCAAAAATTTTGGGGTGGATAGTGTGGGGAGATAATGGGAGATGTTTCTCAGGGCTGTTTCAAGCAGGATTAGGGGCAGCGTGGGAACCTAGAGTGGGAGAGATTAAGCTGAAGGAAGACTTTGTGGTAAGGGGCGATATTGTGGGAGCATTTGTCATACAGAATGATTGGGGATGGCCTGGATGTGGTTTTGTATGAATTGAAAAATTAAATGGAAGACACAAAGTTTGAATAAGAGAAGGAGAAAAACAGGTATTAAAGGACTAAGAGTTGGGAGGACCCGGGACATCCAATTAGAGAGTGCCCAAGAGGGTTCTGCATAATTACTTACTTGGTTGGCAAGTTTTTGGGCTCTATCCTTGAGTTTCTTTTATGTTGTCATATACCAGGACAGATTGATTTAGGTAAAAACAACACTCTTCATTTAAAAATATACAGAGTCCTTTTTTTTAAGCAGTGAGTAAGTCGAGGCCTCGGCGATTTTGGAGGAAAGAGAAATGCAAAGCCAGAAATTGTTTGTTAAAGAAGGATTAGAAACGGCTAGGAGAGAGTGAGTGAGATTGGTAGTGTGGTGGAGATAGCTGGGGAGAGGTAGAGGGTGGCATAAGAATGGGAACGAGAGTAAGAGTGAGTATAAAAGTAAAGAATAGGACTTCATCAGGGTGAAAGTATTGGAGTGTACCCTGTCATCAAAGATCATCTATCCACTTTAAGAGAGACTTAAGGGTGATGGTTTGAGGTAAAACCAGGAGATATCAGTTAGGATGGTTTGAAGGAGAAGTGTAAACCAGCAGTGTAAACAAGGGTAGGGTATTTACTAGCAGTTGAGAATGGTGAATAGGAGTATGACTAGATAGAAGATAGTAGGGATGACAAGTTTTTGGGGTGCAGTTCAAATTGGGCTGGTGTCTGGAATGAGACTGGGGCCTAATAAAAAGGAGCATCCATATAGGATCTCAAATGGGCTGTGCCCTGTAGCATCCCAAGGACAGGCCTGAATTCTGAGAAGGGCAAGGGTTGAAAGTGTTATGCCCAGACCCTTTATTCCCCGAATAAGTCCACCAGAGACCAGAGTCAAAGCCAAGCGGCAAGGATCTTTAATGCAAGTTCGAACTTGGTCCCTCTGTTTTACAACATACAAGAGGGCCCCGAATGATGCATGTGGCCGCTCTTTATAGCCCGATGCATACAGGATATGCAAGGTTACAGAGGTACAAAGGAATTCTTTTGGTTGCAGCATTACAACTGGTAATTGGTTAATACAATTAACAGTTTTCCATTTGTTCCCACGCTTTTAGTAAAACTACAAACGGTTGTGATCTTATCAGGGGCTCTCTAGGTGGTGTTTCTGAGATGTGTGAGGGGGCGGTGTGTTGGGCTCAGGAAGTTGGGACAAAATAGAGGATTGTGTTCGTACTGGGTCCAGGACTAAGATATGTGGCAGACACCGGGAATTAGAGCAGGACAGAGACTTTCACAACGTTTGTCCTTACAATGTCCGGAGTCTATAG
Source organism: Rhinopithecus roxellana (assembly GCF_007565055.1). NCBI lineage: Eukaryota > Metazoa > Chordata > Mammalia > Primates > Cercopithecidae > Rhinopithecus > Rhinopithecus roxellana. The sequence continues at coordinate 4,783,812 of NC_044549.1, read as the reverse complement.
ATAACCTAATTAACCTAATCGGTTAGGTCCGGGGTCGATCTTTAACTAGGCTGAGGGCGCCGCCCGGGCTGTCAGGGCGCCGCCTGGGCTGTGAGCCTGTGGACTTCATTTCTGCCTTTTAGTTTTTTCCATTTGATCTCTTTCAAAAGTATTGTCCAGTCCTTTTTAAGTTGGTGGCTGAGCTCGGTGAGTTGTGTTTTTAAAAGACCATTAGTCCTTTTTACCTTTCCTGAAGATTGAGGACAGTAAGGGGTATGAAAGTTCCACTGAATACCAAGAGCCTGAGAAACTGCTTGGGTGATTTGACTAATAAAGGCCAGTCTGTTATCAGAATATATAGAGGTGGGAAGGACAAACTGAGGAATCATGTCTGACTGAAAGGAAGAAATGACCATGATGGGCTTCTCAGACCCTGTGAGAAAGGCCTTTATCCATTCAGTGAAAGTGTCTACCCAGACCAAGAGGTATTTTAGTTTCCTGACTCAGGGCATGTGAGTAAAGTCAATTTGCCAGTCCTGGGCAGGGGCAAATTCCCAAGCTTGATGTGTAGGGAAGGGAGGGGGCCTGAACACTCCTGAGGAGTAGTAGAATAGCAGATGGAACACTGAGAAGTGATTTCCTTAAGGATAGATTTCCATGATGGAAAGGAAATGAAAGGTTCTAAGAGATGGGCTAGCGGCTTGTGACCTACATGGACGATGTTATGAAAAGATGACAGAATAGAATGGACCCGTGAGGCTGGAAGGAGATATTTCCCTTGGTCTAAGAACCATTTGCCTTGTGTGGGAAGAGATTGATAGGGTGATGTTTCAGTGGAGGAGTAGGTGACCAATGAGGAGGAGAAAAATTGGCCATGAGGGACCAAAGTTGGAACTCTGGCTGCTTCTTTAGCTACCTTATTAGCATAAATGTTGCCCTGAGCAATGGGATCTGACACCTTTTGATGGACCTTGCAGTGAATGACTCCAGCTTCCCTTGAAAGTAAAGCAACCTTGAGATGAGTTTTTATTAAAGAGGCATTAATGATGGAGGACCCTTGTGGAGTGAGGAAACCTCTTTCTGCCCATATAACAGCATGGAGGTGCAGGATATGGAAGGCATATTTAAAGTCAGTATAAATATAGTCAGAAAGGCTACAGTGTGATGTCCCAGCTCTTGTTTAAGAATTTTGACTGTACAGTCCTGTACTTTGGCTGTGTGTAATGAAAAGGGTTGGGATGAGTTAGGGAGAGCTAGTGTGGGAGCAGATTTTATGGCTGTTTTTAAGGAATGGAAAGAGGAGTGATGAAAGGACATAGGATCTATGGGGTCAGCTAGGTTTGCTTTTGTGAGTTTATATAATGGTTTAGTCAGGATGGTAAAACTAGGTGTTTAAAGGCGGAAGTACCTAAATATGCCTAGGAAGGAAAGGAGTTGTTGTTTTGTAGAAGGGGTTGGGCTTTGGGAGATTAGCTGGACACAATTAGCAGGGAGAGCACATGTGTCTTCTAGAAGAATTATGCTGAGATAGGTACAGATGAGGAAGAAATTTGAGCTTGACTGAAGTAATGGGGGCTGTCCGTGAAGCCTTGTAGCAGTATAGCCTAGGTATTTTGCTGAGCCTGATGGGTGTCAGGGTCAGTCCAAGTGAAAGCAAAGAGAGGTTGGGATGAAAGGTGCAAAGGAATAGTAAAGACAGCATGTCTGATATCCAGAACAGAATAATGAATTGTGGAGGGAGGTATTGAGGATAAGAGAGTGTACATGTTGGGCACCATAGGGTGGATAGGCAAAACAATTTGGTTGATAAGGCGCAGATCCTGAACTAACCTGTAAGACTTGTCCGGTTTTGGGACAGGTAAAATGGGGAAAATGTAAGGAGAATTTATAGGTTTTAGAAGCCCATGCTGTAGCAGGCGAGTGATATCAGGCTTCAATCCCCTTAAAGTCTGTTGTGGGATGGGATACTGGCATTGAGTGGGGTAAGTGTGATTGGGTTTTAATGGGATAGTAATGGGCATGTGATCGGTTGCCAGGGAGGGAGTAGAGTAGAGATGTCCCATATTTGTGGGTTAAGGTGGGGGGATATGAGAGAAAGACAAGAAGGAGGCTTTGGGTTGGGAAGAAGGGCAGCAATGAGATGTATCTGTAGTCCTGGAATAGTCAGGAATGCAGGTAATTTGATTAAGACGCCTAGACTTAATAAGGGAACTGGGCAGGTGGGGATAACTAAAAAGGAGTGCATAAAAGAATATTGTCCAAGCTGGCACCAGAGTTGGGGAGTTTTAAGAGGTTTAGAAGCCTGGCCATCAATACCCACAACAGTTTTGGAGGCAAGGGAACCATGCCCTTGAAAAGAAGGTAATGTGGAGTGGGTAGCCTCTGTATTAATTAAGACGGGGACGGACTTACCCTCCACTTTAAGAGTTACTTAAAGTGTCTGTGATGATCCAGGAGGCTTCTGAGGAGATCGGGCAGCATCAGTCATCAGTCATCAGTCACTAAGCCAAGAAGATCTGGGAAAGAATCAGTCAGTGAGCCTTGGGCCAGAGTTCCAGGGGCTCTGGGAGTGGTTGCCAGCCAAGTTGGACAGTCTGATTTCCACTGGGGTCATGCACAGATGGGACATGGCTTAGGAGGAATCCCAGGCTGTGGGCATTCCTTGGCCCAGGGGCCAGATTTCCGGCACTTGAAGCAAGAGCTTGGGGGAGGAGGTCCTGAAGGAATGCCTGACCACTGTGGCTTAGGCATTTTGAAGTTCTTGTGTGCAGGAAGTGCAGCTGGGTTTTGTCTCACAGCAGAGGTGAGTAATTGTAACTCTTCTCTATTATTGTACATCTTGAAGGTGAGTTTAATTAAATGCTGTTATGGGGTTTGAGGGCCAGAATCTAATTTTTGGAGCTTTATTTAATGTCAGGAGTGGATTGGTTAATAAAATGCATATTGAGAATAAGACGGCCTTCTGACCCTTCAGGGTCTAGGGATTAAAGTCTCTCAGGGTTGCTGCCAAACGAGTAATGAACTGGGATGGGTTTCTATATTTGATGAAAAAGACACTAAGTGATTTGGGAGAGGTCAGATAAAGGAAGAGGAGCATTAACTTTGACTATGACTAGCTCCAGCCACCTCTTTAGGAGAAAATTGTTGGGTTGCTGGGGGAGGCCTAGTCACGGAATGAAACTTTAAGCCAGACCAGGTGTGAGGAGGGGATGTGATAGAAGGATTATAGGGTGGGGGAGCAGAGACTGAGGAAGAATTGGAGCCTGATTCAGTCTGGTGGGGAGTGACCTAAGGAGCAGTCTGGGGAGGACGGAAGAGGTCAGATGGGTCAGTAGAAAAGGAAGATTGAAAAGACTCAGTGATGTTTGGTGTTGGGACTCAGGGGACAGGCAGGAGGGAAAGAAGGAAGATTTGGGTCCAGTTGCATTGGGAACAGAGACTAGGGAGGAACCGATGTGTAAAAGAATGCCTGGACATCAGGCACCTCAGACCGTTTGCCCATTTTACGACAAAAATTATCTAGATCTTGTAGGATGGAGAAATAGAAAGTGCCGTTTTCTGGCTATTTGGAACCATTGTTGAGTTTGTACTGGGGTCAAGCAGCATTGCAGAAGAAAATAAGGCATTAAGGTTTTAGGTCAGTTGTGAGCTGAAGAGGTTTTAAGTTCTTGAGAACACAGGCTAAGGGAGAAGAAGGAGGAATGGAGGGTGGAAGGTTGCCCATAGTGCAGGAAGCAAGCCCAGAGAAAAGAGAGGGTAGAGACACAGAGAGAAGGGTTGGGGGGTACTTGCTTCCCCAGGAAAGTGGTACTTGCCACTAAGGTGAAGGATCAAGGCAGGCATCCCTGCAGTGATCAGACACCTCTGCAACGTGGCAGAATAATCCAGCAGTCATCCCCACAGTGATTAAACACCAAGGGAAGACTGTCTTCCCGAGTCCGTGACCAGCACCAGAGTTTTGCGTTCACAGATAAAATACGTCTCCTCTGTTCCTACCAGAAAAGGAAAAGAGCTGAAATTAAGAGAAGGGAGAGATTGAAGGGTGGTGCCAAGATTGAAAGCAGAAAGAGGTTGAGGGACAGTGAGAAAGGTTGGAGAAGAGAGCAAAGAGAGTCCACTTACCTAATTTAAAATTGGTGAGATGTTCCTTGGGCTGGTTGGTCTGAGGACCAGAGGTGGTAGGTGGATCTTTCTCATGGAGCAAAGAGCAGAAGGTCAGGGGATTGATCTCCCAAGAGAGGTCTCTCGATCCGAGTCTGTGCACCTGGGTGCAAGTGGGATGAGTCCAAAAAGAGAGTCAGCAAGGGAGATGGGGTGGGGCTATTTTATAGGATTTGGGTAGGTAGAGGAAAATTACAGTCAAAGGAGGTTGTTCGCTGGCAGGCAGGGGTGGGGGCCACAAAGTGCTCAGTCAGAGAGCTTCAAGAGGAGGAATTTCACAAGGTAATGTCATCAGTTAAGGCAGGAATTAGCCATTTTCACTTCTTTGGGGATTCTTCAGTTGCTTCAGGCCATCTGGATGTCTATGTGCAGGCTTGGGCTCAGAGGCCTGACATTTTCTATTTATGATGTTCATGTAGAAAGCTGTATATATATACACACACACACAGCTGTATATATATATAATATATACACACACAGCTGTATATATAAACACACACACACAAACACACATTTGTATATATGAAATACATTGCATTGGGTCATGAAAGAAAACAGAATATAGACTATTGAATATAAAATTTATATTATCAAACTTTTCAGGCACTATTTCAAAAATATTTGCTTCATGAACTTTCATGACTACCATGCTCTTCTATGACTTTTTAATTCTCTGTTTGCCAAATTTTTTTGTGGTTATTTCTTTCTCTTCAAATACAATCCTGAGTAGAAACTCTTAATATGTAAAAGTGGTAAAAATGACACTGCTTTAGTAGAAACATTAGCATTTAAATGAAGTGACTGACAGTTTGGCCTTTATCTCCGAAGTGACCTCTGAATTTTGAAAACTGTGTAAAGTTTATTTTGTAAACAATTATTTTGTAGCACTCAGCTTATCCCTAACATTTACCAATAAATTTTCTTTTCTTTGCACTAGTTCTGTCTTCTCAATTTGACTGTAAATTTCCTATAAACAAGAACCAAATCTTCATGTGCAATTGCCATAGAATCTGAAATCTGGACGAACCATTTCTCTAGAGGCCTGAGAGTACTTTCATGGTAACTAGACATCTCAAACTTCAGAAGGTTAACATACACAGAGAATAACACAGCATTTTACTAAGTGCAAATTGGCACCATCAAGGTGATTAAACATATTCACCCTTTCTAGCTTCTTCCTCCCATAATGCACAATCACCACTCATGCCATGGACCTTGCAGAAGAAATATTTCAATGCACAATTTACCTTTCTTATATGTGAATGGTTGCTTAGGCATCTATTTGAGTGAGCTATGGGTTACCCAGATTAAATATCATTTCTGGGTATGCCTGTGAGGAGGTTTCCAGATGAAACTAGTAATTTAATCAGTGGGTTTAATAAAATAGATTGCCTTCCCCAATGTGATTGGTCATTACCCAATCCTTTCAGAGTCTGAATAGCATAAAAAGTCACGGGTAGAAGGGATTTGCCCTTTTTTGCTTCCTTCCTGCCTGCTTATTTGAGCAAAGTACATCAATATTTTGCTGCCTTTGCACTGGGTATATGCCATCATCTCCCCTGGTCATCAGGCATTTGTATTCAGACTGAAATTACAACACCTACTTTCCTGGGCCTCTAGCCTGTAGATGGCAGTTCTTGGGACATCTCCACCTCCATAATCAACTGAGCTAAAGCCTCACACTAAATCATTCTCTCTCTCTCTCTCTCTCTCTCTCTCTCTCTCTCTCTCTCTTCTTTCTCCTTCTGGAGAGCAAAGAAGATGGCCAACTAAATGCAGCTGAAAAGTACCTCTCCCACCAAGAGAAATCAAGTATCAAGTAAACCATCATACTTCAAACAGATCTTTTGAGGGAAAATAAAGTCAATATAGAGGCAATGCAGACATTCCCCCAAACCTGCTCTGACTCTGCCCAGTTCAGAGGACCAGCAGGTTCCTGAGGAGGTGTGGGTTCCCTATTGACCTAACCTTTAGCTCCAGATGGCTCTAGGGGAGCGGAGAGTGCAGTCCACCAGAGTCTGGCTTAGGTCTAAGGAAACACAGGCATGGCACCAGTGATTGGAGAGGGCTCCCACGAGGCCCAGGAATGGACCTGGTGAGGCGGTTATCTTTTGCCCCTCTATTTCCCACTCCCCAGAACACTGCTGAATGTACTCCAAAATACAAGAGACACAATGCTGATTAAAAGCCTATTTGCCAGCCCTTCATCTTAAGCAGCATCTACTGTATCATAGCCTGAATTACCTCACCAAACAAAATTGAATTCCTTTAGCCCTCATCACTTGTAAAGCCTAATGCAGGCAACTAGCCACAGCTAAGAAATTATACAGAGCCTTCATTCTCTGAAAGTACTCAGAAACGAAGCCAATCAACTTTACACAACACATACCTCCGTCAAATGCCCAAGAGAAAAAATACAAATTGAAGCAAAAAACCCACCCAAACAGTCATTTCCAAAAGAAAAAGAAACACAAGCCCCTCAAATGAGAAGAAATCAGTGCAAGAATTCTAGACATTCATAAAGTCAGAGTGGTTCTATACTTCTAAAGGAGCACACTAGCTAACCAGATTGCAATGCCTGAAAAGACAGACACTGAATTCAGGATCTGAAAGAGAAGTTCAAAGATATTTAAGAGCGAGTTGAAATCCAATCCAAGAAAGAGAGCAAAATGATTTAAGAGTTGAAAGATGACAAAGTCGCTTCAAGAAGGAACCACACTAAACATCTGGGTTTAAAAAATTTACTACAGGAATTTCAAAATACAAATGGGAGCCTTAACAACAGAATAGACAAAGCCGAAGAAATGATTTAAGACTAGTCCTTCGAATCAGCCCAGTCAGATAAAAATAAAGAGAAAAACAATTTAAAACATGAGCAAAGCCTCCGAGAAATATGAGATTTTGTACAAAGACCAAACTTACACATCATTTGAATTCCTGAGATATAAGAAGAGAGAGTAAGCAACTTGGAAAACATATTGGAAGATATAACCCATGAACATTTCCTCATTCTTGCTAGAAAGGTCATCATGCAAATGCAAGCAATTTAGAGAAACCCTCCAAGATACTATACAAGACAACCATTCCCAAGACACATGGCCACCTGACACTACAAGGTCTATATGAAATAAAAAATATCTTAAAGCCAACTAAAGATCACTTACAAAGGGAAGCTCATCAGGCTAACATCACACTTCTCAGCAGACACTTTATAAGCCAGAAGAATTTAGGGGCTATTTTCAGCATTCTTAAAGAAAAGAAATTCCAACCTAGAATTCCTGTCCCACCAAACTAAGCCGTATAAGCAAAGTAAAAATAACATCCTTCCCAGACAAGCAATTGCTAAGGACATTTATTTTGACTAGACTGGCCTTACAAGAGATATTTATGGGAGTGATTAACACATAAATTAAAAAAAAAAAATCTACACTGACAAAAACTTACTTAAGTACATAGCCCACATTCCTATAAACTACACAATCGAGACTACAAAGCAACCAGCTAACAACAGCACAACAGGATCAAAACCTCACATATCAATATTAACCTGGAATGTAAATGATTTAAATGCACCACTTAAAAGGCAAAGAGCAGGAAGCTAAATAAAAAATAATAAGACCCAACTGGCTGCTGTCTTCAAGAGATCCATATCACATGTAATAACTCCCATCAGCTCAAAGTAAAGAGATAAAGAAAGATCCATCATGCAAATGGAAAACATAAAATAACAGGGGTTACTATTCTTACATCAGATCAAACAGGCTTTAAATCAATGACAGTAAACAAGAACAAACAAGGGCATTACATAATGATAAAGGATTCAATTCAACAAGAAGATTCAACTATCCTTAATATACATACATCCAACATTGGAACACTCAGATTCACGAAACAGGTACTTCTAGACCAACAAAACAACTCAGACAGCCATACAATAATAGTAGGAGCCTTCAGCACCTCACTGACGGCATTAGACAAATGAAGGCAGAAAATGGGCAAATAAATTCTAGACTTACATTTGACACATGATCAATAAGACCTAACACAGATCTACAGAATACTTCACCCAACAAGCACAGAATATGCATTTTTCTCACCCACACATGGATCATACTTTAAGTTTGAACAGGTTTGGTCATAAAGTAAGTCTCAATAAATTTTAAAAAAATCAAAATTTTACCAAACATATTTTCAGACAGTAGTGGAATAAAAATAGAAATCAATACCAAGAAGATCTCTCAAAACAACACAAGTACACGGAAACTAAACATCTTGCTCCTGGATGGTTTTGAGGTATGCAAAATTAAGGCAAAAATAAAAAAAAATAAGATTAATAATGGCAGACCATATTAAAATCTCTGGGATGTAGCTAAAGCAGTGTTAAGAGGAAAGTTTTGTAGTGCTAAAAAATACCTACATCAAGAATTTAGAAAGATCTCAAATTAACAATCTAACACAGCACTACGAGGATTTGGAAAAATAAGAACAAACTACCCCTAAAGCTAGAGGACAAAAATAAATAAATAAATCAGACTAGACTGAAGGAAACTCAGACCTCAAAAGACATACAAAGGATCAAAGAAACCAAAAGTTGATACGTTGAAAGGATAAACAAGGTCAATAGACCACTAAGTAGATTAGCCAAGATTAGCCAAGAAAAGAGAAAACTCAAATAAGCAAAGTCAGAAGTGATAAACGCGACATGACAACTGAACCCAGAGAAATGCAAAAGATCCTCCAAGACTATTATGAACACTTCTATGCACAGAAACTAGAAAAATCTAGCAGAAACTGATGAATTCCTAGAAACAGAAAACTTCCCAAGATTGAGTCAGGAGAAATTGAAATCCTGAACAGACCAAAAATTAGTTCTAAAATTGACTCAGTAATAAAAATTCTACTAACCAAAAAAAGCCCTGGATCAGATTAATTCACAACTAATTTGTACCAGACAAACAAAGAAGAGCTATTAGTAAGCCTACTGAAACTATTTAAAAAAAAAAAAAAATTGAGAAGGTGAAACTTCTCCTAAACTCCTTCTATGAAGTTGGCATCATTCTCCTACCAAAATCTGGTGAGGACACAACAAAAAGAAAACTATAGGACAATATGTCTGACGAACAGAGATGCAAAAATTCTCAACAAATTACTAGCAAACTGAATTTAGTAGCAAATCAAAAATTTCATTCACCATGTAAACTTCATTCTTGGAATGCCAGGTTGGTTTAACATATGCAAAACAATAAATGTAATTTGCTACAAACAGAATTAAAAACAAAAATCATATGATTATCTCAATATATATAGGAAAACCTTTGATACAATTCAATGTCCCTTCATGATAAAAACCCTCAATAAACTAGGCATCAAAGGAACATACCTCAAAATAATAGGAGCCATTTATGACAAACTCACAGCCAGAATGATAATGAGCAGAAGGTGGAAGTATTCCTCTTGAGAACTGGAACAAGACAAGGCTGCCCAATCTCATTACTCCTATTCAACATAGTATGGGAAGTCCCAGACTAAGTAATCAGGCAAGAGAAACAAATGAAAGGCATTGAAAGAGGAAAAGAAGCAGTCAAAATATCTGTGTTCTCCGATGATATGATTATATACTTATAACATACTAAACACTCTACCAAAAGGCTTGTGGAAATGATAAATGACTTCAGTGAGGTTTCAGGATACAAAAATCAATGTACAAATATTAGTAGCATTTCTATACAACAGTAATGTTCAAGTTGACTGCCAAGTCAAAAATGCAATCTCATTTACAATACCTATACAAAAATAAAATATTGAGAAAAACATTTATCTAAGGAGGTGAAACATATCTGCTAGGAGTATTATAAAACACTGCTGAAAGAAATCATAGATGACACAGACAAATGGAAAACACTCCATGCTCATGGAAAAGAAGAATCAATATCAATCAAATGACCGTACTGCTCAAAGCAATCTACAGATTCAATGTCACTTCTATCAAACTATTAATACCACTTACCACAGAATGAGAAAAAACTATTCTAAAATTCATACGTGACCAAACAAAACCCCAAAACTACTCAAAGCAATCCTAAGCTACAAAAACAAAGTCAAAGGCATCACATTGTATGACTTCAAAGTATAATACAAGTTATAGTAAACAAAACATTATGGTATTGGTACAAAAACAGACACAGAAAATATTTCAGAAAATACGATACTGTTGTGGGAGAATGAGATGACTCCAGCTGTTGCAACAAAGTTGGAATAAGTCATACATACACTTATCATGTTGAGCATGGAGGGCACAGAATGAGAAATACGGATTCTTATTTTAATAATATTGAGTTGGAGACCAGCCTTGGCCAACATGGTGAAACCCCATCTTTACTAAAAATACAAAAAAATTAGCTGGGCATGGTGGCAGATGCCTTTAATCCCAGCTACTTGGGAGGCTGAGGCAGCAGAATCACTTGAACCCGGGAGGCAGAGGTTGCAGTGAGCTGGGATCACACCACTGCACTCCAGCCTGGGCAACAAGAGTGAAACTCCACCTCAAAAAAATAAATAAATAAATAAAATAATAATAATAATAATGTAATTGAACTGCCAATTTAGCCATTATCTTATCTCAAAACTCCTAGTAATATGACACAATATATTTTTTCTGAACTTTCAAATTAGATGAATTAGAATTTTCTGTTTTATGTAAACGAAATCAACAGATACCATAATCTACCAGGTATATGTTTTAAAAGTTGACTGGAACAGACATAAATATTTTTTAGATACAGAGATGCCAATGCACTATGTTAACACCAGCAGATATTGAATTATTTAGTTTGCCAAATGGCTATTTTGATAATATGGAAGATACGCTATTTTGTTTCTAAAAGTAAATAAAAATAACTCAAGAAAATTGTATTTATTCAGAGGACACTTGATATACTGAACTCAATTGAGAGATGACAAATCACTCCCAAGGAAATAACTATCACATATTGTTCTAGGTAATTAATTTAAGACCTTTGAAGAACATCTTCTTTAATCTCTATCATTCATATAGTTTGTCTCAATCACAATCATCAAAATTATTATTTTAAACTGCCATGTGAGTGAACTCAATTCACCCATATTGAGCCAGTTTTCTTTCTTTATTCCAATTATTGTTGTCAAAAATTCAATTAACCGGCTGGGCGCGGTGGCTCACGCCTGCAATCCCAGCACTTTGGGAGGCTGAGGCGGGCGGATCACGAGGTCAGGAGATCGAGACCATCCTGGTTAACACGGTGAAACCCCGTCTCTACTAAAAGTACAAAAAACTAGCCGGGCGTGGTGGCGGCACCTGTGGTCCCAGCTCCTCGGGAGGCTGAGGCAGGAGAATGGCGGGAACCCGGGAGGCGGAGCTTGCAGTGAGCTGAGATGGCGCCGCTCACTCCAGCATGGGCCACAGAGCCAGACTCCGTCTCAAAAAAAAAAGTTCTGTGATGGCAAAGACTTAACAATTTTATAGAAAAACTAAGACACCCATGGTTAAAGATTTCCTCATGTGATTTTTTTTACCAGACCACAAACATACTATAAAACACAGTGAAGATAAATACTTTCATAAAAGGAAAGGGGGAAGAAATGGAAAGAAAAATTGGCAAAGCATAATATTTAAAATACTCTTGTGAAAAGTTTTATAATTTTTAACATAGAGCTTATTATTAGATTAAATAAAACAATGAATTTGTGAAAATATATTTAATAATCTAATAATGTAAGAAGTATGAAATCAATTGCTTCTAAAAATATGCTTTCTAAACTATTAGCAGAGTGATCTTGATAAAGTCTTAGAAGTATAAATGCCTTTTGTGATTATAATATTTCAGTGACTTCCTGAAGCTCTAGAAGCGTGAAAGATGAACTCATCTCCAGAGACAGAGGGATACTTTATGTTTTGGAATGTCCTGTCCTCTCTAGCTTCATCTCTCATTACCATGCCCCTTGTACTTCATACCACAGCCATTGTAAACATAATTGTCAAATAAAAAATAAATAATATATTTTAATAATGTTTTAAGAAAAATATTCAGAAAGTTTTTCATTGACCTAATATTATAATTTTTTCTGTGTTTGTTTCTCTCATTTGAACCCAGATATAGGATCTAGAGGACTTTCATGGGATCCTCATTGCTAATCCTCACCAGTATTATAAAGGTCATAATTGAAAAGGATTCTACATGATAAGCAAGGGTTCAGAAAGTGAATGCTGTCATAATTCTTTATATGCCCATACATAGTCATATATACTAACAAAGGACTTTGGGAAATGCTACCCCCAAATATGCCACTTTGGTATATTTATTACTCCAAGCTGATGCCATCTGAATAACAGCAAATGCAGGGAAAGGATATCTCTGAACTCCCCTTCTCTACTTAAAGACACATCCTCCAAAAGAAACTCAACTGTCATGAATCTCCTCCCCAAAAGTTACATCAACTAAGGAAGATTAACTCTTCAAATCACAAGAGAAGAGACTAACACCCAAACTTTGAGAGAAACTATCATTTCTTTGTTTAAGGGTTTGTTCATCTTTTCTAAAAAGCATTTCCCCTCACCTAAATTCCCTGCATGCTCCCTCCCCTTTCCACTATGAAGAGGGCATATGAACTCCTAAGTCTTACTTTTGTTGGGGTATTCATACAGTAAATTTGCAAACCTTTTCTCCTGTTGATCTGCCTTGTTTATTTCATTGACTGGGTTGCTGAAGCCTCAGAGGTTGAAGGGAAAGCCTTCACTCCTACATCATATATAACCATAATATGCAGTTATTTTAAGAGACAATATGAAGTTGGTGAGGAACTGTGGTTAAAGTCAGCAACTCATGACTAGATGTCTAATTTAAAGTTATTGAGTGATTACTCATAGAGATAAGGCAATTATATTACGTTTATTATAATTTAATTTGCTCTTTGATGATTTATTAAGTGTAAATTAGTAGAAATTAAACCTGGTAACCTCATTCTTTCCCACTACTTGATTTGGAATATCAGTTATAACTAATCTATATTGTAATTTCCCTACCTTCCACATAGCCTCCACAGTTACAAGTAGATGAATCAATGCTAATTAGGAAAAAAAATACAGCTACTGATTATTTCAAATAGTTCATTATTCAGATAAAATGGGCTCTGGGTGACATAAGTAATGGCACATGTATACATGTGTAACAAACCTGTACGCTGTGCACACGTACCCTAGAACTTAAAGTATAATAAAAAATTTTTTAAAAAACTGAGAAAGATACCTGAACACTATTCTTCAGATAATTAGAGTGTTAACTACAAATATTATTAGTGATGAGATAACATGGTTTTTGTCAAGTGTACGAAACGTTTTTGGGCTATTACAGTCTTATAATTTTAGAACTGGGTCCAACACTTGCATTACCTGCTAGTGTTTTGCAGGCTAAGGGGAGTTTCCTTCAAAAGAGTGTTTGCAAAATAGAAAGAAGTTTTTGATTCTCACAATCACATTTGGGCCCAATTGGACTTCACTGCTCAGGTGGCCATTGTGCTAAGTGCCGGCACTAAACAGTAATGCACCTCACAACTAAGAGTCATCATGCTTCAAATGCCAACTGATAAATCACAAATTTAGAGACCAGGAAAAGAATAGAGTTTGAAGATAAATGCTACAGGCTTTGCATTTGTATTTCCTTCAAATGCTTATGCTGAAATCTAATCATCAGCGTGATGGTAGTGGAAAGTGGGACTTTAAGTTGTGAGAGGAGAGTATTCATGAATGGTTCTAGCCCCCTTATCAAAGCAGCCCCAGATAGCTGCCGTTCCTTTTTTTGTCATGTGAAGACACAGCTAGAAGACACTGGCTTATGAATCAGAAAGAAGGTCCTCACCACTCATCATATACGTCAGCATTTTGATTCTGGACATCTCAGCCTCCAGAACTGTGAAAAATAAAATGTCATTGTTCATATGTTGCTCAATCCATGGAATTTTGTTAATATAGCACAAATGAACTAGGACAAGAAGAACAGTCGGAGAAACAGGATTGGAACTGTGTTCTGTTTCAGCGGGGAAAAAAAAAATTTCAGTATTTTTTTCCTATGAATAATGTGAATAGAGTAAGATCTAAATAAGGGTATCGTTGCCTTCAGAGGGAAATTTTGTACTCCCACTCCATTCTTCAGCTACACATGAAAAATTTAAATAGCTATAGGTACCAAAAGTTTCAAATTCCTCTAGTCTGGTTTTTGTCTCCCGACTTTGGCCTTCACTGGATACTCTGCCTTCAAGGGACCCTGTGATCTGCAGCCCTTTCTGCTACAACTGTTGTTTTGTGCTGGAGCCCTGCCAGGGTAATGGTAAGATATGGGGGTTGTGGCTTGGAGCTGTGACATTCACAAGTGTTTCTCCAGTACTATTGTTTGTTTGTTTTTCCTCATCCCCACCCTCACTCCCTTCCCTGGCTGCAAGACTTCCATTGTATTTTTGAAGCCTTGATACCTGTTGAAAATGATTTTTTGCTCCTCAGTTAAAACAGCAAGACTGAAAGCAGCTGGAGGCAGAGAAATTTCCTTTCCCAAAGCAGACCATTTTTACAGTGAAGACTGTGGATCTATCTAAAGGATGACTCTTCTCCTTGTCAGATCCAGGAAAGGATCTTTCTCATATTCTTACTGGTATGGCTCCTGCAGGTAAAGTCCACAAAAATGTAGGGGCTGTGATAAGACTGCATCACCAAGAAACTTTTTTATTCTTATGCTTGTCTGCATTCAACATTTTATCAACATTATCATTTATACAGCCCTATTAGTTTATGGCTCCAGTGACTTCTCCTCTGGATAATAGATCTCAGTTTCTTTATATCTCCCAATTTTAGAGTAGTTGAATGTCCTATAACATCTGCTTCTCAACAGATACAAGAAAAGTTATTTTAAGTTTTATTCTTGAATGACCAAGAGTGACAACTTCTAAGCTCTTTGCTTGTTGCGAAGCTAGAATGAAAAGCTGTTTGTTTTCTGACTGCTTATAAATTTTTTCCTCTTGCCAGAGAGAATTAACAAGTACAATTCTGACATTCCTCAGTTACTTATGAAAACTATTGTCACATCTTAAAAAGAAGTAAAGTACAGCAGGTGTGGTGATTCACGCCTGTAATCCCACCACTTTGGGAGGCTGAGGTGGGTGGATTACCTGAGATCAGGAGTTCAAAAGCAGCCTGGCCAACATGGTGAAATCCTGTCTCTACTACAAATGCAAAAATTAACCAGGCATGATGATGCATGCCTGCAATCCCAGCTACTTGGGAGGCTGAGGCAGGAGAATCGCTTGAACCCAGGAGGCCAGAAGGCGGAGGTTGCAGTGAGCTGAGATCTTGCCACTGCAGTCCAGCCTGGGTGACAAAGCAAGACCCTGTCTCAAAAAAAAAAAAAAAAAAAAAAAAAAAAAAAAAAAAAAAAAGAAGAAGAAGAAGCACAGTGTGGGCATATGAAATGTGAGCTAGCTAGCTGAACAGCTTGGGAAAATCATCATAAAAGAACTGGCAAGCAAGTAATTGGTAACAACATAATATTAAAAATATAATGCGAAACACACTCCAAAATGGGTGTATGGAACAGGCAAAATATCAACTTATGTGGGAAAAGATAAACCGCAGATGTTACTACAGCTATGAGACTGAGGGTGGAATTCAATAACAGCAATTTTCAAGCATCCATTATAAAAGTGTTCCAACAAATTGCATAAATACTCTTGAAATAAATTGAAAGGTTGAAGTCTAGTAAGTAAATACATACGACAACAAACAAAATGGAAATTTAAGACTTTTAAAATATAATAACTTAAAAAAATAAAACCTTGAATATATCAATAGCAGCACAGCAATGATGGACATAAGACTCACTAATCTTGAAGATAGATCAATAGAAAATATTCAATTAAATAACGGATATAAAAAAGGAAAATAAAACAAATAAATAGTCTCAGAGACCTGGAGGAAAACAACATAAGGTCTAATATCTGTGTTGTTGGTGGTCCAGAGATACAAGCAAAAGGATGTGGTATAGGAAAAAAATGTGAAAAAATAATGCCTGAAAACTTCTCAAATATGATAAAATTTATAAACTTGCAGATTAATGAAGCTCAGAAAGGCCCAAACAGAATGAAATCCCCAAAAAACCTTCCTGAAATATCATAACTGTCATGACCAATATTGAGTGTCAACTTGATTGGCTTGAAGGATGCAAAGTATTGTTCCTGGGTGTATCTGTGAGGATGTTGCCAAGGGGATTAACATTTGAGTCAGTGGACTGGAAGAGGCGGACCCACCCTCAATCTGGGTAGATACCCTCTAAGTAGTTGCCAGAACAACTAGAATAAAGCAGGCAAGAGAAGATGGAAGGGCCAACTTACTGAGTCTTCCAGCCTTCCTCTTTCTCCTGGGCTGAATACTTCCTGCCCTCGAACAACAGACTGCACCTTTTGGACTCTTGGACTTACACCAGTGGTTTTCTAGGGTTCACAGGCCTTTTCCACAGAGTGAAGGCTGCACTGTCAGCTTCCCTACTTTTTAAGTTTTGGGACTGAGACTGATGCACCACTGGCTTCCTTGCTCCTCAACTTGCAGACAGCCAATCATGAGACTCTGCTTTGTGATCGTGTGAGTCATTTCTCCTTAATAGACTCCCTTTCATATATGCATGTATCCCATTAGTTCTGTCCCTCTAGAGAACCCTTACTAGTACAATAATTAAACTTTCAAAAACTAAAGGTGAAATGAAAAAACTAAAGCTAAAAAATGGAAATAGAAAATTCTCAAAAGCAAAGAAACATCACACATTATTTATAGGAGGACAATGGTTTGCATGAATATAAATTTCTCATCAAAAACGGTAAACCCAGACTTCTGTATCCAATGAAAATATACTTTATGAAGGCCAGTTAAATATATTCTCAGATGAATGAAAACTAATAGAAGTTAATGTCAGTATAGCTGCTCTATAAGAATTGCAACAACAACAAAAAAAGGTTTTCAGATGGAAGAAAATGATATGAAAAGGAAACTTGGAATATCAAGAATTAACAACAACAGCGGAAATATTAAGTATCCAGTTAAATATAATAGGCAGCTTTTCTGCTCTATAATTATTTGAAGTCTGTATGGCTATTGAAACCATAATATAATAAAATTTTAGTAGATAAATATATATTTATGTATATATTGAATATAAAAATGTGTATGTATATATAGTGTTTATATATGTAGTATATATATAGTGTGTATGCATACACACACACATATACACACACACAGAAAAACAATATATAAATGAACTAAACACAAAGGAGGGAAAGTAATGGGACGTTTTTAATATCAAGGTTACTGCATTCTACTTGATGTAGTAAAATACAGATTGTATGTAAAATGTGAAGTATGTATAACACTTAGAGCAAACTCTAAAATGTTTGACTGAAATTTAGCCTGGAAAGGGAAAGCAGGAGAACCACACGTGTGTGTGTCTGTATAAATATATTTATATTTATAATATTATGTTTAATTGGTGAGCTTAGGTCATTACATTTTAATATACTTTGTTGTTTGATTTATTATTTTCTGGTTGTGTCCTCTCTTTATTAACTAATTAAATGTAATTAGTTATATTCACAATCAATAATTTAATTACTGATTAATTAATGTTTGATTTTATGATTAAATTTTAATTATTTATTAAATTTTAACTATTTTAATTATTAATTTGATATTAATTATTAATAAACATGTAGATACCTAATAAGAGAGCTTCAAAATACAAGATGGAAAAACTCACAGAACTGAAAGGACAAATTTACTGATCTTTAATTGTAGATGTAGCTGCTTTTCTCAATAATATATAGAGTAGTCAACAGAAAATTTACAAAAGTATAGAAGAATTTAATGGCATCATCAGTCCAGGATTACGATTGACATGTGTTGAACACTTCACCAAACAACAAAAAATGCACTTGCTCTATATTCTAAACTTAAACATTTAAAAGAATGAAAAAAAAACATCCTGAGATATTCTCTGACCATAATGGAATTAACAGAAAGGTAATATAAACATATGCAATCATTTTGAAATAAAACAACTGACTTCTAAATAATTCATTGGTCACTAAAGTAATTAGAAAATACTTTGAACTGAACAAAGATAGAGCTATAACATATCAACATTTATGATTAATGTTTAGAGTAGAATTTGTATTATTAAATGCTTATACTAAAAAAAAAAAAGTCTGACATCAATAATCTAAGCTTCCACCTTACAAAACTAATAAAGAAAAGCAAAATAAACCCGTTTGCAAAATGAAGAGAGGAATCAAAATGGAAGCAGGAATAAGATAAATTGAAAAGAGAAAAACACTTTGAAAAAAATCAATAAAACAGATGACCCTCTGACAAATGAATAAAAAGAAAGTGAGAGGCCGGGCACAGGGGCTCATACCCGTAACCCCAGCACTTTGGGAGGCTGAAGTGAGCGAATCACAAGGTTAGGGGATCAAGACCATCCTGCCTACCATGGCGAAACCCCGTCTCTACTACAAAAATACACAAAATTATCAGGGTGTGGTGACACAGGCCTGTAATCCCAGCCACTCAGGAGGCTGAGGCAGGAGAATTGCTTGAACCTGGGACGCAGAGGTTTCAGTGAGTCAAGATCATGCCACTGCACTCCAGCCTGGGTGACAGAGCAAGACTCCGTCTCAAAAAAAAGAAAATGAGAAGACACAAGTTGACAACATGAGGAATGAAGGATGTGATGCTACTATAACCCTACAGGCATTAAAAGTCTACAATTAGTACAATTAATAACAGAAATTAATTATTTTTAGACATCCATAAATTACAAGTCACTCAAGATAAAATGGATAACCAGAATTATCCTATATCTAGTAATGCAATTAAATTTGTAATTTTAAATCTTCTCAAGAAATCCTAGCCAACTATCCTAAAATACAATTTGGCTTTGGTTATAATTAATAAAAATTATTTGTTATAATAAGATTTCAAGGATCAGAATCTTATAAAGTCAAATGCTGTTAATTATCAAAGCACTAGGCTATAAAATATCAATAAGATAACATAGAGGAAGTTATAGAACATACATACTCCAGAGATTATGAAAGAACAAGAAATTAGGCTAATTATAGATAAGATACGCTAAATGTACACGACTGTAATTATTATTATCTTCAATAAGGCAAGGCAATAAGTAGAGATTTTCTACTTTTTTTTTTTTTTTTTGACAAAGTATCACTCTTGTCATCCAGGGTGGAGAGTGCAATGGCATGATCTCGGCTCACCACAATCTCCACCTCCCGGGTACAAGCGATTCTCCTGCCTCAGTCTCCCGAGTAGCTGGGATTATAGGCATGTGCCACCACACCCAGCTAATTTTGGTATTTTCAGTAAAGACAGGCATTTGCCATGTTGGCCGGACTGGTCTTGAACTCCAGACCTCAGGAGATCTACCCGCCTTGGCCTCCCAAAGTGCTGGGATTACAGGAGTGAGCCACCGTACTCAACCGAGATTTTCTGCTTCTTCAATACAAGTTATTAGTTGGAACGGATTTTCAAATATTAAACAAAAATACTTTTGCAATTTCAGAGGAAACTAAACTCATCTAGAAGCATATCAAATCTATTTTTTCTTTTAATTTATAGAACATGTATGATGCAGAAAAGGTAATTTGTGCATCAAAATGGTGAATGTGTTAAAATCAGACTCTTGCATAATCAAGTATGTTGACTCTTGAGTCAACATAAGAAAACTCAGATTCCTTAAGACCCCTTGCAGACCACATTTTAAAGTGTGCTTTACTGATTAAAACACAAAGGTGACACAATGCTTTGATTGATAGATTGATTGCTTTCAAATGTGAAGAAGTAAGACAACATGTATAAGCGTTAGATGACCAATGGCAAACCTGGGAGCCCCAGGATAAGACATTTGGCATCCTCGCATATGCAGAAATATCCAACGGAAGTACGACATTGAAAACTAAAGGTATTCATATTATTTGTATCTTAGCAGGAAAACTGAGACGTTCATTCTTTTTAGATATGAACTACCAATGGCCTCAATTCCATAAATAGCATAAGAAAAAATACAGGAAAACTGCCATAAATATGTCACAAGTGAGTACAAACTAGTTAATATAAGATTTCATTTCCCATGACTTTCAAAATATCTAAAACTACACACTTTCTGTGCAACAATTACCTGGACATGAGTAGTAGCTGCCTCCTTTACAATGGCAAAAATAAATGTTTAGCCATACTCCTCCGAACATTGTGTATTGCACACCAGGCTTGTTTCATTCGGTTATTTTATTTTCCTTCAATTATACTATTTTCTAGTCTATTTTGGTATGTGTCTTTGTTGCCCTTGGTTTAAATTTATCCTTGTGAATATTTTAAAATATCACCTTGGTGTCAGTCAGAGTGACATGATCTATAGCATATAGCAAAATGAGACTTGCATAATAAAATACTTTAAAGGAAATGGTCTGTGGGACACAAATGTAGATTTTCTTGAATATAAATGTATATACTGTTTTCTAACCTGGATTTTGCACAATAGGTTTAAATGCCTAACATTCCTGAAGAGGCTACTTTGCAATAGGTGCTAGGCTAGATGTAGATACACACATATAAAACAGACTTCCCCGTGCTGATAGTATGTGGGGCTATAGAAGAAAAGACCTAATGCAAATGCAACAGAAGGGTGCAATAGTACCGTGTTATCAGTACTGGGAGGAAAGCAGCTTATTATGCTTAAGTGAGTGTGTGGTTTGGGGCAGGGTTTCAGGTGAGAATGTTCAGAAAGGCGTCTCAGAGAAAGCAACACTGGGACTATCCAGAAGAACTATAATTTTAAAAAGACAAGAAAGCAAAGGGCAATTTGGGCAGAAAGAACACTGGTATCCCCTGATGCACTGGTCATAAACTCTCAATGATAAAAAGGTGATGTTGGTATTTGCACATGACACAAATGAAGATTGTTGAAAAATAAAATAGCCAATTTACAAACTATTGTATTTGCTAAATAACAGCAGCAGTTCTCATAATAATGGTTCTTTTCTCTGAACATGATGATTCTTATTGGTTTCTTGATTATTTTAAAAATTCTCCAAATGCACTTAAATAAATGGTCATTAAAAACGAATCATTAGGAAACTCTCACTAACCATAAACCAAATGTCTTATTGTACTATTTTCTAAGCTTCTCCATGAGAACAGCATTTTTCTGCCTCTCTTCAGAAATTGTACACCTTTAACATGGTTGCATATACAGCATTTCCAATTTTTAATTAGATTCTTGTTTAAAATGAAAGACATGGTAAGGGAAAAAATGACATTTACAACCTATTTCAAAATCTGTTTTACCTTCATCTGTTACTTGTATTTTATTATTAATATAAGTTTGTTTGCAAAGCAATGCATTTTAAAACATCCCTCCTTTACACTTCTTTCTTTATTAAAGTCAGTAGCACAGAGGGAAAAAAAATCAAACTGAAAGCCTCACTTTTTTTTGTTTGTTTGGTTTTTGTTTTTTAACTGCAATGTCTTTCTTTTAGCTATGTTGAAATTCATTAAAGTGATTGTACTAGAGGATTTGGCAGAGTTAATGTCAGGCTTTAATTTATCAGGGTAAATTTTGTAAAAAAATAATGCTGTGCTTTGTCTAAGAAATGCTTTGACATTTTATGTATGATTAAAAGCTAACATGATTTAGTTTGGAAAGAGAATTATGGAACATATTGTGTGAAAACAGATTCATGCCATAAAATGTTTTAAATAAAAAAAAAGTTGGTGTAATGCTTCTTTCTCTTAAAGTAATGTGCTGATTTCTAATTCCCTCTCTCTCCTCCTCCCTCTCTTAAGATGTGAATGCTTAAATTAGATAAATTCAATTATGCTCCAATTTGTCTTTTGCCTTTCGAAAAACTAATTAGAAGTTATTGAGTTAAAAACTGTTAGTGGTTTCAAAATATATTAGAACTGTGGAATTTAAGACACTGCTGGATACATAAACTTTCTGACTTTGAATCTGCCCATGCATATGTTGTTCATTGAAGCAAATATATCCATTATAAGAATGGCATATACATATCTAAATATTTTAATGATTAGCTGAGGTAAGTCTAAGAATGGAAGTGGAATGAAAAGTTTAGGCAGAGGTAGCATTGGGTACATAAACTTTCTGACTTTTGATCTCCCCATGCATATGTTATTCACTGAAGCAAATATATCCATTATAAGAATGACAAATACATGCCTAATACATTAAGGATTAGCTGAGGTGAGTCTAGGAATGGAAATAGTATAAAAAATTTAGACAGAGGCAACATTGGAATAGTGAATTCTATTTCTTTGTTTATGCAATTTGTTGAGTTCTTAGTGTGTATGAAGCACAGTTGCAGTCTAGAAACAGAATAACAGGCATAATTTTTGAACTCGCAGAGCATATGATCCAATAGAAGAGACTTGATAAAAATGATATTTTAGGCTGCTGGCCATTCCTCATATGATGGAAGTGTGGAGAATTTGGTTTCTTCCCCAGTGGGTAGATTCATTGAAATTTGCCCAGAAGGAACATACCTGAAAACACGAGGTAAGCATGGAGATGTTTTAAATGTCAGGCATGCATGACACACATTAAAATGATACTAAATCTCTCCTAGTCCAAGGGAGCCCAGACCCCCAAAACACTATAGTCATGCTCTGGTGTTTTGTTTGCTATCGTTTAAAAAAATTGTCTTCTCATACATTTATTAAAATATCATACTTATCAATTTTGATAAACTATAAAGTAAATGTGTCATGAACAATTATATTCTAGAATGAGTGGGAATTCTGAGTTTTGGGCAATAGAGAAGGTTATTGAGGGAATGATATTTAAAACTTGCAGAAGGAGGAGCCATTGTTTAGTAATAAATGGGCAGGAAGCCATGCTAGGAAGAAGTTAGCCCTTGAGAAAATCCAGAGTGAAATGGAGAACTGTGCTTTGGAGGAAATGATAGAAGAACATACTGATGGAAGGAGAAAGATAGGCAGGAGATAGATAATAGGCCAGGTTGTATGTGTATATACGTATATACACTGATATGGATTGGCTCTCTGTCCCCATCCAAATTTCTGTTGAATTGTAATCTCCTGTGCTGGGGTAGGGACTTTGTGAGAGATGATTGAACCACCGGTGTGGTTTCCCCCTTGCTGTTCTTGTGCTAGTGAGTGAATTCTCATAACATCTGATGGTTTAAAAATGTGGCACATCCCTGTTCACTTGCTCTCTCTCCTGCTCATGACGATAAGACATACTTGCTTCTCTTTTGCCTTCCACCATGATTCTAAGTTTCCTGAGGCCTCTGCTGCCATGTGAAACTGTGAGTCAATTAAACCTCTTTTCATTATAAAATGCCCAGTTTTTATAGCAGTTCTTTATAGCAAATAGTTCTTTACAGCAGTGTGAAAATGGGCTAATACATAACACATATATGCACAAACATGAATATATGTATGCATGTATATTTAAAAATAGCAAAAGGAAGCAGCAGCTCAAAGATTTTAAATAGTGTCATGAGATGATCTCGCTTGCATTGTGAGTAGATCTCCTGCTGGCTGTGTGAGAAATGGATTAGGAGGGCTTAGAGTAGACGTGAGGAAAAGAGAAAGGAAGCCATTGCTGTAGATGCTAGTCCCTTAACCTGAGGGTAATTAGATGGATGTGAAACACATTTAGAAAGTAAAAATGAAAAATTTTGATGATGATTGCATGTAAGAGACAGAGAGAGGCCGTAAAGATTGTGTTTATAAATCTAACAAAGAAAAAATTCTGTAGTATGTCTAGGTCAAACAAAGTATGTTTTGCTTATCATAAGGTATATTATCACTTTGAAAAAAAATGTTAAGTCAAATAAAACTCAAAATCAAAATTAGGATATGGTTCTCTGTTTGGTTAATGTACCATAGGTCCTCTTAGGAAATGATCTGGGTGCACTGGCTAATTGTGAAGTTGAATACATTATTTAAAAAAATAAAACTGCACAAAAATTCCAATGGACACACAAGTATGGATACAGTTTTTTTTTTGTTTTGTTTTTGTTTTAGATTCTCCATCAGCAATTTAAAAAATTCCCTGTTTATTGAGGTGGCTTTTCAACACAAACAAAGCAAACCAACAATATAAAAGCAGTCACAATTGTTTACTGCATCTCTAACAAAGTTAGCATAATAGAATGTCACGGTATCTTCTGGTCTAGTCAGCTTCCTTTAGGCATGTGCCATATTATCATACCTATGCCTTATCCATTTTTGTATCCGCAGTGCCCACAGCCTCCTGGACACATCAGTGTGAAACGTTAACTAGCATTCAAGTGGGGAATGTCAAGTAGCTCAATCAAGGTCATAAGGCTAATTAGAAAGATTTTGTTTTTAAAAAGAAAAATAGGTGTTTTGCTTCCTTGGTCTTAGTGTAATATTCTTTCTGATGGGCTTAACCCATGAATCAACATGCTCTTCCCCTCCTCATTTAGCTAACTCCTACTGCCAGGGACAGATTCCTGGGAACCTCTGGAATATTCAGACTTTTCTTGGAATGAGATAGCCTGACACTGGTTTGCGTTATTTTACAATAAATAAATAATAAATAAATAAATATTGGCCTCCATCTTTCTTCATTAAACCTTTGCATTTATACCCCTGTGAATATGAAGATTAGTGTTTTATAGTTATCAGGTCTTGAAAATTTTGGATCTACAGCCCCTTTCAGTAGCTGTTAGTCTTCTGTTGTTCAGATGTCCCCACAGTCTGACTTCGTCAAGTCCTGGACCTAGCCTAGTTACTAGTTACTAGCCAATGTGTTCAATTGCCCTCCTCTCTCTACCACACTTTGATCTGCGTCAGAAATGGAAAATCTATGACAGTCTATAATACTTTAAGGTAGAATTGTATACTAATGGTGACAATTAGATTAAGAATCGCCTGAATAAATGAATGAAGAAGAAAAAACTCTTATAAAGTCTTCAACAACAAGGGATTACAGCTGGAATAAATAGTGCACCTCACCAAGTTTATCAGATGTGCAATATATGCTACTTACTTTTTCAATAAATAACAGTTTTCCTTTCTGTAGAATACCATCCCCTTCTCTAAGATTCTTTTCACAAATTTAGTGCTTATATTACATTCTGTTTTTGGCTTGGTGGCTAACTAATACCAGCTGAGATCTTAACTGATAATTCAGATAGAAATGAATGATGTCTAGGAGTATTACTAATCAAAAAATATTTTTATTTTAAGAGAACATATTACTTTTTTTTTTTTTTTTTTTTTTTTTTTTTGAGACGGGGTCTCGCTCTGTTGCCCAGGCTGGAGTGCAGGGGCCGGATCTCAGCTCACTGCAAGCTCCGCCTGCCGGGTTCACGCCATTCTCCTGCCTCAGCCTCCCGAGTAGCTGGGACCACAGGCGCCCGCCACCTCGCCCGGCTAGTTTTTTGTATTTTTAGTAGAGACGGGGTTTCACCGTGTTAGCCAGGATGGTCTCAATCTCCTGACCTCGTGATCCGCCCGTCTCGGCCTCCCAAAGTGCTGGGATTACAGGCGTGAGCCACCGCGCCCGACCAAGAGAACATATTAAATTTTAATGAACAAAGCCAAGGAACAGGATTTCTGGCCCCATAGGCTGTAATTTTTAGGCAGAGAGAAATTTTCTAACTTATCTTAGATTCTTTTATGCATTTTAGGCTTAAACTAGAAGGCTAAATTTTGTGGTTATTTGAGATGGATTAGGATAATCTCAGACTTCCTTGAGGATATACCTACAAGTTGCATAGAAAAACTTTTAGAAAGAGACTGAAGTGGGTATCTAGAAAGAGATGACAATCTCTGAAATGTTAAAACCTCCTGGATGATAATGTTTCATTTAGGAATATTTCCTGTTAGGGGAAAAATCAATCCATATAAAATAATTTGAACTATGGCAGTACTTCTGCATTACTAGTAAAACTGGTAAATATAGTTAGTGGATGAAAAATAGAAATTGACTCATTTTAAACTGTTCCCTTATATATACTGAATCATTCCAGGTGATTATGAAATGTTGTGTCACATCTTTCACGTTTCTTAAAAAAAAAAAAAAAAAGGTGAACTATTTTAAACTAATGCTGTTAATATACCACAAGTTAAAATGAAATTCTGATCACTGTGAACAGCATTTCAAGAATATAAATGTTAGATTCATTTATTATGTGTCATAACTTAATGAGAATTGATCCAATATATTTTTTCTTTGTCTAAGGCAACATTTCCTATTCCATTCCCTACTGCATTGTAATATGGCACCATGGTGCTCGATCATATTTCCTGTTTACCTCCAGCAGTTACCAGGACATCCTGATATTAAACCATGATAATGTATACTCTATGCCTTTACATTTTTTCATTCTCTCTGCAATATCATCACTTCCCCAATTTCACCTTCTTTGCAGAGGCTAGGGTTCTATGTCTGTATCTCCCATCCCAGAAGAAACTGAAACAGGTGAAACCTGAGTCTTATTTTATGGATACATAAAAGAAGCATTTCACAGCTACTTAGCTGTTGATGGTCTTTTCATCCTTGAAGTCTTAATACATAATTTTATATCTAATAGCATAAACCTTTATGAAAAGATTCATTCATGTCAATAGTTATATCCTGTAAATTTTTATCTATTTTTTAATAGGCGATTATTTTATATTCTTGTTCTGTACCTGACATCACCTAGAATAATGATTCAATGTTTTTTGATAAATTACTCTTTATCTTCTGGAGTACACACGGCTTTAGCACATGCAATTCAGTATAATTATTCTTTCTGTACCTAGCTGTATGCTAAACTCTGAGATAAATTAAGAGACGTAAAATATGCTCCCTTTGCTTATGGAAAACAAGTTATATTTGGAAAGAATATTACATAGCAGAGAAATAGTCAATAACAACATATTCTATTCTTGAAAAATCCTGGAGACAGTAGATGTAAACTGTTTTCACTACAAAATAACTATTATAAATATCTGATAACTATGTGAGGTAATGCGCATGTTGGATTTAGTCATTCTATAACAGATAGATACTTCAAAACATCATGTTGTATATGATAAATACATATAATTTTATCTGTCAAATTTTTGAATTAAAACATAAAAAGAACAAACAAGAAAAATTCCAAAAAGAAAAATACAAATATTATATAGTTAACATTTTATTTCTTTAGTATTTTTAATTTACTTAGAAAGTATTCTCAAAAATATTATTGAATTTAATTAATAAAAATATTCTAACTAAAAAATGTGTATTTTACAAATTGACATTGAATTTTTTTAATTAAGCAACTTTATTAATTGCACAAAGGATTTCTAATTTAAAGTAAGTTTTCTTTATTCTGTGATAGAAAAAATGTAATTCTAAAAGGATTAATTTGTATTAGACTTTTGCTTTAATATATTAATAATCTAAGAATGTATATAAGTATTCACTCATTTTCCAGGATTCAAATTCTGTAATCCCCATGACAACTTGTTTGAGTAACTAAATACCATCATTGTTAAACAAAATTTTTCTTCCTTGTATATAATTAGCACTATTGCACCAACCTATGGTGATTTTACCTTTACCCTGACCTTTATAATTTTAGAAAATATGGTCAACATAATTCTTATAATCAAGTGTAGTACACTTGAAAACCGGTATCAAATATGCCCTTAACCTTCTATTTTGTAATCTAAATATGTATCATGGTTACTGTACATTTTTTCATAGGACCTTTTTTTTTAATCTTTTTAATTATCTTGGTAATCTTTTTTACACATTTTGAGGTGGAGGAAACATTACTGAGATAAATTCAAGGTACATTACAGGCTGGGCATGGTGGTTTACGCCTGTAATCCCAGCACTTTGGGAGGCCGAAGTCGGCGGATCACCTGAGGTCAGGAGTTTGAGGCCAGCATGGCCGACATGGTGAAACCCATCTCTACAAAAATACAAAAATTAGCCGGATATGACTTTGGGTGCCTGTAATCTCAGCTAATGGGGAAGCTGAGGCGGGAGAATCGCTTGAACCCGGGAGGTAGAGGTTGCAGTGAGCCGAGATTGCGCCATTACACTCCAGCCTGGCAACAGAAACTTTCCAAAACAAAACAAAACAAAAAAATTACAAACAAAACTTACTTGGGTTTTTCAATATATTACAATACTTTTTAAAATAAAACTTTATATTGCATTTTAATAGAGTACACATTTTATTAAAATGTTTAGAAACAAACAAAAACCCAATCAATACCCACCAAATGGCAGCTAAGCTGAAGACACTATCCTATGGGTCTTGAGGGTGCAATTAAAATTTAGATGCACTCTTACTCGGAAAGTATTTGTATTTTAGTCCTGATAATATAGTATAAAGCAGCAAAAAGGTAAATTGAAATATAAAAATAACATAAAAAGATAAAAAAGAATGGAGGTAGGAAGGGAGAAGGGAAAAAGTCAAGAAGGCAGTAAAGATGGTTTGCCAAATCAGTGACTCTGGCAGAACAGTTAAACAGTCCAGAGTTGAGAGCTCCCAGGAAAGGAGAATATTAAAAGTTTCTTTTATTGTTTTTATTTATTATTTATTCCATTCCTGTGTTGTTCTGATTACTCAAGACCTAGTTCTTCAGTGAAGATGTCTTCTCTAATCTCTCTCTGAATTCGTGATAGTGTCACCTTCTTTCCACTCTTCACTATATGTCACCCACATTTTCTCCTCTAGAAAAGCCAAACTCATCCTTGCCTCAACTGTTTGTGTGGTCACCTTTACTGAAACACATCTGACCTAGATCCTCACATAGTTAAATTATCTTGCCACTCTTTTTTTCTGCTCAAATTCCATCTCTTCAAAATCCTTTATTTTCCCATTTTATCTAATTTTGTCAGCCTTATTATTACCACTGTTACTCTTTTCTTATATTTAATGAACAAAAAGAAAGCTGGAGTAGCATTCAAAAAAGTATCTTTAAATAAACTAAAATGAGCACATAGCAAAATTTACCGATTTTTTTTCTTTTGGTATATGGTTTATGAATTTTAATAAATGCGTAGATTTGTATACCCATAAGTATAATGAAGATGTGAAACTACTCAAAAATCCACAAAAGTTCCTCATACTTTTTATTCTTTTGCAGTCACACACTCCATCCATCCCAAACCTCAGGCATCCCCTGTGCGTTAATCATCACTATCACTGTCCATCAAAATTTCTGTTAAATGGAATCAAATAGTATGTAACATATTGAGACTGTTTTCTTTTGCTCAGTGTAATCTCTTTGAGATTTATATAAATTCTTATTTGTATCAATAGTGCATTCCGTTTGATTCATGAATAGTATTCCATTGCAAGTATGTACAACTCTATGCATATTATTTACCTTTTCAAGTACATTCATGTTGTCCAATTTTTGTAATTATGAATAAAACCACTATAAACATTATATGCAGATTTTTGAATAGAAATGTTTTCATTGTCTCCAGAGCACGTGGCTGAAATTTATATAGCTGTGTCATAGAATATCTTCATCTTTCAATTTGTAATAAATTACCAAACAGTTTTTCAGAGTAGCTCTATCATTTTATATTCTCACCAGTACAGTAATGCGAGACTTCCAATTGCTCTGTATTCTCACCAATATTTGGTACTGTCTCTCTATATTTTTTAAAACTTTAGCTATTCCAGAATGTGACTCTGGGTATCTCCCTATGGTTGTAATTTGCATTTCCCTTAACTTGGATGATGCGGATCATCTATTACATGCTCATTTACTATCCTTACATCGTATTTGGTAAAGTGTCTTTTCAAGTATTTGCATATAGTTTTAATTGAGTTGCTGCTTATTTTCTGAGATTAGTCCTTGTATATTCTGGAAAAGTCTTTCTTACATATGTGATTTGAAAACATTTTCTCCCAGTATGTAGCTTATATTTCATTCTCTTTAAAGTTATTCTCTCTTACATTGTTCTGATTTTATTTTTCATAAAACTTGGCATTGTCTGAACTCATCTTATTGCATTCTATACTTTCCAAAACGTATAAATTTTATGTTTGCAGATAACTTCTTTATTCATACAGTGATGAAATACTGTTAGCATTATTAGCACATAATTATTAACGAATATATAAAAATGAATTTTTTACATTTTATGTAAAATGTAAAAATACATATTACATCCTTGAATACATAACATCCTTGACTGCCGCAACGAATTACCACAGACTTAGTAG
Organism: Rhinopithecus roxellana; assembly: GCF_007565055.1. Taxonomy (NCBI): domain Eukaryota; kingdom Metazoa; phylum Chordata; class Mammalia; order Primates; family Cercopithecidae; genus Rhinopithecus; species Rhinopithecus roxellana. The sequence continues at coordinate 4,753,344 of NC_044549.1, read as the reverse complement.
TGTAAAAATAACACACACTTACTCTCTCACAGTTCTTGAGGTCAAAAATCTAAAATGGGTTTTACTGGGTCAAAATCTAGGCTTTGGCAGAGCTGTACTCTCTTTGGAGTTTCTTGAAGGAAATCAGTTTCTTTGCATTTTCCAGTTTCTGGAGGATGTCCTCACGTTTTGGTTCATGGTCCCTCATCACATTGACTTTTGCCCCTTGTTTCTATTGTTACATTCTTCTTATACTGTAGTCAAATCTCCCTCTACCCTCCTCTGAAAAGGATACTATGATTACATTCAGAGCCAGCCCAGACAATCCAAATTAATCTATCCATCCATCCATCCCAAGATTTATAACTCAGTCATATTGGCAAAGGCCCTTTTGTAATACAAGGTAACATTCACAGCTTGCACAGATTATAACTGGATATCTTCAGGGTTCATCCATAAGCCTATTACATATCCCAAACTATGGTGATCCTTCCCTTACTTAGATTGCATGTGATTATACATTTTAATAATTTATGATCTAGTTATTATATGTGTCTTAATAATTTTTTTCTCTCTAGTGAGATTGTCTCTTAAAAACCAAGTTTGCACCTGCTACATTTCCAGTATTCAACAAAGTAATATTTTTAGACCAGACAATGGATTAACAATCTGAAAATCAAGCACCTGAATCCTTAGTAAAGCAGCATTTATCTAGGACTGCAAATCTTCCTAGGCTCCAAACTTATGAGCTGAGATTAATTTTTACAATAAATTTTATTTCATTGTTTGTTTTTCTCACCTAGAGACTTCTTTCCTTCCTTCTATTTTTCCTCTTTATCTCTATCCCCTTCTTCTTCCTTTTTTCTCTCCAAGATATGAGACAAATTCTAGTTACTAGAGTGTATTTTTATTTGTTAGATTTGATTTACAATTACTGCTATTATTCCTTTGACCCACCTTCCCAAAAAAGAGTTTCATAAGAATGAACGTTTATTATTTTTTCTCAAGAATATCATATTTCAATTTTATCAGATATCTGACTGTCCCTATATAGTAAATATGAATAAAACAAAAAATGCTTGGTCTATAATTTTCATCATTCGAACTATATTTTCAGATATCACAGAAAGTATATTTCAAGAGTATTAGCTTACATAATTATTATGTAACCTATTCTCTGTCATCTTCTAAACTTTCTTAATATAGGTCATAGATGTGCTGTTGAAAAATAACATGATATAACAGTAAAAATGACCTTTCATACATTTCTAATGTAACCATAAATTCATACTATTTATTTCAATACACATGAATCTAATTTTCACCTTTGTGTCAGTGAGTATGCTTGTATAAAGAAATAAAAGAGAAGTATGATTAAAATATAATTACAATTTTATCTATTAAAAAAGTAAATTTCTTTCAAAATCATTTTTAAATGTTATCACTATTTGCCTTTGTTATTGGCAATCTCAGGTGAGAGAATTTTGTATTTTTTAACAAAAATTTACTTTCTACTGTTTGTATATCTTTGAGTGAACTGAAAGTTCAGAGCATTGAATTTCAAAAAGTATCTAAGAATATTTCCATCCCATATAGGGTTATAACCCCAGGAATATATTTTTCTATATTAAATGAAAATTTAAAAGGCAAAAAGTCAAGTAAACAAGATTTTAGAAATGAATGAATAATCAAATAAAAATATATTCATAGTTAGTTCTTTTTCTCAATCTGTCATCATGGTACTTAACAGATGCATTGTCTGAAGTGGTATGAAATCACTTGGTCATGTAATCTAAAATATACAAATGTGTAATGTCATACTCTTTTTTCTTCAACAAACAGGAATCCTTGATTACATTTTAACTCACACTGACAAATTCACATAGTCGAAAGCATTATTGAATAATTTCTTCCCAGATGTTACATAAAGTTTGAAAATTTGTCCCATTAAAAAGGTATAGAACTGACTTCTTGAGTAATGAATACAACAATCTCAGCAGATAGAACAGCAAATAAAATTTGACTTTCTTAAAAAACTGCTTTATACATGATATCTAACCATTTTTATTCTTCTTTTTAACATCTGGAGTTTAAAAAAGGATGTAGCTACTTATTTTGGAACCCCATGAATACAGTGGATAATTCTTAAAATGCCAGGGAAAATTATAAGTATGTTAAGGTAGTTCCTTAAGAGAAAAAGAATAATCCATAATTAATTTCAATTAGAAAACCGATGTTTGAGTTTTTACAGAGTATATTAACAAAGATGAAGTAGACAATCTTATTTTATATTTAAATTAATTTAGATATCTCATATAATTTTTAAAGAAATATATACTCTCATTTCTGATGGATATTAATATTCACAGGGTAGTTGTACCAGAATGTGTATCGTTACTTCCAGTCAAAATCAATAGAAGACTTATGAATTCATTAAATGTAGGATGTGCATCGAAGTGTTAAAAAGACAGACATTTGGGTTATCTTCATAACAGTTTAATAGGGACTATAGACTCCAGGGAACTGGAACTGTGTCTTATCAATTGTGCATCTCCCATACGTCTTACAGCAAAGAAAGAAGTGCAGAAAGAGAGAAATAAGACCTACCGGGAGATTGGGGCTTAGGTGTAGGAATCAGTCATAAGGGAGAAATACAGTAGGCAGACCTGAGATTCCATTTCTGAGAGGAAGACACAGGAACCCAGGAATTTGGTTCAGGTTTTCTGAAAAATTGGTTATGATAGTCAAGATGGAACTTGTACCAAAAGTATGTTGCAGTCCTAAGGTTACATTACTTCCAGTGACTCAAACCCAAATCAATCACTCAATTCGGGAATGAGACTTAGTCTACACCTTGTATTGACTTCAATGGATAAGGGAATTTGCCATCAGGAAAAGTTAAAAAGTAAATAAATAAACAACCACAGTGTGTTAGATTAAAAAAAAAACACACACTTTGGAGTCCAATCGTGTTTGTGTCAGCGCACACAAAGGAAAGATCACCCTTGAGAAAGTTATTTATATTCTCTCTGAATCTCAGCTTCTTTTATAGAAATTGAGTTAAGAAAAGATGTAGGTCAGAACTCCTTCAGGACAAATAGTTGTACTCAATATAGCTTAAAGAATAATAATAAAATGGTGACGGGAGGTGGGAACAAGACAAATAATCTGCTAAACCACTTGAAGAAGAGAAAGATGTGCAATCCTTTGTGTAAAGAAAATGAAAGACCTAATATGATCAATAGCATTTTTTAATTTTCTCTCCAAAGTCAACACTGAAATTTTAGAAATATACTTAGAATTTAGACTTGTCAGTACAAAAACAGCTGAGAAAACAAGCCCACCAAACTGTACAATTTTCCTTATTTTTTCTCCCTTTCCATTAACAATTTCAATGATTAGCTATATGATATGACGTAGAATTGACAACGATTTCTGAAAATAAATATTTCAGAATTCAAAGCATAGCAAAGAACAGAACGTATTCAACAGAAATTTATACATGTTGTACTTTTCTACACAGCAAAATGCTACATAAATCTTCCTTTTGCTAGTACAAGGTACAATAAAATGCAAATGAAAATTGCTTTCACACAAGGTAAAATACAGGAAGCTTGCAGGAGTAATAAGTGATTTTTGCAGTTGTTTTTGAGGGGTTTGTGTGTGTGTGTGTGTTTGGAGGGCTCTATTTGAAGATAATATAAGAAATAAACAAGGTACTTCACTGCTTCTTCAGGAAAATTTCCCACGGTACTTTTTTTTAAGAAATAATAATTTCTTATCAGTAATGAAAAGTTTTATGTTGTGCTATAGAATATTTAGTGTCATGTCACAAGGCTCCATCAATCAACTTTTCATTTTTACTCAGCCAAAATACATGCATAGAAGTGTTTTTGAGTGTGTGTATATGTGTATGTGAAGAGAGAGAGAGAAAGAAAGAGCGAGGAGAGAGAGAGAAGAGAGAGAGAGAGAAAGGTAGGATGGGAAAGAGAAAAACAAAAGACAAGAAGCAAGCATGGAGGGAAGGAGCTAAAAAGAAACAATTACAAAGAAACAAAGAAATCAATTAAGATTGAAGAAATCTGATATTGGGCCTGGCTGGCTGACTCCTGTAATCCCAGAACTTCGGGAGGCTGAGCTGAAGGATTACTTGAACTCAGGAGTTCCAAAACAGCCTTGGCAACATGGTGAAATCCCATCTCTACTAAAAATACAAAAATTAGCCAGGATTGGTGGTGCGTGCCTGTAATCCCAGCTATTTGGGAGACGTGGGTAGGAGAATCGCTTGAACCCAGTAGGAAGCGATTGTAGTGAACCGAGATTACGCCACTGTACTTCAGCTTGGGCGACAGTGAGGCTCTGTCTCAAAAGAAAACAAAAAAATAAAAAATAAAAAGAAACAGATAGTGGAAACAAATGAAATACTTTTGGTTTTAAAAATGATTTCATTAAAATTATGTGACTGAAATTGTGAAAATAAAATTGCCTCTGAAATATAAATCTTTAGTGATTATTTTATTAAAGTAATATGTTTCAGAGACATAGGATACTTCTTTATAAATACATTATTTTCAAATTAGGCTACATTGTGAAATGAATAATTTAACTTCTGAGAAGAAAACAAAATGTTAGCTAGAAAATGTGAAACATTTGCAAAGTGAGAGACCTTGAATTGAAGATCATACTATCAGATAAATATATTTTATTTTTCGGTAAAACACTCATGGAAACACAAAAGAAAAAAATGTAATTTTGTAGTATAATACAGCTTTGACTACTTGAATGTTGCCTAACTTATTTTCATATATGTAATAAGTCTTTTGCGTACCATTAATTATAGTGATAGGGCACTACTTTGGGGCACAAAGAAGGAAAACTACGTAGGCTTCAGCATAGAACTCAAATTTGTTTCACTTTTTAAGACTTACATAACTTGAAAAAAGTTAGGAAGATATTTTACACTTAGTTATTTTATTCTTGATCAATTTTAAATTAAAAGAAGAAATAACTATATATTCCAGAGAATTGAAGAGCTATCCTCTTTGGATATCTTTGTGGAGCTCTTTTGCGTGTCATGTTCCTAAATATAATAAACAATTTTTAATGTCAACTTACTTTGCTTTTCTGCTGCATTCATTGCATTCCTTAGTTTCTTGGCTCTTTAGATACCTACATACAATGTTAACCAGTCCATCTCCTTTTCTGCTCCTCCCTCAATGAACCTGCTTTCAAAATACTCGGGACTCCATTGTATGTCCCAGACCCTCTACTGACCTATTTCCACACTTTTACTCTGACTACATTATAAGACAGTTGCTCCTGCATTTGCCTGGTATCTATTGCAAAACTGAAGAAACTAATGTTGATTTATTTCTCCAACTAGTCTGCACTTAGCTGTAGTTCTACTCAGAACAGTTTGGTTTGCCTCCAATTTGTGTATGCTCAGGCTTGCTCCATGCTTCCTCATTCTCCTTGAACTGACAGTTACTCAAGGTATTGTTCCCTGACGGTAAATGGCAAAAAGAGCAAGGTAACAGCATTGACTGAGAAAGCATCTGCTTGTATTACCTTTCTTACTGTTCCATTGGCCGCAGCAGGGCATATTGACCAAGTCTAAATTCATTTGGCTAGGAGTACTTAACTCACTTATTCTACCAGGTCATATGGAAGAGGAGGGAAGTGAAGAACAATTCACAATAATCCAGTATACAATCCATCTATATCTATACCCACTTTACTAAAATTTACACTCAAATATCCAACTATGCTATGTAACATGTAATAGGCATCTGAAATAAAGTGGCAAAAATCAATTCTTGATTCCATCCCCACCCAGCTCTTATTTTCTGCTACTAAATTGCACCATATCAGGCCCAAAGTTTATCTATAGTTTTCTTTCCCTCAATTCTTGCAATCATTCCTGTCTGCTTTATCTCAAAAATATATTGGAATATCTCTAAATCTCTTTATCTGTATTGCTACCACTCCAGTCCAAATCAACTTCATTTTTTTTCATGACTGTACCAATGTGTTTCTAAAATAATTTCCTAACATTCTTAATCTCTTAGGTATAAGCTGTTCTCTTTATAGTAGGCATATTGAATTTTTAAGGCATTTAATATCTAATCAACAAATCAAATGTGTTGGCATTCCTGGAAGTCAAACAGTGTACACATTGTTAGGAAGAGCAAAAAAAAAATGTATTTTGTAAAATTTTACACTGTTAAATTTGAATATCCTGAACAGTAGTAATTTAAAGTTTTAAATACCGGAAGTGTGAATAAAATAATGGTGTTCCCTCATTAGAACAGGTAAACACTGAAAACAACAATAACAATAACAAAACATACAAGCAGTAGCTTGGGCTAGGAGCTGTGCTTTCAATTTGCAAAACTGATATGTCAATAAACCAAAATAATGTGAATTAAATAAGAAACCTAGAATTATGTATTCATCATTTTGCAAAAAAAAAAAAAAAAAAAAAAAAAAAAAAAAAAAAAATTTCATCTAGTCATCTATTTAGCTCTAATGATGACTAAGGTGCTTATAAAATAATATTGTAGAAGCAAGAAATAAAAAATAAAATTGGATGAGTCAGACTAAAAACAAGAATCTGAAAATACCGTCTACTATGGGAGCCAAAATAAAACAAAAGAAACTCTATTATTACTATAAATGATGTGCCTCTATTACACAACAAGAATATGTGGCTTTTATGAAAGATAAGATATAAACAGTGAGGAGAGTGTGGTATGGAAATATAGAATGAGCTATAAATGAAAATGATAGAGAAAGAAAGGTTGCAATGTAAAATGTAAGACAAGAGTTAAAACCCACAAAGAAGTGGTAGAATTCACGTTAGGGAAAAGAAAATTAGTACAGATCAAGAAGACCTGTGATGTTTTCTCAAGATGCAGATAATTCACAACAAGTTACAATGATAAACATGATAAGTAACATGGCAAATCTAGACAACAACAAATGGAGAAATTATACATGGATAGTAAGTGTACTGAATAAGATTTCAGTTCAAAGGAATAGAAATATCAAAGATAAAAATGAAGACTGTTACCAATTAAATGGCTCACTGCATGCCAAACAAACACTTAATAAAGAGTCCTGTTGGCATCATTTTTGGAAACATAGAAAAAGAAATCTGAAAAGGAAACATGAAAATATAGCAGGCTATATGGGGAAAAAAGATAAGATTTTACTCACAATTCCCTGCTTCATTAACAAATTTAAGAATAAAATGTATATTGGGCCGGGCGCGGTGGCTCACGCCTGTAATCCCAGCACTTTGGGAGACCCAGGCGGGCGGATCACAAGGTCAGGCGATCGAGACCATCCTGGCTAACATGGTGAAACCCTGTCTCTACTGAAAATATATTTTTTAAAAAATTAGCTGGGCGTGGTGGCGGCACCTGTGGTTCCAGCTACTCGGGAGGCTGAGGCGGGAGAATGGCAGGAACCCGGGGGGCGGAGCTTGCAGTGAGCCAAGATGGCGCCACTCATTCCAGCCTGGGCCACAGAGCGAGACTCTGTCTCAATAAACAAATAAATAAATAAAACTTTAAAGTTATTTAAATTGTTCAATAGCCTAGAAAAATATAGCAATCCATCCAATTTATTCTATAAAATAGCATATTCTTAATATCCAAACTGGATAATATTAGCACAAAGAAAAAACTATTGTGCAACTATTGATTAAATGAGTTCATGTATATAAAGTGTTTAGAAAATTCTTGACACATAATTTCCTGGTACCAATTATTTCAGTTTTGAATTGAGTACATGTCATGTATTAAGGCAACAGAAAAACCTATTCAGAAAATGAAAGGCATAGAAAACCTTTCATATTCTAGAAGAATAAAAAAAGCCTTAGTTTCTGCATTCAAAATAGAAGGGAAACTGTGTTATGTAAAAGACAAAGTTGTAACATTTAAAACATTTTCGGGTAACATGGAAAGCTTGATGCCTAAGCCATTGCCTCATTATGATTATATTGTCATATTTAATTTTAAACTGCAGAAGAAGAACATATGCAAAGATTTTATCAGGAGGGGTAAAATGTTTTTATAAAGACTGAAAAGGAAGGGCAGCATAGATAAATGTAATTAGGAGTAGGCATAGATAATATAATTAGAATTGCATCTATTTGATAATTGCATGTGTATTCAAAATATTTCCCACAATGGAGACCTCAGACTAAGATGATTCCAGTGTTGAATTCTATCCAATAGTTCAGGATAACAAAACATTATCCTCGGACAAATCCTTTTTAATATTTTTTCCAACTTCCTCTCCTACTTTATTTTCCACATCGTATTTATCACTCACCCTGTGAAGTAGGCACCACATGTTTTATCAGGTGATTATGGCCTTTCAGTATATTACTTTGGTTTTAGTTGGAACAGACTTAATATTTTGGAAATTTAATTTTCATTTTCCAACCCCACTGTAAAGGGTCAGTACTTATTACCTAAATCAATGAAAGTAATTGGGTGTGCAATTTAATAATAAAATAACTACTATTTGCCTCTTTGGCATCATTAGGATTGACTGCATACTTTTTAGGTATTTTGAAGTACACTAGTGTTTTATCAACATTTCCTTTGTGACTAAATGATAATTTTGCTTTTTCCTCATTTGGATCATGTATTACGGGAAGTTAAATAGTCTTTGTTCAAAATGAGAAGGAAGTTTCTAACAACATGATATTTTTTTTCCCTGATAAGAGTCATGTATAAATCATAAGTTGGTCAAATCAGCCTCTCATTGCTTCGAATTTATTTTCATCTATTCCAAGGATTGGTAATTTCTCCTGATATGCTGGCATTACGTGGTTTGTAACAGAAAATATTTCACTCATATGTAAGTGAAAAAATATAACATAACGTTGGGTTAAAAAAAAAAAGAGTAAGCTTCATGCCTTTACATGATTGTTGTAAGCCTGATTAAGTGTTTTCTTTGTTATTGTTATTGCTTTCTGTTTGCTTATTTGATACTGTTTTTTGCTTTTTTTTTGAGACGGAGTCTCTTTCTGTCTCCCAGGCTGGAGTGAGCAGCGCCATCTTGGCTCACTGCAAGCTCCGCCCCCCGGGTTCCCGCCATTCTCCTGCCTCAGCCTCCCGAGGAGCTGGGACCACAGGCGCCGCCACCTCGCCCCGCTCATTTTTTGTGTTTTTAGTAGAGACGGGGTTTCACCGTGTTAGCCAGGATGGTCTCGATCTCCTGACCTCGTGATCCGCCTGCCTTGGCCTCCTAAAGTGCTGGGATTTTAGGCGTGAGCCACCGCGCCTGGCTCATTTGATACTGTTTTTACCTATGGCTCGCTGTGATCACTTGGGCTGACTTCAAAATCACCCCATATTCATTCCCAGGGTAGGATCAGCACATGATCTCTACTCTGAAGGAAGTATACCTTAAAAAACAGGAGCCAGAATATCATATGAGATTCAGTTTAGTGGAATGCCACATAAATTCCAAGCAAATTCTGGTTTTATATAGCAGAAGTTTGATTTTCTCTTACATAAAGGAAGTCCAGAGAATATCGATCCAAGGCTGGGTTGACGTTTCTGTGCCATGAAGGAATTATGTTCCTTCTCTCACGTTCTGTCAGACTTTACTGCTACTGAAGTAAAATAGCTGTTCGACCTCTAGGCATCACCTTGTATTCCATCTAACAGGAACTGGGGGAGTGGGGAAGGAACAACAAACGGCCTTCTTTTTACAGACACTTGCTAGAAATGTTATATAGTACTTCAAATTACAACATGATGGCCAGAAAGACTGATGAACATAGTTGTTGAACTCAGTCACTATGTTCTCAGCTAAAAATCATCCTTCAACTATTCAGGGAAAAGCAGAGAATAGATATTAGGAAACAACTAGCAATTCTGCCCCAATGCCACACACGTAATCTCCTTCTCAAGTGTTAATCACATAAATCCATTCTCCCAGGAAACAACAGTGTTAAGTAATGCACCCAGATCAACGGTCCACAGTGTTGAGGTATGTTGGAAATCTTTACTAAGGCTCTACGATGGCTCCCTGTGGGTTTTTTTGTTTGTTTGTTTGTTTTAGTTTTTAGTTTTGGGGGTAGAGAGTAGGTATACATATTGAAAGGGTACATAAGATGTTTCGAAGCAGGCATGCCATGTGAAATAAACACAACGTGTAGAATGGGGTATCCACCTTGTGGTTTGATGACCAACAAATTATACATGTATATACAGGCGGTTCTCTAGGTGACCTTGGACCAACTCAGTTCTCCCCCTTTTTTCTCACTTGCAGTTCTCAAGAATGACTGTAGAATATTCCAGGAAAACAATATCCTGAGAAAAGGAGGAGCTTTTTGGAAGACTCTAGGCTCTGTTCCAGCTTTTCGCTAAAAACAGAATGTTCCTCAATGTTTTAGCCCAGCATCTCACATGTGCCAGAGTGTAACACCCAGGTGGGTGGCTCTCCAGGGTTTCTCAGCTGTGGTACAATGGAGCACATATAGATGTGACTTTATCTGACCCAGAGAACTTTCATGAGCCTGCAGGGCCAACTCACAAGGAATCCAAGGCTTTTGTCCTCCCTTGCTGCCTATCTGTTAAGTAAAAACCCTACTTAATCTATCTTGTTGTGTTGCTGTGTCTCCACCTCAGTGGACTTAGACAAGTTGATAACCAGTGTACAACAAGCCTTCTTCACAGGATACCTTACCAGGAGTGTCCAGGACAGTGCCTGAAAGATAATAGGGAATACATAAATACTTGTTAAATAATTTATTATAACTGGAGATATAAATTATCACCTATTTCTTGAATGTGTAATATAGAATTAGATATCAAAGCGTAAAAGAAAACTCTTCAATTCAAAAAGTTCACTTCTTTTGACACTATTTCACTGAGCTATAATTCCTATAGAGCCAGGAAAATTGATGCCATAGATCTGTTTCATTAACATAGAAATATGTATGCCATAAATTTTGGGAAAAGATTTTTTAAAAGCACATGTCCAAGTATTTTAAATACTTTCTATTTCTCTCTAACACAAACGTGAATTGAATGTATAGTAAGGGTGTTGGTATAAGATTTAATATTAAAAGTAAAACAAACAAACAAACAAAAAAGAAACAGCTTTTGTATGTCTCCAGCAGAAAAACCCAGAACCACCTATAAAGTAATCTTGCCCAAACTTTCAAACTTGAGTTTGTTCAAGAGCCTAAATCCAAATACCAAATTATAGAAATTGAGAACCCAGAGGAACACTACACTAGAAGATACAATCAGCAAAATATGGATTGTGGTAAACTATATGAAAACATCCTTGTTTCCTCAACAAATATGTAACAAGAATAACAAACAAAAAATGGAAAGGAAGCCTAAAGATTGTGACCATATTTGGAGCTTGATTCAAAAAATACAACTAACTGTAAAAACCAAATCTGTAATTTTTATGAGATAATTGAAAGTTTCAAGACTGGTTAATAGATGACATTAATAAGTTGTTACAATTTTGTTATGTGAAAATGGCATTTAGATTATGTTTTAAAGATGGAGTTATTCTATTTTAGATTATTTCTGCTGGTGTGGGGAAGCCACTTTCACTGGGGTTGGGGAGGTCCATTTCACTGTCAAACAATGCTCACCAGAATTTAGGGGCTCAGGGGTCCCATCTTCATCAGGGTCATTTCATACGTTTCCATCTCAATTTACAGGATCCTGTTATGTCCCAATCACTGCTCTCACTTTAACAGTAGATACCTTGTGAGGCTAGGAGTTTAATCTGCCTTGTAATTCAGCTAGTGGCAAAATGAGATTCTGCATATGATTTTCAGCAATTTCAGCCCTGTGGCTATAGGAGATGAGGTTCTACTTTAGGGCCCAGATATATGCCTTCAGGTCATTTATGCTGCACTTACACTAGGAATTTGAAACCCTCAGATCATCTTTTTTTCGCCCTACCACTTCAAACAGTGATTTTAAGAACAACATGCTAACCTAATTATATTCATCAGTTTTCCAAAAAATGTTCTTAAGTTGTATGTACACAGTCACTCAGCTCCTTCTTATAAGTGGCTGATTAGGAGTATTTGATTAAGATATTCTGCATTGCACTTATACCAGTTTACAGCATGAACAAACAGTGCTTTCTTGACAAGTGGAAATAAAGTTATTAATGTCTTTAAATCTAATCAGATTAGTAAGCAACTTCAACAAACCCCAGAACCAATTCAGAAAGCTCATCTTCAATATTTTGTTATCTAGAACCACTCTTGACAACAAAATCTATATTATTCATTGTTTTCGAGGAAAACAAATATATTTTATAAAAACAAAAAATATTATTTGAAATTGGCTCATCCAATTATGCAACCTGGGAAGTCCCATGGTTGGCTGTCTGCACACTGGGGACCTAGGAAAGCCAGTGGTATAGTTCTAGTTTTAAGTCTGAAACCTAATGCCCAGGAGCACCAATCATATCAGTTCTAGTCTGAGCACTGGAGATGGATGTTGCGGCTCCAACAGTAAACCAGAGAGAGAAAAATCTGTGCTTCCAGAGACTTTTTGTTCCATTTAGGCCCCCAGTGGATTGGTTAATGCCCACCCACGCTGGGGAGGGTAATCTACTTTACTGTTAATTCGAATGCCAATCTGATGTAGAAACTCCTTCAGACACAAACCTGAAAATAATGTTTAATCAAATATCTGGGCACCCCTTAACAGTCAAGATCACAGATAAAATGAACCATTACACACATAAATGCTGAAATATTTAAGGTGGAGTCAAAAAGAAATACTTATTAGGAAACAAATTTAAAATCACAGTATTGTTAAGATACAATGCATATAAAGTATAGATTATTTGCTTATTCAAAATTTACCAACCACCAATTTCTTAACTATAGTTGATGATAGAAATGAAGATGGGCAGTTTTAGATAACAAAAAAGTGGAATAATTTCTTTGTGCAAGAAAGATACTGTGCAATTGCCTCACAGAGTATCCTATTTATTCTAAGTACAAGGTGCGATTACATCTTGAATTTTGAAAACAAAAATAACAACACATCACTCTTCAACTTTAAGAAACAGATATCAAAATAAAATGTAATTATGGGAAAAATGTGTTCATTTCATAACAATTATTTTATGTCTGCTTTTAAGATAGAAAAAGTTAATATAAAACATAAGCTATAATGCTAACCCATTTATGTTAGGCAAAATTCTAAAACGGGCTCAAAGATTCAAGCCCCCTGGTATACATGCCCTTCCCTCAATAAAGGAAAAACTTGTGAAGATGATGGCATTTGAAGTAGCTATGCTACTTCGTAAAGGAGAAGAGATTTTTCAGATGTCATTACTGTAACAAACTGACTTTCAATAATTACAAAGGTAAATTATCCCGTGGACCTTACCTCCTCAGATGAGTGCAATCCCCTCCTGAAGAAGAGATTCAAAGGCTGAAAGAGCCTATGGAGGGGGCAATGTGGCAAGAAATTGAACTCTCGGCCTCTAGAAGCTGAGAGTTCCTGTGAGGGAGAGAATGGGAGCCTCAGTCTTACAATCACGAGAAATTGAAATGATAATAGGATTTTTAAAGCAGGCCTGAAATGTCAGCAAAGAATACAGCCCAGCAGATATTTAGATCACAAGATCTTGCAAGACAGCAGATGATCAGACTCAAAATCCTGACACTCAGACACTGGGGGTTAATAAATTTGTGCTGTTTATGCTGATAAGTTTATGATCATTTGTTTTGGGATTTTTAAAAAAATTTTTGATAACTTGTTATGTAGCAACAGAAAACAGAGATGGACTTTTAAAGATATTCTGAACATACTGCTTATCATTGACTTTCGGTACTGCTTTGAGAATATTTTATTTGTAATGTAGTTATGTCTCAGTATCCATGAAGAATTGGGTTCAGGACTTCCTGAGAATATTGAAAGCTGCAGATGCTCAAGTCTGTAATAGAAAATTGTGTAGCACTGGCATATAACCCTGGTGCATCTTCCTGCATGTTTTAAATAATCTTCAGATTACTTATAATATCTAATACAATGTAAGAGTTATGTAAATAGTTGTTATGCTATATCATTTAAATAATAATGACAATAAAATAGTTTGCACATGTTTAGTTCAAATGCTTTCTTTTCCCCAGTACGTAGTAACTATAGTTGGTTGCGCCCATGGATGTAGAACTCACACATATGTAAAGCCAACTGTATTTTTAAGAAAAGTGTGTGCATTTAGACGGGCCGAGCAAGATGGATGAGCAGAACCCTCCAGTAGTCATCCCCCTCACAGGAACACCAAATTCAATTGAATCTGGGCAAGAAATGCCTTCAGAAAGACAAAATATCAGGTGAGTGATTACAGCATCTGGTTTTAGAATCATATAAAGAAAAGAGGCCGGGCGCGGTGGCTCACGCCTGTAATCCCAGCACTTTGGGAGGCCGAGGTGGGTGGTCAGGAGGTCAGGAGATGGAGACCATCCTGGCTAACACGGTGAAACCCCGTCTCTACTAAAAATACAAAAAATGAGCCGGGCGTGGTGGCGGCGCCTGTGGTCCCAGCTCCTCGCGAGGCTGAGGCAGGAGAATGGCGGGAACCCGGGGGGCGGAGCTTGCAGGGCGCCAAGATGGCGCTGCTCACTCCAGCCTGGGCCACAGAGCCAGACTCCGTCTCAAAAAAAATAAAAATAAAAAATAAATAAATAAATAAGGCCGGGCGCGGTGGCTCAAGCCTGTAATCCCAGCACTTTGGGAGGCCGAGACGGGCGGATCACGAGGTCAGGAGATTGAGACCATCCTGGCTAACACGGTGAAACCCCGTCTCTACTAAAAATACAAAAAACTAGCCGGGCGGGGTGGCGGCGTCTGTGGTCCCATCTACTCGGGAGGCTGAGGCAGGAGAATGGCGTAAACTCGGGAGGCAGAGTTTGCAGTGAGCTGAGATCCGGCCACTGCACTCCAGCCCAGGCGACAGAGTGAGACTCCGTCTCAATAAATAAATAAATAATTAATTAAAAAGAGAAAAGAGGTACTGAAGGGGGTAGGAAAAGTAGTCTTGCATTGCCTACACCACCCCTCTCACACTCCCCCAGAGGCAAGTGGAGAGAGAATTTGTGTGCATGGGGGAGGGACAACGAAGTGATTATGAAACTTTGCATTAGAACTCAGTGCTGTCTTGTTATAGCAGAACACAACACAAGGCAAAATCCTTCCCGTGCCCATGAATGAAGCATTTAGAAAAGCCTTAGCCAGAAAATATTCTGCTCCATTAGTAAGAAGCTGAGTTCTGGCTAGCTCCACCACTGGCTGACTAAAGTGCCCTGGGGTCCTAGAGAAATGTGAAAGGCACTCAGGCCACAAAAACTGCAGTCCTCGGGAAAGTCCTGGCGTTGTGCTTGGCTTGGAGCCGGGGGCTTAGGATACACAGCGTGGGGTGAAAGACAAGCTGTGGCAGCCAAGGGAGTGCGTGCATCAGCGCCCTCCCAACACTAGGCAGTGCAGCTTGGGGGAAAGACTTCTCTGCTGGAGGAAAAGAGAAGAAAGGGTAAAGAAACTTTATTTTGCAGCTTGGGTCCCGGCTCCGCCGTAATAAAATAAAACATCAAGTAGATTTCTGAAGCTCTTTATTACAGGTGCCAGCTCATAGATGGCAAGTCTAGACCCAGCCTGGGAATCTTCTACCCAGAAGAAAAGGACTCACTAAGCACGATAGCCTACCAGATGACTAAAGAGCCACTAGGCCTTGAATAAACATCAGTGGTAGCCAGGCAGTAGTCTCCTTTAACCTTGGGCAAGATCTAGCACTGCGCTGGCTTCAGAGGTGACCCAGCATAGTCCTAGGTCTGGTGGCCATTGGAATGCTTGCATCACCTCTCCCGGAACTCCAGACAGCCAAGCACATAGACACAGGCTCTTTCTATTTGGAGGAAAGTGAGCCAGGACTATAAGACTCTGGTAATTCCGGGAATTTCCCGGATCTTAATCAAGTCCACCAACGTGGTAGGAATCAGCAAGAGTCACAGTGATACTGGGCTTGGATCACGCCCTAGTGCAGGTGTAGCTACAGTGACCGTAGACTAAGATCACAACACTCAATGTCCTTTGAATATCTGGAAGTCTTCTCAAAAAAGATGAGTATAATCAAGCCCAGACTATGAGGACTAGAATAAATCCCTAATTCTTCAACGTCTGGACATCAGTGAGCATCCATAAACATCAAGAAACCCAGTGGGTACAGTGGCTCACAACTATAATCCCAGCACTTTTGGAGACAAAAGAGGGGATCGTTCAAAACCAGCCTGGGCAACGTAGAGACCCCATCTCTATAGATATAAAAATAAACAATCAGTCAGGCCTGTTGGTGCCTGCCTGTAGTCTTAGCTATTCAGGAGGTTGAGATAACCCGATCACTTTTGCTTAGGAGTTCAAAGTTACAGTGAGCAATGATCATGCCACTGCACTCTAGCATGAGTGATAGAGCAAGACCCTGGCTCTAAAAAATAAAATAAAATGCATTTTTTTTATAAAAGAACATCCAAGGAAACATGACCTTACCAAAAAAATGAAATGTGTCCTTTAAATTAAACAACATTTTATGTACAATTTAATTTTTCATTAATCAAACACAATGGAGTGACATTAAGCCTTTAGTTGGTCTTTGTCACCAAGGTAAATGCATTGTTTTTTTAAAAAAATTATTTCAATCTTGGCTGGGTGCAGTGGCTCATGTCTGTAATCCCAGCACTTTGTGAGGCCTAGGTGGCCAGATCACTTGAGGTCAGAAGTTCCAGACCAGCCTGGCCAACATGGTGAAACCTCATCTCTACCAAAAATATAAAAAAAATCAACTGGGCATGGTGATGTGTGCCTATGGGTCCCAGCTAACTGGGAGGCTGAGGTGGGAGGACTGCTTGAGCTTGGGAGGTGGGGGTTGTAGTGAGCCAAGATTGGGCACTGCACTCCAGCCCTGTGAGATGTCATAGTAACAAAATAAAATAAAATAAGAATTGTTAATAATAAAGACTAACAGAGCCTGAAACATGAAGATAATCAACAATCTGTTTAAGCAGCATTTGCTGATTTTAGAAACATTACTTTAGAGCCATATTTATTCTGAAACTATTAAATACCTAACAGTGTGCTAGAGGCTTCAGAGGGAATAAAAATGAGTAAGGTAAAAATCTCCATCTTTAAAGTACTTGCTAGTTTAATGGTGAAGACAGGGGGTGGTGGAGAGATGAAAATAAGACAAAGCAATGACTCTAAATGCAGGTAATCATAGGTGTCATAAAACAAGAGGAATATAGAGGAAGAAAGAACAGAAACTCTCCAAAGATCAAGTAATCTTGTTATACAACTAATAAAAAGAAATGAAACAAAAGGCCATAACATATAGAGTAAAGCAATGGGCAAACTTCTTGTTCTTAAGGCTCTCAATGTGAGTAAAGGAAGTGAGGAAGGGGAGGCAGATGAGTTATAACAAAGGATGAGAAGTCTTAAGAAATGATATGTAGAGTACAGTTAAACAGACGGGGAAGTTAGGAAGCAGGTTTAATTAAGTAGACTGTATTTTTGATAGGTTTTTTAAAGTATGAGATGGAATTGGTCAAAGAATTGACTATTACAAATGGAGGAACAAAAGTGTCTTCAGTCTCCACAATGCAGAGAACTTCATGTTGGATATGTTAGTGACATGAAGACGATAACAATTGAAAGTTAAGCTAAAGTAAGATTTTAAAAGTCTGTGAGTGGGAAGCCATAAAAGCTGGTGCAGTTTCAATGGCAGATGAGAATAAATAATTAAGAATTAAGTTTGGTTTTAATTGTTCTCAAGTTGTTTAATAGCAGACTAATAAGCCATACAAAGTATACTCACTAGGTCAAGGGTGCAAATGAGTCTATAAGGCATCTGTGATGGTCTTCTTCGTTTCACAAAAAGGCTATCACTGGAAATTAACCAGATAGCATTTATGGAGTGAGAAATCTGCCAAAACTAAAGAACCAGGAATACCAATAGGATAAAGGTTTGGCTCTGTCAGCAATAAAGATTCAATCTAATTATCACATAAAATATTCCATGGTGTGTGCTGCAGTTAAATTTATCTGTTTTGTTTCTTAATGCACCACTGGGACTTGCATAGTAGACTGGGCATATTCTCTCACCATTCAGGTTGCCAATTTAAGGCATAAAAGTATTGTTCAAAATGCTATTATCTGAATGATACAGTTTGAACAGTTAGAAATATGGTGACATGACCAATTTTATCTTCTGGTAAAACAAAGCAAGCTGTGTCATCTACTAATTTGAAATGGAACAGGGGAATGGGCTGAAGATAGAGACTGAATTGCAAAAATAATGCATGGAAAGATCCGACATTAAGGCAGTGGAGGTGAAAATGGAGAAGTTAGATGTGAAAGTCATCCATGAATGTGAAATGATAGAATGTAATGAACATGTGGATAATAAAGGAAGAGAATAATACTTCTTGTCGTTTGAGAGAATGGGTGGGTCACTAGTAGAAAACCTATTGTCTTCGAAAATATTGGATTTGATAAACACCTTGCAGACAATAAATCTATGCAATAGTATAACCGTAGTACCACTGCTTTGGTTGAAACTCTGGCACTAGCTCTACCATTTTCCTGTGTGACATTGAGCAAGTTACTTGACTTTCTTGTGTCTCTATTTGCTTAACTGAAGTAGACAATAATAATTTAACTAGTCAAAACTTTTTAGGACATTAAATGAGATAATATATATAAAACATTTAAAACAGCAATAGAAGCTTAAAACAGGAAACATTCTTTTGAGATTTGAAAATTAATGAATATGAAAATAAGATTATAAGATCACTAGTGGTTGAATGAGAAATACGATAAATAACAGAACTTATATAAGCTTCATATTTAAGAATTTCAGGTAAGAAATAAAAATATTCCAAATTAGAAATTAAAAAATTAGAGAATTAGGATGAGAATCAGAAGAAAGTGATAAAAAGCCAGTGGGGAGGCTATGGACTGTGAAAAACACACACAAAAAAAATGGTTTCATGAGAGAAAAGAAGCAAAATGTACTTCAAAAATTTGGAATTACTCTAAAACTATGCAATATTAGGTAATGTATCAGTAAAAAGAGCACTTGTTGAAACTTAGGAATGAAATCTCTAGTAAATAATTTTTTAGCATATTGGTAAGCTGAATAACAGATGTGATTGTGATATAATATTTAAAATCATAAAATGAACAATTTTAGAAAGAGATGTGAGCAACTTTGATATGCTTTGGCATCTCTTCCAATAGTGGAAATAATGTAGCTGTCGTTTCACAGTTGGGAAAATACACACACAGGAAGTAAACAAATTAGATAAGCAGGAAGGGATAATCATGAAGAAATACAAGATTTGAGGAGGGTTTTTTTGGAGGTGCTGTATTTGTCATTTTTAATATTTATTTGAATATTCTATTTAACAATTTATGTCCTAAAATTTGGATCATTGATTCAGAACACACACACTGTTATATTTTGTCTTTGCTTATATAATGTAAGTGAGGGTACATAGCATAAATATAGTAAGTGCTAAAATCTTTTCATATCCAAAATAACCAAAAGTTAATATTTGGTTCACTTTCCCCAAATGTCTTTCTCAAATAGTCTTAATTAGCAATCTCTAATTCTATTCTTTTATTTTTTTCCAGTTTTAAAATAAACAACCCTATTAAGATCTTTGCACTGAAAATCTTTAAAAAAATAATCACTTCATTAGGAATATTCAGGCATTCATGAAGTATTGAAATATGGATAATGACTTGAAGATGTCACTAAAATGATCATCTGTCCCCAATTAATACTGATATATTACAGTCAAGAGGTCTTTTAATGAACACATTACTGGGAAATTATTGCTACTCATATAATTTGTCCTTATAATCATGTATTTATCAAAGATACAAAAGACAAGTCTCCCAGGAGGCTTATTAAAATTCTTATTCTCCTTGATTTTTAATTGGTAAAGAAGATACTTTTTCCTTTTATTTCTTCTGCAAAACCAACTGGGTTTTCATCAACATAAGTATCATTTAAAATTATGCAATTGTCATATACATAAATCTCCATTTTCAAAGGGCAGAAAATAATATGCCAAAGTGAAGAACCACTTTAAAGCTCTGTTCCTGACTATTAAGTTATAATCAAATCAAATGAAACGTTATTTATTAAATATCTATAGATGCTAGGCAATTTATTAACCACTAAATTTACATGGTACTAAAATAACAAGGTAAAGTTACATTGTAGAAAATCATTTTTGTATAACCTTTATATTTGCTTCAAAATTATTTTTGTAAATGTTTTTAATTTCAAATAATTCCAAATTACTAATTTTTGGAAACTAAATTTCAGATTCCATGAATTATGTTTGATTCCCCAGGATGCTCCCCAATATTGGCAAAATCTCTAGCAAGATGGCACCTGAAAATACAACCATTTTATAAAATCCTTTCAGGTACCCATTCTCAGCTCTAATGCCTTGGTTTATCTGGTGCGTAAGCCTGCCAACAATATTGACACCATGTCCACAAAATTTTTGTTTATTTATTTATTTATTTATTTAGAGACTGAGTCTCATTCTGTCACTCAGGCTGTAGTGCAGTGGCACGATCACGGCTCACTACAGCCTCCATCTCGTGGGAGCAAACAATCCTCCCACTTCAACCTCCCTAGCAGCTGGGATAATAGGTGTGTACAACCACACCCAGTTAATTTATGGATTTTTTGTAAAGATGAGTTTGTGCTATGTTGCCCAGGCTAGTCTTCAACTCCTGGGCTCAAGTTATCCACTTGTCTTGGCTTCCAAAAGGGCTGGGATTACAAGCTTGAGCAGCCATGCCTGGCCCCACAGCAACTTTTAGATGCTATTGCAGGTTGGTAGAGTAACCAATTCAGAATAGCAAAGGATTTACGACTTCCTGTTGGCCCTAAGCACTGGCGAGGTTTCTGCAGTGTGAAGTCACTCTCTCCCCTCCTTACTCCCTCTTTGCCTTCCACAGGGTACACTTGGAAGTCACTATGCCCAGCCTACACCTCAGGGTTGGGGAGGAGGGTTATACTCTCCCACTCTGAGGGTAGAGTCCCTACATGAGGTATTCGGAATGCTTCCTTATCAAAGATTGGTCTCTTTTCCCCAATTTGTTAATTTATTTTATCATTTATTGACTAGCTATATATGTTCATAAGAATTTATTTTATACTTTGTGTTACAATATTTTTAACTTGCTCAAAATTTTATACCTAAGACCTCAAAACCATAGGCAACAGAAACAAAAATAGACAAATGAACTACATTGAACTTAAAAGCTTCTGCACAGCAAAGGAAATAATCAATAAAGTGAAGGTACATTCTGTTGAATAGGATAAAATGTTTGCAAACTATTCATCCAACAAGGGACTAATGTCCGGAATATACAAGGAACTCAAATTAATCAACAGCAAAAAATACAAAGAATCCCTTTAAAATGTGGTTTCAGAATCTAAACAGACATTTCTCAAAAGAAATTTTTTTGAGATTCCAACTATTTATGAAAAAATATGAAAAAAAAATGCTCCACATGACCAACCATCCAAGAAATGTGTATCAAAACAACAGTGAAATACTATTTTTCTCCAGTTAGAATTATTATTATGAAAAGACAAAAAATAACAGTTAATGATAATGTAGAGAAAAGAAAACTCTTACACACTGTTGGTAGGAATGTAAGTTAGTACAGCCGTTATGGAAAACAATATGGATATTTCCCAAATAATTAAACATAGAGCTACCGTACAATCCAGCAATTCCACTACCTGGTATTTACCCAAAGGAATGAAAATCAGGGTATCAAAGAAATACATATGCCCTATGTTTATTGCAGCACTACTCAGAACAGCAAAAATGTAGAATTAATGGATAAAGAAAATGTGCTATACCTATGATGGACTATTACTTAACCATAAAAATAAGGAGGTCATTTATAGCTACACAGATGAAACTGTAAGGTCATTATATGAAGTGAAATAATCCAGGCACCAAAAGAAAAATATTGCATATTTTTCTCTGTCATAGATGGGAGTTAAAACTGACTCATGGATGTAGGGTGTAAATTACAGTTATCAAGGACTGGGAATGGTGTTGGGATGCTAAGGGGAGGAGAATTAAAAGAGGTCGATTAATGGGTACAAACATACAGTGAGATAGAAGGAGTAAGTTCTAATTTTAAATAGCAGACTAGAATGACTATAGTTAAGGAAAATGTATTATATGTTTCAAAATAGCTAGAACAAAGAAGTTGAAAATTTCCCAACACATACAAATAATAAATACTTAAGGTGATAAATATCCCAAAATGTCTTGATAAGTACACATTCTATACACATAACAAAATATCATGGGTATCACATGTACCCCATAAAATGTATAAATGTTACATATTAATTAAAAATTCAAAAAATTATATGTATTTAAACCAACTCATATATATACATACATACACAAATACTTCTATATGTAACCATCGTGTCTATATTAAGCTCAACTTGAATTTATACTGATGTGTCCAATTCATTACCACATCAATCATTCTAACTTTCTGCCTTTGCTTATCTGTACTCCCACTCCAACAGTGAATATCCTGGCTCCCACCATCTGCCATCCATTTACTTAATTGTTCCATTCCATTATACATGCATAGCAACATCACCAGCCATAAATTATGATGATAAATATGCACACTTGATAAGTTGTAATGACAGTGACATTTTACCTCTGCAGTCTTCTTTGCAGTAACCCATAACCCCAATCATTCTACAAAATACCTGATTACAGCTCAAAACATTCAAGGTCATAAAAAGCAAGGAAATTGTTCTCACGTACAAGTGGGAGTTAAATGATGAGAACACATGGACGCGTAGAAGGGAACAACACATACTGGGGCCTTTCAGAGGGTAGAGGGTGGAAGAGGGAGAGGATCAGGAAAAATAACTAGTGGGCACTAGGCTTAATACCTGAATGATTAAATAGTCTGTACAACAAACTCCCATGATGCAATCTTACGTGTGTAACCAACCTGCACTTGTACCCCTGAAGTTAAAAGTTAAAATATTTAAAAATTTAAAATAAACAAAGAATGGGCCAATGCCAAGAGAAGCCTAAACAGATGTGAAAATTAAATGTAATGTGATACTCTGGACAGTTACTTGCAACAGGAAAGGAACATTAGGTTAAAACTAAGGAAATCTAAATAAACTATGGCTTTAAATTAAAAGCAATGTATCAGTATTGGTTCATTAACTGTAGCAAATGCATCACAGTAATGTAAACTTTTACTTATAAGTGAAATGGGGAAATCTTTACTATTTCTCCATTGTTTGTACTATTTAATCTGTACTATCTTCCCCAATTTTTTGAGGTATAAAACTATTCTAACAATTAATGTCTGATATGAAGATTTTTTAAAACAACGCCTTTCAATGTGGCTCAAAGTATACCGCTTATGTACATAAATATCCGTAATTAAATTGTGGCACATGATACGAAGTAAATAAAGAACTGTTGTTAACTATTTAAATAATGCCATGTATGTGATATGATTTCAGGAAAAAAAATCATTTTTTAAAACCATTTTCAGTATAAATTGTTGACAGCTGAAGCATGGCTCTGTGGTAGATTTCATATTTAATTGGCATCAAAAAAGCTCATTAATCATAGAATAAAAAACTGAAAACTCAAAATCTTAAAATATATGATGAGTAGTTTTATACTGTATAAAACATTTAAACTAAAAACTAGATGTAGTTTCAGTATACAGAAGAATATTTATTAGGTCAGTCAAAACTTTTATTACCTTGGTGTAGAGTTGATATAATTATAACATGTATGTATTAGTTGTCTTTGATGTGTAAGAAAAATAACACCAACTTTGCACTTTGAAATAACATACGTTTATTATCATAGTATATATGGATCAGTAGCTTGGATAGAGGAGCTGGGTTCTCTTCGCAGGATCTTTCAATGATACAATTAAGCTATTGTCTGGGCTTTGTTCCTTCTGGAGCTTAGGTTTCTCATCCAAGCTCACATGGTTTTTGGAAAAATTTAATTCCTTGCAATTGTAGGGCTGAGGTTCCTCATTTTCTTGCTGACTCTCAGTTGGGACTCCTCTCAGCTCCTAGAGGGTCCTGGATTTCTAGCCATAACCATTTCACAGGTTCTTATGGAATGAGGCAACTTACTTCTTCAAAGCTGGAAGAATCACTCTCAACATGAATTTCTCAATTTCGCTTTAAAAGCTTTCATCTGAATAAATCAAGCCCACTGTGTTAGTTTGTTCTTGCATTGTTGTAAAGAAATACCTGAGGCTGGGTAATTCATAAAGAAAAGAAGTTTAATTCACAACTCTGCAGGCTTTACAGGAAGCCTGGTAATGGCACCTGCTTGGCTTCTGCTGAGGCCTCAGGGGGCTTACAGTAATGGCAGAAAGCAACAGGGAGCCAGCATGACACATGTGAGAACAGGAGTAAGACAGTGAGTGGAGGAGGTCTCAGACTTTCAAACAACCAGATCTCGTGTGAACTAATTGAGTGAGAACTCACTTCACCAAGGGGATGGTGCTAAACCATCCTTGAGGGATCCGCCCCCATGAGCCAATCACCTTCCCCCATGACCCACTTCCAACACTGGAAATCATAGTCTAACCTGAGACTTGGGAGAAACAAACATGCAAACCATATCACCTACTTAGGATAACCAGTTATTTTCATTAACTCAACATTAATTGATTTAGGACCTTAATTACTTTGTCATGATCCTGTCACTTGCCATATACAGTAACAATCATGGGAGGTTCATCTCATCACATTTATAAGTCCTCTCACATTCAAGGGTGAGAATGCATGCACATCAAGGGATGCATATGTTGTGGCTATATTAAAATTCTTTCTGGCACGTATGTATTTACTGTTTAGTGTGAGAGTTGTTAGGCTGTGTGTGTGTGCACCTGGTGGAATGTTTCATTTTAATTTACAGTGTCATGCTTGTGAAGTTGTTGGGTTCTATGACTTAGGTAATATTAAAATGCTCATCTTAAAAGTTAAGAAACCATACAAGATATATTTAATAATTTATTCACAGATACAGAGCTAGGAAATGATATAATGTGGATTTGAACTCAAATCTCTGAACTTTGATTTAAACTTCTGTGATATCAATTACCTATTTAATTATTCACCGATTATTACTGTAACAAGTGTGTAAAATGCTATGCTATGTAAATTTATTAAATTATTAATTTTCTACCAATAAACAGCTTTCAAAATTTATTCTATGTGTAAAATGGGAAGATGACTCAGTTAAATGTAAAAGAATTCTGATAGAATTATTAACGTTAAAAATATTTCAATTGAAATTTTAATTTTTAAGATTTGATTGAAAATAACTTTAGATTTATTGAAAAGCTGCAAGAATAACACTATTAATCTAGGCACAGGATAGATTTCTAAAGCATCAACATGTTACTAGTGTGTAGATCATAGCAAACCAGGACATTCTCTTAGACAAACACATCATTATCAAAAGAAGAAAGCTAACATTGGCACAATACCTTAATCTTCTCTATAGGCCTGGTTTATAATAAGTTCTAATAGTTTCACTTAAATCAAAAGGAAGTTCCACATTAGCTATTTTATTCCATTGACAAGACTTGTTTCTTTAATCTCAAGCAGTTCTTCCTTTGTCTGTTATGACATTAACATTTTTGGCCAGTTATTTCATAATATATTCCTCATTTTTGGTTTGTCTGATTATCTCTCACTATTAGATTCGAGCATTACATTGATGGATTGAATAGTCCAGAAATTATGTCATGTTTCTTTCAGCGTATTTTCATGAAGAGACTTTTGAAGCCTTTGGCCCTACTACTGTAGATCTGAATTTTAATCGTTCAGTTAAGCTAATGTTTGCTAATCTTCTCTACTCCAAAAGTATTATTCAACCCAGTCTAATTCATAAGTATTTTGTGGTGATATATTTTAGGATGTTTTCTAATAAGCTAGTCCTCTTCAAACTTTCAAATGCTAATTTTGGTATTCATTGATGATTCCTAACTGAGTCAGCCATTATTATTTTTATGGTTTTCAAATGACAGTGTTTATTATTCTGTCAATCTCCTACATATTTTATTTATCTTTCCACTGTAAGGAAGAATCTTATTACTTATTTATTTTTCTGTTTACTAATTTATTTATATCAATATAGGTTCATAGATTCTTATTTTATTCAATGTGTTATAATTACTTGCCTACATTATTTATTTGAAACTCAAATTTTCCTGAATGACCCACTCGACACTTTCTTCCACTGACTTTCATGTCCTTTGATGTATCCCTGTCATTCTTCAAAGTGCTTAAAGACTGCATTAACAGACTTGTTGGCACAAAACGTTTATCTAGAATTATCTCATCAAGACCTAGAATCAACCATTTCATGAAAAATCTCTAGATCACTTTAGTAGAGAATTATATGCAGAAACCAAAATTTGGACACTAATTGTGCTCAGGGCTACTGGAGGTCATTTCTTCTAAGCTATCTTGAAAGATAGATCTAGGAGGTGGATGAATGTATAGGCATGCATTCACACGTGTTTAAAAACATCTCTTCTTCTATAATCAATGTCAGTGTCTTTCCATCTGTCTGTATCTATCTATCCATGTTCAATTGTAATTCAACATCCTGTTTCTGTATTTTAACTCTGTCTCTGATAGTGACAAATTTGAATTTTATTGTTCACAACATATTATGCAATCCTGGAGTACATGGTGCTTTTCTCGTTCTGAACAATGAAAGAAAAGAAAAATGAAGCAGCTAACCAAAGTACAGTGTATGTGTTTACTCTAAGAGTATATAGTTCTAATACTGTTAAGGTTTTTTTCTTCCTCCTTTAGTATATTAATCCTATTTTTTGAAAAACACTTTAATTTATGCCTGTGTATATGAGTACATTTTACTATTCCTTTTGATCTATATGTTTAAATTCTTTTTTCAGCTGTTGAAACAACATAAATTTGAAAATCATACTGTTAAAAGGTCTATTAACAGAAGTTTAATTCCCAATCCTTATCACTTCTATTTTTTCTACCCTTTATGTATCCATTCCAATGTAAGTAACTAATATTATTTATCTCTGGTTTATGTTTCCTGTGTTTCTTCACCACTTTATGCAGGAGCAAATACATACATATTATGTTTTCTCTAATTTTTCACAAAGTATTATTTCTCTGTATGTATGGATACTATTTTCCAATTTTTAAAATAACTCATCAGTTCATATAGATCTTTTCATCTATGTTACAGTTGCATAATGATTTTGTGAATATAACACTTTATTAACTACTCTTCTAGGTATAGCCATTTAAACTGTTTCCCTTATGATGCATTTACAAACAATGCTGTAATCCATAATTTTATGCACCTACACTTTCATATACCGGAAGTGTATATTCAACACAAACTCCTAGATAGAAAAATTTTTTAGTGGTAAAATAAACGTATACACCATTTTGTTAGATAGTTCAATTCTACTCCATAAGTATTGTACCAATTTGTATTTTCACCAGAGATGTATGAGAATGTTTCCCCACAGCTACACTGACCAATTCATAAAATGTTGGAACTGGCAGAGAATATAAGATGATTTATGTAAACATTTTGTGTTTGTAGATGAGAAAAACATTTACTATTTAAGGCCAGCACTCTTATGTGTTAGTCTATTTTTGTTGCCATAAAGTAATACCTGAGGCTGGGTAATTTATAAAGAACAGAGGTTTATTTGGCTCATGATTCTGCAGGCTGTACATAAAGCATAGTGCAGACATCTACTTTTGGTGAGGGCCTCAGGAAGCCTACAATGATTGTGGAAGGTGAATGGGGAGCCAGTGTGTCACAGGGTGAGCAAGGGAGCAAGTGAGAAGAGGGGAGATGCCACGCTCTTTTAAACAGTCAGATCTTTTGTGAAAGTATTACCAGTGATTACTGCAGAGAGGGCACTAAGCCACTAATGAGGAACCCATCCCCATGACCCAACACCTCCTACTAGGCCCCATCTCCAACCCTAAGGGTCACATTCCAATATGAGATCTGGAGGGGACCAATATCCAGACCATAATATTATTTCCCTGTCCCACCAAATCTCAGGTTCTTTTCATTGCAAAATGTAAACATCTCTTCCCAAAAGTCCCCCAAAGGCTTAATTCATTAAAGCATCAATTCAATAAAAAGTCCAAAGTCTCATCAGAGACTTGAGTTAAGTTCCCTCCACCTATGAGCCAGTAAAATAAGGTGTTTACTTTGAAGATACAATGGTGGTATAGGAACTGGTTAAATATTTCCATTCCAAAACAGGGAAATCAGCTAAATGAAAGGCACAGCAGACCCCATGCTAGTCTAAAACCCCATAGAGCAGACATTAAATCTTAAAGCCCCAAAATAATCCTCGATTCCGTGTCTCACATCCAGGGGCACACTGATGTAAATGGGCCGCTCCCAAGGGCTTGGACAGCTCTGCCCCTGTGGCTCTGCAGGTTGCAGCCCTGTGGCTGCTTTCACAGGGTCTGAAGCTGAGTGCTGGCAGCTTTTCCAGGCATAAGGTGTACACTGCTGGTGGGTCTACTATTCTCCAGTCTGGAAGGCAGTGGCCTCCTTCTTACAGCTCCACTAGGCAGTGTCCTGGTAGAGACTTCAAATGAAGACTCTGTCCCTGCAACATGCTTGGTCCTGGGCCCCCAGGCCTTTCCATACGTCTTCTAAAATCTAGGTGGGAGTTGTCAAGCCTCCTTCACTCCTGCATTCAATGCATCTGCAGACTTAACACCATGTGGAAGCTGCCAAGGCATATGGGAGATGGTGTTCTCCAAAGTGGCAGCCGGAGCTGTACTTGGGCCTTTTGAGCTGCGGCTGGAACTGGAGCTGCTGGAACGAGGTGAGTCCCAAGGCTGCATAAAAAAGTGAGACCTCAGGCCTATTCCCTGAAACCATTATTTTCTCCTTGGTCTCCTAGGCCTCTGATGGGACGGTCAGTCTCAAAGACCCCTGAAATGCCTACAAGGCCTTTTTGCCATTGCCTTGTCTATTAGCACCTGGCTCCATTTTAGTCAGGCAAATCTCCCTAGCAAATGGTTGCTCACAGACCACCTGCATTCTTCCCCTATAAATGTTTTTTCCTTCTTTACCACAGAGTCACGCTGCACACTGTCTAAACTTTTATGCTCTGCTTTCCTTTTAAATATGATTTCAACTTTAAGTCATTCCTTTGCTCCTGTATTTGATCACAGTTTGTTAGAAGCACTCATACCAAAGTTTGAATACTTTGTGGCTTAGAAATTCCTTTTGCCAATACCACAAGTCATCACTACTCTGAAGTTCAGCTTTCACAGATTCCTGGGGCATAGACACAATGTGACAGCCATATTCTTTGCTAGGGCATAGCATGGATGACCCAATTTCTTGACAACTTCCTCATTTCCATCTGAGAACTCTTCAGTCCAGGGTTTGCTGTCCATATGTCTATAGGTATTTTGGTCAAAACAACAAGTTTCTAAGAAGTCACCAAGTTTCCCTTATCTTCCTGTCTTCTTCTGGGTCCTCCAGACTCTTCCAACCTCAGCCTGTTACCCCGGTCCAAAGCCACTTTTACATTTTCAGTTATCTTTACAGCAATGCCCCTCTCCTCAGTACCAATTTTCTGTGTTAGTTCATTTGCATTGCTAGAAAGCAATACCCTAGGCTGGGTAATTTATACAGAAATGAGGTTTATTTGGCTCACAGTTCTGCAGGCTGTACACAAAATTAAGTAAATAGTGCTGGCATCTGCTTCTGGTGAGGGCCTCAGAATATGATCAATAATGAATAAGATGTCACTTTTTAAGCTCCAATTTATAAAACATGGGAAATAATATCTACCACAAATTTTAAAAAATACAATTATTATGTGGTATGATACCTAAATTAATGGGTCTTATTAAAATATAGTTTCACTTAAATTTTCTACAGGCAATTTGATATTAACAAACTCATTTTATATTATTTAAAATGGTATTAACAAAATAAGACCTACTTCATAAGAAGAAGAATAGAAAGGAAATATCACATCCTTTTGGATAGAGAAAATAGATTTTTTTTTTTTTTTTTTTTTTTTGCCAAGGAGTGCATGTATGCTATACATTTTTGAATTTTATTAATTACAATAATGCATGTCAAAATCATCTTCAAATTTTTCATAGAGATTTATAGGCTCAAACAGAGATGAAACACAATCTCTGAGTATAATTTATATATCCTGCTCTGTGTAAGCCTACATGTCTGATTTCCTTTCTCTAATGCTTCTGCAAGCGCATTAGGACATGCTTTGCACGATACATTACTATTAGTAATTGAAGTATTGATGTTGTTTGGGTGTACTCATTACTACGGCCACCACTTTAGATATATTCTATTATATGCAAATAATTCAGTTCTGTAAAGATACAGTGGTGATTTATTTGGCTTCTTGGAACCACAAAAATCTTCAAAAGAATTCTTTTATTTTTTTCTTCTTAATGAAACATCTAATGCATCACATTCTCATCCCCCCTTTAAATGCAATCTACATGTCGCACTTAATTTTACATATACTTTTGGGTCACACTTTGACTTTTACATGGTAAAATGCACAGCTGTATTATCATTTACATATTTGATATTTGATAATGAATACATGAAAATTTCTGATGAAAAAAATTACGGAGTTAACTAGAAACAATTTATATATTTGATTTTTTTTCTCGGTGAATTAACACTATGAATATATTATTTATGAAACAAAATCAGACATTTATAATACTTTTTAAATAAATAAGTCAAATGTTAATTTAAGATGATCTCTATATTTAATTTAAGTCTTGCATCTAATATTTTTATTGCTGCTGTTTTAGTCTGAGAGCTCAGAACATCATTTTTACATTTTTCAAAGATACTGATTTTCTTTAAATAGCATAAAATCCGTACATAATTTAACACATTGATATAAGAATTTTGATTTATTAATTGTAAATTCAAGCAAAGTCTATATAATTATTGCTTTAATCTGTCTTTTCTCTTTGTCCTGTTTTCTTTCTCCTTTTCTTATTTCCATTGCTTTTCTTCAAAGCTAATACATAAAATAGTGCAGGTATTTCTGTTTTAAATTTTTAAAATAATGTTTGTTTTCAAAGAACAGCTGTAAGCACATCACATTTTCTAAGATTTAAACCTTAAAGATTATTGAAGATTAAATTGTTCATCACATGTCACATGATTAATACCTTTGGTTTTAAAAATACTACCAGGATAAATAGAGTATTTTTAATTTCTCCAGTAACAATGCTTATATAATACAGATAAGTCCCTCTGCCATCGTACATGTGAAAGAGAATTTTTAGTGGATTGTATAAACCATACCATTAATACTTAAATATCATTACATAAGAACAGTTTTAATACAATACTTCTAAGGATACACCTTTAGTTCACTAACCATTATATTTACAGCTAATGCAACATATCTTTGAAAATTGTATGCTTAGTACATGATTAGAAGTTTAGTGGTTTTTGTAAATTTATTACAATTTCTATTATTCATTTATTTTAGCATACATGGCATGATATTACTCTAGGAGATATTAGGCAAGTCAATGAAAATGCAATGTAATTTTGTTCTAATTACACTAAAAAAATAAAGAATCAAAGCTTTATTCTCAAATTGAAACGAATGAGTTAAAAACCAATATATGTTTTCCAACACTTCATTAGAAAATTTTGAGTAGAAAAACTGCATATTTAACAATCTCTACCTACCCCCACCTCCCTTTTTAAAGAAAGAGATTATTTTGTGAATGTGTTTATAAATCATTATGCTATTTATTTGAAACAAAATTGTACATGCTTGTGAAATAAGTAATTGTTTTTATGTTTAGATATTATTTAAACTCACAGTTTGCTAAAATGACTATTTTAATTAATTTCTATCTCAAGAATAATACTTTAGATTGCTGTGACATTTCTAGGGTTTTCTCAAAATTATTAAATGTATAGACTAAAAACATACACATATATATGTATATATAAAATATTAAGAATAAAATTATCACTAATATTGTCAACTTCATAAGAATGTTAAATAATTGAGGCACAAAGAACACATCTCATGATAAAAAGAATTATACATCAGATCATTAGAAGAAAAATGTTACAAAAGTTTGATCTAGAAAGTTTAGTTTATTTGATTAAAATCATTATCTTTGAGTCATAAGACTTTATTTCTTCTTTATATTTATCTATTTGTAGTGTCAGAATACACACACAAGCATAGATACATACATATGTGGATAGGTTGTGTATTATTGGCTACTTTGTTGTATTTTGGTTTCGTTTCTATTATTTGACAAACTGACACCTAAATTTTGGGTGTCCATACTCAATTCTTATACTATGCTACATGAGTTAATTGGCCAATAGTTTAACCCACAAACAAAATATGTTTCAAAGTGTGATCTAATATACATTTCCAGGACATTATATGAATATATGTATATATCTCTATCTGTTGCTATTAAAATAAAAATGCATGGGGAAGAAAATTCCAGTTATTTTATTTTCTATTCATTGTAACTTAGTGTGTATTGCTTCATAAAGTAAATCTCTAGTGTTTGGTTTAAATGATTTGTGTGCAAATCATTTTGTTACATCCTTTAGAAATGTATTCGTAAAGTAAAAGTAATTGTGCTATTTTTAAAGGTGAAAAAGCACATCTCTGTAATACTTTATTTTCTTTTTATTTCTATTTCTTATGTCTATGTTTGACATTAGCACAATCTTAAATGTAATTTAAAATGGTATAACATAAAATGGTCTGAGAAAATATATTTCTTTTAGAATACTATTCCTGATAAATAATGCAATCATATGTATTCTTTATTTCAGAATACTTTTTTCTTCTCTCATTCATTAAATTGATTCTATTTTGACTTTAAGAATATGTTTTATCTTAAAAACCACAATATCAAAAAGTTTCATGTCTTTAGAAGTCCAAATTTTATCTATGTACTTTAAAGATAAAATAATACGTGAGATTAATATTAACCTTTCTTTAAGGGAGACATTCTTTTTGTCCTCACCTTCTGCCTTTTAACAATAATTTAGGTATCAAATCATTTTAGCACTTTTTCTTTCTTTGAGACTGAGCGATTCTTCTGCCTCAGTCTCCCAAGCATCTGGGATTACAGGCGCCCACCACCACACCTGGCTAGTTTTTATATTTTCAGTAGAGACGGGGTTTCACCATGTTGGTCAGGCTGGTCTCAAACTCCTGGCCTCAGGTGATCTGCCCACCTTGGCCTCCCAAAGTGCTGGGATTACAGGTGTGAGCCACCGTGCCAGGCCCATTTCAGCACTTATTAAATAAATTATTTGACAGCCTTCATATTCATTAGAGTTGCTCCTAAGTCAAAGAGACTGCTTAAGAAATTATCCACTGTAATTAAGCTTTTATAAATTTAGAAATATATCTTTTCACAAATCAAGTCAAATGGAAACTATTTTATCTCAGAAATAAATTCAGGCAATCAACATTGTAACAAAGGTCATTTGGCTCCCAATTTTATTGTGATAGGGTTGTACAGGTTACAACACACTGCATTTCCTGAATTGGGTATATAAAAACCCAACACTTATTGAGTTCCAGTATTAAGTTTTCACGTGAATTTATGAGCATGTCTTACACAACAATCTAAACTTTCCCCTTGTTAAATTCAGATGCTCATAAAAAGCCAGTACTGCACAAAAAGATTCCATTGAAATCATACAAATTTAGAGGATTATTTAGAAGGTGTTTTTTAAATGAAAATATTGTGACTATTGTTATCTGACACATGCCAACCTTATGTAGAATAATATTTTCAGATAAACAGATCTATCTAATCCACCTTCCATATTTATCCTTCTGTGCCTGAATTATTTCCCATAACATAATGCCCTCCAGGCTTATCCATGTTGCCTCAACCGACCATATTTTATTCTTCATATGGCTAAATAGTATTCCATTGTGTATATATACCAGATCTTCTTTATCTATTCTTCTGTTGATGATTATAATCAGCCAATTGCTCCCATAATAAATGAAATTAACACATAGAATCAAATGGCTAATAAAAGCAACTATTCTATCAAGCAATCATTGTATTTTCAGAAACAAAACTCTTCAGACAATATCTAAGTCAAATTCAGTTTTGCCAAATCTTTCCAAAAACAAAATTCTTTAGACAGTATCTAAGTCAAATTCAGTTTTGCCAAATCTTTCCAATAATATTTATCTTTCAGTTAAACCCCAATTGAATGAGTCTCAAAGCTTATGATAACATAATTATTAATTTGGGGAATCATATTTTTTTCTAGTTTAAATTAAAGTCATAAAAATCTCTTGGGAAATTTTACTTTTCAGAATTTTTTCAATCCTCAAATTTCTAAGATTTCAGAAACATTGGAAAAATAAAATTACATGGGTAAGGATCCATTTGTCTATGTTGAAAACAGAAGAAATGGAAAGGGCTAAATATTATCAAATTATTTTTATTTTCTAAGTTTTCCAAATCTAACAAAAAAAATTAATAGAGTGTTTGGTCTCCAATAAGAGACAATGTCTAATTTGTGGATCTCTATAGAAAGTCACTTAGTATCTACAGGTTATAGTCAATATAAAATTTTAATAAACAATTATTTTCTATAACACACACATACACACACACACACACACAGTCTCTCTCTCTCTCTCTCTCTCTCTCTCTCTCTCTCTCTCTCTCTCTGTCTCACCAGATCACATTGTGGCATTCTTATTCAGTAATAATATTATGTGAGTTGGGGATGGAGAGATGTAGGATTTTACTTTGAACTTTCAGAGACTATAGTTTTCCCTTCAGCAGATATTTTGAAACCAAAAGCTCTTTAGTTGGTTTTAATGGGTTGGGTTCCAAGTGTTTGCTTTCCCTCTAGTGTCTCACCATGCAGGCACACAGTTACAAGTTCACTTTGTTTTATGAATAACACAAAAAAAAGCCACAGAAAAAAATTGCTTTGTCTGAGGACTGCAGCCAGAACTTCACAACACATGGCAGCATCACCAGGAATTTTCCCAAGTTAAACCATCTACTGTAAAAAGTGTATGTGTACACTTCTTAAATTATTAAAGCTTTAGAATGATTCATGTTTTTTCTTTTTTAAAACTTTTATTTTAGGTTCAGCGGTAGATATGAAGGTTTGTTATTTCCAGGTGATGAAATACTGTGTATACCAAGCTCCCAGGTATTTCCTAGTTTGTAGGGTTTGCTTTCCCTAGGTTATGGTTTCCATGGGGGTTTGGTGTACAGATTATTTCATCACCCAGGTGATGAGCATAGTATCTAATAGGTAGTTCTTTGATCCTCACTCTCCTCCCAACCTCCACCCTCAAGTAGGTCTGGGGTCTGTTTTTCCCTTCTTTGTATCCATAAGTACTCAGTGTTTAGATTCCAATTATAAGTGAAAATATGTGGTAATTGTTTTTTTGTTCCTGTGTTCGTTTACTTAGGGTAATGGCCTCTAGCTCTATTCATGTTGCTGCAAAGGACATGATTTCATACATTTTTATGACCATGTAATATTCTATGGTATAGACAGAACACATTTTCTTTATTCGGACTACCCAATAGTGGGATTGCTAACAAGAGGTTGAATAGCAACTCTCTTTTATGTTCTTTCAGAAATTGCCAAACTACTTTCCAGAATAGCGATTTAAACTTATTTACATTCCTATCAGTAGTGTATAAGCATTTCCTTTTCTCCACAACCTCACCAGTATCTGTTATTTTTTTTTACTTTATAGTAATAACCATTCTGAGTGGTGTAATATGGTATCTCATTGTGGTTTTGGGTTGTACTTCTCAAATAATTGGTGATACTGAGTATTTTCTCTTCTGTTTGTTGACTGCATGTGTATCTTATTTTGAATATGCCTGTTCATGTCCTTTGCCCACTTTTCAACAGGATTGCTTGTTTTTGACTTGTAAATTTAAGTTACTTATAGATGCAACATATTAGACCTTTGTTAGACATACAGTTTGCAAATATTTTCTCCTATACTGTAGGTTGTCTGTTTATTCTGTTGATAGTTTCTTTTGCTGTGCAAAAGCTTTTTAGTTTTATTAGGTTCCATTTGTCAATGATTTGTTCCTGTTGCAATTGCTCTCAGAATCTTAGTCATGATATAATTGCCCAGTTCTATGTTCAGAATGTTAGAATGTTATTTCCTAGGTTATGTTCCAGGGTTTTTATAGTTTTAGGTTTTATATTTAAGTCTTTAATTCACCTCGAGTTGCTTTTTGTATATGGTGTAAGAAAGTGGTCCAGTTTCAATCTTCTGCATACAGCTAGCCAGTTATCCCATCACCTTTTATTGAATAGGAAGTCCATCACCATTGCTTGCTTTTGTAGACTTTGTCAAAGATCAGATGGTTGTAAGTGTGTGGTCTTATTTTCTGGGTTCTCTATTCTGCTCCATTGGTCAATGTGTCTGTTCTGTACCAGTACCATGCTGTTTTGATTACTGTAAGCTTTTAGTATAGTTTGAAGTCAGGTAATGTGATGTCCCCAGTTTTGTTCTTTTAGCTTAAAATTGCCTGGGCTCTTTGGGCTCATTTTTAGCTCCATATAAATTTCAAAATAGTTTTTTTTTTTTTTTAGTTCCATGAAGAATGTCATTAGTAGGTTGATAGGAATAGCACTGAATCTATAAATTGCTTTGGGAAGTATTGACATTTTCACAATATTGATTCTTCCTATCCATGAGCATGGAATGTTTTTCCATTTGTTTTTGTCACCTCTAGTTTCTTTGAGTAGTATTTTGTAATTCTCATTGTAGAGATTTTTCGCCTCATTGGTTAACTGTATTCCTAGGTATTTTATTCTTTTTGCGACTTATGAATGGAATTGCATTCTTGATTGGCTCTCAGCTTGGAAGATGTTGGTGTATAGAAATTTTATATATTTTATATATTTATATTTAAATTATGTATTTTATATATTTATATTTATATGGATTTTTGTACATTGATTTTGTAACCTGAAAGTTTGCTGAAGTTTTTTGTTTGTTTGTTTGTTTGTTTTTTGTTTTTTGTTTTTTTCCACATCTAGGAGCTTTGGGGCAGAGACTATGGGGCTTTCTAGGTATACAATTGTATCATCAGCAAACAGGAGAGTCTGACTTCCTCTCTCCCTATTTAGATGTCTTTTACTTGTTTCTCTTGCCTGATTAGTCTGTCTAGGACTTCCAGTACTAGTTGAATAGGAGTGTTGAGAGAGCTCATCCTTGCCTTGTTCCAGTTTACAAGGGGAATGTTTTCTGGTTTTGCCCATTCAGTATGATGTTGGCCGTGGGTTTGTCACAGACAGTTCTTATTATTTTGAAATATCTTCTTGCAATGCTTAGTTTGTTGAGGGCTTTTAAGATAACGAGATGTTGAGTTTTATTGAAAGCCTTTTCAACTTTCAGTATCCAAGATGATTATGTTCTTTTTGTTTTTAGATATGTTTATGTGATGAATCCTATTTATCAATTTGTATATGTTGAACCAACCTTGCATCCCAGAGATAAAGCCAACTTGATTGTGGTGAATTTGCTTTTTAAGGTGCTTCTAGACTTGGTTTCCCACTATTTTGTTGAGGAAGCTAGCATGTATGTTCATCAGGGATATTGGAATGAAGTATGTTGTTGTTGTGTCTCTGAAAGTTAGATCTTTCTAACTTTTTGATGTGAACATTTAATGCTATAACCCTCCCACTTAACATTGCCTTAACTGTGTCTCAGCTGGTATGTTATATCTTTGTTCTCATAAATTTCAAATAATTTCTTGATTTCTGTCTTAATTTTACTATTTACCTAAAGGTCATTTAGAAGCTGGTTGGTTAATTTCCATGTAATTATATGGTTATGAGTAGTTTTCTTAAGATTCATTTTTATTTTTACTGTCCTGTGGTCTGTGACTGTGGATGGTATAATTTCAGATTTTTTTAATTTGCCAAGGATTGTTTTATGTCTGATTGTATGATCAATTTAAGGTATATATCATGTGCAAATAAAAGTACATATATTCCTCTAGTTTTGGGTGGAGTATTCTGTACGTATCTATTAGGTTCTTTTGGTCAAATATTGAGTTCAGGTCCTAAATATCTTTGTTAGTTTTCTGCCTCAGTGATCTTTCTGATACTGCCAGTGAAGTGTTGAAGTCTCCCACCATTACTGTGTGCTTGCCTAAGTCTCTTTATAAGTGTCTAAGAACTTGCTTTATGAATATGCTCCTCCTGTTTGGGGTGCATATATGTTAAAGATTGGGGAACTTTCACCTATTTACATTCAAAGTTAATGTTGATATGTTCAAATTTGCTCCTGTCATCATGTTGTTAGCTGGTTGTTATGAAGATTTGTTTGCTTGGTTGCTTTATGGTGTCACTGCTCTATGTATGTACTTCAGTGTGTTTCTGTAGTAGCTGGTAATGTTTAGCACTCCCGTTGGGATCTCTTTTAAGGCAAGTCATGTGATAACAAAATCCCTTGGTAATTGCTGGTCTGAAAATAATCTTATTTCTCTTCCAATTATGAACTTTATTTGGGTTGGATATGTAATGCTTTGTTGGAAATGCTTTTATTTATGAATGCTGACCATAGGTCTCCTTTCTCTTCTGGCTTGTAAGGTTTCCGCTGAAAGTACCTCTGTTAGTCTGATGGGCTCCTCTTTGTAGAAGATCTGCTCACCAGCTGCCTTTAACATTGTTTTTTCTTTCATTTTATCCCTGGAGAATCTGAGGACTATGTGTCTTGGGGATGGTCTTCTTTGGTCGTATTTCACCCAGGTTCTCTGAATTTTCTAAATTGGAATGTTACCCTCTCTAACGGAGTTGGGGGAAATTTCATGAACAATATCCTAAAGCATGTCTTCTAAGTTGTTTGATTTCTCTTCCTTCAGGGACGCAAAGGAGTCATAGATTTGGTCTCTTTCGTGCTCCAATATTTCTCTTCGTTATTT
The DNA here is from genome assembly GCF_007565055.1 of Rhinopithecus roxellana. Lineage (NCBI taxonomy): Eukaryota > Metazoa > Chordata > Mammalia > Primates > Cercopithecidae > Rhinopithecus > Rhinopithecus roxellana. The sequence continues at coordinate 4,714,212 of NC_044549.1, read as the reverse complement.
TTTCTTAATTTTCTTAATTCTGAGTTACATCAGAAAGCAGGTCTTTGAGCTCTGAGATTCTTAACTCAGCATGGTAGATTCTGCTGTTAATACTTAGGATTGTACTCTGAAATTCTGGAAGGGAGTTTTTCAGCTTTATCAGCTGAATGTGGTTCTTCCTTAAGATGCCTATGTTGTATTTTGTCTCCTGTATCATTTTATTGTGTTCCTTAAAATCCTAGTGTAACGCCAAAGGTTCTTGCCTTAGCCACGCCAAAGATTTGGTGTGGCAGCAGCCCATGGTGAGAGAGACACGGATCAGACCAAGAGAAAAAAATCTGTAGGCTTTATTGAGTAGAGTAACAGTACAAAGCTTCCACAGCATGGAAGGGGTCCTGAGCAGGTATCCAGTGTTAGATTTTTTGATCACATTTTAAACTTTTTAAGGTGGGAAATACAAGTGGCAGGAAGATGTTATCAGAGTGAGAAACAAAGACAATTAACATGTCTCAGATCTTGAGGAAAACCAGAATTGTAACTTAAGTTTTATCTACTTTATAACCTTGTAGCGACATGGCAAAGGAGACAGGATCTCACAGGATTTTACAAATTGTGTTTACAAGAAATCAGAATTGGGAGCATAGATAAGGTCTGCTGGTCATAGAAAAACGGGCTTTTAACATTCCTTTTAGTTTTAGGGGAGTGGGAAGGGAGAGAGCGAGGACACAGGGAAGCTTACAGCAGAAGTTTCACTGTTTATAGCTTTCTTGGGGAAGGAAACACATGCACAAATTCTGAAGTTTGGAATATTTTAAGCATATATCTTTAATATTATTCATCCAGGACCAAAGTAAGTCCTGATGTTGGAAATGGGTGAGTTTCACAGCTTTCTGAGTCCCTACTCGACCCAGGAAGTCCAGCTGGAACCTCCTCTCAGGCCCCCTCTAGACGGGACACCACAACTGCTGTTGGGAACTGGGCGGTGGTCATTCTGGCTACTTTCTGCTGATTAGGGGCGAAGAAGGGGCCCTGCAGGTGTGGTGTCCTCCAGAAGGGAACTTTTTAGGCTAGTGAGGGACCAGCAGGTGGATCCAGGGGTCCTCGGTAGAAGCCATGAGTTGAGCTCATTTGAGGTTCCATTTGTAAGACCGTTTGTAGCTTGATGGCCTCGATCCTGGAGGAAACAAACTTGACAAGGAAGAAAAAATGCAAGGCCCAAGTCCCTCCCTAATGAGGGTGTGGGACTTTCGAGCATAACAAGAAAGGCATGTGAAAACAGCGGAATCTCCCAATTGCAGCTAAGGAGGCGAGAGAAATATCTGGTTACAGGCTGTCCTAAGATTTCTTGGAAAGTAATGGACTTTGAGGACAGTTGTCTGGGGCAGGAGATTAAAACTGAAAAGGTCACACCAGTGTCCAGGAGGAAGTCCACTTCCTGACCCTCAACAGTCAAATTTGCCTGGGGTTCTGTGAGGGTGATGGCATGAGCTGGCAGTTGCCCCAGGTACCCTCAGTCCTGTTGCTGAATCATTTTGTTGGGTGTTTCTGGCCTAGAGGGTCTTCGTCCTCTGGGGCAGTGCACCTTCCAGTAATTGCCTTGGCATTTTGGACATGGGCAAGCGAGCTGTTTGTTTTTTGTTGGACAATCTTTTTTAAAGTGTCGTTGTAAACTGCACTGATAATAAGCCCTGCTAGGCAATTGGCCTGCTCCTCTCTTGGTTCCCTTTGAGCCATCAAGGTCTGCCTGTCTGAGGGCCATGACTAAGGCTGCAGTCTTTCTCTTATCTTGCTTTTCCCTTTTGACCTGTTCCTCTTGGTCCCTGTTACAGAACACCGAGGTTGCCGCTTTAATAATGTGTCCAAATTTTGTTCTGGGCCTAACACAGACTTTTGGAGTTTTCTCCTACTGTCAGCCACTGATTGGGTGATAAATTTATCCTTTAAAATAAGTTGGCCTTCTATGGAATCTGGAGTTAGGGGAGGTGTGTTTTCTTAGGGCCTTCCTTAGGCTTTCAAGAAAAGCAGAGGGGTTTTCCTCTTTTCCCTGTGTAATTGTGGATACCATTGTGTAGTTCATAGGCTTTTTCCTAGTCTTCCTCAACCCTTCTAAAATGCAAGTCAGCAAATGCCTGTGGCTCCAATTTCCATGAGTCAGAATTCCAGTGAGGGTTTACAGTGGGGACTGTCTGTTGCCTGTGGGGAATTTTTCCCTCTTCTCCAGCCTTATTTGATCACTTACCTAGTTAAGGTACCACAGATCCCCAAATTGCTGGGCTGCTGCTAAAGCTTCTTCTTTTTCGGTAGGACTTAAGGTCTGATCAAGAAGCAACATGGTATCTCTCCATGTTAGATCAAAGGACTGTCTCATTCCTTGCAGGATATCTATATAGTTATCAGGATCATCTAAGAATTTCCCTAAATCTGCCTTTATTTGTTTTAAATCTGAGAGTGAGAAGGGGGCATGCAGGTGAATAGGCCCAAATTATTCTCCTACTGCTTGTAAGGGACGTAGTTTGGGTGCCTGGCTCATGGAGTTTACATTCTCTTTCCGGTGTGCCTTTAACATTTCAGTGGGGCCGGATGGAGTAGAGTCAGTGGGGGAGGAGAGTGGGGCTGAGGGAAGAGGCCTTAAGTATAGAGGCAATTGTGGGCCTTTGTCATTTGGGCAAAGCTTGCAGGCTTGGCACAGGTCAGTATTGTCATGAAGGGCAAAGAAAGTCTGTACATAAGGGACTTCACTCCATTTACCTTCCTGTTTACAGAAAAGATCCAGTTGTAGAAGGGTGTTATAATTAATACTTCCCTCAGGGGGCCAAGTTTCTCCATTTTGTAAGGAATGCTGTGGCCAGGCAGTGGTATAGAAGAAAATCAGCCGCTTCATTTTTAAGGTTTCAGGGTCAAATTTGTCCCAGTTATTCACGATGCATCTTAAGGGAGTGTCCGGTGTTGAAGGTGTGGTGCCCTTCTGGAGTTGTAAACACAGGGATGTCTGCACCCCTGGTAAGTCCTGGGAGTCATCTTCCCTCAGGGCGACCCCCAAGGGTCAGGTCCAGTTGTGCTCAAAGCTCACGGCCGCTTTTTCTGAGCCCTCCATCTACCAGATTTAACCATGCTTACCGCCGGGATGGAAACTTCCCTTGCCCCTGCCGTGTGCCCATTGACCACTAAATGGGGCACAAGGACTGTTGGATTTATTTTGGTCCTTCGGCCAATGCGTCCTACCTGTTCCAGGGTGGCAAGCCCTGGGTCGGGGGCACCACTGATGTTTGCGTGCTAAGGCCCAATATACGTGGGCCTGACCATAAAACTGTTCTTCAAGGAGGAATCTCTGAATTAGTGACAGGAAGCTTAGTAAGCTTAAAGGGGGTGGTGGATGTCCTCTAGGCCAGGGCCAAGAGAACAGCTGCTGTACTCTAGCCTTCTGTCCCAACTTGCCATCAAAGGAGTAAGCCCCTCTCTTAAGCTGGTACCAGTATCCTGTGTCTCAACTGACTATATTTTCTTCCTTCCAATATCAGCTAATGAATGGTTCAAATAGCAATTCAACGGCTCTACGAGCTGTACCCGTGCACCCAGATTGTACTTGAGAGGCCCCAAGGAAGGAAAAGTCTGTCTGGGGAGCAGTGGAGGAAATGCCCTAAGGCTTCTATTATCCACATGAAAATTATAGACCTGTCTTTAAATTGTCCTGATGTGGGGGACCATACACTATAGTGGGGAAACTGGCCCTTCAAAATAGCCATCAATGGTGACACTTGCCTAAACCCTGGAGGGCACTATGAACAGGGATCTTCTGGGCACCGCCCCACGAATTTTAGACTTCTAAATAGGGAATCTTGATCCTGCCTAGCAGGAATAATCTTGCTTGTGAGATAGGAAAGAAGTCTAGCCGGCAGACATTAGGAACCCAGGAGGCAGGGGTCAGAAGATGTAGCAGTGTCACGCTCAGTAACCCCTGCAGGGGGAGCCTCTTGTGGGGTCATGGTCTCAATCAGGAAATCTGGGAGACTAGAACACCCACTGAGAACTCCCGGGTATACTTCAGGACCACCATGGAAAGTGAAAGAGTGGGAACTGGGTCCAGACTAACCAATGTTCCCAGCCCCAGAGGGTCGGGGGTTGTTAGAGAGCCCTTTTCCAGACAGCCTGACACCTGTGTCTTTAGTCCGGCAGCCCCGCTAATTGCCTTTAAGTGGCCAACAGGTGCCTGGTTTAGACTCCGAATTCTAAGGAAGAACAGGACAGAATAGCAAGCGAAAGAGGTCCAATCATACTCACCACATGATGGTCTAAATGCCTTTCCTGGAGATCCTCCTGGCTGACTTGCCAAAATGTAAGGCCAAAGGTTCTTGCCTTAGCCACGCCAAAGATTTGGTGTGGTGGCAGCCCACAGTGAGAGAGAGACATGGATTGGACTGAGAGAAAAAAAACTGTAGGCTTTATTGAGTAGAATGACAGTACAAAGCTTCCACAGCATGGAAGGGGTCCCAAGCGGGTAGCCAGTGTTAGATTTTTTGATCACCTTTTAAACTCTTTAAGGCGGGGAAATACGTGCGGTGGGAAGATGTTAGTGGAGTGAGAAACAAAGACAATTAACATGTCTCAGATCTTGAGGAAAACTGGAATTGTAATTCAAGTTTTATTTACTTTATAACCTTGTAGAGGCATGGCAAAGGAGACAGGATCTCACAGGATATTACAAATTGTGTTTACGAGGAATCAGAATTGGGAGCATAGATAAGGTCTGTTGGTCACAGAAAAATGGGCTTTTAACATTCCTTTTAGTTTGGGGGGGGGAGGGAGAGAAGGAGCGAGGACACAGGGAAGCTTACAGCAGAAGTTTCACTGTGTATAGCTTTCTTGGGAAAAAACACATGCACAAATTCTTATGTTAGTAATATTAATATTCAATATTATTCATCCAGGACCAAAGTAAGTCCTGTTGCAGGAAATGAGTGAATTTCACAGCTTTCTGAGCCCCTACTCGACCCAGGAAGCCCAGCTGGAACCTCCTCTCACTAGGATTGGATTTGGACTCTTTCCTGAATGTTGATCGTCTTCATTCCTATCTGTAATCCGAATTCCACTTCTATCATTTCAGCCATTTCAGTGTAGCTAAGTGTCATTTCTGTGGGATTAATGTGGTTGTTTGGAGGTAAGAAAACACCCCTCTGTCCTCAATCTACAGGATATAAGTGGCAGCTTATTCAATTTAAACTAACACCAACCTTTAACTAGTTGTCTTATGTATAAAGCAGTTATGAATGTTAAAATACAATTTAATTAATGCTGTGAATATATATGTATATTGATTTATACTGACTCACAGTTATGGTGGAGTTAATTATAAAAAGTAAACTGCAACTTGGAAACACGAGACTGGTGTGCAGATGAAGAAAAAAGTGTTAAAGTGGGCACAGCACATAAAACTCATCCACATATATATTCAAATATAGTAAAAAATTTATAGCTAAGTATACAAAGGAAGCATCAACTCACTAATGATCTTTGTGGTTAAAGAAGATGGTCACATTTAGTAGCATCATGCCAGTGATCAATTTAGAAGTTGAAGAAGTTATCAATAATGGAAGATTTGTTAATAGAGAGAAATATCCAGAAGAGAGAAAGAGTATTTACAACAGTAGGAAAAACTACAGAGCAAAGCCTGGAAAGAATTGGATACAAGAAACAGCCATCAGTTGGGGTTCAGAGAAGAGGCATAATCTCATATTTTAGATGAGTCGGTGTGTCAGTGTGTCCATAGTAAAATGTTCATCATGGAGGGTACTCAAAGCCCTTTTGGTTACTCAGTAGAGGTTCAATTATGAAAAAATAAAATGGGAAAAAAGAAACTAACAGGGGTAATATTTTCAGGTTACTAAGATTTGTATGGTAGCATTAATGTTATAGACAAGATGGTACAAATACAGACTGATGGGAAATGGCAATATTTGTTGAGTAATGTGATGTGAATAATAATGATAAAAGAGACACTATAATAAGAATGACTTAAATCTTTGCTTTGATCAATGGTGTAGATAATGTTACAAATAAGATGAGAAAGACTGGACAACACAATTGTTTATGAAAGAGTATTTTGAAGTAAGAACTCTATTTTGATTATATTAAATATGAGATGTCATATTAAAAGTTAGATACCCAGTAGATTATCATATGATATTCAAGCTCAAGGGAGATATTGAGACTAGAAAAGTACATGGAATAATTTTGGAGGTGTTATGTAAAGTCAGGGGCTTGAGTAAAATCAACAGCTAGTAAAGAGAATAAAGAAATAAAGTAGATAAAGGAAGGTTGATAGCAGCCATGGTTTCAAGCATGCACTGGGGGACATGGAATGTATCCAAGGAGGGATTACTATATTTTACTTTATAGAAGAGAAGAATGAACTACGAAGATTAACAGGGAGAACCATAAAAGTGTAATGTCATGTTTATAAAAAATGACAAGAAGCAGAGAAAACAGTTAGATTCAATGAAATGAAAACGTTAGCTATATGGTGATATGGTCACATTAATAGACACATTAATATTCCAAATTTTAGGTCAGTGAGCTAGAGTAGGCTCAAGCTACAATTTTATGTAATTCTGAGGAGTAACAAGGAGTTACATAGAGATAGCAGAAGAAAGTACTGTAAATAACCTAAATATGTAGGATTATTTTATTTTATTTACTTATTTATTTATTTATTTATTTTATTATACTTTTAAGTTCTAGGGTACATGTGCATAACATGCAGGTTTGTTATATATGTATATTTGTGCCATGTTGGTGTGCTGCACCCATCAACTCGTCAGCACCCATCAATTCATCATTTATATCATGTATAACTCCCCAATGCAATTCCTCCCCCCTCCCCCCTCCCCATGATAGGCCCCAGTGTGTGATGTTCCCCTTCCCGAGTCCAAGTGATCTCATTGTTCAGTTCCCACCTATGAGTGAGAACATGTGGTGTTTGGTTTTCTGTTCTTGTGATAGTTTGCTAAGAATGACGGTTTCCAACTGCATCCATGTCCCTACAAAGGACGCAAACTCATCCTTTTTTATGGCTGCATAGTATTCCATGGTGTATATGTGCCACATTTTCTTAATCCAGTCTGTCACAGATGGACATTTGGGTTGATTCCAAGTCTTTGCTATTGTGAATAGTGCTGCAATGAACATACGTGTGCATGTGTCTTTGTAGTAGAATAATTCATAATCCTTTGGGTATATACCCAGTAGTGGGATGGCTGGGTCATATGGTACATCTAGTTCTAGATCCTTGAGGAATTGCCATACTGTTTTCCATAATGGTTGAACTAGTTTACAATCCCACCAACAGTGTAAAAGTGTTCCTATTTCTCCACATCCGCTCCAACACCTGTTGTTTCCTGACTTTTTAATGATTGCCATTCTAACTGGTGTGAGATGGTATCTCATTGTGGTTTTGATTGGCATTTCTCTGATGGCGAGTGATGATGAGCATTTTTTCATGTGTCTGTTGGCTGTATGAATGTCTTCTTTTGAGAAATGTCTGTTCATATCCTTTGCCCACTTTTTGATGGGGTTGTTTGTTTTTTTCTTGTATATTTGTTTGAGTTATTTGTAGATTCTGGATATTAGCCCTTTGTTGGATGAGTAGATTGCAAAAATTTTCTCCCATTCTGTAGGTTGCCTGTTCACTCTGATGGTAGTTTCTTTTGCTGTGCAGAAGCTCTTTAGTTTAATTAGATCCCATTTGTCAATTTTGGCTTTTGTTGCCGTTGCTTTTGGTGTTTTAGACATGAAGTCCTTGCCCATGCCTATGTCCTGAATGGTATTACCTAGGCTTTCTTCTAGGGTTTTTATGGTATTAGGTCTAACATTGAAGTCTCTAATCCACCTTGAATTAATCTTCGTATAAGGAGTAAGGAAAGGATCCAGTTTCAGCTTTCTACTTATGGCTAGCCAATTTTCCCAGCACCATTTATTAAATAGGGAATCCTTTCCCCATTTCTTGTTTCTCTCAGGTTTGTCAAAGATCAGATGGCTGTAGATGTGTGGTATTATTTCTGAGGACTCTGTTCTGTTCCATTGGTCTATATCTCTGTTTTGGTACCAGTACCATGCTGTTTTGGTTACTGTAGCCTTGTAGTATAGTTTGAAGTCAGGTAGCGTGACGCCTCCAGCTTTGTCCTTTTGACTTAGGATTGTCTTGGCAATGTGGGCTCTTTTTTGGTTCCATATGAACTTGAAAGAAGTTTTTTCCAATTCTGTGAAGAAACTCATTGGTAGCTTGATGGGGATGGCATTGAATCTATAAATAACCTTGGGCAGTATGGCCATTTTCACGATATTGACTCTTCCTATCCATGAGCATGGTATGTTCTTCCATTTGTTAGTGTCCTCTTTTATTTCACTGAGCAGTGGTTTGTAGTTCTCCTTGAAGAGGTCCTTGACATCCCTTGTAAGTTGGATTCCTAGGTATTTTATTCTCTTTGAAGCAATTGTGAATGGAAGTTCATTCCTGATTTGGCTCTCTGCTTGTCTGTTACTGGTGTATAAGAATGCTTGTGATTTTTGCACATTAATTTTGTATCCTGAGACTTTGCTGAAGTTGCTTATCAGCTTAAGGAGATGCAGCCAGAGAGAAAGGTCGGGTTACCCACAAAGGGAAGCCCATCAGACTAACAGCAGATCTCTCGGCAGAAACTCTACAAGCCAGAAGAGAGTGGGGGCCAATATTCAACGTTCTTAAAGAAAAGAATTTTAAACCCAGAATTTCATATCCAGCCAAACTACGTTTCCTAAGTGAAGGAGAAATAAAATCCTTTACAGATAAGCGAATGCTTAGAGATTTTGTCACCACCAGGCCTGCCTTACAAGAGACCCTGAAGGAAGCCCTAAACATGGAAAGGAACAACTGGTACCAGCCATTGCAAAAACATGCCAAAATGTAAAGACCATCGAGGCTAGGAAGAAACTGCATCAACTAACGAGCAAAATAACCAGTTAATATCATAATGGCAGGATCAAGTTCACACATAACAATATTAACCTTAAATGTAAATGGACTAAATGGTCCAATTAAAAGACACAGACTGGCAAACTGGATAAAGAGTCAAGACCCATCAGTCTGCTGTATTCAGGAGACCCATCTCACATGCAGAGACATACATAGGATAATTTTAAAAGAGAGTGAAGTACATTAAGGAATAAGAAAAACAAATGTTTGGATAGCAGGTATAGAAAACCTGAAGGATATTTATTACATTTTCATGACTGAAGCAAGTAGAAATGATTAAAAAAGAAACTTCGATTGATCAGTATATCGATTAGGGAGAAATCTCCAAGGATTAGTAAATTTGAGAGGGTGAAAGAAGTATTCAATGAAGAGATTTTAAAAAACATAGTAAATCCACATGTACAGTCCAGTGAAAGGACCTAAGAAGACAGGTAAAAGAAGGACTGTGTAAGACCGAGATGTGCAAACAAATATGAGAATAAAAGACTCAAATATAATGGCTGAGGTTACATGTGTTAACAGAGGAAAATACACATCAGGTAGGATATAATTACAACTCCTATTTTGGTGATGGCACATTTGCCAATAGTTCAAACAAGTCTTCATTATATTATATTTTCATTACATGTTAACTTTTATAATATGTTATTTTTTAATTGTAGACTAACTTTCCTCTTACTTCTTTGACACAAAGTCATCATGCTTATCACAGAATCTAAGATGGAATGCTAAATATAGTCTTTCAAATTGGAAGAAAAAACCCAGTTACAACTAATCACATTGCTGTAACTCATAAACCAATCTTGCATAACTAATGCTGTAATCCTGTTAAATTTCCTTGCTTTCTGCCTGTACAGGCAAGACCTTATTTTCCAGCTTTGAAGCACTAACTCCATTTCTTTGAAGTCTGTGTTACCTAAATGACCATTCTCATCTTTGCACTTAAATAAACAGTTTTAAAATAGATTTTTATCCTGTTATTTCAGCTTGACAGTAATTTACAAACTTAACTAACTTAAAAACAAGTGTTATAAGATCTAGGTGATTCACACATAACTCATCTGTCAGCCCAAACAAATACTTCCACTTAAAAAAAAATAGCATTTAGCCCCTTGAAATTCACAATACATAGAAACGAATTAAAACTCACTAGATATGGAAGAATGTAAAATATAATCCATAAAAGAGTAGAACAAATAATAGACTTAAAAAAAAAAACACCCTACAATGATAAAATAAGCCAACAGGGACTTTACAACAAATACTGTGTCATCTCACATTGGAAACCTTTAAAAAGATTAAAAAATTTGAACTCATAGCAACAAAGAGTATAATGGTGATTACCAGGGATGAGGATATGGGGAAAAAGGGGAGACATTGGACAAAGGATAGAAACCTTTAGTTATAAGATGAGTAAAAATTGGAGACCTAATGCAGTGCATGGTAATTATAAGTAATGATAATGTATTTTACACTTGAAAATTGCTAAAGATCTCATCACACACAAAAAGATGTAACTATGTGAGGTGATGTATAAATTAATTGGCTTAATTATGGTAATCATTTTGCAGTTTAGAAATATATCAAAATATCATGTCGTACATTTTATATATATGCAAATTTATCAATCATACTATAATAAACATTGATAAAAAACAAAAAGACAAAACAAAACGAAACAAAAACATAAAAAATTGTGACAAATACAAAAAGTTCTCAAGGATTACAGGAAAACATAAGCATAAGGAGAGAGATGGATGATAAGAATTGGGATCAAGTAAAAATTTAGCAATGAAACAATATCTGAAATAAAAATTGCACTTAATCAGATTAATAGCAGATAAAAAGCTTCACAATAATAGATGAGTGAACTGGAATTCATGATAGGAAATGATTGAAAAAAAGAAAGGAAGAAACAGAGAGATAATGGTTAAAAAATAAATGAATTGGCCAGGTGCAGTGGCTCATGGCGGTAATCCTAGCACTTTGGGAGGTTGAAGTGGGCGGATCACCTGAGGTCAGGAGTTTGAGACCAGCATGGCCAACATATCAAAATCCTGTCTCTACTAAAAATACAAAAATTTGTGGGGCATGTTGGTGCATGCCTGTAATCCCAGCTACTCGAGAGGCTGAGGCAGAAGAGCCACTTGAAACCGGGAGGCAGAGGTTTCAGTGAGCCAAGATTGCACCATTGCACTCCAGCCTGGGGAACAGAGCAAGACTCTGTCTCAAAAATATAAATAAATAAATAAATAGAAATAAAAGTATAAATACATAAACAAAGTTTCAGAAACCTAAGGGACAATACAAAGAGACCTAAGGTTTTTTGTTTTTATAATCAAGTCCTATAAATAGAAGAGTAAAAGGGGAGACTAAAAACAAGTCTGAATTAATAATCATAAATGTTTTCAAATTACATTAAAAATATAAACATACAGATAATAGCTTAGTAAACCTCAAATAGGATGAAAATTAAGAAAATTTTACCAGGGCATATAATAAGCTGCCAAAAATCAGAGGAGGTTACAAATCTTAAGAGAAGCAAGAAAAAAAAAATTACTGAGAGGAGGACAGAAAACAGATAACTGGAGACTCACCTTAGAAAATGCAACTCAGAAGAAATTAGAAAGATCTTTAAAGTATTGGGGGCAAAGAAATTATCAACCCATCATTCTATATCCTACAAAAAATATATTAAAAAATAATGAAGAGATGTCCGTTTCTGCCCATGAAATATTTAGTTTTATGTCAACCATCTTCTTGCTGTAAGTAACTAGAAAATTCGATAGAATATGTAAGACAATTATTTAGGCATTGGACCAAAGGCTGCATAGCATTACAATCCCAAGAAAATGGAACCAAATGAAGTTAGCTCTGTAATTGCTCCAGCTAACTCTTCAGAAATTGCTGCCAGTCCATACCATAGGGAAGTAGAATTCCAGTAGAGTTTAGCATTGCAGTAAATGAAGCAGACAGAGTTGATAGTACAGGAAATTGAATTGGTTAGAATTATCAGGGCATAGAAACAGAGAAAAAGAAATTATAGAGAGGAAGAGAGAAAGAGAAAAGCCAGAATGGAAAGATTTATGTGGTGGCAATAGTACAAGACAGAAGATGTTAGAGATATATACTGATGGAAAACTAGCAATATCTATTGAATAATTTGATATGAATAATAATGAGAATAATGAGAAAGGGAAAAAGAAAGGATGGCACATAAAACTGTGGTTTGAGAAACTGATTAGACAATGTTATAAATACTTAATATTTGAAATTAAATATTTTTGAAAAGGGGTATGTACTAGAAACTCTATTTGGTTCATATTATCATTGAGATGCCTATTAGACATCTAGGAGGTAGAATAGGTTCATAGATTATTGATATGGTTTGGCTCTGTGTCTCCACCGAAATTTCATCTTGAATTGTAATAATCCCAACGTGTCACGGGAGAGACCCGGCATGAAGTAATTGAATCATGGCGGCAGGTTTTTCCCATTCTGTTCTCATGATAGTGAGTAAGTCTCACGAGATCAGAAGATTTCATAAAGGGGAGTTCCCCTGAACATGCCCTTTTGCCTGCTGCCATGTAAGATGTGCCTTTGCTCCTCCTTTGCCTTCTGCCATAATTGTGAGGCCTCCCCAGCTGTGTGAAACTATGAGTCTATTAAACCTCTTTTTCTTTATGAATTATTCAGTCTCAGGTATATCTTTATTAGCAGTGTGAGAACAGACTAATAGAACTATAACATGATAATAATCAAATATTAAATATTGGACCTTATTAGAGACCCCAAAGTTATAAGATGGAAAATAAGGACACATAACAAAGACACTATGAAAAAAATTTATAACCTGAATAAAAATGAATTCATTAAAGGTGTGAATATCAAAGCCCTATCATGAATAACAGTAATCTGAAGAGACTTATATCTCTTAGAAATGGACATCAAAATGAATCCTTACACGATAGTGTTGGCATCAAATGGCTTCAAAAAAGCATTCTACAAAACATTTTAAAAAGAAAAAATACCAGTTATATCTAAAATATTCCACTAAATAGAAGAGGGTTAAACATTTTCCACTTTCTTTTGAGGCCAGTATTAACCTAATATCACAATCAGAAAAAGACACTACAAGAATTGTTTTAACACAATAAAAAACTAAAGACAAATAGCCCTCATGAACACAGATGCAAGATCCAGAAAATTTTAATAAATTAAGTCCAGCAATATACATAACTGATAAGGCATCAGGGTCAGGTAAGGACTTTTCCAGCAATGCAGGTTTGATTTCATATTTTAAAAATTAATGAGTGTAACTTACCTTTTTATCACTTTAAAATGGAATACATTATATGGTCATCAAGTTGAAATTGACACAGAGTTAGAGTTAATGTCATTTTTTTTCCACAGCCTTGCCTCTGAAACTTTAAAGTAATTTAAAACTTTTTCAATAATTAAGTAAAATTCCATAATCTTAAAGCAGTTTTTTCCTGTTTTGTCCTGGGAAAGAAATGATACATGGTTGGAACCCACCAGAAAACTGTTCAAAATAGTCCCCTAACAAAAAATAATGACAAAAATAACAAGAAAAATAAATTTAAAACTCCAGTATTCACTTGGATATTGGCCACTTCCTTTATGAAACTGAATTGGGAGTAATCAGACTCAATAGCGTAATCTGAATTGGGCACCGTCAAAATCCTGAAGAGCTTTATTCAATAGTAATGTTCAAGTAGTCACAAAGAATACTTGGTTCATAAGGATAATAGTATATTCCTGTAATAGGCATAGATACAGCATTTACTGAGGCCCCAGTATCTAGCAGACGAGTGTGGTCAGAAGAAGTGAAAGAATGAGCCCTTTACTACTTTGTAAATTGACATTGCCTAATCCAGAGAAACATACATCACAAGTAGGCTTACTTTCAATGAACCTGGCCACTGAGAGAGCACCACAGTGTAGGAAAGAGGAAAGTGTAATGAACAATCTTGAATTCATTTCAACAACAACATGTGTATCTCTATGTGTAAATATGTGTAATCTCTATTACACATATACATTGCAAGAAAACTGAGGCTTGTTTATTTGAGCAATACTTGAATATTAAGCAATATGGAATACAATAGGAAACACATCTTTAAAATCCTGTTATTATGCCACTTTCTGTTACCAAAGGCTGTCTACCCCTCTTGTTTGTGTTTCATGAATAACACTGGCACCTCTCCATTGTAACTTGAAATCTGAAGTGAGTCTGAATGCAAAACTCGATGACAGTGGTCATCTAACATTCAGACTCTGCTTCATTCATTATTCTCTCTTGGAGTCTCCTCAACCACCCGATAACTAGGATTACTGGCATGCACCACCACAGCTGGCTATTTTGTTGTATTTTTAGAAGAGGCGAGGTTTCACCATGTTGGCTAAGCTGGTCTGAAAATCCTGACATCAGGTGATGTGCCTGCCTCAGCCTCCCAAAGTGCTGGGATTACAGACATGAGACACGGAGTCCAGCCTGAGAAACTAATGTATTTATTGCTTTTACTATTAAGTTGCTTCATTTTTAATTCAACGTTGAAATTTCTTCCACCGATTAATTAAAAAGTGACTGCAAGTTTCTCATGGATAGATATGTGCAAAAAATGCTGTGTTTGTGTAAGGTACTTAATTTTTATATGTATCTTACATTTGTATGTGTAAGTTTACAGTGTGGTAATTTTAGTACAAGAATATTGCATTTTTGCTAAAGTAGTATAAAGATACACTTCAGTTTTATGTAATAATTTGCATAATTATCAGGGAACATTGCCAAAGATAATATGTAATATTAACTGTATCTACTGAGTTTTATGTAAGAAAAAAACATTTTTGGAATCCATTTGATATAGTTTTGCTCTGTGTCACCACCCAAATGTCATGTCAAATTGTAATTCCCAATGTTGGAAGAGGGACCTAGTGGGAGGTGATTGGATCAGGGGGGCGGATATCCCCCTGCTGTTCTTGTGGCAGTGAGTGAGTTCTCATGAGATCTGGTTCTTTGAAAGTTTGTAGCACTTTCTCTCTCTCTCTCTCTCTCTCTCTCTCTCTCTCTCTCTCTCTCTCTCTCTCTCTCCTTGCCCCTGTCTCTTTCTCTTTCTCTTTTCCTTGTTCCTCCATGGTAAGATGTGTCTGCTTTCATTTTGCTCGCGGTTATGATTGTTAAGTTTCCTGAGGCCTCCCAGCCACATTTCCTCTACAGCCTGTGGAATTGTGAGTCAAGTAAACCTCTTTCCTTGATAAATTACCCAGTCTCAGTTATTTCTTTCTAGCAGTATAAGGATGGGCTAATACACCATCTTACTAAAAATATAGATGTAAGCAAAAAATGTATTTGTGAAGATGTTTGTTGTATTTTATTAATATTGAGTTATTTAGAAATAATTTTCATCAAAAAGAGATTAGTTATGTGAATGTTGATATGTTTAAATCACAAAACACTTATACAGATATCAAAAACAGATGTGTTCACATAAGAAATCTTCTTAAAGTATAGGCAAGAATAAATAAAGGTGCACCTTCTTAAATTATGGGCAAGAATAAATAAAGGAGGATTGTAGTACGAGTACTTACTTTTTTAGTAAATAAATTGAAAATTTCCTACCACTAATCAACTTTGTCACATTTAAATTTTTTTGTAGATGCATGCAAGATTTTTGCAATTCAGTTTTTATAGAATATATATAGTAACACTTAAATATATCCAAACAGACTACAAGTGTAAACTTTTCAGTTTTCCACAATACTTTATTGATTTTAATACAACCATTAAGAGAACTGTAGTTTCTATAACAAGAAATCTCATCTCTTTTAAAAACAACACTAATAATTTGGATTTAACTGTAATAAATAGAGAGGAGACTGAAGAAATATATGAATATCTTAGAATATTTTGTACTGCTGAGCAGAATGCCTTAGACTGGGTAATTTACAATGAATTGAAATGTATTGGCTCATAGTTCTGGAGGCTGGAAAGTCCAATATTGAATTGTTGGCATCTGGCAATAGCCTCCTTACTCTTCATCACATGGCAGCAGAGAAGAGGACAAGAGAGGTCAAGAGGAGGCCAGACTCGCCCTGTTTTCAGTGATGCCAATCACACCCATGAGGATGAAGTCCTCTGACCTCAACACCTCTTAATATTGTTCTCACCTCTTAATATTTTGACATGACAATTAAATTTCAACTTGCATTTCAAACCACAGTAAAAGTAGGTAAAAAC
The DNA here is from genome assembly GCF_007565055.1 of Rhinopithecus roxellana. Lineage (NCBI taxonomy): Eukaryota > Metazoa > Chordata > Mammalia > Primates > Cercopithecidae > Rhinopithecus > Rhinopithecus roxellana. The sequence goes on along the minus strand of NC_044549.1, from coordinate 4,697,971 downwards.
ACAACTAGGTTTACATCAGTTATAACTGAAAGGAGAGTACTGATTCATCAAATATTTTAAATTTCATACAGTCTATAGAAAGCAAGTGAAATGTATAGAATAACACACACACCATAAATATAGTTTTTATTTAGGCTTATTTTGCGTTATGGCTCTAGGAAGCACAGAAACAAAAAAAAAATAGTTAGATATGGGTCACTTTCAAAGAGTCAAATGGTTAATCTGTTTCATCTTGTTTAATGGACACTGGTCCTTGTTACCATGGTAATGGGAACATGAACATACAGTTTGTACAGTTTGGAATCCAAGAAAGTGTCCATAACTGCTCTCACAATCTATATGGGGAATGATTGTGTTTACAGACACTTTTGTTTCCAAGACAACATGATATGCTCTCATGTGACTCTATGGAAACCAGCAAACTTGTAATTGGTGTTCAATCTTTGTGTTAGCTAAACTCTATTGGGTTCTCAATATAAATGCTAATAGAAGGAAGGTGGGTAGCTTTCTTTCCTTGTGTTTCAAAAGTATATATTCAAACCTCAAATTGCTTTGGCATTCCTTAGATGAAAGTTATATATAAATATAATATTACATTGTTATTTATGACATACACAAAATCTGACTTAATTTTTCATGCCAAAATTTTTCCTAAATATTTATCAGAATAAAGAATCTTGTTCCTCTATACTCTAATCTACTAGTGTTTTCCTGTACAAAGGAGGTTTCTGAAATCATTCTTTCATAACATTTGTACAAAGTGTTTTTACAGATTTTATTTATTCTGCATTGGCATAATAGATTTTATAAAACTATCTTTCCTGTCACTCTTATGTTTAATGATTTTGTTTGGCAAAGTTCAGCCCACACATTAAGTAGATACTGAAAAAACTTCTAAAAATACTGACTGATGGCATTCTAGTTATCTCTGTTGTACCATCTCCTTAAGGTTTGCCTTAAAATATTCACAAAGGCATGTACATATTTTACAGAAATCTAAAAATTTTAAATAATAAAAATGAAAAAGCAATATTGAATTTGTGACAATTCTTTACTGAATCTATAAATAATGAGATGACAATGCATAATCAATAGGAAAACACTATGTGGGGGATTCAGTTATATATTTTCAAAATAGGATCCAATTTATAGGATTTATACAATGGAAAAGTAGGCAAGCGTTGTCCCTATTGAATGTGTCTAAATTTGGGGAAAGGCTAGATGTGTGTCTTCTTATTTCATGTTTAACTAGTACAAAATAGCAAGCAAGTTTGAGAATATCATCCTGAGAATGAGCTATTAAATTTGTAAAATCAGTTTTGTAGGAAGAGTGAATAACCAATTCTAACATTTACAAATGCAGTGAATATTCTTTCTCCCAAAAGAACTAAGACATATACACAATTCTAACCCAAATAAAAATGGCAGTAGATTATTTTACCCAAAATACTGTGGGCACTGGTGGCCAAAGGCATTTCAAATAATAGGAATTATCACTAAAAAAGTTGCTTCTTAGAATAACAATAAGTTGCTGTCCCCTGATCCTCTGCTCGGCAGTGAGAAGACTGATTACCGCTTATTATCCCTCCTGCTATGGTTTGTATTTAAATGTTTGTCCCCACCAAATCCTATGTTGAAATTTGATTCCCAGTGTGGCAGTGTTGACAGGTGGGACCTAATGGGAACTGCCTGTGTCATGGTGCAGATCCTTCAGAAATGTCACGATTTATTGTGACATGCAATTTACAGGAAAGACAAACTGCTTATGTGAAGATGATTAGCATTACATGGTGTTTTCAGCAGATACTCACAACACCTGATCCCACCACAACAGCAATGGGAGGTAGCTATGACATTATTACAGTGGTATAGTATGTAACACAGTTAATTTTATGCAGTTACAATTTAGTACTGCATCTTTACATTTGTTTACACTTCTCTCAGCTGCAAATGGTGCCAAGCATCATCTGTAAGGTTTTTTTCATGTAAGTTTTATACATTTTAACTTTCTATAATGTATTTGTATACGTTTTATGGTAATAAAGGACATAGCAGAATAATATCTACATATATTTTATACATTCATGATACATCTAACTTTTTTAAAAAAATCAAAATTTCTAGGCTGTGCAGTTCATCTATGAGTTTTTTTGTAATTGTCAAAAATCACCAAAAAGTTTCAAATATACATGTAAAAAAACAATTGTTTATAAGTGGACCCACACATTTTAAACCAGTCTTGTTTAAGGGTTAACTGTTATTTGCTATGCAAAAACAATATCCACTTCTAGTTAGCATTCAGTTTTGAATAAAATAATAATTAATTCTATAGAATTGTCACGGTTTGGTTCTGTGTCCCCACCCAAATCACACGTTGAATTGTAATCCCCATGTTTCAGGGGAGGGACCTGGTGGGAGGTGATTGGATCATGGGGGCTTATTTCTCCCATGCTGTTCTCATGATGGTGAGTGAGTTCTCATGAGATCTGATGTTTTAAAAATGTGGCACTTCCCTCCTCACTCTCTCCCCTGCCAGCATGCAAGATGTGCCTTCCTTCCCCTTCAGCTTCTGCCATGATTGTAAGTTTCCTTTAAGCCATGCAGAAATGTGTCAATTAGACCTATTTAGTTTATTAGTTACCCAGTCTCAGATACTTCTTTATAGCAATGTGAAAATGGACTAATTCAGAAAATTGGTACCAGCAGGGTGGGGCACTGCTATAAAGATACCTGAAAATGTGGAAGCAACTTTGAAATTGGGTAATGGGCAGAGGTTAGAACAGTTTGGAAGACTCAGAAGATAGGAAGATGACTAAAAGGTTGGAACTTTCTAGAGACTTGTTGACTGGTTTTGACCAAAATGCTGATATTGATATGAACAATGAAGTCCAGGCAGAAGTGGTCTCAGATGAAGATGAGAAACTTATTGGGAACTGGAGCAAATGTCACTTTTATTATGTTTTAGCAAAGAGACTGGTGGCATTGTGCCCCTGCTTTAGGGATCTGTGGAACTTTGAACTGGATGATTTAGAGTTTCTAGTGGAAGAAATTTGTAAGCAGCAAAGCTTTCAAGAAGTAGCCTGTCTATTCCTAACAACATACAGTCATATGCAGTCACAAAGAGATGGTCTGAAATTGGAACTTGTGTTTAAAAGGAAAGCAGAGCATAAAAGTTTGAAAAATGTACAGCCTGACCACATAGTTAAAAAGAAAAACCCATTTTTCTGGGAGAGAATTCATGGCCAAGCTCACTGCAGAAATTTGCATAAGTAAACAGGAGCTGAATATTAGTAGTCAAGATAATGGGGGAAATGTCTCCAGGGCATTTGAGAGAACTTCATGGCAGCCCCTCTCATCACAAGCCCAGAGGCCTAGGAGGGAAAAATGGTTTTATGAGATAGACCTAGTGCCCAGCTGCTCTGCACAGCCTCAGGGCATGGCACCCTGTGTCCCACATGCTCCAGCTTCAGCCATGGCTAAAAGGGAATAAGGTACAGTTTGGGCCATTGCTTCAGAGGGTGCAAGCCCCAAGCCTTGGTTGTTTTCATGTGATTTTGGGGCTATGGTATGCAGAAGGCAACAGTTTTGGAGTCTCTGCCTAGACTTCAGAGGATATATGGAATGCCTGAATATCCAGGCAGAAGTCTGTTGTAGGGGCAGAGACTTCATGGAGAACATCTGTTAGAGCAGTGCAAGTGGGAAATGTGGGATTGGAGCCCCCACACAGTGTCCCCACTGGGCCACTGCCTAGTGGAGCTGTGAGAAGAGGGCCACCATCCTCCACACCCCGGAATTCTAGATCGACTAATAGCTTACCACATGTGCCTGGAAAAGCAGTAGACACTCCATGCCAGCCCATGAAGGAGTTGCCCAAGATGGTGGGAGCCCACCTCTTGCATTATCATGCCCTGGATATGACATGGATTGGAAGGAGATTATTTTGGAACTTTACAACTTAATGACTCCCCTCCTGGGTTTCAGACTTGCATGAGTCCTATAGTCCCTTTCTTTGACCAATTTCTCCCTTTTGGAATGGGAGCACATACCCAATGCCTGTACTCTCCTTGTATCTTGTAAGTAACGAGCTTATTTTTGATGTTACAGGCTCATAGGTGGAAGGGACTTGGCTTGTCTCAGATAAGACTTTGAATTGGGCTTTTAAGTTAATTCTGGAATTAGACTTTGGGGGACTGTTGGAAGAGGCATGATTGATTTTGCAAATTGAGAAGTATATGAGATTTCAGAAGGGCCAAGGGTGGAGTGATATGATTTTGCTCTGTGTCCCTACCCAACCCTCACGTTGAATTGTAATTACCATGTGTCAGCAGAGGGACCTTGTGGGAGGTGATTGGATCATGGGGGTGGATTTTCTCTGTGCTATTTAGTGAGTGAGTTCTCATGGGATCTGATGGTTTAAAAGTGTGGCATTTTCCCCTTCACTCTCTCCTTCCTGCCACCATGTAAGTCATGCCTTGCTCCCCCTTCTCCTTCCACCATGGTTATAAGTTTCCTGAGGCCTCCTCAGCCATGTGGAAATGTAAGTTAATTAAATCTCTTTCTTTAGAAATTACCCAGTCTTGGGTAGTTATTTATAGTAGTGTGAAAATTGACTAATACAAGGATACAACGAAATACTGAGTTGACAAGTATATCTTTACTGTCATCAATATGTCAATAATGTTTACATTTATTTATCTCTCCAGGTTTTCACAAGTTTTGTTCAGGATATGGTAATACTATACTCTTAAGTCCCTGACTAAATACTCTTTGAATCTATTAATTATATTTGGGGAATTGCGAAACAAGTAAAATAATTTCTGGCTACAAAGTCATATGCCAAGAGTCATGTCCTCCTAATTCCCAAGGAGAAGATAAAAAAAGCTTAGAATAGCACTGAGATTAAATGTTTATTTATGTACTAGAAAAATTTCCACTAACAATAGTGAAAATAGAGCAAAAGTGAAGAAAAACTCATTACATCATCTATACTTCTACAGTATAATAAAAGATAGGAAGTTGATGCATACCTTCTACATTGTCTACTCCTAAATCAGAGATGTTCAGTCTATAGCAACCAGAAAACCAGGTAGCCATCCTTATATTTAACACATGGGGAGATTTATTTACTTCTTATTCCCATTTGCTGAGCACAAATGGCAACATAATTTGAGGAAATATACTTTGACCCAGTTTTTCTTTCTGTAGTGAGCTGGTAAATTCAAAGCCAAGAGACCTCACCAAGTTTCAATACTACTATTCTCAAAGATTCAGAACATTATTGTAAATTTTCTACTTATATTTCTAATTTTGATTTTTATATTTTGAAGCTATGTTATTAAATGTTATGACTTTTATGTTATCTTGAAGAATTACATACTTGAAGAATGTGAACTATCCCTTCAGTATTTCTTTGTCTGTCAAAATGAATAGAAACAAAGTTCCCTCTCTGTACTCCCTTAAACAGATATTTCTCTCTCATTCTAAACAGGAAAATGAAGATATTAGAATTAGATAAAGGGTATTATCTCTTTGTATATATATGATTTTGAAGTCTGTGAACTAACGAAATACAAGGAAAAATAGATAGTATACTGTCTTGACAACACTACAAGAAAGACTCCCAGAAATTACTTTCAAGAAGGTATTGGCTGAAAACTAAATATATAGCCCAGAATCAATTTTTACCTTAAAAGTACCATGATGTATTCAAGGATATGAACTTGAAATATATCAAATGTACTCGCAGCTTTAAATAAAATGATTAAGAAAACATGACTCACTTATGTAACTCATTTAAAGTAAGTTTAAATACTGTTTCATGTATAAAATTCTCTTACAACTATGACAATTTTGAAAATATAGGTACTGAAAACAGTATTCATATTTCACATAGTATAATTTAATGTGTTTGTGGAGAGGAAAACTTGCCTCATGGATTTAATACACAAAAAGAACCCTAGGAAATACTTGGGTTCAACATTTTATCACCTATGAGAATATCAAGAGGCAAAGAAGATTAATGAAAAGCCCATGTTCAAATAGTCTGTTAATTTTAAAAGCTAGAGTGATGTAAACTTCAAAAATTTCCTTCATTATTTTCTTGTACAAGCACACTCAGACTTTTATGAAATAAGTTATCATCTGTTATGATGGTGAATCTTAAAATACTGTCCTTTTTCTTGAAGTTTAGCAATAAATGATTTTCCATGGATATTTCTAAGTACCTATGTCAAGATAGCCATCTATACAAAGATCAAGGCAAATAAAAAATTCCTACAATTAAAATATAATCTTTTTAGAAGCACTTTGCTGTTACTTATCTCATTATACACAAAAATCCACAGAAAGAAAGAAGGATCTTTATTTGATATTAAATTGTATGATACAAGAAAAATTCTTGCCAGTTAAAATATGTCTTACGGAAATGAAGAGTACTATACATGTCAAATATCAATGTTGCTACAATCTTTTTATGTTTTGACCTTTCTGCATCATTACAGTTTGAAATATGGTTGAAAAGTTATTGGAGGGGAACTCAGTTTGTTTGAGGATCAATGTAGATTAAGGCCACACAATAAAATACATAATGTTTTAATTTTTCTGACCTAGGATTTATTTTGGAGAGATTTATTGAAAGCTGTCTTCTTCTTTCCCCACTGTTTCTAACCTGTGTTACAGTTTTGAGATAAATTAAAGCTTTTAACCAAGACAGAATCACCCAGACATTGAGATTTTTTCAGATCTTGATTGAAATTGAAGTTCCTGTGCTTAACTGACAAACAGGAGTTTGTGGCTGAACACCATTCCAAGTCTGAAATCTGATGGCATGCAGGGTATTGACATTGACTGAAATTCTTCTCAGCTGGACATTTCATTCCTGGAGGCATCTGAGGACATCCACTAGGTCAGGTCATTTATCTGTTCTTATTGTAACACAAGTTCTGTTAAGAAATTATACATTTGCCTGTATTTCATCAGTCAGGACATAACGAAACTTACCAGACCATTGAGTGAGAGTTAAAGTCCCCTAAAGTTAGAGAAGCAATAAATAAGCTAACACCTATGACTCAAGGAATAATTGAAATGCACTTTTCTTCTCTGAAAAGTCTACATTTTATGTAAGCGTTATAGTTTCTGAAAGTAAGTGCAGTTTGCTCTGTTGAACTCTTCTGCACTGTCACTATCGAAATGCATAGCTCTAACCACCAAAATGACTTCCCAGACTGGGTAGAAAAACATGCTTGGTCAAAATATCTTGAAATCTATCATAGTTATTATTCCAGTCTTCTATGAGCTTAAGTTGAGTATGTTGTTAATAACGTAACAAATGAGAATATATGTTTTAGGTTGAAGGACCTAGTTTAAATCTGTTATACATTAGCAAAATTAAAAACATCCTCTGAACCAGGTTTCTTATGTGGCAAAAATGAGTTTTTTTATCTTTGACATTAAATACTTTATACATTAATATCATAACATTATAAACTACATCAGTGTAAAGATTTTAGGACTCTACAAGGTTTTATTTCTCCAGATACATTCTCTACTGAGTCTTCATTGTAAAATCTGCCATTCCTATTAGCATACACTTTCAAATCCTAGGTTAACTTCTAACCTCTGCAGGTTAGAAAGAAAATTTGGTTATTCCAATGAAAGCCACTATTAAATAGGGATGTTTCCCATTTTAGATGAAAGAGAGTTAAAGATAATGGGTCTCTGATATTATAGCAGTGATCCTAGATTAATTTATTACATCAACTAGTTGATGCCTTGTTAAAAAATTTAAAATCACCTTAAAGGAGTGAGAAACAGTGAATATTTCTTTGGAATAAAAAAGAAAATATTTGGGTGGGTCTATTGTATATGGTAACAAAAAGAAAATATTGAGCATATATATATATATATATATATATATATATATATATATATTTCTCTGAGAGATGAAGATAAAAGGAAAGTATGTGAAAACTAGAAAAAAATGTTCACTACATCTTTTAACTCTGTTAAGGACAACTCTAAAGTTAAGGAATTTGGAAGTTTCAAATGTCTGCAGCTTACGGTTCACATTCTAGTTAGACTCTTCAGTGTTTCGCTTAGGCTCTGTCATCACAAAACTATAGAAAATAGACACATTTTCATATATTAGTCTATTTCACCAATATTTCTTAACTGGTATATTGGAATAACGTGAATATTTTTAGTCTCAGAGATAAGCAAACCCATATTTTTATGGGTTAATTTTTATGAGAACTTAAAAATGCTGTATTGAAATTATATTTATAGTAGCATATTATTAGCACTTATTTATTTTAATTTCACTGCATGCTTTTTTAACATTTGGATGCATTTAAAATTGTATGCTTGCTTCTAAATCAGTCAAGTAGTATTTATTGAATACTCTTTGGTTGCAAGCTTAATCATTCAACTTCACATCCAATCATATTTATAATTTATCGTCACACATAGTATCCCATGTCTGTATGAAAAACTATAGGTAATTTTTTGAAATACTGACATTTTTAATCCCAATAGCAGTACCACTAAATTTCTGATGTCATTACGAACGTGTTAAAATGTGATATCAGAATTCTCTCTAATCTATTTTCTATTTTCTTGTTGAAAAAGTTTATGAACTAGTCTAGTTTAAGATTCACTTTCTGATTTCTGTGACACGTAACATCTGCAATGAGAACACATTTCAAGAAATTAGTAAATTAGAAGTGCCTACCTTTAACTTGTACTGCATTTGATACCCATCTAACTAAACTTGTTTTAATTTGCTTTTTCAAATACAGCTTAGCAACTCAAAGTAAGCATTTGATTTTATGTTTTGTTGAACAGTGACTCTTTGCCAAGTAGTAAGTGATAGCAGACACACACACCAACATTATTTCTTCTGTTTCAATATATCGTAAACAGACTCAGGGGATTTCTTTTTCTGTCCATAATGGAATAATAATGACCCAGATTTACATCCCTTATAAACAATGAGAAAACTGGACAAAATGTATGTAACAATAGTTTTCATACATTGGACAACAGGCAGAGGGTGACTGTAACCCCGAGAAAAGAAAAACAAGCGCAATGATCAGCTTGACTTTACAGGTGCAGAAAAAAATTGGATGGAGGGAAGAGGGAGGGAAAGCTTTAAAGAGCCTAGAGGCCTTGCTGAATTGAAAGCTCAGAAATTGTAATTTGAGAAGGCTGATGGATTCAAGTTCTGGGACAGAATTCAACAAGGGAGAGAGACCACAGAAAGAGTTTGAAATATTTAAATAGGCACTGACTTACCTAATTAAGACTCTTTGCTGAGTACTAGGCTACTCATATGTAGCAAGAAACTCAACTAGGCCAGAAAAAATCCACAAGGAAGTTGTAAGATAAACAATTCTCTGAGTTAAAAAAAAAATTCGTGTTCATGAGGAGGATTCATTAGATGCCACAATGGGGAGAATTTTAGTGGTAAAACAGAAGCATTCCGGAAGTGAAAACGAATCTAGGTTTTTCAGGGCAAAGCAGAAAGTAAACCTCAAAGTAATCATACTGACCCACGAGTAACCTGACTGCAGGTTAAACAGAGCCTAACACTCTAAAAGAGAAAACTGAGTCCAGAGGGTCAAACTATAACAGCGACAGTGTCCATCATCTTATCAAGAAAATTAATAAATGTGCAAAGCAATAGAAAAATGTAACCTGTAAATAGTCAACACATTGAAAAGGGTTGAGTTCACTAACTAAAACCATATATTGGTTTTATATTATTCACGAGTAACTCTTGTAAGTAATTCATAACTATCAGAAAAATATCACGAGGGAGTATTTTTAATAAAGAGGAAAGTGAAAACACAATACATCAAAATTTGTGAAGCAGCTTAGAACAGTGTTGAAGTAAATGTATAGGTTTAATTATATGTATAGAAAAGATAAAGTTCTAAAATCAATAATCTAAAAATAAATAAATAAAATAAATTACCTGCCTTTCCCTATAAGTGGAAGAAAGAAAAATATAAACAGGGACAAAAAATTATAAAGTAGCAAAGAAAAATATATAAATGTAAAAATATTTCCAATTAATAAAAATTATAAAATTCTGGCTATCATGATCAAGACATAAATCAGGAGGGCGTAAATTGCTAATAACTATAATGAAAAAAGAACAGTAACTGTACATACTAAATACATTAATATAATAAATCAGATTTACAATAAAAATCTTCCTGACAACAAATTCTGAAACTTCATAATAGAACATTTCTCTCAATAGAAAAATTACCAAAAGTAACTTAAGAATAATATGAAAAAAAAATTGCTTCGTATCAATTAAACTGCTTTGTAATTAATAACTTTTCCTACAAAGAAAGCTTCATGCCAAAGCGGCTTTGTTTTTTAATTCTATCAAGGATTTGAGAAAGGCCTAACACCAAGCAAACGTTTTCAAGAACACAGAGTACACATTTTATTAGGGTAGCATTAACCTAATGTTAAAACCAAGCAAAGATGAGAGAAGAAATGACAAATATAGCTTTTATCACTCATAGATACAGGTACCGAAACCCTTAAGAAAACATTAACAGAGTGATACTAGGAGTAAATAAATAGAGTAACTTATTATGACAAAAATGATTGATTTTTAGGAATGGATGGTCTTCAACACTCAGAGGTCAAGCAACATAATTCACCATATCATCAGACTGAAGCCAGGCTCTCTCAATAACTTACAAAATATGACAATATTAAACATCCATTTATTATTGCAAACGTTTAGTACACTGTAAATAGAAGTTAATTTTCTCAATCTCATAAAAGGCATCTATAAAAATTTATAGCTAAAATTATGTTTAATGGTTAATGTTAAAAGATTTCCCTGAAAGATAAGGAATAAGACAGGTTTGTACGTTTGCACCAACATGATACTAAATATGCTAGGTATTAAAATAAGGCAAGACAAAATAAAAAGCTGTATTTATTCACAGATTGCATGAACGTGTGCATAAAAATTCACAGGGAATCCACAAAAAAGTTACTAAAACTAATAAGTTGATAAATATAGTAGGATATTAAATTAATATCTGAAAATGTACTGTATATCTATGTACCACCAATAAATATGTAGAAATTTATGTTTTAATATACCACTTGTAATCAATTTTAAAAATGCAATATGCAATAATTGAATACAGATTTGAAAAATATTTGCAAGATCTATCCATTAAAATGTTCAAACATTGACAGAGAGATGAAAAGAGACCTAAATAGAGACAGACTATGTTCATAGACCAGAATCCTTAATGCTGTAAGGATTACAATTCTCCTTCAATTATTCCAGAGATTTATTGTATTCTCAATCAAAATTATACTTATTTTTCTTCAAAAATTGGCCCTCTTCTTCTAAAATTTATATGGACAGAAACAATTACCTAGAATGAAACTAAATGATCTTCAGTCATCTGACAATATTGAAAAACTTGAATTACCCGTGTTCAAGACTTACAGTTAAGCTACTGTGATCAAACTAGAGGACAGCAGCATTAGGATAGTCATAGATAATGCAACCAAACAGTCTAGAAATATTCTTCCATATCTATAGTCAAGTTGTTTTCAGTTAATGTGCCAAGATAATTCAAAAAGAAAGAATAGCTATTTCAACAAATATTGGTGGAAAAATAGCGATCTGTGTGGGAAAAAATAACCTTGATCTTACTACATTTTACTCAAAACAGATCAGTTACCCAAACATACAAGCTAAACCAACAAAAAACTTATAGTAGGGAGGAAAGGAGCAAACATTCATAACTTTCGCATAGCGAAGATTTCTTAGATGGTATTTAAAATCTTCTAGCCTTTCATAAAAGTTAAATATTGAAATATTGCACTTTATCAAAATTCAAATGTTACTCTTCAAAAGGCACTATGAATTAATGAGAATGAGAATCAAGCCTCAGTCTTGAATACATTACTCATAATTTTCTCTCTCTCACACACACACATACACACACACACTTTTCTAGAGAAACAGAATAGATGGGTACACATGCATGCACATGCACACCCAGATTTGCTGTAAGAAATTGACTAACATGATCATGAAGGACTGGTAAACTGGAAATTTGCAGGGTAGACTGCCCAAGAACGAGTAATAGTTCATGTCCAAAGGCAATCTGCTAGCAGAATTTCTTCTGTTCAGAGAGTTCAGTCTTTGTTCTGTTAACTTCAACTAATTGAATGAGGTCCACCCACATTATGGAGGGTAATATGCTTTACTCAAAATAAATTTCACAGATATAAATGTTAATCTCATCCAAAAAATACCTCAAAGAAACATCCAGCATAATATTTTAGCAAATATATGGAAACCATTGTCCAGCCAGGTTAACACATATAATTAACCTTTACAACATATATCTGGCAAAGGACTTTAATCTAGAATATGAAAGAAGTTTTGAAACTCAATGATAAGACATACAACTGAATGCTCAAATGAGTAAACAATTAAATGTCACATCCACTTAGAATATACAGGAATGGCCAGCATACATATTAATTAATCCTTAAAATCATCATTCTTCAGGAAGTGTAAATTAAAACCACAATTAGATATCAATACACAATTGACTACACATTTAGAATGCTTAAAAATTAAAGACTGAGAATACCAAAGGATGACAAAGATGTGGAACAATTAGAACTCCCATATGTTGCTGATGACAGTAAAAAATGGTATGACTACTTTAATATACATTCTAAAAGTTAGTATAAACTTAAACAGATGGCCCAGCTCTTTCACTCCTAGCTGAAGTAGAACATGTACTCAGAAAGGCCTAATATCCAGAATCTATAAGAAATTTGAACAAATCAACAAGCAAGAGACAAAAAAATCCAATGTAAAAATGGGCAAAGGACATCAGCAGATACTTCTCCAAAGAAGTTATATAAACAGTCAAAAAATATAATAAAAACTGTTCAGCATCACTAATCATCAGAAACTGTAAATCAAAACCATGATGAAATATCATCTCACACCAGTAAAATGACAATTACTAAAAAGTCTGCTGAGGAAAAGGAATACTTATACACTGTTGGTGAGAATGCAAACTATTTCAGCCACTGTGGAAAGTAGTTTGGAGATTTCTCAAAGAACTTAAATTAGAGCTACCATTTGATCCAAAAATGTCACCACTGGTTTTATACTCAAAGGAAAATAATTAATTCCATCAAAAAGAGACATGCACCCATATATTCACTGCAGTGCTATTCACAATAGCAAATACCTGGAATCAACCCTCGTGCCCATCAACAGTAGACTGGAAAAAGAAAATGTGGTACAATATACACCATGGAATACTATGCAGCCATCAAAAGAACGAGATCACGTCCTTTGCAGCAACATGAATGAAGGTGGAGGCTGTTATCCTAAGCAAAGTAAAGCAAGAACAGAAAACCAAAAACAGCCTGTTCTCACTTATAAGTTGGAGCTAAACCTTGAATACACGTAGACATGAAGATGGGAACAATACACACAGTACCACTAGATGGGGCAGGAAGTGATGGGAGGCATGGGCTGAAGAACCACCTGTTTGGTATTTTGCTTACCACCTGGGTGATGGGCAGAGGCCCAAGGCCTCAGTATCACATAATTGACCCATGTAACAAACATGCATGTGAGCTCTTTATAGTAAAAGTTGAAATTACTAAAAAATAGAATTACTCACAAAAGTTCATATCAGCTTTACTCTTAATAATCTAAATTTCCATCAACAGGTGAATTAATAAATAAAGGATAATATATTTACATGATGAAATACCATTTACCAATAAAAAGAAATGAAATAGTGATTCATACAACAGCATGGATGACTCTTAAGACATTGAGCTATAACAGTTCAGTTTAAAGAATACATAAAAGAGTACAATGTCATTTGTATGCATTTCTAAAATAATCAAATGGATTAAAAATACACAAAAGTAATCCGTAGTAGAAGAAAGCGAATGGGATCATTTCCTGGGCTGGGGGTGGTATGGGACCCTGACTAGGAAGGGACTCAAGGTAACAATTTGGAATGATGGCAATATTCTATAATTCCCTTGTTGTGACAGTGACTACCCTGATACATATGTTTATCAAAACTTCTCTGTATATGTACTTAAAATCAAATGCATTTGATTTTATTTACAGAACATGGCAGTAAAATGGATTGAAAATCAATGAAAGGAAATATAGAATTACCAAAATTGCATTATTTTTATTATCAAAATTGCTACATTGAAAGCGTGGAGAAATTTATAGGAGGGAAAATGTATTTTAAACATTTATAAAACTTTTTTTAAACAGCAATTATTTAAAAAAAAAAGAAAAATAAAAGAAAAAAAGAACCAAAGCAGGATTCAGGAAAGAATCCTTGTGGAGGTACGGCTAAGATGGGGAAATGAGTGAGGAACAAACAGATATCAAGCTTGGAGATTTGCTAGTTTGAAAGTTATTCCCAGAGCAAATTGGATTCTAAAATAGCAGAGCTTTCTTTTCTTACGGAGAAGAAAAACTGAAACAACTCTTTCCAGCTCGTATGAGGCTACAGGCAGAGCTGACTATGAAAGAGAGTCCATTTTCTCAGATAATTAGATCTGTGATGGGAAGTGAATGGATAGTGAAATAGGTTTTTGTAGTTTTGGTTTTATGTCAATATTGTTCATAGTAGCTGACACACATTTTATATATGCTACATAGCTTGGTGAAAGGGAAGTGGTAGATGGCGTATTTCAAAGAATGGGTATTAAAGTAGCACATCCAGAGCATTGTATAAAGAAGAAAAAATATATATAAACTCTTGACGGTTTGATGAAATGATAGAATTTTTCACTCTTGCTTTCTAAAATGACAGACACATTAGCTCTTTCAGATGTTACAGTTATATATGTTCCAAATGCAGAGTGTAAAAATCTCCTGAAAATCTCTCCAATATTTCTGACACATTTAGCAGAAGAATGAGGACTAGCCTTAGAAAAAGCCCCTACGGCAGCTTCCTGAAGTCTCAGAGCTTGCTGGAGGCAGGAATTGGTGTGCTGGACGCTACACTCTGTTCTAAAAACCATTAAAGTTCAATTTCAAATTGTATCTCTTTAACAATAGCCCAAGTGGCTTAACAAAGATGGTCACAGTGCAGTCTGCCTCATGTATCATAGGACTACAAGACTTGTTTTTCTGTGTTCGGTTCCCCCTTAGGGTACCTCAAGGAAGAACCAGAGTTTCCTGGAAAGCCTGTGTTCCTGTTCATGGCTTTGCTTCTTCCGTGGGATGTTAACAATGCTCAAATCAGAGACCTATTCAAACAACAGAGTTACGGATATTACATAGATACAGAAGGTTGTTTTGATGATGATTCTACAAATGAGATGCCATTTTAGGTAGCTTTAAGGTTAAATATTTTAAGATATATGATTCATTTAAAGTAACCTTGTTCAAAGGTTTGCCCTGCATGTACCATTTATATTTCAAGGCTTTGGAAAGATAACCGTAACTTGGGAAGCATGATTGTGTTTTACGATCTGTGACTACGATAGCATTTTAACCATAAAAATCGCAGTGCATTGTTTAATGCAGATGACTCCTAAGAGGGTTTCTTTTCGTACTCCTGATTTATGCTCCTAAAGCCAAGATAAATGTCCTGCTTTAACATTTTATTACACTCATACTCATGTATGATCTTGTCTGAAGAAGCAACACAAATTATGAAAAAAGTATACAGGACAAATAATTTCATGCTCTGCTGATATAGAAGGTCAGTATGTACTTTAGTGAATCTGACAATATTTTAACTGTAGACTCAAATGCCACAATGTAACTTTCCTAGTGGTAAACACCTATAACTTAGATAATTTGTTTCTTATCCTTATTTGTAAGCTACTTACCATTAATATTACATGATTAAAATTAAATTTTAAGATTACATACATGAAAATTTACAGGAAATATTATTTCTTCAACATTAAATTTCTGCTCATCCTTATTTTTGTGTGGTTATGTTTTTCCTCTTTTCTTCTTCCCACTTCTCTGCTCCTTTCTCTTTTTCCTCCAACTCCAGCAACTAGGCTTTTGTCATATGAAGTAATATAAGCCAACTCACACCAATCATGATTAAATGTAACCTAACACTGTATTGATTTTTCTGATGTCTGTTTCCTGTGTTGTCACTTTGATTGTGTGGCAATGTCTATCTGTTTTACCAAAGCAATTTAAACTGAGTTACTACTTTTCAAATACTTTCTCAGTATTTAATATCTCTTAAGTCATACTCATTCCATATTTATGAATTAAGGGATTTCTATTTTTCTTTTACAACAGTGGATGTTCTAATGGCTTTTTATAATGGGTAGCTTTTCAAAATAAGTTATTATGTTATAGTATACAGTATACATGATTTGTAAATCCAGAATGACATTGGTTTAAATTCCAGATATCGTCATACATTTACATAAAGGATTATAAGTATTTAATATGTTTATATACACATAGATACATATTCAAATGAATATGTAAATAAATATGATAAAAACATAGAGTAAATATCTATATATATACTACACAACATAAGAAATAGGAGAATATTACCAGCAACATTAGTGTGTCTTGTTTATGTCTCCTCATATTGACCTATTTATCACACTCACAGAAAATCATCCTTATGGTTGGCAAATGGCAAATTTGTGTTTGCCATTCCTTTACTAATACCCTTAAGCAATATACAGACATGATATAGAATCTACTTTTCCTGTTTTTGAAATTTTATTATATGAAATTTTACTATGTGATATTTGATGACTTGCTCTTCCTCTCAACATTAACGTCCTGAAAATCAGTCACATTGATGTGATTCTGGTTCACTTACTTTTTACTGCTATTTAATATTTGATTATATGAAAATTCCTTTATTTTTCTATTTTTGTTTATAGGTATTTGAGTTATTACAGTATTTTGTATTGTAAAATTTTATTATGAGCATATTTAACCATGTCTTCATACATACATATGTATGTATATATACATATATATTTATTATCTTTAGAGAAACTTTTGCTCATATATATGAACAAAAATTTCTCTAAAGGAAATGCATAAAAGTGCCACTTCAGTTTTGCTGGTTGACTTCATATCATTTTCTAAATTGATTTGCATTCACTTTACTGGCACCATAAAACACTAAGGCATTCTTTGGCCCATAGCTTTACTAATGCTTAGTAATTCAAACACTTTAATTTTCTTCTGTTGAGGAAGTTTAAAATAATATTTATGGCTTTAATTTTCATATTCTTCTTAACAATGAGGTTGGGCAAAACATAATTTTATTTTAAGTTACTTTTGTTTGAGCCAAATTAACTTTACTTTTATTTTAAAGTAACTTTTAATATCTACTATATTAGTGAAATATTCCATTTAAGTAACAAAATAGTTTGTGATGTAAAATAAGGAATTTCATTTCTGGTTCATTTCTGTTAAGGAAAAAGTAAATTTTTCCATATTTTTTGAAAAAAACTAGTTGGACACCTTAATAATAATTTAAACATAAATGGAATATTATATTTACATTTTATTATATCTTAAAATGCACATAGCAAAACCCACTGATTTTAATTTAATTAACATAGAAACCAAGTTATGTTTTGTAAATTTTACAGGTAAAGCTGAATCCAGAGAAAGCACAATTTTTATGAATTTACTTTACATGTCCGTTAGTAATTAAGAAACAGCACCATAGAAAAGTCAAGTTACTATAATTTTCTATTAGACATACTTTACAGTCCTTTAACTTACTTATAATTTTTATTTTCCTTTATCCATTTAACGTTAAACAATATCCCATAGGTTCATTCATCTAAAACAAAGTCATTAATAGAAATTTCATTAAGTACTGCTTACTGTTTAATAGGTAAATTTTTTATAATGCCAACTGTAATAAGGTTGCCAATCAGAAAAATATATGGCATATTAAAATGTTTGAAGGAAATGGGAATATCTGAGAAAATGCCATGATCTTGGGAACTTTGATTCAAAAGACTTAGTTTTTATAAACAAAAATGAAAAAAAAAAGACGCAATTGAAAATGTTAATAGATCCAAAAGTGCTACATCGAGTTTGTTAAGTCAAGAAAGTCCTACAATCATGTATAATAATATATCATTAAATAACCTGATAAATTATAAAATTCAGTGTGTAGAAACTTGAATTTTAATGAAAAGATTATTTCATGACATAAGAAAAATAATAATTTTAACTACTACTTACTTCTATTAGATTTCTATTTTGGAAATCAAATTACCTCAACTTTTCGTGAGTTAAACAACAATATTAATATTTATTTTTTCACAGTTTGTATTAGTCAAAAATGTAGGAGTGAACAGGGTTGTTTTGTCTTAAGGTCACTCATGAGTTGCAGGTAGATGTCAGCGTTTGTTGCAGTTTACTTAAAAATTGACTGGGCCTAGAGAATATGCTTCCAACTGGGCTCATTCAGGTAGCTTAGATAGCAAGCTGGTGCTGGCTGTTCTTAGGGGTTGTAAGTTACTTATAGCATGGAATTCACTGCATTGTTTGCATGTCATCATAGCTAAATACTTGCTTCATTCAGAGCTAGTGATATATGGAAAGCACACTAGAAGCTGCAACATATTCTGTAATTGTGCTTCAGAAGTCACATAACTTCATTTATGTCATATTATATTGATCACATAGATTGATGCTGATAGAGTGTTGGAGGGCCCTTCATAAATGATTGAGGAACAGAATTTGAGGCTATTAGGAGTTATCTTGGAGGCTGGCTCCTATATGTCTTTTCAAAGTTGCGTGTATTAGTCAAGGTTTTCAGAGAAACAGACCAATAGGAGTCTGTATCTGTATCTCTATCTATCTGTCTGTCTATCTGTCTATCTATCTATCTATCTATCTATCTATCTATCTATCTATCTATCTATGTACCTATCTATCTGAGAAGACTCATGATGGGAATTGGCTCTTCGGTTTATGGAGGCTAAGAAGTCCCATGATCTGCTGCCCACACGCTGGAGAACCAGGAACATGATCTGCTGCCTACAAGCTGGAGAACCAGGAAGCCCTCTGGTATAATTCACTCTGAGTTCAAAGGCCTGAGAACCATGAACTCTGATGTCTGAAGGCAGAAGATGGATATTCCAGTTCAAGAAGATATATGGAGAGGTACAATTTGCCCTTTCTCCACCCTTTTGTTCTATTTTATCCCTTAACAGATTGAGGGTGATACCCCCACGTTGGTGAAGGTTGATCTTTTTTACTCAGTCTACTGATTCAAATGCTAAACTCTTCTGGAAACACACAGATACACCCAGAAACAATGTTTACCACCTCTCTTGGCATCATTTAGCCCAGTATATTTGAAACAGCAAATTAACCATCACCCTCAATATTCTTGTATTTTTCTCACTTTACAGAGTAAACATTAAAAACAATAGCAACAACAAAAAGCACCTCTTACTATGATCTTTATTACTTTATGATTTTCTACTGTAATACGATTAATGTAAAACTATGCACCACATAACATTTCAGTCAATGACAGATCACATATACATCCTTATATTGTAGTATTGGATTACTGGTGTACCTTTTCTATCTTTAGATGTATTTTGACATGCAAATACCACTATATTACAATTGCCTACACTATTCAGTACAGTAACATGATGTACAGGTGTATCGTCTAGGAACAATAGACTATACCATATAGCCTAGGTGTGTAGTAGGCTAAATTACCCAGATTGTGTAAGTACAGTATGATATTCCCACCACAACAAAATTGCCTAATGATACATTTCTGCTAACATATCTCTGTCTTTAAGCAGTGCATGATAATAGTTTCAATGATTAAGAAAATTTTATGTTAAAAATGTTACTGTAGAATAGTAAACTGTACTATCAATTATTTTTACACTAGCATGAGTTAAGGATATTGCCTAAATGTTTGGTAATAAAAGAAAATTATCAAAAAATGTTGGAGTCTTCAAATATATGATATGGAAATAAAGAATAACAGAGTTTGAATTCCATCCATTGCACAAACTTGCTGTGGCCCACTTTTATAGGTTACATTATTACATTTATATAAAGGGATACATAATAAGGAGAGATACTGAATGTCTCAAGTATAATGTCAGCATTACAAAAGTGTGGTTAATGCACACGTGTCTTTTATATTTGAGTACATAGAATCCCACAAGTACACCAAACATTTATAAGTGCATTTATTATACACATATCAGAAATTAAACTAAAAATATTCCAAGTAGAAATCAAAATAGAATTTAAAAATGATGTCTAATATCATGTACTATCTGCCTCTTCTGGAAATCACTAAACTATATTTCTTTGCTTGATTAAATTGACTTTAACTTATTTTACCAATTGAGCATTGGAATAAGCATGGGAACAATATTTCACATTTGTCTTGTGATTTATAATGTAAAGCTTATTTAGAAGCTATTTCAATAGTATATTCTAGATCTTGCTCCCCTGAAATGAGAAAATACTTAGAAATATAAAGAAAGGAGCTAATTATTGGCTATTAGGATAACAATATCATCATTTTAGATGGAACAGTAGTCCTTTCTACAGAATTATTCGACAACTAAAAATAAAAGCACGTCACAGTGTTATTTGCCTATCAAATGAGGTCACGATGATTCATATTAGCATAAATTACAAAATGGGATACAAGTGGATAATCTATTATGCTCAAGAGATTTTTTACACTACTATTATTATTATATGAATTACAGTCTAGGTGCCTGGAGCATGAACATACACATATTACAGCTGAAAGCTAATTCCTGTTTCCTGAAAGAATGTATTCATTTTACTGTGACACCATTCAGAATAAGGCATATTTTTATCATCTGCTTGGTTTCATATTCATATCTATGAAAATGTAAAATTGACTAATGTTTCATAGTAAATAGAAGAGCTGTGAATTTCCTTGATGTTTTTGAAGTACTGAGGAAGTGTTATGCAATTCACACCCACTTTATTCTCAATTGTTTAGAGTAACAGAGAAAAAGTATGGAATGGCATTTCTCATATCACAGCTAGCTGACAGCATATACAATTAGGCTTGATTCATAGCATTTATTAAAATTTCCATTTAATTGCTAATTAGTCTGTATAGATTTGTAAATGTAGGAGATGGCACTTGCATAATTTTTTTTCTAATACTCAGCACAGCAGAGAGCATTGAAATTTCTGTAGAGTAGAATCACAGTGATTCTTCATTATGCCTTGTGGTAGTCATGAAAATAATTATGAATTCACTAGTTCATTTATTTTCTTAACATTCTTTGTGCTGATCTCTTACTTCCCCTCCCCCTTCGCTCCAACATGATATGTAGAGAAAATCATCGAATATTAGAATTAGAAACATAATGTAAGTCAACCTTCTTATTTTACACAGTAGAAAATCAACATCCGGAGAAACTGACTTTAGTTACATATTCTACACTTTTTGTATGTAAGTCATCAATAGAATTTCAACTGAAATAAATCTTGATTATATTTTAAGGTTGCTATAGTAAATAAATTAAGTCTGATTTATTTCCTCTTTGATCCTAGTCTATGTACTGAAGACAAACATTGAGAATATTTATAGGTAGTTCAGTAGGCATTGAGACATTTAATAATTTTTTCCACCCTTTCTTCCATTCCTCCCTCCCTTCCTTCCTTCTTCCCTTCCTTCCTTTTTTCTTTTCTTCCTTTCATCCTTCCCTTGTTTCCTTCTTCCTTTCTTATTTCCTTTTCAAAATTTCAAATTTACTTAGGGATTGAATACTACTCTCTGGTCCTTCCCATTTAAGACATTTGATTCATTATAGAATAAGAACAAATCCTCCAAGATATCTAAATGTTATAACCAAACATTGAATGTCTAAGAATAAACAAATTTAGGATTTACTATTGTATAGAAAATGTGTCAGATGACTTAGTTATTCTTGTCAGCAGCTAAGGAATAGGATTAAAACTGGACTTTGGTGACTGAAAGAAGAGGCTTGTGGTCTTGGCTCTATCCTCACTATTTACAGTCTTAAGTAAGTTATTTTATCTCTATATACTCAATTTACTCATCTGTGAAATAAAAGAAAGCAGTCATATTTTTCACAGAGATATATTATGGTAGTTAAGAAGGATAGTTTATAGAAAATCTTACCGCAGTATATGGGGCTCAGTAACAACTTTATAAATGTTAGCTATTAACATATATGACATCTTTATTGTAATTATTTTATTTTCAGCAGTGAATTGACTCCTCTAATCTATCTGTCTATCATTATCAGCATCAGCTATCAATTTGTAAGTCCCTCTGTGCCTACATTCATTACTCTATATGCACACACATAGAGTGAATATCTTTCTTAAAAATATCTGAAAACCATTCTGTGCTTTATTTAAGACAAAATATATTTATTCCCTCAAAGACTCATGGTTCTCTATGAGAGAGAATTTTAAAACTAGGACACTAACTCTAATGATATGTAGAAATCTTATGTTAAATACTAATGACAAATTAATGTGCTAGCCTGTTCTCATGCTGCCAATAATGACATACCCAAGGCTGGGTGATTTACAAACGAAAGAGGTTTAGTCAACTCACAGTTCCACACGGCTGGGAAGGCCTCATAATCATGGTGGAAGAGCAAGGGATGTATTACATGGTGGCAGGCAGGGGAGAATGACAGAGCCAAACGAAAGGGGTTCCCCTTATGAAACTATCAGATCTCATGAAACTTGTTCACTACCACGAAAACAGTTTAGGGGAAACAGCCCTCATGATTCAGTTATCTCCCACTGGGTCCCTCCTACAATGCATGGGAATTATAGGAGCTATAATTCAACATGAGATTTGGGTGGGGACACAGCCAAACCATATCAGATGGCTATCAAACTCCAACTTAAAGAGGATTTATATATGATTTACTCTACTATACTTCTTTCAATAACTGCCCAGATCCTGAAACAACTGCCAGCTTACATGACATCTCATTAATTCCTAAATAGTTGAACTTTCTTTGACTTAGTGTTCACTGCTGTTGCCTTAGAAGACAGTTGCTTGGTCTCTTACGTAAGAATTTATGCCAGCACCAATATTTTTCCCTCTTAGTTTATCTAAGCATTCTAGACCATCGACAATTTATCTAAATACAGTTTCATGGTGAAATATTGTAGTATTGTTTCTCAGGATCAATGCGGCTAGAAAATAGGATCAACATTTACATCTTTATGAATTGAACTGGTATTTCTCAGTAATAATTATAATGATACTAATAACAATGTTGCTTACATTTAATTTTGCTGACTGTGTTGAACAAGTTATTTGCATGCTTTTAAAAAATTTGATTCTCACAACAAGCATATGAGGCAGATATTAACATTTCCGTTTTCAGTGGTAAAAGTTGAGCCAGAGAAAGAGTGTTGCCCAAGATAAAAAGATGTAGAAGGCATTTTGCATTCAAGCTCCATAGCATTTATGGTGTGGCTTGCAGCCAATTTGTCAAAACAATTTGTCTAAACTACAATGCAAGCATTTCCAAAACTGTACATTTAAAATTATATTTAAGGTTAACATTTTTTACATGTAATGCATATGAAAGTATCTCATCATTATACTCTATCTATATTCTAGACTATTAAATAACAAAAATTTCATATATTCATAGTATCCTGTGAATTTTCTGTTTTTCCCATATTCCTCGCAAAATATTTTCACATTGGTGTGTAGGATTATACCAAGGCTAGTCAATATGGGCACTCAGACTCTGATACATTGTTATTGCGTATTTGAATTAAAAGACACACTTTAAAACAACTTCACTTTATCTAGTAAAGTCAAAGGCACATCTACTTGTGAATAAGCATTTACATTCCTAGGACAATTCCTTTCAGATAGGAGACTTATATATGTGAAGAAGGAAACATGTATAAAGGTTACATATATTAATACTCATGTATAAAATGGCAAACACCTTAAATATTTACCTAAAGGACACTGCCATTTTCCAAAATGAGTTTTTTTCCAAGTACAAATTTTTGCCTACTGCATATCCCTCTTTTTCTTGCCCTCCCCACTGGGTAAAAGAAAAACATGTTTTAGCTTTCTTTGAGTGCAGTAGTGGCATATAAGTTTAGAGTCAAAAAACCCATTTGTGTTATATTCTTACATGTATTGTAAAAGGAATGTGGCACTATCAAAGAGTTAAATGTACTGAAGTTATACTCATCAACATAGATGAAAAAAAGTCAAAAATGATTATAAACAGTTTAATATCATATGTAAAAAGTTCAAAAACATGGAAATTAAAACAATACATTGGTTAGGGATGTATACATACACTATTGTAATTCAATGACAGTTCCACAAGTTATAAGACGAGAAAGTGGCAGGCCTGAATGTTATTTATTTTTCTGCTGTTACTGCAAGCAAGACTCAGGACTAGCTACTTAGGGACAACTTTCTTTTAGTACACTTAGTTGTAAAGTGAGAGCAATTTACTAGTTAATCTCTAAGATTTTAATATCTACATCAATATTCAATATCTACATCTTCCGGAGGGATCATCAGCTCAATGTCAAAGGAATGGTTAAACTTTCATCCTCTTAAGAAACAAAATCATTTGTACTGAATAATAATTTTAGCATAACTGTTTACATTGTGTATAGGTAGGGTTGTAGTGAGAAAGGGAGAGAAAGAGAAACAAGTGGTGTCAAAACGATTAACCCATTAGCCTATACTGGTGTGACAAGTGAAGTGCAGATAGAGACACAGAGTAAATGCATAGAAATGAAATACTTCGACTATATATTGAGTAAATTATTAACTTTAAGAAACTTTCATCCTGCTGTCTAAAGTTGTGCCACTTTAAATCCCCATCAGCAGAGTATGAGAGGTTTGATTTCTCCATATCCTCACCCACACGCAGTGCATTCAGTCTTTTCAATATTTGTCATTCCAACAGGTATATAAGAATTATTCATTATGGATCAATTGAGCAACTTTCCATATGCTTCTTTGCCATCCACACATCTCCCTAGGTAAAATATGTCTTCAAATCATTTGCCTATCTTTTAAAATATATGTTTTATTTTTAGAAGAGTTGTATATTTAAATAAGATTGAAAATGATACACATAATATTCAAATACCTTAACTGCAGTTTTCCCTATAATTAAAATCTTCTATTGGTAAGATAAATTCATCTTACTAATGCAAGAATTCATAAACTCTTGCATTAGTAAGCATGTATCAGTACATCCTTTGTTTTTATGGTCAAATAATATTCCAATTTGTGGATATAACATATTTTGTTTACCCATTCACTAGCTGATGGACATTTTAGTTGTTTCTACTTTTGGCTATAATAAATAATGGTGCCATGAACATTTGAATACAGTTTTTGGGTGGACACATGTTTTCATTTCTTTTGGGTTTACACCTAGAAGTGGAATTGCTGGCTCATTTAGTACCTCTATGTTTAATATTTTGAGAAACTACCAAACTATTTTCTGGTTTTTATCAATGGATGTACCATTTACATTCCCACCAGCAATGGATGAGGTTCCAATTTTCCCACATCCTTGCAAACACTTGTTGTTTTCCATTTTAAAAGAGATTATAACCATCTTAGTGCATCTAAGATGGTATCTCATTGTGGTTTTGATGTGCATTTCTCTAATGAATAATGATGCTGAGGATCTGTTCATGCACTTATCAGCTATTTGAATATACTTTTTTGGAGATCTACCTATTCAAATATTTTGTCCAGATTTTATTTGGGTTGTATGTCTTTTTGTTATTGAGTTGTAAGCAGTCTTTATATAGTCTGGATTAGGCCCATATCAGACATATGAATTGCAAATATTTTATCCCTTTCTGTGGGTACATTTCACTTTCTTAATGGTGTTTTTTTGTATAAAAGTTTTTAATTTGGTGAAGTCAAATATATATTTTTTTCTTTTGCTGCTTTTTGCTTTCGATGACATATTTAAGAGATCATTGTCTAATTCAGGGTCATAAAGAAATATAATTATTTATTTTTAAATTTTTATTTTAAGTTCAGGGATACATGTGCAGGGTGTGAAGGTTTGTTACATAGGTAAATGTGTGTTAAGGGGGTAAATGTCACATGGGTAAATGTGTGTTAAGGGGGGTTTGTTGTACATCAGCCAGGTATTAAGCCCAGTATCCATTAGTTATTTTTCTGGATCCTGTCCCTCCTTCCAGTTCTACCGCCACCATCTGGTAGGTCCCAGTGTGTGTTGTTCCCGTCTATGTGTCCAGGTGATCTCATCGTTTAGCTCCCACACATAAGTGAGAACATGCAGTATTTCATTTGTGTTCCTGCATCAGTTTGCTAAGGATTATTGCCTTCAGCTCCATCCAGGTCCCTGCAAAGGACAAGATCTCATTCCTTTCTATGGCTGCATAGTGTTCCATGATGTATATGTGCCATATTTTCTTTATCCAGTCTATCATTGATGGGCATTTAGTTTGATTCTATGTCTTTGCTGTTGTGAATAGTGCTGCAATGAACATACATGTGCATATGACTTTATAACAGAATGACTTATATTTCATTGGGTATATCCCCAGTAATGGGATTGCTGAGTCTAACGGTATTTCAGTCTCTAGGTCTTCGAAGAATTGCCATACTGTCTTCCAAAATGGGAGAACTCTCAACCCCTTCCAAAACGCAATATGCATTATTCTCATTACCACATGACATTTACTCTAAAATGTATCACATAATTGGAAGGAAAACACTCATCAGCAAATGCAAAAGAACTAAAATCATAACAAAAAGTCTCTCGGACCACAGCACAATCAAATTAGAATTCAAGACTAAGAAAGTGACTCAAAACCATACAAT
This sequence comes from Rhinopithecus roxellana, assembly GCF_007565055.1. NCBI lineage: Eukaryota > Metazoa > Chordata > Mammalia > Primates > Cercopithecidae > Rhinopithecus > Rhinopithecus roxellana. The sequence goes on along the minus strand of NC_044549.1, from coordinate 4,671,044 downwards.
TACATGGAAATTGAACAACCTGCTTCTGAATGACTTTCGGGTAAATAATGAAATTAAGACAGAAATCAAGAAGTTCCTTGAAACTAATGAGAACAAAGATACAATGTACCAGAATCTCTGGAACACAGCTAAGGCAGTGTTAAGAGGGAAACTTACAGCACTAAATGCCCACATCACAAAGCTCGAAAGAACTCAAGTTACCAACCTAACATCCCAAATGTGCAACTAAAAGAACTAAAAAACCAAGAGCAACTAAAAGAACTAGAGAACCAAGAGCAAACAAACCACAAAACAAGCAGAAGACAATAAATAACCAAGATCAGAGCTGAACAGATAGAGCCACAAAAAAACCTTCAAAAGATCAACAAATCTAGGAGCTGTTTTGTTGGGAAAAAAAATAATGAAATAGGTAGGCCACTAACTAGACTAATACAACAGAAAAGAGAGAAGATTCAAATAAACACAATAAGAAATAAGGGGGATATTACCACTGACCCCCCAGAAATACAAATAACCATCAGAGAATATTATAAACACCTCTAAGCACATCAACTAGAACATCTAGAAGAAATGGATACATTCCTGGAGACATAAACCCTCCTAAGAATAAACCAGAAAGAAATTGAATTCCTGAACAGACCAATAACGAGTTCTGAAATTAAGGCAGTAATAAATAGTCTACTAGCCAAGAAAAGCCCAGGACCAAATGGATTCACAGCTGAATTCTAGCAGGTGTACAAAGAGCTGGTAACATTTCTACTGAAACTATTTCAAAAATTGAAAAGGAAGGAGTCCTTCCTAACTCATTTTATGAGGTCAGCATCACCCTGATACCAAAACCTGGCAGAAATGCAACTAAAAATGAAAACTTCAAGACAATATTCTTGATGAACATCAATGCAAAAATTCCCATGAGATTTCTTACTCTCATTCAAGCCCACACTCAACATTCAGCCTTTGATCAAATTTTATTAATGTGTTTCCAGCTGTTTATGGCCGTAGTGGTTCCTGCTCCAGACAAGCAAATCTCAGCTGTGATTCTTGGAATGTGCCTGTCTCTCCAGATTCTGATTTGTGCACTGTGACCTCAGTCTTCTAATGTGTGTATAGTTCTCTAATGGACCCACAACTATAGTGCAATTCTTTTAAAAGACATTTACTGCCAATATTTAATTACATGTAATATACATTTGATAATTTTTTAAGTTATTTTTGGCTTTTTTGAGCAACATAAAAATCATTATCTAATATATAAATGATTTCTGTATACTTTAATTTAGAATCTGTGATAAAGGTATGAAAATGTGATCTAGTAGTTACCATCAGGATATTTGGAAGATGCCAGAAGATCTGAAGTTCAATCCTGAATCAAAACTTTGGGAAGGTTTTTCATTGTAAGACAGAAATATTATAACTATCTCATAGGATTTTATAAAGAGTGAAAGAGAAAATGTGTATATTTACTACATTAGCTAGCTTGTTACAATACCCAATAAATCATAATTATTAATAATTTTTATTTACAGATAAAAACTGAAGATTAATGTAGTTAAGGGCTTGTTCAAATCTCTAAAGAAAAAAATAGATACATATTCTCCTTTCAAGGGAAAAACATCAAGCATGCGGAGAAGAACCAATAAAGAAAACAACAAAACAGAAAGGTTTTAAATTGTCTAAATGAACATATAGAAAACTCCCGTAGGGCAGTAAGAATAAAAATTTGCCACATTGTGTTGGGGTCAAAGAAGGAAAATCTCCATGTATTTAGATAAGCATTGAGGGAATTGTAGAATATTCATGGATAACCACAGGATGGTAAACAAAAGAAGCTGTGGTTAGTAGATTTTATGCAGGAAAAGAGCTAATAGTGCAGAATATCTGAAGGATAGCATTCATGTTGATCAATGCGGAGAATGTAAATGAAATCTAGGCTTTCTGGATAGATAAAGTAGACTTAATTTAGTTATCCATTTTTTAAATGAGAAAATGACTTAATGAAATATGCAAACAAATTTTAAAATATTCTGTTTTTCTTGCACAGATTTAAATGTAATATTCAACTGTTTATTTATATAGATGAGAAACCAAAATAATCTGAGAAAAAGGTTACTGAAGTCAGTGGAACAAAAATATAATAGTAAAGTCAGGAAAGACAAACAGATGAACAAATTGGTGAAGAATTATTAAAAAGCAGGTGTAAACATCAGTAAAGCAGATATGTTTTAACCCAGAAAAGTAAGGGTCTCCCACTGCTGGATGCTATATTTCAATTCTCTTGTAGAATATTTCAGGATTAGATAGAGAGCCAAAAATGAATTGAAATTTCAAACCAAATAATTGTGCATGCTTGAATGTTACAATAATATACAACTAAATAGTCACAAAATAATAATAATTAGTGGTGTCTTTTTTTAAGAACATAAAGAATAATAATTGCTTTCCAGAGACAAAACTAAAAAATTATTTTATAATTAATATATCTAATTTTTAGTATTCTAGTTTTTGCAAGCAAATCCTAAGGACAGCATGAAGACTTACAGATAACACTATCCATGGTGGCCATTAGGCATTTTAATATAGTTCAAGAAAACTTTTAAAAGGATATAGAGTTTGAAAGGTACATTTGACCATTTGTCATCTAACACATCACATGGATATTATTAAAAATTAGTTTAAACAGGCTCTAATAATGCCTCTCTCAAGCCTGTCTTATATTTATTATAATAAATTACTTCTTATACAAAATAACAAACTGGGAATAAATAGAATTCAAAAATGACTGAATTTTATTAGAATGTAATTATATACCATATATGGAGAGAAAGTCAAAGGAATAAGTAAATCTTCATTACTTCAAGTTCCTGTATGTACCCTATGTGAATAGATTGAATCTTCCCATTAAGGGTGAGGAATGTATGCCTTGTCTACGGATCATTTAAAACAATGTTCTAAACTGTGGTGATAATTTTTGATGGGCTATATATTTGAGAAGAAGGACAAAGTCTAAGGAGCAAACAAACAGACATGATTGCTTCTTAAATGCATGATTACTTATGTTTTTCAAATCATGTCCAGGGACAAATATTTTCCTAACTAAAGATTAATTTCAACACAATAATCTGAGTGTTTTTTTAATGTGCTCCTGACATAATTCTATTTTTTAAAAAAAGACAAGAATATATGTCATTTTTAGTAGTAAAGGCAGGGGTTAAAGGAGAATTACCAAATGGATTCATAAAGAGGCTACTTTCACCACAGCTCAGTAAACATGGCTGCTGCTGTCTGGGCCAAAGATTCATTTTGTTTTCACTCTGGCTTTCGTTGCCAGTGGGGAAAACTAAGTAATGCTGCTGTCTTTTCAGTCATCCTTATCATAAACGATCACTCTGTGAGGCATGTGTTAATTATTCTAGCTGTCTCTTTTTCTCTCTATTAGATTAATAGTTGCCAATTATGTATCCTCTCCCCTGCACTGCTATTGTGTACACGTTTTCTAATTCTCTTCATTACACCAGTGAGTATCTATAATTATGGTTGTAAGTTATCCATCTATCTTTTCAAGGACAGTGAGCAATGTAATGCTGTGAGGGCTTGGCCTGGAGAGAGAGAGAGAGAGAGAGAGAGAGAGAGAGAGAGAGAGAAACAGAGAGAGAGAGAAAGAGAAAGCATTTGAATAAATATAAAATGAGAGAATTAGAAAGTCAGAAATTAAATTTTTTACTTTTATTTAAAACAATAGACTAAAACAAATATACAAAGATAAATCTATAAAATCCCAGTCTTACTGCAAGCATCCAGTCGGATCACTGAGGAAGTCCATCAGCCTGCTGTTCAAATATCTTCCCCAACCTGCTGGCAGATGCAAGTTCCTCATTCTACTTGAATGTCTGAAGAATTTATAGTCCATTATCAGTGAAAAAGCTGAAACCACAATGATATATGATAGCATACCAACGAAAATTCACAATAGGTTGCAGGATTTTATAATATTCAATGGGAGTTTGGCGGGAGAAATAGAATAAGAACTTGGACAACTTAAGGCAACAGAGCCAGGTATCATCAAGAGGAACAGTGGCAGAAAACGGAAGTGGTGTGTTCTGAAGATACCAACTTACTGCCACCCAAAATTATTTTGTAATACAATCATGAGAAAAGTAATACAACAATGAGAAGGTAGAGTGAAGCTAAAGAAGCAGGGAAAGACATTCTTTAATACTTGCATTTCTTCCCTAAAAGATTAAAAAGGACTTGCGAGACAAACTGGATAAAGTTCATACAGTATTATCAGGTCTAAAACCCGTGTATTTGGAGGCATGAGGCTGTTGTTCATAGTTCTTTAACTTTCTTTTTCTCTCATACATAAGAAAAGTGCCGGTGAACCACCAGACCCAAACTTACTGGGTTGTGCAGTAGATTGTCAGACCCTTTGCTAATGGAAGTTCTAACCTTTTTAGTGCAGAGAAGGAAAGAGACAAATGATCCTTGCTCCTAGACTTTGCAACCTGTGTACTCCTTTTCATGTAAATCTTCATTTCTACCAAGTTTTACTTGGTCCCATTAGCCAGACAATTGCCTCATCCATTTGTGCATTCTTAACCTTTTCTATGTCTATTAGCCCTTAGCATGTTGTAAATGCTTGTTTATGTACATCTAATTTCAACCCTGGACAATGAACTGCTAGAGATTAGAATCGTATTGAAATGACTTACAAGCCTCAGTTTAGAATGTAAGTCGTGGATCACAGTTGTTATTTGATAGGCGTCCTCTAAATGCAGTGACGTGCCTCAGAACATTTCTGTCAACAATAGCTCACATATACAATGGTGGTTTCATAAGATTATTATGGATCTGAAATATGTCTGTCACCTAGTGATGTAGCCATTGTAACATCATACTACAAGGCATTACTCACTTGTTTATGGTGATGTTGTTATAAACAAATCCACTGCATCTCCAGTCCTATAAAAGTCTAGCATAAAGTTGAATATATACAATTAATGCAAGTACATACTTGATAATGATAATGAACAACATTATTGGTTTATTTATGTCCTATGCTATAATTTGATCATTAGAGTGTATGCCTTCTACTTATTTAAAAAAGTTAACTGTAAAACATCCTTAGGCAAGTCCTTCAGAAGGTTTTCCAGAATTCACTGTTATCATAGGACATGACAGCTCCATACATATTATTGCCCATAAAGACCTTCTACTGGGGCAAATGTTAAAGTGGAAGATGGTGATATCGATTATCTTAACCATGTGTAGGCCTAGGCTAATGTGTGTTTCTATTTTGATTTTAAACAAAACTGTTCAAAAATTAAACAATTTAAAAGTAAAAATGCTTATATAATACATATATAAAGAAAAATCTGATTGTACAGCTGTTCAGTGTGTTTCTGTTTTAAGCTAAATGTTATTGCAAAAGACTCAAAAGTTTAAAAAACTAAAATGTATAAAAAAGTTACAGTAAGCTAAATTTATTATTGAAGAAAGAAAAATATTTTTATATGTTTAGTGTAACATAAGTGTACAGTGTTTATACATTCAATAGTAGTACATAGTAATATCTTAGGCCTTCACATTTGTTCACCACTTACTCACTGACTCACCTAGAGCAACCTCCAATCCTGCAAGCTCCACTCATGGTAAACGTGCTATACAGGTGTACCATTTTTAAAAATCATTTTTACTGTATTTTTCTATGTTTATATAAGTTTAGTTACACAAATACTTATTGTGTTGTAATTGCCTACAGTATTCAACACAGTAACATGCCGTACAGATCTGAGCCTAGGAGAAATAGTTTATACCATGTATCCTAGGTTTGTAGTAGACTATACCATCTATGTTCATGTTAATACAATCTATGATGTCCACAGGATGAGAAAATAACCTAGTAATGCATTTATCAGAAGTTACATGCATTGTTATGTGACACATGAGATAGATCATATAAATGCATATTTTAATGAAATAAATCATTTAGAAACTATTTTAAAGTGTCTACTACCTACCACATACTGTGCTAGGAGCTGCTGTTATAAGCACCAGTTAGAATCATTTCTTGAAGTGGTTATAAGTCTGACAGCAAAGAAGAATTTTTAAGAAGACATCTAATATATATATACACAACAAGCGGATCAATGCTATGAGGGCATTATAAGTGCATGTGTATGTGTGCACTGATGTGAACACGGCTGTGTATAAATTTACTTCTTAATGTTTGAAATCTTGTTTCATAATTAAATCATTCTTTGAGGACTTAGGCTATGTTTATTAATGTGTAACATCCTTTCTGTACAGGTGTGCAGTAAAACATTAGCATGTTTTTAAAAATTAAATTATTAGAAAATAACATATTTAACAATATATATTTAAAATATTAAATATCTTAAATTAAACAATTTTAAAAAATTAATTTCCTATTTGTGCATGATGCCTGAGACTAGTTAAGGCAAACTTTACTATATGTGGATAACAATTGCTGACATTTTTTGCATATATAATGTGTGTTTTTTGTTGAACAAAATTATATCCTATTATATCCCATCATTCTCTATTGGTTTCCTACCTCTGCACTTCCCATGACTGCAGAGTCTGGGGTTTAAAACAACAACCAGTATCTCACATTTATGGTGGTTCAGGTACTTGTGTACCACTTAGCTGAATACTCTTCTTGAGATCTCACAAGACTTTAATTGAGGTGTTAGAAAGGCTGGATTCTCATCAGAAGGCTGAAGTAAAGAAGAGTCTTAAGTAGAGAAAAAACTGCACACTCAGTTTGTTGGCAGAATTTATCTCTATGCAGTTTTAGACTGGGGATCCTAGCTTCATGTTAGCTATTGGTTGGAGGCTGAATTTCGCTTCTAGAGGTCACTTGTGAGCTTTCTACTATGCCTGTTTGCTTCTTAACACCCTGTTAGGAAGTCTCTTGACAGAGTCCACTATCGAGATTGTGCCTTTACATAGCATCATGTTACCACTAGACTGAAATCCCATCACCTTTGCCATATTCTATTCGTTAGAACCCATTCCCAGTTCCTACCCACACTCAGAGGGGATTAACACCAGGAGGTGAAGATCGTAAAGGATCATTAGAGAGCCTTTTGCTCACACATTCCATAAAGCAGATCCTCATTTTCTGATCAGGATACTAAGGACACCAAACGTGGGACAACCTGCCTGATGTTCCACCATGGGTAAGTGGCAAAGTCAGGCTTCTCACCCAAACTCTCTGGTTCTACAGCACATTCTTTTAAACTCTCTGTATGCTATATCTCTTCATTATCACATTTTGGAAGGAATTGCTTTACATGATCCGGTGTCCATTTTTACTCTTAGAAGAGGATAGATGGCCAGGCTCATCTATCATTACACAGTGGCTCACACCTGTAATCCCAGCACTTTGGGAGGCTGAGGCGGGTGGATCATCTGAGGTCAGGAGTTCAAGACTTGCCTGATCAACATGGTGTAACCCCACCTCTACTAAAAATACAAAAAAGTTAGTCGGGCATGGTGGTGGGCACCTGTAGTCCCAGCTACTTGGGAGGCTGAGGCAGGAGAATCATTTGAACCTAGGAGGTGGAGGTTGCAGTGAACTGAGATTGTGCCACTGAACTCCAGTCTGGGTGACAGAGTGAGGCTCCGTCAAAAAAAAAAAGCAAGTGAATAGGCACAAAACAAGTTATAGGCTAGAATGGAACCCATAGTTTTGTTTTAAGAAAATCTGAGGTGAATGTTTGCCTTGCAATATTGACTTTCAGGGTTGGCATCCTGTTAATATTTATTGAGTGAGAGTCTACCACACTGTATAACACAAAAACATTAATATTACTGGCTAGAATCACAGAGTCTTGACGTATGCTATATTTGGATCTTGGAAGATTTAGTTGCTCTGCATGAAGTCAAACTTAAAATTTGCTGTTCTCAAGAGACTTAGGAGCTGACATGCTAAACTTACATGAAGTATTCCCTCTGCAGGGGAAGTCAATCAGATTTGGAAGAGGAAGCTAATCCAGTTATATCCTCCTAATGAAACTCACCACTGTACACAAAAATTATCACTTTAATTGAAGATTACTTGATAGCTATTTGAGAGTCAGTCAGTTGTTCTCCTTTCCATAAATTTAGGAGAAGGCACTCTATATGGGTTAGCAATGTATCCTCCAAGAGGAGAAGAACACAGGTAGCAAAAAGACAAATATGGGAATATTTGGAATAAAGTTGACATTAGTTGATCATGAATGGATCAATAATAATAACAAAATAACAAAGATGGTTATTAAACATGTATATCTTTCCTGATTGCCCGGTGTAATGTTTAAAAACAAAAAATCAGGAACAGGACATGGGAAATCTGAATTCTAATTCTAACTATGGCATTTACTCTTAATTGATTTAAGGAAAACTGCTCTAGTTCTCTCTGCCTCATATTTTCTTATCCATAAGAAATTGTTATCCATAACAATGATATGATAATATGTTTTAATACCCACTTTATCAGGGTTTTTTGTGGGAGTACAAATATGTAATAAATATAAAACATTTTGTGTGCAGCATTTTCAAGTGATTATTGATAGCAGATGATGCATATTTTTATAAAACTTCTTTCATCATTCATATATCAAATGCCAATAATTTAGAGGATAAACTTACATTTTAAAAACTGACCCTAATTTATATATTTAATATAATCTAGTTTTTCAGCCATATACAGAATATTGATGATGAATAAATTATTTCATATTGCAGGCTACTTCGAAAAAAAAATGGGGGTCAAATTGCTGAAGGCATCACAAGTCATTTCTAAAATAGACCTTTTCCTCATTTAACTTAATGGGAAAGATTATGACTTTTACTTTCCAGGTGTGATTTGATGCCTTCAGACATCTTCTCTCTGTTCACATTCCAATTAAATTAAATTAAATTAAATTGTTCCTATAGATGCAATTAACTCATTTACATTAGAGCAAGAAACTCGTTATTATGTAGGTGGGCCAAAAATCCAGGTGTTTTTCTCTTTTGCCTGATTTCTTTCTGCTTTCCAAATGTTCATCCCAGAGAGCACCAAAAGAGAAGTTTGCTCTGCAAAGCTATCAATTGCCCCTTGCAGAGTGTGAAGCAGAGCATGAAAATGAAATGGTTAAAAATGTTAGAATCTACCTTTCCCTACAAATGAAAGGAAAGATAAAAAGAATACAAAATGAGTAAGGAAAAGGAAAATAGATGGACTGGTTGAGGCAAGCCCTTATTAAGATAGGGACTTGGAGAAACACTTAAATGGAGGATTTAATTCTCCAGGTCATATAACAAATTGATAATAAACAGAAGGAGGCTTCAGGAGCTCTAAACCCCTGTGCTCGGTCTTGGAAGGAGACAGTATTTCCTTCTCAGTATTATATGTGCTCATCACTCACGCTATCATGCAGAGCAAACCTAGAATTTTTATTTTATTTTATTTTACTTTATCTTATTTTGTGTTTTGTTTTATTTTATTTTATTTTTTGAGATGGAATTTCACTCTGATGCCCAGGCTGGAGTGCAGTCATGCGATCTTGACTCACTGCAACTTCTGCCTCCCGTGTTCAAGCAATTCTCTGCCTCAGCCTCCCAAGTAGCTGGGACTACAGGCACCTGCCACCACGTCCAGCTAATTTTTGCATTTTTAGTAGAGACGATCTTGGCCAGGCCGGTCTTGAACTCTTGACCTCGTGATCCACCTGCCTGGGCTTCCCAAAGTATTGGGATTACAGGCGTGAGCCACCGTGCCCGGCCTAGAATTCTTTTAGCAAAGAGTGAGGGAGAACTATCACTTCTTCTGCTCACCTCCAAGAAGTGTACATGAATCTTTCTATCACTTTTTTGTTCATGGCAACTCAATGGATTCCATCACATGGGCATAGAGAAGCTTTAGTGGACAGCTACTATTGACAAGCCTGAACTTTGTTTGGCTAAAGGCTGAATTTCTGCAGCTCTCATCAGTGGAGTTTAGAAGAAAGAATTTGACTTACTCTATCGTTTAGCCTATTTGTTTTTCCAGCTATATTTGGAAGCAAGTATCATGGGTTAAAATAAGTAAAAGGTAAGAGATCAGAATATCTGGCTTTGAATCTCAGGCAAATGAGTAACATGATTTTTTATTTTGGATAAGCTAACATATCTCTCTCTTTTTCAGTACCCTCTGGACCTAAATTGCAGGAGTTTTTATAGCCCTTTATTTGTGGTAAGAACACATTTAATAGTGAGTGGCTGCTAATGCTATACTAAAAGGGCTATGATTTCTGATCAAGATGGCTTGCTTTAGATTTCCATGTTTTGAACTATTCTGCTGTTCCAAAAACTATATAATCTAATGTGTATATTTAAAGAAAGGCCTGTTTCCATTTTATAAGGCAAAACATACATCTTTGGAGACCACATATTCTTAAAAACAAAACAAAAAGCGAAAGTGGGTAAGTGGGGCTGAAACTCTTCACTTAGCAAGCACTGAAAGCAGAAGCGGCTGGAGCCACACATCTCACAGAATACGGAGCAAAAGAATTGCTCCAAGAGAGTCAGCGAGTTGGAGGCTGAATTACTGCTGGAAACCAGGAACTGGAGTAGGACTTTCCCAGACTCTATGAGGAAAAGAAAAATCAATCTCCTGCCACTACTTCTATGCCTCCAGTTTCTATGGATCCAAAAACTTGTGAGATGAGAAGACATGAATACAACCTACCTTGAGACCAGAAACCGAACCAACTATCTTACTTTCTTTCCCCAATGATGGCCTCTCTTTTATTTGCAATATTACCTCTATCCACGTTCTTCCAGAAGGATATTGTTTAGTCTCTTAATTTTTAGTATCTCCTAAATTTTGAAAATTTCAAAACCATATCTCCAAATTCCAATTGTTTTCTGAAATCCATACTGGTTTTCTAAGTAGCTAGTTAGTTATTTATATCTAGAGACACTATAGCCACTCCAAATTCAATGTCTGCAAAATTGAACTGGAGAATAGATAATGATATAATTCTGGCTCTTGTGTTCAAAGACATCCTACATGGCGAATTAACAAGCGTGATGCAAATTGTCAACAAGCACCCACTGAAGATTCATCAAGATGCTTTGGAGTGTTATTTCATACAAACTGACACATTCAGAGTTGCAATGTAAACTTGATTTTATTTTTTTAATTTTTAATTAATTTTTTTTTTGCTAGAGTAGTATACTTTGTAACTAGCAATGAAGGTGAGTGAGTGTCTGTATGCACAGACGCAAATAATATTTACATTGCTATTAGGTCAAATATGAGGAGAGAGTTTCAGGACAAACAACCCGTTTGAATACGCTTATTAGAATTAGTACTATGAAACTGGAAAACATAATATCCATTAAACAAAGTTAATTATTTAGAAGAATTTTTTCTGCTTCTCTTTCCATGGAATGTTCCACAGTGAGTTCTGCTTGACTGTGATTGACATCTGTCAAGTAGCATACTTCTAGATTTGAGGATTTTGCTGCCATTGAGAAGGCCCTTGATTGAGGAAACTCAACCTTGACCTCAATTAGTTCTAATTCTGTGGCCATAAATTCACAGAAGTCATTTTCTCATGGTGGTTTTCTTTTCTTCTGTATTTATTTATAGCTATTTTTCTTCCTTTTTCCCAACATTGTATTTTTTTTTTAGCTCTCCACAACCCCTTTATTTCCTGCTACTTCATAGCAGAGTTGTGAGGCCAATATACTTCTTTCTTTATGAATTACCCAGCCTCAGATATTTTGTTATAGCAGCACAAAATGTACTAAGACAAATGATTTATCAGTTTCTTTAAAAAATTAAAAATACAGGCCAGGCACAGTAGCTCACTCCTGCAAACTTAGCACTTTGGGAGGCCAAGGCAAGTGGGTTGCTTGAGCTTGAGGAGTTTGAGACAAGCCTGGATAACATGGCAAAATTCTGTCTCTACAAAAAAAAAAAAAAGAAAAATTAGCTGAGTGTGGTGGCTCACACCTGTGGTCCCAGCTACTTGGGAGACTGAGTCCTAGTGGGTAGAAGCTGCAGTGAGCTGTGATTGCGCCACTGCACTCCAACCTGGGCAACAGAGTAAGCCCCTGTCTCTAAATAAAGAAAAATAAATACATTAAATAAATAAATAAATAAATGTATCCCCAGCATATGACTCGGCAATCTCATGTCTAGGTATCTACTCAAGACAATTGCAAACATATATTGAAACAAAGACTTGTATGCACATGATCAAAGCAGCATCATAAAAGACAAACACTGGAGGCAATCCAAATATCCACAGTCATGATTATACTGTAGTGTTTTTCTACAATGGTAAGTTGACTTCTTATATCCTGACATCATAGTTCAGGGTCTTTTTTAATATTTATTTACTTATTTATTTATTTATTTATTTATTTATTTATTTATTTATTTATTTTGAGATGGAATCTCTCTGTCACCTAGGCTGGAGTGCAGTGGTGTCATCTTGGCTTACTGAAACCTCCACCTCCTGGGTTCAAGCGAGTCTCCCGCCTCAACCTCCCAAGTATCTGGGATTAGAGGCACCCACCACCATGCCCAACTAATTTTTGTATTTTTAGTAGAGACGGGGTTTCATCATGTTGGCCAGGTTGATCTTGAACTCCAAGTGATCCGCTCACCTCGGCCTCCCAAAGAGTTGGGATTACAGGCATGAGGCACTGAGCCCCGCCTCAAAGTCATTTTTGAAACATAATATTACCTTTCCTATAGAAGAGAACCTACACTGAATATCATTGGCAGCTCCTTTCAAGAAGAGTAACTGTAGCTTGGCACAGTAGCTCACACCTGTCATCCAAGCACTTTGAGAGGCTAAGCCTGGTGGATTGCTTGATGTTACAAGTTTGAGATCAGCCTGTGCAACATGGAGAAAACACGTCTCTACAAACAATACAAAAATTAGCTGTGGTGTGTGCCTGTAGTCCTAGATACTTAAAAGGATGAGGTGGGACGATCACTTGAGCCTCAGAGGCAGAGGTTGTAGTGAGCCCAGACATTGTCACTGCACTCCAGCTTGGGCAAAAGAGCCGGACCTCGGCTAAAACAAACAAACAAAAAAAAAATCAAAAGAGTAATTGTATAAACGATGCCATTAGAAGCAACAGTAAAAATTAATTTCAACTAACAGAAAGTATGCCTTTCTCCACATGCAGAGACTCTTAATCTGGGTGGATTACATTTTTTAATAATTTAATTGTATTTTTTAAGTTCTGGGGTACATGTGCAGGATGTGTAGGTTTGTCACATAGGTAAACCTGTGCTATGGTAGTTTGCTGCACCTATCAACCCATCACCTAGGTATTAAGCCCACCATGCATTAACTCTTTTTCCTAATGCTCTCTGTCCCACCCACCCTCCTCTGACAGGTCCCAGTATCTGTTGTTTTCCTCCCTCTGTCCATGTGTTCTCACTATTCAGCTCCCACTTATAAGTGAGAACAGACCGTGTTTGGCTTCCTGTTCCTGAATTAGTTTCTGAGGATAGTGACTTCCAGCTTCATCCATGTCCCTGCAAAGGACATGAACTCATTTTTTATGGCTGCATAATATTCCATGGTGTATATGTACCACATTTTCTTTATCCAATCTGTCGTTGATGGACATTTGGGTTGGTTCCAAGTCTTTGCTATTGTGAATAATGCCACAATAAACATATATGTCTGTGTGTCTTTATAGCAGCATGATTTATAATCCTTTGGGTATATACCCAGTAATGCGATGGCTGGGTCATATGGTATTTCTAGTTCTAGATGCCTGAGGAATGGCCACACTGTCTTCCACAATGGTTGAACTAGTTTACAGTCCCACCAACAGTGTCAAAGTGTTCCTATTTCTCCACGTCCTCTCCAGCACCTGTTGTTTCCTGACTTTTTAATGATCACCATTCTAACTGGTGTGAGATGGTATCTCATTGTGGTTTTGATTTGCATTTCTCTGATGGCGAGTGATGATGAGCTTTTCTACGGATGTTTGTTGGTGACATGTATGTATTTTCTTGAGAAGTGTCTGTTCATGCCCTTTGCTCACTTTGTAATGGTTTTTTTTTTTTTTTTTGTAAATTTCATTAAGTTTCTTGTATATTCTGAATAAAAGACCTTTGTCAGATAGTTAGATTGCAAGACATTTCTCCCATTCTTTAGATTGTTCGCTTTGATGAAAGTCTCTTTTGTTGTGCAGAAGCTCTTTAGTTTAATTAGGTCCCATTTGCCAATTTTGGCTTCTGTTGCAATTGCTTTTGGCAATTTCATCAGAAAATATTTGCCCATGCCTATGTCCTAAATGGTGTTGCCTAGATTTTCTTCTAGGGTTTTTATAGTTTTGGGTTTACATTTAAGTCTTTAATCCAATTCAAGTTAATTTTTGTATAAGGTATAAGGAAGAGATTCAGTTTCAATTTTCTACATATGGCTAGCCAGTTCTCCCAGCATCGCTTGTTAAACAGGGAATCTTTCCCCATTGCTTGTTTTTTTTTAGGTTTGTTGAATCGCAGATGGTTGTAGATGTGCAGTCTTATTTCTGAAGTCTCTATTGTGCCCCATTGGTCTATGTGCCTGTTTTTGTACCAGTACTATGCTATTTTCGTTAATATAGCCTTGTAGTATAGTTTGAAATCAGCTAGTGTGATGCCTCCAGCTTTGTTCTTTTTGCTTAGGATTGCTCTGGCTATACAAGCTCTTTTATGGTTCCATATGAATTTTAAATTTTTTTTTCTAATTCTGTGAAGCATTTCAATTGTAGTTTAATGGAAATGGCATTGAACCTATAAATTGCTTTGCACAGTGTAGCCCTTTGCATGATATTGATTATTTCTCTCCGTGAGTGTGGAATGTGTTTTCACCTGTGTGTCCTCTCTGATTTCCTTGAGCAGTGTTTTGTAGCTCTCCTTGAAGAAGGCTTTTAATTCCTTTGTTAACTGTATTCCTAGGTATTTTATTCTCTTTTTGGCAATTGCAAATGGGAGTTCATTCATGATTTGTCTCTCTGCTTATCTGTCATTGGTGTAAAGAATGTTTCCGATTTCTGCACATTTATTTTGTATCCTGAGACTTTGCTGAAGTTAATTATCAGCTTAAGAAACTTTTTGGGTTGAGTCGATGGGGTTTTCTATATATAGGATTATATTATCTGCAAACAAAGACAATTTGACTTCCTCTCTTCATGTCTGAATATCCTTTATTTCTTTTTCTTGCCTGATTGCTCTGGCCAGAGCTTTTAATACTAGGTTGAAAAGGAGTGGTAAGAGAGGGCATCCTTATTTTGTGCCAGTTTTCAAGGGGAGTGCTTCCAGCTTTTGCCCATTCAGTATAATATTGGCTCTGCATTTGTCATAAAGGGCTCTTATTATTTTGAGGTAGGCTCCATCAATACCCCGAGTGTTTTTAACATGAAGGGATGTTGAATTTCATCAAAGGCCTTTTCTGTGTCTATTGAGAAAAATCATATGGCTTTTGTCTTTAGTTCGGTTTATGTGATATGTTATGTTTGTTGATTTGCATATGTTGAAGCAGCCTTGCAAACCAGGATGAGGCTGACTTGATCGTGGTGGATAAGTTTTTCAATGTGCTGCTAGATTCAGTTTGCCAGTATATTATT
The DNA here is from genome assembly GCF_007565055.1 of Rhinopithecus roxellana. NCBI lineage: Eukaryota > Metazoa > Chordata > Mammalia > Primates > Cercopithecidae > Rhinopithecus > Rhinopithecus roxellana. Next base: position 4,655,420 of record NC_044549.1, on the reverse strand, counting down.
GAGGATTTTTGCACTGATGTTCATCATGGCCTGAAGTTTTCTTTTTGCTGTTGTTGTTGTATCTCTGCTAGCTTTTGGTATCAGGATGATGCTGGTCTCGTAAAATGAGTTAGGGAGGAGACGGTCCTTTTCAATTATTTGGAATAGTTACAGAAGAAATGTTACCAGCTCCTCTTTGTACCTCTGGTAAAATTCAGTGTAAGTCCATCTGGTCCTGGGCTGGTTTTGCTTGGTAGGCTATTTGTTACTGCCCCAATTTCAGAACTTGTTAATGGTCTGTTAAGGGATCCAACTTTTCCTGGTTGCATCTTGGGAGGGTGTATTCATCCAGGAATGTATCCATTCCTTCTAGATTTTTCAGTTTATTTGCATAGAGATGTTGATAGTATTCTTCGATGGTTGTCTGTATTTCTGTGGGGTCAGTGGTGGTATCCCCCTTATCTTTTCTGATTATGTTTATTTGAATCTTCTCTCTTTTCTTCTTAATTAGTCTAGCTAGCAGTCTATTTTATTGATTTTTTGGTCTTTTTTTTTTTCAAAAAACCAGTTCTTGGATTTGTTGATTTTTTAAGGGTTTTTTTGTGTGTCTCTATCTCCTTCAGTTCAACTCAGAGCTTGGTTATTTCTTGTCTTCTGCTAGCTCTGGGGTTTGTTTGCTCTTGTTTCTCTAGTTCTTTTACTTGCAATGTTATGGTGATGATTTGAGATCTTTTTAGATTTTCAATGTTGGCATTTAGTGCTATAAATTTTCCTCTTAACATTGCTTTAGCTGAGTCCCAGAGATTCTGGAACGTTGTCTCTTTGTTCTCATTGGTTTCAAAGAACTTTTTGATTTCTGCCTTAATTTCATTATTTACCCAAATGTTATTCAGGAGCAAGTTGTTCATTTTTCATGTAATTGTGTGGTTTTAGTGAGTTTCTTAATCTTGAGTTCTAATTTGATTGTACTGTAGGTCTGAGAAACTCTGTTATGATTTCAGTTATTTTGCATTTGCCGAGGAGTGTTTTACTTTCAATAATGTGATCAATTTAGAGTAAGTTCCATGTGGCACAGAGAAAATTAGTATATTCTTTTGTTTTTTACTGGAGAATTCTGTAGATATCATTCAGGTCCACTTGGTCCAGAGCTGAGTTCAAGTCCTGAATATCTTTGTTAATTTTCTGTCTCAATGATCTGTCTAACATCCTGACTATCTCTGTTAATTTTCTGTCTTAGTGATCGGTCTAACATTAACAGTGGGGTATTAAAGTCTTCCACTGTTATTGTGTGGGGATCTAAGTCTCTTTGTAGGTTTTTAAGAACTTGTTTTATGAATCTGAGTGCTCCTGTATTGGGTGTATATATATTTATGATTGTTAGCTATTCTTGTTGAATTGAACCCTTTACCATTAGGTCATCACCTTCTTTGTCTTTTTTGACCTTTGTTGATTTAAAGTCTATTTTGTCAGAAACTACGATTGCAACACCTGCTTTTTTCTGCTTTCCATTTGCTCGGTAAATTCCCCTCCATCCATTTGTTTTGAGCCCATGTGTGTCTTTGAATGTGAGACGTAACTCTTGAAAAAAGCACACTGATGAGTCTCATCTTTTTAATCAGCTTGCCATTCTGTGTCTTTTAATTGGAGTATTTTGCCATTTACATTTAAGGTCAATATTGTTATGTGTGAATTTGATCCTGTCATCATAGTGCTGGCTGGTTAATTTTGCAGACTTGTTGATGTAGTTACTTCATAGTGTTATTGGTCTGTGTACTTTAGTGTGTTTTTGTAGAGCCTGGTAATGATTTTTCTTTTCTGTGTTTACTGCTTCCTTCAGGAGTTCTTGCAAGGCAGGCCTGGTGGCAACGAAATCCCTCAGCATTTGCTTGTCTGAAAAGAATTGTATTTCTCCTTCACTTATGAAGCTTAGTTTGGCCGGATATGACATGCTGGAGGTCTTATTTATTAGCACGTCACATCATCTCATTGCCATTAACAATTGTTTAATGGTCAAAACAGAAGCAGATTCACCAGGGGCAACAGCACAACATTAAACACACTGGGAAGAAATGAGAATCAATATAACTGGACATGACAGTAGATATTATATAATGTGGTGCTAAAAACATTTCAATAATTAAAATACTATAAATGCTTTTGTGGTTGTAACTCTTAGCTATAATACACTTGTGTTGCCATAAGAGTTGTTCACAAATTGAACATCTAAACACATTGAGGGTGCTGCATTCTGATATGCTTGATGCCCATGCCATAAAATTGTTAAGTATACTTATTGTCATACCTATCTAGAAACAAATATAGAAGATGGAATGTAAATAATAAAGTTATTTTACTATTAAAATACTAAAAATAACTAGAAGACAGTGGAATGTGGGAAGATGGAAAAACGATGGAGAGAAATGTAGCTATTTTTCTCCTTTCAAAAAAAGAGCAAAAGTTAGAAGTACTGCCTGTATTTGATGGAACAAATGAGATCTCAATATATTATTTAAAGTTATAGAAGGTATCATACATTAACTAAAATAAAAACGTAACTATCAAACATCTGAAAAAATGTAGTGGCAGAAAAGGTTGCATAAATAAGCAACATTCTCATTCTTCATGAATACAAAGACTGTAGGATATGAATTAAAAATAGAAGTACATATTTTCCATAAATATGTTTATGTTCAGTAAAAAAGAATAATAAAACTAGGGAAAATCTTAAAGTAAATAGGATTGTCGTTTCATACTACTACTTTCTCCATAAGCCCTTCATATTATTTGATTAATTACCAAATATATATATACTACTTTGATAAAAACATAAGTCTAAATAATGCTATAATCATATTATAAAGTAATAATAATCAAACCCAATATGGTACTGGCATAAAACCAGAGACATAGACCAATAGATTAAAATGAAAAGCCAAGAAATAAACCCATGCATATACAATCAACTAATTTTTAGCAAGGGTACACCAAGAAGACAGCAATGGAGAAAGTATAGTCTATCTATTTTTATTCATTTATTTTTATTGTATGTATTTATTCTGAGATGGACTCTTGCTCTATCACCCATGCTGGAGTGTAGTGGCATGATCTCGGCTCACTGCAACCTCCGCCTCCCGGGTTCAAGTGATTCTCCTGCCTCAGCTTCCAGAGTAGCTGGGATTACAGGTGCCCGACATCTCGCGTGGCTAATGTTTGTATTTTTAGTAGAGACGGGGTCTCACCATGTTGGCCAGGCTGCTCTCAAACTCCTGACCTCAAGTGATCCACCCGCCTTGGCCTTGCAAAGTGCTAGGATTACAAGCATGAGCCACCACACCCAGCCAGGATAGTCTCTTTAATATATAGTGTTGGGAAAACTGCATATACACATGTGTAAGAACAAAACTGAATCTTTATTTTACATTATGCACATTACATTAATCAAACACCTAAATGGAAGAACTGAAACTATAAATCTCCTTTAAAAATAGGCAAAAAGTTTTTTAAACAGATATTGGTAATAATTTTTTGGATATCATACTAAATCTCAGGAAACTAAAGTAAAAGTAAAGAAGTGAACTGCATTAAACTAATGATCTTCTGCACAACAAGGAAACAATTTAAAAAACACAGACTATGAATTGGAAGAAAATATTTGAGAATCATATATCTGATAAAATATTCAATATAAGTCCACACAACTCAAAAGAAAAAAAATAAAAAGCCCAACTTAAAAATTGGGGAAAGGAACTAAATAGACATTTTTCCAAAAAAGACAAAATTGCTGACAGGTAAATGAAAAGGAGCTCAACATCACTAATTGCCAGGGAAATGCAAATTGAAACCACAGTGAGATACCACTTTAAACCCGTTAGTATAGCTGGTATCAAAGACAAAAGATGGCAAAAATTGACCGGAGAATAGAGAAGAAGGAACACCAGAGAATAGAGAAGAATCTTGCTGTTTCCCCTACTGGCACTGTACAGATAGGCACAAACTTTTGAGCTGACTGCTTTTTTCCTCCACAAGATTTAGTGCAGACCTTAATATAAAAAAATTTCAAAACACTGCCAGCCAACTAGTAGTGATTACTTTATTTACGGTTTTTGTATCTCTGTTCAATAATGACTAAAATACATATGAAAGAAGTTTAATATAAAGGTAGCATTGCGGTCTAAAACACATGATGATGATTTTTAATTTTTATATCTCATCTATTTTTAAGTGCATCTCTGAATAAAAATTTAGATCCTGGGGGCAGAGCAAGATGGCCGAATAGGAACAGCTCCAGTCTCCAACTCCCAGCGCGAGCGACACAGAAGACCGGTGATTTCTGCATTTTCAGCTGAGGTACTGGGGTCATCTCATTACGGAGTGCCGTACAATCGGTGCTGGTCAGTTGCTGCAGCCCAACCAGCCAGAGCTGAAGCAGGGCAAGGCATCGCCTCACCTGGGAAGCGCAAGGGGGAAGGGAATCCCTTTTCCTAGCCAGGGGAACTGATACACACAACACCTGGAAAATCGGGTAATTCCCACCCCAATACTGCACTTTAAGCAAACAGGCACATCAGGAGAATATATCCCACACCTGGCCGGGAGGGTCCCACGCCCATGGAGCCTCCCTCGTTGCTAGCACAGCAGTCTGCGATCTAACTGCAAGGCAGCAGCGAGGCTGGGGGAGGGGCGCCCGCCATTGCTGAGACTTAAGTAGGTAAACAAAGCCTCTGGGAAGCTCAAACTGGGTGGAGCTCACAGCAGCTCAAAGAAACCTGCCTGTCTCTGTAGTCTCCACCTCTGGGGACAGGGCACAGTTAACAACAACAACAACAAAAGCAGCAAAACCTTTGCAGACACAAATGACTCTGTCTGACAGCTTTGAAGAGAGCAGTGGATCTCCCAACACAGAGGTTGAGATCTGAGAACGGACAGACTGCCTGCTCAAGTGGGTCCCTGACCCCTGAGTAGCCTAACTGGGAGACATCCCCCACTAGGGGCAGTCTGACACCCCACACCTCACAGGGTGGAGTACACTCCTGAGAGGAAGCTTCCAAAGTAAGAATCAGACAGGTACACTCGCTGTTCAGCAATATTCTATCTTCTGCAACCTCTGCTGCTGATACCCAGGCAAACAGGGTCTGGGGTGGACCTCAAGCAATCTCCAACAGACCTACAGCTGACGGTTCTGACTATTAGAAGGAAAACTATCAAACAGGAAGGACACCCATACCAAAACCCCATCAGTACGTCACCATCATCAAAGACCAGAGGCAGATAAAACCACAAAGATGGGGAAAAAGCAGGGCAGAAAAGCTGGAAATTCAAAAAATAAGAGCGCATCTCCCCCTGCTAAGGAGCGCAGCCCATCGCCAGCAACGGATCAAAGCTGGTCAGAGAATGACTTTGACGAGACGAGAGAAGAAGGCTTCAGTCCGTCAAACTTCTCAGAGCTAAAGGAGGAATTATGTACCCAGCACAAAGAAACCAAAAATCTTGAAAAAAGAGTGGAAGAATTGACAGCTAGACTAATTAATGCAGAGAAGGTCATAAACGAAATGACAGAGATGAAAACCATGACACGAGAAATACATGACAAATGCACAAGCTTCAGTAACCGACTTGATCAACTGGAAGAAAGAGTATCAGTGATTGAGGATCAAATGAATGAAATGAAGCAAGAAGAGAAACCAAAAGAAAAAAGAAGAAAAAGAAATGAACAAAGCCTGCAAGAAGTATGGGATTATGTACAAAGACCAAATCTACGTCTGATTGGGGTGCCTGAAAGTGAGGGGGAAAATGGAACCAAGTTGGAAAACACTCTTCAGGATATCATCCAGGAGAACTTCCCCAACCTATTAGGGCAGGCCAACATTCAAATTCAGGAAATACAGAGAACACCACAAAGATACCCCTCGAGAAGAGGAACTCCAAGACACATAATTGCCAGATTCACCAAAGTTGAAATGAAGGAAAGAATCTTAAGGGCAGCCAGAGAGAAAGGTCGGGTTACCGACAAAGGGAAGCCCATCAGACTAACAGCAGATCTCTCGGCAGAAACTCTACAAGCCAGAAGAGAGTGGGGGCCAATATTCAACGTTCTTAAAGAAAAGAATTTTAAATGCAGAATTTCACATCCAGCCAAACTAAGTTTCCTAAGTGAAGGAGAAATAAAATCCTTTACAGATAAGCAAATGCTTAGAGATTTTGTCACCACCAGGCCTGCCTTACAAGAGACCCTGAAGGAAGCCCTACACATGGAAAGGAACAACCGGTACAAGCCATTGCAAAAACATGCCAAAATGTAAAGACCATCAAGGCTAGGAAGAAACTGCATCAACTAACGAGCAAAATAACCAGTTAATATCATAATGGCTGGATCAAGGTCACACATAACAATATTAACCTTAAAGGTAAATGGACTAAATGGTCCAATTAAAAGACACAGACTGGCAAACTGGATAAAGAGTCAAGACCCATCAGTCTGCTGTATTCAGGAGACCCATCTCACATGCAGAGACATACATAGGCTCAAAATAAAGGGATGGAGGAAGATCTACCAAGCAAATGGAGAACAAAAAAAAAGCAGGGGTTGCAATACTAGTCTCTGATAAAACAGACTTTAAACCATCAAAGATCAAAAGAGACAAAGAAGGCCATTACATAATGGTAAAGGGATCAATTCAACAGGAAGAGCTAACTATCCTAAATATATATGCACCCAATACAGGAGCACCCAGATTCATAAAGCAAGTCCTTAGAGACTTACAAAGAGACTTAGACTCCCATACACTAATAATGGGAGACTTCAACACTCCACTGTCAACATTAGACAGATCAACGAGAAAGAAAGTTAACAAGGATATCCAGGAATGGAACTCATCTCTGCACCAAGCGGACCTAATAGACATCTATAGAACTCTCCACCCCAAATCAACAGAATATACATTCTTCTCAGCACCACATCGCACTTATTCCAAAATTGACCACATAATTGGAAGTAAAGCACTCCTCAGCAAATGTACAAGAACAGAAATTATAACAAACTGTCTCTCAGACCACAGTGCAATCAAACTAGAACTCTGGACTAAGAAACTCAATCAAAACCACTCAACTACATGGAAACTGAACAACCTGCTCCTGAATGACTACTGGGTACATAACGAAATGAAGGCAGAAATAAAGATGTTCTTTGAAACCAATGAGAACAAAGATACAACATACCAGAATCTCTGGGACACATTTAAAGCAGTGTGTAGAGGGAAATTTATAGCACTAAATGCCCACAAGAGAAAGCAGAAAAGATCTAAAATTGACACTTTAACATCACAATTAAAAGAACTAGAGAGGCAACAGAAAACACATTCAAATCTACCAGAAGGCAAGAAATAACTAAGATCAGAGCAGAACTGAAGGAGATAGAGACACAAAAAACCCTCCAAAAAATCAATGAATCCAGGAGTTGGTTTTTTGAAAAGATCAACAAAATTGACAGACCACTAGCAAGACTAATAAAGAAGAAAAGAGAGAGGAATCAAATAGATGCAATAAAAAATGATAAAGGGGATGTCACCACTGATCCCACAGAAATACAAACTACCATCAGAGAATACTATCAACACCTCTACACAAATAAACTAGAAAATCGAGAAGAAATGGATAATTTCCTGGACACTTACACTCTTCCAAGACTAAACCAGGAAGAAGTTGAATCCCTGAATAGACCAATAGCAGGCTCTGAAATTGAGCCAATAATTAATAGCCTACCAACCAAAAAAACTCCAGGACCAGATGGATTCACAGCTGAATTCTACCAGAGGTACAAGGAGGAGCTGGTACCATTCCTTCTGAAACTATTCCAATCAATAGAAAAAGAGAGAATCCTCCCTAACTCATTTTATGAGGCCAACATCATCCTGATACCAAAGCCTGGCAGAGACACAACAAAAAAAGAGAATTTTAGACCAATATCCCTGATGAACATCGATGCAAAAATCCTCAATAAAATACTGGCAAATCGGATTCAGCAACACATCAAAAAGCTTATCCACTATGATCAAGTGGGCTTCATCCCTGGGATGCAAGGCTGGTTCAACATTCGCAAATCAATAAACGTAATCCAGCATATAAACAGAACCAAAGACAAGAACCACATGATTATCTCAATAGATGCAGAAAAGGCCTTTGACAAAATTCAACAGCCCTTCATGCTAAAAACGCTCAATAAATTCGGTATTGATGGAATGTACCTCAAAATAATAAGAGCTATTTATGACAAACCCACAGCTAATATCATACTGAATGGGCAAAAACTGGAAAAATTCCCTTTGAAAACCGGCACAAGACAGGGATGCCCTCTCTCACCACTCCTATTCAACATAGTGTTGGAAGTTCTGGCTAGGGCAATCAGGCAAGAGAAAGAAATCAAGGGTATTCAGTTAGGAAAAGAAGAAGTCAAATTGTCCCTGTTTGCAGATGACATGATTGTATATTTAGAAAACCCCATTGTCAGCCAGGCGCGGTGGCTCAAGCCTGTAATCCCAGCACTTTGGGAGGCTGAGACGGGCGGATCACGAGGTCAGGAGATCGAGACCATCCTGGCTAACATGGTGAAACCCCGTCTCTACTAAAAATACAAAAAACTAGCCGGGCGAGGTGGCGGGCGCCTGTAGTCCCAGCTACTCGGGAGGCTGAGGCAGGAGAATGGCGTAAACCCGGGAGGCGGAGCTTGCAGTGAGCTGAGATCCGGCCACTGCACTCCAGCCCAGGCGACAGAGCAAGACTCCGTCTCAAAAAAAAAAAAAAAGAAAACCCCATTGTCTCAGCCCAAAATCTCCTTAAGCTGATAGGCAACTTCAGCAAAGTCTCAGGATACAAAATTAATGTGCAAAACTCACAAGCATTCTTATACACCAGTAACAGACAAGCAGAGAGCCAAATCAGGAATGAACTTCCATTCACAATTGCTTCAAAGAGAATAAAATACCTAGGAATCCAACTTACAAGGGATGTCAAGGACCTCTTCAAGGAGAACTACAAACCACTGCTCAGTGAAATAAAAGAGGACACTAACAAATGGAAGAACATACCATGCTCATGGATAGGAAGAGTCAATATCGTGAAAATGGCCATACTGCCCAAGGTTATTTATAGATTCAATGCCATCCCCATCAAGCTACCAATGAGTTTCTTCACAGAATTGGAAAAAACTTCTTTCAAGTTCATATGGAACCAAAAAAGAGCCCGCATTGCCAAGACAATCCTAAGTCAAAAGGACAAAGCTGGAGGCGTCACGCTACCTGACTTCAAACTATACTACAAGGCTACAGTAACCAAAACAGCATGGTACTGGTACCAAAACAGAGATATAGACCAATGGAACAGAACAGAGTCCTCAGAAATAATACCACACATCTACAGCCATCTGATCTTTGACAAACCTGAGAGAAACAAGAAATGGGGAAAGGATTCCCTATTTAATAAATGGTGCTGGGAAAATTGGCTAGCCATAAGTAGAAAGCTGAAACTGGATCCTTTCCTTACTCCTTATACGAAGATTAATTCAAGGTGGATTAGAGACTTCAATGTTAGACCTAATACCATAAAAACCCTAGAAGAAAGCCTAGGTAATACCATTCAGGACATAGGCATGGGCAAGGACTTCATGTCTAAAACACCAAAAGCAACGGCAACAGAAGCCAAAATTGACACATGGGATCTAATTAAACTAAAGAGCTTCTGCACAGCAAAAGAAACTACCATCAGAGTGAACAGGCAACCTACAGAATGGGAGAAAATTTTTGCAATCTACTCATCCAACAAAGGGCTAATATCCAGAATCTACAAAGAACTCAAACAAATATACAAGAAAAAAACAAACAACCCCATCAAAACGTGGGCGAAGGATATGAACAGACATTTCTCAAAAGAAGACATTCATATAGCCAACAGACACATGAAAAAATGCTCATCATCACTCGCCATCAGAGAAATGCAAATCAAAACCACAATGAGATACCATCTCACACCAGTTAGAATGGCCATCATTAAAAAGTCAGGAAACAACAGGTGTTGGAGAGGATGTGGAGCAATAGGAACACTTTTACACTGTTGGTGGGATTGTAAACTAGTTCAACCGTTATGGAAAACAATATGGCAATTCCTCAAGGATCTAGAACTAGATGTACCATATGACCCAGCCATCCCATTACTGGGTATATACCCAAAGGATTATAAATCATGCTGCTATAAAGACACATGCACACGTATGTTTATTGCAGCACTATTCACAATAGCAAAGACTTGGAATCAACCCAAATGTCCATCTGTGACAGACTGGATTAAGAAAATGTGGCACATATACACCATGGAATACTATGCAGCCATAAAAAAGGATGAGTTTGCGTCCTTTGTAGGGACATGGATGCAGCTGGAAACCATCATTCTTAGCAAACTATCACAAGAAGAGAAAACCAAACACCGCATGTTCTCACTCATAGGTGGGAACTGAACAATGAGATCACTTGGACTCGGGAAGGGGAACATCACACACTGGGGCCTATCATGGGGAGGGGGGAGGGGGGAGGGATTGCATTGGGAGTTATACCTGATATAAATCATGAATTGATGGGTGCTGACGAGTTGATGGGTGCAGCACACCAACATGGCACACGTATACATATGTAACAAACCTGCACGTTATGCACATGTACCCTAGAACTTAAAGTATAATAAATGAAAAATAATAAATAAAAAAATTAAAAAAAATTTTTTGATCCTTTTGATATGAGGCTTTCCCTTAAGCATTACTGCTCTAATTCTTTTATGTAATTCACTGATGTACTTAATGCTCTTTGTTCCTGCAGCGCACTTCACAAGAGGTTCATGACTATTTTGTTTATTCTAATTAAAGAAGGATGTGCAGGAAAATCATGACCCACACCATGGGTGTCACAGAGTTGGCGTCCTCTCCACAATTGGGGTAATCTTGACCACACACTGCTTGTTTATATTCTTTAGCTCTCTAGTTCATTCGGTTCCCAATGTCTATAATTATTTTTGTAAATATTTTTTAAAAGGTACGCTTCAGTATCACAAATTATATTCATTTAATTTTATAGCAAATCAGGGATGAATCAAGTAAACATCAAAGTTTGTTTTTAACAAAGTATTTAAAATAACTATGCTTTGATTCACTGCTTTCATCTAAGAAAAGTGCCATGTACAAATACTGGTGACAGTTCATGCTTATTGATAAATGTTCCACCCAATTATGGCTTCAAAAAAAGAAATCATATGGCCTCTTTTAATTTGTTCTGCACTAGAATAGACTTATTTGTGTGCAAAACAAATTTTAAAATAGTGGGCTGGTAAGTGCCAGGTAAATTATCTTTTAAGAACTTGATTATAGACTTTTTCTCATGAAGACATTTTAGTAACATTGATATTATAAAAGTTTCTATTATTTTAATATTAGTGAAGAAATTAAAAACAGTAATCTGCAATGAATGCAGGCTAGGCTTCATTTTTCCAGGTTGATATTTACCTATTGACACAAGGATTTGTATTAATGTCCAGTAACGCATGTGACTCCTCATTTGTGTACAAGGACACAAAATGGCACGATAAAAACTTACCATATTTGCAGGAATCTTGATTTTGAAATGCATGCTGTAAATCATAAAGAATATGATCAGGACCTAAAGTGCTGTGACAGTGGAGAGAAAGGAAAGTAGCCATTATTCATAAAATTACTTTAGCACATAAATGCCTTTTAAGGCGTGAGACGAATCTGATTCTATGTATTTCATGTACACCTAAAAATGCACCTCACGCCAATAGAAGTTGTGAATAAATATTTGTCAATGGCACGATTAAATTTATGCATAAGGAACAATGCATTTGCATATGAAACTCTAATAATTTATCTAATACCAAAATAATTATCTCAAATCTTCTACCTTCATTTTCTGAAGCAATAGTAGGAAACGCAGAACAAGCAGTCTCCTATTTTGCACTTAGGTTTCACAGCTTGGAATTCTGAGAAATTAAGAGGTCTCTGTGTCTGTCCCTGTTTCTTTTTCAGAAAAGTACTGGGTTAGAAGTCAATTCAGGCTCTGTCACATGTACACCCTTAAACCAATCACTGTAGCTACAAAGGCTGACTGTGTAAGATAACATCTCCCACTTATATTTCCCAATAGAGTGAGGGTTCTGGAGGAAGGAAGAGCTTCCCAAGGATAATGGTATTAGTCCAGACATGACCCCTGGAAAAATTAGTGTGAACTAGGCATCTGCATCAATTTCTTCCTATTGGACAGATTAAAAGTTTTTATGTTTTAAGCATGAAGAGAAAGAACTGATATTTTTCCCATCTTTTACCCATCATTTGTGTAGAGAAAGCCAGAACAATGTTGATGTCTGAAGGGATCACACAGACAAGAATATACCCTTCATCTCTAGGACGAAGGTGAATTTTAGCTGCTGGCTTTCCCATTTCTATTCTCACTCCCATTTTGCATAACTATATCTAAAATACAGTCAATTTTCCTTTTTTTGTTTGTTTGTTTTTTTTGTTTGTTTTTGAGACGAGTCTCGCTCTGTCTCCCAGGCTGGAGTGAGTGGCGCCATCTTGGCTCACTGCAAGCTCCGCCCCCCAGGTTCCCACCATTCTCCTGCCTCAGCCTTCCTAGGAGCTGGGTCCACAGGTGCCGCCACCACGCCCCGCTAGTTTTTTGTATTTTTTTTAGTAGAGACGGGGTTTCACCGTGTTAGCCAGGAAGGTCTCGGCCTCCCAAAGTGCTGGGATTACAGGCTTGAGCCACCACGCCCGGCCTCCATATTTTTTTTCTTCAGGCTAAATGGAGTGATTCTCAGTGAGTTAGAAGGAGTGCCTCTTGTCCTGACTCCAGACCTATATCAGGGTCAGGCGAAAAACATTTGCAATGTCAAAACCTGCTCCAGTCCATTTTGGTATTTTTCCTTCTCATACACTATTGAAGGTTGTGCTTCTCTCCAAGGTTAGCTCTTACATTCTCCTTTTTCAAAAAGTCTTCTGAACCATGGGTATATGTCCCTCTTATGGGATCCATATCATTCATCGTGCTCTACATAACAGCATGCTTTGTTTACTAGTGTGAACCCAAAAGTATCTGAGACAGGTCTGAATCAATTTAGAAAGTGTATTTTGCCTAAGGAAGTCCTCATAACCTTTGCTTAAGGTGGTCGGGGCATAGCTTGCATTTATACATTTTGGGGAGGACATGAGACATAATAATATGTGTAAGATGTACATCGGTTTGGTCTAGAAAACTGGGACAACTTGAAGTGGGGGCTTCCAAGTCATAGGTAGATAAGACACAAAAAGGTTGCATTCTTTTGAAGTCTTTGATTAGCCTTTCATTGAACACACAATTTACATGTGAGAGGGCAGTCTAGAAATAGTCACTTATGCCTTAGTCTGGTTTAGGGAATCTGCATTTTTACAGAAACAATCTGGCAGAGGAAGCAGTCAGGTATGCATTTGTCTCAGGTGAGCAGAGGGATGACTGAGTCCTGTCTGCCCTTTGTCCTGCACCTGTGAAAATAAGCTATCAATTTACGTTGCCAGGGTGAAATTCAACCGAACTGTTTTAGGGTAAGAATCTTGAAGCCCATAAAGTATTCACCTGTGGGCAAATGGTGAAGGAAGTATGTACCTTTATTTTTTAATCTTTGTAGCTATCTTATTTAAGAATGAAATGGGAGGCAGGTTTGCTGATGCACTTCCCAGCTTGAATTTTCCCTTTGGCTTAGTGGTTTTGGGGTCCCAAACTTTATTTTCCTTTCACTCTAGATTGGAAACTCTTGAGAAGCAAGGTCTGTGTCTCATCAGGCCTGATGCAGAGCAATCACTCAATAAACTGTTCAAAGTCCAGCAATCCGTTTCTATAATGAAACTTTCCTGATTACTCCTGCCTCCTATTGTAATGCATGTTACAACCACAGAGTGAATGTTCTCCAATCTTTTGACTTTAGTATTTTGGCAGGATTAGACTTCAGTTCCTTCAGAATGACATCTAGCTTTATTGGTTTTAATCAGTTTCAGATTAATTGATTCTAGTAACTAGGGCACTGGTAAAAGGCATCTATGTGTGTAAGAGTTAAATTTGTTAGTTCCCGGCCGGGTGCGGTGGCTCACGCCTGTAATCCTTGCATTTTTGGAGGCCAAGGAGGGCAGATCACAAGGTCAGGAGTTCGAGCCAGCCTGGCCAATATGGCCAATATACCCCTATCTCTATGAAAAATACAAAAATTAGTTGGGCATGGTGGTGCATGCCTGTAGTCCCAGCTATTCAGGAGGCTGAGGCAGGAGAATCTCTTGAACCCACAAGGTGGAGTTTGTAGTGAGCCGAGATTCTGCCACTGCACTCCAGCCTGGGTGACAGAACGAGACTCCATCAAAAAAAAAAAAAAAAAAGTTAGTTAGAAAAATGGAAATATAATTTATATATCACTGGAAAGGCATAGCACAGGATTACATGAAATAAAACTCTCTCTCAAAAATATTTGCGTCCGGCCGGGCACGGTGGCTCAAGCCTGTAATCCTAGCACTTTGGGAGGCTGAGGCAGGCGGATCACGAGGTCAGGAGATCGAGACCATCCTGGCTAACACGGTGAAAACCCGTCTCTACTAAAAAGTACAAAAACTAGCCGGGCGAGGTGGTGGCGCCTGTAGTCCCAGCTACTCGGGAGGCTGAGGCAGGAGAATGGCGGGAACCCGGGAGGCGGAGCTTGCAGTGAGCTGAGATGGTGCCGCTCACTCCAGCCTGGGCCACAGAGCAAGACTCCATCTCAAAAAAAAAAAAAAAAAAAAAAAAAAAAAAAAAAAAAAAAAAAAAATTTGCGTCCATGATAAGATGCAAACATTTATATATAATATTTAGGTCCCTTTGCCATCCGAACACCAGAATTTTTCAAATACACCTGCTGTGTGTAATGTATGCTGAAGTTCTATCGGCCTAAACAAGCTAGCAATATTCCATTTCTGTACCTTTGCTTCCTCTTTCCTTGGTCCCAGTGACTCTCTAAAAGCTATTTATTCTCTTTTTAAATTATCATTTTTTAAAATTATACTTTAAGTTCTGTGGTACATGTACAAAAGGTGCAGGTTTGTTGCATAGGTATAAATGCACCTGGGGCTATTTATTCTTAAAGGCCTTTCTTCAACAGTGTGAAACCTTACTTAACCAATATAGACCATAGGTATCTCTTTTCCTAGTGACATCACAACAGTATTATTGTGAGGACTACCCATTCGGCATTTAGCCAGTAATTCTCTCATGAATTTTTTAAAAAACTGTCTGATAATGTTATTTTACTTTTTGTATGGATATTATTTCCTCCTCAATTGTACATGACCATAGAGATGTCCTTAAGCCATGACTGCACCACTGTACTCTTGCTTGCTTAGGAAAAAAAAAAAAGTCTGCATCTCCAAATGACTAACATACTTATGTACAAAACAGGCACTAAATAAATGATTGTTGAGTCATCAGAAAATGCATGTGACTGTACCTTGAACAACAGAAACCTAAAGAAATATCTCACATCGCGAACACTCTACCATCATGTTCAAAAGGCTTTTCATTTTTCTGCAGGAATTGGAGTGCATATTCTCTTTATTTATATAATGAATAGCTTATCTTCATTATATTGTGTAGAATTGACCTATTCGTGGTCAGGCCATCTGCATCTATGTATCTGAAGGAGCTAATTTATGAAAGTAACACCCTTTGGTTTTTAAAAAATCTTTATACTGACATATTCTTACCTATTTTCAATCTTTGTATTCTGTTCATTGGAATGTAGCCTCCCAACCTAGATTTTACCTAATTAGAACTAAGCATATCAATTAAAAAAAGAATTGATCACTTTGAAATATATGATAGACTGTCATAAATGTGATAAAGCCAGGGAGAGAGAGAGAAAATCTATACATAAAGCATTGTGTTTAATTTCATATAAAAATGAAAATGTAGTGTCAGTTTCTATAAATGAAGCCATTACCTGTAAAAAAAAACAAAAACAAAAACAAAAACTGAACCAACAGTCACTATATATTAAAGCTTTTATTAAATTGAAACCCTCTGGCTGCATTAAAAAATTTTGGAAAAATCTTCTTGAGTCTAAGAATTATTTGTTTTAGATGATCATATTGGTACAATTTTTTATTGGCACACAAGGAATCCAATTTCCAGGTTCATTACCCAAAACAACACAGAAATTTGAAACAAGAAAACATCTTAGTGCTTGAACTATAGATCAAACTATAATTCATATACCTCATTCCCTTGTGGATTATTACGATAAGAAGAAAGAAGAAGAAGAAAGGCAATTTTTCTGCCCATTTGATCGATGTTCCATTTGACCTCTGTAATGCCCTCTTGCCATAACCTTTTAAATACCATCTGCTCTTTTTGTGAAGAGTGTGATGGGAAGGAGTCACTTCCAGACAGCAATTGATTATAAGAACATTAATCAAGGGCATGGATTATCTGTAGCATGACACTGTGTGCTGTAGTTAAGCAATCTGGCCTTCAATGTGATTGGAAAGACTAATCCTTATGTGAAAGCCTAAAACGGACTTAGCATCACATGTTTAAGCAGAGCAGAGCAAATAATGCGTGAACATTTATTGGAATCTGTGATAAATTTCAGCAATTTTAAGGCTAATTTGTTTACCCAGTCTAATGGGATTAGATTGATTATAATATGTACTCCTAAAATGTTACACATATCTCATGCTTGTTCCAATCACAGAGCATGGAAAAGGCTAGGCATTCTTTGCTTAGAACTTGAAAAAATATGACATTCTCTAGTTAGCTTGCCTAAAACATATATGTGAATTTGACATTTATTTTCCCCATTAATTAATACAATCTACAATAGGCTTTAGCTCATAAGAAAAAAATTCTAAAAATATTCTGTGTATAAGGGGAAGAAACTTTTTACTTTAGTTATAGATAATACTTAAAAATAAGGATTTTTAACTTCCATATACCTTTCTAGATGTGTAAAATTTATTTTATAACAGTTTATATTACCATTTGGTGTTATACAGAAAGTCTGCATTAAATAGCAATGAGAAAGAATTACAAATAAATGATAAATGTGTGAACATGTGTATGAGTGTGTGTAGCAGGGTGAAGGGAGGAAGGGAAGGAGGAAAGAGACGGAGACAGAATGAGAGAGAGCCTGTGCGTGTGTTTATGTCCGAACACTAAGCATTTCTTTACTGCCTTATCATGCCTGTCCAGAGCAGAGAAGTTTGTTATTTACACTAAGAACTTCCAGGGCGAAAAAAATCAGATGATCACTGAAAGAGGGGAGGTAAGTTATCTCAGCAAAATAACAGGAAAAGAAATAGAAGAGTGTGCTTTTTTGAGAGATTGAGCATTTAAACAATGAGCGAAAAGAACATAACAACAGCAAAATCTAAAGAAAATGCTATGAAATTATAACAAAATTATTCTATTTATTTAAAGAATTTCAAAAAAGCATACGATTTGTCAGTGATTGTAGAATCAGAAGCCTCATACCAGCCTCAAATGCACAGATTCTTAACAAAATCATCACTGCCCGATCTAAACCTTACTCACGGAGCTAACAGTAGACCAGATGTTTTCATTTTAAAAAATCTAAGTTTCCTAGAATTTGAAACCAAACAAAAACTTTCTCCATGGTAATGCTCTTTATTTTCATCTAAATTACTACACACATATAGTTAAAATTCAAATAGTAGTAAAAGAGTAATGAATTATATCATGCATTGGTAAGAGTTGCAAGGAAAAAAACCAAAACTGGCTAACATAGGCAAAACAAAAATTTATGAGAAAGGTTTTAGGAAATTCACTGCATTGTTACAAAGGCTGGAAATTCACTGCGTTGTTACAAAAGCTGGTGAGCCAGATGAAAAGAAAAGAAATTCAGGAATCTAAGTATGACAGAAAAGGGAACAACAGACAAGGTCATGAAGCCAAAAAAGTCCGTTTAAAGACATCATCTCCTTCTAACACCAAGGACATTGCCCTTGGTAGGCAGAACTGCAACTACCAATGGAAGCTACTTTCATGGGCAAATCCTAATCCATGTTGAGCTTAATTCCCATGCATGCACTCTCAAAGCCAAAAGACAGGAAAAGAAGAAAGTATCCGGCCCCTCCACCTCAGTCCCGTGGCATACTCTGCCTCTTCTTTTCTTTTGAAAAAGGAATAGTTTTTGGAACTATTATTGGGCTATTTTATACTGTCTTATGTAACATCCTTATTTCTATCTGCTTTATTCTGGGGAAGATTTATTTGGCTTTGAATTATAGTGAGTTTTAAAAACTCATAGATACTTTATAATTTTTTTTAAAAAATTTTAATTATTTTGTTGTTCTCTTTCACCGGCCTTTTTACGGATCACTTTGTTCTTATTATCTTCTCTCCATCCTCTAATATGAGCAATGGATGATAGAGTCGTGCTTATCATCTTGTCAACTTTCTGTAGGTGATCGGCTAATGAGAAGGCCAATTTATTAAAGAATCCCCAAAATGTCAGTATATGCAGATCTTTTATGTAGATATATTCTTTTACTTCCAAGATGGATTGTACAATCTTCCACACTTGGAATTATGGCTGTGTCCGCTGGAATTCTAGGAGCAGGGCAAGGCTCGTTGGCTGGGTAACATTCTATTGTGTGAAAGGACAGGTTTTCAGCCTTCTTCCATGACCATCTACCTTTTTACATGCCTAGAAATTCATACTTTTGTTATTCAACGTCTCCCGAAATAAACTATTGTTCTGCCTGAAAGAGTAGTTAATATATTGTGCAGAAATGTACTCAGACTCCTGCTTCTAGATGTTTCCTCTCCATCTTTTGTAGTCTCTGGTGCCTGTATGCCCTGATTTTCTCAGGAATTCTTCAAGAGTATTTGGCTTCTTTCACACGGTTGTTTCATGCTGTAGATCCTTTAGGTTTCTGCTGACTACTGGCACAGCTAAGAAACTCCATAAAAGACTTGTATAATCTCTTTTTCACTGATATCCCTTTCCAATATATTTTTACCTTTGATGGTCAGTGAGTAGCCTTGCATAATTAAAATAGGTTGTTTAAAAAGATGACGTTCATACATGTGTGGGCAAGTTTAAAGGAAACATCAAGTGTTCCAGGGCTAGCAACAGCTGGAAAAGTTTATCACTCAAAAATAGTGCTGACTAGAATAATGGAGCTCAGAAGAGCCCACATCATAATTCCTGGAACACTTTGTCTCACAAGCCAAAATGAATATTGCAGGTGTGATTTATGTAAAGACTTTAGAATGAAGGAGAGTAACCTGGGTTACCCAGGTGGGTACAATCTAATGACATAGAGCCTTAATAGCTGATAAGTTTTCCTGGTCACAGTCAGAGGGAGAGGCAACTATGGAAGAATGTTCACAGAGGTGAAACACTGCAGGTTTTGGAGATGGAAAAGGGAGCCATGAGACTCTAGAAGCTAAAACAGGCAAGGAAATGCATTTTTTTATAGATCCTCCAGAAGAGAATGTAACGCTGTTGACGTCTTTATCCTGATGCAGTGAGGTAAGTGTCAGATATCTGATCTACAGGATTACATGCCAACATATGTGTGTCATTTAAAGTCACTATGCTTGTGGTTGGTTGTTACAGCAGCAAAAGAAAACTAATACAAGAACAGAATAAGCAAAGAAAAAGAGAAATTGCCAGAATCCAGAAGAACTACCTGTGTCTCTAATAGAGAACTTTCCAACAGAATCTGTGGCATTCACTGAACTTGGTAACTCACAGAGACATAATATGAATGAGGTTTGGGAAAAAATACCCAGCTTCAGTCGTCCCCAGTTCAATTTATTTAAGTCCCTCCAATTGCTAGAAAAAAAAACCAGAGAATCAAAAGGCAAAAGATGTAATTCACAAATCATAAAGAAAAGTGGAGTGTAGAGTGTAGATATGGACACATAAATGGAAAATATCTGGCACACATTTTGTGCTTTGTTTCTTTACTATTATTTTTAATGCACTCTCACAAAGCAGAAAAGATGAAGGTGTTCTCAGTATTACATTCAGTATTACAAACAGTACTTGTATCTTGAAACAAAGAAATTTATTAATCTATAATATGTTGTTATAATATCTAATAATTGTAGATATAATGCCTAATAATTATTAGATATTATTATATTGAATTAATAATAATTAGATATAATAATAATTGATATAGATATATTAATCTAATAACAATTGTTAGATTAATAATATCTAATAATATAATATCTACTGAACACTTTTGCTTGCCAGATATTCTTGCAAGTGCTTTCTATCTATCCATCTACTTAATGTTCAACATAGACTTTTTATTCCTCTTTTGTTGCTTTGTTTTTTTTTTTTTTTAGGAGAAGAAATTCAGACAAAGAAAGTAAAATAACTTGTGAGTAAGT
The DNA here is from genome assembly GCF_007565055.1 of Rhinopithecus roxellana. Classification (NCBI taxonomy): domain Eukaryota; kingdom Metazoa; phylum Chordata; class Mammalia; order Primates; family Cercopithecidae; genus Rhinopithecus; species Rhinopithecus roxellana. The sequence continues at coordinate 4,634,970 of NC_044549.1, read as the reverse complement.
GGCAGAGTCAAGATTTCAACCCAGGTAATCTGGTTCCAGAGTTCTCGCGTGTTGCAGTGTTTTACGATGAAATGCTACATCAATATTCTATATTAAATAAATTATATGTATTTTAATATTTTAAATACATAATATTATATGTATTTAATATATTTTAATATATATATAATTATATATATATTGTATAATTATAGAAAGTATTCCATGTTTCATAATAGAAAAGAAAAAGGAAATTAAAGGCCTTTTCTAAAGACAATAAATATTAGAGAAAAGTTTCTCTTAGCCTTCTTTGCCTTGACTATCATTTTCCCCTGTCTTTTAGCGTTTGCTTTGTGTGGGTGTATTTCTAATTACCAAAAGGTAATTATTTTACCTAAAGCTCTTAAGCAGAGAGAGTCAGCCAGGAATGTTTATTGACTTCCCCTGGGTATAAAGCACTGTACCAGAAACCAGGAGATTAGTGAACGACAAAAGTCCTCACAGATAAGTAAACAAACAATTACAAAGCAAAGTGATAAGTATAATGAGTACAGAGAGTTAGAAAAAGGACATTTTACTCATTTGCAAGCCTGGAATAGTCAAGGTAGACGTGCAGGAGATGGTGACCACAGGGCTGAGGGGCTTGATGACTTTCCCTGAGAAAGTGGCCAAGGCAAAGGGTTAGTGAAAGGTTTTTCCGGAAGGGAAAACAATATGTTAAAAGAGAAGGGGATCAAGGACACCACTATGTACCTAGAGACTAATAATAGTTCCACTTGATTACAGTGTGGAGACACTGAAATGGCATTCAGTGATTTCTGTAACCTCTCAAAGTCTGAACAAGGAGCCTGATATTTCCAGTAATAACCAATAGAAAGTCAGACCAAATCTAGAAAAGCATTATGTTGAGCAAGAGGTATATTCTGTCTCTATCTCTATTTCATGTGCTCTATTCAGTCTTTGTAACTTGACATTTCCTCTCTTCTCACTAACTAGCATTTGACCATCTATCAAAGAGAAACAGGTAACAGACAGCAGCGATAGCCGCCCTTTATTTTTAAGAACTTTTTTTATTGAGCTAAATTAGATTTTACATAAAGCATTCACGTCCCTCTATTCCATCCTCTTCTAGTGAGCTTTCTATGCCTGTTAACCTTTCTCTCTGTGCTGTTGTAGCATTAATGTCAATAATATCAAGTGACAATATCAAGCAATTTAATAATCGACATATAATGCAAAATTACATTTAGTTGCTCATTTTTGTTCTTTCAATGATTTTTTTCAGTCATTTACTTGCACTTGAACTTGTCTCACGAGCAGCGTTGTCAGCAGCTTGCTCTCTCTTTTGGTTTTTGCTTGAATTACTTTAACATCCTGGAGGCTTCTTCAGTGCTAAGATGGCTCTGCTCATGGTTGGCTTCGGGGGAAAGTCAGTAAGAACAGTCCATTTTTATTGCTTTTGGTGCCAAATGGCATCACACTTTTCAGTCTGACCATGCAGAGCCACTTTTCCTGAGCTGTGGGGATATTCTTGTTAGTTTGCATTATGCCAGGCAGCATATGATCCAGTCAGATTTAAAACATCCCTTGGCTAATGTGGAGATGTATATTCATCTATTTCCAAAGCACAACCACTATATTAGGGTGGGTGGGTCCAGCAGCTTTCCTCCCCACAAGTTTCCTAAATTCTAGCCCTGTTTATGGGTTATCGGTCCAGAGGGCCTTCACAAAGAAAGTGCAATCTACATTCAAATTGGTCCAATTATTTTACTGCAGGTAGGGGTAGATGGCCACTGTGGATCCTATGTAGGTTAGCCACTGTGATAACTCTCTAAGCTAGGTTTTGTCAACCACAGCACTGTCACTATTCTGGACTGGATAATTCTTTTTCGAGTGAGGCTGTTGTGTGCACTGTAGATCTTTCCTGGCCTCTACGCACTAGATGCCGGTAATATCATGCTAAAGAGAAATTATTCTTAAACACTGTTTTTGTAAAAAATGCACTGGGTGCTTGTTAAAAACAGCAATAAAGATGTGACTTGAGGATACTGCATTAGAGGCTAAGACTATTACAATATAGAAGAGAGACTGAACAAAATTTTGATTACTCTGAAGATAGCTGGAGATTTATAGCTAAGGACCAGAGTGAGGAGATTAGTAGGTAGAAACATACTAATAATCAATCAATTGATTAGATATCAAAGATAGTGGAATTTTTGTCAAAGAAACTTAACAGGAGTCTCGTGAAAGGCAGGACAAGACTTGGATATGAATGGTAGGGGATGAGGCCTTTGATCGGTCATCAAGGTGGGGGCAGGGAGGTGATTCACTAAGCTGACTCAGTAGGATCCTTTAACAACACCGAGTTAACAGGCCAGGCACATAGAACACCAAGGTCAAGTTCTAGTTGAAAAGAAAGCTCGGGGGAGCCTGACTGTTGGCTCAAGAAGGGAGTCTTTGTCAATCCACCCAACTGGAAGCGGTGACAATAACAAAATTTCCAGACATTGCCAAGTGTGTCCTGTGGGGGACAAAGTTACATGCCATTGAAAAAACTGTTCTTTATTTCTTTCTTTAGGCGAAACATGAACATGGACTTTCAAAATTATACAGAAAAAATAAAGGCAGCGGATGCCAGCTGTCTGACATGCCCCACTCTCATTTCATGGGAGAGGTTTTGGAGTCACAACGTTTTGTTGTTGTTGTTTTTGGTAATTTTATATTAAAAAGCAATATGGCTGGATAGTTGTCATTGATTATTTTGGTGAGTTTTACTTGCTTGCTCTTCTAATAGTGGCCAAAACTTAAGGGAATTTTAAAGGAGAAAAGAAAATGATAATTTAATTTATAAATTATGTGGTTAAAAACTACTTTCTTTCCAAGGAGACATTATACTTAAGCGCTTGATATCTCTCTGGTGGACCTGTTGAATAAATTCTCAGAAAGTACAATAAGAGGAAAAAATCTGATGTGATTGTTGAACTTTTCACATTTTAATTGCTTATGTGTGTTATTTATTTTAATGATTGATATACACGTGGCTGTGGTCTATTACATATGTTCAATTACATGCCATTGAAAACAACTGTTTTCTGTATATATTTTTCCTTTGTTCAGAGAATATTAAGACTTATCAATTCTAATAGGATAGGCACCACTTGCTATAACTTCTACAATTATTATTTCTAGAAAAGAAACATATCTTATAAAATACACTTTGATTAACATTGTAATTAGATATTGACTATACTGGAAAACATAAATCATATAAACAGATTTAAAAACAGGATAATTAGAGAAAAAATTTAAAAGCAGACGCATTGAGAAGTTATAACAAACTACAAATGTATTATCTATTCTTCAGTCTTCATTTAGCATCGCATATTCAATAAAATGCTCTGTAGTTTTCTTTGGCCTAAATGGCTGCTTTGGTTTTACGCTTTCACCAGGGTAAGCTTAAGATACATTAATTTGGAAAGCATGATTTACCTTGGTGTATAATACGTATTGCAATTTGGAGTTTTATCTGACAGTAACTTGCACTGCACAAAATCTTATTCCAGTTAATTATCATATATTTGGATGGAGAATGCAGAATCACTATAGATGTTAATTAAAAGATGAGTTAAGATAAAAACGAGAAGAAACAAAACTCATGATTTGACTTTACAAATGTCTTTCAAAATAACATTTTCAAGTATTAGGCAATTAATTGCACTGCAGATGGATGGCAAAATTGACTCAAAAAATCTATTTTTAAAATAAAATGCAAAATGGATTTTGAAATAGCCTATTTCTGAGCAAATGCTGTAACTGATTAAAATGAATTAAAATTGTATTACACGGGCAAGATTGTTCTCATTTTAAGGTATCTAGTCATCACGTTTGCATTTTAGTAAGGTTAATTTGATTTTCCATTAGATTTTTCCTACAATTTAATTTCCTATTTGGAAGTAATAACAAAAGTCCAGAATGAGTGTGGAATTATATTACTCAAGAGTTAAACAACGTACTTCCACCTACAGTGGCTGGATGGTAACAGAATCACTAGAAATTTCACTTTTAAAGCTGCCCAGGGGTAATAATTTATTTATATATCCTGGGCAATAATATAAAATAAGACATCATTGTATCTGCTTATAAAATTTGAAGTGGCAATTTGGTATTTCTGTCCTCCCATCTAGTACTACAGGAGTACATACAGGTAGCACAGAATGTTACCAGGTTGCTCGTTAAAATATATATTATTTTGAGAGGGAGAGCCACTGCATACGCAATGGAGAATGATAGTTCAATATTGATTTTTTTCTTTTAAGTTCTCATGAATGTATTCTAAAATCATGTTTATGTGTGGCTAACTTATGGCACTCCTTCTCTCAATAAGGAGCTTTGTGCAATTTGTATATATCTGCAATTACCCTGTCCTAAAATATGTTCAGTAGCTTTTAAATGACATAGATCGTCTAGGAAACCCCAATATTCCAAAGATGACAAAGATGTAACAACTCAGACACATACACAACAATGACTTTAACTAATGATCGTGTATATTTTGTTATTGTTTTCTAAATAATTCACTAGGATTGTCACATGTTTTGATTTTAGTCGAAACAGAACTAGTGACATTAACTTTGCCATATGTTACAGCCACATAGCTGGGCAGGATCACAGGTTGATTTGGATTCTTTATTTCTTATGATATAACCAATGTTAGGGAAAATCATGTTGCAAATATGACATTTTTCTAAGCTGACTTCTCAAAATCTTCTTAGAAAAAAAACTAGTTTGACTTTAGGAGTATTTGTTCAGTTAGTTCACCTACTATATCAATGCTTTCTTTTTAAAATTACATTTTTTTCATTTCCTTTTTGAATATAATTCTTTCCAGTGATTCAGAAACTGAAAAATACCAAACAAGGGACAATGTAAAAATCTTTCTCCTAGTGTCTTGTCCATCTTCCATTTGCCATACTTTGCCCTCAACATAATTACTGTTAGTGGTGTTTATGTGCTTTCTATAACATTTTAATATATGTAAATGCAAAAACTAATTCTTACTTTTCCAGTATTTTATTTTTACTTCTACCACTGTATCCTTGGGCTCTGCATTCATGGATCCAAACAACTGTGGATTAACAAATTTGGAAAATAAAAATGGATAATTACATCTCTACCGGACATAGGCACACTTTTTTTTAACCTTGTTATTATCCCCTAAACAATACAGTATAACAACAATTTACATATCATTGACAATTTATTAGGTGTTACAAGTATTCTAGAGATAATGTAAAACATATAGGAGGATTTGCCTAGTTATATGCAAATATCAAATCATTTTTTATAAGGGACTTGAGCATCTGGGAATTTTAGTGTCATGAGGATCCTGGAACCAAACTCTCAAAAATATCAAGGAACAACTATATAACATTATCTATACCTTTTTCCTTTATAATTTAATAATGTATTTTGGAGATGTTTAACAGCACATAAAAAATACCTCCTATGATTTTGTCATTATTTGGATATACAGAATTTATATATTTAGGTTGTTTCCAATCTTAGTGTATTACAAACAATGAACTAAATAAACTTGACAATATCTCATTTGGTATATGAATGTCATATGGATAAATTCCTATATACTTTTTAAAATTTTTTCTTTGAAAATATTAGATAAAGGTTTGGATAAATGTAAAGTTCATGATGATATTATTTTATTTCACTGAGGATATCTCTTCCATATTGTTTCACCTTCTTCTAACCCTAAATGTTGTGGACAAAAATATATAAGCCCCAATTGAATTAATTTACCTCCCTCAAAGAAACGTGATTTCTTTTTTTAGCCATATGGTCTTCCCCTTTAGTATGTAGATTTATTTCTAATTGTACTTATTTATTACTATCAAACATTTTTAAATTCTGTTCTACTCCACTGTTTTGGCTCAGGTCTTCATAGTCTCCAATTATACCTATGCTATATATGTTTTCTACCTTCTAAATCTATCGTTTATTCTCTTTTTTAACTCATGCTTTTTAAAATTTCCCTTTCCTTGAGCTTCTTTCTCAGTTTTGTACTCACTATGTGTACTACTGTGTTTTCTGCAGAATCTTTATCCCTGTGCTCCTTCCAAGTTTGTCTTCATTGCTTTGATGCTGCGGTTAATTTTTCCTGTTTGTTCTCAATTCCCTCTCTATTCCCATTCTGTCACCTCCATCTTTCATATCCTCCTGTCCCTGATTCTTTAAATGTCTGTGTTGTTGCCTTTTTGATCAAAGTGGTTTGCTTACTATTTGTGTTACCTCATGAGAAAATAATGAACAAAATTTGTATTTTATCTCCAGCAGTATTTTTTTCTGGACACCTTATCTGTTGGTTCGTTTGTATGTTCTTTATCTTCTTTTAGTTTCACTTATGTTTCTTTTAATTTTATTTAATTTCCTTTATTGTATTATTTTAACATGATATATGTTAAATATCCCTGGTCAAGCTATTTTTATTCATTTCCTTTATATAGGAAGTGTTCTAGTAATCTACTAGGCAGGGAAACTTTTATATATCAAAGACTCACTCTACCTCTGGTGCCATAGAGACCGACAGATTTTTGTGTCTCATTGCACAGATCCGTGTTCTGAGCAAAATCACTCTCAGAAGAGCTTCCTCTGTCATTTCCACTCACCCCAGTTCTCATATTTGTTTTTGAAGAAAGAAATGTACATTTAGAAAATATATTTTTTCTGCTATTTTCTGTAATAATGCCCCCCCTCCAGTCCCTGCTGCTATTATGTACACCTCTCTGTGTTCTCTTATATAGCTTTTGCCAAATAACATATATTTTTGTGGGATTTTTCACATAACTTGGAATCTCGAGATTAATCTGTTTCCTATTTCATGAAAGGAAACTGACTTTGTAAGTTCTTTCTCTTATTATGATTATTGTTGTTTCTGTTTTAAAGAAACTTCATAAAAAGAGGGAAAATACTGGCATACATAGCCACGTTTATGCTTGAAATCCGACCTAAATTCATATTCTAAATTTTCTCTTATTCTCAGACCTGTAATTTCCTCTTTCCAACATTACATGTCCTCACTTTAAATGGATATTTTCACAGGCTACTTCATAAAAGAAACTCAAACCACCATCACACTGGATACACACAGATTCTAGTTATTATAACTGGAATCAATATTCCTAGATCTAAGTTTTCACAATCATCATTTAAGAACAATAACTACTATCCGCACAACCTTCTTGCATCAAAAATATTACCAATTTTTTTCTGTATTGTGTGTATTCAACCTTTTCCTTTCTATTGCAGCCTTTCAATTAGCATTAATTGTTTTCTATCCAGCTATCATGCAGCTTTTCTTGCCCTTCAGAACCAAATTCCAAGGGAATATTCTACATATTCTCGCTTTCTCTCACTCCAGTCTGGCTTCCACTCAAAGTACCTAGATCTCATCACTGATCCATCTCTCTCTCTCTTTCTCCGTGTGTGTGTGTGTGTGTGTGTGTGTGTGTGTGTGTATACACACATACAGTCATGTGTTACTTAACAGAAGTAGATTCTGAACAATGAGTCCTCAGGTCATGTTGTCATTGTGTAAAATTCACAGTGTATTTACACAACTCTAAATAGTATAACATGCTATACATCTAGGTTATATGGTATAGCCTATTGCTCATAGGCTACAAATTTGTACAGCATGTAATTGCACCGAATGCTGTAGGCAATTGTAACACAGTGGCAAGGATTTGTATATCTAAACATGTGTATCTAAACCTAAGCATAGAAAAGGTACAGTGAAAATAAGTTGCAATAGACTAAAAAAATGATACACCCAGATTCAGCACTTACCATGAATGGAGCCTTCAGGACTGAAAGTTGCTCTGGGTAAGTCAGTAAGTGAGTGGTGAGTGACTGTGAAGGCCTAGGTCATTACCATATACCACTGCAGACCATATAAACACTGCACACTTAGGCTACCCTAGGTGTATTTTTTAAATTTATTTCTTACATGATAAATTCATCTTAGCTGCCACTTTTTTATTTTAGAAATGTTCTTTTTTTAACTTTTTGAAATATAATATCATGATTTCAAACACAAACACAATGTACAGCTGTGCAAAAATATTATCTTTCACTATATCTTTATTCCACAAGCTTTTTTCTACTTTTACAATCATTACAGTTTTTTGAAGATATTTTGTTGTTAAAAACCAAAACGTAAACCCACACAGCAGCCTAGGCCTACACGAAATCAGGATCGTCAGTATCACTGTCCTTCACCTCCACATCTTGTCCCACGGGAAGGTTTTCAGGAGCAGTAAGACCCATGGAGCTATCACCTCTTATAATAACAATACCTTCTTCAGGAATACCTCCCAAAGACCTGCCCAAAGCTCATTTACAGGTAACTTTGCTTCTGTACGTAGAAGTACACTGTAAACTAACTATAAAAAGTACAATAAATACATAAACCAGTTAGATAATAGTTTATTACAATTATCAAGGATTGTGTACTGTACCCAATTATATGTGCTAGACTTTTAAATGACTGACAGCACATTAGGTTGTTTACACCAGCCTCATCACAAACATGAATAATGTGTTGCACTACAAATTTATGACAGCTATGATATCAGAAGGTGACAGGAACTCTTCCACTCCATTAAAATCCCTTGATACCACTAGCATATATGTCATTCATTACTCAAGGAAATGTCCCTTATATAGCACATGACTGTATATATACAATCTCTCTGTGTGTATATATATGTGTATATATACATATGTGTATATATATGTATATGTGTACATATATACATATATATACATATGTATATGTATGTGTATATATACATATGTATATGTATGTGTATATATACACAGAGAGAGAGAGAGAGTAAGTGAGAGAGAAAAAGTTAGGGCTAGTAAGCACAAAGTTTTGAGGATAGGCCAGTAGCCATGGAACTTTTGAGAAAAGATTAATGCTGCAGTTTTCAGGCAGAATTTCTTCTTCCTCAGGAAAACCTCAGTGTTTGCCTTCAAGTGGGTCTTTTAACTGATTTGTTGAGGTTCATCCACATGATTGAGAACAATTTCCTTTATTAAGAGTCAGCTAATGGGGTATTAATGACATCTACAAAATACCTTCACAGCAACAACTACATTAGTGTTTCATTAAATAAGAAGGTACTAGTCTGGCCACATTTGCACATAAAACTACCACACCACCAAAAAAACTTTTGATTGTATCTTAATCCATTTTGACTGCTATCATGATATACCATAAGTTGGGGAGCTCACAAACTACAGATATTTATTTCTCAAAGTTCTAAAGGCTAGGCGGTCTTCAGATCAAGTGCTGACAGATTTTGTGTCTGGGAAAGGTTCCCATTCCGATTCATTGAATGATGCTTTCTCACTGTGTCCTCCCATGGTGGAAGGAATAGGTGAGCTACTTTAGGCCTATTTTATAGAGGTACTAATCCAATTCATGAAGGCTCTACCCTCATGTCCTAATTACCTCTCAGTAGGCCCTACTTCTTAATACCATCAAATTGGGGTTTAGAATTTCAAATTATGAATTTTAGGCAGACACAAAGATTAAGATATATAAGATTGCTTTGTTAATAACTCAATATCTCTATATTTCTTAATTCAGTTAGGATTTTTCCACATTTTTCTTGCATAATCTCAAAGCATTATTCAATTCTGTTCATCACTCTTTCTTTCCAGCAATGTTCTTTCATTTTGTTTTTATGAAACGATAGTACCCTCTTTGTTGTTATTTTGGTTTTGTCTAGGGTTGTTTGTTGTTTGTGAAGCTATTTTGCTTTAGTGTCTTATCTCTCTATTGTATTTGCTCAATTTATTATTTTCCACCAATTTTTTTTTTTCCTTTTGAGATGCAGTTTCGCTCTTGGTGCCCAGGCTGGAGTGCAATGGCATGATCTCGGCTCACCGCAACCTCTGCCTCCTGGGTTCAAGCCATTCTCCTGCCTCAGCTTCCGGAGTAGCTGGGATTACAGGCGTGTACCACCACAGCCGGCTAATTTTGTATTTTTAGTAGAGATGGGGTTTCAGCTTGTGGGTCAGGCTGGTCTCAAACTCCTGACCTCAGGTGATCCTCCCACCTCAGCTTCCCAAAGTGCTGAGATTATAGGTGTGAGCCACCCCACCCAGTCCATCAATTATTTTTAAAGTAAAGTTTCCCAAGATCAGGTACTAGACATTCATCTACTTTCTTTTCCCTTTTGATTAGATCTTACCTTCATCCATATTGTATAGTATCATCTTTATACAAATTACTCACTTATTTATATACACGGGCCAAACATTTTCTTTCGATTCCATGTGTATATCTATGTTAACATTTTAAAAGTGCCTAAAGCTTAATGTGTATAAAACACAATTTGTATTTTCCTGACTGTTCTTTGCTTGCCTAACACCTTTTCCCCTCAAAAGTTATCAAATATACAAATCTTGGAACATTCCATTTCTTTCAACTGCCAAAGAAATTCTAGCACCAAATTTTATTCATTTTATTTCCTACAATATGCCTCAAGTTTATCACCTCCTCGGCATTTCTCCAAATAGCATTCAAGTCCAAACTATATCACCTCTCCTATGCACTACTGCTGTTTCCTTTTCACTAATTCCCAGGTCAACCATCACCATCTCTAATCTTCTCTGCAATCAGAAGTGGTGCTTACATATGCAATCAGATGACACCACTTACCTGTGAAAACACAATCCTTGTAGGACAAAGAGTAGCATAGTTTAAAATTTCCTAAATTGGGTCCTACTTAACTGAGTCTTGAGTCCAAAAGAATCACAGGACCCAATAATGGTGTAGGCAACTCAGTCCTAGGCAGAAGGACTGAGAATCAGGAGAAGTGATGAGATAAGTTCTGAATCCAAAGGCCCAAGAAACAGGAGCTTCGGTGTCCAAAGGAAGGAGAAAAGGGATGTGTCCTAGCCAAGAAGAGAGAAAAAAAATCTACCCCTCCCTCTCCTTTTTTGTTCTATTCAGTTTTCCACACATTTTGAATAATGTCTGCCCACATTGGTAGTGGTGGTGGAAGAAAAAACTTTTTTACTCAGTCTACTGATTAAGATACTAATCCCTTCTGGAAATATCCTCACAAACATAACAGAAATAATGTTTTATTGTTGATGTATAAATTGAAGGGGTGCAAATGTGGTCTTGTTACATGGATATATTGGATAGTCATAAGTCTGGGCTTTTAGTGTAACCATCACCTGAATAATGTACATTGTACCCATTAAGTCATTTCTCATTGCTCCCACCCTTCCAAGTCATCAAGACTATTATTCCACACTACATTCATGTTTACACATTATTTAGCCCCAACTTATATGTGGTATTTGACTTGCTGTTTCTGAGCTGTTCCATTTACGATAATGGCCTCCAGTTCTATCCATGTTGCTGCAAAAGACATGATTTAATTTCTTAAAAATGACTGTATAGTATTCAATTGTGTATGTACATATGTTACATGCATCTATATTACATGTATAACAAATTTATATATAACTATATATGTAAAATATTATATATATCAAATCATATAGTTTGATTCCATATATTTGCTATCATGAATAGATATCTGCACTCATATATTTATCACAGTAATAAGGTCTCATCAGTTTTCTGGGTACCCCTGAACCCATTCAAGTTAACGTGTAAGTTTAACCACCACATTCATTTTATTGACTCATAGAAAAATGTGTTTCATGAGGTACAACTTGCTAATATGAGTATTTCTAAGGTCAAAATTGAGGAATTAAAGAGGTTTTTTGTGCTAAAATAAGAGCATCAAACTCGTTCACATTTGTTTTCACTACATAATGCTGTCAGAGCTGTCCTTACCTCCTTCTGTCAAGCAAAATGAGAATATATCCTTAGCATCCAAGAGTGTTACAATGACTTGCCAAATCATCTCAGAAGCTTCAGAACTTACGTTTCAGGATAAAACACTCTAATATAATTTATGTAGGGAAACAAAAAACAAAAAAAGTGAAGTATTATCTAAATAGTTTGTATTAGGAAATATAATTTTATAGGCAAAAATAGAATTTGGCACCTAAATTGTAAACTTCCTAATTTACTCTTTGTATTGCTCCATCTTACCTAAATGCAAGGTGTTATTCTTTGCACTAAGCATTTTGTGTATGTTCATTACATTAAACTTTTTATATTTCTTTTATTTTTTAATTGTTGTGGTTACATAGTAAGTGTATATTTTACGGGGTACTTGAGATGTTTTGACCCAGATATGAAATGTGAAATAAGTGCCTCATGGAAAATGGGGTATGCATCCCCTCAAGTATTTATTCTTTGAGTTACAAATAACCCAGTTACACTCTAAGTTATTTTGAAATGTACAGTTATTGACTTTGGTCACTCTATTATGCTAGCAAATAGTAGGTATAATTCATTCTTTCTAACTTACATGAACAAAACAATTGTGACAATATTAATTTGATGGAGAATTAAAATAATTGGTTATTTTTGTGTTTATGCAATTTCATGTATGAAGAAGATCATAAATGTTTAAGAGTATAGCTAAAAAGTATGGTGGGTCTGACTGGTGTTTGTATTATGAACTAACTTTCAACTAAGACAGATACTTCTGGGCTCCACACTTTAAGGATCAAAGATTTCTCAGTGTAATAATTACAGCTAGACATAATGGTAATTCAACCTTACATAGATTGTTCCTCAGTTAAAGTTAGGCATTTTGGGAAGCTGAATTAGCTCATTCTGGTCATTAGAGACCATTTAGAAAATCACTTCTTTTTTGCAATAATGGAAAAGTGTAAATGAAATAAGTCCATTATATTCACGTAGCACCTGATGTAACTGGAAAGTGTGGCAGAAGCGTGCTAAAAGGAATGTTGGTTCCCCTGAGAAATCAAGAGCTAGAAACACTAATGAATCAGATTAGATTGTGGATCGTCGGTATCGGTTGGATTAAAGATTTTCTTTAAATCAAAAAACAAGTCACTATGCTCTGCTAGCACCCATTTAACCAAGCAAACAAAAAATAATCCCTAATTGTAGAAGAAACAGAAACATAGAAAAAGCACTAAGTCAAAGCATATATTTGTTCTTAACAAGCTATAGAACTATTAGTACATAAAAGTGCCTATGCTTTAATGTTTGCATACACAGTAAAAGATAATAGGCCACAGAAGTGAAAGAAAAAGTGCTTTAAATGTTAAGCTTCGAATACTTTTCTGTAGGAATAATTAAAATTTTACATCATTAGAATACACGAGGTTGGGTTTATGTCTTATTTAGAAAGATATCAAAGCCTTAAAATATTTGAAAGTAGTCAAACGTAGTTTTGAATTATTTGTCAATCATCAGATTAGAGTTTTTCAGAATCACCCAGCTATAGATAAGCATTTTTCTCAACATACTGGAAAAATCTAGTATATATATATTACATGTATATATACATATATATTTAATTTTATAAAAATCAGACTGTCTTCAGAATTCAGGTCGATAAATTAACTGATTATCATCTTTGACACATTATCTCTATAACAAAATGTTATTTTCTCATATTTTTCTGCACAATTGTTCTACATTCTGTAGATTTTGCATAATGTCACTTATTCAAATAAATTGATTCCGAGTTCCAAAAGTGGATTAGGTATTTCTATGATAGTGTCTAATTTCAATCTTCACTTTGTCTTTTGAGCTTATTGTAATTTATAATCATACATACATGGTATATGCTCAATAATTACCTAAATGAGTGAAAGACCAGAAAGAATGGAAAGGTCGAAATAGTATTCAATAGCTGACTGAAAGTGGTGCATTTGAAACGGACATTCTCTTGTCAGAATTTATATGTAGCTATTCAGCAATGCTCTCTTGAAAGCAAGACAGTAGCATTATGTAGATTTTAAGACTTCACTATTTTCATATGTCTTCTAATTGGTTTTTAAAAAATTATTAAATCACAGGACAATGAATACTTTTACATTATCATAATTGATCATTTTGATGTATACTTTCTCCATATATGTTTCTTTATATTGGAATGTATAATGGAGTGATTAATGGAGTACATTAATGTACATTAATGTTATTTTCAAATTTCTTTATAATTTAACTACACTTTTTAGTTGTAATTGAATATGCTCCTTCACAATGCCTTTTCTTTTATGAGGAGACATCAAATTTTATTCAAACAATTATGTGCTATTAAGAAAACAATGAATTAGCAGGGAAATTGTGGCATCAGTAAAATTTAAATTCTTCATGTAATAAACAATAAGTTTTCTTCCATGACATTGAAATTTAACATTTATTAGAGAATTATCATTTATCGTTAAAATAGATTTCAGTTATACTCTTTTATTAATGTTATAATAATGATTAAATTTTAGCTATCGTTCTACTGCAAAATAAACAATATTTATGAAAATATGAAGATAGAAGTCTCAGCATAAGTTTTTAAAAATAGTTTCTCATAAACAATATGTGAAAGTAATTTTTGCATGAAATGTAAAATAGGCAAAAAGATGCCTATATGTTTTAAAATATGTTATGTTTTGTGTTCCACACAATTTTATTGTTATTACTCAGTTAAAGGCACCCTTGACTAATTCAGCTGTTTATTCTGTGGCCTTTAATATCTGTTTTAACTAAACTAGACACTACATTTATCTCGGTGGTCTTCTTTACATATGAGGCTCAGAGGTAGGGCTGTAGGTGTATGTTTATTATAAATAGATAGTAATAAGAGGAGTTACAATAAGCATTAATATTAAATAAAAACAAATTATATCATGCCAGGCTCAAGGTACACCACCAGCCCCTTTCGATCAGCTGAAGATATTGAGACTGTTTGAATCCTATTTGTAGAAGCACGACTTCAGAAGTCCTGCTCTGTCACAGCCTAGTCCATTTTTGTCACCATCAGATGGCCCATCATCAAAAGATGATTGTATCTGTGCTTTGCTCATATTTATTCTTCTGACCTCATTTTCCATTCCCCTTCTACATTTTTAAATATTTTTCTATGCCACTAAAAACTTACACCCAATTATCAATAGCCACTCTATATATTTAAATATTAAAAAAACTTCTTTTTACCTTCGTGCTTCCAACTGACACTTGCCGTCTCTTGCCATGTCTTGTGAACACTTTCTTCTACAGCCCTTTCAGGTAATGGCCATTAACAGAAATGCACACACACACACACACACACACCTCTCACACAGCTCAGACATTCAAGGGGACGGAATAGCACTTATTATTACTTCAGTGCTGAATTTTTCACTTGTACTCTCAAAAATTCAAATTCATACCCTTTGATATAAATCTTGCCTATCTTTCCCATTAATGACTCAGCATTTAGCTCTCTCTTTCTCTCTCTCTCACTCTTTGACTTTCCTAGCGAATCTCAGCCCTTACTATAATTAAATGTTTATGGACTTCTTGGCTACAGCTGAAAAGCTGAATATTGCTAAAAAAAAAAAAAAAAAAAAAAAAAAATAGTGACATAAATATACTGAATGGATTTTCTTAAATATTAAGGCAAACTTCAAAAGGTGTTCAAAACTTCTAAGCAATCTCTTTTTAGTCCTGTCATAATATCAGTTTTTTTCTAATACAATTTCAAATCTCCTCTTCTTTCTCCAACATTTCCTAAAGACTCTTCATGCTTTGATGATGACTTTACCAAATATTTCATGTATAAAAATAACTGCTACTAAAGAAAAAAATCTGTCCTTTATCAATTTTACCATCTCACCTACATATGCACTTAAATACCCTGTACTTCCCATTGAAATAATAAAGGAATTTTAATTGGCCACTCTGCCACTGAAGCCCTGGTGCCAAGAAGTTTTGCCTTCTCAAAGATGTAGCTATTACACTTTTGTTTATCTCTCCTGCTTCTTCAGTTCCTGCCATTTACTGAGTCATTCCATCAGAATAAAACCAGGTTTAATGTATCAAATCATTTTTTAAAAAATCTCCCATCGCCTTGTTTTACCAGCTACTGCATCATTCTCCTTCATTAATTACTAGCCAGCAATACTTCTTCAAATATGGTTTGTACATCCATGTCTGCCATTTTCACCTCTGAAGACTCCAAGACATTTATGTTTCTACTGCAGTAAAATAGTTTGCATCGACATCTATTTTGTCTTCATCTTACCAAATTCTCAACAGCATTTAGCCCTCTTTCCTACTTGAAACGCTTTCTACTTTAGATTTCTATGGCATCATAGTTTTTCTTCTACATCACCACTGCTTCTTCTCAATCTCCTTTCTTGGATTCTCTTTCTATATCAGACTTTTAAAAGTGACAATGTTCTGAATCATTTCCCCTCACTAGGCGCTACTAGTCAATCACACGATTTTGATAACATATATATATGAGTAAATCTTAAATTTGTATTTTTCAACAAGGCACTTTTCTCTGAACACCAAAGCTACCTTCTTGATAAATCTGCTTTGATTTGTAATGATACTTTCAACTCAACATGGCCAAAATTGAACAATTAAGATGGTTTTCCAACCATCTCAATCCCTCCTTAACCATTACATAGCAATGGCATACATTTCCTGACAACTTTTCTCCACACCCAACATTAACCCCATCAGCCATTCCTGTTTTCTCAACATATAAATTTCTATCACAAATCCACCCACTTCTTACCATGTCTGTTATTAGTCTAAGCCACCTTATCTTTCACTCAAAAACCTGCAACAAGCTTGAAATTGATCATTTTGCTTCTAATCCTTCCCCCATCAGTCTGTTCTCCCCAAAGCACCCAGCGTATGCTTTCAAAAGATCAAGTAGAATATTCTACCTCTCTTGATTAAAGCCTTTCCAACCACTTTCCATTATGCTTCATAAAATCAACAAGCTTTATCACAGCCTTCCACATGGCCTAACTTGATCTGCCTGTACTTCTGCTCTCCTCCTCAGTAACTGTGTTCTAGTCACACTTGTCTTTACTTCATCTCAGGGCATTCACGTTTGTTGCTTCTTCTACTTGGAATGACCTTCTCTCAGATGTTCTCCTGGCTGTTCTCCTCAAATGTACCATCTTCACAGAGGCCATCCCTACTGAGTTAACTAAAATGCTGCCTCCCATGTTCCCCTGCCTGTCCAGTCATTCACTTAATCAAAACCACCTTCACACTCACTCACTGCCATGAAATCTTCATAACAAATTTCAGTATTCTAAATTGTCTTAATTATGCATTGACTTGGTATTTACTGACTGTCTTCTCCTTACAGAACATAATTTATGTTGGACATGGACTTTTCACAGTTACTGCATTTTTCCCAGTGTGCCCAGATCAGTGCCTGTCATATGGTAGACAATGAATGTTTGTGTAATGGTTAACTGACTCTTTTAACATGACCACATATAATCTGTTTTTCCTGATTGTGTCATCATCATCATCACCATCATTACTCTCATTACTATTTTTTTATTTTAAAAAAGACACATTTATTCGGCATCATGATCAGACTACTACATTTGGCAATCAGCAGCATAGATGCAAAAAAAAAAAAACCATTAAAACCCTTTGTTGGAATACTTTAGACTTTCCACAGAATGAGAACTAAAATAACCTTTTATATAATTAGTCACAAATATAATCCTCGAGTATTTTCCCCCATAAACATGAATATTTGTCTAAAACATGTCTTCTTTGTAGCAGCTAGCTGCCTCCACTATGCTTGGCTGAGTTCACAAATCTGTTGTAACCTGTAGCTTCCCTATCACTTCTCTGGTTCTCCTCTCCTGCTAAGCTTTGTTTCATCTTTGTTTCCTGGCAGTAATTAAAATTTTCTGCTACTTCCATAGCTACTGCTGCTACTGGAACCATCATAGCCACCTTGGTTTCATGATTTGGCAAAGTATTGGCCTTCACCAAAATAGGGGTCAGAGATTCTGTCTCCAAAATTTCCTTCTTTCATGAGTCCAAAATTTGAAGACTGATTGTTGTAATTGCCAAATTCATTGTAGCTTCCACCACCTCTGAAATTGCTTCCACTAACACCACCAAAGCTTCCTCTGCCTCCATTGTTATAGCTGTCACAGCTGACGCTCCTGCCATAACTGCTGCCCTGGTTTCCATAACCCTGTCCACCACTTCCACAGCCTCTGCTTCCTCCAGACTCACCAGGGCTGCCTCCTCCTTAACCACAATCATTACCAAATCCATTATAGCCATCCCCACTGCCACCATATTCACTGCTACCACGGCTGCCACCAAAGCCACTATGACCACTAAAGTTTCCTCCATGACCAAAGTTGTCATTCCCACCAAAACCACCTCCGTGACCACCACCAAAGTTTCCAGAACCACTTTGACCTCTTTGGCTGGATGAAGCACTACCCATCTCTTTCTTTGACAGGGCTTTCCTAACTTCACAGTTGTGGCCAGTCACAGTATGGTATCTCTGGATGACAGTCTTATCCACTGAATCACGGTCACCAATGGTTACAAAGTCAAAGCTCCTTTTCTTGCCACTGCCTCTGTCCATCACCATTTCAGTCACTTCAATTCTTCCATACTGTTCAAAATAATCTCTTAGGTAATGTTCTTCAGTGTCTTCTGTAATGCCACCAGCAAATATCTTTTTCGCAGTTAAGTGGCCACGTGGTTTTTGAGAATCTTCTCTTGAGACAGCTCTCTTTGGTTCCACAACTCTTCCATCCACCTTGTGTGGCTTTCATTCATGGGTGCATCCACCTCCTCCACAGTGGCATATGTGAGAAACCCACAGTCCCTGGAGCACTTGGTGTTTGCAGTTCTCATTACCACACAGTCCCTGAGTGTTCCCCATTGCTCAAAACGGCTCCTCCCACTCCAATCGGTTGTTTTAAAGCTGAACCTTCTAGTGAAGAGTTTCTGTAGCTGTTTTGACTCTGACTGACTTAGCCATGATTTCAGGGAAGACAGACTTTTACGATGTTTCCTTGGCAGCACCCACGGGCAGCATTACTATTATTTAAACTCTAGTTTTCCATAGAAAAAAAAATGTGCATTCAGGTATTGATTAGCCAAGCCATTGTGTTAGAACTCAACACAACATAGGTAAATAATATGGTTTCTGTCCTCATAGAATTTATAGCCTGGAGGACGACATAGGAATTAAGGAGAAAATTATAGGAGAATCTTTTTATTTTATGAATAGATATAGCAGATATTCATTGGAGGCCTAATATATGTGCCAGGCATTAGTCTAGGCACTAAGAATACAGTGGCCAATAAAATAGTTCTTGTATGTAACTCAAATCTTATGGTGGCAATATGTGATATATAATAATAGTAATAATAATATAATATAAACTTGAAAAGTTTATATATTCATTCATTTATCAATCTCTCATAAATTGTGATACTATAGGTCAGTTAACTTATCCATCTCTGGATGAACTAGTAATCTCAATTTTGGCCCCACAAAACTGAGAATAATGTCCTGCTATGTGATAGCACATAAAGCTGCTGGCACCAGACTGGCTTCTAGCTAGTTTCTTTCATCTTCTAACTGCTGCAGCCGTTTCTCTGAAGTCATACAATTTTATGACCAAGAAAAACATTTTTTATCATAAGTCATTTTTTACTATGAACACTTTGTAAATTATTTGGACTCACTAGACATCTAGCAGACCACTAAGGAAATATATAGTGGCACAAGAATGTTTTGAGATGGACAGTATGAGCATATTATCTGTTTTGTTAGGGCACAGTGTATAATGATGAATAGCCTAAGTAGGTCTGCACAATATGATGCTAGTGGGAATTACACAGTCGGGACCCAATGTAATGCGCGTGAAATGTGCAAAGTGGGGAGAAGATTGCATGAGAACTAGAGAAGACAGAAAAGTAATTCTAGAAGGTAAAAATGTCCTTTTTCACTTTTTCTTTACTGCATCCCTTGTCTCATATTTTTAAAGAAAGGAGTATACATTCAATAAAGGAAGGAGGGAAAGAAGGAAGAAAGAAAGGAAGGGAGGAAAGAGAAGGGAAAATGGATAAGTGAGAGGTGACGAAAATCTTTAGGAAAATCATAATGCTGAGTTGTAATAATGACACAGTTTTTTGGGGGGGTTGTTATTTTGTAGTATTATCTAGAGACAATAGACATAGATAATTATAATGTTAAGTGGCAATTTTATTGTTGTAGGTAATTTTGTTAAAAATATCTATCTGTGATGTATCAGAGTGTGTATTCACATTGAGATAATTAAAAAAAAAAACTACAGGCCATTGTAGGTAGTTCGTAGAACACATGGGTAAAATTGCTATATAACTTTTCTAATGTTTTTCACTTCATGTTCCCTAGACTCTACTCCATAAGGGCACTTATTAATATATTACACACGATAAATTATAATAATGTAAGGTAAATATTTAGCAGTCACACCAACCAGGAAGCAATGCTGGCACTCCAGTTGTTTGTTTACAAGTGAGGTTGAGAGGTTTCTTACCCTAACAGCCCTTTCAGAATTTCTATCCAATTTTCTGATTGTGAAACGCTAGGCTAAAAAGTGAAACATTTTTAATCAACTTAAAATTAGAGCTACAAGGAAAAATGCTTTCGCATTTCAATTTAGTTCATCAAATAACAAAGTAGCGGGTGCGAGAGGTAGGATAGGAGATTTTCCATCCACTTCTCACCATGTAAGGCACAAACCAATTAATGATCATGGTGTTTCAAAATCAGTACTTTAAAAAAAATTAAATTTCCCTTCGATTCAATAGGACATAGAATAAGAAAAAAGGTAAACAAAAGACACTTTGACTGAGTCCAGAGAAATGACAAGAGAAGGATGTTACAAATATTATATGGGGTAGAAGTATTGGATATTAAAGTTGTTTGAATTAGAACTTCAGATGTAGCAATGATTTTTAATACTAGATGCACATTGTAATCACTAGGGAAGCTTTAAAAAATACCAAAATGTGGACCCTGCCTCAGATCAATTAGATCAATTTAATCATGGACATGTGGATAGTAAGCTTCAATATTTTTAAGACCCATTCTCTCCTGCCATGGTGATAAAATTTGCTCAGGGCTGAGAATCACTGAAATATATAGTTAAAAAGTGATTTGTACTGCACATTAGGGGAATAAAAATGTCCATTCCAATTGCTTTTAGCTTTACTCATTTTTATTTTAATTGAATATAAATATATAATTGAATTAACTATAATTCAGATTTGTTCTAATTCAGCCCAAACTTACTTTTAATATTTGCTCTAGTTCAGCCCAAACTGATATTTAATAGTCTCCCAACTTATGTTGAAAGAGTGTTTTGCTGGGTGTAGAGGATGCATAGCAGTTAATCTAGAAAGTATAGTTTATGAAGATGCTTTGGAGCCCTTCCTCTTTAAGCTGAAGAGGTAAAAACGGAGAAATCAAGACAAAAGTATTATTTTATAATTACCATTTGTTTAGTAACATTGATTAAGGGCCAAAGTAGACAATAAAGACAGAAAACCATCCCATCTATTTAGTATATGTGCATCTTCAAAAGTGAAAAGCAGCTGAATCGGGCAGCTGTATTAACACATATGCATCTAGTGTTGCTAACGGCAGAAGAATAGATGTGATTCAAAGCAGTTCTGGATGAGATTTAGAATTTTCAAATATTAATAGCTTGGTTCCACTTCTATTCTATCACCTTGCAAACGTTGCCAAACAAAAGGACTCTGAACAATGCCAGCCTTTATGTTTATGATTAGAATTGTTCTCTCTTGGGAGTAGAAAATATAATGCAGTCACTCTTCAGGGCCCAGATGCTTTGCAGATCCAGGCATCCAGACCACCTGTTTTCACATACTCATACACACTTTAGTTTGTCATTCATGAATGCCCTATGCACATATTTGGCAGTTTGCTTGCCCACTCTTTGGCAGTTTTCCAAAGACATGTGAGTACATGAGCTTTACAATTTCTATGTGCAATGGTTTCCAAATTCATTTGAGGTATTCACTGTCTTTGTAAACATTATAGGAGCAATGTAATCATGGCAAATTGCCTATGTCAGAATAATTCTAGCAAAAATTTGTAAATCCAAGGATATTAAATAGGTTCACATATAATTTTTTATAAATACCTTACATCAACTTCTTATCTACAAGACCAAAAGAAATTAAATGACTCGCCGATATAATGTTCATGTTTTCCTTAATTCTTAGAATCATGAAGTATGGAGAACTTGGAGAGAATTAATTTTGTGTAGGTTTTAATTACTGGTTAGATTCTTTACTTCCTCAGGTACCATTAGGAACACACTAAAAAAAAAAAGTGAACCATAGCAACCTTTAAATAATTAACCTGTTTTTTCATTATTAGAGCTGTGACTAAATATGTCCAGATATTCTTAATGAAATCTTTTTATTTCAAGAATATATATCTTAGAGCATATGCTACTTTTATGTGAAAAAATCACATCCATATGTAATATGTAAAGTCCATTTAAAATAGAAGACCTATTGGGACTAATATATTTTTGCCAAAAATCTTTTATTTTGTAATATAATGGCATCTTAAGTATTAACAAATGTTAGACATAAAACAAGGTATTGCAGTTAAAGTAAGTAGTTTGGTGAAAGATGCACAGTTAAATAAGTCATGAATCCTAAAATAATTTGGTAAAATCACAAGGCACTCAACTCTGTCTTTCCCCAGGTGGTTTAGGGAGCAAACTATCAAGAGAATGTTTTACGTCCCGATAATTCTAAAATTACAGCATGCAAAGCACTGGCCAAATAAATAGTGTATACAAAGACCAACAAGAGGAAGATACCGTCCCAAAAGTTAAGTGCTTCCATTCTATTGTGGAAATACGTGTGTACTCATGTGTTCTCATGCACATGCATACACACACACACATACATTTTACATTCATGATGACAACATGAAAGCAAGTATATTTTCAAAAACCTATTCTCCTCATTGCAAGTGTTAACAAAATGTTAGAAATAAAACAAGGCATTGCAGTTAAAGTAAGTAGTTTGATGAAAGAGACACAGTTAAATAAGTCATGAATCCTAAAATCATTTGGTAAAACCACAAGGCACTCAACTCTGAGCAGGTCGATATACAACTTGTATTAAAGGTAACTGGCTCTTTTATTTTAGAAAACAACTTAGTGCATCTTTTTACTTTAGTAAAGTGTGCTCTCTTTTGCCCATCTCCCTACTGGGAATAGGATGGGCATGTTTTTCACATACCCCCACAATGCAATGCTTAAATAATGAATGAACTCGATGTTTCATTTTTTCCGTGACTGGTATAAAACACAAGGCTTTAAGGGTGAATGAGAGAGAGAATTAGAGTCGGGAGGGAGGATCTGTGGAGAGTGAATCAGACTCTCCACTACTTGGCAGTATATTGGGCTCAAGGAGGTACAGAGCAAGTGCAAAATGTATGATGACAGAGACGACTAAGGAACTCTTAAGAATGGCCATGTCTCCTATTTACTTTTGAGTCATTGGCTGTGCTTTTCTGAGATATTTCTCTATCTTAAACGTTAAGGGACGCATGTTAAATACAGTAATCATGCCTCTCTCGTGTTTTGCAAAATTGTAGAAATAGCACCTGGCATGTGCTGAAGTAGTGAAGAGAGCAAACATAGCACCTGGCATGTGCTGAAGTAGTGAAGAGAGCAAACAGCAGCTGCAGGATCTCAGAAGGATGGATAAGGCCTCGGTGACAGTGGAGAAGAAAGTTGTGGTACATTCAGAACAGCAGCAGATATGAGCTATTTCCTAAAATACCAAGATGAATTTACACTCGAATTGGGGCTGCTGAGGGCTGGCAACACATGAAATGAGCTCCATGTGAGCTAACACATGGAGAGGAGGTAGCAGAACCACATTCCAAAATTCCAGAGAAGGCACCATGCTTCTTAAAATATGCAGAATGAGGACTTAAATTTTTTTAATGGGAGGGGTTGTTGACATGTGGGATATTAAAATGTATGTTCCCTGATAAGGTATGTAATAAAAGTACAAAGTGCACTAAGGCAGCAGGAAGAACACAGATGTTTTCGAAGCAGCTAGATCAGCAGTTATATCCTACTTTCATTTATAAGCCATTTGGTATTGCAGAAGCAAATGACCCTCTCTGGGACATGCTTCTCACCCATTAAATAAGATTAATAAGGCTAACTTCATTGGATAGATGTGTACAACAAATGCATGTAAAGCACCTGGCATAGCATAGACACTAAATAAATCTCAGTCCTCTTCCTAATTGTCCTATCCATCCTACTCTCCAATAAGAAAGTTAGGAGACAGAAGTACTGCTTCCAATTAGAAGTAAAAAAAGTTTTTTTGTAAAAAAAGGTAGGCTTTGCATTGGGCCTTGAAAAATATGTGTGTAAATGTACTTTCTTATATGGATTTATTGAGAAAATATAGTATAATTACAAAAGAATTGAATATTATATATGAGGACGTCCTTCAATGCAGTAAGTGTTCATAGAAGAGACAGCTGGAATAGAGATATAAAATGTGTGGGAGGCAGGGTTTTGGTCTTCATAATCTTTGCCCACTGATATCACGCCTTGAATATATTAGCTTCTACAGCAAGAAAGAGAAAGGCAGGGCTCACGCCTGTAATCCCAGCACTTTGGGAGGCCGAGATGGGCGAGGTCAATAGATCGAGACCATCCTGGCCAACATGGTGAAACCCCATCTCTGCAAAAAGTACAAAAATTAGCTGGGCGTGTTGGTGCGCTCCTGAAGTCCCAGCTACTTGGGAGGCTGAGGCAGGAGAATGGCGTGAACCCGGGAGGCAAAGGTTACAGTGAGCCGAGATCGCTCCACTGCACTCCAGCCTGGGAACGGAGGGAGACACCGTCAAAAAAAAAAAAAAAAAAAAAAAAAAAAAAAAAAAAAAAAAAAGAAAGAAAGAAAGAAAAAGAAAAGAAAGAGAAAGACAGAAGTTACTCAGAGCTGCAATGTGAGAGGGACTTTATCTACTATTACTGGCTATGAAGAAGAGGGCTATGAAGTTGGAAGAGGACTATGAGCCAAAAAACATGTGACATCTAGAAGCTAGAAATGTCCCTCAGCTTCCAGCCAGCCAGAAATTCAGTACCTCAGTCCTGCATCTACAAGGAACTAATTTTTTCCATAGTCTTTAGAAATAAATGAAGCTTGTTGCAATCTTGAGTTTAGTCTGCTTAGACCAGTACAGAACTTCTGCCATATACAAACGTAATGAACTGCTTTCGTAAGCAAAGAAGTTTGTGACAGTTCATTAAGGTCATTAAGACAACAATAGAAAACTAACACCAGAATTGAATGGCTGTTTCCCAGAGCTGGTAGAAGTGAGAGAATCATGATGTCGCACTACAGTGCCCTTTGGTCTCCACTCCCCTTACAAATATTTATTTAGAAACACTCAGGTAATATTTTATGAGGGCATCTAGGGAAGAATAAAGCAAATTCAAATGACAATTGCTCGTTCAACAGTTGGGGTAACAATATGGTATTCATTAAATGGCATAGGGTAAGACCACAAAATATCTCAGGTATAACATGACATACTAAACACAGAAGTCAAGAAGCTGATATCGTACAGAAAAAAACTAAGAACCTAGCAGGATTCATTAAGGAAATCTCCCTACAAAATTATAAGTTTGAATTTATTTGTTTTCCTCAGTAGAAACTGGCCTCTCTGTTTTGATAATAAAGGGGAAAATTGTTTGGTTTGTACTAAAAATTCCACAGAACTTTTACTATCATATTGCCCTGGCATTCTCAGTGATACACATACTATCAGCAGAGTAAACCGACATATTTAATTTTTAAAATCAAATACTTATAATTATTATATAAGATCAGTGAGATCTTGGGAAATATTACATCTTGATAAGTGTTCATTGGTTTTCTAAAAATAAAACTTTCCTAGCCAATTCTCTGCTATTATTTGTATTAATGTGTTTCTAACTATTCTAAAATAATTTGAGGATGAGTTATGAGATTTAATCCTGTAAGTCAAAAATGTGAGCTAATAAGTAAAAACCCTAACAATTTATAGTCACTAGAGGGGCTTTAATTCATTTCTTCCCTTTAGTATACGTCAATTTGTGACACAAAACCATTGGATAGGGTTCATTTGAATTGTTGAAATCAAAGATGGGCAAAAGGTCAAATACATGTATCTTCTCCAATGTACATTTTTCAGGTTAATTAGACATACTTCTCTTTCTTTTTAATTTTTCTTTTTAACATTAGGTAACAAATGGCCACTAAATTTTCCTGTATCTTCCAGAATAATAACCAGACTCTAACATTATGAGAATGATCATAGAGACAGGACATGGTGCAAGCTGTAGCAAGAACACAGTGGGTGATGGTGGAATTAGCGTAGTAAAATTTCATTCTTTAACTACTTTGTCTAGTTGCCAGAGATTGCTTTCCTCTCTGAGTTCTCTAACACATTTCTATGTTATTCTCATCCCTCTTTACGTTTACATATGATTGTAAACATTGCCTAAAGAAGGACGTTTGATAAATGTGTTCCTGTACTCCCTTTTCTTTCCTTCCCGTCCAGTTCACGTGCGACCCTTTCACTCCTGCTACCATTTCATTGGCTTGTGATTTTGCTTCTGCATTGTAAAATAAAACAAAATAAAATAAAATAAATAATACCTCTTTCAGGTTTCAATCACATGGTCTCAGATTCTATTATTTGTCAAAGTTAACTTTCTAAAATTCAAATCTATGATGTTATTACTGAAAACAAAACAACCTCATTTCATTTCAAATTAAACTCTAACAGCACAGTATACAAAGATAATTGTAATCGTTATATTTTCTGTCTCTTTGGTCTAATTTCCAATTAGCTTCTAAATCCATGTCCTTTTAGATGCAGTCACATCAAATAAGACCTTTTCTCTAAGATCTGGAACAAGACAAGGATGCCCTCTTTCACCACTTTTATTCAACATAATACTAGAAGTCCTGGCCAGTGCAATTAAGTAAGATCAATAAATAAAGGGCATCCAAATTGGAAAATAAAAGTCAAAATAACCTTGTTTTCAGATTACATGACCTTAGACTTATGAAAACCTCCATCAAAAAAAATCTGTTAGAACTGCAAGATGGAAAAATAACATACAAGAATTAGTAATATTTATAAATACCAATAGTGAACAATCTGAAAATGAAACAAAGAAAGCAACCCCATTTACAATAGATGCAAGGAACATAAAACACCTAGGAATCAGTTTAACCCCAAAATGAAGTATCTATGCAACAATGACTATGAAACATCAATTGATTCGCATTCAGTTGATGAAAGAAATGGAAGAGAACACCAAAAAAAATGCAAAGCTCTTCCATGCTCATAAGTTGAAATAATTAATTTTTTTTTTTTTGAGGCGGAGTCTTGCTGTGTCGCCCAGGCTGGAGTGCAGTGGCCGGATCTGAGCTCACTGCAAGCTCCGCCCCCCGGGTTCCCGCCATTCTCCTGCCTCAGCCTCCCGAGTAGCTGGGACCACAGGCGCCCACCACCTCGCCCGGCTAGTTTTTTTTTTTGTATTTTTAGTAGAGACGGGGTTTCACCGTGTTAGCCAGGATGGTCTCGATCTCCTGACCTCAGGATTCGCCCGTCTCGGCCTCCCAAAGTGCTGGGATTACAGGCTTGAGCCACCGCGCCCGGCCTAATTAATGTTGTTAAAATGACAGTACTACCCAGCGCAGTGTGTAGATTCAATGCAATCCCTATAAAAGTACCAACGGCATTCTTCACAGAGATCTGAAAAAAATTCTAAAATTGATATAGAACCAAAAAAGACCCAGAAGAGCCAAAGCTGTCCTGAGCAAAAAGAACGAAGCTGGAGGTGTCACACTACCTGACTTTAACATTTATTACAAAGCAAAAATAACAAAATCAGCATGATACTGACATAAAAACAGACACATAGGTCAATTAAACTGAACAGAGAACCCAGAAATAAACCCTCACATTTACAGCCTACTCATTTTCAACAAAGGCAACAAGAATACAAATTGGAAAAAGTACAGTCTCTTTGATAAACAGTGCTGGAAAAATGGAATAACTATATGCAAAATAATAAAACTAGACCTCTGTCTCTCACCAGACACAAAAATCTGAACAAAATAGATTAAAGACTTTTATCTAAGGCCTGACTCTATGAAACGACTATAAGAAAACATTGGGGAAATGCTCCCGGATATTGGTCTGTGCAAAGATTTGTTGATGTAAGTCCTCAGAAACGCAGGCAATCAAAGCAAAAATAGACCAATTACATCAAGTTAAGAAACTTCTGCACAGGAAAGGAAACAATCAAGAGAGTGAAGAGACAACCCATGAATGGGAAACATTATTTTCAATCTTCCCATCTGAAAGGGGATTGAGAATTAAACTATATCAGGAGCTCAAAACACTCAAGAGCAAAAAATAAATAAAAACAATGGGCAAAATTTCTGAATAGATATTTCTCAAAAGAAGGCACAGAAATGTCCAAAAGGTATGTGAAAGAAAAGCACAACATCACTAATCCTCAGAAAAGCACAAATCAAAACCACAATTAGATGTTATCTTCTTCCCAGTTAAAATAGATTTTATATTTACAAACAGACATGTAATAACAGATGCTGGTGAGGCTGCGAAGGAGGAACCCTCCTATACTGCTGGTGGGAATATAAAGTAATTATGGCCACCATGAATAAAAACACTGAGGTTCTTAACAAATGAAAAATAGAACTACCATATGATCCAGCAATCTCAAGGATGGGTATATATCCAAAAGACAGCAAATCAGTATATCATATCACAGAGGTAGATACACTTCCATGTTTATTGCAGCACTATTCAAAACAGGCATAATACAGAATCAACCTAGGTGTCTATCACCAGATGAATGGATGAAGAAAATGTGGAATATATACACAATGAAATATTATTCAGCCATAAAAAGAATAAAATCCTGTCATTTGAAACAACAAGAATGGAACTGGATGTCATTAAGTATAATAAGCTGTGAACAGAAAGACAGATATTATATGTTTGCAGTCGTAGGTGGGAGCTGAAAGTGTGGATCTCATGAAGATAGAGTGTAGACTGGTGGTTTCCACAGTCTAGAAAGGCTAGCAGACAGAAGGAAGAAAAGAAGTTGATTACCCAGTAAAATTATACAGTTTAATTAGTAGGGAGACAATATCTTACAATAATTGACTGTACATTTCTCAGTAGCTAGAAAAGAGTAATTTGAATGATTCTACCAGAAAGAAAATGCAAATTTAGTGAACCCAGTCTAATAGGATGGCCAAATTTCTAGGAATTTCATACAATCCTCTGGAATATATATTGAGATTGAGTCTCTCTCTATCGCCCAGGATGGAGTGCAGTGGCACCATCTCAGCTCACTGCAACCTCCGCCTCCTGGGTTCAAGCGATTCTCCTGCCTCAGCCTCCTGAGTTGTTGGGATTTTAGGCACACGCTACCACGCCAGGCTAATTTTTGTATTTTTAGTAGAGACGGCCAAGCTGGTCTTGAACTCCAGACCTCAGGTGATCCGCCCGCCTCGGCCTCCCAAAGTGCTGGGATTACAGGCATGAGCCACCGCACCCGGCCTGGAACATATATTAATAAGACATCCATACAAATGAACTCAAACTGATTTAACATTACTTATTATTTGACAATGCTTCTCATATCATTTAATATGTTAAATAAACCCAATTAGTTTAATCTCTCTTTTTAATATATATGAAGAGACACCCTTTTGAAATGTTTTAAAGGCCTATCTGGAAAATGTCAAAGTTCATTCCAGGACAAGAAAAAGACTAAATTTAGCATTTGATTTAGGGACATTTGTAAAAAAAAAAAAAAAAAGAAAAAGAAAAAGAAAACAAACAAACAGAACAATCGAGTGTTTAAAACACATGATCAAAATAGGATTGCAGGTCATTGTGAAACAATGATCGTTTATTTAACTAGAGTGATAATTAAAAAGGCTTCAAGGGCAAATGCAGAAAGTTACATAGTTTTAAAATAATATCACTCTTTTAATGGAAAAGACTCAGTTTTCTTAGGTGATCAAAAGCTTAAAAAAGACATTAAACACAAGAATTTATTTTAGTAAAACACAGAATCTTTGTTTGCTTTGCCAATTACCTAAATGATTTTTTAAAATTACAATCTTCTGTCAAGAGTTGTAGACTATTTCTCACAATATTCTTGTTGTTTCAGCCCAGTGAATCAAATTCTAGTTTTGCATCAGTGTACTTCTGATATTAATGTTTATCAAAAAAACATTAAAAATACACAATCTGCTTGATTTATGATGGGGTTATATCTCATAAGCCCATCATTGTTTGAAATATATTATAAGTCAAAAAGGCATTTAATGCTGGCAACACAGCAGACCGTCTCTGACTTATGATGCTTCAACTTATGATTTTTCTATTCTATGATGGTGTGAAAATGATATGCATTCAGCAAGAGCTGTTATCTTATTATAAGTCAAAAGCAGCTCCTCGACTTATAATGGGATTGTGTCTCAGTAAACCTATCATAAACTCAGAAAACTATTCAAACCATTGTAAATTGAGAACCATCTGTAATTTCCTTGTAATTCCTTGTTTTATGTGCGATCAATCTTAGCCAGCTTGATTGCACATAAAATTCCTTTGCAAGCGTCATCTTCCATGAACTTATAGATTTTTTATGGTTATGGTATTTAGTCCTACACTATTTCTCTTCTCATTTTGGAACAAGTGATTACTCTATTTTAGAACAAAACTATTTATTTTTTATCCTTGATAAATAAAATGAAATATGCTCATATTTTACACTTTCTTACCAGCAGCATATCTTACCCTCTTTGTATATTTATATGTAGATTTGTCTCCCTTATTATTTCTAGTAATTTTAGTAACATACATTAATAAGAATTTGTAACCCTTAAGTGATCTTAATTCTCAGTGAACAATAGGAAGTAAGCAATGATGAACTGTTTGTTACACCAGCAATCTGGCAAATCTTTGAATCAATTCTAGAAGCATCTGCTGCTTTCTCACAGTACAATTGCCAATGTGACACAGAACATGTTTACTAACAGTCCCAAATATCTTTAGTTTCTCTGTAATAAGAAATAATAAGAGGCAAAAAAGTGTCTCTGTCTTCTTAGGTGTTGGTGAGTGTGTGTGTGTGTGTGTGTGGGTGGGTGGGTGTGCCCATGCCTACATGCTATTTTGTTCTTGTTTTGGTTTGTTAGTTTTGCTATGCCTTAGAATTATTTTTTTGTATAGATTTTTCTCAGCCTCAGCTTTGTATTCTTGATAAAAATAAAATTAAAACATTCTGGAAGAGAGATGACAGGTTTCAAATAGAAATTTCATTTTACTTATATCTACTTTAATTATTTGTTTTTATTAGGTTTGGGTTACTCGTGAAGATGAGACATTAAACAGCTAGCGACCATCTTAAATTATTTTTGTTGACAATTTTTTTAATATAGAGATAACATAAGCTTATTTTGCCAATAAACCTAAGGAAAATTCATGCATCTGCATTGTTTTTAATGTTGACAACCCTGAAATATGTTAGTTTTAGTCAAACCAACAATATTCTTCTTAACCAAACATTACTTAAATCACAAAAACTTGAAAAGCATTTGGGTTGGTACTTATTAATCTGAAAAAAAATTTTATATAAGCACTTAGTCTTCTTTAAACAAATAAGACTACTTTTATAATTTAATATTTCTAATATAAGGTGAAAATGTTTACAGATACATATAATATATACAGACATACATAAGCATACTGACAGAAATAGATCATATAACCTTTTATTCAAAAGTTTTAGTCATCATCCAGGTACAGCAATACTGTACTCAGTGCTGAATACTGCACTCAGCGTGAATGTTTCTTTTGCCTTATGGTCAGAGACTGGTTACTCCTGTTTAGTTTTGTTGTGTTGAAGATTTAGTCACAGATCTATCGGTTTGTTTGTTTTGTTTCCAAGAAAGAGTTTTGCAACATAGCAAAGATCATGACAACAAAGAAGAGGTGGACGGAGTTAGCAGGGTATATAGTCAGCAGGGATATGAGAAAAGGGGTTTCAGTTAACTGGAAGATCCTTATGTGAGAAGTAGGATTGAATAGAGAAACTAGAGAGGACAATATTTTTAATTGTATATATTTTATTCATTGATATAGTTGTGGATATAATACCAGGGCATTCTTTGGTGCCCAGAATTTGTCCTTTCTCATTTTTCCCCCACTTCCATTTTACTTGATTTTGTATGTTTTTAACTTTTAAGTTCAAAGGTACATGTGCATGTTTGTTACATAGATAAACTTGTGTCATGCGGGTTTGTTGTACAGATTATTTCATCACCCAGGTATTAAGCCTAGTACACATTAGTTATTTTTCCTTATCCTCTTCCTCCTTCCACTCTCCACCCTCTGATAGACCCCAGTGTTCGTTGTTTCTCTCTATGTGTTCACATGTTCTCATCATTTAGCTCCCACTCATAAGTGAGAACATGTGGTATTTGGTTTTCTGTTCCTCTTTTAGTTTGCTAAGGATAATGGCCTCCAGCTTCATCCATTTCTCTGCAAAAGACATAATTTTGTTCTTTTTTTACGGCTGCATAGTATTCCATGGTGTATATGTACCACATTTTCTTTATCCAGCCTACTATTGATCAGCATTTAGGTTGATTCCATTTCTTTGCTATTGTTGTGAATAGTTCTGCAGTGAACATACATCGGCATGCATCTTTATAACAGAATGATTTATATTTCTTTAGGTATATAACCAGTAATGGGATTTCCAGGTCTAATGACCAAGGCAATCATAAGCAAAAAGAACAAAGCTGAAGACATCATAGTATCCAACTTCAAACTATACTACAGGGCCACAGTAACCAAAACAGCATGGCACTGGTACAAAAACAGACAGATAGACCAGTGGAACACAACAGAGAACCCAGAAATAAAACTGCACACCTACAACTGACCATTGACAAGCCTAACAAAAGCAAGCAACAGGGAAAGGATTTCCTATTCAATAAATGGTGCTGTGATAACTGAATAGCCACATAAAGAAGTGTGAAACTAGATCCCTTCATTACACCATATTAACTTAAGAGTGATTAAAGACTTAAATGAAAAACCCAAAACTATAAAAACGCTGGAAGACAGCTTAAGCAATACTATTCAGGGCACAGGCACAGGCAAAGATTTCATGATGAAGACACTAAAAGCAATTGCAACAAAAACAAAAATTGACAAATGTAAACTAATTAAACTAAAAAGCTTCTGCAAAGTAAAACTATCACTAAAGTGAGCAGACAACCTACAGAATGGGAGAAAATTTTTGCAAGCTATGTGTCTGATGAAGGTCTGATATCCAGCATCTATTAGAACTTAAACAAATGTACAAGAAAAAAAAACCACATAAAAAGTGGGGAAAGGACATGGACAGACACTTTTCAAAAGAATATATACATTCCTTCAACAAGAATATGAAAAAAGGTTCAAGGCTGGGCGTGGTGGCTTATGCCTGTAATCACAGCACTTTGGGAGGCCGAGGCAGGCAGATCACAGGGTCAAGAGATTGAGGCTATCCTGGCTAGCATGGTGAAACCCCATCTCTACTTAAAAATACCAAAAAAAAAAAAAAAATGAGCCGGGCGAGGTGGCGGTGCCCGTGGTCCCAGCTCCTCGGGAGGCGGAGGCAAGAGAATGGCGGGAACCTGGGGGGCGGAGCTTGCAGTGAGCCAAGATGGCGCCGCTCACTCCAGCCTGGGCGATGGAGGGAGACTCCATATCAAAAAAACAAAAAACAAGCAAACAAACAAAAAAGTTCAATATCACTGATCGTTAGAGAATTGCACACCAAAACCACAATGACATGCCATCACACACCAGTCAGAATGGCGATTATTAAAAGATCAAAAAATAACAGATGCTAGTGAGGTTGTGGAGACACAGAAATGCTTATACACTGTTCTTGGGAGTGTAAATTAGTTAAACCATTGCGGAAACTGGGTGGTACTTCCTCAAAGACCAAAAGAAAAATTCTTATAAATATTTTTCTAAAAGTGTTCCAAGTATCGATTAGACAGATTTAGACATAGGGACATGTCTAAATCTTTTAGACTCAACTTGATCTCCCACCAAATAAATATTAATTTTTTTCTCTGAAAGATTTGTTGATTATTGTCCCAGGAGTTAAGGCTTCTGGGGACTTTCTCTAGTGAGAAAATCGTCCCGGCCAAAGGGATTGGGCCCACCAGCTGGCTGGTGTGAAAGTTGACAATTTCTTTTCTGATCACTTACTTGTTTATAATAAAGGCAAACATCTCATGACACACTGTTCTTTATTTTGGGGCCCCTTGATTTGAGTATAAAATATATTCAAAAAAGTCTTGTGGTCTGTGTAGCAGCTGTAGCTATCAAGACTTGTACCTGTTTGCCTTTTGTAAAGAGTTTCTTCACAATGGCTACAGTAACTGTAAGTTATCTTTGGTATGTTTGACCCATTTCTCTAGAAAAGAGTAAGTTCTGGGTCCACAGTTCTTATACAGAAAATTGACTGCTGTTCCAGATGGAGGAGTTATAGAACCCTTTGATTAAGATGAATGCATGATGCCTTGTCTTCTAGTAATCTTACTTGCCTACTGAACCTTGAGTCTCTGCAGGACCCAGTCAGACATCTGATGCCTTCCTGCAGGAACCAGTTTTGTTTCTGTCATGACATTAGAACTAGTCCCAGATACTCAAATGAACACAGGGAACTCAAAACTCGAAAGTATACAGCTCAAATCTGAGAGAAAAGCCACCCACACCATCCAGATGCTGCAAGAGAGCAATGGGCATGACGGGCCTTTTGGATACCATTGCTGACTCACTGGGCGGTCCTGGTGACTGCTGCAGGTCGACTTTAGATCCCACATCTGATATCAACATTTTTAAAGAAAAACTTTAGAAAAATTAAATTTAGCAGAATATATTTGAGCAAAAAACTATTCATAAATTAGGCAGTATCCTGTACCAATAGAGGTTCAGAGCACTCCATATAGCATTTTGAGCAGAAATAATTTATAGATAGAAAAAGGAAGTAACACAGAAACAGCTTGATTTTATACAGCTCAGTATTTGCTTTATTTGAGCATGATGTGATGGTGCATTTACCTTACATGGACACGGTCTGATCAGCTGCCCATCTGTGATTGGCTAAAACTTGGCTGCTGTAGTTGTCTGAGATTCAACTATCTGTTAACAAGAATATCTTCTTAAGTAGTAGCTTGCTTACATACTAACTTAGGGTGGAGTTTACTATATATGGATGCAGATTTAGACCAAATTTAGTTTAACTCAACACTGCTTAATACAAAGCAAAAAAAAAAAAAAAAAAAAAAAAAGGGGGAGGGGGGAATATTGAATGTGTTGAAGATAATAATCTGGCATATCTGGCATTATTTTTCTTGAAGAAGTAAATACTTATTTTAAATCTAACCCTAAAGTTTATGGCTAATTGTTTACATTTTACTTTCTTTTAATTTATTTTTTGGTTTTTTTCAATAAAAGATCCAATCACATGTTTTGTTTATTTCTGCTTTTTTGTAATTGAGGTGTGCCATTGCCATGTTTCAAGTGTCAATCATACAATACAGTGCTCAAGTGTAACTTCAGTCATGGTGGATGATAAGAAACAACACTCAGCACAAAATAAAATAATAATAACATAAAGTAAGTGAAGTGTTACCATATGCCTTCAACGTTTATATGAAGATAACCCACTCCTTACCATCTTGAAATTTAGAATATCTCAGATCTTTTCCAAAAGTATTCATTTTCGCATGTTTCAATTTCAGAGTTAGCTGAAAAAATACTAGCATTGTTCAGAATAAAATATAAAATATTGATTATCTCATAATTTTAAGCTCAGCAGTATAAAATGGCTGTACTTTGACTACAGTTATAAGAATGCACAAGTAAAAATACTGCATTTTAAAGCAGCTTGTAGTTTCCTTTATATATGAACATATTAATAAATGAAAGTTACTGCAACAATATTAAGTCTACATATGCACTGTATGGCTGAGTCAAACCATTTGAAAATCCATCAAATAAAAAATTTAAATATACAAAAAAAAATGACCTGGAATGTTGACTAATATACACTATGAACAACGGATAAAATCAAAATTAAAATGTACATATAATTTCAACAGTATTTTTAAATCCAATTGTTATGAAATGTGAATTGCCAGAGTAATATAGTATTAATTTTTAAACTTTTTAAACTAAAGAATGTACGTATGTAAAAAGTTCTAATAGGCAGTTATAGAAGATGTTGTATATGATATTTCCCTTTATGACTTAACTGTAGTCAAAACTGGGAACTTACAAATACAGTAAACAGTAAGTTAAATACAGGTTTATTTTTATAATTTAGTTTTAAGTTTTCTTAGTAAACTCCATTTGCTGATGTGTTTGGTAAGTCACAATTTTAACACAAAATGTATTTTGAAATATATATTTTTAGATATGAATTTTCATATTTTTAAAATACAAATTTGAGACCAGATTTTAAAAGGTGATAGGAATAAGGCTTAGATTCAAAGAGAGGGAATATTTCCAGGATTCTGAAAGTGAATAACAAATAGAATCAAAATGGGGATTATCAAAGAGAATGATAGATTCAGGGGTAAAGATTTCAAAGTGAATCCTCAAACAAAGGCAAGCAGTTGAAGACTGAATTCTGCAGTTAACAAAGGATTAAATTAAACTGCATGCCTCGCAGAACTTTCCCAGTTTACACAACCATATTTCTTTAATTGTTATCTAATTCACTTTTGGCACATATGGGTTAATAATAAATGTCTCTTATCTTCTATGTTGCTTTATCCAGTTTACTTCCTAAAGTTTTATATTCTGTTCCTATTTTAGCTGAGCTGTCTGAGACTTTTGCTTCTGGTCATGTTAAAGAGACAATTACCTGAATCATCCTCATACAGTAATTATAAACATAAAACTGGATTTTTTCACTGTCTTTTTTTTTTTATTTTTGTGCATACATGACAAGGTTAGGCTTTGTGTCCCCACCCAACTCTCATCTTGAATTGTAATCCCCAGATGTCGAGGGAGTGACCTGGTTTGAATCATGGGGTGGTTTCTCCCATGCTGTTCTAATGATATTGAGTGACTTCTCACAAGATCTGCTGGTTTTTGTAAGGGGCTGTTCCCAATTTGCTTCACACGCACACTCACTCTCACCTGCTGTCATGTAAGACGTGCTTGCTTACCCTTCCGCCAGAATTGTAAACTTCCTGAGGCCTCATCAGCCATACGGAACTAAGTCAATTAAACTTCTTTTCCTTATAAATTACCCAGTTTATGGCAGTTCTTTATAGCAGTGAGAGAACTGGCTAAAACTTACATCCTAGGTGTACCTATGTATAGGTAATGTGATATTTTGATGCAAGCATACAATATGATGAAATCTGGGTAGCTGGGACATTCATCAGTTCAAAACTGGATAAATTATGCAACACAATTGTTTTCACACATTGAACAAAAGTCAGTGAAGTTCTGTGACTTCTGTGAGAAGAAGATCAAGGTGGGCTTAAAAAATATCCGTTTTCTATCTGGAGGAATTTTTTTAGGATAGAATGAAAATGTCCTACAGGATCTTTTTGAATTGAAGACATGGAGATCAGCGTTCCAAGAGGCTAGGCAACTGGGAACTGAACAACCAAGAGTAGGAATCTATACACGAAAAGAGACCCAGGAATCTGCACTGGCTTCATCTTTCGTGTTTGCTGAATACAAGCGTAACTCATTTTATTGTGCTTCATTTTACCATGCTTTGTAGATGTGTCTTTTTTTTTCTTTGAAAAACAGAAGGCTTGCACAATCCTGCAATAAGCAAGTCTACTGATGCAATTTTTCCAAAATC
Organism: Rhinopithecus roxellana; assembly: GCF_007565055.1. Taxonomy (NCBI): domain Eukaryota; kingdom Metazoa; phylum Chordata; class Mammalia; order Primates; family Cercopithecidae; genus Rhinopithecus; species Rhinopithecus roxellana. Next base: position 4,596,990 of record NC_044549.1, on the reverse strand, counting down.
AGGTATTACCTTCATGTTTCTGTGTCACATTTTGATAATCTATGAAATATTTCAACTTTTTTTCGTTATTGTTGTATCTGGTATGGTACTAGGTGATTAGTAATCTTTGATGCTACTATTGTAACTGTTTTGGGGCATCACAAACCACACCCATATGAGATGGCAAACTTCCTTTATAAATGTGTGTGTTCTGACTGTTCCACCAACCAGCCAATAGAAGGCTGTTTAGCATACAGTGAAAAGTTGCTGTTTAGTGTTGCTGTCTTCATCAACGAACTTAGCTAGATCTTCTGGATAACTTTCTACAACTTGTACTTTAGGACTTGCTGCTTCATCGGGTCGGGCGCGGTGGCTCATGCCTGTAATCACGAGCCCGAGGTGGGTGGATCACCTGAGGTCAGGAGTTCAAGACCAGCCTGACCAACATGGCGAAACCCCATCTCTGCTAAAAATACAAAAATTAGCCGGGCATCGTGGTGTGTGCCTGTAATCCCAGATACTCAGGGGCTGAGGCAAGAGAATCACTTCAATCTGGCAGGCAGAGGATGCAGTGAGCTGAGATCATACCATTGCACTCTAGCCTGGGTGATAGAGTGAGACTCCATCTCAAAAAAAAAAAAAAGACGCTTGCTGCTTCATCTTATATTTTTACGTTATGGAGAGAGCTTCTTTCCTTCAACTTTAAAAAGCAATCTCTGCTTGGTTTCTATGTAGCTTTTTTACCCATCTCAGGCTTCATCCTCTGAATTAGGCTTTGCCTTAAGGAGATGTTGTGGTTGTTTTGGTCTTCTATCCAGACTACTAACACTTTCTCCACATCAGCAGTTGGGCTGTTTTGCTTCCTTACACAATTTGCTTCCTTCACATACACAATTTGGCTATTTTTCTCAAGAGGTCTAGCATTTGACCTATCTCAGCTTTTGACATTGCTTCCTCTATTAAGCTTAATTATTTTTTGCTTTTTATTTAAAGTGAGAAACATGAGACAACTCCTTTAGCTTAAACACTTATAGGCCATTGCAGGGAAATTAATTGGCCTACTTTCAATATTGTTGTGTCTTAGGCAATATGAAGGCAGGAGGAGAGGGCATTTGAAACACTCCATCAACTTAGTTGGTAAAGCAGCAACATAAATATAGAGGATTGACCCCAGTGTGGAAAGAAGTTCTACTGTGAGTAAAACGCTACTAAACAGCATCACATACCACAAAGAAATCTTTTGTGAAAGGAAAAGTCAATTGATGTGGCAAATTTTATTTCTGTCTTAATTTAAGTAATTGCCACAGCCACTCAAACGTCAGCAATCATGACCACAGTCAGTTAGCAGCCATCAACAGCAAGATGAGACTCTTCAGCAACAAGAAGATTATGACTCACTGAAGACTGAAATGATTGTTAACAGCTTTAAGCAATAAAGTATTTTTAATTAAAGTATGCACATTTTTCTTTACACATTTGCTATTGCATACCCAGTAGACTACAGTATAATGTAAACATAATTTTCTATGCACTAGGAAACCAAACATTTTTGTAACTCACTTTATGGCAGTATTTACTTCCTTGCAGTGGTCTGAAACCAAATCTGCAATATTTTTGAGGTATGCTTGTGCAGCCCACTGAATGAGAGATATTCTATGAGGCCAGACAACAAATGACCAACATTAAATACAAGTAAATAGTTAAAGTTCAGATAAGTTTGGAAATTTCTGAGATCTTTCTAACAAGAATAGGAAGTTCTCCCTAATAACATGTGTAATTAAGTGGATACCTCAAAAACACCGCACCTTAATAATATATCGAACATCTCCCTAGAATTAAGGCTACTCTAGAACAAGTTATAGCACGAGCAATTAGTTAAAAAGACAGGAAAGTTGATACTCAATAAGTTTACAATCTGTCAGAACAAAGCACAGCGCTCTTCTAAAGGTAGACATCAAAATACAGATTTTCTATATTACAGTGCTCGGCCTCTAATAAAAAATCTCCTGGCATGCCAAGAAGTAAGACAGTGTGTTTCAAAGTTCAAAGAAATTCTGTCCAAAAAATTCCAAGAAGTTGTATAGATGAAAAAAATAGGATGCATGGGCTTTTTAAACGACTATCAATATATTCAAAATTTTCAAGTATTAAAAGTGCGATGGTGTTATAGATTGAATTATGTCGCCCCAAATTCATATGTTGAAACTATAATCCCCAAGATGACTGTATTTGTAGATGTGGACTTTAAAGAAGTAATTCAAGTTAAATGGGGTTGTAAGAGTGAGACTCTAACTAAATAGGGCTAGTGTCCTCCTTAGAGATAGAAACACTAGAGGTGCACATTACAGAGGAAAGGTCCTGTGAGGACATAGTAAGAGGACAGCCACTTGCAAACCAGGAAAAGTCCTCACCAGAGGCCAACTCTGACAGTAGGTTGATCTTGGGTTCTAGCCTCCAGAACTGTGAAAAAATACATTTATGTTGGTTAAACCACCCAGTCTATAACAGCCCTAGGGGACTACTACAAATGGGTAGAACTATGCTGTATAAATTCAGAATATTTGAGGATTTTTCCAGATCTCAGTGTTTTATTGATGTCTAACATAATTGTCTATGGACAAAGAACATGTTGTTTGTGAATGCAGTCTTTCTATTTGCATTGAGAATTTTTTATGTCTAGCATGTAGTCTCTTTTGGTGACTGTTGGCACGAGCACTTAACAGAGATCTTGTTTTAGGGTTGTATGGAACATACAGTATATGTTAATTAGATCAGTTTGATAATGTTGCTTAAGTCTTTACTTCTTTACTGATTTTCTGTCCACTTATTCCATATATCAATGAGATAGCAGCACTGTAATACCAAGTAAAATTGTGGATTTGCCTGTTTCTTACCAGCCTGTCAATTTCTGCAGTTTATTATGAAACTATCTTGTGGGATGTATATACAAATAGATTGTACAAAGAAGAGCAAATTAAAATGAAAGTAAGTAAAAAGAAAGAAATAATAAAGATAAGAGCACATATCAACACAAAAGAGAAGGGCAAAGAAACGAATAAAAAAATGCTGATTCTTTGAAAAGGAGTAGGGTAATGGATCAAGAAACATGAAAGAAGACACCAATTATTACTATAGGAATAAAATTAGGGTATTGCAAACATCTAACAGAAAATAAGAAGAAACGTTTCTTTCCTTAAGTGTAGGATGGACCAATGAATATTAGGAATACCACAACATCAAAAAAAAAAAAAAAAAAAAAAAAAACCACTTCAAAGAGATGCTCTCATACTGGGCTCTAGGAAGAATGCAAATACTTATTGTATTTATCTTGTATAATTTAGAGCTTCACAGTTTATATGTATAGTGTGTAGTGATGAAGTGTAAAATGGTTTAATACAAGCACACTGAAAGGTGCAGTTTACATTGCTCTCCCAATGACAAAAAATATAATTATTTTTCTAACTACAAAACACATACCCACTCATCGTAACATATTAATTAATCCTTAAATGTATGATGAAGAAAGACAAACTGTACTCTTATACAAACCAAAATGGGTTTTAGGACAAGAGCAAAACCAAAATCATTTAAATTAAAATAATGAAAAACTTTATTCCTTCGTGTAAAGAAGAACTTAAATATATTACCTACCTTCCTTTAGCTTTAAGGTTTTGTAAATCTTTATTCTTCTCTACTCATTTCTATAGTCACAGGTCTGTATTTTCATAGAGTCAGAAATCTGAGGTAGAAAAGTAAATAAAAAAAATTTCAATTTTGAAAAGGAAGAACCAAAACAAATTATATGTCTTTAAGCTAGAAATAAAAAGTTGAAATGCTTCACATATAATAGCAACCAAAACAAAAGTTAAGTAAGAAAATATCAAACAAAAGATACTTAGGCTATGTATGAAAAGCTATTGATGGAAATAAAAGTAGTCATAAATAAATAGAGACACAAATCAAGCAATTGATTAGAAAAACTAAATATGGTTTAAAATGCCAGTTTTCCCCATATTTATCTGTAGTTTTAAAGGAATTGTTTTTTGCGTATTGTTTTCAAGTAAATTGATGAGTTGTCTCTAAAATTTAAATCTAGGAGCAAAGGTCAAAAATATCCAAGATATTCCCAAGGAAAAAGTGTAAAGAGGGGCAGGATTAAGGAAAATAAGAAGTTCGAGAGGAGGTTAAAAAGCTGTCCTTTGTCTTTAACACAAGAGGTTTGTTTTCCTACCAATATCCATGAACCTGTGGCAAGCTAACTTGTTAGTTTGCAATTACTCTTGCAGTTACTCACAGTTCTTGGCAGTTCTGATTACAAGGATATGAAAGTGACAGATTCATGGCTTTCTGAAAAAGAAAGACAAAGACCTTCCTGCAGGCTGAGTAATGGAATTTCAGAGAAGTCCTCGGAAATATGTAGTGGGCTTATTGCCAAACTGCATGGCCAATCAGGCAATAAATACCCCTCCACTAAGTTCCTGTTAATGGAGAAATGTTTGCACACTGAGCCTCAGAAAGTGGGAACAAAACCTGTGTGCTGCACTGGTTGTTAGTAATTCTTCTCTGGGTTTGTGTGGGTGAGGGAAAGAGAACAGACAGCAAAGAAGCAAACCAAAGTAGCAGTAACTGCATCCGCTGATGATATGTTTTATACCAAAATAATACATTGTGTGTTTTTTTAAAGGAGCAGTGGATGAAATATTGAAAGATGTTTACATGAATTTCTAAGGATTTTAGACTTTGTGCCACGCGTAACATACAGAAAAGTTTAACCAGACTTAAAAAAAAAAAAAAAAAAAAAGAAAAAGAAAAAGCGATTCTGCTGGCAATTATGGGAAGGAACTGGAAGAAAGAGAACATTTAGGAGGTTGTTGTTGTAATAAAAGGAAAATAAAAGGACACACAGCGTCAGAATTAACAGGTCTTGAGGTCTTGACCTCAATGGAAACTCTGAGGGAAGTAACAAAATATCTTGAAAGGGGTAAATGTGTACAATATTTTCAATTGTGTCTTGTCATGGATGATATAAAGGATGTAAAGGTAAAGGTAGAACTTGAATATGTTGCTATTCTATATGCTGATATAAGAGTGGAGTAAATAGGAAATTAATATTTTGATATAACTATTATTGTTCACTATTACGATTCTAAAAACTAAAATCATACATTAACGTATACATTTGACTGACATCCCCCAAAATGAATTACATCTTTTAACAATATGGTATAATTCATGCGCTTATTTTTTTTTATTTATTTATTTTTTTTTGTTGGCTAAGAGGCTCACAATCAGAACCAGGCTCAGAATCAAATTTGAGTACGTCATCTTCTCAGTTTACACAGCTGCTACATACGTTTTTCTTGATTTTTCATTTTATTCTGGTTTACATTTTCTCAGTTCTAAGTTTATATATTTTTACCTTTTGTCTTTTCTTGGTGAATTTTTGTAAAGTTTTCTTGTTTCTGTTGTACAAAATCTCATGAGGAAACAAAGCTAATAAATAAGAATATATAAATATACTTTTTTAACTATGTTTTCTGAAACAAGCCATATTCATTATAGAGACATGTTTTAGAGCAGCCTGATATAATTTTCTAGAGTAGATGCAAAGAAACAACAGAGACTATAAGACTCCTAAAAAGGGAAGAAAATGAGTGATAGGGATGAGGGAAGGGAAATCAATTCATTAATGGAAACTGACTGCTTCCAAAGTGTTGCCCAGAGTTATCACCTGATTTTCGATATTGAAAGTGATGCTGGTGCATGCCTATGATCCGAGCATTTTTGGAGGTCAAGGTGGGTGGATTGCTTGAGCTCAGGAGGTTGAGATCAGCCTGTTAACACGGCAAAACCCTGTCTCTACCAAAAAAAATAAAAATAAAAATGACAACAGCTAAGTGTGCATGCCTGTGGGCCCAGCTACTCTGGAGGCTGAGGTAGGGGGATCACTTGAGCCTGGGAGGTCCAGGCAGAGTCTATGCCTGCACTCCAGCCTGGGCAACAGAGTGAGACCCTGTCTCATAAAAATAAAATAAAATGAAATAAAAATAAAAATAAGAAGGATGACTGCTCGATCTACTGTCTCTCAGTTCTAGAATCAAAAACTCCTCTGGCTGTAGGGTACAAGAGGGAGAAAACTGCTATTTTATTGGAGACCATGAAAGATTAGTAAATGCAGAGAAAATGCGGAAGGAAAGGAGAGACATTTTTGTAAGCATGATGGGTGCTGTGCAAGGTGGTTTGCATAAACTGCAGAATTTACCTTCCCACAACAGCAGTCCTCTGCAATCTCTATCATGAGGCTCCGGTTACATTTGAGCATACTAAGACTGAGGAAGTAGATCATTTTCTATGATCACAATCTAATAATTTGGGGAGTCAAGAATTTATCTGTCTATTCCTTGCCTTAGAAATACACAGGGGTGGCGGTAAGCATTTGGGTTGCGTATAGAAGACAAGCCAAGGAACATGTACAATAAATATCATACTATAAGAGTGTCTTCTGATGATGAGGACAAGGATGTGGCCAGTCCAAAGAAGAAACAAAAAGTTTGGAAAATAGTGTGAAAAAGAAGTAGATAATATTCTGTTTGTCATTGTTTGCTCGCTTGTTTTTCTGTTGTTACTGTTGTTGTTTTTCACTGCTTTTCTGCTTCTGTTTCTTTTTTCTGTGAAGTCTAGCTTACTCTGTTTCTGTATTCACAAGGCTGAAGATTCCAATATCACAACTCAGATGATATATCCCCTACTTGCAGGAAACTACTCTTTCCGTGAGAGATAATTTGCTAAGAACAACTTAGATCAATGTATCTATCTAATCCAATCTACTGTGGCAGAAAGGTGTGGGTCTCTAAGAATAAACACTGCTGCCAGCACCCATGTAGGAAGCAGTGAAGAGGAAGACCATGAACTGGCCCAAAACCGTATGAGGATTTTCCTTGTTGCATTGTTATTTTACTTGTTTTTGTTTGTTTGTTTATTAAAAGAAGTGCAGACTATTTACAATAGCAGAGACTTGAAACCAACCCAAATGCCCATCAGTGCTAGACTGCATAAAGAAAATGTGGCACATATACATCATGGAATACTATGCAGCCATTAAAAAGAATGAATTCATGTCCTTCGCCAGGGACATGGATGAAGCTGGAAACCATCACTCTCAGCAAACTAACACAGGAACAGAAAACCAAACGCTACATGTTCTCACTCATAAGTGGGGGTTAAACAATGAGAATACATGGACACAGGGAGGGGAACATCACACAGCTTGGCCTCTTGGGGGTTGGGGGACAAGGTGAGGCAGAGCATTAGGACAAATACCGAATGCATGGGGGACTTAAAAGCTAGATGACGGGTTGATAGGTTCAGCAAACCACCGAGCCACATGTATACCTATGTAATAAACCTGCACGTTCTGCACATGCGTCCCAGAACTTAAAAAAGAAAAAGAAGTGCAGTAAGAAGGTTAAAGACAGAGACCAAAAAGGAAAAAGAGTGAGAAATAATACGTTTTTTTCCTAGAGTTGCAAACATAATCTCAGCGATAGTTGGGTATTAGGGAGTATTTAAGTCTTTAGTGTTTGGTAAGTTCTTTGGGGAAGAAGTTTCCTGTGAGAATTCACGTAGATGGCAGAAAATTTTGGAGCATTTCTAATAATATTTGCACTAATACTTTAATCCAACCAGTTGTGTACTGCCAAATAATTTTTCAGAATTGCCACATGATTTTCTAGCCAAGAAACAAAGCATAGTTAAGGAGATTTGGAAATCAATATAAATGCATCCTCTCTTTGCTTCTCAAGAAAAAAAGTTCTTATAAAAATAATATGTTGAAGAAAACAGGAAAAAATCATTTATATATAAATGAGAAAAATAATAATTAGTGCTGCCAAATGTACACAACTAAATTTCTAAGGGGAGTAATACTATTAAAGGGAACACCATCAGGTTTAGCACTTTTTGTTACTTGAAATTCAGCAAGCATCTATGGAAGTAAATTCATAGAGTATAGACTAAATACATAAACAGTAAAAAAATAAAATAAAATCATGAGAATGCAATATGTTTTATTGCTGAAACCACATTTTAAGTCAGAGTACTGCAGGACCAATTATTTTTGTGGCTATTACAGAATACAGAAATGAACAGGTTTCCTGCTGTTAAAGCTGAAAAGCCCCAGTGACGCAGGTTATTTCTTTATTTTTGATCAGAAATATCTTTAGCAGCTGATCCCAGTTGGGTTCCGGGCTTGTGAATTGGTTTTGTCATCTCTTTTTGAACCACTTCACACTAGACCACAGGAGAGTGGGCAATACAGAGAAAAGGTCAGTGCTTATATAGAGAGAAGCCACTGAGTATAAGGGTATGTTTTAATTTGGGAATATTAGATCCCAAGCTCCCATTCTCAAAGTAGCAAATGCTCACTCTTGTTAATACTTGCATCATTTTGTAGAGATTCTCACTTTTTACATTATTAGGCTTTTATTTATTTAATGTTAGCTAGAGTTAAACATTTAAAAATTGATTGCATTTAAAATCTTGGACCAAATAATTTATGTGTGCATGTAAGTTGAGATGTATTATATTTTTATGAAAGTATGTAATATTTGGTAAAGAAAATCTTTTACACAGCCTGCGAGAAAATATTTTCAAGAAGACTACACTAGATTTGTTTAAGGTAACTATAAATTAAAAATTATGATTTGTTGACCAAAATGATTAGTTGGTATTTACAATATGATTATCCTACATATTTATTGATTATATTTAAATACATATTTGCAGGGAGTATTCTAAAGTCTTACATCGCATTTAGTTTCAGATTGACTCTAAAAAGTTTACATCTGAAAGTCAAAGGGCTTTAACAATAATATAAATTCAAGAAATTACTTGAGATCAACACTCCCATGCTTTGTTCTTAAAAAGTGAAATCTATAAATGGAAGGAGTTAAATAATGAATATTATGGGGTTTTGTTCTCCAATAGAACTTTTGAAATTAAGATGATTTTCTGTATTCTTAGCCCCTGTTGTTACTGATTGAACTCCCAAGACGGATTTGAAGTATCCATGTTTCTTATGACTAACAATCTTCATTTGGAAATTGGTATACTGGGTTGCTGGGCCTGTCCAATTATACCTCATGTAGCAGAGCCTCCAGAGACTTCCAACTGAACATTATTTTTCCATTTTCATTCCTGTTACATCTCGAGGTTTACTGAGAAAAATCCTTCAGCCATTTAGGTTTACACAGGGAGCCCTTCCTCCACATTGACAAAACACACAATCAGTGGCAAGAAATAAAATATTATCACAGTAATGTATAAGCTGTGGTCTATTTCGTGTTTGATAGATGGTAGAAAATGGTGATTTCATAGTTTTTTCCTTACATTAACAATAAGATTATCCCGTAATGGGTATCTTTTCTAGGAAACTTGGGTTTATTCACATTTTTTCTTCTATGAATGCCATTAACTTAGCAGACACAGCTGTAAAAATGATTATGAACTCAAAACAAGTCTCACTTTAAGTGAATTGAATTTTAGGATATGCTTTTGTAATTTACCCAGTCACCATATTTTTTAATATGAATATATTTCACACTAGTCAAAATACGTCTCCTCAACAGGAATCATCTTATAACAACCCAATTTTCACCTGTTTAATTATTACCTGAAACTGATTTTTATCACTTGGCCTTCATCTGGCCTCAATTATCAGTGTTTTCCCTTTGTATTAAAACCAATTTAAAATCTGAGCGCTTACTGCAGAGAGGTAACATTCACCACAGTTGGCGTAGAATAATAAATTTATATTTTATTTATATAATTATGATTTATCTATTAATTCACTTAGCAAATATTTTTTAAATGCTGTCTTTAATTTTGGTATCTGTAGGGGATTTGCTCTTCTACTTAAAAAAATAAAAATTAAAAGATAACTTCAGTGGTTACTTCAGGCAGCATAGTATTTTAAAATGTATTATCCTAGCACTACAATGCTATTTAGGTGGAAAAACATATAAAATGTGATTAAGTCTGAAAATAGTCTCTTTATGACATTATTACTGCCTGTCCCTGAGGATTGATTCACATATTAAATATAATGGAAGATTTCTCCTTCTTTCTTCAAGAATCTACATATGCCGTTTCCAAATATCTATTCTTATTTAGAGAATACATGTTTTAGAAACAGGATGGTTGATTTATTTGGAAAATAACATAGGGAAGAAAATTAGCAGAACACATAAGAGGGGTTTGGTCTGATAATCAAGAAAGATATATGGCAAGGATAGCGATGCAGGTAAATTTATAGAGCAAATTAGGTATTTCAGGATAAGTGAATATATGAGATCATTTGTAAGAAAAATTGTAAAAAAAATTTCTCAGTGAAAAAATTATTCTGCAGATTATTATAATTCTGAGAAATTGTAACAAGTTTGTGAATTTTCTATTGTAACTGAGGTGCTGGTAAACTAAAAATAAAGTTTTGTGTCAGTAAAATTTAAAATTTTAAGACATAGTGAAGTTTACTCATTAAACTATATCCATTTTTATAATTCCTTGTTTTATTAGTTATCCTTATAAAGACACTGCCAATATTTTTGTGTGTAGAGCCAAGCAGTTTCATAATGAATACCACTAGAAAAATACTTGAAGAGAAAACATGCTACTTACAAATATTATGTATTTCAATGATTTCAATATTATATGATTTTCCATAATAATTTTTTGGATATAAGGTTTTTGAGTCAAGGAGGAAAATGCTAGTAAGAAAAAATCAAGTTATAATTAATTCACTGGCATATAAATTGAGTATCTTATTTTCCTTCTTGCTTATATCATGAAACAGATCTGTACTCTCTACACAAGGGCAAGTACTGTGGGTTGCAATTAAGAATATGGTCTGGACAAGTAAACTGTCTAAACATACTTTAATGTTATATTTTGTGAATAATAAAAGTGTTGCATTACAGGATTTTTTTGATTTCTATATACTGAATTTTTATTTCAAGATATTAACCATGACAAAAATAAACCAATTGGGGTTTACATTTAGTTCTCCATGAAAACTAGCCTTTTTGGAGTAGACTTGAAGAACTCTTGGAGCACGGAGAAGTCATGTGCAAGTGCTACCTTTAGCCAATGCTTCAGGAGAAGCCAGTGAGAGAGTGGAGGAGGCAGGACAGGGAAGGGGAAAGAAACAAAGTACGTTTCATTGCAATGCCAGCTGCTCTGTAAAGCTCTGGAAAGTGAATTATCTCATGAAGACTGTCTTGACGTCTCAAGTCAAAAGAACTGGCTTTTTGTATTTCCCTAGCAGTCAATCACTGGCTACCAGTCGCCTCAGCACTGGATTGGAGAGTATATAAAACTCTCAGTCACTTCATGTGGACCAGGTGGCTCCAGGGCCCATAAAGTGTGGAGATCACAGTGTGAATAGTAGCAAAACAAGCTGGTGATGGGGCAGAATGGACATGCACACATGGTGAAAGGAATCCAAGGAGACATGGATTGAACACCTTCAGTGTCCCATACACTTTCAACACTTGCTGAGATTCTTTTGCTTTGCCCATTAAGTTTATTCAACCCTAGCTTCTTTAAGTTTATAGTTGGCTATGATTTGGGGTCGGGGACAAGGAAGTAGTTTTATATGGATGATATCCCACCCTCTACTGCTACAGTTGTTCCTAACATCATTAATTATGCTTACTACCTGGTTCCTCTACCACCTATACTAGAGACCTCATCCTCAGCTAGGGTGTCTAATAGTCTAAAAGGCTTTTCTGATGGTATTAATCAGAGTTTCATCCCTAAGTATTTGAGTGTCTAGGTGCTGTATTCTATAGGCCCAAACTAATGACATTGCTGACTCTCAGTTAACACTTGACATTGGAGTATCACATGATGCTCCAATCCCTTACATTCCAATACACTGGAGTATCACAGGGAATAATATGAATGTCAATTATGATCTAGCAATTCTGTCTCTTCATGAGAATTGGTTCAGCGACCCTGCTGATATTGTAACTTTCTTTGCCTTCATATCTACCACCATGAGGGACCTAAAAAAACTGGGTGGTATCTAAATGTTTACATTTAGTGGAACTCTAACTCTTTTCACTATTGAGAGAATTGGGAAGAAGACTATCTGGACCCACAGAGCCAAAAACTAGGAATGGAAATCAGAATCTCCCAAGTGACTCATTAGGAGTGACGATAAACAGTCTACTACTTTCACCTGCTTGATTCCACATTCACATGATCTACCTATGAGGGACATAGAATCATATAAAGTGTAATGATTTAAGCTGTCCACAAAATAATAAAGAACATCAACCCAAACTTGGTTGGTGGTGTCGTCACGCTGGCACCACATCCACAACCTTCAAAACTAATTCCAATGATCTACTGAGGCAGCAGCCATTGGCTGATACAGTTTGCTGCAGAGCCAGTAGATCCCACGGTAATGTGCTCAACCTATCATAAAGTGAATACCTTGGAACAATATGATGTGATAGTCCAGTAAATGGGACACATTTTGAACCCTTGGGTTATGATGCTAGACAAAGCACTACGGGCAAGAGAGGCAAACCAGCACGGAAATATGTTTCAATCTTACTTTGTGAAACTTTCTCAGAATGAGGGTTTCAATATAATAAACTTGCTTCCAAATGCCTTGTTTCTCTTCTTAAAGGACAGAATTAAGGGTTCAATGTTGGTTTCTTTTGGCAGCAGATCAGATATACACAGAGGCAATGAATAAATCCCTTTGGTGAGTGGAAAATAAATCTTTTGGAAACATGCAATAGCCTTCATTTTTCCCACCATGGCCTCTCCATTCATGATTCTATCACACAAGCACTGCGTTGCTTGAGGATATCAGCAAGAGGTCTCTACCTGATTACCACCCTTGCCATCTACTCATTTGGAGTATCTTGTTTTTGTGAGCATCAAGGTGTCATACAAAGATCTTTACATTTGATACCCACTCCCAAAGATCCAGCTATTTGTTTTATTTTACAATCTCTTTGCCCTAAATTTTCAGTCTTGTATTTTTTCTAAATCACTGACAACTAGCCATGCAATTCACCCATGAGTTCATATGTATTCATAACTGTGTCCCTTATTTCTTCACACAAAACTGATGACCAGGTGCACTGAAGATCTGCCCATGAGGAGAATTTCCATTCACAACTTTCTTTCAAGGGCCATCTTTACATGGGATTATACTGCAGTAGTAGTATAATACAACAATCGAATCCAGCCATGAACCAAGATCTGTTGTGTTTTTGTTTTTCGTTTTGTTTCTTCCTTCCTCCATCAATTGGATTAGGGAACCCCCATGAAATAATAAGTATAAGCTGACAGGAAGATGCCGGAGCATTTCTGGTGGGTGAAATGGTGGTTGAGACATTTCTTCATGCTGCTTGAATATAAACCATGAACTTGTTCATTTCTATTCTTGAATACATCATTCCCCTTGCATAATAGATTATTGGTGGGCTAGCTCAAGCTTATGATTTTGTGGGTTACAGTTCTCAGCTCTGGAGCCTCAACTCTAGTCACATGGCTACTTCATGCAGCATGATCAAATGCTTGGTTTCTGCTAGAGTCAGTAGCTTTCCAGGAGCTGCTTTTCAAATAGCATATAGATCCCTGCTGCACATAGAGTAGCCTTGCACCAAAACTGTAGGAGTCTGCAATGCACAGTCACCTACTAGAACTTGCTAGAAGCTGCATATGGTTGCTTAATGTATAGATGACTCTAAATATATGGGATTTACCAGGTCACATTACCTAAGTAGCAGGGATCTTTAAGCTACAGTCTAGACCTGCTGCAACATTCCTTGGTTTGAGCCCTACTCAAAATTGGCAGTTTTGGGTTGAAGCAGTGATCTCCTGTGAGATGTGTGCTACAGCTAAAATCTGAAGATGTTTAATAAATGATGTGCCTCTTAATGATATCAGAAAAAAATTATTACACAAATGACTTGATAGTGACAAAGCTTTTTTTCCTTCTTCAAATTGTAGAATAACTTGGAAAATTATATATAATGGCTTAAATCAAATATATTTTTATATTTTAGTGGTAATATACCACTTACCTATATATTTCCTTGACCAGTATAACAGGAAAATGGTATCAACAGATAGAACTTCTTCCCTTTCATAGTCTACCTTTTCCTTTCTGTAGAGAAGCCCTAAAGATATACTAAATGCTCTTGGAACTCTCATCAAACCTTAACTGCAGTAAAATAATTATTCATTTCTTCCCCAAGACTCCCATTCATGCCTGGATACCTCATGTGTAAAGGTGTCAACCAACCTTCACCTTCCTACTAACCACTTAAGAGTATAAAGAGCTACACCTGTGGCTAATCAATGTACAATAATAATAATTATGATCTTCTCTCTAAATTATACATGTGTTTCAACTTCATGTATAAAAATATTAATATTCTGATTTAAATACTTATGAGAGTAAAACAGTAGTATGGTCTTTTGATAAGTACATATTGAGCACACATTATTTGCAAAGAACTACATTAGTCGTAGTAAAGCTATTTTATTTTTAAGTTCCATACTTTAAAAGGGCAAGTAAAATTGTTAGTCAAATCTAAAAATTTGCAGGTTTTAGTGGAAAGACAGTTATTTACACAAACAACAAAGACTCATGCTTTACTTATTTGACAGTAAATTGCTATATGAACAAATACAATGCTTACTTTTTATGCATTAAAATGTTTACATTCACTCCCTACACACATTTTGGTTTTTTTAATGAATTATTCTGATACACTGTGTTAGTGGGTATTGCCCATTTCCAACTAAACCAGGATGGGCTTATGACTTGAAATCTATTTTTTGTTCTAAATAGTATCATAATTTAAATCTTGGAAAAGTATCCTCCTTCATTTTTCTCTTACCTCTTGCTAAAATATTAAAACAGGAACCCACAAATACAGGAATGAATAGATACTACTGTACTACTAGACACTCTCATTATGAATCCGTATACATAGTTCTTTTATGGACTATGACTGCCTGTATGTTTAAGTGGCTGGAAATATAAATATCTAGAATATTTTAATGATTCTAAGATACATAGTTTTAAAATTACCAAATCTTACATTGCCTTTTTGAAGACTATTTAGTCTAAGAAAACAAATTATAATTAAAGATAACATAGAAACAATTTTATCCATACATATACATATGTGAAATGATTTATTTAAGCTGAGTGATGACAGGGCTCAAAACAATTATTTATTAGCATTTCTGTCTGAGTATGATATCATCCAACTATTATTTTCAGTAATTTTTCTTACATTGGAAATGGATTTTTTATAGCTATGGTTTTATACAATTTTACTTTTTAAAAATATTATGTATCTAAAGGATTTGGCATTGAAAGTATTGGTTTATTATAATTAAATGAAAAACTCTATCCTGTGAAACCTATGAAGAACACGATCTAATAACAATAAAGGATAGAAAATAAAATTAAACTCAATTATTGTCAGTAAAAGTGAGCAGTGACTACAACCTACACCATTCATCTGGAGCAATCTTCTTTGCTTTAATATTTCAGTAATTCAATTGGTATCTTTGTACTTTTAAAATGTAATAAAGATAAATATGTAGAAATGAATCTAGCGGTAAAATTCATTAATTCCACACACATTTCTATGTTAGGCACTACATAAGATCAAAAGACATAGTCCTTCCCCTTATGAAGGCTACATCAATGGGGAAGGGGTAAAAATACAGTTATATTGGAGTATAAAATGTGAAGGAATATAATGATAAAAATGAACGGCGTATGAGAGAGTAGTGGGTATTCAAGTCTACCAAGAGTCCTCTCAAGAAATGTTCACAAAGAAAGTCAATTTAAGACTATAAAATAATGGATGAATAATATTTGCAAGACCACACATGGAGCTAGGGAAAGTATGCAAAGGCATAGGGAAAAAGCACATGGTCTGCAGCAAGGGACTGGTGGACTGAAAATATTTCAATAATGTTGAAATATAAAGTACAAGAAGTGGAGCTGCAAGACTTCAAGCTGAAGAAGTTAGTAAGAATGAGCTCAAGGGCTGCATCAGCATTCCTCAGCAGCTGAAAGCAAGCTTTAAGAATGTCTGAGTCAAACTGAAGCAATTGATGTTCACAAAGAATATTTCCTATCTTGAATGAACATCCTTTAAGATCTCCAAATACAACCAATGGGTGATTAATCTACCCTCTTATGGAAAGATGGAGTATATGACCCGTCCTCTTTTATCTGGAAAGTCTTTGTACTTGCTTTGACCAATTGCGTATCATAGAAGTGACACTGTGCAAGTTGTAGAGCTCAAAACTTAAGACTGGCTGGTTTTTCTTGTTGTTTCTTGAAATACACATTCTTGGAGTTTGAAGCCAACTATCCTGGCTATCAAACTGAAGAGACTATGTTGAGAGACCCTGAGACCATATGGGAGGGAGAGGAACCCCACTGAGTTCAATCTTCTTTAAGCCCTGCTAAATTGCTAAGTACGTGAGTGAAGCCATCTGGAACCACCAGACCAACTCATCTGTCCAATGTGAATCTGGAGGTAGAATGCAATGGTTACTTGATTTTAGTCACTAAATAGGCAACTGGAATAAAGTTATACTATATCCCCTTTAACGCAAAACTACTGAAAGAATTAACTAAAACCTCTATCTCTAGTTCTCTTTTATTCATCAATACTTTCTAATTAGGTACAAATCCCTAGCAGTCCACATAAATCCCTTTTATCAAGATTGACAAATACCAGTATCCTTGCTTAATTCAATGGATTCAATGGTCATCACTGAATCTCAATGTATTCAAATTCCTGCAGGATTTAACACAGCTATTTACTCCCTCCTTGTGTGTGTATGTATGTGTATACTATATATATATATATATGTCCATATATATAGTCTATATATGTCTATATATATGTCCATATATATGTCTCTCTATATATATATAGAGAGAGAGAGAGAGAGAGTTTTCTCTCTTCCAGGGAAACATACTCATTGTTTTTGCCTGTCTTGATGCTACTTTTCCTCAATTCCCTTGGCTTGCTCTTTCTTTTCTTCCTGAACTTAAAACGATGGACTCCAAAGGCTCAACCACTTCCTCTGGAACTGTCAAATACAAGATAAATCATTCCAAAGCTGGAGGAAATCTCAGTTATTTAAAGCTAGTAAGAAAGAATGTCTGACATTCCATCATCACAACTTTGTCAGAGATTTTTTAATAATATATTTTAAGCCATGTATTTATTAATAGTGATTTAAAAAGTACTTACAGAGTACCTACTGCTTCCTAAGAACCTCAGGTGCCAATGATCCAGCAGCAAATTAAACAAAGTCTCTGTCCTCAAGGAGCTGACATTCTGAAGGGAGGGGACAGATGCTGTACTTAATACATAATATATAATAAGTAAAATGGGAATAAATTCCTTTAAAAAAATAAGTTAATGGTCGGGCACAGTGGCTCACACCTGTAATCCCAGCACTTTGGGAGTCTGAGGCGGACTGTCTAAGGCCAGGAGTTCAAGAACAGCCTGGCCAACATGGTGAAAACCCGTCTCTACTAAAAATACAAAAATTAGCTGGGTGTGGTGGCGGGCACCTGTAATCCAGGCTACAAGGGCAGCTGAGGTGGAAGAATCACTTGAACCAGGAAGCGGAGGTTGCAGTGAGCCGAGTTCATGCCTTTGCACTCCAGCCTGGGCAACAAGAGCAAAACTCCATTTCAAAAACAAACAAACAAACAAACAAACAAACAAAAAAAAAACAGAAAAGTAAAGAAGAATGATAGGCTGTTTATGTAGACATTATCTTTTAAGGGCTGGTAAAGCATAAACCAAATCAGACTGCTTTAGCACTCTTTAGAAATGTCTTCACATGTGATTTAATGCTAGGCACCTGAAAAAATGCTTTTTGTTTTGTGTAAATCTCTACAAAAGACAACATCCATAGGACAGAGTAGTCTACATATAATATTTTACGTTATTATTATTATTGTTGTTAATTTTGGAAGTCCAGCATGAAGCTATTCTAATCAACTTTATTGAGGTATAATTTGCATTTAATAACCCACATCAACTTAGGGTGTACCAATTGATGAATTCTGAGAAAAATCCACACCTGTGAAGAAGCCACCACCACTATCAACATAGAAATATTTCCGTTACCCCAGGAATTTCTTTGGAACCAAGCTCTCTGTTCAATTGTAGTAATTAGAGTTATTGTTTTCCGATACATTTTCTTCTCCACATCGACCGAATCTGTTGTGTGCTTATGTGTGTATAATATTATACTAAGTATCAATGTGTATAATAAGGCATATACTTATGATGCTCCAACAAAATGGAATACTGTGGAATTTTCACTTCTCATTTCATGCCTTATTTTTCTGCATTTCATTCAGCCACCATTAGATAACAGCTTTTATGTGTGAATCTATGCGTCTTTACAGTTTTTTTAGGCATATGCAGGAAAATGCAAATATAAATTTTTATTTTTGATCTTTTTATATAAAATTAACATATTTTACATATGTCTATGACTTTTTTATTATTTTATAGTGCTATTTGTCATTTTTCTCTATAAATGTGTAGGCTTCTCTTTCTTCTTCAGGGCCACTCAATATTTTCCGTATCACTGTGTGTGCTATAATGTATTTAAGCAATATTCTACTAATAGACATTTGGGTGGTTTCCAATTCTTTGCTGTTACAAACAACACTACAATGACTGACCTTGAGCATTTGTCTATTACTTGTGTGCCAAGTGTGTCAAAGGATACATTTTCAGAAGTGAAAATGCTGGTCCTAGGGTATATTAATTTCTCATATTGACAGATATTGCCAAATATTTCTCCACGGGGCACATACCAACTTACAGTGCTACCAGAAATATATGAACATACTTCCTTTTTCCCAGCCTTGCCAAAAGAATACATTGTCAAACTTGGCAAATTTGCTAAATTAATAGGTATAGTATGCTATACTAGCATAACTTTCATTCATGTTTTTCTTTTATGTATGAGATTGAGGGCTAGAATTAACCAGAATTTAGAAAATCAGGAAGAGCAGCCTTTACTTAATGGATGAGTTCAGGATGAAAGTCCATTTGTCTTGCTGCTTATACCTTATCAAGACAGTTTATCATCAACACAATATGCTTAAACCTCAATTAAAATTTTTATTTCAAAACGGAGGACTACTTTCTTAAAATTTGAGAACATTTACTTATTTTTTAAAGGAAAAAAATAAGAAAACTTTAAAATTCAGAAACTGCAGCCAGTGTCCCACCATCTAATAAAATGGGGAGTAACAAACAAATAGCACAGGGAGAAATCAGTGAAAAGAATGGAGTTGAAAAGGAAAGACAGATACAGAAATATAAATGTAAAGCAATAGCTACTACACTAGTCAAAATTACTAGCAGTAATTTGAACACACCCTTTTATTTTCTATCTGATAAAATGCAGAAACACTAGGAAGAAAAAATGAAAATGAAATTTAGGAAAAGCATTCCACAAGCACCCAACAACACTTAAGATTAGACCTGATGTTGCAAAATTCTCATCAGGCCATACAAACACAATTTTGAAATGCCATAATTACACAATTCACAATTACAAGGCCTGTTTAAAATTTCTCCTTGCTCTCTATATTTGTGGCTCTATAAAATCAATCTATTGCATTTACAAAGGATTTTTTTCACAATTTACTATCTGTAGTAACTTTCTCATGTTAAAACGATGTCATCTATAGTTTTCCATAGTATATAAATATGTGAATACCATTTAAAATGCAGGCCTCCCAGATTTATTTGTCTTTGTTAGATAATTAGTCAAGCTGCAAATCTTCTGTAGAATAATCAAAATTTCATATCCTGGAAGAAGTTAGAAGCCTAGAATCTAGATGAAATCCTAGGTAGATGCTATTGAGTCTGTGCAGCAACAAATAGAACAGATGGGAAAACATCGGTTGACTCCACCACATGGGCACAAGCTGGCAGCTCTGGCTTGTCCAAGGGCAGAGGTGAACACAGCAATCAACCTTCAAAAGGCCACCGTACCTTCAGTTTGTCTGCAAGGAAATCTTGAAGTTGTATTGTGAATTTTATAAAAGTCAGGGTTCTGATGCATTCTCCTTGTGCAATACTATTCATGTTTGCTTAAAAACACTGGAGACAGGTTCATAACAAGTTTCACCCTAATGCCAATGCTGAAGTGTTTATTTTCTTTTCTCTTTAAAAAATTTTTGCCTTCATAAGGTCTAAAACATCTCATGAATTGAGCTTTTTAAAGAATGGTAATTATACACAGGTATACATACATATACATAACAAATACATATGACGGTTTTATAATAAAACCAATATTTGTATAAAATATTCTGCATATACTATATATATATAATAGCATATGGTAGGCATTCTATAAATACTTGTTAAATTACTTCTTAATAAGTGGTGTTGAAAATGTTATAAACAAAACACCATGTAGATAGTAATATTACTACTCTCTAACCCCTTCTATCACACTATGTACTGTACAAAAAGAAATTTCCATCAGAAGAGACTCAGCTGAGCAACACGCGATTTGACTGATACTGCAAGCTGATTGACTGGGCAGGCGTGAGTTGTGGGATGTCTGGGTACCACACTGGGCTGATCCAAGCCTGTTGTCACTTGTTTCATGATTTTTGAGAGGAGAACTCAGAGGACAAATTCTATAGGCTGGCTAATTAATGAGCTATAATACTAGTAAAAATGCCCTCTCTTCACTCAGTAAAAGCTGCCAGCCCTTGTGGCTGTAAAAGAGAAAATGAGAACCAGATTGACAGAGACCAAAAGGTGAAACTTCAGAGGCAACTCAGGGTCAGAGGGGCAAAAGCAATTGTAATAAAGAGTTGCAGGAGGCAGAATAAAGGGCAGTCTCAGAAGGTCGCAAAAGAAAATTCTAAGTGGCTCTCAAGGAAAATAGACATTCCATCCACAGCATTCCCAGGAAGCTGGGAGGCAGTTATGGGACTTGAATGTCAACTGACACTCAGTAAGATGCAGGGTTGGAGCTTGTTTTTCTTTCTTTTTACCACAAAATTGTTACTCATTTTTGTCTTAACACTCTGCTGTGTCTCAAGGACAGAATAACCATAGAGGAATGAAATAGATACTACCAGAATTTGATAAGGTTTAGACTTTACCAAATAAGAAATCTGATACAGTTCAGACTGTATCAAATTAGCCAATTTGCAATTATTTGAAGAAGCCAGAACTCATGTTTAGCTTTCCGTTCAAGGTCAGTTTGATTTTTCTCCTCTGTCATGTGTGATGCCATATCCAGTTAATAAAGTCTTCAGATGGAATCACAGGCAAGTTATAAGCTCTTTACTAAGTTCTGGACGCTGCATGCTTGTACACATACACACACATACACACATGCACACACACACATACACATGTGACTTAGGCATCAAAACTCCCCCCCCCCCACACACACAACAGACTTGCTCTTATTTCTATACAACAATTGAATACAGCTCATTTTAATGTATATATTTCTCTCCCTGATGAAATTCTACATCTAGCTAAGCGAGTAATCAGAAGGAAAAACTATTTAGTACTTGGCTTTGCAAACTCACCATTTATGTCACCAGCACCCTGAAGATGTATTTTTTAAAACCTGAAGCTATTTCCTGGATGTCTTATCATGGCACATTTTTAAATACTGATAGCTATCCTTCCATTAAAATTATCAACCAATGAATGAGCCTGCATTTCCTAAGCATCCTTTATTACGTTTTTCTTATTGAAACATATCACAGTTTTAGACAGCTTCATATTAGCAACATTAATAAATAGATCAACAATAAGCAAATGCGCTGCTTTTAAACTGAACTTCAGGATTACATTTCCTTCCAAACTTTTGCAGGATTGACTGGCAGATTCTAAGATTACTAAACAGCCGTTCATCCAAAAAACGTTAAAATACATACTAAGATTAAAGAAGCGTTCTAAATAAGTTTTAGCACACTAAAACTTGATCTTCCTAACACGGTGAATAAACAAAATGTAATTCAATAAAATGTATTTATTAAATGTATTTATTCCTTAAAAAACATTGTTAAATGAGGTTGGGATCCATCTGTGAAAAACAAAGATCTTTGCTGTCCAGGAGTTAACCATGAGGAAGAAAAAATAAACAGCAAGCAAGTGACATGTATGTGTTAAAAAGATAAATGTTATAGAATGAAAATAAAGAATAAGGGGTGCCAGAATGCTACTGAGGAAGACTGGGTGCCAAGTTCGAATATTTACTATGTTGGTCATGGTAGATCGCATCAGAATGGAGAAAGCTGAGCGTACACATAAAGGAGGTGAGCGAGTTATCCAAAGAGAAAATGGGGGCCTTTTCTTTTTCCCTTTATAAATCAAGCTTTCAACATATCATTAGCAGAAATCTAGAGGTAACAGAAAAAGTCTATTTATTTTTAAGGTATTACAATTATTTTAAGTAAAAGCTAACAGGTATATGGATTAGAGTATGTACATTTAGCTATAAAAATAAAATGCATTTTGAGAAATCATGCTAAATTAATGGAAAGAGAAAATTTAGGGCTCTATTATCTGTTACTCCTTCTGTTCCAACTTTAAAAAATTATAATGTGATGGAAAATGTAATCTAATTATTCCCTTTAATTTCATGGTTGCCTAATTACTCTGAGCAGAAACCAAGCAACAGTTTACACAGCATGAATATATTTAAATTAGTTCCTATTTATGAAGTAACTAAATGCCTGTGCCTTCTATTATTAATTGGGATATTTACATTTCTAATTATAATTAGTTGGGAAATATATTTAGTGTACTGCTTTACTATTTGTTACAGTATTATGGGATATACACATATGACTATATAAATCACATTCGATGTGGTAAAACACAATTGTTATTCAATATGACTTTTTGAAATGGAGCACATATTATTTTTATTTTCCACCAAATTTACTATTTATTGTCAGCCTCACTAACTTAGAAATAGACAATTAAAGTATCTTCATTGCTTAACTTATAGAATAAATTTAATTTAAAGTCATATAAACTTTTCCTTATATAATTCCAAGAAGTATTAGAGTCTTACTTCAGAAAAATTAATGTAAATAAATATATTTAAGTTTTTCTGTCTCTTCTGGAAATTTTTTACTTAATTCGGGTTGGACAACCAAAAAAATTATCAAGAATCTGTGTATCATTTGATATGTGTTACCTCATCTAATTTACAAAATGGTTTAAGGAAGTATAATTTCTGGAATTTTATTTTATAGACAGAGAGACAATAATAAATGTTGATTAGCTGTAAAGTAAAATGAGGATAAAAACATGGATTGGGAGTGGTAACATGGAGGTCATTAGTGCCTGTGAAAATTTTCAACACCTTAGTTTTGTCAATTTAATACTCCTAATGTTAAAAAACCTTAGATTTTTCCTCCTCTGCTTCACATGCTTACAAACTGCACACAAACTATTGAAGCTATATTTTAATTCTAATTTTCTCATGAAAATGAGAGACACATTTTGGTTCTATTGTTGACAGTTTTTTAATTTTATTTGCTTTTTAATGAGATTTTTTAGTTTTATAATGAAAGACAAAATAATAAATATAATAAATATTGGCATTTTATAAGAAGCCACTGCTTTGCTTTTTACCATGAGGAATACTCACTGAATTGACTTCATTGCCTCACAAATCATACGTGATACTCCCATACAAAGCTACAAGAGGTGGAGACACGATCAGGGTCTCTCAAGCAATCTACGCATGGAGATGTGAGATTTAAGAAAATGAGAGAAAACTGTCTTGGCCACACAGGTAGGACTTCCAAAGACATGTCCTTCTGGCCATCTTTCAGTTTACTTTTTCTGACCCCTCAATCAGGAGTCTGTGTCCATTACCCTTTTCCCAGTTCTCTGTCTGAGTGAGTGAGTTCCTCTAGATCATTGCTTCTTCTGCTTTTTATTTCCACAACAGATTCACAGCATGATATGGTTTGGCTGTGTCCCCACCCAAATCTCATCATGAATTTTAGCTGGCAACAATTCCCACATGTAGTGGGAGGGACCAGGTAGGAGGTATTGGAATCACAGGTGTGGATCTTTCCCATGCTGTTCTCATGACAGTGAATAAGTCTCCACAAGATCTGATGGTTTTGTAAAGGGGAGTTTCCCTGCACCCGCACTCTTGCCTGCCACTATGTAAGACGTGCCTTTCTCCTCCTTCACCTTCACCATGATTGTGAGGCCTCCTCAGCCATGTGGAACTCTGAGTCAGTTAAACCTCTTTTTCTTTATAAATTACCCAGTCTCAGGTACGACTTTATTAGCAGCGTGAAAACGAACTAATACATAGCACCACTCAAAACTGGTTTACAGTTCCCTCAGACTTCATGTTCAAACTCCCAAAGGAGTCAGAAAATTGCAAACCACAAGGCACCATCCCTCTTAACCATTCCTCCTTTTAGAAGCTGACTCAGTCTTGTGCTCAGACAGCAATATCCAGTCGCTGCAGTTGTGAGCAGCCTGGTGAGGGCCGTGTGAATAGTGCAAGGACCTGGGCTTGCAGAGCTTGGGATCATTTTACTAGGAAAGGGGCTGGAGGCTGGGGTAGGCTTTAAATGCTCAAGTGTTCTTCTCCCAAGGACAATGAATCACATTCCCTAGTTCTAGGTAGTTGCCAAGCTATAGAAACTTATTTCCAACTATCATTCAAGAATTGCCAGAGCAATTAAGAAATGGCAATTTTAAATTCACTTGTTTACTTATTGATTGATTTTACTGAAGAGATGCATCGTACCTTTGATCCTGTGCCTGGAAGAGTGATGTGGTGTTTTCCAGGTAGCAAATGGAGAAAGGGAATTCCAACCAGTGGGGTCAGCGTATGTGCCTTTGGAGCTAGGTTGAGACGTTCTGCTTGGCTTAGATTTGAGGGATGTGCATATGAGAGGGATTCTATGAGATTTCCTAGGAAAAGTCTGTATAAAATGACAGGCCAAGATTTTGTAACTTGTCTAGCACTTCATTTCCTTTGTATAAAATACGTTGTTTGAATGGGTTGTTTCCTGAGACATATTCTAGGTGAGTTGCGTTCAGTCATTTCAAGTCTTCTCTGACCGGAAGTTTCTTTCATTGTCCAGATCTAGCTTCTAAACAGAATATAACATGATGTGTTATTTCCAGCTAGTTGATAGAGTCTCAACCTTTCCAGAACACTAATCACTGCAAAGCTCCTCCCACTCCTACAAGCAGCAATTTATTAACAACAGGTTTACCAAAGGTCTATGGTCTTCATGCTTCCCTGGAGCCTTGCATCCTTTAAAAGACTGACGCAAACACATCTTGAAAATGTGGGCCTTTTGCTTTATCACAGCTGCATTTTCTTATTAGCACTTTCTATATTATTGTAAAAATATGTGACCCTATCAGCCTTGGATTGGTAAACCATTTGGTATTAGAGATAGACACATCTATGATGAAAGCCTCACTGTTCCACTGAAAATCTTCGTGACCGAGGGCGAGTAATTAAATATCTATGGAGAGCATTCATGAAACAAAAGACGTAACATGTGTGCAAGGACGTATAAGAATTAAAATGATGCATATAAAGGGCTTTAAAACACTTACAGCTATTCCTCCTATTATCATTACATGACCTCAGAAATCCTTCGTGAAATTGCAGCCTTTACACTCTAATGCTCTACACAAATTCCATACTGCCCAGTTTATAGGATCATTTATAGTCCCCAAAATGTCTATAGGTAAAATGTTGGCCTAATTGTTACACGACTGTTTTCTATATATTTCTTTTTGAAATCCCCAATTGTTATTAAAAACATTTCTTATTTGGAGGAAGTCATATGTTCTTGAGAATATTTTGGAGAAGAATGGGACAGTCATATACATCCTTATATATTAAAAATCCTGGGGGCACATCCAACTATTGAATTTATAATATATGAAAAGTAAAGTTCTATTTTAAAATTCTTGTCAGACACCACAATCTAGCAATATGCCTATATGTATATGTATGTGAGTGTTGTGTGTGTGTGTAGTGATAAATAATATTAAAATTTAGACATCAAATTTTAAAATAAATAAAATAAGGTTTATATCATTGTGACCAAGGCTTCCATGGGTCAGGAGTCTGTGTTTGTTCCCTTTTAGTAAAAAAAAAAAAAAAAAAAAAAAATGTCTTTTAAAGTGTCAACTCATCCTTCTCTTCTGCTTTCATACAAAAAATTAACACAACATGGAGTGCTTAAAAATTTCCTAGGGTACAGCTCCCACATTGAGAACTCAGTATATGAGATTAATTCACTAGGTATGAGGAAAAGGATTCTAACATTAACGGAGGGAAGATGAATTATTATTTTTCAAACAGATAGAATCAGAAGAATAAAACATACAGAAAAGAAAGAAAGAAAGAAAGAAAGAAAGAAAGAAAGAAAGAAAGAAAGAAAGAAAGAAAGAAAGAAAGAAAGAAAGAAAGAAAGAAAGAAAGAAAGAAAGAGACTCATTGGCAATATGGCTGGCACCACTCCCCACAGCAGGACAAATCATGGTAAGCGTAGACTCAGAATAATTCAATTTTCTAATTAATTTTTTAAAAGCAAGTTGAAGGAAGAAATGATTTGTTTCCTAAATTTAAGAATAACTAATATGATAGAGTGGTCCTAGTGGAACTGTTTGGATCACCCTGTTTTATTTTTGTTTTTAAATCTTAATTATTACTGTTGTTTTGCAAGCTGAAAACATTGCAGCCAAATATTAGATTGAGGTATATGAATTCATTAATAATAAGTAATTCAACCTCAACTGTTAATGTGATTTTTAATTTCTAGCAGCTTTTATGAAGCACCTTATAATTTCAACTTTTTTTTTTTTTTTTTTTTTTTTACCTCTGGATCTCAAAGTAGCATTTCCCGGAGCTGGCCATAGTTACTTCATTATGGCTTAAAATTGCCTGTGTAGAGACTCACTGTGTAGTTTCTACAGAACACACTGAAAATATAAACAACTATGAAAAGCATATATTTTCCTGCAGCAATGACTTTAAAAATCATTTACAGTAACTATGTAACTGAAAATACTTTATCTGCACTTGTTTGGGTATTGGCATTGCTAGCATGCAAATTCTCTTTCAATATTAGTTTTCTTTCTTCATATTTTACACTCCAGGAAGATCTCTTGCTGATATTTGTTAGTAAGTCAATCTTTCTTCCAAACATCAAGAGATGACCTTTTATGACCCAAAGATTTATCAAGTCAGCAGTCTATGCCCTGGGGCCAGCATCTTCAGCCTCTTCCTCTCCCAGTCACATCTGTTGAAGGACTTTGCTAAATCCCATGAGAAAATGGACTAATCTACTTGTTTCAAAGAACAAGAATGACATCTTTACTGGCTGTACTTTGTCGACAGAGGAAAGGAGTTAATAAAGGATGAAATACTTTCTCCAGTTTTGAAGATTTGATGCACTGTTATTATAATAAAGGATACAGAGTGTAGCAGTTATTAAGCAGCTACTCTGAGAAAATAAGGCTTCATTACTGGGGAGAAAAAAAAAGAGAAACGTATTGCAATGAACTCAGTGAGACAATCATACTTAAGAAGAACACTCCCTTTTGTAAGTTCATTTTTCTTTCTGATAGAATATGTGGCTGTGACATTCTGTAATAATTAATTTCCAGCCTTTTGTTTTGATACTGTAAAAGTCCGAGTGCACCTGCAATTAAGTCCTATTATTTGTGACTTGTAAGGTTGTCCCTATAAATGACAGCTGGTGAAAACATTACAGAGGCGGCTTGTCAAAGACTCCTTGAAAACTAAGCAGTGTAAAGACTAGGCAATTATCATCAGTGCTAGTTTTTAGATGAGAAAAGACAGCTACAGCCACTTCAATAGCATTCAAAATGAGTTCCCAAGTTAGGAGGAGTACAAGTAACCCTTGGGGTTAACCAGATTTACAAAGGATGCTGCTAGGTTATCTAATGAGAGGCAGCTTGAATGTGGCACTTTAGCCATGGAGCTTAAGTAAACCACTTATTTTCTTTCATTCTATAGGTCAGTAAAATAAATAGAAATCTGGACTGTTTCATGTCTATATATTAACCAATTTTCATTATCCTTTACTGGTGCATTTAAGTAATTGTGCTTAATTGAACTGTTGAATTTTGCAATTTCTAAGGAATCGTATTTTATGGTATGGTTCTGAGCTTAAAGAACAAATGTACTCACTTTTTTTTTTTTATGAATAAAAGATAGCTTTTCCCAAATGAATTGTCCATTTGCATTGGAAAGTCCACTATCCCTGAGATAGAAACCACTACAATAAGTAGGGACTGAATCAGTTCTCTCAACGCAAGATCAATTGTTGTTTATTAGGCTTACTGACCTGGTCGTCAGTTGTAAACCTTGTATTTCTCAACCTAATGCTTGGCAGCACAAAAACGTTTCTAAAGTGGTTCGTAGTAGACCCAGCATTCTCCATCTTCATGAAATACCTTGTCCCTGTTGAATTTTCTGTTCCTTCCTTTCTCAGGCTTCTGTTCTTTGTCTTTCTGCAAGTCTGTGCTTTGCCTCAGTTGACACAGCAAAGTCTCTGATTCTTAAGTTGAATGACATCGTTCCAAAGGCAGCTGGATTTATCCTCATTCAGTTCTTTCAATTTCCTCACTTTCTTCTTGATTACAAGCAACTTCATGGTATCAACAAAGATTGTGTTTTCCCCTTTTTGCATACTGGGCATGCATTACATCATTCCATTTCCCTTCAATTGAACAAAAAAGACTTCTTCTCATTTGGAGAAAAAATGTCAGGGATAATTCTGTGCTTCTTGCCCCCACAGAAAGTGTAGAAGACACTACAGTTTGAAACATTTAATGCTGCATTCTCTCCCTGATTCCCCAGAGGGCACTGCAGGGATAAACCTTCTGTAACCACAGGGGAATGTGGAAGTGCAGTACTCACCATATTCTAGACACAAGACATAGCCTTGCCCTCGCTGTGCACCCAACTGACATCCCATGGAACTTTGACTTGTTCCAGATATGAGCATTGAATTGTATCTTCTTGTTAAAACACTCAGAATTAAAGGCTGCAATGGATGCATGACGGGAAACCTGCTAAGCCGTGAGTGTTACACTATTTTGTAGACCTAGGCAACTGGTGCTTCCGAAACTAGCTCTGTGTTATCTTCAATATCATTAGGTGATATCTAGTGACACTGAAAAATCTCACTCAAAGTGGGGGTTGTATGACATTTTGGCAACTAATTTTTTTTTGTTTTTGTTTTTGGTTTTTTTGCTTGCATGAAAGGCTGAGAGGTACCATTTTATAACCTGAACCATTTACTCCCTAGGACCCTTCTCATCACTAATGTTCAAAAACAGATGTAAAAACAAAAAAAAATGTCTGCATACATTTCTAAGAGATCTTCTCTCAAGAATAAATGTTTGAAGAACTATCTTCATTCTATCTTACTAAGCTTCATTTCACGTCTAACCCGTGACAAGACATTCATGATAATGCTCTTATGCTCCTCCACTGACTGCCTCTGCAACATCCTCTCTATCACCATGTGAACCAAAAAGATGAGCATCACTTCTTCCACTGGATAGGAAGTAATTAAATGATTCTGTGATAAGTAGTCACTTTAGACTACTTCCAGAGCTACTTTGTGTCAAGACTGAGGAGGATTCAGAAGACTCTGTTAAAGCACTTTGAGAATGAACCACTTTGAGGGAATTCACCAGCAACATAGAAGTCATCTTTACTGCTAGAATAAGAGAACACTGGTACTGTGTTTGCAGACAGGTTGACATGACTTGAAGAAGTTAGACTGTGATTAGGTAGTAAATGCCCACTGATTGTGCTATTTGATGTTGGAGGCTCATGATTTCCCAAGACAGCTAATACAGATCCAACTGTAATTTCTTTTCAAAGTCTCGGACGCTAGACATGAATCCTGAATCCACACCCTAGAGGCCAGTGGGAAGGAGATCGAGCACAGCTTGTCCCCAGGCATGCAGCAGGGATCCTGGGGACCCAGAGGTGACAGGTGCCCCTCTCCCAGAACCATGGTCTACTCAAACCTCAAATGGCCAACATGAAAGTCATTTGTCAGAGCTCTTGCCCTCCATCCCTCCAGGGGAGCAAGCGAGAGGCTGCTCTGCAGCAGTCCTTTTTGTTCCCCTGTGGATAGATCAGATGGATCCCTAGGCTGTGGCACAGAGAGCCCAGATACTCATTGTTTTTAACTGTCATTCTTCGTTTTATAATTTTTCTCTTTGTCTTTATGAGTTTTACATGTGCAAAATTAGAAATATGTAAGTGAAGAAAAAAGCTAAGCTTTCGGACATACACCCAGTAGAAACTAAATGTAATCCACCAATAAGCGAAAGCACTTCCCCTGATGAGTCACCAATATGTTACAATGAGATTTGCAACATTTAATAAATATCTATTATGTGATTTTTTGGCCAGATATTTTCAAATATGTTAATCTATCTTAAAAAGTAAATAACTAAAACAAATTATTTTAAAAATTAGACCCTTTATAGTATTTTAGTAAACAATAAGTCAGGTATAAAAATATAGAGTTCTGTATAATTTACACAGGGCTTTATATTCAAATTCAGTAATAGTAAGTAATATTTTTACAACGCAATTCACCATATAACATTGATACTCTTGGGAATAACACCACTCACTTTGAATAAGAGATACTAAATTAACAATAATACTCTTCTGAATGCAGAGTAATGAAAACCCTATGTAGGGAATAAATCCTTTTTATTTCTGCCTCAGTTGCCAGTGATAATACATATTTTAGTCCGACCATCTGACGGCAACATCTGTTACCTGTTTTGCTCTGGCTTCTGAGAGCTTTCTTTTTAGTGTGGCTGATCCCCACTATGTGTTTTATGATGTACAAGTGGCATAACAGCACATAGCATATGTTCTTCGGTACTGGGCTACATGCCTTTCATTGACCGAGGCTGCAAATCTTCTTTTAATTCATCAAGTAACATAAGGATACTTCAATAACCTAGTCTTTAACACCTCTAAGCCACACATAGAAAGACTTCCTCTGGTTACAAATACAATAAGAAGACCACATTCGTAACCCCTGTTTCCTACAGTATTACCACTTGGGCCTGGAGAAAAGCAAGGAGACACAAGTAGTATTATGTGAGAAAGGCAGTAACAACAAGATTCATTTGAATTATGTTTTGATGAAAAGAGAACGATGACATTAAACCTAAGAAAGAAATCCTGGCAGTTCCAGTGTAGAGAGCATCAATCATGTGCCATATGGTTTACATATTCAAGGGAGGAAGTGAGGATCAAAGAGGTGATGTGAAGTATGCCAATCCACATAGCTGGTAAATGCAATTTAAGGCTCCCTCATGTTAAATTCCATATTCTTTCCTTATCTTCATATTATTGGATTCATATTATTGTCATTAGATAAGCGACAAAGATGAGAATAAAAGCAAAGAATTCAGGGCATCTCATCCTCTAATATTCTGTTTTATTGGGCTCCAAAGTGGCCGTTCTCAATAATCATTATTTCCTTTCCACTATGCCTGTGCATTCTGTTCCTGCCATTATATCCCCTTCTCCCTGGATTTTGCCTGTTCTTAGCATACTGCTTGATCTACAACGTATACAAGTGTCCTCTGTGACTTCACAGGCTGAATATCCAGATTAACATTCAGATGAAAAAAGCCCTGCGGTGACCACCTGTTACTGTTGGAAAAGTCAGGGAGAAGCCAGTTGTGTGTAAAAAGTCTGGCTATCTTGAGAATGCCACATGGTGAGGAAGCCCAAGTCAGCCACATGGAGAGGCTCGAATAGTGAGAGAGATTCCTGAACCAACCAGGGCCTTAGCAGACAGCATATAGAGATGAACAAAGGTTCTCAATGAGAGAGAGAACTGAAGCCCTAAACTTAGAATACAGTCAAGCCGTTTCAACTCCTCACAATCTAATGAACAGCCCCAGCTTAGGACCCAGGGAAAGTATCACGGAGGAAAGACAAATCTCCTTGTTGTACCCAGTCCAAATTTCAGATGCATAAAACTAAATATGTTATAAAAAATTTGATGTTTTCAGGCCGGGCACAGTGGCTCACGCCTGTAATCCCAGCATTTTGGGAGGCAGAAGCAGGTGGATCACTTGAGGCCAGGAGTTTGAGAACAGCCTGGCCAACATGGCAAAACCGCAACTCTACTAAAATACAAAAATTGGCTGGGCATGGTGGTACATGCCTGTACCCCAGCTACTCAGGTGGCTGAGGATGAGAATCGCTTGAACCCAGGATGCAGAGGTTGTCATGAGCCAAGATCCCACCACTGCACTCCAGCCTGTGCAACAGAGCAAGACTCTGTCTCAAAAGAAAAGATGTTTTAACCAAGTGTTGGGTGTTTGCTACGAAGCAAAAGACAATCAAATTAATGGTGTTTTGGGAAAGGATGCTTACTATGGATGATGCCATATTTATCATCCACAAATGCTCTAAATCTTTGGTGTATCTAATAATGAAAGGTCTTTTTATTACTATTGTTTAGAAATGTGTTAGTCTTTGAAAAGCATGTTTTCATATACTCAGAAGGAATAAAGAAATAGTATGTACCCGAGGGCTATCTCTAAGGCTATCTTTTGAAGGCTGTTACAAAATATCCATATGGAACAACAGGCATGCTGTATAGAAGCCATACTTGATTTAGTGGAAATTAAAATGAGCTATGCCCCCTTTCAGTATTGTCAGTATCTGCAAAACGCATTGACATAAAAATTACCCACATACTCAGTTTTTCATTTCTGTCTGTTCCCTAGACTGTCGAAAATGCTCAAGAATCCTAATCCACACATTTTGATTAGGTTCCAAACCATATGACTTCAGGCAGAAAGATATTTCAGCCCAGTTGGAGGCCCTTAGGGAGAGTGACTGCTCGGCCTGATTTATTCCACGTGCACAGCCACAGGAGCACCATAGCTCAACGAATAAATGTATCTAGCTAATGATTCTTACACCAGTTTTAGTAGTCACAAAAGGTGCTATATTTATAAAAATAGAAACTGCAGCTTTTTTTGTCTTTCAAAATTAAGTACCCGTGAAGTGCAAGAAACATAAATATCTTAAGGAAATAGAGTCATTAGCTAAAGATTTCTCCACCTGAGTTGGGAATCCAGATCTTTGGGAAATTGAGATTGAAGGTAATCAGAATCTGTGAATGATCTTAGAAGTACACAAAATTCACCATTAGAAATTAAAATGTGCTCTAATGCCTGGTATATATGTTCTTGTTATAATACCATTTAAAGACTATTTTAGGATAAGGAAGCAAAACATAAGTTTAATACCAAAAACATTGGGAGATTATGTTTAATTTGATCAATTAAAAGCTTTTTAAAAAAAAGGTTAGTGCTCTGACCTGTTTACTGAATGATTTTTTAATGTCTATTATGAAAGCAGAAGCACTATAGTTGCAGGACAGAATGGAGTATTTCAATCCATCTTCTGTATTCCAGAAAGATGAACCGGACATGAAATAACTCAAGATAAAACCAGACCGCCACTCTATTGTCTACAGCAGAGGTCTTTCTTTCAGAGGTCTTTACCTCTTTCTGTCCAAAGCAAGATGGCAACCATTTCAGGCTTTTAGGGTCATAAGGTCTCTGTCACCATCTCTGCCTTTGTGGTGATCACAGCTATAGACAAGGCATAAACTAATAGGCATGGCTGTGTTCCAACACAGGTTTCAATTTGAGCCCTGGTCTGAAGATTTGGGATTTGGGAAGTCTATCAGATTTTACCATGGAATGCATTCAGGGGACCAACTCAGGAAGATTCAGTCACAACATCCAGTGATTAGGAATTAGTGGCCAGAAGGAAAGACAAGAAAACTAAAGCCTCAGGGGAAGAACACCAAACAACAAAAAGATAAATGTGATAGCGGGGACTGTACTTATTATGACAGTGGATGAAGGACTCACGTTAAAACGCTCTCTCTCTAGTTGCAAACAGAGTATGAAGGCTCTAAGGCATAAATACTTCTCAGAAATGTATATTATGACCTATGCTCCCCCCCACCTTTTTTTATGATCAGGGACCTGGAGCCAAAGGGCTGAAGTAAATTTCACGAAGGCACAGAGCTAGTCAGTTGCAGAGCCTACGTCTGAAGCCTGATAGACTTTCTTCTCAAAGCCTCATTCCTTTCATATCATTAGTTGTCCTTTAACAATTCTCGTATGTTTCAATATAAGTAGGTTTCAAAGCTTTGGTACAGGTGACAGCCCTGTGTAGGAACAGGCTCTTCCGTGTAGTTAACCATATGTGCCTTTGTATTTACATTGGAGTCCATAATGCAGAAAATGACAGCAATAATGGCTTTTAAACTCTGTCAGACTGTAAGGCTAGGTCCTCTTTGATATGTTACTAATAATCTAAACCACTCCACTGCTCTTCATTGTGTTGATCCATATCTCAATCAATAATTCAAGGTAGCCCTTCAGGTCTTTTCCTTGGAGCTAAGAATTTCAACTAAGCTAAGAAACGATTTTTAATTATTTGCAGAATGTATTGTTATGCAATCCCCATATTGTTATGTTTATTTTAATGCTGGAACTTCTGGTGAGATGGCAGTAAGCATTAAGTGAACCTCAGAAATTAACTTCAAATAATGGTAGTTATAAATAGAATGGCATCACTGTGCTTAGCCTGGCACTGCCCTAGGCTCACCTCACATTTTATTTTGTATTATATTCAGTATATATAATTTTTCTATACATATAATTTTTCTATGCCTATATTTTATAATGTATTTATTATGTATGTATGTCTTTCTAATGATTATCAGACACATTCTGAATTTATATCATCCAATTTGTAAAGCAATATTATATACTAATGTGAAATTGCTGTTACCTATTAATACTAATATAATTTTAAAAATCAGACCAATTATGCCAATAGATAGAAATTGTAGTAAATAGAGCTACATAGCTGCACTAACAAGGGACATTATTTGAGATTGGAAAGGCAAGAATATAGAGAAGAGACAAAGAATAAAAAGCAAGTCCGGCATCAAAAGTATAACTGAGTTTATCTGACCAGTTAAAAAAAAAAAAAAAAGGCACCGAAATAACTAAGCAAAAGTACGTTTCCCAAATCAAGTTTTTCTTCTGTTTGAAAAAGATAATCTCTATATGGTTAAACTGATACATTTCATAAAATTAAATTCATATAAATATCATGAAAGATGCATGTGCTTTCTCTTTCCAAATAATTGAAAGTGCCAAAAGAAGCATGTACCAAAATAAGCAAGCCTCAATGGACTTACTTATGCAAACTGACATTACAATACTGCCAAGATGACTAAATTCCAGTATTATCAGAATTCATGAAATGTGGCTTGTCTCAAGCGCCTGAGAACTGCTTCTGCAGTTCCAAATTAGATTCTACTATTTTACGTGGTTGCTTTCTTGGGTGAAACCTAAATTTAAATTACATTCAATTTACAACATTTTTCCTTCTCAGGAAAAATAAATGTTTTGCTAAATGATTCTTATGTCTTATTGAAAATATTACATTATGTTTTTATTAATTTAAAATTGGTGTGATGGAATAGTGTAAAAATGTGGCAGAACTTAATTGAGATTGTGCTTCTCTAATCTAATTCTGCTCGGCAATATAACATGCATCAAACAGTGGATTTTTGATAGAAACAATGAATTTAAATTTAAATTTTCAGGTTATATTCTCATTTACATTACCCAGTGCACAAAATGTTTAAGCTCTTCTTTCTTTTCAGACATCCACGATATCAATAAAGATGTCATACATGCACACAACACTTCAGAAACAGAATACAGCTGGCATTGCAGCCAGAAGGAGAATTTTCCTTGGGGGCTCTTTCATTGCTTTAACACTAATCCGTGACAAAAGGGCCTTGTCAAATTCTTATTGCATTTAAGAAGCTTTTGGTGAGATTTGTATTGATCTAGAATAAGGCAACTGACGACATTGCAATAAATTTTTACTACTTAGTACTGATCAATACGTGTTTTTCCTCTCAAACTTTTTGCAGAAAATTGCCTTAAAGTTTTTCAGATTATGGCCAAGATGTTATTAATTATATCTTTTTTCTAAGTCAATTATATCTTGTGCAAAAGGTTGCAGACACGTAATGAAGAGAAGAGAATACCTTGCACTGTGATCTTCATTTTCCTGAGGTCAGTTATAGCTAATATGTGAATAAAATACAGACACGGGAAAACATACCTGGTGACACATCAAACAACATAGAGATCGACAGATAACACAAGACCTATATACACTAATTTTTAGTTGACCACCCTATCTATTTAATTTTCTTCATGCCACATTAAAATCATAGGGATTATCAATACATGGCATGGTTATTGTCCCTAAATATTTGATAAGGAAAGGAAATGAATGGATAAATATTCTCTCATGTTCTAGTCACACACAGATTTTATCACTATACCCTTTCTCTCATGTGCTTTAAAAATTTGAGGTTTTAAACCAATATGATGTGTTTTAATAAGTGATATTTATTTTCAGAAGCATATTTTGCATTTCTCTTTTTTGATGTTACTGCAACTTTTCAAATTCACTTTTCTGTCAGTCACATGCCTGATTGCAAAGATATTTAGGCTAAAGTAGGAGCAGAGCAAAGAAGGAAATAATTTTCTTCAACAATGGAGTAAAAGCAACTGCCAGTGGAAGAATAGACATGATAATAAATTTCACATTTTCATTATCGCATATTTTTAATAGTTATTTCTATTGCATCTACAAACATCTTCCTGGAATTAGTGCCTAATGAATAAATGCCATGTTTTAAAGTTATTTGTCTAACTATTAACCTTTAGAACAACAGCGTTTATAAAATCATTTTAAAAACTGAAATTTCAGTGGAAGGAAACATTATCAGGTGTATTGTGTTTGTTGAGAATATTTAAATATTTGAACCTTAGAGTTCAATAAATTGTTTTATCATTCCTTTCATTACTTAAAAATATTTTATCCAATAAATTTCATAGAAACCTGAAATATTAAACTGCACGTTTATTCACATGCTTTTAAAAAGGTGTAGTGTGGCATACCTTTTATCTATAAATGGTTTTAGCAAGTCTCTGAGCAAAATTGTCAATTAATGGCATTCTCCATTTTATGAAAATTTTATTGATTGTCCACTCTGTTTTTGCAGGAGAAGTGATCTTGATTTCAGACTGACACCAGAAGTATGAGATAACACTCAGCACCAAATTTACTTAGCTCATGACCTCAGACACAACTTACTTTACTTAGCATTGACTTCACAACCATTAGACACAACCATTAGACACAACTTCTGATGTCTAAGTCTCTCCACAGTTTGGTCATGTATAGTTAGAAGAGATAAGACTGAATTGCTACAAGCCATTAAGGTTCAGAGAAGCCATCAGCTCTTGGATCCTTTCAGCTTTTATACATAACCGATCACGGCCTATCCCACCCCCTGGAGTACAAGATTTGTTCCCATTCTCAGAAGCGACTGGTTCTCATAAACGCCAGTAATATATCACTTAACATGCAAACACAGTAATTACATACAGCTGATCTAATTGCTGGGCTGATACAGTCATAATTCTTCGCTAGAGCCTATTTTATTTGTGTCTGTTGTAGGTATCCTCTTAGCAATTGCTTTAATTAATGTGTCAAGAAAGATCCAAAAAGTTTCAACGTTTCTCACCTATCTGAACCTACAGGAAAGGCCAGAAAATCAGCTTTTAACTCCTTTCTTCCATTTAGAAATTCAATTTAAGTATCCTAAATGTTAAAATGAGGAGCACTGTTGGCCCTCTGAAATATCACAGCTCTTATGATAATTATGTTGCAATAATTCATTATTGTGCACTTACGTAATTTTATTTAGAATGTTTACTTTTGTATTTTTGTTTTAGAGCTAAAAATATATGGCCAGAATTAGAATTTGTAGGGCTTAGGGCTTTTTCTTCTCTTTACTTTTCTTTTCTTTTCTTTTTTCTTTTTATTATTTTCTTTTGATTGGACTTTTACTCTTGTTGCCCAGGCTGGAGTGCAATGATGCAATCTC
Source organism: Rhinopithecus roxellana (assembly GCF_007565055.1). Lineage (NCBI taxonomy): Eukaryota > Metazoa > Chordata > Mammalia > Primates > Cercopithecidae > Rhinopithecus > Rhinopithecus roxellana. Next base: position 4,558,799 of record NC_044549.1, on the reverse strand, counting down.
GGCTCACCACAACATTCACCTCCAGGAGTCAAGCGATCCTCCTGCCTCAGCCTCCCAAGTAGCTGGGACTACAGGCGCGCACCACCAGGTCCAACTAATTTTGTATTTTTAGTAGAGATGGGGTTTCTCCATGTTGGTCAGGCTGGTATCAAACTCCCAACTTCAGGTGATCTGCCCACCTTGGGCCTCCCAATGTGCTGGGATTGCAGGTGTGAGCCACCGCACTTGGCCAGCTTTTTTTTCTTAAACTATATTTTGAGTGCATTTCTATGTAAAAAGAAAGGGCTATTGCAATATCTTTGGTTTACGTAACAACTTTTTTCAAAAGGCTTATAAATGCTGCAAGAAGTTCATTTGATTAAATGCTTAAGGATAATTTACATATTACATATTCAAATGGAGTTGTATTGAATTAAGCAAGACAAAAAACCTTGTAACTGTTTTTTATTGTTCAGACTAAAGTCTACATATAACACACCAAAATTCTATTTAAAATATAATTTAAGTCACATTAACAAAACCTCACAAAAATATGAAAATTCAATAGAGAAGAGAAAAAAAAAATCAGAGTCTGGATCTACAGAATTAAAGGAAGTCTGATATCGGAATTTGTTTGGCGTTAACTGCCAGGCTTGCTGGCTTATTGCTTAGGTTCTAATGGGCCACATTTCAGGAACAGGAGACAATTCCTAATGCCATTGAAGAGTGAGAAATCAGACTGAGAATTAGAAGGCGTGAAAGAAGAAGAAAGGAGGGGAAGAAGGAAGGAAAAAGAATAAACTCACCCAATAGAGAGACATTGAGGAAACTTTCCCAACTTGGCCTTGGCTCTAGTGTAGTGTAAGGAGAAAGTTTTTGAAAAAGTATTTTATGATAACTTCATCTCAAGCAAAAAGCCATACATGTTTGAGCTTAGAATTTACAAAAATTTTATGGTCTGTAACTAACTGTAAAAATAGTAAAGTGTTTCTTCACTGATGGTGATTCCAGGTACATGAAAAAGTGAACAAAAAAGAATCTTCTTTGAAGGAAATTTTTAATTCAAATCATCAAGAGTATTTAAAGATAATATTTGAAGAAAAATAAGCTCATAAGTAAAAAATTCTAAACATATGAGAAAGCAAACCACAATGAGTTTGAGTGAAAGAAAAACAAACTATAGAATCAGACACATAAGTAATGCAGAAATATGCAAAATCTAAAAGAAGCCATTGATATATTTAAGGTGATTAGGAATAGATCTTTTAAAAACAAAGAAATACAAGATTTTAAGGAGGTTGAGCAACATGGCCAAACAGAAGGCTCCACTGATTGTCCTCCCAACCAGAATATCAAATTTAACAACTACACAAAAAGGCACCTTCATGAGAACCAAAAATTAGGTGAGTAATTACAGTACCTGGTTTTAACTTCCCATCACTGAAAGAGGCAGTGAAGAGGGTAGGGAAAGTGTCTCACATTGCCAACACTACTTCCCCTCCATCCTTCAGCAGCAGACCTGTGGTGTGGAGAGCAGTCTGTGCGCCTAGGAGAGGAGGAGCACGGTGATTGCAGGGTTTTGCACTGGAACTCATTGCTGCCCTGTCACGGTGAGAAGAACTAAGCTGACTCCCACGGAGGGAATTTTTCCTTTTTTTTTTTTAGATGGAGTTTTGCTCTTGTTACCCAGGCTGGAGTGCAGTGGCACCACCTCAGCTCACTGAAACCTCCGCCTCCCGGGCTCAAACGATTCTCCTGCCTCAGCCTCCTGAGTGGCTGGGATTACAGGCATGCGCCACCATGCCGGGCTAATTTTGAGTGTTTAGTGCAGACGGGGTTTCTCTATGTTGGTCAGACTGGTCTCTAACTCCCGACCGCAGGTGATCCTCCCACCTGGGCCTCCCAAAGTGCTGGGATTACAGGCGTGAGCCACCACGCCAGGCCTGAGGGGAAGTTTTAAACCAGCCCTGGGCAGAGGGTAACTGTCCATTCCAGTGGTCAGAACCTGAGTTCTGCCGACATGAACTAAAGGGCTCTGGAATACTGAATAAGCTCAAATGGGAGCTTAAGTCACAAAGACTATAATTCCTGAGCAAATACTTACACAATGCTGGGCCTGGAATCAATAGACCAGCTGGGGCCACCAAGACAGTACTTGTGCCAGGCCTCCCCCCACCCCAGCAGCACGGTTCACAGTGCCAGGAGATCATTCTTCCTTCTGCGTGAGAAGAGGAGAGAGAAGAGTGAAGAGAACTTTGTCTTGCAACTTGTATACCAGCTCAGCCATAGTAGGATAGGGTACCAGGCAGAGTTGTGAGGCCTTCTTTCCAGGTATTTGCTCCCAGACCACAAACCTAGACTCACTCTGGGTCAGAAGAAAACCCACTGCCTTGAAGGGAAGGACCCAGACCTGGCAGCATTCATCGCCTGTTGACTAAAGAACTTATGAACCCTGAATCATCAGCAGCGGTAGCCAGGGAGTATTCACAATGGGCCTTGGGTGAGACACTGAGACTTGCTGGCTGCAGGGGTGATCCAAAACATTGGCAGCTGAGGTAGAGAGAGAGATGGAGGTATAAAGTTTATTCAACAGATAATAACGAGAAACTTCCCAAACTTAGAGAAAGATACCAATATTCAAGTACGAGAAGGTTACAGAACACCAAGCACACTTAAACAAAAGAAGACTATCTTAAGACATTGAAAACTCTAACTCCCAAAGGTCAAGGATAAGGAAATAATTTTAAAAGCAAAAAGAGAAAAGAAGTCAATAACATATAATGAAAGTCTAATACACTGACGGTAGACTTTTCAGTGGAAGACTTACAGGCCAGGAGAGAGTGGTGTGACATATTTAAAGTGCTGAAGGAAGAAAATTTTTACACTATAATATCTAGTGGAAATATTCTTCAAACATGAAGGAAAAATAAAGACTCTCCCAGATATATTAGTCCATTCTTGCACAGCTATAAAAAAATAATCTGAGACTGGATAATTTTTATAAAGAAAAGACGTCTAACTGGCTTACAGTTCCACAGACTGTATAGGAAACATGGCAGCATCTGCTTCTGGGATGGCCTCAGGGAGATTTTACTCATGGCAGAAGACAAATTGGGAACAACTGTCTTACATGGCCAGAGCAAGAGCAAGAGAGCATGGGAAGGTGTCTCATACTTTCAAACGACCAGATGTCACAAGAACTCACTCATTATTGTGACACATTACCAGTGGGGAAATCTGCTCCCACGATCCAATCGCCACCCACCAGGCCCCACCTCCAAAAGTGGGCACTGCAATTTGACATGAGATTTGGTTGAGGACACAGTCCCAAACCATATCATCAAACAAACAAAAGCTGAGAGATTTTATCAGCACAAGACCTGTCCTCCAAGAAATGCTCAAGGGAGTTATTCAATCTGAAAGAAAAAGACATTAATGAACAGTAAGAAATCGTCTTCAGATACAAAGCTCACTAGTAATAGTAAGTAAACAGAAAAACACAGAATATTATAACGCTGTAATTATGCTGTGTAAATGATTCAAATCTTAAGTAGATCTAATGGCCAAACTGATCAAAAGTAATAACTACAACTTTTCAAGATATAAACCATGCAATGAGATATTAAGAGAAACAAATACGTTAAAAAAGCAGGAAGACAATGTTAAAGTGTAGAGCTTCTATTAGTTTTCTACTTGCTTGTTTGTTAGTTTATTTATGTAATCAGTGCTGTCATCAGTTTTCATAATGGCTTCTAAGATAATATTTGCAAGTCTCGTCACACACTCAAATCAAAATATATACAACAGATATACAAAAAAAATAAATTCATTAAAACATGCCATCAGAGAAATTACCGTAATGAAAAGAAACACAGGAAGGAAGGAAAGAATGTTGAGAAGACAAAAAAAAAAAGAAAGAAAGAAAGCAAATAATAAAATGGCAAGAGTAAATTTCCACTTATCAACAATAGCATTGAATGTAAATGAACTAAACTGTCCAATCAAAACAAACAGAGTAGCTGAGCGAATAAGAAAAAAAAAAATTGTCAATGATTTTTTTGCCTGCTAGAAGCATACTTTACCTACAAAGACACACAGAGCCCGAAAATAAAGGGATGGAATAAGATATTCCATGCCATATTCCATGCCAATGGAAACTTAAAAAGAGTAGGATTAGTTATTCTTACATCAGACAAAATAGATTTCAAGACAAAAAGCGACAAGACAAAATAGACTTTATATAATGATAAAGGGGTCAATTCAGTGAGAACATATAATAATTTAAAGTATATATATCCAACTGTGGCTCACCCAGATATATAAGGCAAATATTAGTAGAGCTAAAGGCAGAAATAGATCTCAATACAACAATAACTGGAGACTTTAACACCCACTTTCAGCACTGGACAGATCATTCAGACAGATAATGAAAGAAGAAACGTTGGACTTAATGTGTACTGTAGACCAAATTGACCTACTAAATATTTACAGAACATTTTATCCAATGGCTACACAATACACATTCTTCTTTTTAGCACAAGGATCATTCTCAAGAATAGATATAGGGGCAGGGCCAAGATGGCCAATGAGAAACAGCTGCAAACGGAGGCGTCCATTGAAAAGAACCATAATAAGCATGTGAATCCTTCACTGACAACCAAGGTATCCAGGTTCTCTCATCAGAACTGACTAGCAGGCTGGTGTGATCCATGGAGAGGAAGGAAGAGCAATGTGGTGTGGCGGCCCACCTGAGAGCCACGCAGGGCAGTGCAGCCGCCACCCCCAGCCAAGGGAGGCTGTGAGTGACTGTGCTATCCAGCGAGGGAAACCATGCTTTTTCCATGGAACTGTACAACCCATGGATCTGAAGATTCCACTTGTGAACACACACCACCAGGGCCTAGCATCCCAACCCTAGAGCCATGCAGATCCTCAACAGCCTCTCAGCTGGAATCTACTTAAGCCTACCAAGCTCCCAGGAGGAGGGGTGACCAGCACCACAGCTGTGGTTACCTGCTGTCTAAGCCCTTTGAGCTCTTTGGGGGAGGGGCAGCAGCCAGCACTGAGACTCACAACTGCCTAACACACTAAGTTCCCTGGGCAGGGGAAGGGTGGCTTTCATCTCTATAGCTCCAGGCCATGCTTTCCACCCACCGGAGCCAGGGAGGCTGGACAGCTTGGTCCCAAGACGTGTCCCCCACAGCGCAACACACTGGTTGTAGCAGACTATGGCCAGAGTGCCTCCTCAGGCCTGACCCTGACTCATTGTCTCTCACTGGGCAGGGCGTCCATGTAGGATCTCCAATAACTCCAGTCAGAGGCTCAGGGACAGAGCCTCTCCCTGGGCCTGAGCCCCTAGCGGGCGGGGTGGCAGCAGTTTCTGCAAACCAGGAGACTTAGCCTTTCCTCCTGGTAGTTCTGAGGAATCCAGGCAGCCCAAAAGAGTGTGTTTCCCCAAGCAAAGCACACCCCCTCCACCAAGGGACAAAATGCTTCATTAAACTGGTCCTGTTCTCAAGCCACCCAACAGGATGAGACCCTCCAACACGTGTTGCCAGACACTCTATACAGAAGCAATCCTGCTGGTCTCAGGTTGTTGCCCCTTGAGGTCAGAGACCTTAGAAGAAGGAGAAGGCACCCATCTTTGCTGTCCAGGCATGGGAGTGAACCAGATGGATAGGGACTGAAGTGAACCCCCAGCAAACTGCAGCAACCCTGCAGAAGAGCGTCAACAACAAAAACAGTATCAGCAGCATAAACAGCAACAATAACAAAAAAGCCCTCGCTATGACCCCATTTAAGGGTCAGCAGCCTCAAAGATTGAAACTAGACAAACTCATGAAAATAAGAAAGAATCACTGAAAAAATGGCTAAAATCCCAAAAGGCCAGAGTGCCACTTCTCCTCCAAATGATTGCAATGTCTCTCCAGCAAGGGCACAGAACTGGGCGGAGGATGAGATAGGTGAATTGGCAGAAGTAGGCTTTAGAAGATGGGTAATAAAAAACTATGCTGAGCTAAATGAGCATGTTCTATCCCAATGCAAAGAAGCTAAGAACCTTGATAAAGGTTAGATGAGCTGCTAACTAGAATAGCCAGTTTAGAGAAAAACATAAACAATCTGATGGAGGTGAAAAACACAGCAAGAGAACTTCATGAAGCATACAGCAGTATCAACGGCAGAATCAACCAAGTAGAACAAAGGATATCAGAGTGTGAAGACCACCTTGCTGAAATAAGGCCGGCAGACAAGACTGGAGAAAAAAGAATGGAAAAGAATGAACAAAGTCTCCAAGAAATATGGGACTTCGTAAAAAGACCAAACTTATGATTGATTAGAGGACCTGAAGCAGACGGGGAGAATGGAAACAAGCTGGAAAACAAACTTCAGGATATTATCCAGAAGAACTTCCCCAACCTAGCAAGACAGGCCAACATGCAAATTCAAGAAATACAGAGAATGCCACTAAGATACTCCACAAGAAGATCAACCCTAAGGCACATAATAATCAGATTCTTCAAGGTAGAAGTGAAGGAAAAGAAATGTTAAGGGCAGCTAGACAGAAAGGCCAAGTCACCTACTAAGGGAAGCCCATCAGACTAACAGCAGACCTCTCAGCAGAAAGTCTACAAGCCAGAAGAGACTGGAGGCCAATATTCAACATTGTTAAAGAAAGAAATGTTCAACCCGGAATTTCATATCCTGCCAAACTAAGCTTCATAAGTGAAGAGGAAACAAAATCCTTCCCAGAGAGGCAAATGCTGAGGGATTTCGTTACCACTAGGCCTGCCTTGGAAGAACAAGAAGCACTAAGTATGAAAAGGAAAAACCAGTACCAGCCACAGCAAAAACACATCAAAATATAAAGACCAATCACACTATGAAGAAAATGCATCAGTGTGCAAAAGAACCAGATAGTGTCATGATGACAGCATCTAATTCACACATAAGAGTACTAACCTTAAATGTTAACGGGCTAAATGCCCCAATTAAAAGACACAGACTAGCAAACACACATAGGCTCAAAATAAAGGGATGGCAGAAAATTTACCAAGCAAATGGAAAACAAAAAAACAGGGGTTGCAATCCTAGTCTCTGACAAAACAGACTTTAAACCAAAAAGAAAGAGACAAAGAATGGCATTATGTAATGGTAAAGGGAAAATTCAACAAGAAGAACTAACTATTCTAAATATATATTCACCCAATATAGGAACATCCAGATTCATAAAACAAGACATTAGAGACCTACAAAGAGACTTAGACTACCATACAATAATAGTGGGAGACTTTAACACTCCACTGTCAATATTAGACAGATTGAGACAGAAAATTAACAAGGATATTCAGGACTTGAACTCAGCTCTGGATCAAGTGGACCTAACAGACATCTACGGAACTCTCCACCCACAATCAACAGAATATATATTCTTCTCAGTGCAATATGGCTCTTATTTTAAAATTGACCACATAATTGGAAGTAAAACACTCCTCAGCAAATGCAAAAAAAAAAAAAAAAAAAAAAAAAAAAAAAAAAAAAAAACTGAAATCATAACAGCCTCTCAGACCACAGTACAATCAAATTAGAACTTGGGCTTAAGAAACTCACTCAAAACCACACAATTACATGAAAATGGAACCACCTGCTCCTGAATACTCTTGGGTAAATAATGAAATTAAGGCAGACATCAAGAAGTTCTTTGAAACCAATGAAAACAAAGAGAAAACATATCAGGATCTCTGGGACAGAGGTAAAGCAGTGTTAAGAGGGATAATTATAACACTAAATGCCGACAACAGAAAGCTAGAAAGATTTCAAATTGACACTTTAACATCACAATTAAAAGAGTTAAAAAAGCAAGAGCAAACTGATCCAAAAGATAGCAGGAGGCAAGAAATAACTAAGATTAGAGCAGAATTTCAGGAGACAGAGACGCAAAAAATCTTCCAAAAAAATCAATGAATCCAGAAGCTGCTTTTTTGAAACAAATAACAAAATAGATGGACCACTAGCTAGACTAGTAAAGAAGAAAAGACAGAAGAATTAAATAGATACAATAGAAATGATAAAGGGGATATTACCACTGACCCCACAGAAATACAAAGTACCCTAAGGGAATACTATAAACACCTCTACACAAATAAACCAAAAAATCTAGAAGAAATAGATGAATTCCTGGGCACATACACCCTCCCAAGACTAAAACAGAAAGAAGTTGAATCCCTGAATAGACCAATAATGAGTTCTGAAATTGAGTCAGTAACTAATAGCCTACCAACCAAGAGAAGCCCAGAACCAGATGGATTCACAGCCAATTCTACCAGAGGTACAAAGAGGAACTGGTACCATTCCTTCTGAAACTATTCCAGATTATTGAAAGGATGAACCCCTTCCAAACTCATTTTATAAAGCGAGCACCACCCTGATACCAAAATGGGAAGAGACACAACAAAAAAGGAAAGCTTCAGGCCAATATACCTGATGAGCATCAATATGAAAGTCCCCAATAAAATACTGACAAAGCAAATCCAGGAGCACATCAAACAGCTTATCCATCATGATCAAGTCAGCTTCATCCCTGGGATGCAAAGCTGGTTCAACATTCGCAAATCAATAATAGGAACCCATCACATAAACAGAACCAATGACAAAAACCACATGATTATCTCAATAGATGCAGAAAAGGCCTTTGATAAAATTCAACATCCCTCCATATTAAAATCTCTCAATAAACTAGGTATTGATGGAACATATCTCAAAATAATAAGAGCTATTTATGGCAAACCCACAGCCGATATATTGAATGGGTAAAAGCTGGAAGCACTCCCTTTGAAAACTGGCACAAGACAAGGATGTCCTCTCTTATCACTCCCATTCAACACAGTATTGGAAGTTCTGGTTAGGGCAATTAGGCAAGATAAGTAAATAAAGCGCATTCAAATAGGAAGAGAGAAAGTCAAATTGTCTCTGTTTGCAGATGACATAATTTTATATTTAGAAAACCCATCATCTTAGCCCCAAAGCTCCTCAAAATGATAAGTGATTTCAGCAGTCTCAGGATACAAAATCAATGTGCAAAAATGACAAGTATACTTTTACACAAACAATAGACAAGTAGAAAGCCAAATCACGAATGAACACCCATTCACAATAACTACAAAGGGTTATAAAATACCTAATGACACAGCTAAAAATAGATGTGAAGGACCTCAAACCATTGCTCAAATAACTAATGGAGGACATAAACCAATGGAAAAACATTCCATCCTCATGGATAGGAATAATCAGTATCATGCACATGGCCATACTGCCCAAAGTAATTTGTAGATTTGATTCTATTCTCATCCAAGTACCATTGACATTCTTCACAAAACCAGAAAAATACTAATTTAAATTTCATATGGAATCAAAGAAGACCCCGTATAGCCAAGGTAATCTTAAGCAAAATCAACAAAGCTGGAGGCATCATGTTACCTGGCTTCAAACTATACTACAAGGCTACATTAACAAAAACAGTGTGGTACGGGTACCAAAACAGACATGTAGACCAATGGAACAGAACAGAGGCCTCAGAAATAATGCCACACATCTATAACCATCTGGTCTTCAACAAATCTGACAAAAGCAAGCAATGGGGAAAGGATTTCCTATTCAATAAATGGTGCTGGGAAAACTGGCTAGCCATATGCAGAAAACTGAAACTGGGGCCGCTTCCTTATATCTCATACAAAACTTCACTCAAGTTGGATTAAAGCCTTCAATGCAAAACCAAAAAACATAAAAACCCTAGAAGAAAACCAAGGCAATATCATTCAGTACATAGCCAGGGCAATGACTTCATGATGAAAATGCCAAAAGCAATTGCACCAAAAGCCAAAATTGAGAAATGGGATCTAATTAAACTAAAGAGCTTCTGCACAGCAAAAGAAACTATCTTCAGAGTGAACAGGCAACTACAGAATGGGAGAAAAATTTTGCAATCTACCCATCTGACAAAGGGCTGATAGCCAGAATTTACAAGGAACTTCAATAAATATACAAGAAAAAAACAACCCCATCAAAAAGTGAGCAAATGATATGAACAGACACTTCTCAAAAGAAGACATTTAAGCAGCCAACAAACATATGAAAAAAAGCTCACCATCAGTGATCATTAGAGAAATGCAAATCAAAACCGCAATGAGATACCATCTCACACCAGTCATAATGTCAATTATTAAAAAAGTCAAGAAAGAATAGATGCTGGTGAGGATGTGGAGAAATAGAAACATTTCTAAACTGTTGGTGGGAAGGTAAATTAATTCAATCATTATGGAAGACAGTATGGCAATTCCTTAAGCTTCTAAAACCAGGAATACCATTAGACCCAGCAATCCCATTACTGGGCATACACCCAAAGGAACATACATCATTCTACTATAAAGACACATGCACACTTATGTTTACTGCAGCACTATTTACAATAGCAAAGACATGGAACCAGCCCAAATGCCCATCAATGATAGACTGGATAAAGAAAATATGGCACATATGCACCATGGAATACTACACAACCATAAAAAGGAATGAGATCCTGTCCTTTGCAAGAACATGGGTGAAGCTGGAAGCCATCATTCTCAGCAAACTAACGCAGGAACAGAAAAACACCACGTGTTCTCACTCATAAGTAGAAGTTGAACAATGAGAACACACAGACATAGGGAGGGGAACAACACACACTAAGGACTGTTGGGGGGTAGTGGGCAAGGGGAGGGAACTTAACGGATGGGTCAAGGTGCAGCAAACCATCATGGCACACGTATACCTATGTAACAAATCTGCATATTCTTCACATGTATCCTGGAACTTAATGTAAAATAAAAAAATAAAAAGACAGACTATTTGGCAGTCAGTAATTAGGGGAAAATTTTAAAATATGTATAAAAAAAGAATAGCCACAACATAACCATATGTTAGATTTTAAAAAAAAGTCTTAAAACATTCCAAAAAATAAAATAATATTAAGTATATCCTCTGCCCATGATGGAATAAAACTAGAAATCAATAAAAATAGAAAATTTGGAAATTATACAAACACATGGAAGTTAAACAGTATGCTCCTGCATGACCAGTGGATCAATGAAGAAATTAAAAAGGAAATTGGAATTTTTATTGAAACAATTGATGATGAAAACACAGCATATTGAAACCTGCATAATCAGTATTAAGAGAGAAGTTTGTAGTTACAAGCACCTAAACCAAAAAAAGTAAAAAATCTCCAAATAAACAATCTAATGATGCATCTTAAAGGAGAAGAAAAGCAAGAGCAAACCAAACTCAAAATTAGAAGAAAAGTAATAACAAAGACCAGAGCAGAAATAAAATAAAAGGAAACAAAAAAATACAAAAATCAATAAACCAAACTGGTAGTTTTTTTGAACAGCTAAACAAAATTGACAAACCTTTAGCTAGGCTAGCAAAAAAAAAAAAAAAAAAAAAAAAAGAAAGAAAGAAAGAGAGAGAGGACCTAAATAAATAAAATCAGAGATGAAAAACAAGACATTACAACCAAACAGCCAATACTGTAGAAATTCAAAGGACCATTAGAGATTACTATAAGCAACTATATGCCCACAAATTCGAAAATCTAGAAGAAATGGATGATTTCCCAGAAATATGCAACTTACCAACACTGAACTGTGAAGAAATTTAAAATCCAGACAGACCTGTAACAAATTATGGGATCAAAGGCATAATAAAATCTTCCGGCAAAGAAAAGTCTGGGACCCAATAGTAGCCCTGCTGAATTTTAGCAAACATTTAAAGAATAACTAATACCAATACTACTCAAACTATTTCAGAACATAAAAGCGGAGAAAATACTTCCAAACTCACTCACAAGGCCAGTGTTGCTCTGATATCATAAGCAGGAAAATACATAGAAAAAAATAAATAAAACAACATACTAATACCTCAGATAGACATTGTCACATAATTCCTCAATGACATACTAGCAAACCAAATTCAACAACATATTGAAAATATCATTCTTAATACGCTAAAAGTCACATATGACAGACCCACAGCTCGCATCATACTGAATGGGGAAAAAACTAATAGCCTTTCTTTTAAGATGGGGAACATGACAAAGACACCTGCTTTCGTCACTGTTACTCAACATAGAGCTGAGAGTCCTAGTTAGCGCAATCAGGCAATAGAAATGAAGACCATTCGAATGAGAAAGGAAGAAGCAAAATTATCCTTGTTTGCAGATGGTACAATCTTTTTTTTTTTTTTTTTTTTTTTTTTTTTTTTTTTTTTTTTTTTTTTTTTTGAGATGGAGTTTTCCTCTTGATGCCCAGACTGGAATGCAACGGCGAGATCTTGGCTCACTGAAACCTCCACCTGCTGGGTTCAAGCAATTCACCAGCCTCTACCTCCTGAGTAGCGGGGGTTACAGTTGCCGAACACCACGCCCAGCTAATTTTTTGTCTTTTCGGTAGAGGTGGGGTTTCACCATGTTGGCCAAGCCGGTTGCGAACTCCTGACCTCAAGTGATCCACCTGCCTTGGCTTCCCAAGCTGTTGGGATTACAGGCATGAGGCACCATGCCCAGCCAGTACAATCTTATATCTAAAAACTCTAAAGACTCCACCAGAAAACTCTTAGAACTGATAAACCAATTCTGTAAAGTTTTAGGATATAAAATCAACTTTTAAAAATCAGTATCATTTTTATAGGCCAATAACAAATAATCTGAAAAAGAAATAAAAATAAATTCAATTTACAATTGCTACTTATTTAATTTTATTTAATTAAATACCTAGGAATTAACTTATGCAAAGTGAACAATCTCTACAGTGAAAACTATAAAACATTGATGAGAGAAACTGAAGAAGACACAAACAAATGGAAAGATGTTCCATGTTCATGAATTGGAAGAATCAATTATGTTAAAAATATCCATACTGCCCAAAGCAATCTACAGGTTTAATGCAATCAAATACCAATGACATTCTTTACATAAATAGCAAAAATATATAATATTTATATGGAACCACAAAAGACCCAGAATAGCAAAGCTACCTTGGGCAAAAAGAACAATACTGAAAAAAATCACATTACTTGACTTAAATTTTACTACAGAGCTACAGTAATCAAAACAGCATGGCACTGGCATAAAAACAGACACATAGAACAATGGAACTGAATAGACAGTCCAGGAACAAATCCATACATCTATGGTAAACTCATTTTCAACAAAGGTGTCAATAACACACATTGGGGAGAGGACAATCTTCTCAATAAGTGGGGGTGGGAAAACTAGATATTCTATGCAGAGAAATGAAACTAGATTCCTATCTCTCACAATATACAAAAATCAAATAAAATGGATTTAATACCTAAATTTAAGACCTTAAACTACTGAACTACTAAAACACACAATGGAGAAACTCTCCAGGATATTGGACTGGGCAAAGATTTCTTGAGTAATATCCCACAAGTACAGGCAAAGCAAAAATAAACAAAAGGGATCACAAAAAGTGAAAACTCTTGTGCACAGCAAAGAAAACAATCAACAAAGTGAAGAATGAATTCCCAAAATGAAAGAAAATATTTGCAAAGCATTCATTTGAAAATTAATTAATAACCAGAATATATAAGTAGTTCAAACAGCTCTGTAGAAATCTAACAATCCAATAAAAAAATGGATAAAAGATCTGAAAAGACATTTCTCAAAGGAAGACATACAAATGGCACACAGGTATATGAAAAGGTGCTCAACATCGTTGTTCATGTAAGAAATGCAAATCAAAACTACAATGGGATGTTATTCTACCCTAGTCAAAATGACATTTATCTGAAAGACAAGCAATAACAAATGCTGAAGAGGATGTGGAGAAAACGGAACACTTGCACACTCTTTTTGGGAATATAAATTAGTACAACTACTATGGAGATGAGTTTGGAGGTTCCTTAAAAAACTAAAAATAGAACTACCACATGATGCAGCAATCTCACTGCTAGGTATATAATCAAAAGAAGGAAAATCAGTTTATCAAAAAGATATCTGCACTCCCACTATTTACAGCAGCCAAGAAGTAACCCGAGAGTCTATCAACAGACTAATGAATACAGAAAATGCAGTATATCTACATAATTGAGTAATATTTGGCCATAAATAAGAATGAGACCCTATCATTAGCAACAACATGGATGAAACTGGAGCTCATTATGCTCCATGAAATAAGCCATGCACAGAAAGATAAATTTTGCATGTTCTCATTAATTTGTGGGAGCTAAAAATTAAAACAATTGAACTCATAGAAATAGGGAGTAAAATGACAGTTACCAGAGTCTGGAAAGGTAGTTGGGGATGAGGAGTGGAGACGGTTAATGGCTACAAAAAAATAGTTAGAACAAATATGATTTAATGTTTGATAGAACAACAGGGTGTCTACAGACAACAATAACTTATTGTACATTTTAAAATAATGAAAACAGTATAATTGCATTGTTTGTAGCCTAAAGACAGGATAAATGCTTGAGATGACGGATACCCTATTTACCATGATGTGGTTATTATGCGTCGTGTATGCCTGTATCAAATTATCTCATGCACCCCACAAACATATACACCCACTAAGTACCCACAAGAACTAAAAATATAAAAATATTGTAAAAACAGGTTACAAAATGAATCAGGCATATATACTTGAAAAAAAGAGAATTAAAATAATGTGAAGTGAAAATAGAGAAACAATTAGACTGGCAAGTTGGTTGCTTCTCTGGTAATGCAGGACAAATTTGTTTTGGACCATTTCCCTCACTGAAAACAAACAGAGAAGATGAACAGGAGCAAATGGTGAATAACTAGCTGTAAATATTGGAGTGCTACCCAAGCAACAAACATCTGGGAAGACAAAACCATAAAGGGACAGAAATACATGAGAAGTGAGCCAAGCTTATGGTACTGCTTTTTCCCCACTAAGCATTTGCCTTTTCCAATCAGTGGCCGACTTTTGACAGAATCACACGACCAGCATTCGAATTTTGGGGAAACACTGGAATTTAATTCCCAACAAGGAGAAGGGACTCTAGAACAGTATTTATTTTTCTGTTTTACCACTGTGGCATTAGCACCATGATAGACAAATTCATTAATAAACTCAGTAGGTAGCCCATTAAAGGCACCCATAAATGTATCAGATCTTGACACATGCTGTAACTTGCACTGTTAATCAGTGAAAAGGGATATAATAATCAATAAAGGGTCATGGGAAAAATTGTTTCCTCCACATTTATATACACATAACAATTTTGCATTCTTCCTCCCTCATAAACTTTGCAACATCAGGCTAATGTAAAATATTTTCTTAATAATGTTACCGTGACCTTCATTGCCATAAACTCTAACTTCCATTAGGTCTCTCCTTAGGTCTTTTAAGGATTATTAGCACATCATATGCAAAGGGGGGGCGGAATTAGTTACACACAGATTTGGAACAAAACTGTTTAAGGCCAAATTTAAAATGTTTTGGAAGACAATATAGAAGTTTATTTTAAGATAGTGGACAATAAACACGTCTTTAAATGAAATACAAATATGAAAAATGTAAAAAAAAATGATACATTTGAAAACTTTAAAATAAAATATTCTTAATCATAAAGAGAACATAAAAGGAGTTGAAAGACAAGCCACAGATTAGGAGAACATGTTTGTAATTGAAGTATCCAGATAATGCAAAAAATTTTATACACTCTTTAGTAGAAAGACAACTCAATGAAATTCATTTATCAAATCTAGGAGCTTTCTGGATGAGTCTTTAGGGTTCTGTAAGTCTACAATCATATCATCAGCAAACAGCGACAGTTTGACTTCCTCTTTACTGATTTGGATGTCCTCTCTTTCTTTCTCTTGTGTGATTGCTCTGCCTAGGACTTTCTGTACTGTTGAATGGAAGTGGTAAAAGTGGGCATCCTTGTCTTGTTCCAGTTCTCAGGAGAATGCTTTCAACTTTTCCCCGTTCAGTATGATGTTAGCTGTGGGTTTGTCATAGATAACTTTTATTATTTGAGGTAAAACTTTTATTATTCTATGCCAATTGTTTTGGGGATTTTTATCATAAAGGGATGCTGGATTTTGTCAAAAGCCCCTTTCCACATCTATTGAGATGATCATATGATTTTTGTGTTTAATTCTAATTATATAATGGATCACATTTATTGACTTGCATGTGTTAAATCAATCCTGGTATGAAATCTGTTTCATCATGGTATATTAACTTTTTAATAAGCTGTTGGATTCAGTTACCTATTATTAGTATTTTTGAACGTTTTTCATCTATGTCATTAGGGATATTGGTCTGTAGTTTGATTTTTTTGTTGTTATTTCCTTTCCTGGTTTTGGTATTAGGTTGATACTGGCTTTATAGAATGATTTAGGGAGGATTCCATCTTTTTCTAACTTTTGGAATAGTTTCAATGAAACAAAAAGCTGGAATCTATCAACCCCCTCTTGATTTTCTAGCTTGTGCACACAAAGGTGTTCACAACACCCTTCAATTATCTTTTATATTTCTATGGTATCAGTTATAATATCTCCCATTTCATTCCCAAATGAGCATATTTGAATCTTCTCTTTTCTTTTCTTGGTTAATCTCACTAATGGTCTATCAATTTTGTTTATCCTTTTCAAATAACCAGGTTTTCGTTTCAGATTTTTGTTTATTATTTTCAAATGACCAGCTTTCTTTTTTTCATTTATCTTTTGTATTTTCTTGTTTCAATTTCATTTAGTTCTGCTCTGACTTTTGTTATTTCTTTTCTTCTACTGGGTTTGGGTTTAGTTTGTTCTTGTTTCTCTAGTTCATTGAGTTGTGACATTTGATCGTCTATTTGTGCTCTTTCAGACATTTTTGTGTAGGCATTTAATGCTATGAACTTTCTTCTTAGCATTGCTTTTGCTGTATCCTGCAGGTTTGGATATGTTCTGTCACTATTATCACTCATTCCAAAACATTTCTTAAATTTCCATTTTGATTTCATTGTTAACCCAAAGATCATTCAAAAACAGATTAGTTAATTTCCATGTATTTGCATGGTTTTGAGGGTTCCTTCTGGAGTCGATTACCACTTTTATCCCACTGTGGTCTGAGAAGATGTTTGATATAATTTTGATGTTCTTAAATTTATTGAGAATTGTTTTGTGTACTGTCACGTGGTCTATCTTGGAGAATGTTCCATGCGCTGAAGAGAGAAAGAGTTGTTGGGTAGAAAGTTCTGTAAATATCTGTTAAGCCCTTTTGTTCTAGGGTATAGTTTAAGTCCATTGCATTGTGTCTTTGTTGGCTTTCTGTCCTGATGATCTGCCTAGTGCTGTCAGTGGAGTATTGAAGACCCCCACAATTATTGTGTTGCTATCTCATTTCTTAGGTCTAGTAGTAATTGTTTCATAAATTTGGAAGCTCCAGTGTTGGGTGCTTATGTATTTAGAACTGTAATATCTTCCTGTTGGACTAATCTTTTTATCGTTATATAATGTCCTTCTTTGTCTATTTTTACTGTTATTGCTTTAAAGCCTGTTTTGTCTGGTATAAGAACATCTACTATTAGTCACTTTTGGTTTCTATTTGAGTTGAGTATCTTTTTCTACCCCCTTACCTTCAGTTTATGTGAGTGTTTTTTGTTTGTTTGTTTGTTTGTTTTTGACATGGGGTCTCACTCTGTTGCCCAGGCTGGAGTGCAGTGACATGATGGCTCACCGCAACCTCTGCCTCTCAGGTTCAAGCGATTCTCCTGCCTCAGCCTCCTGAGTAGCTGGTATTACAGGCATGTGCCACCACGTCTGGCTAATTTTTTTGTATTTTTAGTAGAGACAGGATTTCACGTTACCCAGGATGGTCTTTATCTCTTGACCTTGTGATCCACCTGCCTCGGCCTCCCAAAGTGCTGGGATTACAGGCATGAGCCACGGTGCCCAGCCAAGTTTATGTGAGTCTTTATGTGTTAGGTGAGCCTCTTGAAGACAGCAGATACTTGGTGGTATTTTGTAAATCTGCCATTCTGTATCTTAAAAAAAAACAAAAAAAAAAAAAACAAAAAAACAATTTTTATTTTAGGTTTAGAAATACATGTGAATGTTTGTAACATAGGTAAACACGTGTCATGGAGGTTTGTTATACATATAATTTCATCACTCAGGTATTAAGACTACTGCCCAATAGTTAACTTTTCTGCTCCTTTCCCTCCTCTCCCTTCCCCTTCAAATAGACCCCAGTGTCTGTTGCTTCTTTCTTTTTGTTCATAAGTTCTCACTATTTACCTCCCACTTGTAATGAGAATGTGCAGTATTTTGTTTTTCGTTTCTGCACTAGTTTGCTAAGAATGATAGCCTCCAGTTCCATCCATGTTCCCATAAAAGACATAATCTTGTTATTTTTTTATGGCTGAATTGTATTCCTTGGTGTATGTATGTACCAAATATTCTTTAACCAATCTGTCATTGATGGGCATTTAGGTCGATTCCATGTCTTTGCATGTGCTTTGCATGTCTTTGCATAGTGCTGCAATGAACATTTGTGTGCATGTGTCTTTATGGTAGAATGATTTATATGCCTCTGGGCATATACCCAGTAATGGGATTGCTGAATTAAATAGTAGCTCTGTTTTTAGCTTTTTGAGGAATCGCTATAGTGCTTTCCCCAAAGGTTGAAGTAATTTACATTCCCACTAACAGTGTATAAATGTTCCCTTTTCTGGACAACCTTGCCAGTATCTGTGACTTTCTGATTTTTTAAATAATGGCCATTCTGACTGGTGTGAGATGGTATCTCATTGTGCTTTTGATTTGCATTTCTCTAATAACCAGTGATATTGAACTATTTTTCATATGCTCTTGGCCACATGTCTTCCTTTGAGAAGTGCCTATTCATGTCCTTTGCCCACTTTTTAATGGGGTTGTGTGTTTTTCTCTTGTAAATTTGCTTAAGTTCCTTATAGATGCTGGATATTAGACCATTGCCAGATGCATAGTTTGCAAATATTTTCTCCCACTCTGTAGGTTGTCTGTTTACTCTGTTGATAATTTCTTTTGCTGTGCAGAAGCTCTTAAGTTTAATTAGATCCCACTTGTCAATTTTTGCTTTTGTCATGATTGCTTTTGGTGTCTTTTATAAAATCTTTGCCCATTCCTATGTCCAGGATGGTATTGCCTAGGCTGTCTTCCAGGGTTTTCATATTTTGGAGTTTCACATTTAAGTCCTTCATGCACCTTGAGTTGATTTTTGCATATGGTGTAAGGAAGGGGTCAAACTTCAATCTTCTGTATATGGCTAGCCATTATGTATCTTTTAAGTGAAGCATTTAGGCAATTTACAATCAACGTTAGTATTGAGATTTGAGGCACTATTCTATTAAATGAATTCAATAAAGTCTCAGGATACAAAATAAATTTAAACAAATCAGCAGCACTGCTATATACCAGCAATGAGAAAGCTGACAATAAAATCAAGAACTCGATCCCTTTCACAATGACTGCAAAAAATACTTAGGAATATACTTAACAAAATAGATAAAATGTCTCTACAAGGAAAACTACAATACACTCCTGAAATAAATCACCGATGTCACAAACAAATGGAAACATATCCCATGCTCATGAACGGGTAGAATCAATATTGTGAAAATGACTACATTGCCCAAAGCAATCTACATATTCAATGCAATTACCATCAAAATACCATCATAATTCTTCAGAAAACTAGAAAAGACAATGCAAAAATTTGTATGGAACCAAAGAAGAGCCCACATATTCAAGGCAATGCTAAACAAAAGGAGCAGACCTGGAGGCATCACATTACCCAACTTCAAATTATAATACAAGGCTATAGTTACCAAAATAGCATGGTACTGGCATAAAAAGAGGCATGTAGACCAATGGAACAGTATAAAAAACCCAGAAATAAATTCAAACACTTACAGCTAACTCATCTTCAACAAAGCATACAAAAACATAAAGTGGGCAAAGGACATCCTATTCAATAAACGGTGCTCAGAAAACTGGCAAGCCACATATATAATGAAACTGGATTGTCATCTCTCACCTTATACAAAAATCAACTCAAGATGGATCAAAGACTTAAGTCTAAGATCTGAAACCACAAAAATTCCTTCACGGCAAAAGAAATAATCATCAGAGTAAACAACCCACAGAGGGGGAAAAATATTCGCAAACTATGCACCTGACAAAGGACTAATATCCAGAATTTATGAGGAACTCAAACAAATCAGCAAGAAAAAGACAAATAATCCTATCAAAAAGTGGGCAAATTATACGAATAAATTTTCAAAAGAGGATATACAAACATCTAACTAACACACGAAACAAATGTTTAACATCACTAATTATCAGGAGACTGCAAATTAGAGCCACAATGAGATGTGACCTTACTCCTGCAAGAATGGCCATAACCAGAAAAATTAAAAAATAATTGATACTGGCATGGGTGTGGTAAAAAAGAAACACTTTTACACATTTTGCTAGTGGAAATGTAAACTAATACAATCGTTATGGAAAACAGGATGGAGATTCCTTAAAGAACTAAATGTAGAAATACCATTTCATCAGCAATCCTACGACTAGATGTCTATTGAAAGAAAAAGAAGCCATTATATGAATAAGACATATACACAAACATGTTTATAGTAGCACAATTTGCAATTGCAAAAACATAGGACTAACCCAAATGCCCATCAACCAATGAGTGGGTAAAGAAAATGTGTTATGTATACACCATGGAATGCTACTCAGCCATAAAACAGAAGAAAATAATGGCATTCACAACAACTTGGATGGAGTTGGAGACCATTAATCTTAGCGAAGTAACTCAGGAATGGAAAATCAATTGTTCTATGTTTTCACTTACAAGTGGGAGCTAATCCATGAGGATGAAAAAGCACAGAATGATATAAGGGACTTTGTAGACTCAGGGGGAAGGAAAGGAGTGGGGTGAGGGATAAAATCATTACATATTGGATACAGTGTACACTGCTCAGGCGATGCGTGCACCAACATTTCTGAAATCCCCACTAAGGAACTTACCCATGTAACAACAACAACAACAAAATCCTGTACCCCCAAACCTATTGAAATGAAATATTTTTTAAAAAAACAGAAGACAACTCAGTAAAAAGTGCTATTGTTCAGAATGTAAATTGGTACACTGCTTTGGAAAAAAAAAAATTTTAAAAATAAAAAGAGGGTGGCTACTAACACTGAACCCACATATATCTCATGACACAGCTATTCTGTTCCTACTTACATAGCCAAGAGAAATATGGCTTGGACTCTACCTGTTCAGGAACAGCAAAGCTTTCAAAAAGACTCTAAAGCATCATGAGGTTCTTTTAATAGAAACCTGGGTCTAGTTTTGCCTGTCTACCTGCATGTATGATGCCAGAAACCAGACACAAGTAATCATACCTCTGCTTCAGACTGTGTAAACTGCCACTGCATTTGCCAGGTAAGGTAATTTTCCTGTGCTTGGCTGACACGACACTTCTAATTTCAATATCCAATTTTAGAGCAGTCGAGTTTGCTTGTTTTTATTACGAAGTCAAATATACATATAACAAAATGCCAGTTTCAGTGTGCATGTCATAGAAATGTTTTCACAGGTACATCCAAATTAACAACAGCACTGACAGAAAACAGCACAAGATTCATGAATAGTAGAGTGAATAAAGTCATTGCTGTATATTTTTCCTGGGAAGTGCTTTATGAAGGTGAAAATGAACAAAGTTCAGAGAGTGAATTTACTTGAATATAAATCATAGACAATATGAAAAATAGATTAATAATGATAAAATCAGACAAATACATGTATTAGGAGTCCTACTCAGTAAATTTACTCCAACTATTCAAAAACTGGCAACATTAAATCATACATTATTTATTTATTTCAAATAAAATTAAGAAAAATACCATGACTTCGCTTTGTAATTTTCTTGGAGTGACAGAAGGAGAGAGAATGGTGAAAGGCATAATATGTGCCTTGAAACTAAAACTGTGGTTATGTTCTATTTATTAAAGTGGGTGGTCTGTCATAAGTGGCATCCATTTGACTGTTTTTCAACTATACAGTCTTTCAAATGTGTGATATATTACACTATAGGAAAAATTTAAACTATGTTAACATCGAATTATGTGATCTATCTTGAATGTGGTTATTCCTGGTGTCAAAGTATCTCCTCTTACTAGAACTATAGTTGTATTGCAGTGGTTTTACATGATGTGACTGAAGTATGCTACATTCAGCAATACAAATTTGACTACATTTAACCAGCCTGTGTTTACCTAAAGAAAAATCAAAATATACACAAATATTACTTGTATAATTTTTTAAAATCTGCCTTTGAAACCTGAAACTCTTTACCAGAAGCAAGGAAAACATAACTGAGTTCAAAAACAGGCACAAATGAATTCAACTATCTTAATTAAAAGGATGTTTTATTTCCTAAAAAATGTACTTACATCTTCAACTAACTAGAACACATTTTTAAATGTGTTGTCGTGCCAGAGACAAGCACAGTTTCTCTTTGAGAATAGTGGCTGATACTAATTATGGAATTTGAATAATGTAATATCCTTAATATCACGCTTTGCATTCATGGTTTATGTCTGTCCCCTCTCCTTTCCAAAAAACCAAAACAGGCAGCTATAGTGTCCTATTTCACTGCCCAAATATTACAATTGGGAAGGAGTATTTCACAGAAAAATGAAACACTGTCAATAGTGAGAAAAGGTGAATTGGAGTTGTTATTAATATCTTTAGAACAAAAACTTTATAGATAATCCATTCAGGGATAAATTAGTTGTAAAAATAAACATACTTGAACAAATACAACTACACAAAATATCTTTAAATAAACTGTGAGCTCGTTTAGGGAATGGACTTATTGAATATATTTAAATCATACAACATATTAAAGAAGTTTTCTTAATACTCTACAACTACATATTGATTAATGAGTTAATCAATAACAACTAAAACTTAACTAATAGATGTTCACAGCACTTTCAGATAAAAAAGTACATGATGAATATAAAATAACTTACTATACTTCTTTCAAGCAATTATAAATACTTATTATATAATTTCAAAATGTCATTTTAATAATACTAGCGTATTTTGCAAAGAAAATAAGCACTTTTCATTATTTCTTAGATTTATTTGCTATGTTTTCTCTAAATAACATAATATGTAATTCAGTACTAAACATTTACATGTATTTTGAAGAGAGTTATACATTGTTAAAGAGCAAAATATTAGTATTACAGGTAAAGGCCAGAGGGTGAAGTAAAAGTGAGAGATGTTTTGATATCACTATAGTGGTAATAGTAAAAAAATACAGATTACAGAGAGCCAAATATGTTAGAATGTAAATTCACACGTTAAATTCGATACAGTATCGCCTCTTCCTAATTGTGAAAGTGCTAAAATAAAATACTCCAGTGAGACTTAATTCATTTTCCAAGTTTGCAAAACAGACTTAGCAGATAATATATCAAGGTCATATTATTTTCAAATAACAAGGTTTTAAAGTATTATTAATTATTTATAATTATTAATAATGCTTCCATAGCCACTAATGGAGCAATTTTTGTAAGACCTTAGGTATAAAGAACTGAAAATGGCTGCTGAAAACGTCCCTTCTAACCCACACAACTTTCCGGTCTTCCTATAGTTAATTGTATAACGTGGTAATGACTTAACAATAGTTTGGTTTCTAGAATGGTAGGTATTATTGATCTCGTGCTGCAAATTAGTAGCCACAGGTTAATCTGTAACTTCAAAGTAAATCAAGCTTTTTAATGTTTCCATAGGACCAGCACATATCTAAATTAAAACAGCTATCATAACCACATTCTAGTTCACGATCACTAAAACAACCCTCCTTTTAGATTAGACAATAGAGGTTACGTTAAAGGAAAAGGGAAGGGTAAGCTTTGATACATTTGTTTGGAGTTTCAACAGGGAATCTTTTATTTCTCTTTTTCATTTGTAGCATCTTGTGACTAAGATTATCTCCATCTGATTTTGAATGTTCTTAATATGTTGACTGTAAAAAGTCACAGCGATATATTTTCTTAGAGTACTATGCACCCATACATTAAAGATGAGGTTCTCTCTTAAACATTAATAATTGTAATTTTAAGTAATTTCTGATCATAATCTCACATGATTTAGCACTTCTTGGTTTTGAAGTGTAAATATAAAACCTTTAGTAGGCCAGGCATGGTGGCTGTAGTCCCAGCCCTTTGGGAGGCCAAGGCGGGCAGATCATGAGGTCCGGAGTTCAAGACCAGCCTGACTAACATGGTGAAACCCTGTCTCTACTAAAAATACAAAAATTAGCTGGGCGTGGTGGTGCATGCCTGTAATCTCAACTACTCAGGAGGCTGAGGCAGGAGAATCGCTTGAAACCGGGAGGTGGAGGTTGCAGTGAGCCAAGATCGCTCCATTGCACTCCCACTCCAGCCTGGGCGACAGAGCGAGATTCCATCTCAAAAAACAAACAAACAAACAAACAAAAACCTGTAGTATTTGTTGGCTCTTTTTCAGCATTCAGTTTATTTTCCGGAGCCAATTAATTTGTAGATTATAAGAAAAATTAAAAATAAAGTATTTGGAAATTATTGGAAAATTGCTGTTTAAGAGTTAAGAGATAAGAATAGAATTCAAAGTCATATTTTATTGCTAAATCTGTGGGCCTCTCATTCTTCAGTTGCTCTTTTAGTGAATAAAGGTTTTATAAATAACATTTCAAAATATTTAAACATATATGATACAGACTACTTAAAGGTGGAAATGGTTAGGTATTTGAGAATGAATACGTTTTTCTATTCAAATTAACTAAACTGCAAAAATCTTTTAAAATGTACGGTACTCTTAGAAGTGTTGTGCTTTTTAAATGATACATTTCTTTCAGGAAGTAATGAAATCTGCTTCTCTTTCTTGAATAAATTCATCAAGAATTATTAGCCAGCTATATTGGTTATCGTATATGAAAATACAATATTACTGAATCGTATGTTATTGTATTACATTGTATTCTAAATTATTCTATAATATTGTAGTGTGTATGCAATGCAATATTATTAGCAACTATCAAAAAAAATCTCAGGAGTTTTGCTGTTGGTGATTCAATTGTATTTGTTTAGGACAAAAAAGAGTTATTTTAAAAATCAACACTATTTTCTTCCTGTAGGATGCTAATTGATATCTCTAAAAAGCAAGCATATTTTAAAGAACATTAAATAAAGCATTTAATTTTTAATTTATTTTTCTTGGATACCAAGAAAAGTATGAACATTTAGTTCAAAGTTTGGGAAAACAAGAAAAAAATTTAGTCTTTCTTTTCTTCGTTCATTCTGAGTTTCAACCAGCTTCCTTGAGCATTTTGATTTTCATTTCACTTTGTGTGGAAAGAAAAAATTAATCAGTATTAATATTAGAGATGATTGGCATTATTTATACATTCGGAATAAAAATATCAAACAAAAGAAGCAAAAATTCGACTACTGCCAGTACAATATGTGCATATTGTATATTATGTAATATACATATTACATAATACAAGGAAGATACAGAACCAGTTTTATAAAATGCAGCACTTATAATTTCGAAAATAAGAAAAAGAAAATGTGCTATTAGAGTTCTCATTGTATAAGTGGCACATTATCATACCCCCCAATTATGTGAACTCTTTATTAAAGTGTTCTTTCATAACCATGTATTATATTTTATGATAATTGTATGTCATGTACAGAGGGAGTTAAATTAATGTTTCTCATAACACCTTTAACCTTCTTTGAGTTAGTTCTGCATGACAAGCAATATAACTATATTTAAATGCTTACATTAATTGGTCATCACACTAACTGTTTCGCAGAGCAATAGATTGGGGATGCCATTTGTATTATTTGTACTGTGTACACTGCAATTACATTTTGAGTATGTTTGAAAAGGAATATTAATTCAGATTTAAATTCACATTTTACACTAATTAATTGTAAAATACACAACCACAAATGACCGGCTCTGACATTGCATCTTTAATTCAACTCTGCGTCTTATATGGGCACACTTTATAGTACTTGTACAGAGTGGACATGCTCTGTAGTTGAATAATAGACAAAGAAATGCATGAAGTCTCCAGCTCCCAGTGTGAGCGACACAGAAGACCGGTGATTTCTGCATTTTCAACTGAGGTACTGGGGTCATCTCACTGGGGAGTGCCGGACAATCGGTGATGGTCAGTTGCTGCAGCCCGACCAGCTAGAGCTGAAGCGGGGCGAGGCATCGCCTCACCTGAGAAGCGCAAGGGGGAAGGGAATCCCTTTTCCTAGCCAGGGGAACTGAGACACACAACACCTGGAAGGTCGGGTAACTCCCAACCAAATACTGCGCTTTAAGCAAACGGGCACACCAGGAGAATATATCCCACACCTGGCTGGGAGGTTCCCACCCCCATGGAGCCTCCCTCATTGCTAACGCAGCAGTCTGCAATCTAACCACAAAGCAGCAGCGAGGCTGGGGGAGGGCCGCCTGCCATTGCTGAGGCTTAAGTAGGTAAACAAAGCTGCTGGGAAGCTCGAACTGGGTGGAGCTCACAGCAGCTCAAGGAAACCTGCCTGTCTCTGTAGACTCCACCTCTGGGGACAGGGCACAGTTAACAACAACAACTGGAGTGGACCTCAAGCAATCTCCAACAGACCTACAGCTGAGGGTTCTGACTGTTAGAAGGAAAACTATCAAACAGGAAGGACACCTATACCAAAACCCCATCAATACGTCACCATCATCAAAGACCAGAGGCAGATAAAACCACAAAGATGGGGAAAAAGCAGGGCAGAAAAGCTGGAAATTCAAAAAATAAGAGCGCATCTCCCTCTGCAAAGGAGCGCAGCCCATCGCCACCAACGGATCAAAGCTGATCAGAGAATGACTTGACGAAATGAGAGAAGAAGGCTTCAGTCCATCAAACTTCTCAGAGCTAAAGGAGGAATTACATACCTAGTGCAAAGAAACTAAAAATCTTGAAAAAAGAGTAGAAGAATTGACAGCTAGACTAATTAATGCAGAGAAGGTCATAAACAAAATGACAGAGATGAAAACCATGACACGAGAAATACGTGACAAATCCAAAAGCTTCAGTAACTGACTCGATCAACTGGAAGAAAGAGTATCAGCGATTGAGGATCAAATGAATGAAATGAAGCGAGAAGAGAAACCAAAAGAAAAAAGAAGAAAAAGAAATGAACAAAGCCTGCAAGAAGTATGGGATTATGTACAACGACCAAATCTACGTCTGATTGGGGTGCCTGAAAGTGAGGGGGAAAATGGAACCAAGTTGGAAAACACTCTTCAGGATATCATCCAGGAGAACTTCCCCAACCTAGTAGGGCAGGCCAACATTCAAATTCAGGAAATACAGAGAACACCACAAAGATACCCCGCGAGAAGAGGAACTCCAAGACACATATTTGCCAGATTCACCAAAGTTGAAATGAAGGAAAGAATCTTAAGGGCAGCCAGAGAGAAAGGTCGGGTTACCGACAAAGGGAAGCCCATCAGACTAACAGCAGATCTCTCGGGAGAAACTCTACAAGCCAGAAGAGAGCGGGGGCCAATATTCAACATTCTTAAAGAAAATAATTTTAAATCCTGAATTTCATATCCAGCCAAACTAAGTTTCCTAAGTGAAGGAGAAATAAAATTCTTTACAGATAAGCAAATGCTTAGAGATTTTGTCACCACCAGGCCTGCCTTACAAGAGACCCTGAAGGAAGCCCTAAACATGGAAAGGAACAACCGGTACCAGCCATTGCAAAAACATGCCAAAATGTAAAGACCATCAAGGCTAGGAAGAAACTGCATCAGCTAACGAGCAAAATAACCAGTTAATATCATAATGGCTGGATCAAGGCCACACATAACAATATTAACCTTAAATGTAAATGGACTAAATGCTCCAATTAAAAGACACAGACTGGCAAACTGGATAAAGAGTCAAGACCCATCAGTCTGCTGTATTCAGGAGACCCATCTCACATGCAGAGACATACATAGGCTCCAAATAAAGGGATGGAGGAAGATCTACCAAGCAAATGGAGAACAAAAAAAAGCAGGGGTTGCAATCCTAGTCTCTGATAAAACAGACTTTAAACCATCAAAGATCAAAAGAGACAAAGAAGGCCATTACATAATGGTAAAGGGATCAATTCAACAGGAAGAGCTAACTATCCTAAACATATATGCACCCAATACAGGAGCACCCAGATTCATAAAGCAAGTCCTTAGAGACTTACAAAGAGACTTAGACTCCCATACAATAATAATGGGCAACTTCAACACTCCACTGTCAACATTAGACAGATCAACGAGACAGAAAGTTAACTAGGATATCCAGGAATTAAACTCATCTCTGCACCAAGCGGACCTAATAGACATCTATAGAACTCTTCACCCCAAATCAACAGAATATACATTCTTCTCAGCACCACATCGCACTTATTCCAAAATTGACCACATAATTGGAAGTAAAGCACTCCTCAGCAAATGTACAAGAACAGAAATTATAACAAACTGTCTCTCAGACCACAGTGCAATCAAACTAGAACTCAGGACAAAGAAACTCAATCAAAACCGCTCAGCTACATGGAAACTGAACAACCTGCTCCTCAATGACTACTGGGTACATAACGAAATGAAGGCAGAAATAAAGATGTTCTTTGAAACCAATGAGAACAAAGATACAACATACCAGAATCTCTGGGACACATTTAAAGCAGTGTGTAGAAGGAAATTTATAGCACTAAATGCCCACAAGAGAAAGCAGGAAAGATCTAAAATTGACACTCTAACATCACAATTAAAAGAACTAGAGAGGCAAGAGCAAGCATATTCAAAAGCTAGCGGAAGGCAAGAAATAACTAAGATCAGAGCAGAACTGAAGGAGATAGAGACACAAAAAACCCTCCAAAAAATCAATGAATACAGGAGTTCGTTTTTTGAAAAAATCAACAAAATTGACAGACCGCTAGCAAGACTAATAAAGAAGAAAAGAGAGAGGAATCAAATAGATGCAATAAAAAATGATAAAGGGGATATCACCACTGACCCCACAAAAATACAAAATACCATCAGAGAATACTATAAACACCTCTACGCAAATAAACTAGAAAATCTAGAAGAAATGGATAATTTCCTGGACACTTACACTCTCCGAAGACTAAACCAGGAAGAAGTTGAATCCCTGAATAGACGAATAGCAGGCTCTGAAATTGAGGCAATAATTAATAGCCTACCAACCAAAAAAAGTCCAGGACCAGATGGCTTCACAGCTGAATTCTACCAGAGGTACAAGGAGGAGCTGGTACCATTCCTTCTGAAACTATTCCAATCAATAGAAAAAGAGGGAATCCTCCCTAACTCATTTTATGAGGCCAACATCATCCTGATACCAAAGCCTGGCAGAGACACAACAAAAAAAAGAGAATTTTAGACCAATATCCCTGATGAACATTGATGCAAAAATCCTCAATAAAATACTGGCAAATCGGATTCAGCAGCACATCAAAAAGCTTATCCACCATGATCAAGGGGGCTTCATCCCTGGGATGCAAGGCTGGTTCAACATTCGCAAATCAATAAATGTAATCCAGCATATAAACAGAACCAAAGACAAGAACCACATGATTATCTCAATAGATGCAGAAAAGGCCTTTGACAAAATTCAACAACCCTTCATGCTAAAAACGCTCAATAAATTCGGTATTGATGGAACGTACCTCAAAATAATAAGAGCTATTTATGACAAACCCACAGCCAATATCATACTGAATGGGCAAAAACTGGAAAAATTCCCTTTGAAAACTGGCACAAGACAGGGATGCCCTCTCTCACCACTCCTATTCAACATAGTGTTGGAAGTTCTGGCTAGGGCAATCAGGCAAGAGAAAGAAATCAAGGGTATTCAGTTAGGAAAAGAAGAAGTCAAATTGTCCCTGTTTGCAGATGACATGATTGTATATTTAGAAAACCCCATTGTCTCAGCCCAAAATCTCCTTAAGCTGATAAGCAACTTCAGCAAAGTCTCAGGATACAAAATTAATGTGCAAAAATCACAAGCATTCTTATACACCAGTAACAGACAAACAGAGAGCCAAATCAGGAATGAACTTCCATTCACAATTGCTTCAAAGAGAATCAAATACCTAGGAATCCAACTTACAAGGGATGTCAAGGACCTCTTCAAGGAGAACTACAAACCACTGCTCAGTGAAATAAAAGAGGACACTAACAAATGGAAGAACATACCATGCTCATGGATAGGAAGAATCAATATCGTGAAAATGGCCTTACTGCCCAAGGTTATTTATAGATTCAATGCCATCCCCATCAAGCCACCAATGACTTTCTTCACAGAATTGGAAAAAACTGCTTTCAAGTTCATATGGAACCAAAAAAGAGCCCGCATTGCCAAGACAATCCTAAGTCAAAAGGACAAAGCTGGAGGCGTCATGCTACCTGACTTCAAACTATACTACAAGGCTACAGTAACCAAAACAGCATGGTACTGGTACCAAAACAGAGATATAGACCAATGGAACAGAACAGAGTCCTCAGAAATACTACCACGCATCTACAGCCATCTGATCTTTGACAAACCTGAGAGAAACAAGAAATGGGGAAAGGATTCCCTATTTAATAAATGGTGCTGGGAAAATTGGCTAGCCATCAGTAGAAAGCTGAAACTGGATCCTTTCCTTACTCCTTATACGAAGATTAATTCCAGATGGATTAGAGACTTCAATGTTAGACCTAATACCATAAATACCCTAGAAGAAAACCTAGGTAATACCATTCAGGACATAGGCATGGGCAAGGACTTCATGTCTAAAACACCAAAAGCAACAGCTGCAAAAGCCAAAATTGACAAATGGGATCTAATTAAACTAAAGAGCTTCTGCACAGCAAAAGAAACTACCATCAGAGTGAACAGGCAACCTACAGAATGGGAGAAAATTTTTGCAATCTACTCATCCGACAAAGGGCTAATATCCAGAATCTACAAAGAACTCAAACAAATATACAAGAAAAAAACAAACAACCCCATCAAAAAGTGGGCAAAGGATATGAACAGACATTTCTCAAAAGAAGACATTCATACAGCCAACAGACACATGAAAAAATGCTCATCATCACTCGCCATCAGAGAAATGCAAATCAAAACCACAATGAGATACCATCTCACACCAGTTAGAATGGCAATCATTAAAAAGTCAGGAAACAACAGGTGTTGGAGAGGATGTGGAGAAATAGGAACACTTTTACACTGTTGGTGGGATTGTAAACTAGTTCAACCATTATGGAAAACAGTATGGCAATTCCTCAAGGATCTAGAACTAGATGTACCATATGACCCAGCCATCCCACTACTGGGTATATACCCAAAGGATTATAAATCATGCTGCTATAAAGACACATGCACACGTATGTTTATTGCGGCACTATTCACAATAGCAAAGACTTGGAATCAACCCAAATGTCCATCTGTGACAGACTGGATTAAGAAAATGTGGCACATATACACCATGGAATAATATGCAGCCATAAAAAAGGATGAGTTTGCGTCCTTTGTAGGGACATGGATGCAGCTGGAAACCATCATTCTTAGCAAACTATCACAAGAACAGAAAACCAAACACCGCATGTTCTCACTCATAGTTGGGAACTGAACAATGAGATCACTTGGACTCGGGAAGGGGAACATCACACACCGGGGCCTATCATGGGGAGGGGGGAGGGGGGAGGGATTGCATTGGGAGTTATACGTGATATAAATCATGAATTGATGGGTGCTGATGAGTTGATGGGTGCAGCACACCAACATGGCACAAGTATACATATGTAACAAACCTGCACGTTATGCACATGTACCCTAGAACTTAAAGTATAATAAAAAAAAATAAAAAATAAAAAAAATTAAAAAATTAAAAAAAAGAAATGCAAGAGATGTAAAGATTTCTTAAAAAAGAGAAAGAAGAAATATCCATAATATATGAATAATTGTGATATATTTACTTGGAAATTTGACAGTCTTTTCTGCTGAAATTAACAGAGTTTTGGATAAAGACAAAATATTTAAAATTCTTACATTTCGGTAGATTAACAAGACATATTTTAACTGCCTGTATAGAGATTCAAGTTTATTAAATAAATAAGCATAAGGCTTTTTGCAATCTGACACAGAGCCTGACACAGACAGGTGATACAACTTCGAATACAAAAAATTAAAGGATATTATATTATTCTACTTTCTTATGACATTTAGAAAATTGACGGTGGTAGGGTGAGCTGACCAACAATAATAAAAATAATCAAATCTTCGATTAAAAATTTAAAAAATTCACATATGCTCTTGGAAAAGCTAAGGCTTGTGAAAACACTATTTTGTTTAAAAATACAGTATAAAGAGCACAGAACAATAGAATATTAAATGTGAAATTGTAGTAAGATAACTTTTTCTTGTGTTCCAGTTAAAGTATAACATAAAACAAAACTTGGCCTTTTTTTTTTTTTTTTTTTTTTTTTTAGAAGGAGTCTCGCACTGTTGCCAGGGCTGGAGTGCAATGGCCTGATCTCGGCTCAAGGCAACCTCTGCCTCCCAGGTTCAAGCAATCCTCTTGCCTCAGCCTCCGTAGTAGCTGGGATTACAGGTGCCCACCACCACGCCCAGCTAATTTTTGTATTTTTAGTAGAGACCAGGTTTCACTGTGTTGGCCAGGCTGCTCTGGAACTCCTGACCTCATTATCCACCCGCCTTGGCCTCCCAAAGGCCTGGAATTACAGGTGTGAGCCACTGCACCTTGCCAAAAATTGGATTTTTAGGAAAAATACACTTTATTGTTCTGAGTGATAGAAAGATATATCACATTTTTAATTAGAATACATAAATAAAAATATGCATTAATGATACTAAATAAGTTGGACAAAAAGATTGTTTCACAATCTTGATAATAAAGCATATCATTATTGTACAAATACTATGTTAATATTAAAATGTACCTTTCTTCAATTTTAACATATCTGAATTAAGGATGTGCTTTACAATAAATGGTATATCAGGATTAAATCTATGGAATTTGAAATGTAAGTTACCCTCAAGGTCTGAATATTTGTGTCCTCCAACATTCGTATGTTGAAATTCTAACTCCTAAGGTGATAGTATTAGGAAAGTGAAACCGGTAGGATTTGATTAGGTCGTGAGGGCAGAGCCTTCACAAAGGGTATTAGTGAGCACCCTCACGAGAGAGGCCAAAGAACACTAGTTCTTTCTACCATGTGAGAAGACATCTTCTCTGAATGAGAAAGAGGGCCTTCACCAGACACTGAATTCCAGTCTCCAGAAATGTGAAAAATAAATTTAGGTTGTCTGTAATATACTCAGCTAATGGTATTTGTTATAGTCTGAACAGACGAAGATAATTACTATGAATAGTCAAATAGTGATAGATGTCTCATGTAAGTTAAGCATGAGAACATTACCCGCATTGTGAATCACCCGTGTCTTTCCACGCAGTTTCCTCCTTCTTCCTCAGTACGACAAACATTAACAAAAAATCAAAGTGTGGAGTTGATCATTTTCTTTCTTTGGTTACAGTGTTAATACATACTAATATGTACACCCCCAGAACACACAGTGATTTTTATTGTATGATTTCTAACTTTATAAAATGTTTTCACAATTTCTATATTTTTCCACTTCATAATTTGTTTCTGAAATTCATCTATGTGGCTGCCTATAACAATAATAAAATAATTTTCACTTCTAAATTACACTCCAGCTTATGAGTACACAGCATGTGTTCATTTACCTGCCCACAGACACTTGTTTTACTTTTTTTTTTATTATGGAATCAAAAAACCCTGCTACTGATGTTTTCCACACTACTCCTGATGCACACGTGCAAGAGCTTCTCCAGGGCTGCACCTCACATTGAAGTTTCTGGATAGTAAGGAAATATTCTTTCAATGTTTGAAATAATTATAAATATCTTCAAAATGAATGTACAAATGTAGACAGATGTCATTAGGGTATACACTATCTGTAGCTCTTTGTCCTTATAAATATTTGGTATTCGCTGATATTTTGTTGGAAGTTTTCATATATTAACACTTTTGAGCACTCTACTGCTCTTTTCCAAAATGTCTAGTGCAGCTGTATCTGCCATTTTCCAGTTGCTTCATTCTCAGTGTATTTTGGATAATATTTTTCAGTCAGTTACATGAGTTACAGGTATCCTCTCTCCATGCTTGGCTTGTCTTCTGCTTACTTTATGTTATCACCTGATGAAGCGTCTAGTAAGACATTTTAATGTTGTAAAATTCATCAATATTTTCCATGATAGTTTGTACTGTCCAAATATTATAAATTTACCTATCATTTAAAAATATGTCATATTCCAGCTTTCTTGGTTTGGTGAACCAGGAGTTTGAATATGGCCTAAGGAAACACTTCACAGCACTGGATGGAAAATTTACATATTTGCATTGAAATGTAGCACAGCTATTTTATTTTTTATTGGAGGAATTTTTTTTCTGCAAACAATTCCTACAGGAGAGACAGAAAGATTAGTTTTGGAGAACAGACATTTCAATGTCTTAAACTTTGATTACCCGTGAAGGAACTAAATCTTCTAATAAAAATGTCTTTTGTCCCCTTGGGGAGCTGCATAAATGTTTAGAGAAGGCCTAATTCAGGTATTTTCCTGTATCTCATTAAGCCCTTGAATGACTGAGTAACAAATAACTGTTTTATGGGTCTCCTTTGTAAGTGAATTTAAGGATTTGGGGGACTATGTATTTTAAGTAATGAATTATGGATTTGAATTTATTGCAGATATGATTGGTGTTGAACCTTTCATACCTACATGGTTTATCAGAATTATTGAAAAATAATATTCATTTTATTGAATGTAATACAAGAATAATGCTGACAAAAAAGGATAACAGACAACTAACATAAATAGAAATATTTAGGAGCTTATTAGCTTAGTCTATAGATAAACAAATTATAGAAAAGAACTTGAAATAAATAAATTTTAAAACCATTAAGGTGGTAAATGCTAATTAAGCTACCTAAAGAAAGTAAAAATTTTTTTAAATTGAAATGAAACTAAAATAAAATACAAACATGTAAAATTTCAAAGAATTGTAAAAGTGTTATTTATAGTGATAAACTAAAATATGATAAATATGTTTAATACTTTAGAGCTAAGAAATTAAGATTAAATTCAAACATATATAAAAACAAAAAATTTAAATTACAGAAAGAAATTCAGAAATGAAAATCAACATGAACTGGAACTTTTATACACTGCTGGTGAAAATGTAATTCAGGACATCTCATCAATTTAGACACACACTTACCACACAATTCATCAATCCCACTCCTAGATATTTAGCCAAGTGAGATGGAAACAAATGTGTAGATAACTGGATGTATGTTTGGTACAAGACTGGTACAAAACTTTGTTTTGATTTTATTCATAATATTCCTTAACTGGAAAAAAACCCAAATGCCTAAAAACAGGTAAATGTTTAAACAAAACGGTGGTTTTATTTAAACAATGTACACATTCCCAGCAACAAAAACGGAACAAACCACTGATACAAGCAGCAACATAGACGAATTTCAAAAAATGCATGCTGACCAAAGGAAGCCGGACATCAAACAAGTCTACTGAATAATTATATGCATATTGATCTTTAGAAAAGACAGATAAGTAAGCAGTGACAGAAAGTTGGTAAAAAAAAAAAAAAAAAAAAAAAAAAAAAAAAAAAAAAAAAAAAAAAAAAAGACTGAAGCCATGAATTTGGAAGAGGGTAGAAAATTTGCTGCACAAAGGAAAAATGACACTTTGGAGGAAGATGAACATATTCTATGCCTAAATTCAAGTTGCTCTTATACTCTTGTTGAAAATCCTAACCCACAAGTTTGTACCAGTAGGAAGGTGAGGTTTTGGAGGAGGTGCCCAGGTCGTGAGGGCAGACCCCTTATGAATGCAAATAGTGTCCTTATAAAAGTGGTCCCAGAAAGCTCATTCTCTCTTGCTGCCATGTGGGGTTGTAGCAAGACGGTGCTTTCTGTGAACCCGGAAGCCAGCCCTCATCAGACACGGAGTCTGCCGGCTTCTAGAACTTGGACTTCTGGCTTGGTCTGTTTCGTGTTGTTATTAAGAAAGGAAAGGGTGACTATAGTCAGTGATAATTTAATTGTACATTTTAAAATAGCTAAAAGAGTATAATTAGGCTGTTTGTAACACAAAGGATAAATGCTTGAGGGGATGGATACGTCATTCTCCGTGCTACGATTATTTCACGTTGCATGCCTGTATCAAAACATCTCATGTAACCCAGAAGTATATACACCTACTGTGTATCCATAAAGATTAAAAATGAAAAAACGCAAAAAAGTACCTGAGGCTAGGCAATTTATAAAAGAAAGAGTTATATTTAACTCATGGTTCTGCATGCTGTACAAGAATACGGCGCCAGCATATTCTCAGCTTCTAGTGAGGGCTTTTGTCTCACATCAAAACATGGTGCAAAAGATCAAAGGTGAAGCGGGCACGCGCCGAAAGAGACCAAACCCAAAGGACGTCCTGGGTTTATAAAAACTCCAGCACTAATTCATTCCCGTATGAACCACCCAGTCTTGTGAGATGATAACTCATTACCCCGAGAGGGTCACCTAAGTGATTCACTAGAGTTCTGCCTCCACAAGCAAACTCCTCCCGCTAGGCCCTGCCATCCAACACTGTCACAATGAGGATCAAATTTTAACATGAGATTTGGTGGGAATAAACAAAGCATATTCAAATTATGGCAAATTCAAATTATGGCAACATGCTGGCCTCCAAAACTGTAAGAAATAAATTTCTGTTGTTTTTAAGCTACCCAGTTTTTGATATTTGGTTATAGGAACTCAAACAGATTAAGGCAATATTTTTGTGTGAATTTTATTGAAATTATCCCAGAATAGTATACCCCACTTTACTGAACCAGCATCACACTATACCTTTTTAAAATATTAATGTACCTAGCAAGAGTTCAACAAATATTCAGTGACCTACTCTACAAAATGACATTGTTTTGGCATCTTCAACAAATAAGTCATTTTAATTTCTGCTATTATAACTTATTTTTTATTACACATGTTTTCCACTCCTACGTTTCCATTACATTTATCCACTAAGTCATCAGTTGACCAGGCCTATGTTACTATTCTATTTTACATTCAGTATTCAAGCTTACATTCGATAATGTGAGCTTGGACAATTGATGACTTAGTGGATAAATATAATGGTAAAATGAGAGTGTAAAATATGATTAATAACAAAGTAAGTTATAATAGCAGAAATTAAAACAACTTGTTGATGACAAAGAGATAGCGATCTTTTAGCCAGTTGCCACAATAACAATACTAGCAATTATTATTGATGAAGTACACACTATAAACTAGATACTATGCTGGGCACTTCGCGTGTATCGTAATAGGAGTAAAATGGTGACATGTAATATTATTACTATTAACACAAATACTAGCAAAAATCATATAATAATACAATATGTAATGGTAATGATAGTTCTGAATACTTTACATATAGTAACACATTTAATTTTTACCATAAGCCTGTATATCCAGTGCGATTATTACTGCCCGATTTGTAGATTAGGACACTAAAATACAGAAAGGCTAACCACCTTGCTCAAAATCACATAAAAAAATAAATGATAGAGCCAGATCCATATTCTACTTTCTGCCTTCAGACTTTGTTCTTAACCATTACACTACAAGCCAGAGTTATTGAGGAGTATTTACAGTATAGCACAGTATTTACACTTCATGTGCAGTTGAGGAATCTCTCCTCTGAGAGGTTAAGTAATTTGTACACAAGTCAAAAGTGGTGAGTTAGGACCTGAATCTGTGTTTCTCTGACCCAGTAACTGTGTTCTTTCTGCTGTGTTACATTATGAGACATATACAATGTAGAATCAAATGTTAACCTTGTTGTATTTCAAAATATTAATAAATATTTGCTGAACTCTTGCTATGTACTCAGAACTCTGCTAGATGTGGTGAAAAAGACATATGAATGAAAAAGTAATAAATAAAATAAACTTATTTCAGGAAATCTCCTGAGCAGCAAGCCAAGAAACAGTGAAAGGATTGAGACAGTAAATAGTATATGGGATAGTATATTATGAAGTACTAAATAGTGTGATGACAACTGTACACACAGGAGAAGAACAGGGGAGAAAGAAATCCACAAGAGACTCAGCAGTCACGAAAGGCCTTATAGGAGGAATCAGGATCTAGCTGGACCCAGAAGACTGGTGTAGATGTTGACAGGTGGAGAGGCAAACCGAATCCACCTCAAAAGAGGAGGAAAATGGCAAGCAATTCAAATGAAAAAGACAGTTGTCAGAAACAAAGAGGATTCTTATTTATTTTGAGCAGAATTTTAAAATTATTTTAAAAAGAGTAAGAAATCTTGAGTATGTTGCTGAGAGGCAAATAAATGGAAACAAACAAACATTTGAAAGCCAGAAAAGGAATCTGATGTATTTGTTGTGAAAACTAGAAAATTGCTAAGATCTTTGTACAGAGAATTTGAATATAGTAATAATAAGTTAAAGTTATTAAATATAACTTTATTTTTAATATTATATATTGATTTAATATATAATATTTATATGGTTTAAATATTATATATTGATTCTGTACAAACTCATGGAGCAATTTCTCTGGTCTCTGTTAGCTACTAATCATATAAATTTGAAACAGAATAAGAAAAGACTCAGTTAGGCTCTTTTTCTACCAAATCAGAATATAAGAGATAGTCACTATGTTAAAAACGTATTTAGCTGGACCAGTGCTAGATTCAGATTTTCTGAGTTTTTACAGATGTGCATATGTATTTTATTATCTTCTAATCAATTATTGGGATATGCTCAAACTTAAGAGACTCCATCTAAATAGACCACAATTTGTTGTTTGTTAAATATTATGTATAACTTTCTCCATTAGCCAAACTTTTTCCAGTAGCTCTTTTTATAGAAAAATAACTCATCAGACATAGAATGCTAAAAAATTCGAGTCTCCATTGATATTACATATACACTAGGGAATAATAACAAACAGATTAAGTTCATTTATTTTTTCCTAATGCCATTGCTTTGGTTCCACTGGGAATGTCAGTGTAATGATCATTAATTTCTTCCCTGGGAATTGAAAATACAGGAAGTTATCAAACTCGAGCCACTTTCATGAAACTTAGAATCAGATATAAGAAAAGCAGTATGGCTTTAGGTACAGTTGACTTATTTTGGCATATTTTTTCATTCATTAGAGAAGTCTGCTAAAGTAGATACAGTCATAGTTTCTTTTTTTTCAGATTGTACAGTTATCCTATTTCAAAGCCTCAGTTTTTAAAGAAGTGCAGCTGTTTCATAAATGCCTAGGTCTAATCACAAGAGGATGTTGTGATCATATGGACAGATGAGGCAAACCCCCTCACTATTGAGGAAACAAGTAGTTGCACATGGCCTGTAGTTGGTGATGTCTTGTTTGTGCAGGGCATCACAAGAATATGGAGTTGGCTAGGAGGAGGGAAAAGCACGGGCCCTTCTGCGTGAACGATATGGGAAACACAATACCACTGATCCCTGCTCAGTCCGAACTCTTGAAAACAATAGTACTTCAAGCTACACATGAAAATGCTGAAAAGAGTTTCGAAAACAAGAGGGGTGTTTGCACATGACAGCT
Organism: Rhinopithecus roxellana; assembly: GCF_007565055.1. Taxonomy (NCBI): domain Eukaryota; kingdom Metazoa; phylum Chordata; class Mammalia; order Primates; family Cercopithecidae; genus Rhinopithecus; species Rhinopithecus roxellana. The sequence continues at coordinate 4,518,938 of NC_044549.1, read as the reverse complement.
GGAGGTTATAGAGCCAGTGGGGTCAACTAGGTTCATTGCTAAAGGAGACCAAGGTCACATCAAGAGGGAAACAAAAGAGGGCTAATTTCAAAGAATGAGCTGTGGACCACAATTAAGTCATATGCTTTGATAAATCAGACACAAAGGAGAAACGAAGTGCAAGAATAACGTTGAGAAAGTGATTTACAGCTATGATAATAAATGAGGAATATACAGTACACTTTTGGTTTTTTAATTTTTAATTATTATGGACACATAATAGTTGTACATATGTATGAGGTATATATGATATTTTGATGTAAGCATACAACATGTAATGATCAAATCCGTGTAATTGGGGTGTCTGTCACCTCAAGCCTTACTATTTCTTTGTATTGGGAACATTACAACTCCGCTCTTCTAGCTATTTAAAATATACAATAAATTATCGTTAACTACAGTGACCCTTTTGTGCCACTAGACACTAGAAGGATGACTTTAACATCATCCGGATGCATATAACTTCTTTCGGATACCACATTCTCCTGAACAAACCCTGCAATGCCTTATTCAAAAGTCTAGATTTATTGCACAGTCTGTTCAGAAGGATGTGGTTAATGAAATAAGTTATTAGCATCTGGACGATATTAAAGTAATCCTATGATTCTAACAGAAGAGTTACAGAAATCAATTTCATTGACAGGGCATACAGCTGTCACTGTATAGTAAAAGATGGGCAAACATATTTCTTTACCTTGAGGGCAAGTGTATTCAATGGAAAAGCAACTTTTCCTGAGAGGTAAGAGGCAGTTTGCCCCAGCCCTATTTAGCAGCATCAGTTGGTTATCAGCAAAGATAACCTCAGAATGGCATGCATGTTCTTCCTGTGGTGGCCCTGCAAAGGAACTGTTACTGAATACCAAGAAAGTGCTACAATTCAAAGGGACTAGTAAATCAAAGTGCTGGTAAATTGAGCTGGCTATTTGGCTAGGGAAATTATAAAAAAAGAAGAGCACAAGTTTGTTTGTAGTTTAATAAAATAAGTTTAACAAAAAATATAATAATAATAAGTTTAACCTTGGTAGGTGTAGAATCTTGCTCTCACTTCAGCAGAGTATACCATTGAGAAGAACAATAACTAGGCACAGGGAAATAACACAAGCATACATCTATGACAGATTGATGTTATCTCTGCCATTGGTAATGCCATGAAGTCTTGTCAGGAGCAGTAGTCACGTCTAGTCTCATTTAACTTACACAGTTTAAATTGTACAAAATATTTTATTTATGTAATTATAGATGCTGTAAAATCGCATTTTAAACATGAACACTCTATGCCATAAAACACAGTATATATTTTAGGTTCATACATACATTTTATTATTCAAGTTCTTATACTCTAAAATTATTAAAATTATTCTTTTGGGAGGACTTAAGGGGATTTTTGAAGGTAACATTGATAATGTAAAAAAAAATTTTTTTAACCTTTAATTTCAGAAATTAAAGGTTGTAATCCAGGTGGCTGTTCTAGGATGGTAAGACTGGCAATGAGTAAAAGTGGTAAAGTTTGATTATAAATATAAATATATATTTTACACAGAAGGCTGATCACTTCTAACCATTTTGTTTGTATGTATGCATGCAAACCATACACACATGCACACACACACATAAAATAGAGTTTGTTATTAGATGAGATGTGCCGTGTGAGAGAAAGAAAGCACTCAAAGATAAATGATGACTAAAATTTTAGTCTAAACAACTAGTTGATTGTTGGTGGTAATTACTGTGTTGCAAAAAAAAATGTGTTATGAGCAGGTTTAAGGGTAAAAGTAAACATGATTTGTTTGAGACTTGACCCACTTTTTAGTTTTTCATCTCCAGTTAGTTTTGCTTGGCAGATATGGGTTAAGGATGTACTTGTTTATCGTTGTACTTGCTTATTGTTGGAAGTTGGAAAGAGTAACATGTAAACTTATGGAAACAGTTTCTCATAGTGGTTTATAATTTTGTATTCACAATGTGGTCATAACAAAGCATTATCACCATCAAGAGTATGAATATTATTGGTAGAATGAATACTTATTCAGAATAAATCTCCTTCACAACATTTCTCAACAACAGTACTTATGACATTTGGCACCAGATAATTATTGTAGTGGGGTGCTGTCCTATGCACCATAGGATGTGTAACTGTATCTCTAACCTCCACGTTCTACATAGAAGAACACCTCATGCCATTAGAGCAATTAAAATTATCTGTAGACATTTCCAGATAATCCAGGGCTGAGGAGAAGCACGAGCACAGGAGTTTGAGAGCTGCAGCTCTGTGGTAAAATGGAATGATTTAAAAGTTATTCTAAAACTATAATTTTCAATTTGTTTTATAAAGAATTCTAAAGTGCCGAGGAGCAACTGTGGAAAGGAAAGAAACACAGTCTGAGTGGATAGAACGTAAAGAACAATTAAGTATTAATTCATAGCATATAATAACATATTGGTCTTCCTGGTAATTTTTTTTTTTTTTTTTTTTTTTTTTTTTTTTTGAGACGGGGTCTCTGTCTGTCACTTAGGCTGGAGTGCAGTGGTGTGACCTTGGCTCACTGCAGCCTGGAACTGCTGGGCTCAGGCAGTCCTCTCACCTCAGCCTTCCTAGGAGCTGGGCCTATAGGCACAAGCCACCACACCTGGCTATTTTTTGTATCTGTTGTTAGAGATGAAGTCTCTATGTTGCCTAGGCTGATCTCCAACTCCTGGGCTCAAATGATCCTCCCACTGGGTCTACCAAAGTGTTGGGATTACAGGCATCAGCCACTGTGCCCCATCCCAGGTAAGATTTTATTTGAAAAAAGTGTTTCATATTCAGGCATTTAAAAATGTAGAAAGTCATGGAAAATCAAGGATCAGACTAACAATGTACTGCATATCTGCAGTAAACCAGAGTCGAAGGAGAAATACACAAACACAAACTAAACTATAACTATTTGATATTTACCTAATATTACAGAAACAAAAATTAAGTATTCTTAGTTCCCCATAAGATTTAAGATGCCATGTGAATTTGTGGGAGAAAAGCCATAATGAAAGAAGAAATGTACATTTTTCTGTTTTAAATGTTCATATTAAAAGATATTGGCAGTTAAATAAATTGTGTCATCATAACAGAAATTACATTTGACTAAAAGCCCTCATAAATTGAAAATAGAAACTGTCTTAGATAAAAATGGTTTAAATATGATTATTAGTGATGTTTTAATATAATTAGGAAAAATATGTTTTTAATATAATTAATTATTATTAGAGTAGCCAGAAATTTTAATAATGTTGAAAGACATCTTTAAAAAAATGAAAATAAAGTTAAAATGAAGGCTCAGGATTTCAGTAAGCTCAGAAAAAATCCAAAGGATAAGAAGCTTTAAAAATAGTCTATATGGTATTTTTGAAGTTAATAAAATGATATATTTTCAAAGTTATTTTGGGGGAATGTATCTTATTTTATTAATATATAAAATAATTTTGATATTTATTTACAGTTAAAAGGAAAAAGGCAATGATAATAAAAATAAGGTATATTATTTCTATATCTTTTTATGTAAAACATATGCTAAATTATTTAAGGTTATGAGATTTAATTTATGGATTCGTGAGAGAGGAAAGAGAACCAGAAATATCTATGTAGGCTTCTTGGAGAAGGCAGCATTGATTTTTGCCTTTTAGAACACAAAATTAGCTCTTGTTGAACTACTGGGCATTATTTTAGACAATCTATTAGTTATCCCAGATTTTTCCAGGTTCATGATTTAGATTTTCCATCTATGATTCTTTCTATATCCATATGATCCATAGTACATTATTAAACACAACTCAATATTTGACATATTACAGCTTCTGCTTTTCCATATTTCTACTGCTTCAAGCATCATGCTTATTTTATTCCATTTCTCACATCTTCAGCCAAACTTGTCATATATTCAAATCCTTCAGAAAAAATAGATGATGGATTACATTAAGTGACCCTCTGATGAAGAGCAGAATTGTGCAGCCAGAATACAAATTTTTCAACCTTTAGATTGGGTACCCACCTAGACTGATTCAGGTATGTTTGGTGCACAACTTTGTAAGGGCAAAGTATAGTGTTTATATATAGAATTCTTCAGAACTTTTTGGTAAGATTCAGACTCCTGAGAAGAGGGGAGAGAAAGTAAAAGCCACCAAAATCCTATTATCAATAAAAAGAAAGTGATCTCTCATAGTCAAATTTATAAGGAAATTCTGTCAAAATGTAAATAAGTGAAAGCTTCTTGAAAAGTTAGATTAACATCTAACTAGAGCGTTAGGCCATCACAGTGTTGTATATTGAGTATTTTAACAGCTTTATTGCTATATAGATCATATGCCATAAAATTCTTCCTTATAAAGTGTACAGTTGTGGCCAGGTGCAGTGGCTCATGCCTGTAATCCCAGCACTTTGGGAGGCCGAGATGGGAGGATCACTTGAAGTCAGGAGTTCAAGACCAGCCTGGACAACGAAGTGAGACCCTGACTCGAAAAAAAAAAAAGTGTACAATTTAGTGTTTTTGAAAATAGACTCACAAAGTTGTGCAATCTTTACTATTATTTAACTTTAAAAGATTTTCTTCACCCGAAAGAGAAATCTCATACATATTAGCAATCACTCCCTATTTTCCACTTTCCCTCATTCCCTGGTAACTACCAGTCTACATTTTGTTTCCATGACTTTGCCTATTTGGGAAATATAAATGAAACCATATAAAGTGTGGACTTTTGTGACTAGATTCTTTCAGTCATTATAATATTTAAGTTACATTCATGTTGTAACATATGTCAGCATGTCATTATATGTATTGCAAATTATATTCCATTAAATGGATATGCCATTTTCATTTATCAATCCCTCAGTTGATAGACATTTGGGTTCTTTCCACCTTTTTATTATTAATAAGTGCCACTAATATTTGTGTGCAAATTTTTAAGTGGAAGTGCGTTTTCATTACCTTGCATTATGTGCCTAGGCATGGAATTATTTGCTCATATGGCAACTCTATGTTTCTCATTTTGAGGAGAGGCCGAAATGTTTTACAAAGCAGCTGTACCACTTTACAATCCTATTGGAAGTATGTGTATAAGTGTCCCATTTTCTCCATATCCTTGACAATATTTATTATCGTGTGTCCTTTATATTCATCCTATTGAGTGTGAAGTGACATCACATTATGATTTTGATTTGCACTCCCCTTATTAATAACTAAAGATTTTGAGCATCATTTCATGTCTTCTTTGTTTGTCTTTGTTTCTCTTCTTTGATAGATGTCCCATTAGCTCTTTTTGCTGAATTTTGAATTGGGTTATTTTTTATTTTCTTGGTTGAGTTATGCATATGTATATGTGTACATTTCTAATATACAATGACTGCAAGTCCCTCATCAGATAGATGGTTGGCGAACATTTTATCTCGTTGTGTGAGTTCTTTTTCATTTATTACTGGTGTCCTTTGAAGCATGTTTTTAAAAAATTTGATGAAATTCTATTTCTCTATAATTTTCTTTTAGTTTTTGAGCTTTTTATTGCCCATTGAAGGGTCACTAAGATATATTTCATAATTTCTTCTAAGAATTTTATAGTTTTATTGATTGCATTTAAGTTTGTAATCCGATTTGAATTAAAATGTTTACATAATGATAAGCATAGGTCCAAATTTATTTTTTTGTATGTGAAATCTAATCATTTGTTGAAAATAGAGAATGGATTTTGGACACTCTTTAAAATGTTAAACATTACTGACAACTGTATGACATGGAAGAGGCAAATGTAACTTTTTTTTCAGAAATCATCAAGTAAATTTGTGTTAATATGCTTTCAAACATAGTAAAGATGCCATAGAAAAGAAAATGGCAGAATTTTAGGTAAAGTGAAAAATGACTAAGATATGTTGTCTTTGTATTTGTATCACTAATGTTAAATTTATTATCATTAAATATGTTTTATGAGGAAGGCAAAATGAATTATAATGGTAGTCTTATATAGTCCTGAAACAAAAACTTATAATCAATATTCCATTTTGGTTTTAAGTGTAAACAATGATTATATTTTAGAATGTATAAAGGCAGAGAAAACTTAGTTATTTATATATTCACTCATTGATGTATGTTTCACCTAGTATATGCCAGGCACTATGAAGTCTCTGAGGATATAACAATGAATAAAATAAACAGAAATCTCTGTGCAGGAGGCAGAAAATTAGTTAAATAAATAACAGATGAAGCACTCCGTGTAGAAATCTGGGGAAGAGAGACAGGAAATGCAAAGGTACTGAGGTTATAGCATTGCTGGCTTGTTTGGAGAACAACATACAGGCCTGTATGGCTAAAATAAAATGAATGAGGAAGAAAGTGAGGCGGTGAGGTCAAAAAGGTAATGGGGAGATCAACTATATTGAATATTGTTGGTTAAGTAATTACTCCAAATGAGAAGTGAAGTCTTTGAAGGTTTTATAGAAGACTCGTCATATGATATTACTTATGTTTTAAAGAGTTATTCTATATATTGTGCTGAAATATTTTTTAAAGTGGGAAATCAAGTTTCATATAAAAACGGAAATACACCATTGCATGCTTTGAATTATAGATGAAAAGTCACCGATATAAAGCCTCATGTAATATTTTATACAATAGTCAGTTATGAAAAATAAAGTCCAAAGACTAAATGATTATAAATCACATTAATTTATTAGACTAAGTTGGAAAAACCAATTGCATTACATTATTTTATAAGTTATTATTTTAAATAACCTAGGTATAATTAGACTTACTAAATCATGATATCTGGGATAAGGCCTAGATTTAAGTACATGTCTTCAAAAAAATTCCACCAATGTTTCTGATATACAATATATGTTGAGAACTATTACAGCAATTTACACCAAGAATTAGCTAGAGTTATTCACTGACAAAATATCCCATGTAATAATAATTCCATGCCAGCACCATATTTAAAAATCACACATAAAATTTTGATATAAATCTTTTGCAAAATTCTTTGCTGAATTCAGAATATTATTATGTCTGTACCCCACCACTCTACTGGCTTAATAGCCACAACGATAATGGAAAGACAACTACTTTGGTATGATTTGCACCACATGAATTCATGCTGGTGCCTAGTGATCAACATCATATTTGTTAAATGCTCACAAACCATCTGCTACAAAATCTGTTTTAGAATTTTGTCGAAAACCCATGTCAAGCATTTTGGCTAACTGATATGTAGTTTTACAATCCCCTTATTTCCCATTTTAGAAAATTGCAAAAATATTTATCTTCATTATGTTGGCATTTCCACTATCCTCTGTGGTTTCTCTCATTAACTATTGTCCTGAAAGTATACATGCAAGAGTCTTCTGTATTTCTGGATGTGTAGACAACGAACTTTCGTGCAAATAATAGATTCTTTTTATATATTGGCTTTTTTCCTACCTGCCCATCAGTACTTGAGTATAATTATCTCTTCAAAATATATTTTTCCAGTGTCTGCCATTTGCTTATAATTCTTTCTGGAGATGACAAAAGCAAATTAGAGAGAAAGAGGGATATGCTTTTGGTCATCAACTGATAATTATACCTTTATTAGAAAGGATCTATTTGCTTGCTCTAAGATATTTATTTCAAACTTTTTATCATATTTTTAAAATCAATTCCAGTCATTTACTTTCATTACTTATTTATAATGTCAATGAATATTTTGTTCTTTCTAATTTTGCATACACTATTTAAATTAAAATCTCAAATAATGCTAAATTCTGATGGTGATTTTTCAGATAACAACCCCAACAGGATCACAGCCGTCAACAAAAATAACAATAATTTTTAGTTAATGGTTCTTAGATGTCAGATGTATATTTAGCATAACGTTTTAGGGGTACATAAGTCACTACACTGTGGCTATCAAATTTAGCCTGGGTCTTTCCCTTTATGAAATTTTTGTTGTTTGTTGTTTTGATTTTATTTTGTTGTTTTGTTTTTCACCAATATAGTTTTTTAGAGTTATTTTCATTTCAGAGAAAAACTGAGCAGAAAATACAGAGTTTCCATATACTCCCTCCCAAGTTTCCCTTACTAACATCTTGCATTACATTTGTTAAAACTGATAAACTAATACTGAATCATTATTATTAACTTAGGTTTCTCATTTGATTAGAGTTTACTCATTGTACTGTACATTTTATGGGTTTTGAAAAATGTATAATGACATATATCCATCATTACAGTATCATACAGAATCGTTTCACTGCCCTAAAATCATTTCCTGCACTCCACCTATTCATTCCTCCCTCTCTTGCTTCAAACTCATGGGCAATTACTTATCTTTTCACTGCTCCTATTGTTTTCCCCTTTTCAGAATATCACATAGTTGGAATTGTACAGTACATAGCATTTTAAGATTGGTTTCTTTCACTTAGCAACATGCACTTAAACTTCCTCCCTGTCTTCCTGTGGCTGGATGGCTCATTTCTTTTTAGTGCTTAATAATATTCCAAGGAATGGATGTTGCTTCCAAGTTTTGGCAATTACAGATAAAGCTGCTATGAATATTAATGTGGAAGTTTTCGTGTGGATGTAGGTTTTCTACTCATTTTGCTAGTTTCCTGGAAGCAAAATTGCTGAATTTTATACTGAGTATGTTTAACTTTGTAAGAAACTGCCAAATTTCCTTTCAAAGTGTCTGTACAATTTCTTATTTCTACAACCAATGAAAGAAAAAGTTCTTGTTGCTCACCATTCTTGCCAGCATTTGGCGTTGTCAGTATTCTGAATTTTTGGTATTCCAACAGGGGTATATGGTATCTCATTATTGTTTTGATTTGCAATTCTCTAATGGCATATTATCTTAGGCATGTTTTCATATACTTATTTGCTATCTCTGTATCTTCTTTGGTGAGGTATCTGCTTATATCTTTTACCAATATTGTAATTGGTTTATTATTTTGTTATTAAATTTTATAAACTCTTAACTTTGGTTATTCTGTGTGTGTGTGGTCTGTTTGTTTGTTTGCCTTTTCCTATAACCTTTAGAATAAGTTTGCTGATAGGCAAAAATTTGCTTGCTGGGATTTTTATTGGAATTGCATTAAATCTATAGATCAGGTTGTTAAAGATTGACATCATAACAATATTAACTCTTCCTTTCCTTGCACATGGACAATTTCTTCATTTACGTAGATCTTTGATTTCTCTCATCAGAGTTTTGTCATTTTTCTTATATAGATATTATGCATATTTTATTGGATTATACCTAAATATTTCATTTGTTGGTGCTAACATAAATGGTATTGTGTTTTTAATTTAGAACTACATTTCTTCATTATGAGGGTGTAGGAAACAATTGGCTTTTGTATATTAACCTTATATCCTGCAACCTTTCTATAATCACTTGTTAGTCCCAGAAGTATTGTTCGCAAATTTTTAAAGGAGGTTTTCTCCAGAGACAATCGTTTCACTTTTGTCTTTGTGAACTATTTTTTGGCTTTGTTGCAATTTTCTGGTATGTTTGTTAGTATCCGGTTATAATATCATTTATGTCTCCAGTCAATAATCTGTCAAAACATATATTTTGTTTTTCCATAAAATTATATATATGCATATGTACATATATTTTTAAAATACATGTGATGATTTTAATCCTATTATAGTAGTCAAAAATAATAAATGATGTGCCTCCTTTTTGATTTTTTTTTTCTGTGGCATTCTTCTTTTGCACTATCTTAATAGATTATTCCTAAGACATAAAAGATGAGTCCTTTCCTACAACAGCCTGGGAAGTTTGCACTGATTGTATCAGCTCAGAGACCTCAAGCAAGAATAAAAGCTCAAAATGCTAAGTTGTGTGTTTCCTGTTGTGAATTTGTAATCTGCTCGACAATGTGTTACCCCTGTTTTTTACCTAACAGAAATTTGGTAGATTTTCTCACTGATAGAGCCTCTCATTAATAGCTATAATTCAGAAGTTCTCAGCAGATATTCTATATTGTATCACAAATAGTGTTATAAATACATTGACATTTGGGTTACTTGAGCGTTTTTATCTCAAGATGGGAATTTGATAAATACATTTAAACAATGGTCATCTTTGTTCACATGACCTTGTTTCTTTACCTCATTGTGGCATACAAATATCATGTTCTACAGGAGTCACAACATGAAGAAGGATGAGACTACTGACCCAGGTGTTCATATCCCTGAAAATATTCTTGAAGAAAATTACAATCATTCCTGTATTGACTACATTTCCCATGGTCATAATTTCATACTTTTCTCTTATCTCATGCCACAGACTCCCAGACAATGAGGACTACATATATCTTCTCTATTATAGCTTCTAATATTCTCTTTCCTGTTTGCCTTGAATATCCTCAAATTTTATGGGATGAATGATATAAATCTACTTCTGTCTCTTGCTTATACACAAATGCCTCTTTTACCAGTTTCAAATATGTCTCCAAAATGATCTCATTTTAGAGATGAGTATTATTAATATAATTGTTTCTTTATCTAAAATAAAATACTTCAATAGAGTCTCTGATGTCCCAGCACTGCTAGATATGTGAAGACATTGCTTAAAGAAGCAGTGGGATGCAGCATGGTTTCTCAAGCTGGGTCTTCATTTATTTTTAAAGTTTCACAAGAGAACTGATTGTCTGGAGATACTCATTTTAATAGACTCTACTCTGTATCACATGATTACCCTGTGACCAAGTGCTAAGAAATGCTTATGTTTATTGTTAAAAAGATACCAGTTGATAAAATGACATTGTCAACATTTTAATACATTAATAAACATGATGTCCTAAAGTCATAATGCCCTAATGTCAAAACAGCATTATTTCTTCTGTACTACTGGTGTGAATTTTTTGATCAGTTATTACAATTATAAAATATAAGTTTTAAAGCAATAATCAAGAATTGAAAAATATTTTTACAGAGTTAAACATTATATTTTTAAGCTACTTATTAAATTTAATTTTTATTGATATTAAAAAACATGTTCACACTCATGGTATATGTACTTTCTCGTGCTGATGGAAGAAATATTGAGAAAATAACTAAGGTGAACCAAAGAAGTAAATTACGACCCATATTTTAAGATGTCATGACGTTTCTGCTATATTCTCCACTAAAATAGCACCCTCCAAAGATGAAGAGACAAATACAAACACCATCATAAACTAAATGAAGATGTAACCCAGAATTATATGCACAAAGAAAGACAGTCAAAGATAATGAAGATCGGTGATAGTCTGTTACCAGGAAGATAAGATGTAGCCAAAAAAAAAAAAAAAAAATCATGTAGCTGCAGATGATTTAGATAAAGCCAAAAGAGCAGAGGACTTCAAATAGTTGTTAAGCATTAAAAAAAAAATAAATGAATAAATAGATAAAATAAACCACCCCTTACAGGAATAACAGAATCAATGCTCTATCAGCTGTATAAGAGACCTTAGCAAAGTAGGAAGGGATAAAAGCAGTCTCATTAAAGTAAAACAGGCAAGACACTAACCGTGGGTGCAAAATTTAAGGGGGTACAAAATATCAGTAGTCAAGATAAATGATATTTTAACTCAGTGCTTTAAAAATATCAAAATTAATGCAAAAGCCCAGGATGAACAGAATGTCAAATTTTAAGAAAAGAGCAGTAGGCATGGCATTTTGTAGGAAGCTCAGTGAGGAGGGAAGTGAATTGATTGTACGAAGTCCTGCAGTTAATATTCTGTATTTACTGAGTAAAATTAAAATGGAAATCGCCACACACTTCCCAAACCCTTTGTCTTTGGAAGCTATGCCATGAATCAAAGAGGATCCCTACTTGCCAGGGTCACCTACCTCGTGTCTCCCAGACGCCATCCAGCTGCAAGTCGTTGGTCTTAGACAGATTAGTTTCATGAAAAGATTGTTAATATTATTAATAACTATAATAACCAGGAAAAGACTTGCATATAAATATATTATTAGTAAAATATAAGGAATCCAATACAGAAAAACAAGTAAATATTTTCACAAAACACACACATATTGGGACCAAATGCATTGCCATAAATTTAAATGAATAAAAGTTACAAAGATGCTCGTAGCAGAGACACAAGAGCTCAGGTAAAATACATCAAAATAGCAGAAGGAGCAAAGATGTGATGTGACAAATCTTAGAAAATGGAAGAAAAAAGTAAAAACACCACAAAAATAAAATAAAGCAGCACAAATAAGATCTAATACTGCTGAAAATGCACTAAAGTTAAAATACTTATTAAAATAAAATGAAAATTACTTGAGTATTAAAAATGGAGGAAAAAATAGAGGTACAGGAAGTGGAAATTGATGCTATAGAACATGTGTAATTTCCCATTGAACAGAATAGGACAAATTAATATGCCCAATAAAATATAAAAACACAACAGTGATTTTTAACTTGTCAGGCAGTATGGGAAGGGAAGAAATACCACCAGTCCAACAGAAAACAAAAATAGAACTAAAGAAAGAGTAAAGAATGGTATGAGAAATAGAAAACAATTAAAATGACAGAAATGAATTTAAATACATTAATAATTCAATTAACATAAGTAGATTAATTTTGCTAGAAAGACAGGTATTTTTCTATGAACTTAAGTATATACAAGTTCCACAAAAAGTTAATGACCTCATACCCACAAGAAAATTATAAAATTAGTGGGAAATCTAAGTAAAGAAACAAAAATATGCATAACTCTTCTAATATTATATATAATAATTTCAAAGAAAAGATATTATTAGGAAATAACAGGGAATTATAACAAAAAGTATCACCAGAAAGATGTAATCATTCAAAACCACTATAATATCAAAGAACAATTTTCATGCCAGAATATATTGTCTACCCAGAATGAAAGGTATAACAACTACAACAACAAAATTACTGTATAATTGGAAACTAAGAATAAGAACAAAAAAAAATTAAATTAACCAAAAGTCTGATTTTTGAGACTAATAAAAATGGGCAACTGGAAAAACTGAGTGAAAAATAAGAAAAGAGACAGAAAACCACAAATAAAAATAAACAAAATATTTGGAATGAAAAAAGTGACCCAAATACAAGCATAATAGAGATTTTAAATATGAGTGCCATGAACAACTTTTTGCCAACACTTTCCAAAATTCAGATAACATAAATACATGAGTAGTTAAGTATAAACTTTCCAAAATTTACCTGATAATAGTAGAAAACATTAGTAGACTCCTAATTATTAAATCAGTGTATTTGGTAACAAGGAGTCTACCTACAGACCATTAGTAACCTTTGTAACATACACACAAACACCAGTATAAACTTTTTCTTTTTTTTTTTTTTTTTTTTTTTTTTTTTTTTTTTTTTTTTTGAGACAGAGTCTCGCTCTGTCACCCAGGCTGGAGTGCAGTGGCCTGATCTCAGCTCACTGCAAGCTCCGCCTCCCGGGTTTACGCCATTCTCCTGCCTCAGCCTCCCGAGTAGCTGGGACTACAGGCGCCGCCACCTCGCCCGGCTAGTTTTTTGTATTTTTTAGTAGAGACGGGGTTTCACCGTGTTAGCCAGGATGGTCTCGATCTCCTGACCTCGTGATCCGCCCGTCTCGGCCTCCCAAAGTGCTGAGATTACAGGCTTGAGCCACCGCGCCCGGCCTAACTTTTTCTTTTTTGCTATTTTATATGTTGCTTTTTATTTGCTCTTATCCATTTTTAATGAATATATCAAGAAGAATATAAGAGAATACCTAAAGAAAGCATTGTTTTAATGTGTATGGCCACCATATCCATATTTAAGCCATCTATGATAAGCTGTTGGACTGGACAACATTGTCAAGAGTTTAGTGGAGGGTGGTGAAATTGCTTCATGGCACTGTTAGATTCATTTGCATTGCTGGTCTCTTGAGTATAGTTGAATGCACGTTTTGTTTGTTTGTTTGCTTGTTTTTGAGACAGTCTCGCTCTGTCACCCAGGCTGGAGTACAGTGGCTCAATCTTGGCTCACCGCAACCTCCGCCTACCGGGTTCAAGCAATTTTCTGCCTCAGCCTTCTGAGTAACTGGGATTACAGGCGTCCGCCACCACACCTGGATAATTTGTGTATTTTTAGTAGAGATGGGGTTTCACCATGTTGGGCAGGTGGATCTCGTGATCCACCCACCTCGGCCTCCCAAAGTGCTAGGATTACAAGCGTGAGCCACCACTCCTGGCCAACCTGAATGCATGTTTAAATTCTTACACACTTTGTTAATATTTATTTTAATTTATAAACCATAAATCAGACATTTTACACATTTGATTAATGATTTAGATAATAAATGCATGCATATATTGTGTTAAGTGTTCTTTGGAGATAGAAAACTATAATGTATACATTTAGTATTTGATATAAAATTTTATCCAACTCTTTCCTAAGTACATGAGCAAAATTTTGCACATTGAGTTAAAAGTATATATATATATGTGTGTGTGTATATATATATACACTTCTCAATCGTTTTCTGACTAGTGAGTATTGCATCACATATATATTACAAAGTTCAGCTAAGTAATTTCTTTGCCCTCAATGCAGAAAGTAAAATAAATTATGTAAGTAGAAAATCATGGCATATAGTAAGAAGGACGAAGCCATGACAGCAGTTTTACCTCTCACATGCTTACACCATGGGCTCCATAGCTTTATACATATTTACTCGGATAGGAGACATGAATTGACGCTCCGACTGTTAGCAGAAAACACAAATTCTGAAATGTGCCATGGTGATGTAGTCATGTATGTATTGTATTGAGACCATTTATAACACTTTTATTCCTCCAAGATGATGCTGAAAAAAATCACTAATAATTAAGAAACATTGAAAATTTTCCAAAACAAATTCAATTATTCTCAGAATGTCTGTTATGAAGTTGCTGTTTTAATAAGGGCAGAAAGTAATGTCCATATGAATGACGTATGATTCTTGTCCCCTTAGGTCTCCCATAGAAAACAACAAGTATTCCAGCATCTGAAACCTTCAACTATTTATGTGCAAGTTGCATTTTTAATACTGTACATTCTCAAGTGTATGCATTTATTTTTCAAAAAGAAGAAATAGTAAGTAATAAGCCCTATCTTCTGCCTGTTTCTAAGACACATATCCTGAAGTATGGTTGTGAAAATCCTGAGTGGTTTGATTCTATTAATTTTTTAAAATGAAGAAGCCTTTGAATGCTGATTATAGATTTCTGACTTTAAGATGTAGAATAATGATGCTGATATTTGCTTTTTTTCTCCAAAATCAATTGAAGACATAGATGTGAAAAAGTTTTGAAATAGAATTAGCATTTCTGATAAAAATCAAAGCTACCCATACTATACCCCTCAATAAGACTCTGAGGTTTACTGATAATAAACCTAGGTGAATGAAGTACACCCAAGAGGACACTGACTTCAAATACCTGGTAAAAGTGACAGATCACTAAGTCTTCTGAAGTAAGAGTCATGGCTTGAGGGAAAACAGTAAACAGCCACTTGTTTCAAACAAGAATCGTATGTAGAGCTTACTCTGGAAGCCTCTCTAAGCCCTGTTTGACACAATGAAGAAAAGGAGAAAATATGAACTCCGTAAAAAGCCACCTATCAGGTGGTGGGAGGATAAATGATACCACAACCCTCAGTAACAAACAGACAAACAAATAAAACAGACAAGGGATCATAGAACGTCATGAAACTATCAACTCATTCATTTATTTACAAATATTTTCTGAATATCATTATGTGTCTGGCACTGATGCTTGACAATTCAAGCTATGTAAAGGAAAATCATATGATATCCTTTTGCAAATTTCTACATCATATGAGACTCCATTGTACCTCAAGAAGGTTTTCTGTTAGCTTTTCTCATTTGCGATCTGTCATCCACAAAGTATTTCTGCAAATAGCTGGTCTAGGAAGAACTACTGCCCCCTTCAAAGTTAAAATATAATGAAATGGAACCTGTCTATTTACATGATGAAGAAAATAATTTAAAAAGGAATATGAAAAATAAACTAGTAAAGAGAAAGAACCAGATAATTAAGAAATTTGCAAAAGAAGAAATTAAAATTGTAATCAGTAGCTTCCTATAGATTCAAATAACTTATTCAAGAGTGTTTCTTTATTTCAAGAACTCGAATTGAAATATAAAATATCTCAAACAAGAAGTGTTAAATGTTAAAATATTAAGAATTGTTAAGTAAAAAAATAAAAAAGGAACAATCACAGAATTAATCACTATATTTAAAATATCTGATAGGAAGCATAGAAGAGTGTTCAATTGATTAAGCATAAGTGACAGCTTTGTAAAGAAGAAAGAAGAACCACTGTCTTCATAACTAGAAGGTCAAAGGAAGAGAACAGAATAAATTTTAAAAAAATGTTTAAAAATTAAATTTGAGTTCAGTTCTGGTAAGGTCAGAGTAACTTGAGTAACTTGTACCACACTAAGTCTTCTGCATATAACAACGCTAAATCTGAACAAATATAAAAGTAACTATTTCAAAGCATTGGAGAGCAATCAGAGCGGGCAGAAAATGGAAGCAAATAAACCCTTGAAGGAAGGTAATCACACTGAGCGAGATTACATGCATTATATTTTTTCTAGACACTTCTTAATCCATATAGTAAAGTGGCTATTACTCAAGCAGAAATGCTCAACTACACGACAAGTCTGAAGACAAAGTTTGGAACTTGCACATTTTCATCATACTTTTTCAACCCATAAACTGTACAGACATGAATACAATTTTACAGAATCCAGAATGAGAAAAACAAACTAACAAAAAAGTGTGACAGCAGGCTAACGTGGTGAGCATAGACTTCAACTTTTGCCTGTTTCGAGAGGTATGTAATTTAGAATTCAAATGCAGCCAAATTAGCGGTGTTAATAAATACCTAGGAACAGCTGTTGAGACCCCAGAGGATCACACCTTAGAACTAAAGACCACATGTGAAGACTCAGTCTTAGGGATAAGTGCAAAATCAAAGTGAGCCTGTCCTAATATAGTATACATTACTTGACATATATATTTCTTTTGAATCTAGCTCATATTTTCTTCCATTTTTGGTATATCTAGTAATTTTGTATATGAAACACAATAGATAATACATCCTACAAATTTTGTTACTTTATTTTCCTCTAAAAGATTGCAAATTTTGTTACAAGCAGTGCAAAAAGTACTGTCATGTCACTTGAAAACACAGAGTATTGCTTCTATACTTTGTTAGAGCAGGTCTTCTTGCCTCTGCAATTCTTATAAAAAGTGTGCTGTCATTATAATTATTTCTTTATTTACTGTTGTATCACTTTTCACTGTCTTTTTTTTATTTTTAGTTCAATTTCTATGTGTCTACATTTGTTTTTCTTTGAATTGTTATTTTGTGTCTTTCTCTGTTTCTTATATGTTTAAATAAATGTCTTTCACAAAATTTTAAAAGCTTTTGATTATTATTTTTCAAAATATACGTTATTTTTCATTCTCTATCTACTCTTCTTCTGGGACTGTAGTTACCCATATATTCAGTCTTTTGATAGTATCCCATTGTTCCCTCATGTGGTGCTCATTTATTTTTATTTTTATTTTTATTCTTCAGATTGGATATTTTTAATTGATCTGTTACCTGACTCTTTTTCTCTGCCATCTCCATTTCATTATTGTTATCAATCACTCTATTTTCCAGATATTGTGCTTTTCACTTCTAACATTTCCATTTAAAAATGTATTTTATCTTTCTCTAATGACATTGGCTATTTTTTCACTGATTTTGAACGTAAACTAAATTAATATACATGTGAGGTTAAAAGGATATTGTATTTATTTCACTATAATTTGATAGTTATACTCTAGCACAGTTTATTCAAATATTGTCAGTGAGCGGAGATTAGGTGCACATGTTCCTAAGCTAATCACTCATTTGGTTTATAACACTCAGCTAATAAAATAATACCTTAGTAGTTTTGACAGTGATACAGCTGTTACCAGTGGAGGTTCTTGACTACAAATCGTCCAGGTTCTTGGTGTGTGGAACAAAGAATTGGACAAACACACAAACAAAGCAATGAAAGAACAAAGCAATGAAAGCACAGATTTCTTGAAGCGAAAGTGCGCTCCACAAAGTGGGCGTGAGTTCAAGAAAGCAGCTCAGGAGCCAAGATTGCAATGTTCCCTGGCTAGACTTTGGTAACACCCCTATGTACCCTTAAATGGCTTCCAATTTGTTACACCCCATACACCAATAGGTTACACCCTATTGGCCCATGGCCAATCAGAGGCTGAAGTGGGAACTTGCTCCACAGCCAATCAGAGGTTGATGTGGAGTTACACTCTGTGCAAATGAACACGTGGCTGGCAAGCAATTGGAGGCTGAAATGAAGGCACTCTGTCTTCAGACCTTATTCTACTACCTCACAATTAGAAGTTGATGTTAGTGTTGGTTATAGATACCTTTTTAAAAAATAGTCATAAAAAGCAGAGATTAAAAATAGAGGGAGCACTGGTAAGTTACAATGATATTTCTGTAAAATGGGGTTGCATTAGTCTGTTCTCATGCTGCTAATAAAGACATGTCTGAGACTCGGTAATCTGTAAAGGAAAAAAGGTCTAATAGATTCACAGTTCCACGTGGCTGGGGAGACCTCACAACCATGGTGGAAGGCAAAGGAGGAGCAAAGTCATGTTTTACATGGCGGCATATCACCAGAACGATTTGGGGAAACTGCCCCCATGATTCAATTACCTTCCACCCAGTCCCTCCCATGACACATGGGAATTATGGGAGCTACAATTCAAGGTGAGATTTGGGTGGAGACACAGCCAAACCATATCATGCATTAAGTTGATTTCCTCCAGATTTATAAACTACATGAATAAGATTAGTATTTTTATGCCTCTTAAGTTCTTACATAGCTGAAACTAGACAAAACATATAATAATGGTTGAATTCAATTTGCTATTTAGGAATAAAAACTGGCAACACCCAGTGGATATACTTAAAACATATTAAACAACAATACTTTTGTCATATTTAATTAAATAATAAGGTTTTATATGTTGAATAAAAGCTAAATTTTCTTTATACAGTAAATGCAGTAGCATATTTCATTAGCATCTCCTCATGAAATATTTCACTGTAACCTGCTACAAGTAACTGTTCTATTTTTAAATCACCTTTGTCTGAAGATGTAATTTAATATTATATTTGAAAGCTCAAATTGAGTTTTTCACATGCTATAACTTTCATTTATTATTTACTTCTGTATATAAGTAAATAAATAAATTTTTACCATGTGCTGGGCACTATTTCAGGTGTTGGGGATATAGTGTTTTTCTTCTGGGCTTTTTGGAATAGTGTTTGAGATAAGATTTGAGCTACTGATAATTTATCTGGGCAGTGATTATAGGAAACAAGAGTGAGTAGGGAGAGTGAGGGAGAAAAAAAACAATATGGGGTAGATTATTAGTGTTACATCTGAGAAGCATCTAAATATGATTTTGGCATTTGACAGACAGAGGTTGAGTCACATATCCACTGGTTTCAGTTCCCTGTCATTTGAAGGTTATACTCCACTGGTGTAAATTTCCTTGCATTTCCCAGAAAGAAAAAAAAAGCACAGTGACATATTATCCACACATAAGCTGTAAACCTGCATACAGCTTTCAAGTACAGTTCTGTGGAGCTGCAGCTGAGAAGGGTCCAGGAAAGAAGACAGCGAGCGGAAAAAATTTTTACCTATCAGGGTACATAATGATTTTTTAAAAAAACACTTAATAGTTTCTCAGGTCTAAAATGAGCAATGCTTTAAAGAAACAGCGATGTTTTCTATACAGTAGAAAAATGTCCTCAA